>NC_062566.1:17821250-19251875 GCF_022837055.1 Prionailurus viverrinus
TTATCTCAATTGGTAAATGAGAATAATAATAGTACTGATTTTCCTGGGTTGTTGTCACAAGACTGATATAGTTTTAAAAAAGTGTGTGTGTGTGTGTGTGTGTGTGTGTGCGCGCGCGTGCGCGCGCGCGCACGCACACATCCACACATGACATTTGCAAGAATCCAAATGTCTACTGAAGGTTTAGCTATGTTTTTTTTTTTTTTCAAAAAAAAATTAATGTTTATTTTTGAGAAAGAGAGAAAGAACAAGCACTAGCTGGGGAAGGGCAGAGAGAGAGGGAGACACAGAATCTGAAGCAGATTCCAGGCTCCAAGCTGTCAGTACAGAGCCTGAGGTGGGGCTTAAACTCATGAACTGCAAGATCATGACCTGAGGCAAAGTCAGATGCTCAACTGACTGAGCCACCCAGGTACCCTATCTATGTTATTACTGATATTCTTTGTGGTGAAAATCATGTGCTTGTTCATCTTTTGCCCATTTTTCTCTTGGATTGTCTGCCTTTTTCTTATTGATATGTAGGAGTTTATTTCTTATTCTGGGTATGAGTTTTTTGTCAGACCTACGATCTCACTGACTTAGGAGAAGTCACGGACTCTCGGTTTATTATTCTGTAAAACTAGGGCAAAACTATGGTTGGTGTAAAATTAAATTTGATAAAAGAAGTAATCCTTGCTATAAACTACAAAGACTACACGAATAGGAATTTATGTTATCCAGCAATTTTCTCTGAAAACAAGAACTTAGACAAAGTGAGATGTATTGTTATCTCCTTTTCTCAGTGTCTACACAAAAGCAAAAAGAAAGTGTTGGGAACTATGAAAAATAATTTTGAATAGTGTTGCTGTATAACTTCCAGAAGAATAATTGCTATATGAAATGAAAGGTAGCACATTACACATTATCAGAACCATTGTACTCAAAACAGATACATGATTATTCTGGGAGATTGATTCAAAAAAGCATAGCTACTTAAATCAAAGTGTACTTTAAAAAAAAACACTAACTTTATTGAAGTATGATTGATGTACAAAAACTGTACATATTTGATGTACACAATTTGACAGGTTTGGAGACAAGCATATACCTGTGAAACCCTCCCTAAAATCTGTATCATAAACATAGCCATCACTTCAAAAATTCCCTCCAGCCCTCTTTATTTATTTATTATCATTATTAATTTCTGTGATAAAGTTTAACATTAGATCTACCCTTTTAGAAATTTTTAAAATAAGTAATATGGCATTGTTAAGTATAGGCTCCATGCTGCACAGATCTCTAGGAATTATTTATCTTACAGAGCTGAACATTTGTCCCCATGGACTAAGACCTTCCATCTCCCCCTCCCCTAGCCTCTGGTAGCCACCTTTCTACACTGTGCTTCTGTGAGTTCAACTAATTTAGATTCCTCATGTAAGTGTAATCAGGTAGTACCTGTTTTTCTATGTCTGGCTTATTTCACTTAGGATAGTGTCCTCCAGGCTCATCTATGCTATCACAAATAGCAGAATTTCCATCTTTTTTTAAGGCTGAATTATATTCTGAAGTGCTCAGATTTTTTTTTTTTTTAAATGAGGCATTAGACTAGTTGGCTATGGGGGTGCTTTGTCACAAGGCCATCCTGTGATTCCATGGCAACCGTCAGTCGTGTCTCCTCTTGTGTGGTCCCAGGGTTAAGAAGGAGTGTGGGTCTTGCAAGAGAATTGTGTGTGTGTGAGGGCAGCCCCACAGGAACAGCCACTGGCACTGAGTCACATGTCACAGCTTGTATGAGGCTGCCCTTGCCTCTCCCACTCTGGGCGGTGGTCAGGAAAGCTGTTGTCTCCTTATTTTCTGGGAGAGAAAATTGAAACCCACAGAAACTGAGTGCCTGAGATTAGAGGGCTGAGATTGGAGTCTGGAGGGTCTTCCTCTGCATGGGGTCTGCTCCACCATGCTGTCCTGCCAGGCAGGGTCATCACTGAAACCATATTCAGATTCTGTTCTGCTTGCTGGTTATTTATTCAGAGGCCCTTGGGCTGGGGTTTGGATTCCTTCCCACAGGAATCCCAGTGTTTGACCAGTGTGACATCCAACTCATGAGGAAAGAGACTACTGAATGCAGTTTCATCAGCTGATTCAGGATTTAAACAAGCTCAAGCGCAGTACAGGAGGCTGGTGGCTTTGCTGTCAGTGGAGGATGTTTAGATGAGAGGGAAGGAAGTTTCCCTCCTGGGTAGAATAAGTAGATTTTGGGAGAGGGAATGGAGCCCCTGTATGTTCTTCCAGGAACATCCTAATGCCTGAAGCCAGAGAGACATCTGGGAACTGCAGATCCATCTGCCAATTTTCTCAACCAAAGGCTCAGTCTCCATGCCCAGTTCGCCACATCACCTCAGCATGCACAGCGATGTGTAAACCCTGAGGCATGGCAGTTGAATGCAGGCTGAAGCTGTGCCTTGGGCCCTCTTGCAGAAGGTTCAGGAAGCAGGACACTGGCTATCCTCAGGGTGGCAGGAAGGAAGGCCAAGTGGCTGGTGTAGGGGTGTAAGTGTGGGCACTGGGGTGTGTAGGAGACCTGGCCACTGTAGACTGCACAGGCCCTAGGTCACCAGGACTACACCTTCAGAGGGCCACCGAAGGATGAAAGTGTCCTTTCCAGGTAGGTGGCTGTCCTCTGTGTTTATAACTCCAGGAGCTGGTTGCCACATCCTTTCTGAAGTAGGCTGAACTGTTCTAGGCCAGGGAGGTTCTTCCTCATGTTGAACTGAAATCTGCCTCTCCTCACTGACTTTCATTCTCCTATGCAAAGCCAAGGTCTGTCTGGGTTGCTGGCTTTGTGCTGGAATCCCTGGTGATCCAGGAGGCAACTTCAGTCCAGGGCTGCCTGTTGGGGGGGCCTGGCCTGGAGCAGGGGAAAGGAGGAAGGTGTGGGACAGGGCAGGCCCTGAGAGGTGAGGAGGAGTGAGTTCTTAAAGGGCAAGCGGTACAGGTGATGGCATGAGGGATCTGTGTCTTTCAGTATTCCAATATCATAGGGTGTAAAAGTGAAGGCTCATCCTTGGGACTGTACCCCTGTCATCCTCTCTGAAGGTGTCTCATTCCTTTACTATCACCTTTTGAAATTATATCATTGTTGAGTTGTGTAATCCCACCCCCCACCCCCACTCACATTTTGTATTCCATGAGCTCAAGAACAATGTTCAATTCCTACTCTACATGTCTGGATAGCATAATGCGTGAGACAGGAAGTACTCTGCAAACATTTGTTGAATGAGTGAACAAATGAATAAATGAATGAATGAATGAGCACATGGCTGGACTATGGCTTGTAGAAAAGGCTGTGTGCTACACTGAGAACCTTGGTCTTAATTCTTTGATCAGTGCAGCTGAAGGAGGGCAGAGAGCTCCATCTGGAGCTTAGTGGAGGTCAGACTGTGTGTGGTCTTCATCAGCTTGGGCTACCATAACTTAAATACCACAGACTGGGTGGCTTAAACAACATGCATTTCTTCCTTACAGTTGTGATGCTGTTTGTAAATCCAAGATCCGTGCACTGGTAGATCTGGTATCTAGTGAGAACCTGCTTCTTGGTTCATAGAGAGCCATCTTCTCCCTATGTCCTCACGTGGCAGAAGGGACGAGGGAGCTTTCTGGAGTCTCTTTTATAAGGCAGTAATCCTATTCCTGGGGGCTCTGCTCTCATGACCTAATCTCCTTCCAAAGGTCACCTCCAGATACTGTCCCAGTAGAGTTGAGTTTGAACATGTGAATTTTAGGGGAATGCAAACATTCAATGTGTAGTGTGGAGAGGACGCTGCATCTCAGGGGTGGTGAAGAGGTAGGACACCTTGTCTCTGTGCGGACTGAGAGAGCTGAGAGCCTCAGCTAGCCGGTGGCCCTGGGATGGAAGCTGGAAGGAAAGAGACCTACTCTGGGAATGCCAACAGCAGCCTCCTTGCTGATCTGCAGGCTGGTCCTCTCAAATCTCCACGGAAGACTCCCTTACCTGGCATCGTTGTGCTCTCCAGCAGTGGCTGGCTGCTGCTCAGTGTTGATTACAGTTTGAAATGCTGGCACTTTAGTCCCATGCTGCTACACACCACAGAAATTCCGTTTCACTCTAATGAGGTTTCAGTTCAAATGTTGGAAAGAAGAAAGCCTTTTAATTAGATTGGTAGTAATTGAGCTCCCAAACCACAGAAGCCTTTTTCTCAGAAGCTGAAGACACAGATGCAATTAAAAGAAGGAAAGCCACCCAAGTGGAACACTGGCTAATTTTAAGTCCATTAAAAACAACAACTCCTTAATAAGTTGACACAATGGATGTATGTCCTAAAAGAGTTCACTGATGCTTTCAAATAATATTGGAGATTGAACCGGAACTAGAGTACTCATGCAGTTCAAATATATGGCTCCGTTGGGAACCATTTGCTTAGTACAGAGTACAGAGAAATGTTAGCTCCATAACTTTTTCCATCCAGAAGACTCTGCCATGTTTTATTTTGGAAAATAGAATGTTTTTTTCCTGTAACCAAACTGACATCTACTTCTGGATTCAGCTGTGTCCTGAGACCCTACTAGGACATTCTTCCCTGTCCCTCCTCAAGTAGCCCTGTTCTTTCTTCAGGATTCAGATACCTCCCTACCTCCTAGTTTCACCTCTCAAAGGTGCTCAGAGTGTGAGTTTCTGGGCCAGGGCCATTGATGCATCAAGTAATCTTTGCCAACTCCTTACATGTTCAATACATTTTTATTTTAATGAGAAGCAGCATTTGTTTCTCGTTTGCATCCCTCCCTATGACCACGCCCCAGCAGATGCCATGTTCTCTCTGCCATTGGGATTGTTTTTGTGTATGCCATAACTGGACCAGGTAATTCCTGCTGGAGGAGCTCACAGTCTCACCTTCTAGGCACTCTGCTTGGGAGCATTAATAAATACTTTCTCTTAGAGAGAATGGCAGTTGTCAATTTGTAGAGTCCTTTGGGTGGGAATTGAGTGCTAAGTAGTGAATACCACTATCTCAGTATAAGTATTGCATGGAACTTGGTCATTGCTGTGTGCACACTGGTTTTTGCTAGGCCATGTTGGGCTTAACCAGCTGTGGTAAAACACTGCTTGCATCCCAGTTGGAAAGGCTGTTGTTGACTAGAATTTTCTTTAGGTGTCCTGTGCTGGGACAAAGCCATGGTTAGTACACTATCCCAAGCTCTGATTAAAGCACAGACTTGGCACTCTTCTGGATGCCACCTGTAGGTGGTTCAGAAATGTGGAAAAAGGGGCTTTGGGTCAGAAAGATCCAAGTTTGAATAGCTCCTTCATAAAGTCACCTCACCTTTCTGAAACTTGGTTTGCTCATTAGGACAGAATTTACCTTGCAAGTGTGTATCAAGGGCCAGGAATACTTCCTGGTAGATAAAAGATGAGAGAAAAGGTAGGCAGATCCACAGGGACCAGGGAGAAATGTGGCCCACACACTACCATTGGCATATGGTACAACATCTGTCATAGGTCATGCTCCCTTTCCTGGGGGAGGGAAGCGTGAGATATTTATATTTGTTTAAAACTCTATACTTTCTGGTAATAAACTTGACTTTAAAAAATTGGAATTTGTACCCAACTTTATTTTTTAAGCATATAAATTATTTTAAAGAGTACAAAGGTAAGTAAGCTAAACATTAGGAAGTGTCATCTCTGGATGGTGGGGCTGTGGGTTTTAATTTTCTTCTTTATACTTTGCATTTTGCAAGTGCTCTATAATAAATGTCTGTTACTTCAGAATAAAGAGAACAAGCTTAACTCTGGGGAAATGCTGCTTGAGTGTGTTTGGAAGTGCTTGGTTCCTCCTAGTTTCCACGCATTCCCACAGCCCCAGTAGTATGATTCCTGCATGAATAATGACATCAGTCCCTCTTTTGTAAACCATATAAGCAATATTTATGGTTCTTTCTTTTTCTTTGAAGGATGAGAAGAACCAAGTTCTAACTACCAACATTTGGCTGCAAATGGTAAGTTGAGACAAGAGCAGTCCTCTCCCGTGGGTCTTCCTGCTGTGGTTTCTCAGATGCTCCTGCTTGAAATGCAGCGGAGGAAGAGAGCCCCTGAGAAGAGTCAGGATTGTCCTCCCTAACTCCACACATGCCAACTCATGTGAAGTAGAACATCCACTTTTGGGTATTTCTCACTGCGTCCTGCAGGGCTCAGTGAATGCGTGTATTTCCTACAGGGTGATTTGGGGAAATTTTAAAAGCACTCATGCAAAACAAGTAATAAGATGAAGATCTACATTGTTGGTAACCTGTTTGTAACCTGAACCTTAACTGGTCCCCAGGGTTTAGGGGCATCTGCCTCACTCTCTATGCCCTCTAGATGCGCATAATGGGAATCCTAGAGAGTTGCCTAAGCCAGAGGCTGTCACAGTCATGCTTAGTGCTCTGGGGACCCCTGCAAGAATTCTGAAATGCTGTATTCCATTCATGGATTTTTAGCTTGACATGTAAAATTCTCACCTAAATTTAATGAATTGCAAATGATGTCTTTTCCAGCAAATTGTAAATATTAGCATTTAAAAGTAAAACTGTTAGTCTCTATTTTAAGTGGAAACTAAATACCATGACTTGATGCCCATATCATTCATTTAGGAAATATATAAAGAAGGCCTTCTAGCTGCAGATGTCTTGCACAGTCCCTTCCTTTTATTATTGCACTTGTATTGCTATGCCACTTTTCACACAGAACTTATCCTAATGTTCTGTAATTTCATGTTTGCAGGTTATCAATCACTCTGTCTTGGTTCTCTCAAATGTAGATATTTACATAAAGTCATTCTTTTAGACAATAAGTGTTAATTTTTTTTCTTCTGGATTGATTTAGGATTACAATGATTATTGGTTCTTAATTCATCACGGTGGCATTCATGTCTCTACCAAAAGATGGGGCTTTGTTTTAAATTAATTCATATGTTTGTAGACGATGATTTTTTTTTATTACGAAATGAGACATTAATGCAGATTTCACCATCAATTCTATGACTTTTTTTTTTAACGTTTATTTATTTTTGAGACAGAGAGAGACAGAGCATGAACGGGGGAGGGTCAGAGAGAGGGAGACAGAGAATCCGAAACAGGCTCCAGGCTCTGAGCTGTCAGCACAGAGCCCGACGCGGGGCTGGAACTCACGGACCGCGAGATCATGACCTGAGCTGAGGTCGGCCGCTTAACCGACTGAGCCACCCAGGCGCCCCTCTATGACTTTTTAAAATAGATGTAGTAGTGTATCATTCATTATGAAAGGCATTTTGTTAAAACGTTAGTCAATTCCTTGAACTTCTTCCAGATAACAAGACAAAAATCATATAGTTTCATTGGAATGTATTAGCTGACAGCTTGCTTAGTTTCTCATTCAATTTTGTTGAAAACAAGGAATTAAAACCTGCCTGATCTTTGAAAGTTTTTGTCACCTGATTTTTAACACAATTTACATAGACACTGGTATTTTGAATCTGCCTTTTGTTGTTTGCTTCTTGGGTCAATGTCCCAAGACAGGAGTTGAGGTGAGGGAAATTCCCTTTCTTTGTAAGGCAGAAATCAGAGTAGTAAATGTGGGGAAAGGGATATTCCCAGGTGGTTGTTGGGCAGGTGAGTTTTGGTGGGAATGCAAGTGGAAGTTGGGGAATAGAAAACAGATTCACTTAAAGCCATCTGCTGTATGTCCCCGGAGCAGGCTTTGCTATATAAGAGATGCCTCACAGAACCTGCCTGTAATGAATAAAGTAGAACCTTTGCAGAATTTCCCTGCAGGATTTAAAGCAACATTCTTTTTTTTTTTTTTTTAAGTTTTCCTTTGAAATTTATATACTACTTTCCCTTTTTTAAAAGACTTGATCTTTTTAGAGCCGTTTTAGGTTCATAACAAAATTGAAAGAAAGGTGTGGAGAATTCCCATTTACCCCCTGCCCCCACATCCCCTTTCTCTCTCTTTTTTTTAATATGAAATTTATTGTCAAATTGGTTTCCATACAACACCCAGTGCTTATCCCAACAGGTGCCCTCCTCAATACCCATCACCCACCCTCCCTTCCCTCCCACCCCCCCCTTCCTCCCACCCCCCATCAACCCTTAGTTTGTTCTCAGTTATTAAGAGTCTCTAATGTTTTGGCTCCCTCCCTGTCTAACCTTTCTTTCTTTCTTTTTTTTTTTTTTTTTCCTTCCCCTCCCCCATGGTCCTTTGGTAAGTTTCTCCGGGTCCACAAAGAGTGAAAACATATGGTATCTGTCTTTCTCTGTATGACTTATTTCACTTAGCATAACATTCTCCAGTGAAACAACATTCTTTAGTAAGCACATCCTATCTTCACCCTGTGCACATCTGCTCTAGCTTCCCTCCTTTTGTCTGGGCACGTGGGCTTGGGTCTGTTCTCCCCTTGGAGATGGCGCCTCCCTCCTGGGAAGAGGTTCCCTCTTCTGGGGCCTGCTGAGAGCCTTACTGTCACAGTTGTCCCTGTTGCTTCTAAAGTCATGTCCTAATAGTGTCTAGAGGTTGGCCTCATTAGCATACAAACTGCAGTTTGTTTGTCTCCATTAACTTTCCCCAGTGACTCTCGTTTCCTTCTCACCTTTACAGCAATGTTCCTTCAAGCAGCATCCTCCCCAGACATCCCCACTCTCTTCCCATGAATTCTCAGTTAAACTCACCCTTAGCTGACTTGGGGTGAGCAAACCACTAACCCCCAGGTTGTGAATGCTATACTCTAAATAATGTTTTTCCCCCGTTTTGCTTTTTTTCTTTTCTTTTTTCTTTTCTTTCCTTTTCTTTCCTTTTCTCTTCTTCTTCTTCTTCTTCTTCTTCTTCTTCTTCTTCTTCTTTTTTTTTTTTTTGAGAGAATGAGAGAGTTCATGCATGAGTGGGAGATGGACAGAAGAAGAGGTAGAGAGAATCTTAAGCAGGCTCCATGCCCAGCACAGAGCCCAAACTCTTAACTCTGAGATCATTGACCTAAGCCAAAATCAAGAGTCAGACACTTAACTGATTGAGCCACCCAGGTGCCCCTTCCCTAATTTTTTGATGAAAATTTTCAAACATACCTAACATTTGAATTCATGGGGAGTCTATAGCCTCACCTCTTAGATTCTGTAATTAGCATTTTTTTTTAAAATTCTTACTTTATCCCATTTGGCTATTTATCCATCTTTCTATCAGCCTAGCTTATTTTTTTAGTTCATTTCAAAGAGGAATAGCAGACAGTGGTGCATTTTCACCTGCATGTTTCAGGCAGCTCTTTGACCAGGGTTTCTTTCAAGGTAAAAATTTTGCATGCAATGTGATGTATAGATCCTAAGTGTATCAGTCAATGAATAGCCAGGAATGCTTTCAGCTCCTCAGTCCCACCCCCATCAGGAAGCAGAACTTCACCATCACCCCAGGTGATACCTGATGTCCCTTACCTGTCAATACCTGTCCTATCTTTCCACTCTCCACCAAGGATAGAACACCTTTATTCTGGTTTTTCCAGGGATTGATTTTTTCCCTCTTACCTTGGGTCTCTCAGGAACATTTGGTAGAGTGGATTGGTCCCTCTTAC
This sequence comes from Prionailurus viverrinus, assembly GCF_022837055.1. Classification (NCBI taxonomy): domain Eukaryota; kingdom Metazoa; phylum Chordata; class Mammalia; order Carnivora; family Felidae; genus Prionailurus; species Prionailurus viverrinus. Next base: position 17,830,811 of record NC_062566.1, read on the forward strand.
TGGAAATCCTTCTACATTTAGTGTTTGGCTACCTGTCCTTAGGTTTTCCTCCTAATTCTCTAGTGACTCCTGAGTTCCCCCTGCTAGTCTCTTCATCTCTATGCAGTCATTCCTTGTCCCAAGAGTTGGAGCACCCAGTATCCTGGCTTACAGCACCAACCCAACTGCCTTCCTGGTGCCCCTACATGGGCACCCAGTAGGCTCTTAAATCCAGTGTGTCCTTTCTTTCCCTTTCTCACTTGCCCCCTCTATAGTGAAGGGAAGGAAAAATTCTTCTCTACCCTTTGGGGTCTTCCACTTGGACTAAGATCGAATTTACATGAGACTGATTAACAGGAAAAAAAAAAAAAACAGAGTTTTATTATGTGCACACGGAGGCCAAATAATGACTTTGACAACTTTGACACCTAAGGAAATGACAAAGGCAGATAGTTTTTAAACTTTTCAGACAAAGACACAATAAATCTGTGAGGAGTTAACGGGACAAAAAGCCTTAACTTTGGGAGCTTTAATTAGTAAGGAATTCTAAAAGGAACTTGGGCTGGGGTGGTAAATTAGTAAAAAGTCACAGGGGTTGTTTATGTAGTCTTCTTGGCTCTAAATTCCCTATCTCTGGTGATAAGGATGTCTCTACATCCTAATTGAGGGAGGACACCTCTCACATGGTAGATTTATTTCCTGCTTTCAGGGGGACAGTGGAGGGTCTGAGTGTCCCTCTTGAACAAGCTGTATCGTAATTAACTTTTATTTAAAATAATCAGTATGACAAAGTGGCACGTTTTGGGCAGCCTGCCCTTGGCCCCTACAATTGCAGTCTCCATTTGGATAAATGGTAACTCCATGTATTCATTTGTTCAGATCAGAAGCCTCAGAGTCACCCTTAACTCTAGTCTCTTGCACCTACCTCCGATCTCAACCTTCAAAACAGAGCCAAGCTCTAACTACTGCACATCAACCCCATTGCTTCCACCTTGGTCTAAACCAGCATCATTTCTCACCTATGTTACTATGGAGATTCATAGCTGGGCCTCGTGTTTCAGCCCTTACCTCCACTAGTGATGTCTGTTCTCAATATAGCAGTCAGCGTGATCCCAGTAAGAGAAGAAGAAGGCTTAGCCACAAGCCTCATTGACCCAGATCCTTCCAGGGGCTCCTGTCTCACCCAGTAGCAAGCTGAGGTCCTTGAGGTGGTCTTTGACTTTGCATGCCAGGCCCTCACTTCTTCTACATCCTCCCCAGCCCTCTTCTTCTTGCTGTGTTCCCTGCCCTGCTTGTTGCCCTACACACATCATCTACCTCAGGGCCTTTGCATTTGCTCCCCCTGCCTGGAAGGCTCTTTCCCCAAGAACCACTTGTTTTTCTTTCTCACTTCTTAGTAGTATCTACCTGAAGATCACCTTTTCAGTGAGGTCTTCTCTGAGTTCCTCTCAAACCCTACTATCTCAAACCCTCATTGCCTACCCCCAGCCCATACCATTCTCTTCACCTCGGTATCTTAGTCTTTCTGGCTGCTATAACAAAATACCATAAACAGGGTGACTTATCAACAACAGATATTTATTTCTCACAGTTTTGAAGGCTGGAAGTCCAAGGTGCCACCATGGTTGCATTCTATTCAGAGCTCTTTTTTGAGTTGCATTTTTGTTGTGTCCTCACTAGGTGAAATGGGAGTGCTAATCTCTTAGGGAGGGATCTGTCCCATTGTATAAGGGTGCTAATCTCATTCGGGAGGGCTCTCTCCTCATGATCTGATTACCTACTAAAGGCCCCACCTCTGATATCCCTCACACTGAGATTAGAGTTCAACATAGGAATTTGGGGGAACACAACATGTATTCCCTAAGTCTACTTCATTTTGTTTTTAAAGCCCTTGTCCCATACTTTGTATTGTTTATTTGTTCTCTGGCTCTGAGTTCTCATCCCCCACCTGGAATGTGTCCTCTGGGAGGGCAGGACTCCAGTTGTATTCGCTACTCTACCCCCAGCAGGCATGAGTAAGTTTTGTAGAATGAATGAATGAAACAAAAAACTCAAGGTGAACCTAGGAAGGGCTAAGATATTATGATACAAAATAAAGCCAACTCCACCTCACATTTAAACACTGTAGTGTAAGCTCTGGGAATTCTGGGAGATAGTACAAATGTTTCCTTTTTTATATAAAACCAGGCATTTCCCATGTTTTCTATGGTACAGAGCTGCTCTTGACATTTTTCTTATAAAGAGAGAAACACCTAATATGCTCACTACATATTAGGTCAGAGACAGGTCTGTCTTCCTGATGCCTATATCTTTATCCCTCAGTAAGCAAATGATCGTTAATAACATATATGATTTGGCATTTTTTTTTTCAAAGAGTGTTGTTTTCTAGGAAAAAAGTAACTAGATTATTACTTATTGCATTGAGTTCAGGTGCTCCATAAATAAGCATGCTTGCTTTGGAGGATGTCACTGGAGACCTCTAAATTTCTTTCAAGCACAGCTTATTTCTAATTCATTATTGCACTTGCAAAAACGTCCACAGCTTCATTTGTTTTAAAAATCACCTTTTTATCTCACTTACCTATTCACCTTATCTTTTTGAATGCCTGCTACGGGGAAGACATTGAAGTAGGTCACATGAGGGGGAACCCAGAAATGGATGAGACCCAATTTCTTCTCTTCAGCCATTTACAATCAGGCTGTGCAATTTACAGCCTAACAAAAAGGTTAAAATATTGTGAACAAGTGACTCCCTTGAAGTATGGCAGGAGGCCAGCTGGTGGTGTGGACAGTGGAGTTCAGAGGTGGAAAAAATCTCTGCTTTACAGAAATGGAAGGGAGAGAAGGAAAGGCATAGACCCTTCTAAATGTGAAGATCAGGAAGCATTGGTGTGTGTAGGTGTTGCATCATTAATTAATACTTGTTTCCACATGCCCACCACCTGGAAACATGCTGGGTGCCTTTTTAGCATGTGTCCTTACAAAGCAGGGGTGACATATTTATCAGGAAGGTGGCATCTGTAGCTCATGTAGCAGCTTTAACACTGGCTTCTGAATGAATTTTAAGGAATCATGGGTATCTTGGGTTTAGAACAGACCTTAACAGGCACCTAGTCGAAGCTTTTTCCCCCTGGAAAGCCTTGGAATTCCTCTGAGGCCACAGCATGGAAATAAGGAACTTGAATGTCACCATGGCAGGCCTTGGAAGTTGCACCGGGGCCATTTATAAAGCCACCATCACCTAGATTCCTGCTTGTTATGTTCTCTAGCTGGTGACCAGCCTGACCTGACCTAGCCTGAATAAAGGGTATGAATAAGAAGTGAAGCTCCATATTGAAGACCAAGAGGGCAGAAGACCCAAGGGAGGCAGAAATATGGACAGGAGAGGACAGAAAATCAAGGAAATTGCCTTCAGCCACTTTTCTTCCCCAGAGCTTCATGTTGCTGAATTGCTGTTCTGAAAATCTGAATCTGAATAATCTTTTTCCCAGGGTATTTAAACTCTGAGGTCAATATTCTGCAAATTAGAGATTTTCTATACAGTCGGAATAGAAGGGCAGAAAAGTAAAATAAATTAAATTCTCTTTTGACTTACAGTTTGTTATTTTGTTTTCCTTTCTTTCACTTCTCCTTGATTTTGTAGGACTTTCTGGTTATTTAAATAACCCGAAGGAAGAGAAAGTTGCTGTTCTATATACCTCTTGTTATTCCTAGCAGGAAGCAATTGGGGTAGTTTCTGTGTAGATTAGTTTTATCATTTTGGGAGGCCTGTCAGATGTGATCTGATTTAATCTATAAGAAGAAGTGGCAGCAGCATTTCAGTTTCTGAAGAGACAGTTGAACCATCCAAAGACTTGCCTGTGCTTTTCAAAAGAATCTGGCTTCTCTTATTATGGAATTTTAACCATTCTTCTGACTCTACATTTTCCATCCTTCTTATGTTTATTCCCTATTTTTTATTTCCTGATTATGGATTCTAATTATGGAATGAATAGCATTCACACTGTAGAATGCTAGGTTGTAAACCATGTTTATTTCTAAAATACTTAATTGCTGGATTTTCTACCACTTCATCTCTGAGAATGCCACACCTTATGTTCCCACACAGGCTAGCCAGTGCCTTGCTTAGGGCCCTCATGATGACCCATAGTTAATGGTGATTTCAATCATTCTGTCACAATGAGAGAAAAAGTGTTGGGGGCAGGAGGAAGAAGGAGGCCCACTTTTTTCATCTGAGATCAAAATGGTTGACTGGAAGAATTTCCAAAACATGTTTATATGGAGTTTTCCAACACCAAGTACATGCTGTCTTTCACACCAGCAACTGATTCTCTGATTCTCAGGATACCAACTGGGTAGATCCTCTCTATTTGGAGTTAGCATCAGATCCTACAAGTTAAGGACTCAATCCCACAAGACTACCCCATCAGATGCCAGGTGCAAAGGGGGTGTCCAGGCTGCCCACACTTCTATCCAGCTGAGTTTGAATGCTGAACAGCTTATGGAATTCAAGAAAACACTTATATTTACCAATTTATTATAAAGGATCCTGGTCAGGAACAGCTGAATGGAAGAGATGCATAGGTCAAGGTGTGAGGGAGGCCCAGAACTTTCATGCCTTCTGTGGGCTAGTCACTGTCCTGGCACTTGGATGTATTCACCAATCTGGAAACTTTCCAAATCTTGTGGTTCAAGAGTTTTTATAACCCAGTCCCCATTCTCTCTCCTCTCCCTGGAGACTGAGGTTGGGTGGGGCTGAAGGTTGCCACCCTGTAATCAAAGCTTGATCTTTCTGATGACCGGCTGCATGCTGGCAACCTGAGGTGATCTCAGGCCCCCACCCTAAGTCACCTCACCTCAATAGAATAACCTCTGGTGGGCTCAGAAGGTGCTGTATATGAATAATTAGAGACACTCCTATCCTCAGGAAATTCCCAAGGTTTTAGAAACCATGTGCCAAGAACCTGGGACATAGACCAAATATGTTTCTTATTATACCATAATGTCCTTTTTTTTAAACAAAGAAAATGTTCCCTTTCTTCTCTCTCATTATCCTGCTATAAATATTTTCATGCATGTACATGCACACAAACTTAAAGTTTCCTATGGCCTCAAGGTAGATGTTAATGGCGGCCAGTTCTGAGACCCATGGAAGAATTAGGGTTCTTATGGTACATCTCAGATCAAGGGCCCCTTCCTCCCTTGTATGTCCCCTTAAAACCCCACATAGTCATATCTTGAAGATTAAATGAGAAGGGATCCCACAGAAATAGGGAGAGAAGGAAAAGCACAGACTCTTCCAGATGGTCTGGGAGTATTGGTGTTTCTAGACTGACACTATCAGCTGCCCAACATGCCACACACTGTCTGTAGGAAGATTTTGTGCAGGGCCTCTTGCCCTCCAGGGATCTGAGTGGGGAGTGAGTGCTTTAAGAGGATAGAAAAGCTCCTTCTGGAACATTATTATTCACAAGCCCCTTTACACATCCATTCTTCAGAAATGCTCATGGAAACCTGTGGCATCCTGGGCTCTCCCGCTCCCAGGGCACACAGCCCCAACATTCCCACTCCGGCTCCCAGTGCCAATTGATGGGGCTTCTGCACCTTTAGCTGTAGCTTGGTTGTTACAGCTCTCCTGTCCTGTAGTATCTTATGAAATGGAGGAATCCCTCTTTTTTTTTTAAGCCATCATTTGTCATGGGCCTACCAAGGCCACATGACTTACCTGCTGCTGCACACATTTCATCCTTCCAGTGCCGTCCTGCCCTGTGAGGCAGGCACCTGTGAGGAAGCTGCAGCTCCCAGAGGGGGTATTTACCTTGTTAAAAAACAAAATGCAACCAAGTAAACTTGAAGATCTAATTGGCTTAATTAAAGGATTTGTGAGTTGGGCAGCACCCTATCTAGCAAGTAGAGAGAGCTCCCACAAGTTGTACAAAATGGAAAGTTTTTATAGGAAGGAGGGTGGGGCAATAAAGTTATAAGCAAGGGAAAAGAAAGGATTGTTTCAGGCAAGGTAACCTTATCTTTGGGGGAGGGGCAGGGGGTTTTATCAAGTAGATTATATCTCATCTTCCATTGAGGGATGGAGAGGGCCTTGTGGCGAAGGATGACTTCACAGAGGCTGATCAGAAAATTCCTGATTGGCCCTTTAAGACTTAGGTTTCTATGGGAGGTTGAAAATACAGTTAAGTATTAAGCCTCAGTTTGGTGACTTGGCCTAAGTAATTTTGGGCCCATGTTTTTGTTGTTGTTGTTTGCTTGTTTGTTTTTAATGTTTATTTATTTTTGAAAGAGATGGGCGAGGGAGAGCATGAGCTGGGGAGGGACAGAGAGAGAGGGAGACAGAGGATCTGAAGCAGTCTCTACACTGACAACAGAAGGCCTGATGTGAGGCTTGAACTCCTGAACCCTGAGATCATGACCTTAGCAGAAGTCCGACACTTGACCGACTGAGCCACCCAGGTGCCCTGGGTTGTTTGTTTTTAACAATCTGCTTGAGGGGCGCCTGGGTGGCTCAGTCGGTTAAGTGTCCGACTTCGGCTCAGGTCATGATCTCGCGGTTCGTGAGTTCAAGTCCCGCATCAGGCTCTGTGCTGATGGCTCAGAGCCTGGAGCCTGTTTCAGATTCTGTGTCTCCCTCTCTCTCTGACCCTCTCCCCTTCATGCTCTGTCTCTCTCTGTCTCAAAAATAAATAAACGTTAAAAAAAAAATTAACCATCTGCTTGAGCTCACACAGCTGGTCTCTGCCACAGCCTTGGTGTAAACCCAGATGTGCCTGAGTTCCACAGCTCTCTGCAGCCCCTCTTTTCTTTCCTGAGGGTAGGGGAGACCCAGGTTGGCTTTTGAGTGAGCAGATGGGGGGCTCCTTCAGAGAGGATGAACAGCCCCCAACTGCCAGTGCAGAGAGATTGGGTTGGAAGAAACATCAATGGTAGAGCCTACTGATCACTCTTCTTGAAGTCAAATAATGCAGTTCTGAGTCCTGACCCAGTGTCTGACTGAAAGGATGTTGCTTCTCTGTGCCCCGGTCTCCTCTTATAAATAGGAATAGTAATCATGCTGGCATCCCTGGATCATGACAAGCAAGGTGTACACGTGACTCTGAACAAACCAAATGGTCAGGATACATACCCATGGGACACATGCAGCTAAGATCATGGGTTGGGTTGAGGAGATGTGAAATTGCTGGGGAAGTATTGTGCAGCTCACATGTGCCATCTGAAGAGGTTGTGGTTTGACCAACCAAGGGCTTCTACTTCCCTGCCTTCCCTCCCTGCTCTGCCCATCATTTCAGCAGGTGTGGGAGATGGGCATTTGCCTGCCATGCCCACCTTCGCTCTGGGAGCCCTATGACCATGATTAACATGGTGGCAATAGTGACAGTGACAGGCATCCCAGGGTGAGATATGAAATCCTGGTAAGGAAGGCACAGGTGTTGAGTGTGGAAGGGCTTATCCCCCTGACAAGGGAGAGAAAAGAAGGGAGCACTGGGCAAATGGTACAGAGACAGAGCAGGCTGGAGCAAACACAGTTTAGTTCATGCCTAGGCATTCCTGCAAACCAGCTTCAACAAGACTGGCCCTTCTGGGTACTGTCCTTCTCCTCCCCTTGCGTATCCTTCCTGCTCTTCTCCCCTCCTCCCTTCCCCACTACTAACTACCCACATCAATTAGAAACATCAGTAGGGTGGCTCTATCCTAAATGTTCCAAGTGATTTTTCACCATGTTATACATTGACGGATCTTCATTCTCAGAGGCCCATGGCTATAAAGTCACATTACTCACCTGGCTATTCCCTCTCATCTGACTTCGTATGGTCCCAGAACTGGAACAGTCTTTTTGGATGCTTGCCTGTCCTCTCCAGAGGATGGTGGGATCTCTGGGACGTGCTCTGTGATCCACAACCCCTTGGCTACAATTCCCAAATCTCAATAGCTTTGAAAATTAAAGGGTTTTTGTCCCCCTTGATGTTGTTTTTGTAACTTTGCATCAAATTCACTGAGTCTAAAATCAAACCGAAATAGATGTGCAGTGGAGGCATTTATTTTTCTTACTTAGTATCAGTATGCACGTTTTGCTGCAGAAATAATGATATGTTTGATTACGGGGAGTTGCCTAGATCCCAGCTGGAAGTGTTGCATCACATACCTTTCTAAATCTGAGGTCTGAGCTCCAGATCATGGGTGGCCCCAGGGAGACTGGGTACAGGATGGGGCCTTTACTGGGGGTCTGCCCTGATTATGGCACATTTGTAGGAGGTGCTGAGTCCAAACGGGCCAGCCCTGCAACCCTGGCTTGGTGGAGCTGTTTGTATAGCAGCTGTAGGTGGGATCTTACCTGAGCAGTCTTGACAGAGCTAGTGGACCCTAGGTAGGGCTGAGCTATGTGGTCCTTGGACAAGGGACCCCAGGCATGGGCCTTCCTCTGGCAAAGGTCACTCAAGAACCAATTTTGGACCTGACGTCAAGCAGATGCACCTGTGTTGGTGTGTTTATGACTATTTCCTGAGTCCCCATCTTCACCCTTGTCCTGATTCAGTGTTTTACCACCAAGGCCATGTGTTTGCATTTTGGGGTTGTGGCATCAGAAGCACTGTTCCTGCATGAAAATAAGAACTCCAGTCCAAAAACACATCCTCCTTAGAAGCTTCTGAGAGGTTCCCCAGCAGCTGCAAAAAGTTGTTTCATGGAAATAAATATTCTTAATTTTTCTAGCTTAGTTCATATTCCAATTGAAATAAGTGAATTTATTTTTCCAAAGTGTCCTTTCAGTGGAGAACTTTGAAAGCAAAACAGTTACTCATTTGGCTAGGAAAAAAACCCATCTGCTGTGGGAGGGGAAGCCTTCGGGGCATGCAGTGGACTGGAATTAACTTTAATGCTACTGTTTGAATGTGGTCATGGTGACAGCAGGATCTTAAATGTGATTTTTATGCTGTTCATGGTCATTTTGCAAGAGATTACTTAATTCTCAGTTTCCTTATATTTTATAGATAACAATTCAATTATGTAAATAGTATCTGGAACTCTTTTTGGCTTTGAATGTATCTAATAATCCCTTATAAGAAATATTAGTAGGCAAGGAAGCAAAGTGCTGCTAATGTCATTGTCTGTGTGTGTTAGTCTTGGACAGATCACTATTTACAATGGAATATGTCAGAATATCCGGGCGTGAAGACTGTTCGTTTCCCAGATGGCCTGATTTGGAAGCCAGACATTCTTCTCTATAACAGGTAAGCACACTGGACAAAAGGAGAAATGATTTTAGTTTTGCATATATGTAACAACCAAGCATATTTGAATATTTCATCGAAATGCCAGACCCATGATGTGTAATTTGGGACCATTGCTGCCCATGATGCTTTGTAAATGGCCAGGCCTTTGAGAAACATTCTGTCCCCCTCTCCCATGTTCTCTGCCTTGGCATGCAGACTTGCATTACCCAGCACTCTGCCTGAGCAAATGTCTATAGGGCTGTGCATTATAGGTACATATATACTTTTGTGCATATTGGCACTGAGGCATTTTTTACATGTGGAATTACCTTTGCACCTGAATGGCAGCAATTATGGTCACAGCATAAGTTGCTGGCCCTTGACATGCATGACTGGAGTCCACTGTTTGGACCCAGGTCCTCATCTGATGTATTCCCATTGTGCATTGGGAGAGCCCTGCTGCCTATAGCTGAGTGCATGAAGACCATCACCTTAGCTGTGTTCAGAAGCTTGTGATGCAGGTGGAGTACTTGATAGAAAAAAGACAGATAATAGTCATATTCTAATATGGATTAAGAACAGGAATCCTGCTCCTGAGGTCAAGAAATGAGGGATTCATTGTGAACCAGGACAGTCTGATTTGTAAACCAGATGCCTAAAAGGTATTCAGGCAAGGTAAATTTCTAGAAGCACTAAATCTTTTTTTGCTAAGCTACATAACCAAAATAAGGGGATCCAGAGCATCTCTTCCCAGTAAGGTTTAGAATGTGATAACAAGCTTAATATTAAAGAAAGATACTTCCTAATTACAACTGCTGCATTTGGTCCTACCGGGAAGAGAAGGAAGTCCCATGCCTTCCTGACTTAGAAAACAGTGTGACCATTGGCTACTGTCCTTGGTTGTCACCAGCTGATGTGTTTGTCCTACACTGACTGCTTCTAGGAGGCTGGGTGATTTCATTTCTTGTGTCAACTTTTAATTCTGTCTTTCTTGCTGGCAGTTACATTTCATTTGAATAATTGGGCTTGTTTCTAGAAGAATAGTATTACCTTCTGATTTGCTGCCACTCTTCAGTTTCTTAAATTAGTTCAGACACCTGAGCTCTGAAACATGTGTAAAGTTAGAGTAAGTGGTCCCCAACTGAGTAGGTGAAGCACATGGAACCCCATGGCTCATCTTTGGATCATTAGTTTCCCAGCCACTGACATCAAAAGACCACAGAAATACATTTTATTTTGGAGGCTGGAAATACAAGATTGAGGTGTCTGCAGGTTTTGTTTCTTCTGAGTCTCCTCTCTTACAACTTGTAGATGTCCATCTTCTCTCTGTGTCTTCACATGGTCTTCCCTCTGCACGTGTCTGTGTTCTCTGATCTACTCTTGTGCCGACTACCATCACATTGGATTAGGGACCACTCTAACAACCTCATTTTAACTTAGCTACCTCTTTAAAACCTCCAGATACAGTCACATACTGTGGAACTTCAACATACGAACTAGGACTTCAGCATGTGAATTTGGCGGGAGTGGGGGGGTGGGGAACAAAATTCAGCCCATAACAGGGGCATTGCAGTTGACTTCTTAAGACAAAGAGTCAGCATTGGAGAAGTCTGGGTATAAATTGTAGCTGTAATATTTAGTATGTTATAAACATTAAGTCTCAGATTCCTCCTTTGAAAAATGGGGAGATGCCAGCTTCAGAGTTTGGAAGGGATAACTCTGCGGATGCACCTAGCATACTTAGTGTGGTACTTGGCAAAGATTGAATGCTCAGTGATGGTGGTTGTGCATTTATAGACATGGTGATGAGGATTTCTGCTCAGAGTAATTCAAAAATAAATGTCAATAATGTTTTTACATTGTGCCTAATTTAGTTCTTTTTCATTTGAAATCAAGAATAGATATTACAATGTGGTAGAAACTTCATGAGGTTATAGAGGTGCTTCTTACCACTTATATGTAGCACCTCAAAACCTAATAAATAAAATGTTTGATGCTTTTAATGTTCTGGCTAAGGAAGAGTTACCACGTATTCTATGCAAACTGAATTTCAAGGAGCAAAGATGCAGTCTCCACCTGCTGTCACCAGGGAGCAGGATCTCAGAAATAATGGTACCCATCCTCCCCCCACATCTGACCCAGCTGATGGTCCCAGAGCCCCTTTCCTCTCATGTTTCCCCTTGAGCTCTAAATAACTATTTTTCTCTTTTCTCTTTTCCTCATCTCCCCATTGACCACATCCACCAGCTTCTATCATGGAATCTGTAGAGGCTGCCTCCTCTTCTGCTTTAGTTTTTCTGAAAAATGGGATATAGAACTTCCTTTCTGAAGTAACTGTTAAATATATGGCTTTCATGTCCACACAGACATGATGTAGGATAAGCAGGTTACAGAATACATGTAAGCCAGTCATAGACACAGTGTCAGTTATTTTTTGCTGCTTGAGAGACTATCCTGAACTTAGTGTCTTAAAAAAAAAATGTATGCATATGACTTCTCACCACACTGTGGGCTGACTGACCCATGTGGTGGCCTGTCTGTTTAAGTCAGTTGTTGGCAAAAAGCAGGGGGCTGAGGCTCTGATGAGCTGGAATGTGGAGAGCCACACCCCCCAGCTGTTGGTGGGAGCGCAGCTGGGACAGTTACCTGTGCCACCTTAGCTTCCTCCATGAGCCTTTTCCACAGGATGCAGGCAACCCCCAGTGTGTGGCAAGAAGTGTTCAGAGAGGAAGGAAGTGGCAGCCACCAGGCTCCTTATGAACTGAGCATATGAATCCTAGAACAGCCCCTTCACTGCACTCTGTTGGGCAGAGTAGGCAGGAGCTCAGCCTGGATCAGGGAAGCAGAAGTCAGCCTCACGTCTCTAGGGCACACAGGTTGGAGGGGAGGAAGGAAGATGAAGGTGTGCTCTATGGAAGGGAAGAGGTGAAACAGGAAGGCCAGATTAGAGTTGAGGGGGGAATGAAGGACCAAAACAAACATTTGTAATGAAGGAGCACTCAGTTAAGTGCATGCTGGAGGGACTGGTAGGAAGGAGACAGAGGGTAGGTAGGCAAGCAGACAGAGTTTCCAAACACAGAGTGATCTCCTTATCCCTTGCCTCTATTCGCTGGCTTCCCTCTACTGTCTGGACACAAGTCATGTGGCCTGGCTGGCAGGGATGAGTGGTCCAGCCCACCCCTGCAGCTGCCTCTTACACCTCCTGCTTCCTGGCTAGATGTTTGTCTTTAACCTCCTTGGTGTGTCTGGACTCTTTTCCACTACAGGACATTTCTGTGAGCTCCCCTCTTGGTGTGGAATGCCTACCCTTCTTTCATCCCTCAGACCTCAGCTTGACTCCCTGCTCCACTGAGTCCCGGTTGTGTCTTTTTGTCATGCCTTACAGAAAGGCATTCCTGTCCCCGATGGCACATGGACTCTGCCACCCCCCTGGGGGTCTAGAGAGTGCTTAATAAATATTTGTGCACAGACAGGATGGAAGGAGGAATCAGGGATGCAGGAATTAAGAGAAAGGGGGAAGGGGATGGGTCTCTGTGACATGAGCACTGCTAAGAACAACAAGAGAAGGAAGGAAGGAAATCATATTGGCAAGCTGGAAAATATGAACCTGGGCCTGAGCCAAAAAATTGACAGAGGAAGTAGCAAAAACAGGCTTGAATTTAATAGGATCCTGACCTTCTGATATTCTGTTATTGGAGATTTTGAGAGATGTTGAGCTTAATACTTTCTGCCAGCTTCCAGGCACTCCAAATAGTATGTTCTCTCAGTAGGCTTGTGTGATGGTTCATTAAATTGTTGTGTTTGCAGGGGGAGCTTTTCCTTAAGGAGGGGAGCATGCCATCATTCTGCATAAGCCATGATTTTGAAGGGAGCATTGATTCAGGTTAGGGGAAGCATCACAAACACGTCCATCACGTTTCTTGCTCTATTCTGGTTTGATATTGGAGTCCAAGCTTGAGCCACTAATGGTTTTGGGGATATAATACATTTTTCTGTGCTTTGAAGAGGTTGGGTCATTGCAAAGCAGCCATCTCGGCATCATTTCTGGGATGGGCTGCTTTATTTCCCTGATGGATGGTGAACAAGTTACAGTGCTGCCAGCCAGCTGGCCGGGTTGCTCTGAGGAGAGGACAGGAGCTGATAAAAGCATCCCTGCCGGATGCTGATCCCAGTACTTTCTTGGTTGCTTTATTCTGCTTTACTTTAAGCCTGCAGTTCAAGGATTTTTCTGAACACAGTCTTGCTCAAAGTGAGTAGCAGTTGTGGATAGCTTTTCATGATTTTCCCATTTGGACGGAATGAAAGGCCTCACTCTTATCAGCAGTCGGCTTGCAGAAGAAAGCCTGAACTGCAGTGACACCTTGGCCACCCCTGCCTGCCCTGTGCAACTGCAGGCAGCTACCTCAGCCTCTCTGGTCTTCTCCATTCTTAAGCTGCTCAGTCAGAAAATCCCGTAATAATAGTGGAATCTTTGTTGATGAGTGTATTTGAAGATGTTTTTGTTGGCTCTGTATTGGTAGGGCATGAGGTATCAACCACCCCTTTCTTATAGCCTGTGCAAAGCTGCATTTGCACATCTGCAGACTCATGTTTGCCTCTGAGATTAGAGTCCTCTGGCTATAACCCTCTTTCTGTCACAGATTCCCATGACCCTGTGGCTGACAGCAGAGCCTGGAGAGGGGGTGATGTAGGCAGGACACATCTGGGTGGAACGTGGTGATCCAGCCGATAAGGGTTAATGATTGTGTGCTGATCAGTGAGTCACTGATTTGGTTCACCCAGAAGTCAGCCTACAACAAGTACTTCAGCATATGGTTTATGGATTTTATTTTTTATTTTAGAGAGAGAGAGAGAGAGCACTGTGAGTGCTGGAGGGGCAGAGAAAGAGAGGGAGAGAGAACCCCAAGCAGGTTCCACGCTGTCAGCACAGAGCCTGACGCAGGGCTTGAACTCACAAACGATGAGATCATGACTTGAGCTAATACCAAGAGTCTGATGCTTAACTGAGCCACCCAGGTGCCCCTCAGTGCATGGTTTATTTGGGAGAGGAAGTGACTCAGAGAAGGGAGGGAAGATAATATATGCATTAAAAATGCGCTAAAAAGCAAGCTGCTGCTCTGGGCAGTGGGGACCCATTCCTGCTGGAGACCTCTGTGGTGTTTGTCTGTCAATTGCCTTCTGTCATAGATTGATAGTTGCTTCCAGGAATGGCAGCTCCCTGACACCGGCTCTGCTTGCCTGCCCCATGCATGGACCGAATGTGTGCTGGTGGCCAGAACCTCAAGCCTCAAGCTGGGCTGGTGATGGTTGGAAAAGGCAGCTGTCAGGGCCTTGAGTCTGATAAGGACAGCTGTTGATGTGGTTAGCTACAGCACACATGGGTTTCACACTCAAGTTTCAGTTGTTGTCACCTTTGCCTGATTGAAGTTCCAATCCTGACTCCTGATGGGGAGGACAGCAATGAAGTGAGTAGTAAGGAGAACATCATAAGGACTTAGGGGGTTTCTCAGCCAAAGCAGAGAGGAGACAGACAGGTAGCAAAGATAATGGAGAAGAGCCGGGACCTGCATCCTTGTGAGTGGCTGTAGCCCTGTTGTGGGCTTCATGTCTTATCATGGTATCCCATCAGTCCAAATAAAGAATGGGATCTTAGGGAGAAAGTCTCTTATTCAATTTAATGCCTCTTGAAGAAGGTTAACCAGTTGGTGTTCAAGGGCCCAAAGTTCAATCATGGCTGGTCTGGGGCTGGGGATGGGAACAGAAGGCCATTACCAAAAGAATATGAGTTAGCAGCTCTTGGATGTGGCATGAATCTTCAGTTAAGCAAAGATAATTTTTCAGCTTTGGACCTCCCAGAGAATGAGGTTTTATGATGTGCTGTTATAGCATGATATGCATTATCAAATATTCAGACCTAATCTGGAGGGAGGCTGTTTCTAACAAGGTGTGGTGGGAAAAGAGTGGAGCAGTTACCTGTTTTTAAGTAGTGAGTGGAAGTGGCCAACCTATGTGTGCATCTCCAAAATCATCCTCTGAACTGTCTGTCAAACCCTCCCCTTTCTCACCCCTGCCCCTTTGATGTTTGTTTTTAATTTGTTCGTTCACTGAACCAATATTTAGTGAAGGCTTATGTGCTGTTATCACACACTGTCCTAGGATCTGAGGACACAGAAGTGACCAAGCCAGACAAAAATCCCTGTGCTGTAGACAAATAGAAGAGGGGAGCACACATGCCAGATATCAGGGGCTCCAAGAAAAAGAAAGCATGGAGAGCATGTAGGGAGTGGTAGAGCCTAGGGTGGGACGTGAGGCCAACAGAAGAGCCAGAAGGAGGTGGAGGAACAAGTCATAGAGCATCAACGAGGTAAACGTTCTTGATGGAAAGAATAACAAGGGCACAGGCCTTTTAGGGAAGGTTGTGAAAAGCCTTGAAATGTGAGAACAAAACAGACAAGAGAAAGATGACCCAGTAGCCTATGGCATGTTATGTGTGGTTTCACACACCTTCCAGGTTATCAGAAACTATCTCGGACTATGTCATGGTCTTTGAACTACTTTCCAACTCTGTAAGTTCTAGGAAACCAATAGTAATGCAAAGGACTCCAGTCCATAGAGAAGCAAATGGATTTTGTCTGGTGGACTGATTCCTGTTAACATATCTGATCCATGTTTCTGGTTGCCTTTGTATGTGTCAGCTTTTTGGATGCTTCTTGGAATTGGTTTTTGACACCTTGCTTATTCCCTCATTAATTAATGACTTAAGTAAAAACTTTGACACATGTTCGTTTTATATTTGTGCATCATGCTTTTATCTTTGAAACAAATTGATCTTTTTTGACCACCCTGAGATGGAAACATGCCATCTGGGTCTGCCGAGGAACACAAGGGGGTGATGTGGCTGGAGTGCGAGGGTGGAGAAGGTCAGAGAAACAACAGGGTGTGGCCCAAGTGTTGGGGGTCTTGACTTTTACTATGAATGACATGGGAGAGGCTCTCATCCTTTGGTAGAATTCCTTTCTTTTTTTGCTCTGAATAATTGTCAAAATACTTATTCATATTCTTCATCTGACTTCTTCTGCTATCAACTGATTCACATTCCATGGTTATTTTGTTCAGAAGTTACCTGTTCTTCTCTGCTTGTACACTTCTCCAAGATGATGGTGGTAGATGTGTTTTGTTTTTGTTATTTCCTCTAGCTTCTTGGAAACATTGATGGAGGGTGGGCACACGAACACATGTCGTCATTCAGCCACTGTCAGCCCAGATACTTGTCTGCCCCAGGCTGACTCAGGGCCCAGCCTGTCTACACTGGACAGCATGGACTATCCCTAGTGAACCTTTAGCACCTCTGCCTGGTTCCACTCTTTCTGCAAAGGGCTGGATGGCTCCAGAGTCCGTCTTTACATCCACATTTCGCAGGGCTGGAAACTGGTGCTCAGAGAGGTCCAGCCACTTGCCCAAGGTCACCCAGCAGGGTGTGCCTGACTCCAGAGTCTCATGTCCCTAGGCTGGCCTGACTGTGGTCATACTTTTTAGAGCTCTTTTATTTTTCTGTAACTTAGAAAAAGCAAAATAATTCCTCTCTCACTCCCTCTGAGTTGACTCTGCTTTTAGACCTTCTCTGGGCGTCTCTTTTGTCTTTCATTCTGGAAAGGTGAGTCTGTCTCTTCCTGGTTTCAGAGCATCTGACATCCAACTTTTCTTTCACCAAATCCTTTGCCAGCCAGAGTGGGATGACAAAATGCAAACCACTGTGCAAGGGTTTGAGCAGAATTTCAAACAGAGGGCCAGGTGCTGCAGCAAGCAGAGTTTTCTACGGACGGCTTTGCATCCAGATGGCCCAGGCAAACTGTCTTTCTGCCTATGGCACGGGGCCAGTCCACTGAGTGCCCGCTCCCTCCCTGCACCCTGAGGGCCTTGTGAGACTGATTGAGTCCAAGAGCGTGGCTTTTGGAGATGAGCTTATTGATCTTAGTGGCATCGGACACAGAGCCAACATGATTGTAAGGGTCTGTGTAATAAATATGTGAGACAGGAATTCAATGGAAAGTTCAGTCATCATCATGAGCTGACTGAAAGAGGACTGGACAGGTAGCACAGTGGTGGGGGCCAAGATCAACCCTTGCCTGCACTTCTCAGACTGCTGTGGGGGTCCCTGCAAATTTCCACTGCCCACCCTGGGCTGTATTCAAAGCTACCTGCATGGAGGAGCACATAGGAGTTTGTTATTCACAGGAAGAGATGCAAGAAAGAGAAACTGGCCCTCCCCAGCAAGCCCTGGGAGGCTGACCTACAGAATGCACTGCTCAAGCAGAACATGCCCCATGGAGAGTATGAAAGCCTGGAGAAATGGGTACTTTAACTTGCAGGGCAGTGCCACAGGTGTGATGTGGTTGATGCTGTCAGTTCAGCTCAGGAGAATTTTCTGAGGACCTACTATGTGTGAGATGCTGTGCTTCTAAGAGGACACATATTCAGTGTCCTGGAGGCACTTGTAATCATTAAAAAATCACTTTACCCTGGGTGGTCTCATATGATTTGATTTCATGGCTGGGAATTAAGATACCCAGTTCATCTGTTTCTGAGACTAAATGACCTGCACGCAGAACCACAGCCTTGACTCCAGGCCTTTTCACTTTTCCCAGTGCTTAACACCTTCTTCGTGGATATTGACAAAGGCTCAGAAGATCATTTTACAGGGGAGAAATGATGTGTGTCAGTGATCTGGCATCTTTGAAAGATCTGGAAGAGGGAGATCCTCATCCAGAAGGCAGAGGGGAGTAGTTGTTTATGGGATGGTGGCCGGGGCTGTCTTCCTGAGACAGTCATGGGTTTTTAGTCTGCTGTCCTGGCACAGCTGTGAATAGTGCCCCTTTAACTTCTAAGAGTGACTCAGTTTAGACAATAATATATGTGGTCTCCTCATTTTGGGACAGTGGCTATCTAGAGAGAACAGTTAGATTAAGACATGGGTGCCAAGAGAGGGCATTTTCATGAGAAAAAAAATGAAGGTAGGCCATAACACATACCTCTTTAAAAGAAGTGGTGGGGAAGAATTCTACAAGAGATCAAATGTTGCAGATATGTGCTTTGAATGCAAGGAAGGGGATGAAGAATAGGATAAGGTCAGGATGAATTATAATCAGGAATTCAGTTCAGTCTGGCCAGGCTTCTCTTCAGGGGCTGTCCCTACCTGGGCCACTGTGTGCCATGGGGACTTGGTGTTTCTAAGTAGCATGCCACATGGAAAAATCAGGTTTAACATTCTCCTCCCTCCCTGCTGGCTAGTGATCTCTGTCAGAGAGACCATGTGCTGTACGCATGCTTTATCCCCCAAAGCTGGTGTGGCAAATAACACATGGAGAACATCAAATTACAGTGAGCAGGTACACTATTGGGGACATTACCTGGGTCCCCAGTAGGGAATTTCTGGAGGTCAGAACTCGGGTAATAGCGCTAGGAACTCACACTGGATTGATTATTCTTCCCAACATGTACATACATACATTACACATACATACATACATACATACATACATACATACATACATTCTGGTTGTTTGGGGTGGGAATGTTGGGTATGAGTCATTAAGATATACATGGATTTTAGCCTGAGAAACAAATTAGCCTAGAGATTATCATTCTTCTTTGTCCTTCACTTTCCATACCAAAATTTCATGAAGGATTATTCAATGATAATTGCTTAAGTTGTCTTTTAGTATGGTTCATGGTCTTTTATTTAAAACAAATTTTGCATTCTTAGTGAAGGAAATCTATTTCGTTATTTTATTTATGTATCCTCTATGGCTTTGGGATCCCATACTAGAAGATTATATATGTATCCATTTAATACTTTAAAAAGTTTATATGAAACTAAACTACTAAGGTAAACCAAAGAGGTTGCTTTGTATTTTTTGGGTTTTTTTCTTTAAATTTTCATAAATGGTATGAGGTAAGAGTCTCCCTTTATTTCACTTTCAAGACTAGGAAATGATTGAACATGATTTAATGAGCATTTCGTCTTTTCCTCAGTGAATTAAAATAGGATGGTTGTATTTGTCTCTTCATGTGCCAATAGCATACTGAATACTAAGCAGGGTAAACAAAAAAATAAACATATATCTTGACTATCACACTGAAATTTAAAAACATTGAGGATGAGAGAAAAATCAAAGCTCTCAAAGTGAAAAATCATTGTAACAAGAAACAAATTTGCCCAAGTTAATAGAGCATTACTTTCTAGTATTAGAGGGAAATTCTTTTCAAAAGAAAATATTTTACTGAAATGAACTACCCAGGCAAAAACTAACGTAGTTTCAAATTTGTGAATACTTGAGTGATTTACGTACTCAAGGATATACTTAGCAAAATGGGATGAAACCCAAAAAAAGGGGCAAGCATGGAACATATTCATGAATTGTTATCAAGGAAAACACTAAAAGTCATAGTTAAGTTTAAATATTTGATAATATGTTTAAATAAAATAATAACTAAGAGGTTTGGGTCAGTAGGAGATTGAGATACAGAGGAGTGTGGCATGGAAATTTGCTGTTCTGTGGTTTGTATATGGTAAAGATACCCCTGTTAAATGTACAAAATGGCAAAAAAAAAGTACAAGTAAATTTATATGTTGCATATTTGAGTAGATATATTAGAGGAGAAGAAGTGGTATTTTAACTTCCAAACCACTAGACATAAAACAAATAATGAGAAGAAATTGACCAGAAGAAATTAAGGAATAGAAAAATAAGAAATAATATAAGAAAGTATGGTAAAATGACAATAGAAAAGCAGAAATAAGTTAATGTAGTCACTAATCACAAAAATGCAAATAGGTTTAAATCCCATAACAATCCCTAAAGTAAAATAGGCCCTCTGATTGAGTTGGCATACAGGGGTGCTGGGGTGGCTCAGTCAGTTGAGCATCCAATTCTTGATTTTGACTCAGGTCATGATCCCAGGATTGTAGGATCAAGCCCAGGGTTAGCCTCTGTGCTGAGCTTGAAGCCTGCTTAAGATTCTCTCTCCCTTGCCCTCTGCCCCTCTCCCCCACTCATGCTCTCTCTCTCTCTAAAATAAATAAAATTTAAAAAAGAAAAAAAAAAACCCAAAAACCCAATGGTGTGCTATATACAGAAGACAGATTTTAATAAAAATGATCTAGCAGAATTAAAGGGATTGAAAAAAGTTTGTATTAAAAATGCCAAAAAAAACCACTGATTTAGCAGGGTTCTTATTCAACAAATAAAAAATAAAACATAAAAGGCATGAAAAGAACAACATAACTAAAATTTAAATTAAAAAAAGGCATGAACAGGGACAAAATTAATCTTTTTTATTGATTAAAGGAAAATTTACTGAGTAAACAAAGTGGTTATGAACAATTACATGGCAAACAATCTAGCTTCAAGATATTTGCAACTAATACTGATAAAATATATAAGAGAAATGGAGAAAACCAGAATTTTAGGAAATAAGTATGGTTAATAGGATTAAATAAAATATTTGATAAGACTGAACCAAGAAACAGATTTGTACCCAATAAACAAAAGATATTAAAAAAAAATTTTTTTACCTTTATTTATTTTGAGAGAGAGACAGAGTATAAGCAGGGGAGGAGCTGAGGGGAGGGAGACACAGAATCAGAAGCAGGCTCCAGGCCCTGAGCTGTCAGCACAGATCCCAACGCGGGGCTCGAACTCACAAACCATGAGATCATGACCTGAGCCGAAGTCGGACGCCTAACCGACTGAGCCACCCAGGCGCCCCTAAACAAAAATCATTTTTAAATACCCTTGAAATATTTATAAAAATTATTTTTGAGTTATAAATAATATCTAGTGTATATTCTAAAACAGATCTCCTACAGCTCATATTCTCTGATCAAATGCCATAAAAGTAGAAATAACAACAAGGGGATTATGATATAGTATTATTTTTGTATATGTATCTATAATTT
The DNA here is from genome assembly GCF_022837055.1 of Prionailurus viverrinus. Taxonomy (NCBI): domain Eukaryota; kingdom Metazoa; phylum Chordata; class Mammalia; order Carnivora; family Felidae; genus Prionailurus; species Prionailurus viverrinus. The sequence goes on from NC_062566.1 coordinate 17,851,967, forward strand.
GTACCTAATTTTTTTTTAAAGAAACTCTCAGATTAGTCTCAGTATATAGAACCTTTCAAGAAATATCTTTTAAGGAATGAATGATAATGAGAGCAAACATAGCAAGACCAGGGAGATATGTAAAGGTAATGCCTACAAAATAGGAAACAAGGAAGTTTGAAATTTAGTTAGTAAGCCTGTACCTCAAAAAGTTAGAAAATGCATACCAAAATAAACCTGAAGAAAGCAGAAGGAAGGAATTAATGAAGAGATAAGCAGAAAAAAAATTTAAAGACACAAAACAAACACACATTTAGAAACAAGAGAGTCAGAACTAAAATCTAGTTCTTTAAAAACATAAAAAAACCTAAATGACTAAATGAAAGAACACACACACACACACACACACACACACACACACACACAGAATATCTCATTTAAATGGGTGATTTTCTAGGGGAATACAAATTACTGAGTATACCTAAAAAGTAGAAAATCAGAATAGATTTAAAAATACATTTTTAAAATGTAAAAGATAGGCAAATATTTACATTTTTAAAAATACATTTTTACATTTGAATTTTAAATATTCAAAGAATAGATAAATCTACATTATATAAATTATTCTAGAACATGGATAAAAGATGGAAAATTTATACCACTGTTATAAATTAACATGGCAAAGACATCTCAATAGAAGAGAACTATCAACAAATCTTGCATGTGAATATGGAATGCAGATATTCTAAATGAAACACTGGCAGATAAAATCAAGCAGTGCATTAAGTGAAAAAGACCAAATAAATTTTATCCCAGGTATGCAAAGATGGATTAACGTGATAGGCTTGCTAATGGAATTCACTACATATCCATGTTAAACAAGGAAACAAAGAAAAAATATCAACTGACAGAAAAATATATTAAGTTCAGCTAAATTCTTGATCCAAACACATTATAAACTAAGACTAGAAGAAAACTTTTATAATTGGATAAATATTATCCACAAGAAAACTCCAACAAACAAAGTTAACTGTTGAAAAGTTAGATCCGCATCCAAGTCAGAGATAAAGCAAACATGCCAGATATTCCTGCTGCCAGCGGTCTGTTGGAAGGCCCTAGCCAGAGCAAATTAAAAATAAGAGATCTAGATATTACAGAGCAAGACATAACAGTCATTGCTACTAGTTGATTATTTGTCTAAATATAGAATTAGCTGACAAACTTTGAGCTAATAAGAGAATTCAACAAGGAAGAGAGATAGCAGCTGAGTTACATATCAGCAGATAGTAACGTGGAATAAAAGACCTCATTTACAATAGTAAAGATAACTGTGAGATACTGAGGGAAAAAACCTGGTACAAATGTGCCATACCATTGTGAGGAAAACTATAAAATTCACCAAAGCATCTCAAAGAGAGTGAAATGGCATGTGTGTTCTTCCCAACCCTCTTTCCAATGTGGCCACCCAGACATTGAAAGCAGGATGCAGTAGCAGAACTGCTATGGAAGGTTCCTAGGTCAGGCTCTAGAACCATGTCTGCAGTCTTTTTGCACCCGGTCAAAGGGTCCATGAGGAGACAGTAGATTAGCTTTGAAACTTCTCAGATTCTTCAGTGGTTCCTTTGGTGGCCCTCTGAATCCTAAGAGCATTCTACATTCTGCTGCCCACTTTGACTCTTCTGTTTTGATTCTCTGACTTCTGCTCTGACGTAAGAAGCTCCTTGAGTACTTGTTAACAATGGAGACATCATCTCTACCTCCTCAGGGTCAAGTATAGCAATGTGAAGTACAGCTCAGGAATCTGCCACATATGGTCCCCAGGCCAAACTTTGGAAGACCCTGCCTGCTGAGCACTAATACCAGCTTGCATTCCTTTAATTAGATGGAAGCCAGCAGGGATTTGGTGGCTGGAAGTTATGAATTTCAGCCCATACACTAACCTCAATTTTATTCTTGTTTCCCTATTGCTGTTGAGAAAAAGACCAACTGAATGGTAAATTGTGCTCATGCCATTGGAGACTATGGCAAAAGCACCAATGAGAACTTGATTTTAACCATCTGAATGTTTCTTTCTGGTACTTACTTACTTAGTGCTTCTTATTTTTCCCAGGGATGCATTAATGCTAGACAATTTTAGTGACTCATTACAGGATTCCTTACTCATTTTTGTAATCAACAGGTAAGATGTGTTATGATTATAACATAGTCCTCTGATGTTCTTGGTAAGCAGAACATAGTGTGGATTCCATTTTATGGTCTTCCAGATGGTTCCTCTAAAAAGTTTACTGAAGGGACTCCTGGGTGGCTCAGTCAGTTGAGCATCCAACTCTTGATTTTGGCCCAGGTCATGACTCCATGGTCATGGGATTGAGTCCGTGTCCAAGCCCAGCTCCACACCTAGCACAGATCTTCCTTAAGATTCTCTCTCTTTCTTTCTTTCTCTCTCTCTCTCTCTCTCTCTCTCTCTCTCTCTCTCTCTCCCCCTCTGCCACTCTCCCCTTAATGCTCACTTGCTCTCTCTCTCTCTCTTAAAGAAAAAATAAATAAATAAATAAAAGGCTTATGGAAGACCTGTGGCAGTAGCATCTAGGTGTGAAGGTTGCAGTTCTCTCTCAACTTCCAATACACGTTGTCACTTTTTATCTTGTCTTTGTTGACCCTTATTTATTATGAAAGCTAACTTCATATTGAAGGCAAATTAAAGACAGACATCTTCATATTTCAAAAGACTATCATTAATGGCCATGACAAAGTCAAAATGCTTAATTTCTGTCCCCCCTTCCCTAAACAGCTAAATTTCATTTTGTATGTCTTCCTTCAGTCCATCCACTTAATACATTTTTAGGTGATTGTAATGACTTCATCTTTCAGTCATCATAAACATTTTCCATGTTTCCATGGATTTTTCGTAATCATCATTTTAATGGTGACATAATAGTCCATTGAGAAGATGTATTTTAATTGACCATTGTTGGATATTTGGTAAAGTTTCTAATTTTTAAAAAAAATAATCCTACCTTGGGGCGCCTGGGTGGCTCAGTTGGTTAAGTGTCTGACTTCAGCTCGGGTTATGATGTCCCGGTTCATGGGTTCGAGCCCTACATCGGGCTCTGTGCTGATAGCTTGGAGCCTGGAACCTGCTTCAGATTCTGTGTCTCCCTCTCTCTCTCTGCCCCTCACTCACTCATACTCTGTCTCTCTCTTTCTCTCAAAAATAAATAAACATTAGAAAAAAAATAATCCTACCTTGGGGCACCCGGGTGACTGTCGGTTAAGTGTCCAACTTTGGCTTAGGTCATGATCTCATGTTTTGTGAGTTCAAGCCCCCCATTGGGTTCCATGTGCACAGGTCAGAGCCTGGAGCCTGCTTCAGATTCTGTGTTTCCCTCTCTCTCTGTCCTCCTCCACTCACACTGTGTCTCTCTGACTCTCTCTCTCTCTCTCAAAAATATACATTATCCATTCATCCATCGATGGACATTTGGGCTCTTTCCATACTTTGGCTATTGTTGATAGCGCTGCTGTAAACATGGGGGTGCATGTATCCCTTTGAAACAGCACACCTGTATCCTGTGGATAAATGCCTAGTAGTGCAATTTCTGGGTCTTAGGGTAGTTCTATTTTTAGTTTTTTGAGGAACCTCCATACTGTTTTCCAGAGTGGCTGCACCAGCTTGCATTGCCACCAATAATGCAAAAGAGATCCTCTTTCTCCGCATCCTCGCCAACATCTGTTGTTGCCTGAGTTGTTAATGTTAGCCATTCTGACAGGTGTAAGGTGGTATCTCATTGTGGTTTTGATTTATATTTCCCTGATGATAGTGATGTTGAGCATTTTTTCATGTGTCTGTTGGCCATCTGGATGTTTTCCTTGGAGAAGTGTCTAAGATGTGGTGTATATATATATATATATATATATATATATATATATATACCACACACACACATATACACAATATCTTTATGCCTTTTATTTCCTTTATTTTCCTTGTGAGGACATACAGTATTATGTTGACTAAGAGTGTCGAAAAAGGTATCTTTGCCTTGTCCCTGATCTTAGAGGAAAAGCATTCAGTCCTTTTACCATTAAGTATAATGCTAGCTTAGTTTTTTCTGTAAATGTTCTTTATCAGACTGAGGAAGTTCCTTTCTATTCCAGTTTTCTGAACCTTTTTTTTTTTAATGGATGAGTATTGAATATTACCACTCTCTTTTCCATATCAATTGAGATAGTCATGTTCTTTTTCTTCTTTAGGCTCTTAAATATGGTTGATGCCACTGATCAGTTTTAAAATACTAAACCAGCTTTGTACCCATAGACTAAACCCCTCTTGGTTATATATGTGTGATTACTTATACATGCTGCTGAATTATATTTCCTAACATTTTGTTAAGGGTTTTTATGTCTATTTATGAGGGAATGTACTTTGTAGCTTTCTTCCCACCCCCCCGCTTCTCTTTCTTTTTTCTTCTTTTTTTGTTTTGCTTTTTTGTTTTTTTGATACTATCTTTGTGGTTTTCATTTCAGAATAATTTTAGCCTCTTAATATTAGTTGATAGACATTCTCTCATCCTCTACTTCCTGGGAGAGAGTTATAGAGTTAGTATTAATTCTTCTTTAATCATAGGATAAAATACTCTAGTAAAACCATCAGGATCTAGAGAACTAATTAAAGAGTTTTTGGTGTTTATTAATTTAATTTGTTTTAATAGTTTGAGGACTATTCATCTTACTTGTTTACTCTTGGTTAAATTTTAGCAGTTTGTGTTTTCTGAGGAATTTGTGTACTTCACCTAGCCAGTCAAATTTATGTATAAGGAGTTGTTTATAGCATTCCCTTATCACTCTTTTGATGTCTACAGGGCATATAGTGCTATACTCAGATTCATTCCTAATACTGGTTTGTCAATTTTATTGATCTTTTCACAGAAGTAAATTTTTGTTTCATTGATTTTCCCTATTTTTTTTCTCTTCTCACTTTGTTTGACTTTTGTTCCTATCTTTATTATTTCCTTCCATCTACTTACTATAGATTTATTTTTCTCTTCTTTTTCCAGTTCCTTGGGGGGTGATCACAGATTATAGAATTGATACTTTTTTCTAATGTAAGCATTTGCTACCATAAATTTCCTTGTGGGCACCTTACCTACATCTTATAGGTTTTGATATGCATTTTTTATTTTCATTCAAATCAGTGTATGTCTTGAATTCCCTCTAGACTTCCTCTTTGACTCAGAGATTATTTAGAAATTTGGTGTTTTGAGACTTTGCTGTTAACTTCCTGTTATTTGTTTCTAATTTGATTTTCTTGTGGGCACATGTCACACTCTGTATAGTTTCAGTTCTAACAAATGTTGTCAAGATTTGTCTTATGGCTCAGGATATGGTCTTATTATATGTCCCATGGGGTCTTGAAAAGAATGTGTTTTTGCTGTTGTTAGGGAAAGGATTTTCTGTCCATTAGGTCCTATTGGTTGAGGATGTGTTAAGTTCTTTTGTATCCTTGCAGATTTTCTATTTGTCCTGTCGTCAGTTGTTGAGGGAGGAGTGTTGAAGTCTCCAACTGTAACTGTGGATTTGTCTGTTCCTTTTTTTCACTTCCATATGGTTTTGGTTCACATATTCTGCAGCTTCTTTGTGGAAAGAATGTATGATTACTATGTCTTTTTGGTGGACTGAGACTTTATCAATGTGTAAATTTATGCCTACCCTTTGTAATGATCTTTAATGTCTACTTTATCTGATGATAATGTAGTTGTTCTTGCTTTTTTGGATAATATTTTCTTGGTATATATAATTTGGTTGGAAGTCTAGAGTCCTCACTTGGCTGTTGTTGATGGGGTTAGTAGTGGAACGTGATTTTCTTTGGTGTTTAGCTGAGACATGAATATTGTCTAAAAGTTTTCTGTGTGACTGGCTGCCCTTCTGATCACTGGGCTACACAGAGAAGGCTTTTTCTCAGGGCTTTATTGTTTTGTTTTGGTTTGGTTTTGGTCTATGCCCATTTGTGCTTCTCAAATACCCAGTTTGGAATATAGGAGGCAAATGGAACACATAGGGACCTCATGTCATTCCTTCTGCCTTCTTCTATGCACTTTTCGTGTCTCCTTATATTTATTTATTATATTCAGAGTTTTTAGTCATAAATCATGGAAGGAATAGTGGATTAGTCAACTTGAGCTGCCATAACAACGTACTATATATTGGGTGGGTTTTTTTTTTCTTTTTTGTACTAAAGTAGATATTTTAGACTGAATCCTGAAGCCATTAAATTTTATTTCTTATTTATTTATATACAGTGCTGCTCCCAAGAATAATTCAAAGTGATCTTAATAGATACATAAAAATGGAGACACTTATTTCTCACAGTTCTGGAGGCTGGAAGTCCAAGATCAAGGAGCAAGCCAATTCCGTTCCTGTTGATAGCTTTCTTCCTGGCTTGTAGATTGCTGCCTTCTCACTGTGTCCTCTTATGGCATATAAATAGGAGTCGGGGGTGGGGGGAGGAAGATGGAAAGAGAGATATCTTCTTATAAGGTTACCAGTCCTATTGGATTAGAGCCTCATCCTTATGCCTTCATTTAACCTTAATTACCTCCTTTCAACCTTTAAGCCCTATCTTCAAGTACAGTCACATTGGGAGTTAGGGATTCAATATGTGGATTGGTGAGGGGTGGAGGGGGACAAAAATCAGTTATTAGAAAATAGTTAAAAGTATTTTTCTATAACTGAAAGTCTGAGCTCTATTTTTTATTCTATCAAAATGGTAAAAAATGCATTTGTGACTATAATTGTTCTAATCTTAGATAACTTTCCAGACCAAACATGGAATTTTTAAGGCTCTTAAATGCTCTTATTGTATTTTGTGAATTTTTTTTCCAAGCATGTTATACCAACTTGGTTTACTTCTAAAGAAAATTAGGTTCACTTCATTCCCAACAGCTGTTTTTATTTTACCTCTTTGGCCTAAACTTTGCACACTTTCAAAAAAAGAAAGGAAAGGAAAGGGGAAAATAAAGGAAAAGGAAAAGGAAAAAGAAAAGAAATTAGGCCCCAGTATTATATTCCACTTAATGTAAACCAAGTTTGGTTTTTATAATTCATTATAAACCTTTTTGCTTCAGTGTTTTGGTAGAAATAGTATCATTGTGGGCAGGAAATTTTTAGATTGACTTCCTGAAGACAAAAATAATGTTTTTTATCTTTTTTTTTAATATGTCATAGCAAGTGGCAGTTTTTGAAAACATATGCTTAGTTTATTTAGGCATCTTAATCATTCAGATTAATGTTGATCAGTTTCTTTACTATCTTCAATCTGAAGAGAAAAGCTCCCTTAAAAAATTAATGTGGTCACTTTTTAGCCAGTTACGTTAGTAAGGACTCAGGCCCCCTTTTATTTAGGGGGTTCCCAAGCTCATAGAGATCTCTGGAGTACAGGTGGGCAGAGTTGGATATTGTTACCTTTACCATCATGTTTTCTAGTCACCCTGCACACACACATATGCGAATTTCTGCATATAATTTATAGTCTTTTAATACATGGTCATACCAATGGCAGAACACTTTGTCTTCCACTGACAAGGGTGATTAATTTTTTCCAATTTTCTCTTTGTTTCATATATCTAGAGTCAGAAAAGGTGTCATGGGCTACATAGTTCAGGAATGAAAAATTACTTCTTCTTTCATTGACTTCTTCACATCAATTTATATAGGCTACCTAAAACACTGTGTTAGAAGGAATGCCCAGGCCACAAGCAGACCTTGGAAAACGGAGATCATCTCTCTCTTTCCCACATGGGGCCCTGGAGAGTTCAACGAGCTGTTCTGTGTCACAAAACTAATCACCCACCAAGGCAGGAGTAATACATGTGCTTCCTCTTGCTTGCCCCCTAAGAGGTGGGGTGAAACTGAGAAAGCTGGCATGGTGTGGGAATGCTGCTGTCAGTGAGAAGTGGACTAAGAAAGCACTTACTTTTCAGTGCAGGAAAATGAAAAAGAAGTTTGCCTGTTTCAGGCTGTGCTGGGGGAAGCTGCCTTCTGGGTCTAGTGGGCTGAAGGTTCATTCCAGTCTGTCCCATTAGGAAGCTTCTTTGTGCCCTGTTCAATCTCCACAGGTGGTAAATCTGTGTTTGAGCCATGTGATTTCTGCAGCCTGACAAATAGTACAAGGCAGGACAAGGAGAAGTGTCCATGGACAAGGGCTGTACAGCTGTGACAGGAAAGCCACAGGACTCTGTTCTTTCCTCCCACTGTCCCCTCACTTCCCTGCCCTCCTCTCCCACCAATGCTGTTTCTGCATCAACACCAACGTGAGCTCTTGTTCTTACAGAAAATGGTACAAAGACTCTATAAGGAATGAAACAGCAGAGAAAGTAAGATGGAACTCACTTAAAAAGTATACACATACACAAAAACAAAAACCCTTCTAAAGAGGAGTTGAAAATTAAAATTATAAAACAAAGAAACCATTCACTTGGAACAAATGGAAAACACAGCAAATAGATTTAGATCTAAACTTTAGATAATTGAAACTAACAAATATTTTTTTTTAATTTTTTTTTCAATGTTTTTTATTTATTTTTGGGACAGAGAGAGACAGAGCATGAACGGGCGAGGGGCAGAGAGAGAGGGAGACAGAATCGGAAACAGGCTCCAAGCCATCAGCCCAGAGCCTGACGCGGGACTCGAACTCACGGACCGCAAGATCGTGACCTGGCTGAAGTCGGACGCTTAACCGACTGCGCCACCCAGGCGCCCCAAACTAACAAATATTTTTAAGAGAATTAAACATGATTAAGAATTGAAAACACAAGAAAAGAGGAATGTACCATTTAAAAAGCAGCTTTAAGGGGCACCTGGGTGGCTCAGTCAGTTAAGCATCTGACTTTGGCTCAGGTCATGATATCACGGTCCACAAGTTCGAGCCCTGTGTCAGGCTCTGTGCTGACAGCTCAGAGCCTGGAGCCTGCTTCAGATTCTGTGTCTCCCTCTCTCTCTGACCCTCCCCTGTTCATGCTCTGTCCCTGTGTCTCAAAAATAAATAAACATTAAAGAATTTTTTTTTTAAAGCAGCTTTAAAAAGTCAAGCAAGGGGCACCTGGGTGGCTCAGTCGGTTAAGCGTCCGACTTCGGCTCAGGTCATGATCTCACGGTCCGTGAGTTCAAGCCCCACGTCGGGCTCTGTGCTGACAGGTCAGAGCCTGGAGCCTGCTTCAGATTCTGTGTCTCCCTTTCTCTCTGACCCTCCCTCGTTCATGCTCTGTCTCTCTCTGTCTCAAAAATAAATAAACATTAAAAAAATTTTTTTAAAGGTCAAGCAGGATTAACAGGGGTGAGAAATTTAACCATCAAAGTTAAAAACTCAGTGGAGGCATTGGGTATCATGAGACCTAGTCGAAGAAGAGGCTATTTCCTGAATGAATTATAGCAAGCTAAATAGATGGAAAATATGAAAAGAATAGTGAATAATTGCAAAAAAATCTAACACTTCTGTGATGTTTCTGTGTGCCAGGTCCTGGTCCAGATGTCTTACATATATTAACAACCTTATGAGAAAGGGACTATTATTATTCCTATTTTGCAAATAGGGTAAAATAGGAATAAATAATCATGATCATAATCATATTAAAGCACAGTGTGTCTGAGGTCATGCAGAAAGCAGATATGCAAGCATTAATCTAAGGGATACCATGTACTTAATTCTGCAAGACATGGAGTGTGGGTTCCTCTCATATGTAGGATTAGTGTTCCCACACATGTTTGCTAGTAAAATGGAAATAATAGAATGTGGGAGAAGTTTCACGAGATTATTCTGAAAATAATCAGAAGAAAGGTAAAATTGTGACTTGTATATAGATACAAAAAATGAACACATGTTAAAGAATTTATTTTACTTATATAACTGACAGATGTTAGAGCCAGTTCAAAGGAGAAGTTAAATCAGGAAGATTTATATGGAGGAGGGGAATATTGAGATAAATTGTAGGTGGACACAAAACTTGTTTATCTACAATGCACAGAAAGTAAAATCACCACCAGTTAAATCACTACCAGACAGCATATAATTTATACATCTATCAATTGCTTGGAGCTTACAAAGAACTGCTACATAGCTCAAACACAATGACAGGGTAACTCAGAACCGTGTGTTAGCAAGGATACAGTTTTTCATTGAAACAACACTTTTTTTCAACATAAGCCGTGTTCCAAAAGAGTGGCTGAAAATTTAATAATATTGATGAAAAACATAAATCCTCAGATTCAGGACATACAAGTCTGAGGAAAGGTAGATAGTAGGAAATGAGCCCCTAGACATACCATTTCTAAAAGCTGCAGATCATTCAAAGCTAAGGAGATCCTGAGAACAATGAAAGAAAAAAGGGCAGCTTACTAACAAAGATGTGACAATTAGACTGCAGACCTTTTAGAAGCCACAGTAGAATCCATTAATAAAAACAAGAGAGAGAGAATATTGTCTAAGTACTGAAAGAAAATAATTATCAACCTAGAAGTATTTCCCCAGCCAAATCATTTTTTACATGAGGGGCAAAATCAGACATTTTCAGGAAAACAAAGACTAAAAAAGTTTCCCATGCAGTGGGAAACTGCCAGAAATACTACTATTAAGGAAACTACCAGAATAAACATTTAGGAACAAGGTTTGAAAAGGAATGGTAAGCAAAGAAGTTGGTTAAAAAGGTAAATACAAACAAATTAGAATATATAAAATAATAATGATGAACTTGGAGGTATTAAAAGCAAAGAGATTAAAATGCTGGAAATAATTATGTGGAAGGCAGTACTTGGAGAGCAAGTGCAGGTAAAACACTGTTGTACTTAAGTTGCTCTGGCAGGGCATAGAGTTGTCATTTTTGAGTAAGACACATTAAAAATACAAGAATAACCATCAGAAGCGTAAGAATATAGTGAACTTTCAAACAGGTAGAGAGCAAGTAGGGAGAACAATAAGGAAAACACAAGAAACCCAAAGAAAGGAGACAAAGGAGAGAGAAACTGAAAGCACAAAATTAAGTAGTAGAAATAAAACCAAGCATTAGCAACATAGAAGATAAAAGTAAATGGATTAGGTAGCTAGGTAAAAGTACTGAGGTTTCCCAACTATATATACTTTTAAAAATCCAGCTATTGGCTGTTTGGATGGAACTAAAGCACTTAAGTACATGGGACAAAAATAAACACACTAATTAAAATAAAAAGTAAAAAATGAAAAGATGATACCTGACAAACAGGAACCAGGAATGAGAATGGCTGTATTTACAACAGGAAAACAATAGCAACAAACAAAACAACCCCCCCCACACACACAAAAAAAAAAAAGAACACAAAAAAACACAACATACACTGTAAGAAAAAAGAACAACTAAAATTCAAGGTAAAGTCAGTGATAAAAGAGAAACAGTTTCTAACAAATCATGAGGCACCTGGGTGGCTTAATTAGTTGAGTGTCTGACTCTTGATTTTGGCTCATGGTTCATGGTATTGAGCCTCACATCAGGCTCTATGCAGACAGTGCAGAGCCTGATTAAGATTCTCTCTTCCCCTCCTCCCACTCACTCTCTCTCTCTCTCTCTCTCTCTCTCTCTCTCTCTCTCTATCTCTATCTCAAAATAAATAAATAAACATTTAAAAAAGGACTATATAACAAATCTCACATGTATGTATGCAATAAACACAAAATATCTTTGAAACAAATGAAGACATTTGACAGACAAATCCATAATTATGGCAGAAGATTTTGATGTACTTCTTTCAGTAATTGATAGTTTAAGAAGAGAAAAAAAACAAGAATATCTAAGTTTTTAACTACACAGTTAACAAGACTTATCCAATATATAAATATGATAGTTAATAGAGATATACATAGACACAGATATAGGAATAGATTTATCCTTGTTTTACTAAAAGTAAATATCTGGAGAACTAAATATCTTTAGTGTGAGAGTGTATGTGTGTGTCTATGTGTCTTTGTTTCTGTGTGTATGTAGAGGGAATATGTAACCTTAAATATTTACATTAGAAAAGGTTTTATGGAGTATTGCTTGGCAATCAAAAAGAATGAAATCTTGCCATTTGCAACTAGGTGAATGGAACTGGAGGGTATTATGCCAAGTGAAATTAGTCAGTCACAGAAAGACAAAAATCATATGACTTCACTCATATGAAGACTTTAAGAGACAAAACAGATTGACATAAGAGAAGGGGAACAAAAATAATATAAAAACAGGGAGGGGAACAAAACAGAAGAGACTTATAAATATGGGGAACAAACTGAGGGTTACTGGAGGGGTTGTGGGAGGGGGCGATGGGCTAGATGGTTAAGGGGCACTAAGGAATCTACTCCTGAAATCATTGTTGCACTGTATGCTAACTAACTTGGATGTTAATTTTTAAAAATAAAAAATAAAAATAAAAAAACAAAAACAAAGAAAACATTTTAAAAGGAAATTTGTGAGTTAATCACCAATCTCAAGAAGTTAGAAAAATATTAATATTAAGTAAATAGAAGGGACAACAAAGAGTAGAAATACATTAAACAAGTAAGATGGAAATCAAGAAATAAACTGTTTTTAAAAAGAACTAATAGGGATGCCTGGGTGGCTCAGTCAGTTGAGCGTCTGACCTTTGAATTCAGCTCAGGTGTCATGATGCTAGGGTTGTGGGATCGAGCCTCAAGTTGTGCTCCATGTTGAGTGTGGAACTTGCTTAAGATTCACTCTCTGTCCCTCTGTCCCCCTCACCTGCTCATGCTCGCTGTCTCTCTCTAAAATAAAAATAAATAAAATAAAAAAATAAAGATAATTAAGAACTAATAAAATGAACACACCTCAGAGTAATTATTTAGGAAATAAAGAAGATACAAACAAATGCTTATTAGGTATATAAAGGGTTTATAACCACCAACAGGCATTTTAAAACAAGTGAGACTTTACAGAAGACCATGGGGGAGGGGAAGGGAAGAAAAAAAAAAGTTAGGGAGGGAGCCAAACCATAAGAGACTCTTAAAGACTGAGAATAAACTGAGGGTTGATGGGGGTTGGGAGGGAGGGGAAAGTGGATAATGGGCATTAAGGAGGGCACCTGTTGGGATCAACACTGGGTGTTGTATGGAAACCAATTTGACAATAAATTTCATATATATTAAAAACAAAAACAAAAACAAGTGAGATTAATATAGACAACTTTATGCCAATAAATTTGGAAATTTAGCCAGAATTAACTTTTTCTAGAAAAATAGAAGCTGGTTCTAGACAAAATAGAAAAAAATAGACAAGAAAATTGAGTCGATATATATTTCTTAAAAATAGACTTTATTGGGGTTCCTGGGTGGCTCAGTAGGTTAAGCGTCAGACTTAAGCTCAGGTCATGATTTCACAGCTTGTGGGTTTGAGTCCTCTGTCAGACTCTGTGCTGACAGCTCAGGGACTGCAGCCTGTTTGAGATTCTGTTTCCCTCTCTCCTTCTGCCCCTCCCCTGCTTGTGCTCTCTCTCTCTGTCAAAAATAAATCAACTTTTAAAAATAATTAGACTTTATTTTTAGAGCAGTTTTAGGTTCACAGGATAATTGAATGGAAAATATGAAGATTTCCCCTATATCCTCTGCCCCCACATTTGCATAACCTCCTCCATTATCAATGTCTCACATCAGAGTGGTACATTTGATACAATTGATGAACTTACATTAACACATCATTATTACCTAAGTATAGTTTCATTTAGGGTTCACTCTTCATATACATTCTCTGGGTTTGGACAAATGTATAATAACATATATCCACCATTGTGATATCACACAGAGTAGTTTCACTGCCCTAAACATTTTCTACCCCACCTATTTATCCCTCCCTCACCACAACCCCTGGCAGTTTTGCCTTTTCTGGAATGTCTTATAGTTGGAATCCTACATATGTAGCCTTTTCAAATTGGCCTAGTAATAAGCGTTTAAGGTTCCTACATGTCTTTTCATGGCTTGTTAGCTCATTTCTTTTTATTGCTGAATAATTTCCCATTGTCTGGATGTATCACAGTTGATTTATCCAGTCACCTACTGAAAGACATCTTGGTTGCTTCCAAATTTTGGGAATTATGGATAAAGCTACTACAAACATCCATGTGCAGATTTTTGTGTATTACATACATAAGCTTTCAGCTCCTTTGGGTAAATACCAAGGAGTATGATCGTTGGATTGTGTGGTAAGAGTATGTTTAGTTTTGTAAAACCTGCCAAACTATAGCCCCAAGTGACTGTACCATTTTGTATTCCCACCATTAATGAGTCAGAGTTTTTCTTGCTCCATATCCTTGTCAGCGTTTGGTGTCAGTGTTCTGGATTTTGGCCATCTAAGAAATGTTTCTCATTTTAATTTGCATTTCCCTAATGACATATCATGTGGAGAATCTTTTCTTATGCTTATTTGACATCTGTATATCTTTGTTGATGTGTCTGTTCAGGTTTCTGGCTCATTTTTTAATTAGATTGGTTTTTTTTTTCCCCCCTTATTGTTGAGTTTCAAGAGTTCTTTGTGTATTTTAGATTATATTCTTTATCAGGTATGTCTTTTTCAAACATTTTCTCCACATCTGAAGCCTGCAATTTCATTTTCTTGGTTAATATGTTTTGAAAAAGAAAGGAAAAGGTGGGTTTTATAGGCAAGTTCCATCTAGTGTATAATGTCAATAATGAATATACATGTATAAATCTTAACTACAATATTAGCTCACTAAATCTAGCAATAATTAAAAATAAATCCTATCAAATTTAGTTTTCTGTTAGAAATATAAGTTTTGTTTAACTTTAGAAAAATCCATTTATATGACTCATCCTATTTACAGAAAGGAGAAAAATTATGTGATCATCTTGGTAAGTGCAGAAAAATCAACTGACAGTGTTTAATACCCACTTGTGAAATAGAATAAAACTTTTGTTTTAAGTTTATTTTTTTGAGAGAGAGAGCACACATGGGCAAGCTGGCTATTGGCAGAGAGAGAGGGAGAGAGAGAGAATCCAAAGCAGACTCCTCACTATCAGCGAGGAGCTCGAACACACAAACCATGAGATCATGACCTGAGCTGAGATCAAAAGTCAGACACTTAATCAACTGAGCCACCAGGTACCCTGAAATAGAATAAAACTTAATTTCACTTGATGTAAGTTCTTTACCCATTTAAAGTTGAAACATTTAGAAGTTTCTGTATGTGGAACAAATAAGGATAATCATTGTCATCACATATCTTAACAATGGTATGAATTTAAGTAGTAATGAAAACAAAGGAATAAAACATCAAGTATTAGAAAGGAATAAACTAAATTATCATAATTCATAGAATATGCAGTTTCTATACATAAAAAAAAAACTTTTAGAGACTACCTAGACAAAATATATTGGATATAAGACAAGTGTAAAAATACTGAATGTATTTCTTTACCCATGTGACAATTAGAAAATGTAATTTAACAAATTTTATTTCCAATATCTGCAAGTGTTTATAAGTACCAATAAAAATAAATATAAGAAAGACCAAAATAAATGATGAGTTATATCATATTTATATGAAAATTGAATATTGCAAAGATGCCCAATTTTCCCAAACTATTCTATAAATTTAATGTGATTGCAACTGAAGTCTCAACAAGGTCTTAGTGGGAGTGGACAAGTGGATCCTGTAATTTACAATGATGAGTAAAGGGTAGGTGATGCAACATTAAAAAATTTTTTTTTAAGTTTATTTATTTTGAGAAAGAGAGATAGTGAGTTGTGGAGGGGCAGGGAGGAAGGGAGAGAGAATCCCAAGCAGGCAGTACAGAGCCTGATGCAGAGCTCAAACCCAATAACCATGAGATCATGACCTGAGCTGAAGTCAGATACTTAATAGACTGAGCCATCCAGGTGCCCCAGTGATACAATGTTTAAACAAAAGAACAAAGTTGGGGGACTTACTCTGCCAAATACCAACATTTCATTATGTTGTAGTGATTAAGATGATATTGTACTAGGTCAGAAATAGTCATATAATTCAAGGAACAAAATAGGGAGCTCAGAAACTTGATATATACTGTAATAACATTTTCTTATTTATAACATGGTTATAATCCATCCAATGTTACATTCAATTATTATAATAACATCCATGTTACATGCCACTTAACATGTAAATTGGCGGATAAAGAACAGATTGAATATATTGCTCTGGAAGCTTCCAGCTGATGCCCAGATATCTGTCCCTTGGGATCTCTGACAGGTAGAAATGGCCATAAAATTTCAGTTCTGCTCAAGACTTTTTGTTCACAGACTGTGACTGGCCACTTTGCTGGCAGTAGACCTTTAACATTTTAGAGTAAAATACAGAACTAAAAGTATCCCGAAAAAGGACTTACTACTCTTTTTTTTTTTTTTAATATAATTTATTGTCAAGTTGGCTAACATACAGTGTATGCAGTGTGCTCTTGGTTTTAGGGGTAGATTCCAATGATTCATCGCTTACGTACAACACCCAGTGTTCATCCCAACAAGTGCCCTCCTCAATGCCCATCACCCATTTTTCCCTCTCTCCTACCTCCCCATCACCCCTCAGTTTGTTTCCTGTATTTAAAAGTCTCATATTACTCTCTTTTGAAAAAAAAGTTCATCTATTCTAAACAGACTGTTTTCCCCTCTGAAATCTAAACATACTTTATATCAGAGATGTCTTAACATGTAATTGATAGCTTTTTTAAAAAAGAGATTTAAAATAAATGATACCTTGATCCACTGTCTTTTGAGATAGATTGGCTCTCTATTTCTTCCCCCTTTACTTTTTTCCTTCCAAAGTTTTTATTTTATTTTTTAAAAAATTTTATTGAGATATAATTGACCTATAACTGTATGTAAGTTTACTGTGTGCAATGTATTGATACAAATATATATTGCAATTTAATTACCACTGTAACATTAGCTAATACTTCTATCACATCACATAATCATTATTTCATTTTGTGGTAAGAACAGTTGAGATCATTTTTCATCTCTTCTGCTTTTCCGTCCTTCTTTCAAGGACAATGTGAGCTCAGAGGGAATGGGGCGGATTGTACATGAATCCTTATTCATTAGAGTCTTCATGAACCCACATACCTAGTGCCTACCCTCTTTGGTACAGCAGGGTGACCCTGGATTTTTTTTTTCCTCTTTCTTTCAGAATTACCTGCATGTAGAATCATAGTTTAGTGAGTATGTGGCCTGTTGGGAGTTTACTTTCTGGGCTTTCTTGATGGCTGGTCACCCTGTTCTTCTCTCTCAGGGCACTGACAGCCAGACTCCAGGACCAAAGGATTCTGGGGGTGGCATGTTCAGCTTCTTTTCCCTGGCTTGAGGCTGAGCTCCTCCATGCTCCTCAGTGGGGGTCACTGCTGTAGGGCAGGCTAAGCAGGAGGCTGCACTGAGCTGGGTTCAGAGGCTCTGCTTCCCAGACCAGGAGTCAGGGGTGGAACTAGGCACAGAGCAAGCCCTAGGGAATTGAAAACAGGAAGAAAATCTAATCCCAGACCTCCAGGGTTCACCTCTGCTGGCCCGTGCCTTCAATGGCTTCTGAAAGCACAGCTTGTAATTAATTCCATAAGCATTGATTGACTCCTGGATCCTGCAGTCATAGCCACCCACAGTTTGCTCTCAAGCCTCCATGCTAGCCTTTGCTGATGAGGCAAGTGCTAAGATAAGGTGTTGGGGCAATACCTCACTCACCTCAGGGTCCAGACAAACCACACCTTCATGAAGTTTCCCTCAGTCTAGTTAACCTCCAGATATGTGATCAGATCATGCCTTCTGTTGGGGATATCGCAACTTTCCTTTCCACCTGCTGGGGTTCTGCCCATCTTTAGAGCATATCCAGATGCCCTTTCTTCCTGACCACCCCACTAAGGACATAGGGCCTGAACCCTGAATATTTAGGCTAAATATCCCTCCTGTCCGTGGTCACTTTTCAATGACCAAGGCCCGTTGCCCTTGTTGCCCCATCAGTGGTGGGGGTGGGAGCCTGTCTGCCCTTTGCTGGCTGGATAAGGACCCAGGCAGCTAGAGAGAGGAGCCCTCGAAGGTAATGAAGGGGCCATGTGCCTAAGTTGTCAAGAACTCTGTGAGCGCATCGTGTTCTAATATATATTAGTATATATATTCAAACTGTTTAATACAGAAAGGTTCACATGCACAACAGAGCAGAAAGAGGAATAAACTGAGTCCTTGGACCCATCCCAACCCATGGTTATCAGTTTCTGCTGGCTGCAAGGCTGTGTTACCACATGGCCTCATGGTCACTATCTGCTGCCCCCCGCCATTGTACATCACTGAATGCACATAGTGCTGGGCCAGAAGCCAAACAGCACTGACACTGTCACCTCCTGTGTCACTGCAGTGGTTTTGGCTACTCATGTTTTATAGGGACTTCATTACCTGCCTTGGAGAGCTGTTTTCAGACTCAGTTTTTAGCAATAGGGCCCTTTTTCAAACTTTATCTCCAGTTATCATGGCCAAAACAGATAAAGTGGTATTAACATACAATTATTACAGGAGTTTACTTTTATATCATTTATGTATAAAATGGAAAAGAATTCTAAAACTGCCAAAAAAATATTAAGATTTGAATTTTGATAATGATGACAGAGTTACAATTCTGTTTGTCTTCAATATTCTATTTTGGTTGGACCGCATTTAAAAATCAGTGAGTCACATAGGTAAACTGTTGGCTAATGGAAACAGATTTTTATCTTGATTTTACTCATTTGTCTTGTGATCTCAAGAGTCTTCAATTAAAATTGATCCAAATGTATGGAGGAAGAGCTTGGAGGAATTTTTTTTTTTTCCTTCCAGAATTGAGTCACTGATCTAACAGATGATCACAGTCTTTGTTATAAATGTAAAAATCAGGGAAGAAACCCAAGCTTAAAATAAGCAAAACTATGCATCCTCTGTCATGAATCGCACGGTGCTCTCAGTTGTAGCTACAGAGGTGGAAACATGTGCTGGTTCTGAGCTGGAATTGTAGGCTCAAATGTGAAGTTTTAAAAAGAGCAGTGCAAAACTGAAGTCTTACTGGGTAACTCATTCACAAGAGGTTTATAAATACAGCATAACCATGCCAAGAGAAGTTTTAGCTTAAACTTCCACCAAAAAAGGAGTTAAATGGGCCACATGCATTAATCCACTGGTAGGTAGTCTATCCTGAAGAGTTAAAATTTTGTAAAAATTTGAGTGGGTTTGGACTTTTATTAGCATTTTAAAATACAAGGAAATGAGATGTTGGAATAAACATTTACAGAAACTCCAAAGCACATCCACAGAATCTCACGGTTCCTGAGAACTCAGTTTGAAAATCATGATATGATATAAAGTGATTTTGTGAAGGGCCACATTTTCAGCTATTTTGTGCCTAGTCCCAGTTTATCATGTGATTCATTGAGACAGTCGGGTACAGACCACAGTCAAGCAAAGAATATTTGCACCTTGAGCCTGCCCCCTCCTCCTTCTCCCTTTGTGTGTGCTCAGAGTTAAGGAGGTGGGTGTGTCCTTCATCTCAAAGGATTATCCTTTTGTGGTGGCTTAGTCTCCCTCTCTTCCTTCTTCCTCTGCACATCATCACATTTTTGTTTCATATTCACACCCTGACTTTTTTTGTACAGTGTTTTCCGCAGAGTTTGTGGTTGACATTTCTTTTTCTTATTACAGTGATTTTTTTTAATGTGTCTTTAATAGAATCTGTGGTGTTTTCCAGCTTATTTCTTCTCTCCATTGCTCTGAATCTACTTGAGTCTCTTCAGAGACACCTCATATCTTGCTGTAATGTGTAAACACACCCCCTGTGTGCCTTTTCTAGGTCCACTGTACAGCTCATCATGGAAATCCATTTTCTTGATCCCTAGTTTTATTTATTTATTTATTTATTTATTTATTTATTTATTTAATAATTTTTTATTTAAAAAAAATTTAATGTTTATTTTTGAGAGAGGGAAGGGGCAGAGAGAGGGGGAGACACTGAAACTGAAGCAGGGTCCAGGCTCTGAGCTGTCAGCACAGAGACTGATGTGGGGTTCGAACTCACAAACCGTGAGATCATGACCTGAGCTGAAGTCAGACACTCAACCAACTGAGCCACCCAGGCACCCCAATTTATTTATTTATTTAAATGTTTATTTATTTATTTTGAGAGAGAGAGCGTATACACGAGCAGGGAAGGGGCAGAGAGAGGGTGAGAGAATCCCAAGCAGGCTCCACTCTGTCGGTGCAGAGCCCCATGCAGGTGCTAGATCTTGAGCCATGATATCAGAACCTGAGCTGAAATCCAGAATCGGACACTTAACCCTCTGAACCACCCACCTGCCCTCATACTTAGTTTTAGTTCAAAAGTTTATTTCTTCTTTTTCAGTATTCACCCTCATTTTCCTAGAGCTCATCCTCAAGTCTAGCACGTGGGACACAAGCTCTGTAAGGCCTTTAATGTTCTTGAAGGTGCCTCTCTTTGCCTTCATGCTTGACTGGTTTCTTTCAGCCCTAGAATTTCTCTGTGTGATTTCTTTGGCCCTTCCCTCCCACCCATTGCCCCTGTTGTTTCTCCAGCAGCTGTTGAGTGAGTTCTCCTGGCTTTGTACTCTGAAGGCCCTCTTCATCAATGTCTCACATTTCATCTTTGTGATTCTTATCAGCCAGACCTCCTACCTGTCTATAAACATTTATTTCATAAGTCAAAATTTAATTTTCGTATTGCTGTGTCTTACTAAATGCAATATCCTCTTGAATTTCTGTGAGGATATTACTTTTTTAAGGAGCAAAATTTTTTTGTTCCTTTTGTTCACTTCTTCTTCTTGGATCTTTTCTGTGTCTTTAATTGTGTCTCTCATGCTGAGTGCTGTCCTCAAATATCTTGTGACTCTGAGTTTCCCTTTCAGAGGACCTTGGGATTAGAAAAGGCTGCCCCAGCCTCTGCAGAAGTATGCAGCCTTACTACAGGTCCCCAGTTGCTAAAAGGAGAGGAACTTAACTCCTTGGTGCTAGCATTTTGACCCGGCTGCCTGTATTT
The DNA here is from genome assembly GCF_022837055.1 of Prionailurus viverrinus. Lineage (NCBI taxonomy): Eukaryota > Metazoa > Chordata > Mammalia > Carnivora > Felidae > Prionailurus > Prionailurus viverrinus. Next base: position 17,873,003 of record NC_062566.1, read on the forward strand.
TCTTGAGGGAGTTCTGTTTCTTTTTATTTAAGGATAGCCAGGATTTGTTTTAATGAGGTATGCTAAGAGATGCAGACACAGAAGTAGCTGTCATGGAGGAAGCAGTTTTTATTCACAGTTCCCTAGAAACAGGAGGCATAGCACACCATGCAGACCCACACAAGAAAACACCGGGGTGGGTCAGGAGGCAGAGGGAGTGGAGGGGGAACATGGGCAAGAGCCTTTGTTGTGGTTTCCATGGAATGGAACTGGTGAGGCAGGATGAGCAGAGTTAAGATTGGCCAGTGTGAATAATTTCAGTGGGCTCTGGGTGATAGGGGCTGTCCCTAGCTGTCTGGTACCTGGCCCTCTGGTTATTAGGGCAGAGGGACAGAGGCCTAGAATATGAAACCCTGATAAAGGAGGTGGCTGGGGTGTGGGCTCTGGATTTGATGGTTTGCATTTGAGGGATACACTGGTGAACAAGTTGTCTGCTGTCTCTGGGAACTGGCTAACCTGGGAGCGGAAGGGGGGCACACTTCATCCAGGGTCAGCAAAGTATCGTAATACAGAAAATAAAAGACATGGATAATAAGGGCTGTTGGCTTTAACTGTTGTTCTTTCTTCCTGTTTTGTGTCTTCTTCCCATCCCCTTTATAGAATTTGTTAAGTGCTGGCTGCAGGAGTTTCTGAACATGGGCAGGGAGGGGGCTGGGGAGGATCTATCTAAAACTTATACCTAATTCTTCTCTCTTCACCTGCCCACATTCCCGTCATTGCTATTCATGGCGCCCAGTATGCCTCTGGGCTCTGCCTATGCCTGGCAACCTCCTGCACTTGCAGCTTCAGTCATTCAAGATGTATTGGATAAGCATCAACCAAGCATTGGGCACATTCAGGAGACTGGAACTAGAGCTTTGAGGACAGTGGATCAAAATCCATGCCTGCATGGGGCTGTCAATGGCAGAGAGCTTCTACCCTACAGATAGATAGAAATTTCTCATCTGCTCCTGTCCTATGAAATTGTCTTCAGGATTGACTTTTGCTAAGAACTTTGTTTTATATGCATATGAAAATCACAGTTCATATGAAATGAGGGGGTGGTGGTGGACATTGGCCTCTACCAACCTCTGCTCTGAGATCTCCCAGGCAGGCTGTGAATGGTGGCATGACCCAAGCGCGAAGAGTAGCACCTGCCAGAGCTATTCCAGCACAGTCACGACAGACCTAAGGACATGGGAAACCCACTGCCTGGCAGTGCTGACTCATGAAATCCTTTTTGTGTTTCTAGTGCTGATGAGCGATTTGATGCCACATTCCACACCAACGTGTTAGTTAATTCTTCTGGGCATTGCCAGTACCTCCCTCCAGGTAAGATCCACTTCCTTTGTCCTCCTGTAGTTAGACAATTTTGGCATGTTTGGGGTGCTAATCCCCCAATGGTTGCTCACACTACTGGTGGGCCTCCTTTGCCTCATTCACAACCACCCCTTCCTGTTTTCTTCCCTGTGTGCTTGCACGTATTTCCTGAACTTGATGATGCCATCTTTCCCTTTTTTTGTCTTGGGGTCATGGCTCAAACTGTCTTTGGTGGCATGTGTCGTATGTTCTTATTGTGTGTCTCATGTTCTTTAAATTGAATCCACAGTGAATGCAAGTCCCCCTTGTCAGGTCATTTTCAGTTCTCCTTAAAACCTGCAAGCTGGGCAACCCTGGCCATTCTCTCCACCCATTTCAGCTCACCATTTCCCCTCCCACCAGACTGCGTATCTTGGCAGGTGCTGCTCTTCAGGTGTTGGGGCGAGATGGTGGACTTGCTGGCTTCTTGAGTGTGTGTGTTACAGAGGACTTGGGTGTTGGGTATAAGAGCAAGTGATTTCAAAGTGGGGCTCATCAATGACTTATTCCTAACTGAGCTTCTCTTCTCCTTCCCAACCAGTTGATGGTTAACTGCTTCCTGGGATTGATTTTTTTCCCAAAAGCCCATCATTTATGTCAATTCACTGGGCCCTGGGCTGTTCACTGAATAATATAGAGCATGAGGAACCTGGGTTTTAATGATTTGAGGCATGTAGGTATTAACAGAGTTTTAGAAATCTTTGAGATGATTTTTTACATGTTCTTTCCAGGATTATTTCCCCACTGCAACCATTTAACTTCCTGCGCCCAGGCAATCTGCAACCACCCCCCACCTCACCACCAACACGCACACACACACACACACACACACACACACACACACATACACACACACACACCATACCCACACACCTCCCACCCCCTGCACAACACATACATGCGTACACATTACACACCACCTACCAGAAAATGTCCAGGGTTTCCCAGATTGCAGGTTTTAAGGAGAACGGGAAATGACCTGACAAGGGGGACTTGCATTCACTGTGGATTAAATTTATAGAACATGAGGCACACAAAACACCCCACATATATACCTGCCCCATACACATACATGCACCACACCACCCCCCGCATACACACACACACCTACCCCACACACACCTACACACACCACACCACCCCCCACATACACACATGCCACACTATACCCACATACCTACCACCCCCAACACAACACACACACACACACACACACACACACACACACACACACATTATACACCATACACATACCACAAACCCCACATATACACCCCACACACATACCTCCCTCACACATACCCACACACCAACAACACACCCCCCCACATACACACACTGTACACCACACGTATACCTTCTTATTCATTTCACAGCACAGCAAAGCTGGCCTTGCCTCCTGAGTTGTTGCTTAAATGCTCTTCCTCCTTAGTGGAGGATAAGCATCCCATGGGCAGATTCCATGTTTATACACCTTAGAACCACCACTAATCAACCAGGTACCTGTCCATAAATGAATGTGTAAGTGATTAAATCTATCAAAGGCAGGTAACTCTCAATAATGTTTGTACAGACTGAAGAGCTATAGATTTTCAGGTTTTCTGTCTTAAAGCACGTGCTTCCATTTTACTTTCCCCAGTTCCTTCACCCCTCCCCCAGCCCAAGCAGGCTTTCCACCTAACAGTAGGCCCCTTGGAGACTGAAGCTATGGGATGAGCCTTCCATCACATGCACAGACATTCTTTTTCACCAGGCTGTGAGTTGCAGCTTTTATTATGAGGGCTATTTTAAAAAACTATCTCCAGTAGTCATCAGTATACAAGAATATGGTGTTACAGATTGTTTTGAAGGCTGAAGCTATTTTCAGCTACAAGAAGCAGTACTCCTGAGCCCCAAGCTGCCTGTGTGCAATAGCCCCCTCTGGGGCTTCATTCCTGTGTCCCAGCCTCCATGGCCCCAGGAGCCTGGTAAGGACAGGCATGTTGTGCTGTGTGGGAGTGTGGGAGTCTTCCATACATTGGCAGGAGAAGTTTGGAGCTTTCTGGTCTGGGGCAGCAAGACTGTACCCTGGGGGTCATGTAGAACAGATCTGGGATGATGTTCTGTTCATGTAATGAAGCACAGGCAAAAAAAAAAATGTTTTGGGTACAAGATTTGAAATAGAGACTTGGTTATGAAATTACCTTCTTTTCTATTTCATATTTTTATAACAGCTTTATTGAAGTATAATTTACATATCATACAATTCACTGCTTTTAACTGCATAATTCAATGATTTTTAGTGAATTCACAGAGTTGTACAGCCATTACCACAATCTAGTGTTAGGACATTATTTTTTTAAGGTTATTTATTTTGAGAGTGAAAGTGCAAGCAAGGGAGGGGCAGAGAGAGAGGGAGAGAGACACTCCCACACAGACCCCGAGCTATCAGCGTGTAGAGCCAATATGAGGGTCCATCTTATGAACCATGAGATCATGACCTGAGCTGCAACCAAGAGTCAGACGCTTAACTGACTAACCCACCCAGGCGCTCCTAGAACATTTTTTATCACCCTGAAAAGATCCTTTGTGTTGGTCTGCAGTTAATCCCCATACTCACTGCCAGCCTCAGGCCACCATTGATCTGCTTTCTGTCACTAGAGATTTTCTTTCTCTGGCCATTTCATAGAAATGGAATAATTCAGTTATAGAGTTACATTTTCTACAGGCAATGTAGGTTTGAAGGGATCTAGCCCATTAATGGGAGGGCAGTGTCTGTATTGACTTCCAGATGCCCATGAACATTGGGTGTAACACTGAACATCATATTTAAAGGGACTTGAGGGGACAGGAAATTATTACCCTCTCCTAACTTGGTTGTGGGGTGAGGGTTGTGTTTGCAAGACTGTTACATCCCTTCCTCCATTCATTCTTTTTTAAATTTAGTAGCAGAAATGTACAGAGCTGACTCTGTCCGCAGGAATAGAGGCACCCTTAGTTAGCTCTTTGTGCCTTCTCTTGCCTTCTGGCCTTTCTCTGGGCAGGGAGGAGTACATGGGCATAAATTGCTAGAAGGGTTTATCTGGTCTCCTCTCTGACCTGGAAGAAATTCATTCCCAACTTGTCTTAGCTTGGACTTACTCTTTTTCTTTGTTTTTTTTTTAAATTTTTTTTACATTTATTTATTTTTGATAGAGAGAGACAGAGCACAAGTAGGGAAGGGGCAGAGAGAGAAGGAGACACAGAATCTGAACCAGGCTCCAGGCTCTGAGCTGTCAGCCCAGAGCCCGACGTGGGGCTCGAACTCACAAACAGTGAGATCATGACCTGAGCCGAAGTCAGATGCCCAACGGACTGAGCCACCCAGGTGCCCCTGGAATCACTCATTTCAATGGAAACTGTCACTTGTGCCCAAGCGCTATGCCTTCAATTTAAACTTACCAGTCTTTGTTCTGTTCGTGATCTAGAATTTAAACTAGTTAAAATTATTCCCTACATACATTTCTAGATAACCAAGTATTTTCTCAATTTTTAACATAAGGAAAATGCCCACGCTGCGCCCCCCCCCAACCAAACAGAGACACACAAACACACACAGACACAGACACACATATTCTTTCATATTCATATCCCTTTCATATTCTGCTTCTAAATAAACCCTTTGTCATTTTTATAAATTTCTCTGGGATTTTTTTCTATTCTTCTTTCTTATTATTTAGAGATTGAAGATACACAGGCATGGCAAGTTTACAGAACTTCTAATTCTTTGCACAGAAATCCCTCAGAACAGTCTTCGATGGAGCATAAAGGTGTTGTCTTTGAATTTAAAAAAAAAAAAAACACAACAAGAAAGCTTCACCCAAGTTTTCTTTCTAGACATCTCCCAAAAATGTCCAAGCTTATTTTGGACAGGTATAGCTGTAGTTTGGAGGAGCAGGGGCTGAATGCTTCTCTACTCACCCCTAGTCTAGATGCCCAGAAGCCTACGTCACCTCCTCTGGAAGGGAACACAGGTGGGTCAGAACAATGTGTGCATGAGGCCCTCCTTAAAAAGACGTGCTGAAATCGTAAGTAATGTATTGTATAACTCGTCAGCCCTTTCCTAGGCCATGAAGAATAGGCACTGCATATTATGAACAGCATATTGAGGATCGAAATCAAAGGATTGCTCTGTATGTATGTATTTATTTATTTGAATTATTTATATTTTAAATTTAAAAATATATTTTTTATATTTAAAAATTTTTAAACATTAATATATTTATTTTTGAAGGAGAGAGAGAACATTGCGGGGGAGGGGCAGAGAGAGAGGGAGACACAGAATCTGAAGCAAGCTCCAGACTCTGAACTGTCAGCACAGAGCTCAATGCAAGGGTTTGAACTCATGAACCGCGAGTTCATGACCTGAGTTGAAGTCAGACACTTAACTGACTGAGCAACCCAGGCACCCCTATATTTTTTTGTATTTTAAAATATATTATTTATATTTTAATTTTTTTCCAGCTTCATTGAAGTACAGTTGGCAAATGAAAATGTAATGAGGTGTACAACATGATGACAATGTACATATACATTGTAAAATGATTTCCACAATCAAGTTAACATATCTATCCCCTCACATGGCTGAGTTTGGTTTTGCTTTCCATGAGAATGTTTAAGATCCACTCTCAGCAAATTTCAAGTATACGATATTTTTAACTAGAGTCAGCATGTAGTACATTTGAGCCTTAGAATTTACTCATCTTGTAACTGAAAGATTGTCCCCTTTGACCAACCCCTCTCTGTTTCTCCACCACCCCCAGCTCCTGGCATTTCAACACTTCTGTGAGTTCAGTTGTTTCCTTTTTTTTTTTTTTTTTTTCAAAATCTACATATGAGATCACATAGTATTTGTCTTTGGTTTATTTCACTTGGCACAGTGCTCCCCAGCTTCACCCATGTTATTGCAAATGACAGGATTTCCGTCTTATTTTAAGGCTGAATAGTATTATCCATTGTGTGTGTGTGTGTGTGCGTGAGAGAGAGAGAGAGAGAGAGAGAGAGAGAGAGAGAGATTTGATAATCTTTGCCTTTATTTATTTGTCCATCAATGAATACTTAGGTTGATTCTGTGTCTTGGCTATTGCAAATGATGCTGTAATGAACACGATGAACATGGGAGTGAAGATATCTCTTCCAAGTAGTGATTTTGTTTCCTTCAGATATATACCCAAAAGTGGGGTCACTGGATCATATAGTAGTTCTATTTTTAATTTTTTTAGGAATCTCCATACAGTTTTCTTAATGACTGCACCAGTTTACATTCCCACCAACAGTGTGAGATGCTGTGTATTTAAAGCAGTCACCTTCTATTTTAGTCACCTTCCATTTCAGTTTTTCTGGCCGTTTTCATTGTCCACATAGGCATATTCAAGAGCTCCTGTTACATTGATGTGCGCTGGTTCCCCTTTGATGTGCAGCAGTGCAAACTCAAGTTTGGGTCCTGGTCCTACGGAGGGTGGTCCTTGGATCTACAGATGCAAGAGGCAGATATCAGCGGCTATATCCCAAACGGAGAATGGGACCTTGTGGGTAAGTCTAGCAAAGACATGAGACCAGTGGCCTTGTAGAAAGCCACTTTATTCCTGTGCTGGCTTTAAAAGTTTGGGATTTTCTACTCTGCTTTTCAGTGTGAACATTTATTGAACCCTGCAGCAATCTCTGTAATTTATTGAGAGCTATACAATGAGAACAACAACCAAAAAAAAAAAAAAAAAAAAAAAAAAACCAATTAGAAAATTCAATGCTTTCCATGAAAAGTATGCAGTTAAACAAGTCAGTGCTAGTATAGGCATCTTTATATTAGAATCTGCTCCATTCCTAAAATCAGGCTGGACAGTAAATTGCAATTCGTGGGAAACTATATTTGATGATTTTAAATAGAAAAACAATAATTACATTTATAATGGTGTAAAGCTTATAATGTATTATTTATAATCCTGGTGTCTTAGTCCCTTCAGGCTGCTATAATGGAATACCATAGACTGGGTGGCTTATAAACAATAGAAATTTATTTCTCACATTTCTGAAGGCTAGAAGTTTAAGATCAAGGCACTGGCAGATCTGGTGTCTGCTGAGGGCCTGCTTCCTGATTCATAGATGGCTGTCTTCTGGCTGTGTTCTTACATAGAAAAGACTAGGGAGTTTTCTGGGCCTCTTTGAATAAACAAATAGTTTATTCAAACACTGATTATCCAGGTTTTTAGCACTCAACAAACCCCATGGTCATTTGTGTGATATGCTCATTAAAAATAAACAAGCAGGGTAATTTTATTCAGACAGTGGTTCCTTCCCACCCCCTGCTAATGAAGGAATCCCAGGCAAGCGGAGTGAGAAGTTCTATGAGTGCTGCAAAGAGCCGTACCCAGACGTCACCTTCACAGTGACCATTCGCCGCAGGACCCTCTACTATGGCCTCAACCTGCTCATCCCCTGTGTGCTCATCTCTGCGCTGGCCCTCCTCGTCTTCTTGCTCCCTGCAGATTCTGGGGAGAAAATATCCCTGGGTAAGTGTCCTGATCTTGGGTGGGAGTCTGCAACAGGACAGGAGGCCTTGCCTCCAGGTCAGTGCTGTAGGGATAACTGTGGACAGTGCAGGACTTGTCACGGCTCTGGGTGCAGAGATGTTGCAGAGCCTTCTTGGTGCATCACACACTGACCTGCCAGCCCAGGGCACCCGACACCACAGGCTCCTGATCTAGGCTCCATGCTGGATGTCCATGCCCTCCTGAGAATCTGAAGGATACTGTGATCCTGCATAGAATATAAAAATGCCCAGGGAGAGACTACTGAGTTCTGTCCTGAGGGGCCTTGCTTTCTCCTCTCCTGCCACCCAATCCTGTTCCTTGGTAGCAACTGACCACCAGCATTTGTTATGGACAGGGAACAGTTTAGTCTAGTACCAGTTTGCATCTGTATATTGCTGTCCACAGGGTGATTCCTTAAGATCCAATACAAAGATAAGAAAACTAAGATTTGGAATGGTGAGATGAATTTCTCAACATCTTAAAGAGTTACCAAGGCCATATTTAGTACATGTAGAAATCATCCTCAAACCCGTGTCTTAAGTGCAAGGCTCAGACACGTTAAGTGACTTACGAGGTAAATAGCAAAGTCAAGACCAAAAGCCAGGTCTTTGGATAGCATGTTTTTTTGTTTTTGTTTTGTTTTGTCATGCTATATGAAACTACCTCTAGATCCTAGTGTAATAAAGAAAATGAGACATACTTGTGTTGAGTTCCGTAATTCATTTTGTATTGTTGTTCTAAAATTCTGGCTCCTAAACTTATCTCTATCTAGGACTCTGGTAAATGATGAGAAGTCCCCAGAAAAAATGGCCATGCCTATATGTACAGAGAATTCTGCATCTAGTTTCAGGATGTCACTCACCCCTCCCCCATACCTCTGTAGTTATTTGAATGTCAGGTTAGGCACAGTTAAGTGGAATTGAGTCCCTATAATCTGTTCTATCTCAGGCACCTTTGTGTTTATGTTTCAGGGATAACAGTTTTACTCTCTCTTACTGTCTTCATGTTGCTGGTGGCTGAGATCATGCCTGCGACATCTGACTCAGTGCCCTTGATAGGTAAGCAAGTGTTGGGCCTCTCTTGAAGACACAGACTTAGAGAGTACCCAGGATTTCCTAGCATGGAAACAGAGCATAAATCTGTCCTCCGTGCCCTGAAGAGCCCCCAATCCTCTCTTTTCCATAAGGAGTGACTATACCTATAGTGACTATATACCTATAGTGACTATAACTATACCTGAGTCATTGTTTTTCCACAAATTCTTTGCCAAAATGTAAGGATCTCACATTTTAACTCTTAGCCGTTGTTTCCTGAGATACCTCAATGTCTCTGTATAAAGTTAAAGCTTGTGAGGAAATGTAAACAGGACAAATATATTTATATTTTGGCCAAGACAGATGTAAGGCATGACTTTCTGCCCAGGGCAGGATGGCAGAAATAGAAGACAGCATCACTTGTTGCTACACCCCTCTCTGGATTGGAATAAGCAGGAACACGCAAAGGGGTGCTCAGTGGTCTAGTGGTTAGGATTGGTACTCTCACCAAGAGCCAGGGTTCCATTCCTGGTTAGGGAATCAGACCTCCAGCCAGTTTTGAGAATGGGAAGCAAACGTTCTGACAGTGGATATTAGGTTTAATATAAGAATCCCTACTCTAGTTTGGTGATGGAGATCAGAAACAGGAAAGGAGTCTATGATTATTCCTGTTGATCCATGCCACCTGAGGGCTGCCATATGTGGTTAATTAGGGAGGACAGGAGTAGGGGAGCTTATATGGATACTCCCAGGCTTCACAAACTAAGAAGCCAAGGCTCATCTTTGTGGGGTTCCCTTAATGTGTAATAGTTTGGCCAGAGAGAATAATTGTTGGTATGAAAAGCCTTTGTGGGTGTTCCTAGTTCTCTCAGTACCATCCAGAGAGCAAGGAACCATGTTTCAACTTGAGGGTCTGACCCCATTATTTCTACCTTCGAACACAATACTTTCAATAGAGACTTTCAGCAGAAAGCACTCCCTGTGGGGCAGTTGGCAGAAACTGCCTTGACTGATGAACCAATGGGGAAAAAGCATGGTTGATGCATAGCCTATTTCTAGAAAGATGTGATGCTGTTGGCCTCTGACCTCTGTTGTTGAGACTTCAGCTGTGGGATCCTTTGACCATGGACACCTCCACAAGTCATTGTATTAGTCTTCTAGGGAGACCACAATAAAATTTCACAGACTGGGTGGCCTACACAACATAAATATATTTGCTTACAGTTCTGGGGGTTTGGAAGTTCAAGATCAAGATGCCAGAAGGTTTGAGATCTTCTGAAGCCTCTCTGCTTTACTTGCAGATGACCCCCTTCTTGCTGTGTCCTCACATTGGTCTTGCTGGGTGCATCCTTGGTACCCCTTTGTATGTCCAAATTTCCCGTTCTTATAAGGACACCAGTCATAATGAATCAGATCCCACTCTAAGGACTCCATTTTAACTTAATCACCTCTTTAAAAGGATGGTCTTCAAATACAGTCACAATCTGAGGTACCACGGGTTAGAGCTTCCACATATAAATTTAAGGAGGCCACAGTTCAGCCCATACCAGTAAGAGTTTTGTTTACTACCCTTCCCTTTCTTAGAAATCCCTGATGCTAACTTTAAGCCTCAAATGTCCATCTCTGGCAACTCCTCACCAAGGTACCTCTTGGTCCCCACAGTGGGGCAGTGAGTTCCTTCCTGCCTGGAGAGAAGGAAGTGTTCTTAACCAGGTGTGTGGTCACACACTTAGCCTCTGCACCAGAATGTCTTCTGCTTAGACCTCACCCCCCTTGAGCTGAAAGCCACACCAAAGTTCTAATAATCAGAGTTGCTGATCAAGGAATGTCTTCCTTGTGTCAGACTTTCTCCTAGATCCTGGGCTCATATAATTGCTAATTCTTGCACCAACCCTGCAAAGAATGCACTGCTTGCTATCCCTGTTATATTGGTGAATAACCTAAAGCCCAAACAGGCTGAGTAGCCTGTGTAAACTCACAGATGGCAGACACTGGATGGGGGCAGGGGGTTGGGGGAGGGCTGTTTTGGATGCTCCATGCTGCTTCTCCTTGGGGCCAAGATGGAGAAACCCATTCTTGCCCATCAGAGCTGAAGCTAATGTTCTCCTGGAAAGTCACTGCCTTCCACATCTTCCTCACACAACTGGCACCTCCTCCTATCTCTCATTAGATGGGGCCAGACTCATTTTCTTAACTTTTTTGTTTTTAAATGTTTATTTATTTATTTTGAGAGAGAGAATGAGCAGGGGAGGGGCAGAGACAGAGGGAAAGACAGAATCCCAAGCAGGCTCCCCACTGTCAGTGCAGAGCCTGATGCGAGTCTTGAACTCACAAATCATGAACTGAGCCGAAATCAAGAGTCAGATGCTTAACCAACTGAGCTACCAGGTGCCCCAGCCTCGTTTTCTCCACTAATACTAGCTATCCAGGCCTCATAAGACAGCCGGTGATGCCCAGGTTTGCCCTTGTTCCATCCCCACCCCCAGCACGTTCACAGCCTGTAGTCATCCCTGTGGTGACCACACCCTCACCACCCAAGTGTTTTCAGTTCCGTGACAGTCCACATCCTTTATCCTGGGAACGATCATTTCAGCATCTGGTGAGGCTCTGTTAACCCTCAATGAAGGAGGCAATGGACGGAGTTCAAAACAGTGTAGTTAGGTAGGCCAGGCTGCTTTCGTGGACAGGAAACCAGGTCTCTGTGCTCTGGGCTGGCCTCTGCCTGCCAGGAATGTGGACAGGAGTCTGCAGGCCTGGAGGTGGCCCTGCCCTGCTCTTGGCTTCACCATCCAGCCCCAGGCAATCAGTCACCACCGTCTGGGTCTGCCTGCCACCCTGTGATAATTGTGCCATGGAGGCCCCAGGTCTCACCCTGTGTCTCTTGTCTCTGCAGCCCAGTACTTTGCCAGCACCATGATCATCGTGGGCCTCTCTGTGGTCGTGACAGTGATTGTGCTGCAGTATCACCACCACGACCCCGATGGCGGCAAGATGCCCAAGTGGGTGCGTTCCTCCTGTGCTTCACCACAGGGAGTCAGGGCTCCTCCCCAAGCGAGGCTCTAGGAATAATTTATTTATCTGAAAAATCCCACACACAGCCCAGCATTCCTAAACAGAACCATATTTCTCATAGCACCCCACCCATCTACATTATTGCATGGTCTATATGTAGAGGACAGTTCTGGTGAGCATGCTCTTAGGCTCCCATGGCATTGTTCTTACAATTGGACATTCCGGAAGAGGGCTCACACACAGACTGCTCTGTACATTTTGCTACCATAGTGTTTGTGAAACTACTTTTTGCATGTACACCACAGAGAACTGTGCAGTGGTTGGAAGCAACAGACAAGATAAGCACACAGCCATGTGGTTGGATCTTCCAAACAGAATGAGGAGTAAAAGGGTAAGAAAGAGTGAGCCATGTAATAACCTGCGTAGTCAATATATGTAGGAATGTAAACTTACCACAGGCCTATAAAATAAAGGTTAGTAGTTACCAGTGGGGAAGGGAGTATAGGATGAAAGCTAAAGGATGAAAACCAAATGATTGAATACAACAGCCTGTTGTGTCAGCCCAGAGCATGCCACACCTTACCAGCACCTGCTTAGCACCGGCATGCAGGCTGATGCTTACCTAGTCACATGCTGTGCTCCTTAGGAGTCCAGTATCTGACGCTCACCTGACACTCAGGAAACCTTGATTAAGGCCACATGGGTCCTGGGCTTTCCTCACCTCACACCCAAGGCAGGGGAGGGATGCGCCCCATCCAAGATACTTACTTGGGCCCTGCAATCCTTCCAGTCTTCTTGCCCAGAGAGCATAGCCTAAGGGCAGTAGGAGCTAAAGGAGCCTCTTATGTGAAAACAAGATTGTTTTTCTTTGGAGATCTGTAACCTTGCATCCAAGTTCAGAAAGGAGTCTAGCACTCACCAACTTGCTAAAATGCAGCTGCAAGAAGCAAGATGCCTTTTGTGAACCTCCAGCAACAGGGAGTTTCCAGGCCTTCTAAAAATATTCATTGTGCAATAATTTACAGTTACCCAAAAGTGAACTTAAGAAAAACTACTTAAAAAGAAATGGCTTTACCAAGTTAATGTGTCCTCTTAGATTCTCTTCCATAGGAAATTCTTACACTTAACAAAAACTTTCTCTCATAGCTCATTGCATCAGCAGTAGAGTGAGCTCCCAGAAATGGTGTTATCTCCCACACACGTCTAATCACTGCAGTCCGTTGGCTTGTTTTAAGAAGGTGCCCTCATTAAAAGCTGGGACACATCTGTCCACATTAACCTGCATTCTCGTCTGGCTTTTATAACCCTGACACACTTTCTGTCTACCCATCCTTCCATTTGAAATAAGTAATACAGTTACGTGTTCCCAAAGTCAAAATAAAAGTAAAATTGTAAGGAAGGATATCAGCTCTCATCCCTGCCCGTCACTCTGCTTCCACCACCAATATTGATGGCCATTTCAATTAATTCCTCCATTATCCTTCAAGTGTTTATTTATGCAAATGTAAAGCTAAAAATATATATTATTATTTCTTATGTTTAAGACATGAAGAAAAAACAATTTTACCAACCTGGTAGTACTTTAGTATCCAGGAAAAAATATTTTTTTTAATTGTTTTTAATTTTAAATTTAAATTTTGAGAGACAGAGAGAGAGCACAAGCAGGGGAAGGGCAGAGAGAGGAGACACAGAATCTGAAGCAAGCTCCAGGCTCCCAGCTGTCAGCACAGAGCCCAACATGGGGCTTGAACTCATGAACAACAAGATCATGACCTGAGCTGAAGTTGGACGCCTAACCAACTGAGCCACCCAGGCGCCCCCAGAAAGAAAATCTTAATTAAGACAATATGCTAATTATTCACCTCTCAGCACAAATGTGTCCAAACCAATGGCTGCAAATGAAACATGAAGCTTGTATGTCTCGCTTTCAATTTATATACCCTACTGCATTTTTCTTTCTTTCTGTGTGTATTTGAAACATAAACAGCCTCCAAGGAACTTTTATTATGATGTGTTGCTATGAAGAAGATACTGCCGGTGCAGCGGCATTATGTGACATTTGCACAGCCAGACACAAAACCATAACCTAATAGAAGAGGTCATGAGCACAGTTTGATAAGTGCCAAGAGGATAATTTCATCTTTTGAGATGCTTTAGCCTTGAAAGCTAATGATTCAGGCCATGGAATTCAAAATAGACCTGGCAGCGTGGATAATATTAGTTTGAGATGTGCCCCAGGGTATGCACAAACACCCCCTGTCCCCCCCCCCCCCCCCACCACCACCACAGACACGCCTGGCCTTAGTTCTCTGTGTGCACAGTTGCCTCTGGGTTTGGATGCATTCATTGCCCACTGCACTCCCTTGAGCTCTGGTTCAGTCTTCCCTGTGCCTTCAAAGTGCAGGTAGGGGGTGGGCTGAAGTCACAGGTGTTTTGAGGAAGACATTGTAGACCCTTTTACAGATGAGGCTGTGGAAGTCTAAACACATAAGTAACTTGCTTACTATGTGGCCTTGAGCCAATTTATTAGCCTCTTTGAAGCCTCTCTTTCTTTGTCTGTAAAGTGGGGAGATTATACTCACTTCACAGAACCTCTGAGAGGCCCAAGTGAAATGGCATGCCTTAGGAGCCTCCTGTGGAGGGACACATGTGGGGCCATGTGGCCCTGCCCCTTAATGATCACAGAAAACCCTCCAGGGTCTGCAAAAAGCCCTTTCCAGGCTCTGGAGGTTTGTCCATAGAGTGTGGGCAGGATATATAGACTGCCATCTGCTATGAACAAAAGGTTATCTTTACAGCTTAAGTGAACCTGCTCTTATGCCTTCTTGTTCTTTCATTACCTTTCTCCAGACCGGTCTATTGAAGTTATCTCTGATAAGATGTTATAAAAACGATTACCGAGAAAGTGCTGCAGGCATGAACTTCACAACTTACTGCCTAAACTTATAGATGTGAAACATACCTGCTATGTTGCTGATGGAGTTCGCCCACAATCATAAACCAAAGTTAAAATCAATATCTGGATAATTTCAGGGAAAGAGCCTAGTTTTCACACACTTGTCTAAATAGGCTTCCAAGAATTTTTTTTTTTTTTTAATCTGGATTGAGTCTTCACATGGCTCCCTTCTTTTCATTAAAGGGAAAAACAAGAAAGATCAGTGATTTCTCTCGAGCATCTTGTATGCATGTGGGCGATATATGTTGATAAAACACTTTAAACCAGAGATTGACAAACTATGGCCTTGATGGTCAAATCTGGCCCACCAATTGTTTTTGCAAATAAAATGTTATTAGAAAAAAGCCACGTTTGCTTCTTTACATGCTTTCTATGACTATTTTGTACTTTATTAGCAAAACCGAGTAGTTGCAATGGAGACCTTATGGACTTTATTGTGTGGCCCTTTAAAGATAAAGTCTGCCAACCCCTGCTTTAGATTTTTCCAAGTACTTTCCCACATATCATGTTACTCAGTCTTCACTGTGTCCTGATGAATTAGGTTAGAGATTCCTAAACTTCCCTGGTTCACAGCACCTTTAGTGTCTCAGGGATTTTTTCACAGCCCCCGGGGCAAAACAAACAAACAAACAAACAAACAAACAACCTAATGGCTCTCTCTATTACATCGGTCAAAACAACTTAATAAGTATTTATGTCCTGACCACTTAGCACCTGTTGGTACAGCACAACCTCTCAAATCTTAGGAGCACACTACCCTAATTTCCTGTCCCATGTTGACTTTCTTGGCACTTGCTTTTCATCAGGACAACAAAAATTGCTTTGTAATGATATGTCATCACCGCAAGGGATCTGGTGTCTCAGTCTGGACTGCTTCAAGTTAGGCGTTCATGCAGCATCTGATAGGTGTCACAGGGTCACCCTTGAAAATCTTTAAATCTCCAGGGGTGTGCCATGGGACACTAGGGTGCCTTACAGGCAGTTAGGTATGATGGCTGTTAGTTACAGTTGAGGAAAGATTGGAGAGGGAAAATGACTGGTCTTATTCACACAGCTCAGGCAGGACTCTCCTAAGATAACCCTCGCCTCCCACCTGCTTATCTGTCCAGAGATTGCTGTGTGTCTGCCACTGAGAATTCACTCAATCCTGGGGGGCCTTTCTGCATTGCCTTCATCTGCGTAGCTCACATTTGACTCAACCATTGTAAGGCGTTGGCACTGCCTGCCTGTGGAAACTCACCCCGGAAGGAGCAGGGGCATGTCACCCTTTGGGTCCACTAAGTAGGGCTGAGGTCCTAGGATCACCTTGCTGTTAGGATCAGCTGAGGCTCACCACCCACCCTGCTAACTGCCCCATTGTCTCCCCAGACCAGAGTCATCCTTCTGAACTGGTGCGCATGGTTCCTGCGCATGAAGAGGCCCGGGGAGGACAAGGTGCGGCCGGCCTGCCAGCACAAGCCGCGCCGCTGCAGCCTGGCCAGCGTGGAGATGAGCGCGGTGGCAGGGCCACCGACCACCAACGGCAACCTGCTCTACATCGGCTTCCGCGGCCTGGACGGTGTGCACTGTGCCCCCACCCCCGACTCGGGCGTCGTGTGTGGCCGCATGGCCTGCTCCCCCACGCACGATGAGCAGCTCCTACATGGCGGGCAGCCCCCCGAGGGGGATCCTGACCTGGCCAAGATCCTGGAAGAGGTCCGCTACATTGCCAATCGCTTCCGCTGCCAGGACGAGAGTGAGGCCATCTGCAGTGAGTGGAAGTTTGCCGCCTGCGTGGTGGACCGCCTGTGTCTCATGGCCTTCTCCGTCTTCACCATCATCTGCACCATCGGCATCCTGATGTCCGCCCCAAACTTCGTGGAGGCTGTGTCCAAAGACTTTGCTTAATCTGGTTCTGGTCCCCAGCATGTAGGAAAACGCACAGACAGGTGATGTCATTAGCTTGGGGATAATTTGGGGTGCTAATCCCATAGCCACACTAAATGTGAGGACACTGATGTACCCGTAGCTGTCAGTCATGTCGTTACAGTCTCCTTGTTCCTTTCAGTAATAGGATCTCAGCACGTTTTTGTTTCATCCTCTTAGAGGGGCTCCTTGATATCCTTGGAACATCCTTAGGGTCCCCAGAACCACTGAGAGGTCATTTTGCCCATTCCCCAGTGCCTGGTGAGCCGTTTAGAGAGGTCAGAGTGGCTCAGGACTGCCAAGGGAAGCCTGTACACCTGGTTTGCATGCCTGCATGTCACTTGCCAAGAAGGCCTACATGAAAATTCAACATATGCTTTTGCCTGTTTACAAACCTAGATTGAAAAAAATAATAATAATAATAAGCTGCAGTCACTAGATCCATTCAAATTATTGGTCAAAGGAAACAAAACCAAAACTAAAAACCTAACTGCTGGTGTTTTCTGCAATTCAGGTTTTATTTTTCTCTACCATAGACAGTTGGTAGAGAGAAACAGTTTTATGCTGTTCCTACATTTTAAAACACACACACACACACACACACACACACACACACACTTGATCTTATAAATTATGCTTTTACCAGCCTGAGTCCTGCCAGTCTACCCTGTGGAGGGAATTAGGACAGACACAGATGTGTGTTCATTCTGAACTAGGACTAGACCCAGGCAAGTCAGAGGGATTGCTATAGCTCCTAGTGACTCACATTTCCTGTGCGGCCCCCAGACACTGGGGACTTGAGTCTGCTCTATTCTGAAACACCCAAAGGACAAATAGAGTTCTATTAGAATTACCAGCCCAGTGTAATAGCTAGGGGTTAAATTAAACCAGCTATGTATTTCTTTTTTTTTTAATAATATATTAGATATTTCACATGTACTAGAGTTGATTAGTGTTAGAAACTTGTGGGTTCATACAAACGCACAACATAAAGTGAAAATATGCCAAGCTTTTCTTTACGTGTCAAGGCCAGGCTTCTCGTTCCCTGTATGGCAGGAACTGGGAAGGGAATGATGTGGCCACTGGCTTTCCTGGATGAAAGGCCAATGGAAGTCAACAGAAGGGGCTGGCAGGCTAAAAATGGCTATACAACCAGTAACTCCAGTCTCTGGTTTTTAGGGATCTGCTTACCCACAGCTCATCTACCCCAATGTTAGCCCAGAAAGGTGGCTTGAGCAGGTAGATTCCCTGGAGATAAGTGTTTTGAAAGCCAGGGAAACTTTAATTTTAAACCTACGTGGTGACATGGTTCACCACTTAACATAATCCAGCTGACCAAAATCACTTTGCCTTTTCCCATTCTCCTTATTTTTTAATGACAGGAGAGGGAAACACAACAGAACCTCTCCTGTTCTATTGTTTCATATAGTAACTGCTCAGAGCTCAAAACTACAGAAGGCTTTGAGCTCCTGGGGATCTTTAATTTGCTTCTAACCCCTGAGATGGGTATATATTATGAGGGAAGATTAGATTTTCAGAGGAAAAGAAATTGTATACCTTTCTCCAGCCATTTATTTCATTCATTTCTGGGTAATGAGCATGGATTGGTTTGCACTGAGGAATATGGAGGCTTGGTGCATGCTCTGTGGGCACGTAAGCTCTGTGGAGGCTTGTGCATGTGGGCACGTGAGCACTGATTGCAGCTGCAGAGAGGATACCTTGTTTATAAGGCAGTTGATAAATAAAAGCATTCCAGCATCACACCATTGGGAATATGGCTGTTCTCAGAGTTTACCCATTCTACATGGGATAGATGAACAATGCACAATCTTTTCTTTTTGTGTTTATTTTTTTTCTATTTTAGAAATCAGTAGAGGTGTTTTGATATCTAAGAGAATGTTTCATTTGTTACTGCTATCTGAAAATTAATGTCTACAACATTTTTCTTTGGAAAAAAACTTTTTTGGTTTTGTATTTTATACAGAAAAACATAAAAAAGCAAATAAAAGTATGTTGACCACTAAAATCATGCTCTGCCATTTTAAAAAGTAATAATAAGGAAAAGATGCACATGTAGTAAAAAAAAAAAAAAAGAGAGAGAGAGAAAGAAAGAAAGAGCAAGCAAGAAAAAGAAAAGAAAAGCATGAATGGCCACAGGGACCACCTATGAGTGAGCTTCTGAGGACTAGGAGGCATTTCCAGAAGGGAAGAAAAAGAAAGGGAAGGAGGCCAGGAGAGGGAGAAATGGGGTGTGGAAAGAGACTCCTTTTTTTTTTTTTTTTAACCACTCATGCTATGCACACAGCACTCTGCACTTTGCTTTCTGCACTTAGTGTTTTATCTTTACATAACAACATATAAAGATCTACCTCATTCTTCTTAATAGCTGCTTGGCATACCATTGTCTCAGTGGATATAATTTCTTTGGTTAGTCTATTAGTGAACATATAGAATATTTCCAGTTTTTACTTTTATACACAAATCTGTAATTAGCATCCTTGATTTATATTTTAGCATACTTTTGTGACTATACCTTGGTGTAAATTCTAAGTTGGAAATGGAATTGCTGGATTTAAGGACATGTGCATTTAACATTTTGGTAGGTATTGCCAAATTACCCCCCAAAGACCGATCAATGGATACACCTACCAAGAGTGTAATGAAAAGGCCAATTTCTCAGCTTTCTCAACACTATTATCAAACTTAATATTTTTTTTCTAATCTGGTGACAGATTATATTGCAATGTTATTCTGATTAAGTTAATTTTATTATAAATGGAGTATCTTTTCAGATGTTTTTTGTAAATTTCAGTTTTTGTAAATTTATGTCGTTTATACAATTTACAGTTGGGTTATTTGGCTTTTTCTTAATTTGCCTGTGTACTTTGGAACTTTTCTGTCTTATGTCTTGAAAATATTTTTATTTGTTTAGAAACATTTTTATTTGTTTATTATTTATGTTTTGATGTTATTTATTTTGTAGCATATATAAAGTTTTAAGTTTTATGTTGTCAATTTATCCATATTTGCCTCGGTAGATCCTGGGATTTGTTTCCAGTTTTAAAAGGCCTTCCCCATTCTGATTATAAATAAATTTACTCATATTTTCTTCTAAATTCTTATGGTTTCATTTGTTTAACTTTACATCTTCTTACTCCCTGGAATTCATTTATTACAGGAAATTAAGGTAAAAATGCATTTGTTTTTTGGTTGGTCACTTGTGCCAACAAAATATATAATGGGGTATCCCTGTAAGGCAGTTAGTGTTTTCCCCATTTTGATCAAAATGCCACCTCATTTGTAAACTAAGTTTCTCTAAGTGTTTGGGGCTATTTTTACTCATGATTTGTCTAAGAATGCCTTTCAAATCTGAAGCTTTATCCATGTTAATATCAAATACTCAAATATTCAAATATCAATATTTTCAAAACAACCATCCCCTCCACCCATTCTTCCCTCTCCCTTCTGCTCTCTTTCTATCCCCCTCCCTCTGTATTCTCTAACTCTCTCTCTCCTACACACACACATTTTTTTTAAATTGAGGTCACAATGAGTTTATAGATTGAGTCTTCCTACTTAAGACTGCTACAGTCTAGGCTTGTATTCAGTCTAAGTTTATACCACTTGGTAAATTTTTATGGTTTTGTTCATACAGGCCTATGAATTTCTTGTTTATTTCTAGATATTTTATCATTTGGGTACCATTTTCAGTGGAATGATTTCTTCCATTTTATTTACTAACTGGATGTGTAGGAATGTAGTTGATTTTGTATATTAATGTCATAATCAAGCACTTTAATGGTAATTTCTTACTGTTTCTAAGATTTTCTTTTGCCTTGTCCTTTCCAATAATTTCCCTTATTTCTTTCTTTTAGGCAATTGCATTTGGGAACAGTGTCAAATAATAGTGATTCAGGTGGCATACCTATTTTGTTCTTGACATTAATGGGATGGTTCAGTGTCTCACCATTCAACTTGTATGAAGACATGTATTTTCCTTGTCATAATAAAAAAGTATCCTTGTATTCTCAAAATATTAAGGCTTTCTGGGGAAGTTAGATTTTTGTCATAGCCTCTCAGTATCCATGGAGATGATCAGAAGGCTTTCCTCCTTTGCTCTAGTAGTTGTATTATATTTATAGATTTAAGACCAAACCACTATTATGTTCCTGAGATGATCCCTACCTGTGATTTTTCCTACTAATATTGATAATTGAGATTAATCATTCTGCTGCTTGCTTTTGTGTGCTAAACAAAAATCTCTACATTCTGCAACCAGATACTTGGTTTTAGAATCATTTTTGCAAGTGAAAAAGAAAGCACCTGGTAGCTGTCTGGTCATCCACTGGTATGTTTCTGAATTCCTCCCATGGGGCCAGTTAGGTCCTCAAGCACTTCTGAAGTCACCTTTGGTTACATATTCTTTTAAAGAAAAAAAATTTTAATGTTTATTTAATTTTGAGAGACAGACAGAGTGTGAGTGGGGTAGGAGCAGAGGGAGAGGGAGACACAGAATCTGAAGCTCCAGGCTCTGAGTCGTCAGCACAGAGCCCGATGTGGGGCTTGAACCCATGAACCGTGAGATCATGACCTGAGCCGAAATCAGACGCTTAACCAACTGAGCCACCCAGGGGCCCCTAGTTACATATTGTTTTAAGAAAACTAGTTACGATCAATTTTTTAAAACATATTTGCATAGATTTACAATACAGGCACTTAGAATTTTTTAATTTCCTCTGTATTGGTGGCTATTCCTTAGTTTTTTATTTCTAACTGTGTACATTTCTCCTTTCTTCTGATTTTATTGATTTGACTCACCAAGGATTTTGTGTTTGTATTTTCAAGCACCGAACCCTTAGATTTATTCATCAGTTTGGGGGAACTGGCCGCAGCCCCTGTTGGATTTGCGCTGACCTGACCTGTTCTGGAACAGCTTACACACTGTGCAAGGAGGAGCCACAGGTGGGAGAAACTGCCACCCTCACTGGCTTACAGGCCCAGGACAGGAGCTTCACTTGGCAGAGGGAGCCAGAGGGTCAAACAGGCCAGGCATCACAGATATGTCAGACATGAGTAGCCATTGTATTGATATGGTGGCCACAGTTACTTGGAGAACAGACCAACCTAAAGCTTTAATTAACCAGAAGCCATCTTGAGGCACATGCTTCTAGAGGTAACTCTTTCTACATAATTTAATATTCTCTCATTACTACATTCTTTCTGACCCAAACCCTCTTGAAATTCTCCCTACACTTGACTTCACTGCTCTTGGCTCCTTTTCTAATTACCACTTACTTCATTTGCATATGGGTTTGATTTTCTGATATCAGAACTTACCATAATATGGTTAGGAGGTCCTGATGTCTCACACCTGGGAGGAGGGAGGTACTGTCCACAATTTCAGCCTTTTTGAACTCTTGGGGTAAAATACCATTGTATTTTCAGCACACCCCATTTAGGAATCACAGGATTGCAAAATATTCCACAATTCTGCCCAGTTCTTCAGACTTTCTTGTCTGACTCTTCAATATCTCATTTAAAATTGTACACTCTCGTAATTTTTTTTCTCCAAAAACCTTGTTATCAGTCCCACTTCTGGTTGTGTTGGATTTTTATGAATTTGCCTTCTAACAAATACTGCCCATCAACAAATTCTGCTGTTTTATAATTTTTAGATTTCTGCTTTTATTTTAATATTTCAGTCCTTTTCCTTTATTTATTTATTTATTTATTTATTATGTAAGATTTATTTTTAGAGCGGTTTTAAGTATAGAAAAATTGGGGAAGGTTCAGAGAGTTCCCATATACCCCCACCTACTCGCATGCATAGCCTCTCCCAGTATCAACATCCTCTACCAGATTGGCACATTTGTTATAACCAATGAAGATACATTGGCACAACATAACCACCAAAAGTTCATTGTTTAAAGTTCACTCTTGATATTACACTTTCTATGGGCTTGGACAAATGTGTAATGATATGTACCCACCATTACAGTAACACACTGAATAGTTTCACTGTCCTAAAAATCTGTGCTCTGTTTATTCCCTCATCCCCACCAATCTCTGGCAACCACTGATGTTTTCCTCCATAATTCTGTTCCTTTTTTTACCCCCAAATGCCATATAGTTGGAATCATACTGTATATAGCCTTTTTAGATTGGCTTCTTAGTAATAATGAATTTAGGGTCTCCCCATGTCATTTCATGGCTTGATAGCTCATTTCTTTCTACAGGTGAATAATATTCCATTGTCTGGATGTATCACAGTTTATTTATCCATTCACTTACTAAAGGACATCTTGGTTACTTCCAAGTTTTAGCAATTATGTGCTATAAGCATCCATGTGCAGATTTTTGTTTGGAAATAACTTTTCAACACCTTTGAGTAAATTCCAAAGAGTACGATTGGTGGATCATATGGTGAGAATATATTTATTTTTGCATAGAATACATTAGAATGCATTTTGCATTCCCACCAGCAATGAATGAGAGTTTATGTTCCTTCCCTTCCTTTCCAGAATTTGGTGTTGTCAGTCTTCCAGATTTTGGCCATCTAATAGGAAAGTAGTGCTATCTCAGGGCGCCTGGGTGGTTCAGTTGGTTAAGTGTCTAACTTTGGCTCAGGTCATGATCTTGTGGTTCATGGGTTCGAGCCCCACATCAGGTTCTCTGCTGACAGCTCAAAACCTGGAGCCTACTTCAGATTCTGTGTCTCCCTCTCTCTCTGTCCTTCCCATACTCACACTCTATCTGTCTCTGTCTCTCAAAATGAATAAACATTTTAAAAAAAAGGAAAGTAGGGGTATCTCATTGTTGCTTTCATTTTCATTTCCCTGGTGACAAATGATGTGGAGCATCTATCCATATGCTTCTTTGTCATATGTCTATCTTTGAAGAAGTGTTTGCTAAGGACTTTGGGCCAATTGTTATTTAAATGTTTATTTTTTTTTAGAGAAAGAGAGCACAGGAGCAGGGGAGGGGCAAAGAGAGAGGGAGACAGAAGATCCAAAGTGGGCTCTGGGCTGACAGCAGAGAGCCCAATGCAGGGTTCCAACTCATGAACTGCAAGATCATAACCTGAGCTAAGTTGGACACTTAACCATCTGAGCCACCCAAGCACCCTGGCCCATTTTTAAATCAGGTTATTTGCTTCCTTACTGTTGAATTTTAAGAGTTCTTTGTGTATATATATTGGATAACAGACCTTTATCATATGTTTTTTCAAAATATTTTCTCCCAATCTATGATTTGTCTTTCTTTCTCTTAACATTGTTTTTTACAGAGTAGAAGTTTTGCATTTAAATGAAATCTAGGAGCACCTGGGTGGCTCAGTGGGTTAAGTGACCCACTTCATCTCAGGTCATGATCTCACGGTTGGTTTGTGAGTTTGAGCCCAGTGTTGGGCTCTGTGCAGACAGCTCAGAACCTGGAGCCTGCTTCAAATTCTGTGTCTCCCTCTCTCTCTGCTCTCCTCACTTGCACTCTGTCTTTGTCTCTCTGTCTCAAAAATAAATAAACATTTAAAAAATTAAAAGTAAATATATAAATGAAATCTAGCTTATCGATTATTTCTTTCAAGGATCATGCCTTTGCTATTGTATATAAAAAGTCATTTCCATACCCAAGGTCATCTAGGTTTTCTCCTACATTATTTCTAGGAGTTTTGTAATACTGTGTTTTACATTTAGGCCTGTAGTTCATCTTGAACTAATTTTTTGAGCAGTGTAAAGTCTGTATCTTTTTCTTTTTTTTTTTTTTTTTGCATGTGCATATCCAGTACCATTTATTGAAAAGACTGTTTGCTCCATTGTATTGCATACGTACATTCAGTTGCTCTGGTATCCATTGTTTAAAAAAAAAAAAAAAGACAACTATCCTTTCCCACTGAATTACCTTTGCTCCTTTGTCAAAAATTAATTGACTATATTTATGTGTGTCTTCTGCTGGGCTCCACTGGCTTCCATCTGAGTTCTCTATTCTGTGCTGTTCTTTTTTTTTATATGAAATTTATTGTCAAATTGGTTTCCATACAACACCAGTGCTCATCCCAACAGGTGCCCTCCTCAATGCCCTTCACCCACTTTCCCCTTGCCCCCATCAACCCTCAGTTTATTCTCAGTATTTAAGAGTCTCTTATGGTTTGCCTCCTTCCCTGTCTGTAAGTTTTGTGTTTTTTTTTTTTTTCCCCCTTCTCCTCTCCCCTGGTCCTCTGTTGAGTTTCTCAGGATCCACATATGAGTGAAAACATATGGTATCTGTCTTTCTCTGCCTGACTTATTTCACTTAGCATAACACTCTCCAGTTCCATCCATGTTGCTACAAAAGGCCATATTTCATTCTTTCTTATTGCCACGTAGTATTCTATTGTGTATATAAACCACAATTTCTTTACCATTCATCAGTTGATGGACATTTAGGATCTTTTCATAATTTGGCTATTGTTGAAAGCACTGCTATAAACATTGAGGTACAAGTGCCCCTATGCGTCAGCACTCCTGAATCCCTTGGGTAAATTCCTAGCAGTGCTATTGCTGGGTCATAGGGTAAATCTATGTTTAATTTTTTGAGGAACCTCCACACTGTTTTCCAGAGTGGCCACACCAGTTTGTATTCCCACCAATAGTGCAAGAGGGTTCTCATTTCTCCACATCCTTTCCAGCATCTATAGTCTCCTGATTTGTTCATTTTAGTCACTCTGACTGGCATGAGGTGATATCTCAGTGTGGTTTTGATTTGTATTTCCCTGATGAGGATTGATGTTCAGTATCTCTTCATGTGTTTGTTGGCCATCTGGATGTCTTCTTTAGAGAAGTGTCTATTCATGTTTTCTGCCCATTTCTTCACTGGATTATTTATTTTTCGGGTGTGGAATTTGGTGAGTTCTTTAAAAAAAAATTTTTTTTTTACATTTATTTATTTTTGAGAAACAGAGTGAGACAAAGCGTGAGCAGGGGAGGGGCAGAGAGAGAAGGAGACACAGAATCTGAAGCAGGCTCCAGACTCTGATCGAGTCTGGTCAGCACAGAGCCTGATGCGGGGCTCGAACCCACAAACTGTGAGATCATGAGCTGAGCCAAAGTTGGATGCTCAACGGACTGAGCCACCCAGGTGCCCCTGGTGAGTTCTTTATAAATTTTGGATACTAGCCCTTTCTCTGATATGTCATCTGCAAATATCTTTTCCCATTCCCTCCGTTGCCTTTTAGTTTTGTTGATTGTTTCCTTTGCAGTGCAGATTTTTATCTTGATGAGGTCCCAATAGTTCAGTTTTGCTTTTAATTCCCTTGCCTTTGGAGATGAGGCAAGTAAGAAATTGCTGCGGCTGAGATCAGAGAGGATTTTCCTGCTTTCTCCTCTAGGGTTTTGATGGTTTCCTGTCTCACATTCAGGTCTTCATCCATTTTGAGTATGTTTTTGTGAATGGTGTAAGAAAGTGGTTTAGTTTCATTCTTCTGCATGTTGCTGACCAGTTTTCCCAGCACTTTAAAGAGACTTTTTTCCATTGGAAATTCTTTCCTGCTTTGTCAAAGATTAGTTGGCCATACTTTTGTGGGTCCAATTCTGGAGTCTCTATCCTATTCCATTGGTCTATGTGTCTGTTTTTGTGCCAATACCATGCTGTCTTGATGATTACAGCTTTGTAGTAGAGGCTAAAGTCTGGGATTGTGATGCCCTCCCGCTTTGGTCTTCTTCTTCTTCTTCAATATTACTTTGGCTATTTGGGGTCTTTTGTGGTTCCATACAAACTTTAGGATTGCTTGTTCTAGTTTCGAGAAGAATATTGGTGCAATTTTGATTGGGATTGCATTGAATGTGTAGATTGCTTTGGGTAAGTATTGACATTTTAACAATATTCCCTGCTCATGGGTTGGAAGAATAAATATTGTTAAAATGTCAATACTACCCAAAGCAATATGTCCTGTTCTTTTGTTAATACCATACTGTCTTGATTACTATAGCTTTATAGTAAGTCTTGAAGTTGATCCTATTTATTTATTTATTTATTTTAATGTTTATTAATTTTTGAGAGAGAGAGAGAGAGACAGAGTGTGAGTTGGGGAGGGGCAGAGAGAGGGAGACACAGAATCTGAAGCAGGCTCCAGACTCTGAGCTGTCAGCACAGAGCCCGACACTGGGCTTGAGCGCACAAACCACGAGATCATGACCCAAGCCGAAGTTAGTTGCTTACCACTGAGCCACCGTGGAGCCCCATGATCCTCTTTTTTTTAGAAAATTATATAGGATATATAAAATTTAGGATTTTAACCATTTTTAAATGTACAGTTCAGTGGCATTAAGTACATTCACATTGTCGTGCAACCATCTCCACCATCCATCTCCAGAATTCCTTTCATCTTGCAAAATTGAAACTCTGCACCCAACTCTGTGCTAACTCCCCATCTCCCATCTCCCCAGATCCTGGCAGTCACCATTCTACTGTCTGTCTCTACAAATGTGATTATTCTAGGTACCTTATACAAGTGAAATAATATAGTATTTGTCATACTCTGACTGACTTATTTTACTTATCATGATGTCCTCAAGGTTCATCCAAGTTACAGCTTATCTTCTATTTTTATTGCTTACTTTGTTGTTCTAACTTATTCAGTAGATATATAGTTCATTGATTTTCATTAGTTCTGTTTTAATTATTTAAGTACCTTTAGCTCTGAATATTATCACCAAAGCTTTCACAGCAATCCCTGTTTTAATATGTAGTTTTTTTAAACCTTCATTTTCTAGATATTCTATAATTTCAGTTTTGATATCTTCTTTGAACTGAGCTTTTTTGAGCATTTTAAAAATGCCCAGATTTTTTAAAAGTTAAAATTTAATTTATAATTGTAGCACACTGTTCTTTGAGCACCATGCATTCTGTACTATTTGTAATAATTATAACTTATTGAGGTATGGTTTGAGTTTTTCTTAATATAATCAGTTTGTACAAATGGGTCCTTCCCAGAGTACGACCTTGGAGTCCTACCCTTAGACACTGACCTGTTAGAGTCAGGCAGGAGCAGTCGCTCTCCCCATTTACAGTACTTCTCAGTTTTCTTTTCTGTCCCTATCTGATATTGAACAATTAATATATCATATTTATATTCTATCCTAAATGTCTAGTTTGAATACACACAATTGTCTGATCTTAAAATCAGATCCCCAGATTTCCTTTCCTGAGCTAATGCCTCATATATCCTCACTCATAACTTTATTTTTAACTGTTTTTGAGTCACTTTTTTGTAGGTCTATCTTGAATGTTCATTTACATTTTAATACAACTGATATGTTTGTTTCTAATATTAATTTTCCTCAAATGATTTCTGTAGTTAATATTTCTTTTGCATCCTATGTTTTAGGTTTTCTTTCCCCTCTTTTGGGCATATGGGTATTCCTTTTGTTAAAATTGAAGATTTATTCTTTCTATCTGTTTAAAGTGGCTACGTATATACTTTTGCATACCATAACTAAATCTATATTTCATGATTTATCCATCTGAACCTGTCTCCAGTCTTCTCATGTGTTCTGAAATGGTGGGTTTGATTCTCAATTTGTCTACCAAGCTCTGCAATTTGCCTTTCATTTTATTCACTGATATCTTTTAGATCTTGTTTTATTGAAATCAATTTTTCATTAACTTCTTATATTCAATTTTGGAGCATTTCCTTCTGTTCATTTGGCTCTCTGTCCCTACAGAGTGGAATCGTTGCCTCTCCCACATGCCATGGGCACACTTTCCTTTCTGTTCTCCAACAGCATGTTTGCATGGATGCCTTGCCATTTATTTTCATCTTGCTTCTGCTTAGTTTGGGAAGCTCTGGGTGGTCTTTCTATTTCCTCTAATTGAGAAGGTCTCAGACCCTCTTTCCCAAATCTCTAATTATTCTCCCATTCAAGCTTGAAATGAAGGCCCACTCCGCCCCCTTTTTCTGCTATTCTGCCCTGAGGTTCTGAGAGGAAGGATAGAGGATCTAAGGTTTATGTTTCCTTGTTGCTGCAGTTGTTGGTCTGTTAAGTGCCAGTAACATTTGAGGTACAAGTCTGAGAGAAGACTTCATTTATTTCTTAAATTCAGCATCAACTCCTGGGGCCTCCCACCAGCTCATCTCTGCAGCAGCTTTGCCCAAACCTTATCCTTACACCCACTCTGCTCAGGACAGAGAGAAGAAAAGATACTCATGGATGGAGCTGCTAGTCCCACCAGTGGGTGGGACATGGGAACATTCCCTTTTTATCTGATTGTGCCTTGTAGGTGGTTAATATCACATTCCTTTTTTTTTTTTTTTTTTTTTCTGTCCATCTGGGAAAGACAATGTGAAGATTCCTGGTGGGTTTTCTGCTTCAGCTGAGATCCGCAAGGGGTCAACAGGACATTCTGCATTCATGGGATTTCTAGACGTGTTCCCCTCTGGATTACATTTTCCCTTCTCAGTCAGCCTCACTCAAGATTGGTGTGGCGGGGTCAGGGAAAGTGGAGTGAGGTGTTTCAATAGGACGTGTATGTGGAAGCGTCTCACTGAGGCAAGGTCTGTGCCTTGCAGACCCACACCACTCTTGTCTCTCTTGTCTTGGCTGCAGTATTTTGAAGAGTGTGGCATGCAGCTTTGTCACTTCACTTACCTCCCTGCTGCTGTTTAGTATTCTTGCTGTTTCAGCAGGGAGCATATCTGGTCCTGCTTTCCTCCACTCACAACACCTTTTTAAGGCGCTTGACCTATATCCAGAAAAATGAGTGTAGAGAGTAAGTGTTCTACTTAAATTCCAAAGCTAGTGGAAAATTATATTCTCAATATTTTGCGAGTATCCTGACAGGTGTTTTTAACTTTATGTTGAAGCTGTTGATCTTTATGTTGAAGGAGCATCTACAGTTGTGGAGCTTAGTATTCCTCCACTGTTTGCCCATTTTTCTCCCCATGGTAAATGAAAGTAACCAAGAACTGGCCATGTATTGTCATATATCTTTCTATTAATACTAACTACATAGCTGTATTTTAAGACATGCAATACTGACTTATCTTTTAAGATACAGACAGTCTTGTAGGAATGAATATTTCAGAGATAAAATGAGTCTTATGGGTCCTCCTGTGCATTTTGGTAATTACTATACAGTAGAAACTGTTGTTACACTCTTTAAACATAATAAAGGCTCAGAAAATGACCGCCCACTGTTCATGCCTCAGCCTGCTCCCTATACCCTGTCATCCTTGGCCTTCTGGTTCCTCTGTGACAACCTCAGGCATCTGCATTTGCCAAGGCCCACATGCTTTCTAAGTAGAGGGAAGAATGGTTGTGCATTTGAGAAAGGAGTGTCTTAAATCCTTTGTAGAATGAGGTTAAGTTTGTCATCAGCTAGACCCCAGACCTGACCTTCACTGCCTACCTGCTTGTACTCATTGACTTTTGTCCCACATTTTTCCTTAAGCTCTCCTTTCCAGCTTATCTCTTAACTCAGGCAAATGGACAGTGAAACTTCCCCTTAAGCGATAGCAACAGACCTCCTACCAGCCCAGACCACCCAGACCAGTTTGAGTGTCACCCATGACTCTTACCTGTGCAGATGGACCACAGAGTGATGTCTAGAATGACCAAAAACTACTTACTAAAATCTCCACCCAGGGAACCTCAGCCTCATTTACATAACATGCAATATATGTATAGGCATGTTTCCTTAAGGTGCATGTGTCACCTTAAGCCCACCTCTACATATGATGACAAGCCTTTTATATCTAAATATTCATCCCAACCCTAAATAAAAGGAACCCATCCACCTTTGCTCAAGGAGTCAAGGCTTTGGAACTTATTCCCCATGATATCCTTATCTGCTGCATATAAAGTTTTCTTTGTGTGACAGCTCAGCCTGGTGCAGTTTCTGACTCACCAGAGAGCAAACTCACATTGGTTAGATTACAATATAGGTGGGCCCTAATCCAATCTGACTGGTCTCCTAATAACAGATGATTAGAACACAGACACCCTCAGAGGGAAGACCATGTGGGACACGTGGAGAAGAGGGTCATTTGCAAACGAACTGGAGAGGCCTCATAAGACACAAACTCTGCTTGCACCTTGATCTCAGACTTCTAGCCTCCAGAAGTGTGAGATAATAAGCTTCTGATGTGTAAGCCCTAGTCCACGGCATTTTGTCACAGCAACCCCAGCAGACTAATAAAGACAGCTTGGTATGACATGATGTCCCCTCTTCCAGGCTCTGAGGAGCAAAGTAGATACAGTCATGTGAAAAAACAGTCCCTTAGCTGGAACAAGAGCTCTTTCTCAGTAAGAGACTTAGATATAAGAGAAAAGAAGTAAGGTATCCTGGCCTTGGGAAATCATGGAAGACTTCCTAGAGAAGGTGGCTCCTTGGCTACAGACAGCAAGACTGAGGCCAAAACTGGTCATTTTCTCAGTCTCTCACAAATGCTTGTTTTTGAATTAGGACTAGAGACTCAATGTCCCAACATTGTACTCATTAACCCCAAACATGTCTGCCTGCCTTGGAAACGGCAGCAAAGAACGGTGTCCTGTCTTTCAATATCTGGAATTATAGGAAATGTGAAGATGCTATGGCTGCTTTGTCAACTCAACTTTATTTCCATTCAAAGTATTTATTGTTTTTGTTACTGGTGAGTGCTGTCTTCAATAGCTGTGAATGAAATTTGGTGCTGAAACCATTTTTCTTCGAAAGATGTATCTTCAATACCATGATTTTTGAGGCACTGGTCGTTCCTAAAAGTGCTTTTTCAGTTGGAGCCTGGGCAGCAGGGGTGGCTGAGAATAATGCCCTGAGGCCATGTAGTTAGAGCTTTCCAGGAGTAGTCTAAGGCTGTGTTAAGGCACCGCTAATCTAATAAATTTGGGTTGGCAATGATTAAGAAAACCCCTCCAAGGCACTTTGTGGCTTGTAAATCCATTCCCTTCAAACCCTCTGTCATTTCTCTAGTGAAGTGGTTAGAAATGGCCACCCCAGGTCAGCCCATCTCACCCGCAAACCCAACTCTGCCTCCCACTGACTGACTTCCAGCACACTCTATATAGGCACCTAATTGAAACCTCAGTGTCCCCATCTGTAAAGAGTAAATGACTAATAGCAGAGCCTGCTGAGACAGGTGTCTCAATACAGTCCAGAACAGAGGAAACACTCAGAAATGTCAGCTAAATTTATTTTCACCAGGATCAAACGTCATCTCACACAGGGAACACTCCATTCTTGTTTTCAAAGGCTTATACAGGGGCCCCTGGTGGCTCAGTCAGTTGAGCATCTGACTTCGGCTTAGGTCATGATCTCACAGTTCATAAGTTCGAACCCTGCATTGGGCTCTGTGCTGACAGTGTGGAGTCTGCTTGGGATTCTCGGTCTCTCCCCCTCTCGCTGCTCCTCCCCCACTGGTGCTGTCTCTGTTTCTATCAAAATAAATAAATAAACTTTAAAATAAATATATAAAGGCTTATAACAAACAGCTTCCCAGCTGTTCTGTCACAGGTGTCCCTTTCAAGTTTAACAAACTGCTCTTGACCCCATGGGCAAGGGCCTCTAGCCACATGTTTTCTGGTGAGAAAAAACAAAGTTTAGAGAGATAGTGTCAGTCGTCTCTTCCAAGTGGTATTTTCCAAGACCCCAATACTGCACAGCACAAATCAAAAATAAAGAAAAGGGCTTTGGCAGTGAACCCCACGAGAAGCTGGCAGGTCAGCAGGGAGAGATCATTACACATGAAAAGCGGCAAAGCCCCTCATAGAATAAGTACTTGAATACTACATGTTCTGCACATTCCCACATGGAAAGGCAGAGAAGCAAATCTATGTGGAGCTGGGAGGCTTTCAGGGAGGGTGGGAAACTCCTAAATGGACAGGGACATGATTGAGACAGGATATGTGTGACAGGGTGAAGACCTGGGAGTGGAAAGAAGGGGCCAGGGAAGTGTCTCTGGAGGCAACCTTGTGCAGCACATGGAGAATGAGCAGAGTTACCCAGAAGGACAGATAGGAGTGGCAGTAGCTCAGCAGAGGCCTCTGACCATGTGCAGCACCAGACAGACAAGCGATCAAGTAAGGTTAAGAGCTGGGAGGTGTGACATTGGGGTGTCACTGCTTTTCCTCAGAGCAATGTGGGGGGCATTGAAAGTTATCAGCAGGGGCGCCTGGGTGGCTCAGTTGATTGAGCGACCGACTTCAGCTCAGGTCATGGTCTCATGGTTCGTGAGTTCGAGCCCCGTGTCAGGCTCTTGTGCTGACAGCTCAGAACCTGGAGCCTGCTTTGGATTCTGTGTCTTCTTCTCTCTCTGCCCCTCCCCCACTCATTCTCTGTCTCTCTCTGTCTCAGAAATAAACATTTAAAAAAAAATAAAAAAAAGAAAGTTCTCAGCAGTGCAGTGGTATAATCCAATTTGTCTTCAGATTCTTGAAGACAGAATCAAGGGAGACAGCATATCTGCCTCATTTCCACCTCAGAGGGCAGGTGTTGAGGACTATGCTGAAAATCTGAGCAAGTTTGAAGGCAGGAGCTGAAGTCCCCCCAGTTTTTAAGGTGAGATACTGTGTGAGGTTTGCAGGATGTGGGATGGAAGATCACAGCCAACTTGGTTGATGAATTAGTAACCTACAATCAAAGACAGGACAGAAGGACCCAGATGAAAAACAAAAACAAAAACAAAAACAAAAAAACAAAGTGAAAAGAGGATTTTGAGGCATTTTCTAGATAAGTATGATATAAACTCTCTTCTCCACCTCAATAAATGGTATTTTCTAAACTTTGCAAAGCTCCCTGTGCCAGTCAGTGCAGACAGGAAGCAGAAATGTGAGCATGGAAGATTTCATAGAAAGAACCATCAAACAGACAAAAGCAGGCAGCTGAGACTGAAGGAGTGATCAAGGACTCTAAGGTGTAGAGAGGCGGGAATCACAGAAAGCAGCTGCCAGCCAGGAGCTGAGGGGAAGGACAGATTTTCCAGTGTTTCATTTCAGGAAAATGTATCATTGTAGAAGCATTTTTTGTAATGGCTACTTTAAAGTTCTTGTCAGAGAGTTCCAATATCTGATTCACTCTGTGTTGGCTGCACTGTCTTTTCTCATTCAAGTTGTGATTTTCTTGCTTTGTGGTGTGGTGAGTGATTCTTTTCCCTTGTGTCGTAGACATTTTGTCTGTCATGTAGGGGACTCTGGGTCCTTTTCAAATCTTTTACTTTAGCAGTCTCCTGTTTAGGCATGCATGCCTTGGCATATTTTGTGGGCTGTGGTTTCAGTGACAGTGTCATAGTCTCTGCCGTGTTATTTTCCCCTGCTGGGTTTATCTGGTGTCCCTGGAGCTCCCGTAGTCCCTGCTGATGCTGCCTGAGGGGCAGAGGGGTTTTCCCAGGCCCAGCACTGGGTGTCTCTCAGTGAGGCAGGGTGTCCTGTGCTGCACAAAGAGGCTTCCCAGGCAGGGTCCTTCTACAGGTGCTATTTATCCACCAGGTATTTCTAGGTGGGGAGGAAGTTCTCAGCTTGTGAGAAAGAAGAGTGCAGGCTGTTCACACTGGCAGGTCTCAGGATCCATCCACCTTGTTAGTGGTGTTGAGCTGGTATTGTCAAAAGGACTCTGTTGAATCAGAGGAAGAGCAAACTCATCTGGCCACCTTCAGACACTGTGCTGGGATCTTCTGTTGGATGGGAGAGACACCAGTTTTCCTGCCAGTGTTCCTTCCTTCATAGGGTCCCAAACCAGCCCTCCATCCTCTGATCACCTTTTACAGTTCTTGGATTGCCTCTTGTGTTATTCTAGGCTTCTGGTTGTACTTGGAGCAGCAGGGAGGGGTCTACCCATCTTGCCCAGATAGTAGATGGGGGGAGTGAAATGGACATCTTATGTCTTTATCATACACTGTCCTTGAGGTGGGAGGCTGCACTGCCAAGGACTGTTGGGGAACATTCCATGGAGTCCAGGAAGTGTGAAAGTGTTGGATAGATATCCCTGGGGCTGTGGGCAGAGAGGCAGCCCAAGTGAGGGAACCACAGTGAGAGAGGCACACTCAGGAGAAGGGGGTGCCTGCACTGATAAGGACAGACGTACCCTCTCTGTAGTCTCCTGGGGTTTCGTTCAGTGGCTGCATCACAATGGAATTTTTGTATATTGCATTGTCTTTAGCCCAAGAATTTTAAATTACTTTTCCTTTATGTATCCCATAATTTCAAATATCATACTACCCACTTAATAACATTCCAGTGTTTCTAAAGAAAAGAACATTGATATCTTATTCATCAATAATAATAATCCTGCAGTGAACAAAAACAAAAGAGTGCTAATGTAGTCATATTTTGCATTGATTATTATTGCTTGGATTTGAGAAAGAGAAAAGCAGCCCCAGTTGATGGGCAGGAGCCTGCCTGGCACTCACAGCTGGGCCTTCGTGCTCTCCCAATGAATGCAAACAACTATACCACACACAAAGTCAGGCAAGGCCATTCCAAGCATGTGATGGATCAGGATGAGAGCAAAAGCAGTACATCATCATGTCTGAATACCAACAAAACAGGAACACTGTCCAAACCACAAAACTGGCCAAATATCCGCCTCTCCCAGATAGAGTGAGAGAGTGCTGCTTCTTTATAAGTAGAACAATGCCACCTCGCTCTAGTCTGCCCTAGATGTAATTTATTAGGATACCTGAGAGCAACATTATGCTTCCTGACAGCATCCGATC
Source organism: Prionailurus viverrinus (assembly GCF_022837055.1). Classification (NCBI taxonomy): domain Eukaryota; kingdom Metazoa; phylum Chordata; class Mammalia; order Carnivora; family Felidae; genus Prionailurus; species Prionailurus viverrinus. The sequence continues at coordinate 17,908,508 of NC_062566.1, forward strand.
CAGAGGAAAGCCCCACTTCTTTGATCTCCTCCATAGTCATTCAACACAAACCCTAGTCCTGTAATGAGTCCTTTCTGACACCCTCTTACCCAGATGCCCCGTGACTCCCCATGGGGTGCACTATGTGTGGTTTCTCTAGCTCCAAGGGACAATAAGCCTACCTTGTTCACCTGCAAGCATGTTCCTGTGGGTCTCCGGTTGGAGGACATTTTCATTTACAATATATTCAGGTAGCATTCATGGGCTAATTTCCATGAGGTCTTTGACATATATAAAACAGTTTATATATTCCACCCTCACCTGGCCACCAACACCATGATAGTATAACTTTTGTTAAACCCTAGGATTCTGGAACACTCAGGATTTTAACTTCTGAACTAAGAATATCCTTGCATATTTTTGTGGTGTCTGGATAATAGCAGGGGTAACTTTGTGAGAGAGGAGATCATATCTTCTTCACTTATCAATCTGCTGATTGTATTAATGACTAATGAGAATCACCTGGGGCCTTTAAACTCTCCTTCCCACCTCTCCTGCTATTTGTCCCTAAGACACACACTCCATTAGTTTTTAATTACTGTGTATCTCCTTTCAAAGAACATTTTTTTCGGAAAACAAAACAAAAGGCACAAAAATGGATGTTCACCACCAGTTTTCTCACTGAACTGCACAAAAATTGTTAATTTTAAATGTTAGCAAAAAGAAACAAAAAACAAATAAAATTTACTTAAAGTTTCTGGCTACAGACTTTTAGCAAAATGGCTCAAAGGAAGATATCCAAAGTCAGGGAGACTTTGTACATCATATGGAGCCTTTGACACACATGCCTGAGCCCCCTACATGTCCTCTGTGTCTGGAGTTGATGATGGAGTTAGGGAAGCTTACAGAAGACATCTCCAGCTGTGCATACTAATTCTTTTCACCCCTCCCAGGAGTATAAGACATGGAGGAGATCTGAACACGCACGGTTTATACTACTGGATGGCCCCTCCCTCATGGAACTCACTGTGTGGGCATGAAATAGTTACCACTGTATCCCTCTTCACACACCAATCTAAACAAACAAGCAAATAAAGCTTTTAATCATGTATTTTTGATATTATACAACCATGATATGATTTTGGAAAATATCTCCTTGAGTTTGGGGGAGGGTAATGAGGGAAGTCAGGGTTAGTAGATTTAGAAAATAAAAATACATGATGAGATAAATACTGCATGAGACATCTTTACACTAAAAAAATGTTATTCAACTGAAATTAAAATTTCACTGGGTATTCTGTGTTTTCTCTGCCCACACAAGGGGGAAGGAGTTCATCACAAACACACAAAATATTAAAAACCTGACAAGTGGAAGTGATGTTCTTTTTTTTTAAATGTTTATTCATTTTTGAGAGACAAAGCGTGAGTGGGGGAAGGGCAGAGAGAGAGGGAGGCACAGAATATGCGACAGGTTCTAGGCTCTGAGCTGTCAGCATAGAGTCTGACGTGGGGCTCAAACCCACAAACTGTGAGCTCATGACCTGAGCTGAGGTCGAATGCTTAACCAGCTGAGCCACCCAGGCATCCTGGGGTGTTCTAAATTAAGAATGGTGTGGTCTGTGATGGCATTCCAGATGTGTGATTCTGGACTGTTCTGCAAATGACCCAGAGGCTTTGGCTGGCTCTTTTAGGAAGTAGGAACCCAATGGTTGGCCAAAAGAGAACTTGGGAGCAGTGTGTGTGGCACAGGATTACCTGTTGATGGGTTCTAGAGAACCCTGATCTCTACGAAGTTCTGGTTGCCCATCGGAGCCTAGAATGGTAGAATGGGACACTGGGGTACGTGCTGCTAAGTTGAGACAAATTTCTTGAGTGTCTGGTTCTAATCAGATGGTGTTCTTGGTTAAAGGGAATGAAGAGGACAGTGTCCTGCTTCTCCACCCCAGACCCTTGGGGGTCTAAGGCTCTCCTGGAAGCCTAAGACAGCCACAGGTCTGTAGTGTTCAGTGTGAATGAGAGAACACAGAAGCCTGACAGAAGGACCACCTGTTTTTATTTTCCTTGTCCCAGCTGCAGTCCCACTCTGGACTGATCATGCCACTGTCTGGTTGGAGCTTGCCAATTCCAGCAGATACATTGTCTCAGGTTGGCAATGCTGCTTTTAATGCAGAAGTATCCTGCTGTGAATGATAAATTACACCATCATCCTATTCTTAGCCCAGGGGCCTCTGTGCATTGAATGGATTGCATCAGCTTTGTTTTAACCTCAGAACCAACCTTTTCTATAGGCAGGCAATATGATTCTGGCAGACAGAGCAAGAATGAGGAAAAACAGGACAGAAAGGAAACAAGGTAAAGATAACCAGTATAGAAAATGGTAGGAATGGGGAGAAAATATCCTACTGTTCCCTCCTGGGTCTCCTTACCTACAGAGGCCTCAAAGAACAGGGTCACGGGAGCTGACCTGAGAAACTCCAAAAAAGCTTCCAAAAAGCTGATTCTGGAGATACTGAGGCCCAGCTCTGGCATAAACTGTGCCAGCTCATAAATAGAGCTCTGGCTCTATCCTAGATCTGAATTTTGAAGAGGTAGTTAGCATTTTTTCCAGAGATGCTTCATTCAGGTGGGGCAAATGGACTGGGGAAATGGACAATTGCAGATCATGTCAGGCTGATATTGAACTGCAGTGTGCTAGGCACTTAGTGAGTGTCTTAATGTTGGTGGAGTAAATATATATGAGTTCAAACTGCCTTATTAGAGTTTCAGGTACTTCTCTGTAAATTATTAAAATATTTCCCTTACTTTCTTAGAAATAATTTTATTTAAAAACCCACTTGTGTTAGTTTCCTATGGCTGGTGTAACAAATGACCATAAACTTGGTGGCTCAAAATAATATAAATATATTCCCCTACTGTTCTGATGGTCAGAAATCTGAAATGAGTCTCACGAAGATAGCACACTGAGATATCCGTAGCACTGGCTCCTTCTGGAACATCTCGGGGAAGATCCATTTCCTTGCCTTCTCCAGCTTCTGAAAACCACTTGCATTCTTTGGATTTTACACTTTCCTTGCAGAACCCAGCCCTTTCTTCCCTTACTTCTCTGTCATATTGCTTTTCCTTTCTATTGTCAAATCTCCCTCTGCCTTTCTCTTTAGAAGGCCACCTATGATTGCCTTTATGACCCACTTGGATAATCCTGGATAATCTCCCCATCTCAAAGTCCTTAATTTCATCACATTGCAAAGTCATTTTGCCATGTAAGACATTTACAGATTCCAGGGATTAGGATAGGGACATCTAGAGGGCTCATTCATCTGACCACATAGCCCTCAGATTGAACTGGTGTGGTGGTCTTGTCACTCTTTCAAGACAAGGGAAGGAATTCAGGGTTCTCTGCTCCTGTGGAGCTATATTATCTGTAGAGAGTATCCTTCACATACAACCAATGTGATCTTCAAAACTACCCACCAACCAGGAGTCACTTCCATGATCAGTTTGCAAATGAAAAATTGAGAGGAAAACTAACACTTACTGAATTAAATCAGATATCATTATATACAAGGTCCTGTCCTTTCATTGCTTCAGTCAATCACTTTACAATCTGGAAAGGAGTTTTGTTCTTTAGTGTGTTTGTTCCCATTTTATAGGTAGAGAACCTAACAATGGAAAGGTTAAGCACAATAACTCATGACTGCAGAGCCAGACATTAGGTTCAGACATGAAGATTCATAATTTCCAGCCCTCACATATTCCACAACCCCATTTCAACTTTCCAAGCATTCCTTAGCACAGTCCTGCAATGGTCTGAGGATGGGGTGGTTGATGGCTGCAGGGAACTTTGTGGCTGCTCCTCTGTGGTATGCAGTAACATCTTTGGATGTGTCCAGAACTACAGAACATTAAGACAAAAATGTGTCTTGATGAAAACTCTCCCCAAGTGCTGTGAAACTACAGCATATACAAAACTATCTGGGGGGCTTATAAAACATAAAAGTTTCTGAGCCTAATTCTTAGATATTTTTAACCTAGAAGGTCAGGAGTAAAGACCAGAAATCCAATTTTTAACATGCCCACAATATGCCCTGATACAACTGGATGGAAAAGAAAGACACCAAGATGAGAGGATAATGCATGTTTTCTAGAATGTAGCATTAACTTTTCTTCTGAGAGCATGGATTTGTTTGTTACCAAAGCTAATCATGGTAGGCCATATAATTAGAAAATGGCAAAAAATTCTTAACAGCTTTCAGATTGTTTAGCAGATTTAGTCAGGTAAAGAATTTTGGCAGTCTGGGGTCTTATTTGAGTAAGAGAAACAAGTGAGATGTGGATTCCTAGTTGTGGAACAGGACATTTGGGGATGCCTCGAGTCTAACTTGTGCATTTGCTGTAAGTAAATCTGGAATGGGCACTAGAATTTCTACACTACAATCTTTCCAACTGTACTTTCCAGAATATGGGATCAACAGACTGCTGAGGAATATTCCAAATCAGGGAGTAGATGGGCAGTATCCAGATGCTATGAATTCACCAGAGATGTTAGCAAAGACTTGAGGTTTGTTACTGCTTAGAATATTGAGAAATGGAGCATCAGAACTTAATGTTTAGGGCTGGGAGAGTATGCCCTAGACCAAATTCCTGGACATCTGGTTGTCTTAGGCAAATTTGCCCTATGGGCATCTGTTTTCTTTGTATTTATAAACTTACCAAGTCACCTGTTCTTTATGTTGCATTTCCCTAGCTGAATTACCAGGGACATATATACAATGAATTTGCTCGACTGGCATATTTGTTGTCATACAAATGAGACACATGAATGATGATTCATGGCCTATAATAAATGATATAACTTCTCACACTGGGATCTGACTTTGCAGTTCACTTGGGCTTACTACAAGCTGATTTCTTGAAAGAGCTCAGATTCCTGGCTCTAGCGGGCCTTTGCTAGAAGAGTGTGCTCTGAATGGAAGAGAAGCAATAGTTCCATTTTTTTCTCAGTGGACCACTTTTAAAGTGAAGTCAGAGTTTTAAACAATGTTCAATGTCTCTTTTTAAAATCCCCACCTCTCCATTTCCCATATGAAAATATCCAGGCCAGAGTTTATGCAGACATTATTTTTTTGATGTCAAGGTCAGCAAATTGTGCTATGTGTCCTACGATCTCCATAAAAGGGAATCATTGAATTTTCTGTCCACTTAGTGGTGTCTTTTGTTAATGATGGGCAAGAGGCTTGCATTATTTATGGAACACTTTGACAACTCAGCAGTTTATAGAGTATATATGAAGAAAGGGAGCTCTTTATCATCTAATAAAATGCTGCATAACAACTTCAGTATTGAACTGAAAGAATCCTGTATTATCATGCAGCCAAGTATAAAGGACTTACTTTGGTCTCACATTCAAACTAACCTTCCAACTTTTATGACTATGTCCCTGTATGTCTGCTGGCAAAAATGAAGTACTACTTCAAAGATAAGAAGATTTATTTTATCCATTATAAATACTTCCCAAAGCAAAAAACCATCTTGTTAAAATGCTGTAAGTCCGTCCACATGGGACTTAGGTGAAAGCAATTTTGGACAAGTCACTGTGTACCAGTAATGAAAACAGAAATGAATTCAACCCTCTAATGGGAAAGTGACAAGCAAATAAATTAGTCTTCAGGTTATCCAATGTTAGAAAATTATCTAAGACAAAAATATGACCACAAATTGAAATACAAAGTTAAAAGAGTCTCCAGGTTTCTATATGGATAATTGGTAATTTAAAATAGTTGGGGGCGGGAAGGGCAAATTTGGATATCAGGATTTGCCCCCAGTTTCTCTGCTGCTTCTTAAACTTTTACTGCACCTCTACCTTCTCCACTTCTGCATAAGTGTTGGCAAAATTCACATGTAACTATCACCAGTCTGAAGTACACGTAGTCTGCCTGCTGCCTGAGACTGGCCAGAGACCCCCCCTTAGTTTTGTCTTTTACATAAACAAGTTATCACCTCTGCTTAATTATAACATAGGTAGAAGCTGTATGTTGCAAGTCCAGGACATATGACTAGCATTAAGTTACACCTTGATATTTAGGAAACAGAGTGGTGAAGGACCTATCCTGGACATGTGTTGCTCTTTTTCCCTAGAATTCTAACACACTTATGTCACACTTCAGTCCTAAAAACCCACCCTCAAAGTCTTGCTTTCCTCAAAGTACACCATGCCCCAGAAGTAGCACTTGATCCTCCTCCCTGTACTTTGTCCTACCTCCTCATATAAGGCACTATGCCACGAATGTGGGCTTCTATAAGCAGAGTCATTGTACTGGCCTCCAAGATAGTGTGGGAAACTCTCAGTTAGAAAGTAAATAAGTCATTATGGAGATGCAAAGTATAGCTTGGGGAATATAGTCAATAATATTGTAATGGTTTGGATGGTGACAGATAGTGAGTACACTTATTGTAGTAAAGATTGAGTAATGTATAGAAATATTGAATCTCTGTGTTATAAAGGTGAAATTAATATAACATTATATGGTAGTTATATATCAATTAAAAAAAAATACTGTTGAGACAGTTGCATAGAAAGGAGGTGGATGTAGGGCTCCTGTAGTTCCCCCAGCTCTTGTTCTGGAATAGTGGAACAGAAGCCATGAGAGGTCTTATTTTTTAACCCAGGGGTTCAGCCTGAAACTCCTTGCTTGAAGCCAAACAGCTGAGATGTTAAGGAGCCTGGACTGATCCCAGTTTTAAGATACTTAAAGATTCTTCTTCCTGTGTCCAGGTATTTATGAAACCCACCCCATTCAGGTAGGCAGAAAAATCAATGATGTGTCCGGTCACAAAGAAAATCCTATAAATTTCTGAAAGTAAAAATGATACACGCCTTATCTCCTTTCATAAAACAATGAAATTAGAAATTACATATAAAGGGATAGCAAAAAAGAATATGATCTATCCCCCTTTAACAAGCCCAGCCTTCTTAATAATTCTCAAATTAAGGAGGAAATCATGACAAAATTTTAGATTACTCAGAAACATACAGCTGTGATAACACCAAATCCAAATCCAGGGAACATGGCCCAGGCATCAGCTAGAACAAATCTATTGTCTTCAAGATATACACTGAAAGCACAAAAATATGAACAGCATATGAATTATGTATGCCAGTTAAAAAAAAAACTCGAGAGATGCTTGTTTGTATAATAAATGGAGCTGATGTGGATGAAGTTCACTTTCAGTTCAAACTTTGAAATTCTAGATAAAATATCCAAAGAGAAATATATATATATATATATATATATATGTGTGTGTGTGTGTATACATATACATATATATATATATATATATATATATATATTTCTTGGTTCTGGCTGTACTTGGAATCAAACTGATTATTGTTGTCATGCTCAAAACAACTTGGCTTTGGAGAGGTGGGCCTTAGATTTTCAGCCTAACAATGTCTCATTGCACATGCTCTTTGAAGTATTTAAGTGTTTAAAGTTGAATAAATGAAGACCAAGAAGGTTGTTGGAACTTCAAAGTCTCAAAAGGAAATGATAAGGCCATGTAACCACTGTTAGTGCATGTCAGAGGGGCCCCTGTTTGGTCACATCAGCTCCTCACAGTTTGGAATGATCAGAACAAGAAGGCCACTCTTTGATGAGTCTTTTTCTTGGCTAGGAATCTTTCCTGTTTTTGTTGGCTATTATACACTGGTTTTGGGGTGCAGGCAAGGGGGTTAGAGGTATCTTTGGTGGAGGATAATTGTGTAGGGGAGGGAAAGAGAAAGTGGGAGAATGGCTTGCAGAATTAACAGCCTGCCTCCAAAATTGTGACCACAGGTATGATTTAGGTTGGGCCCAGAGGGAATAAAAGATGTTTTCTCTTGTGACTCTCATGTTAAAAAAATAAATAAATAAGGTTTTATATATATATAAATATATATATTATATAAATATAATATATATATATATTATATGTATATAGTCAATTAGTTTCTCTAAGCTGAGGCCCCCCAGATGGCAGAAATTTATACACATTTTTCAAATACAGTTGACCTTTGAACAACACATTGCTTTCAATGCCCCCTGGGGATTTCCATCCCAGGTGGGAAGGAGGGGGACGGACCTTAGAAGAAAGTGCGGGCATATATTAAGGGTCTGGCTTGGAAATAGCACCCATAACTTGTGTTTACATTCCAATGACTAAGATACCAGTTGCATGACCCTACCTAATTGCAAAGGATGCTGGGCAGTAAGTCTAGCTGCTTGCCCAAGAAGAAAAGCCAACTAGATTTTTGAATGGCCAGCAAATTCTGCCACAAATGTAAGAATCTACAAGGCGTATGTGAATAAAATTTCAAAGTCTGCTGAAGGACATTAAAAAGCAAATAAGAAGAGAGATAGATATATTATGTTCTTATATGAAAGATATAGTTGTATAAGATGAAATTGTCCCAATATTAATCTAGCATTCACATGAAATCTCAGTCAATATCTTAACTGAATTCTATGGAAGCTGATAAAATTATTCTAAATTTCATATGATAGAGAATATCTAAGTTTTTAAACAGGACACTATAGGGGCACCTGGATGGCTCAGTCAAGCATCCAACTCTTGATTTTGGCTCAGGTCATGATCCCAGTATAATGGGATTGAGCCCCACATTGGTCTCTGCACTGAGCCTGGAGCCTGCTTGAGATTTTCTCTCTCTCTCTTCCTCTCTCTGTTCCTCTCCCCTGCTTGCACTCTCTCTTTCTAAATAAAATAAAATAAAATAAAATAAAATAAAATAATAAAAAAAAGAGGACACTGTAGTGTCATTATCACTTTAGGTCTATTATAATTAAAACATAGTGGTATTGGTAAAAAAAAAAATAGATACATAGAACAGATAAACAAATTAGAGGACCCAGAAATATATTTTTAGTATTATTCAACTTAAAAGGAAGGAAATCCTATCACATATTACAACATGGATGAAATCTGATGACTTATGTTAAGTGAAATAAGCCAGTCACAAAAAGAAAACAAAACAAATACTGTATGATTCCATTTATATGAGGTTCGTAGAGTAGTCAAATTCATGGAGACAGAAAGTAGAATGGTGGTTGCCTGGGGCTGCAATGAGGGAGGATGGGAGGTGGTGTTCAATGGGTGCAGAGTTTCAGTTTTGCAAGATGAAAAAGTTCTGAAGATCTGTTGCACAACAACTGTTGTTAACCTGCTGATCCACACACTTAAAAATGGTAAATTATGTTTTTTTCATGCCATTAAAAAATTATTAAATTATTTTAAAAACAAATATCTTGATAGGATAGTGGCTTATGATAATAAAAAGGGGTGTTTCAAGTTAGTGGTAAGTGGACAGCACATTCAAGAAATAATTGGTTGTTAATTCCATACCCATATGGAAGAAAAATGTCCCCATACATTATAAAAACAACAAAGTTCAAGATAAAAGGAAGAACTGTAAACTTAGAAAAAAATATTAAGAGAGTTTTCATAACATGGAAGTGTTACGATGGCTAGATAAAAATAAAAAGTGTGCACTTGATAAACAAAACACAGGGAGTTGTTTCATTATGTTAGAGTGTTGTAAAAATATTTCTAAGCGAAGTGTAAAACTCAGAATTCATAAATAAATCTAATGAAATATTTGCCCTCATAAAACCTTAAATCTTTTTTAGAGGAAAAAAAAAGCCACCATAAGGCTAAAAGTAAGTGATAGACTGGTAAGAGATATTTGCAACATATTTACTCAATAAAGGGTTAATATCCAGAATGTACACAGATCTAAAAATCAATAAGATAGGTAAATATTTTAATAGAAATACTTAGAATATGAACATGACTCCCACAGAAGACTGAAACAGTCAGTAAGCATATGAAAAGATGTTAAGTCCTACTCAACATCAAGAAATAGCCAATTATAACCATAATAAAAATATTTCCTCATCTATTAGATTGGAATTAATTAAAAATATTCAGAGTAGTGGTTGTTCTTATTCATCTTTGGTGAAAAACTAAAAGTTTCATCTTTCAGAAAAACTGGATCTATTTCTCAAAGTATAAAATGTGTGTGTATTTGATTCATGAACCTTACATTAGGCATCTATCTTAAATATTCCTATATGTGAACGCAGATAAATATATTAAAATGTTCATTGAAACATCTTTTATTTAAGGAAACATCAGAATTTAAATATTTCATCAACAGGGGTTTTGTTAGGTGGTATTCCACAATATGAATGTAGTACAATTATTTATATGATTAAAACAGATTAGATATATGTAATTATATACATATACATACATATATACATATATATACACATGCACAATATACACAATATAAATGTACACAATATAAATATACACAATAAAAATGTTCTGGATGTAATAGCTTTTTCTCAGTCTTTTAAGTATCAAAAAACTGGGTGTCAGTAGGGAGTTCTTCTACAAGACAAAATATTTTTCCATTGCATTTAAATGGTAGTGCATTTTACCTAATTCCTATAATTACCATTGATGTAGTAGATGGAGAAATCTATTAAGTCCTTGAATTTTAATAACCTCATTGGTACAAGCCACATTAACAATATTAAGATTGCTCCTTCTAAATAAACAAGTCAACCAGGTTTGCCCTTTCCGACCTCACAAAGACCACAGACTGCATCCAGCCAATGCTGTTGAGTAAGGGTACTGGAGTCTGGCTGTAGGCAGGTTCCCAATATACAGCTACAACAAGCTGGGGGGTGATGTGGTACATGGTGTAGCCAGCCCTCCAGATATTACCAAGACAGATGTTTACTGACCTATAATACAGCTCATACTATTCAAAGACACTGAGGTGGAGATGAAGTCAAAGGGCACTTTTAAGTACTTAAAGATGAGTCTTCATGGTAGTATAGCTAATAGTAATAGCCAGGAAATCTACAATAACTAAAACATACCCCTACATTTATACAGTAAGTAGTGTTTAAACCTTTATTTTTAAAGCTTAAAAATAATCATGAACTCCAAAAGCAATGGGCCTCCTACCCTAGAGCTGTCCCCACCTGCTTTGCCTTTTTTTAAACTATTTTTTTTTAATTTCAGTGTAGTTAACACACAATGTTATAAATGTAAAATACAGATAGTGTGAGCCTGTTATTAACATCTGATATAGGATTTCAGGATTTTGATTTGGCTATGTCCTTTACCTTGAATGGAATGCCGAGTGGAAAATGGAATTCCAATCACCCACAGTGTGCAGTGACATTAGGATTCAATAGTCACCTGAGGTTGCTGGGGAAGAAATGCATATTGAAGCAAGTGCCTTGGGTGCTGTACTTGACATTCATAGTGGTGACAATGATGACAAGTCCTGCAGGGAGAGATGGGAAAGCCACATGTAACTGCATAGGAAAGCAGTCCCAGACAGCATGAATGACTTTAAGCCCTCAGCACTGGTCATGATCAGAGAATCAGACAGCTTCTGCAATGATACTCAAAACAAAACAGGACAAAACATCTGTTTTGGCATCTTCTGGCAGCAAGGACTGCAAAATGGACTCAGACTTTAATTGAGTAGATTGCATGATTACAATGAAAGTTGAATTCTCACACTTGCCTATACCCTTGTGTACAGTGAGGCCCTGTGGTACAGGTAGCACTCTGAGACCTGGAATTGAGATATGTATGTGGATACAAAGAAATCTGTGAATTTTAAGCTGAATGGCTTAATTGAGCACCTTAGAATAGTTCTCAGTTCACTGATTGGTGGGGGAAAACCAGACTCAACAAAGGCCCACATCTGATGAGGCCAAACTGTCCTGCTCCTTGTGACCGTAACTTGTGCAGAAATATTCATTCTTTTTTTTAATTTTTTTAAAAGTTTATTTATTTTTGAGACAGAGAGAGACAGAGCATGAATGGGGGAGGGTCAGAGAGAGAGGGAGACACAGAATCTGAAACAGGCTCCGGGCTCTCAGCACAGAGCCCGACCCAGGGCTTGAACTCACGGACCGTGAGATCATGACCTGAGCCGAGGTCGGATGCTTAACCGACTGAGCCACCCAGGCGCCCTCAGAAATATTCATTCTATAGAAGAGCACACTCATCCACTGGTATGATGAATCTGATGAGCAGGAAAAGCAAGAATCTTAAATGTCTTAATGAGACACATGTGTAGCAGATGATGAGCTATAAACCCCATGAAACCTCAGGGGCTCAGGCAGTGGGAAGTTTTCTAGTGGCCAGGTGTTCTAAAATATTTTGGAACATTCCCTCCAAAGTGAAAGAAAAGTTGCTACTTCTATGGCCTTCCACTCAAAAATGGACAGTTTGGGGTGGGTCTCTTTGGAGACAACATATACCATATTTGAAAGTGCTGCTCGAACGAATGTGTTGAATAATCTTCAAAATTCCAGATTTTGAATAGGACCTGGAGCAGGTGTCCTGGAACTAATGGACCAGCATAATGGTAATTGAAATGTCTGTTTCCAACAGGGATACTGTATGGAGTTTCTGGCAAGCTCAAGTGAGAGAATTACAGTGTAAATATCCAGGTTGGGGAGCAATGCCATGTCCTATGTTTATTATTATTAAGAATCAGGTCTTAGCTTGCTATGCTACTAAATTTTGTAAAGATAGTATGGCACCCAGTGACATGTGACCTAAGCTACTCATCATGAAAGGCTATGTTCTGACATACCAGGCCACAAGGTGGAAGTTGTTTGTAAGAGAATAGGTTTGAGCAAGTCCAGAGGGTACAGTAGATTTCATGGTCTGGTACTCCAACTCCTACTGAATCTTGTACGCCTTCTCTATCTTTCTCACAATTTACATTTATGACTTCATGGGGATTCCCATGACAGTCAGGTTTACAGATGGTTCTGCCTGTTATGTTGGCACCAACCATAAGTAGACTACTCAGCCTCACTCAAGAGTAACCCTAAATAACAAGGGAGAGGAATATTCTCTAAGTGAACAAAATTTTGAACAGCACATTTAGTTTTTCACTTTGACTATCCAGTCAAAGAAATGCCCAAAAGTAGAGATCTACACAAACTCATGCACAGCACTTTGACTAGATGAGCAAAGATGGAAAAAGAACAGAACTGGATGATAAGTGATGAATAGACTAGAGAAGAGGTATGCAAATGACTTCTTAGAATGGAAACTGGGTGCCATATTTGTGTCCTATGTGAAGGTTCACCAAAGATTCAACTTCTCTGTAGAGGGAAGTTTCAATAATCAGGTGGGCAAGTCGACACATTCTATGGCTGTCATGGAAGGCTCCATGAGGCCATGTACACAGTGGCTAATGCAGCAGTGACAGAGGCCATGCATGGGCTCAACAACATTTACTTCCTAAGGGGAATCATTTAGTTGCATGGTAGCAAGCATATTACAATATTGATTTCTCCCAAATTACTGCCTTGTTCTTGTTGGAGAAAATACTCATTCCAGATATGAATTATGATTTTTCCCCACATTGGTAATGTTTCTCCTAAACCTATCATTTCTGGATCTAGAATGCCACATTCACCATCAGTTATTTCATATAGCACTGCTTCTGATCAAGGAACCCACTTCATAATCAAAGGAGCGTGGCAATAGCCTCATTCCCAATTTACCTACTTTATTCCCTGTCACTCAGAAGCAGTTGGCTGGATATAATGTCAGAATGGCCTGTGTTATGCCACCAATTGGAAGACAGCACCCTGAAAGTGGTATATGCTTTGAGATAGCAACCAATAATCAGAATATGCACATCTGGAAATTAAAGAGGCATAATTGGAAATGGTTCTTCTCACTATTATGCCTAATATTCTTTCTGAAGAATTTTGGCTTCCCACCCCTATAACTTTGTGCTTTGCTGGTTTGGAAGTTTTAGTTCCAAATGGAGAAATGCTTCTGCCAGAGAACACAATGATATATCCATTGAATTTGAAGTTGAAGCTGTATCCTGTTATTTGAGTTTCTTTATCCCACTATAAAGAAGAGAATTACTGTCGTGGCCAGGGTGATTGATTATGATTACTAGGGAGGAACTGCTATACAAAGGAGGTAGGGAGGATTCTATCTGGAACACATAGGATGCTCTGTAATGTCTCTGCCATGTCCAATAGTAGATATTAGTGGATAATTTTATGAATTAAATTGTGTCCCTCACAAAGATAAGCTGAAATCCTAAACCCTGGTACCTGTGAATGTGATCCTATTTGAAAATAGGATCTTTGCAGATATAATCAAGTTAAGGTCATACTGGCTTAGGGTGAGCCCTGATCCAATGTGACTTGTATGCTTATAAGAGGTGTAAAAGAGGGGCGCCTGGGTGGCTAACTTGGTTGAACATCCAACTCTTGATTTCAGCTCAGGTCATGATCCCAAGGTCATAGTATTGTGCCCCATGACAGGCTCTGTGCCGTGTGTGGAGCCTGCTTGGGATTTTGTCTCTCTCCCTCTGGCCCTCTTTCCTGCTTTCTCTCTCTCTCTCTCTCTCTCTCTCTCTCTCTCTCTCTCTCAGTGTAGAAGAGGCACAGACACACACATGGGAAGAATGCCATGTGCCAATGGAGGCAGAGGTTGGAGTTATGTAGAAACAAGCCAAGGAATAACAAGGATTGCCTGCCACCACCAGAAACTAGGAGAGAGGCATGAGATAGTTTCTTGCTTAGAAACAACAGAAAGAATTGCCCCCGCTGACACATTGATTTGGGGCTTTTGGCCTCCAGATTTATTCTGTGACAGAATAAATTTCTATTGTTTTAAGCCTCCCAGTTTATGATAATTGTCTGGCATTCCTTGGAAACTAATGCAAACAACAACAGCAATTTTATGGGACAGCTAAGGACTCAGACCCTTCAGGAATTAGCTATTTGACTATTTGACCCTGTGATCAGTTACCGAAATGAGGGCTGTAGCAACTAGGGGTATTTTCTTTCTGTGTGTGTGTGTGTGTGTGTGTGTGTGTGTGTGTGAGAGAGAGAGAGAGAGAGAGAGAGAGAGAGAGACAGAGAGAGAGAGAGAGAGACAGAGACAGAGAGAGAGAGAGAGACAGAGAGAGAGACACAGAGAGAGAGACAGAGAGAGAGAGACAGAGAGAGAGACAGAGAGAGAGAGACAGAGAGAGACAGAGAGAGACAGAGAGAGACAGAGAGAGAACCCATTTGACCCTTTTGATGGGAATATGTGAATATTTAGCATGGAAATGTAGTATAAGTTCAGGCACACTTTAAAGTAAAAGTGACACAAATTATCATCAATTTTGCTAGAAGGTGCCCACCCAATGGGGAACTAGGGGGTAATCATTGTTTCTTTTGAGCCACTTATTTGCTCAAGTCTGGGTGAGATTTGCAAATCTGGGTGAGACCACTGCCCTCGCTCACTCAGTCCTAAACCCAGCCTAACAGAATTCTTGCCCTACTCAGAGGTCAGGCTCTACCTTCTGTCTGCCCCTTACAGGCCTCCAGACATCCAACAATGAAGCTCTCACAAACATCTCTCACCTTCTCATTGATCTGACTACAAACTATCCCTTTCATAGTGCAAACTCCTCAAGTCCCATGAATTCTGTGATAATCAGGAGCTTTGATTTTAATCACGATTTTCCTCCTCCAATACTACCTTCCACTTACCAAAAAGCCCCCTCAGTTTCTAAATGCTCTGCTCACATACCATACCTCCCCTGAGATCTTCACATGGCTCCAAGCTATTAGTATCACATACTGAAGGCTTAGTGCCTCTTCACTCATTTGATGAGCTTTTATTCCATCACTTTATGCTTCTGTATCCCTTAAGATGTCTTCCATCTGGCTTGAAAGGCTTCCTTCTTTCTCTTTTTCCCAATAAAGTTGATAGGTCACTAACTCATATTTACTCTCCTTCAAAAATGTTTTTATTATTGCTGCCAGCTGCTCTCTTACCAGTGCTGCTAGCACTAGTTCTTTTACCATAGCAGGAACAGTAATCTGTAAAGATGAGAACATCCAGTAAGTGTTTACTATGTTCTACACACTGTGCTAAGTCTTCTCCATGCATCAGCTCTACAATCCTCACCAAAACGTCATGAGATAGGTGCTCTCATTATTCTCATTTTACTTCTAAGGAATCTGAGGCTTATGGAAGTTAAGCAATTTGCCTAAAAGTACAAGGAATAGAAAACTACACTTTATTTGTGACAAAAAGTGCTTGAAATATATACCATCCACGCCAAAGATATTTTGGGAGGTCTAAAGACCCTAAAGGTATGGGGTGTCCAAGGCCCACAGTCACTGAACTCTCTAGGTTCTTAAAGGAAGTTTGTTTTTTGCCAAATGTAATTCCTTAAAATAGAAGAATTGTCCCTTTTCCTTCAAGAGATTTTGGCTCAGGCAGCACTGATTCATGTGAAGGTCCACATTTTCAGATTCACTGGCAAGCTGGTTTGTGGGGACAGGTCTTTGACTTTGAATTGTAAAGCTTGGAAGTTTTGGACCAGAGTTAGGTGGAGCCCAAGAATTTTGTGATAGTGCCTAGGGTCACCATGAAGACTAGCCTGGGAGGCAAGGAAGGCAGAAACTGAGTCTCACCCAAAACAGCTGTGCTTTTATATATCCATGTGTCTATGTATATGTACTTATGTGTACATATGTGCTCTTATGATATGGTATTCTTATATATATACATATATATATATATATACACACACATATGATATATATGTATATGTGCATGTGTGCATGCCTATGTAAGTTGAGTACATATGCATATTCTGGGTTAATTTTCATTTGGAAATGGAACTCTGATGCTTTAGAAACTGTTTAAGATCCATTCTTTGCAGTGAAAGACAAGGATAAATAAACAACTGAGGGTCAGGGAGATTAAACCTATAGCCAAAGACAACATGAAACAACTACTCAAATTCAAGTTTCCTCATTGTGATAAGGTGATGATTGTGCCCTTGGACCTTCTCTCTCAAAGACCACGTGGGGCCCCCAAAGGATAAGGATGAGTAATTGGTACATTTTGGGCCCAGGGCTGGGCTGTAAACTGTAGGTCTGGGGTCGAAGAACTCCTCAGTGAGTGGCCTCATGATGTGGACCATGCCAAAGCATGCTGCCTGAGGCAATGACATCTCAAACCTCTCTGTCTAGATGAGTTGGGGAGGGGGGTCATGCTGCCTTCATTGTTGTTCTATAGCTGGCCTGGGGATCATGGTATCTTGGGGCTTGGTCATCTGTATGATGTACCTTTTATTGCCTGGAGAGTTTTTATTATTTTGCTTGTTACTTGCAGACAGATTTGAGTGGCCCCTGTGAGTACAGCCAGGATCTGCAACTTTACTCTTAAATTATGACCTTTTTAAGAAAACAGGTCCCACAGAATGAGCATAAGGATGATAGAAGCCAATATTTCAAATTATAAAATGTTTAGATTTTTTACACAAAATTTGCCTCTCATAGCCTCCATGAGGAGAAGAAGAAAATAACCCCAAAACATGCAACCAGAAATGAAGATGAGTCTCCTACCTCAATTATGTCTACATAGCCTGACCTTTAGCTAGAAATGGCCAGTCACTTCTGGATCCATTAGCAGAGAACTGAAAGACAGGGGTTTCATGTAGAGGAGGCAGTGGGGAGCCCTGCCAAGGCATGTCCTCCCATCATTCTAAGGCCAAAGGAGTTCTATCCTGCTTTACAAATTAGCACACTGAGCTCCTGAAATCAAGTGTTCCTTTCTAGATTGTAGCCTGCTTGGTGCTGTTCATCAGGTGGCTCTAAACCTTTTAAATGTTTGCTTGGGCAATATGACTTCCTCCAGACTCAGAGCCAAATACAAATTAACAGCTTGGTGCAGACTTTTTCTTTTCAGCAGGTTACTAACAGAGCCTTAGATACTCGGCAAACATTTATAAAAGAAGGCTTATTCCAGTACTGATCTGGAACAGAACTTTTTGTATGATGTAATGCATAAACCTTGTCCCAGGAATAAATTAGCATTCTGGATAAATGCTTTAGCATTTTAATAAAGAATTTTGATGGACTAAAAATTGTTCTAGATGCCAGCTTCACATTCATTCTGCTGACTGTCAGCCTTGAGAAGGGCCAACAACCCTAACCAAATTACCCTTCTGCCTTCAGAAGCTGTGCTGTTCCTTGCATCCATGCCCATAACCATTTAACCTTCATTTTCTGTAAAATTTCCTACCTGAAGTCAATCTTGAATCGATTTGTTGGAAGTCTTGTCTCTTGTAGCATGCATAACTAAATTTATAAGAAATGTAAAATATAGTGCAGAGGGAATGGAAGGCATAGTAGATGTAGATTATGTTTTCCCTCATGTCTACAATTATTTGAAAATACCCATTCTCTCCTTTGATTACACCCATGTTTGGTGTAAGTGTCACTAGTCCCACTTCATGGGTGAGAAAGTATAGGGTAAGAAGGTGAAGTGGTCTGCCTGTCCCCAAACTCACAACTAACAAGGAAAGGCTCAGGTCTTACTTTGGCCTCCATTTGTTTTTTAAATTCAATGGTCCCATGTCTTTTCCCAACACCACAAATGCATTTGGAAAGATGCTTATAAATCATTGACTCCTGGAATGGAAAGAAGCAAGTGTGCAGACCAACATATAGATTTGCAGGGAATCCAAACTGCCTGGAGTATACAAACCTGCCCTAGAACTCTCCTCCTGCCCCCTCGTCAAGGACAACAGAAAGAGGACAGATGCCTAGGTGGCAGTAGGAGGCATCTCTGTTCCTGGGAACACACAACACCTGAAAAACACATGATGCTGCAGGAGTTTGAAAGTGGAGAGTCAGGGTGCTTTCTCCAATGTGTGATTCATGTTCCCACCTGCAGTTGCTCTGAGGGTGCGATTAGGTTTGTGTTTATCCTACTTTCCCAACAATACGTCCAATCTGCACCCTCATGCCTCACTCTGGAAGGAAACATGAAAAGGGTTGTTAACTTTTTTACTCTTGGTGTTAGTAGACATATTGAAAGCACACAACTAGCACGGGCTTCCTAGATAAGCCGTTTTTGAAGAATTGACTCTGGAAATTCCAGAATAAGAACACGGATACAATTATGAAACCAAGTATTCCAAATATAATACTCCAGGAGATTGTTAACAGAAGGAAAGCCTTTGAGTCAGCCTTTTAAAGCTTCTTAATTTGTGCTTTTGAACTTTATGGTAGGAGTAGAGAGAAGCAAAATCTGCTGGTCAGAGAGAGAGAGCATATCTGATTTCCTTCCACAGACTTGGAAACTGAGTAGAAATGAACCAGCCTTTAGAGACTCTATACAATTGCAGTTCTCTGAGAACCAGGCTTATATCATCATCATTTGAGTGCTGAGAAAGGGTGATAGCAGTAAGAAGAACCTTGAAGGACGTTGCTATTCAGGCAGGCAGACTGTATAGTAAGAATGCTGAATGAGGCAGAACTTCCTTGGAAAAGGATTGAATCAGTGAATTTCAATGAAACAGCCCTCAGAGGCATAATATTTAGTGATTTCAGCTTGCATTATTTATTGACTAGTGGGGAGTTTGTGGGTTTAACATTTTATTAATATAGCACCAGGTCATCTGAGAAAGTTGTAGCCACTGGGAAAGCTCCCCAGAAACACATTTTCATATTATCAACAATGCACTTTAAGGATTGAAGAGATTCTCCAGTGTGTCTCTGGGGACAGATAGAAAGGGCCACGTCTTACACAAGCCATTTCTTCTCCAAGGAAGTCAAATGCTAGTGAGCAAACTCCACAACTACTTTATTTCTTTCTTGATGATCTTGTGTTTCTTACTTTGTGCCTTCAAACCCATGAAAGGCTGGGAAAGCAATCTCTATGACCTAACATAGCTTTGAACAGCTAAATGAGTCCCTCCTGTTATCATTCATTAAGTGACCCCAGGATATTGGCATCAAATAAAACTTATATGCAATTGCTCATGGCCTTCTGTCTCACTTAAAAATGTGATGGTTAAGGGGAGCCTGGGTGGCTCAGTCTGTTAAGCATCTGACTTCAGCTCAGGTCATGATCTTGCGGCTTGTGGGTTCAAGTCCTGCGTAGTGCTCTGTGCTGACAGCTTGAAGCCTGGAGCCTGCTTCTGATTCTATCTCCCTATCTCTCTGTTCCTGCCCTGTTCATGCTCTCTCTCAAAAATTAATAAACATTAAAAATTTTTAAAAATGTGATGGTTAATGCCTAAGAACTCAGATCCACTACGAAACCTGACATCTAATCATATGATTATGGAACACTTTCCCTCCTCCACTTCATGTCATTACATTAATAGGGCTACAATATGTTAACAGTGAGTTACAGCTAAAAGTACTAAAATTGCTGCAAGGATCAGACCCTATTTAAAAAGGTCTTAGGAAAACTCAAACAGTAAGAGAAACAGAAACAAGAAAACTAGGCAAATTTAAAACCATTGACATCTACAGCTACAGCAAACCTTAAACATTTCTAACCAGATTAATTTAAAACCTTATACTAAAGGCAAATCTGAACAAAACTCACACCTGACACAGACTTTGGACTTATCAGAGAGGGAATTAAAAATAACTATAAATAGTTAAAACATAATAATGGAAAAAAGTAAACAATATTCAAGAACATATGAATAATGTTAAAAGAGATATGGAAGCTTTAAGAGAGAATCAAAAGAAAATGCTAGAAAAAATAAAAGTTGCAGAAATAAAGAATGCCTTTAATGGGCTCATGTGTAGACTGGAAACAGTCAAAGAAAGAATTGGTGAGCCTGAAAATGTGTCAATAAAAACTTCCCAAATTAAAATGCAAGGAGAAAAAAAAGAATAAAAAAAAACCCAGAACAGAATATCTGAGAACTTTGGGATAATTTCAAAAGATGTAATATGCTTAATGAAATAATAGAAGGAGAAGAGAGAAGGAATGGAGTAGAATAAATATTAGAAGTAATAACTGACAAGAGCTTTCCAGAACTAATGGCAGGCATGAAACCACAAATTTAGGAAGCTCAGAGAAAACAAAGCAGGATAAGTAGCCAAGAATCTGCACCCAGGCATATCATACTCAATGTATTGAAAGAAAAAAACTCCTGCAAATCTAGAATCTATATCCAGAAAAATAATTTTTCAAAAGAGAAGAAGAAATGCAGACTTTTTCAGAACAAAGGTGAAAGGAATTCATCATCAATAGAATGCCCAGCAAGAAATTATGAAGTTCTTCACAGGGAAGGAAAATGGTAGACTGGAAACTTGGATCTACTTTTTGAAAACACCAGAACATATATTAAAGAAGGAATAAATGAAAGTAAAGTGAGTTTTTTAATTCTTAATTGATATAAGAGAAATGTTTAAAGTCATAACAGTACTAGAACAGTATGTTATGAGATTATATAATATGGACAAGGGAAATAAATGACAGCAATTCTATAAAGGAGGCAGGAAGGAATTAGGAATATTCTGTTATAAGTTACCTGTACTACCCATGAAGAGGTATCTATCATGTTATGTAGATCTATATGAGTTGTAATTAATGTATATTGCAAACTGTATGGCAATCACTCAATTAAAAAAAATAATTTGAGAGTGTGAAAGCAGGGGAGAGGGGAAGAGGAAGAGAGAGTATCTGAAGCAGGCTCCATGCTCAGCATGGAGCCCAATGTGGGGCTCAATGTCATGAACCATGAGTTCATGACCCGAGCCAAAATGAAGAGTCAGATGCTCAACTGACTGAGCAACCTAGGTGCCCCCCCTTAAATTGTTTTAAGTTTTAAAATATAACTTACATGCAAAGAGAGAAGGAAAATATAATTGAATGAATGCTAAATCAAAATCAGAGAAGAGGAAAAAAAATATATAGAGAAAGAACTATAATAAACAGAAAACTGTTGTAAACATGGTAGATATTAAATCCAACTATATCAATAATCACATGTAAAATATCTTAATAGGCAGGTTAAAGGACAAAGATTGTCCAAATGGATTAAAAAATAGCCAATTATATAATTTATACATCATACTCCCTTTAAATATGAAGAAAAAGAAAATGGGTGGAGGATGATGGCAGAATATGGAACACTAAGAATCTGTCTCCCACCCTAGACAACATTTGCACTCCAGAAATTGTCTGATGTATCTATTTTGGAACAAAATGACAACAAAACAAAATGAAGTTGGAGGTTTTCAACTTCCAGGAGAATATTTGGTTGGTAAATTGCAGTTAATTTCAGTCCATTTCAGCTCATAGTACAGCGCTACTCTCATGTAGGCAGCTGTGCATGTGTTTGTAGAGTAACTTGCATACAGCTTATGGGAGGCAGGATAGGCAAAAGAAATATTCCGAATACCAGGAATCAGTGCTCTTATTGCTGCTTCTGCTCACAGAAGTGCAGACAAAAAAGTGGTGGCCATTGTTGTTGCATCTAACCCATCTGTTTCAAGCCCCTCTCTTTCTGGCTGAAGTGAGCTCCATGGCACTTACAAGTCTGGCACTCTTTTCTCTCTCCTTTATTTTTTTTTCTTTTCCCCCTTGGGAGATCCAGATGTTAAAGACGAGAACTTCAAAAGCACCTGCATGTACAGGGAAAATGAGAAAGTGATTGAAAATGCCCAGGGAACAGACCTGAGACTGCTCAGGCTCAGGAAAGACCTGAGAATACCTTGAGTTTATATCTTGAGCTGATCTTTGGCACAGAGAGGCTACAATTAAAAACAAAATGAACAAAGGAATAACAAAAAACAACTAGCAAACTCTAGAAAGGAGGGTTCTAGCAAACTCTAGAAAGGAGGGTATTTGATTTGCAGTATTACCATGTTATTAGATTTAAATATCTAGTTTTCAACATCCCCCACCCAAATTCACAAGGCAAAGAAACAGGAACATATAGACCATTCAAAGGAAGACAAAATAAGTCAGCAGGAACTGTTCCTGGGAAAGACCTGATGGCAACTCTACTAGACATAGACTTTAAAACAACTGTTTCAATGATATTCAAAGAACTGAAGGAAGATGTGATGAAAGTCAACAAAATGTTGTATAAACAAAATGGAAATATTAATAAAAAGATACAAAACTGAAAAAGAAATTGCATTGTAAAGTACAATAACTGAAATGAAAAAGTCACTAGAGGAGTTCAAAGGCACATTTGAGCAGGCAGGAAAAGAGAAACAGTGAATTTGAAGATAGGACAATGGAGATTATCTATTCTGGAAAAAAAAAAAATTGAAGAAAAGTGAACAGAGCCGAAGGGACCTGTGGGGGTCCATCAAGCAGATCAATATACATGGCGAGGCAGTCTCAAGAGAAGAGAGAGAAAGGTGCAAAGATAATATTTGAAGAAGAAAGTGTTACCAAGAGTTAGATGGAAAAGAAAAGAAGTCTTTGCCTTTTCACGGCCATAGTAAAGAATTACATGACAACAAAACAAAAGTAAAGCAGAGAAAAGATTTTATTAAAGTACACTCCAAGGGATGGGGCACCTGGGTGGCTCAGTCAGTTAAGCTGCCTACTTCAACTCACAGGTCATGGTTTCATGATTCACAAGTTTGACCCCTCTGTTGGGCTCTGTGCTGACAGCTTGGAGCCTGGAGCCTGTTTCAGATTCTGTGTCTTCCTCTCTCTCTGCCTCTCCCCTGCCGGTACTCTATCTCTCTCTCTCATTCAAAAATGAATTTAAAAACATTAAAAAAAAAAAAGTACACTCCAAGAGTAGCCAGCCAGTCAAGAGAGACAAAGGCCCAGAAGTTCCGAGGTGTGGGGTTATATCATTTTTTTTTTCTTCTGGGTGGGTCCTTTGAATGACAGGCCTGGATTATATAATAGTTAGCCAGAACCACGTATGCTTCACCGATGGTGTTCTATCAAATGTTTAAGAAAGAAGACACCAACTCCTACATTATCTTCCAAAAAATAAGCAGATATAACACTTTCCAACTCATTCTATGAAGCCAATATTATCCTTATATCAAAACCCGGTGTATTATTTCAGCAATAAAAAGAAATGAGCTATCAAACCAAAAAAAAGACATGGATGGACTTGAAATGAATATTGCTATATTTTAAAAAAAGCCAAATTGAGGGGCGCCTGGGTGGCTTAGTCGGTTAAGCATCTGACTTTGGCTCGGGTCATGATCTCATGGTTCGTGAGTTCGAGCCATGTGTTGGGCTCTGTGCTGACAGCTCAGAGCCTGGAGGCTTCTTCAGATTCTGTGTCTCCCTCTCTCTGCTCCTCCCCCATTCACACTCTGTCTCTTTCTGTCTCTCTCTCTCTCTCTCTCTCTCTCTCTTAAAAATAAATAAAAACATTAAAAAAATTTAAAGCCAAATTGAGAAGATTTCATATTGTATGATGCCAT
This sequence comes from Prionailurus viverrinus, assembly GCF_022837055.1. NCBI lineage: Eukaryota > Metazoa > Chordata > Mammalia > Carnivora > Felidae > Prionailurus > Prionailurus viverrinus. The sequence goes on from NC_062566.1 coordinate 17,932,795, forward strand.
CTGTGTAACATTCTGTAAAATGAAAAATTATAGAGTTAATAAAAAGATCAGTGATTGTCAGGGGCTCAGGAGTGTGAAGTTTAATAGTTGAAGCAGAGGGAATTTTTAGAGTGGAGAAACTATACTGGTGTGCTTAAATCCCTACTCTTAAGTGTGAGCTAGTTACAGTGACTTCATTCCAAATACCAAGTGGGAGAGAGAATGCAACTTGACAGTGGAGAAACCTGACAAACTACCCCAGCCAGGTCATCAAGGTCAACATTGACAGTGATAGGTAATATTGACTGTATGTACACATGATATCAAGTGATGAATACGGCAGTTTACCTCTGTGGTTTTCCTCTTAATAATCTACAACCCCAGTAAAATCATGAGAAAAATTTCAGACAAATTCTACTTGAGGGACATCCTATAACATGCTTGACAAATGCTCCTCAAATCTTTCAAGATCATAAAAACAAGAAAAGTCTGGGGCACCTGGGTGGCTCAGTCAGTTGAGTGCTAACATTGGCTCAGGTCAGGATCTCGAGATTTATGAGTTTGAGCCCCACATCAGGCTCTGTGCTGACAGCTCAGAACTTGGAGCCTGCTTTGGATCCTGTGTCTCCCTCTCTCTCTGCCCCTTCCCCACTCATGCTCTGTCTCTCTCTCTCTCAAAAATGAAATAAACATTAAACAAATTAAAAAAAATAATAAAACAAGGAAAGGCTGAGAACATGCCAAAAAATAAAAAAGCCCAAGGAAATATGATAAGTAAATGTAATGTGGGATCCTGAATAAAATTCTAAAACAGAAAAAGACATTCTGGAAAAACTAAGGAAATTTGAGCAAACTATGGACTTTAGTAATAATAATAATAATAATAATAATAAATATTGGTTCATTAATTGTAACAAATGTAATAAACTGGGTCTGAGGGTATTGTGGGAGCTTTGTAATATGTTCTCAATTGTTTTTATAAATCTAACACTGTTCTAAAAATTGATTATTTTTTAATGGTTCTTCATGCTGCCTCTATCTCACTTAACATAGATACAAAGTCAAATCACACACAAGTACATTTAATTGGCAGACCTAAGTTATACTTGTAACCAAAGGAGCTTAGAAAATATGGTTTTGATCTTTCTAGCCTCTGTAGTACAGGGAAACATACAAGAAGTTTGGAAATGATGATGACTGAGCCTGTCCACAAGAATTAAATACAGGTGGTTGTATCAAAATTCAACTATTGCCTTGTTGATGCACCTCTAAACCCTATCCAGTTTTTCTCTGTTATCAAGGTTTTAACAAGTTAAATAGAAGGCAAATGAGAGGTCACAATATATACATATATTAATAGATACCACCAGAAAAAAACATCAAATTCATATGTCCATCCAAAGTACTGCCAACACAGACTACTATCAATTGTTCATAAATTTGTGAATCTGTTGGGTAAAAAATTTCATGTTGTTTCATTTAATGTTCTTCTAATTACAAAGGTAATAATGCTTCTGATCACCTGCTATTCATTCCGTTGGTGAGGAAGTGATCATCTGTCCTAAACAGGATGAGACTGAGGACACCTGACATTGGGCTGATGAGATTTACATCAGTTGATTATTCACATATGCTCATGGCCTTGGGGAGGAGGACACTGAGTACGACACAGGTCCACATGAGTTCTTGGGAAAAGAGTGAATATCAGGCGGACTGTTGGAGACAGGATTTTTGGAGGATGCAATTGACTTGTTTGAATAATTGTCGTAGGCTGGCAGGGAAGTGAAGGCCAGTAGGGTGAGGACCAGGTGGAGTGCATCCTGTCTAGCTGAAACAGGAATTCGTTGGGTAAGGAATCTTTCCCACTAGGTGGGGGGCATGTCTAGTGAGAGTGGGAAAACCCACAGTTAGACATTTGGGGCCCTGTGAAGTTCAAAGATGTCAAGGTGGCACATGAAATATTAGGCTTTTCAATGTTTATTAGTGAGTTATATTTCCTTTTCTTTGAATTGCCCATTTATGTCTTCTCTCCAACTTAACTGTATTGTTTCCGGGATTTAATTTTTTTTTTTCTGGTTATCAGCTCTTTTTCTCATACTCATATTATAAATATTTTCCCCCAATCTGTTTTTTTTTCCATTAAGAACATTCTTTAAAAAATACTTTGTTGTGATGCTGCTTAAAACACTTCAGTGACTTTCAGAGCAAATACCAAAATTTTTGATGTGGCTGGCTACCCTGAATGAGCTGCCACACTCTCTTGTGCTCATACTCCTGTCCTCATGTCTGTTTTCATTTCTTCCCATGCTCCTTTATCCCTTCATATACCTGATTCTTTCGAGGCTTCCTGCTGCAGATTTTCTTCTTTTCACGCATTACCATGACAGACTCATGTGTATTGAAAAGCAAACAGTAGCAGGTACAGTAGATCTAATCAAAGATGGTCATAAACCACAAGCATTGTGGGTGCTTGTATTTTTCTCCACTGAGCTTTCCAATAGCCATTTTATTTGTTAATTTTAAACTGGAAACATGTTGCATGGTACAAAATTAAAACAAAATTCTGTGGTGAAAAGGTCATCCTCCCTGCTTCCCAATGTTTTTTTTTGTTTTGTTTTGTTTTGTTTTGTTTTTTTTCAGGAAGCAACATCTGAGATTGGTTTCTTGGGTCTTCAAACTTCTAAGCATGTGTGTTCACACCAGACGCATTGTTTTGTACCTTCTCACTATTTTTTTACTTGTTTCATTCCTTTGCAATATATGTAGATCTTTGTCCTTTTTATTTGCTTCATAATACTAAGTCACATGAATTCACTGCAGCTTAAGCCACAAGCTCACTATTGATGGATATATATGCATTAGTGATATATTTTTATTACAATGTTGCAAAGAGTAATCATGTTCATACCTCATTTAGTCAGGTGTGAGTTTATCAAAAGTAGATGTGTTAGTCAAGACTATGTGAATTCTTAAATTGTGATAAGACAGAATGTTATTGTTTCTTATAGTGGGTGTGCCAAATTGTACTCCTACTGGTAGTGTATAAACCATAGCTTCTCCAATTGTTTATTGAGTCTGATAAGCAAAAACTATATCATTGGTTTCAGTTTGCATCTTTAAATGTTAAAAGAAACACAGCAGTTGTATTCTTTTACTATGCACTTTAATGTTTTCTTATCTTTTGCTGACTTTTATTAGGCATTTGGTCTTTGTTCTCATTGATTTATAGTTATTCTTTATATATTATGGGACTGTAGAGCCACTCTTTTACAATCCTATAAGTTGCAAATATCATGCTCTGTTTTTCATTTCTGTTTTTAATTATCTATTTTTAAGGAGAATTTATCTACTCATATAATTAATTAATCAATATTTTTATAGGTTGGGTGTTGTGAAGTAGTTTAAGATGGCTTCCCTATTTTACTTCTTAATGGAAAATGTCATTGCTTTTCTAGTATTTTTATGTTTTTTCTCTGAGGATTTGAGACTTAAATCATTTACAATTTATTTGTGTGTCATGTCAAGTAGGGCTTTAGCTCTTTTTTTTTTCCCCCAGATAGATCCAAATTGTCAACATCATATTTTGAAGAATATATTTTTTCTTACTTAAAATGTTACCATAATAACTGACTAATTGTCTTTACATATTGTACTGTATTGTGGACTTTTCATTCTGTTCTGTGGATTTCTTGATTTATGTACCACTAGTGTACTTTTTATTAAGTGTATATTTATAATACAGTTTAATACCTGAATGAGTTTTCCATCCTCATTATTTCTCATATTCAGAATTTTCCTAACTACTTTCCTTTTTTGTTTTTCTCTTTAAAATCTAGAATCAACCTGTCTGGTTCCAAAGGAAATATTCTATTGGTACTTTTATTGGATTTCAAATACAGCTTAATGTAATTAATGTCTAATTACTGTCTCAGTTCAACATAATTGTATGGTTTTCTATTTGTTGAAGACTTTTTTAAGTCCCTCAATAGCACTTTACAATTCTTTTTTCATAAAAGCCTTACAGATTTCTTATTTAAATCTTGGTTAATTCTATCTGTTGTTCTTGTTTTATTTTATTATTTTATTTTATTATTTTATTTTATTTTATTTGTTTTATTTTATTATTTTCCCAGCCCCTTTGCCAGATTCTTTTATTTGTCTTATATCAGTTGATTTTCTTAGGTTATCCAGGTATATAATCACATCAATTGCAATCAAATATAACTTTATTTGTTCGTTTCCAGTTTCCAAATATCTTCTTTTTTCCTAAAATTTTCAGGTAATGCCACCATAGCAATGTTCAATAGCAGTGATACTGCTTGATATACTAATCTGATTTATGCCCTTAATGGGAATGCTTCTAGTGTTCTCCCATTATAATAATAATGGATTTTAGGTTGATATATAGATTTCATCAGTTATAATTTTTTTACAAGTTCATTTTTAAAACCAAGAATTAATGTCAAAATTTATTAACATATCTTTTTGGAATTTGTAGAGATGACTTTTTTCATTTTTCATTTAAAATAATACATCATTTGAATATATAATAAATTATATAAATGGGTTTTGCAGTATTAAACCATTCTGGTAATCCTGGAATAATGCTATACTTCTGGCTTCTGCTTCTAATATTTTATCTAGGACATTTACATTCAGTCATGATAAAGGTGGATATGTATCTTTTTGTTCTAACTGGTTGAGATTATTATAAATTTTGTTTGGTTCATTTAAAAAATTACCTTCTTATACTCTGCACTGAATGACTTAAAAAGAGCATTTTATGCAGTTCTTAAAGATTTGGTAAACTTTTCTCTATGTAAGTATTTGGGGCTGGTATTTGAATAACTTACAAATTTTTCTAAATTTTCTATGAAAATTGTTCTGTTTGAATTTTCAATTCCCCCTGAGATCATTTTTGGTGTTTTTCTAAAATTTTCTTAGGAAATCATCCACCTAATTCATATTCTTTCAAATGTTTTCATAAAATTGAGCCAAATAGTCTTATTTATTAATGTTTTCTTTTTGGTATTAAAATAACTGTTTTTTTTTCCTCCCCTTGATTATGTTAGCTAATAGTTTTGAATTTTAGCTTTAAGAATATGATTCTGAAATTTTGGTTCTACAATTTTTCCTTTTTTTAATGTTTATTTACTTATTTTTGAGAGAGCGAGAGACAGGGAGAGAGCATGAGTAGCAGGGGGACAGAGAGAGAGAGAGAGAGAGAGAGAGAGATGAGAGAGAGAGAGAGAGAGAGAGAGAAACAGAGACAGAGAACCCCAAGCAGGCCCTGAGCTGCCAGTGCAGAGCCTGATGTGGGGCTCAAACCCACAAGTTGTGAGATCATGACCTGAGCCGAAGCCAAGAGCTGGATGATTAACCAACTGAGGCACCCAGGCACCCTGGTTCTACAATTTTTCTATTACTATTTTATTATTTTTAAAATCCTTTATCTTAAGGGACCAAGGTGGCTCAGTCAGTTGAGCAACCCACTCTTGATTTTGGCTCAGGTTATGATCCTAGGGTCTTGGGATTGAGCCCCACATCAGACTCCATGCTAAAGCATGGAGCCTCCTTGTGATTCTCTCTCTCTCTCTCTCTCTCTCTCTCTCTCTCTCTCTCCCTCTCTCTCACTCTCTCGCTCTCCACCCCCACTCCCCTGCTCCTCCCCTGCTCATGCTCTCTGGCACTCTCTCTAAAATAAAATTTAAAAAAATCCTTTATCCTTACTAAGGACTTCTTTCCACTCCAATTAATTTTGTTGCATTTTGTGAATTTTACCCTGAGCATTGTTCTAGCTGTATCCCATAGGACTTGATATGTATATTTCATTATCATTTTCTTTATATTATATATTATTGATTTTAATTTATTTTTGAATCCAACAGATTTTATTTCCGGTTTCTGATATTTGTGTTTGATATTTTTGCATAAGATTTTAGTTTCACAGGAATGGTTCAGAAAATAATTTGTCTATGTTTCTTTTACTTCTTGGAACTTATTTAGTTTTACTTTGTGGCTTAATATGTAGTCAAATTTTGCGTATGTTTCTTAATCACCTGGAATAATGCTGATACATACTGTATATCTGAGTGTGGAAGGATGGTGGTACATTCTTTATAGTCTGAGTGTACATTATGTATACACACACATACACACACACCTTACTCACATAAGTATATATTTATATATGTAAGTATCAATTAATTATACATGTGTGTCTATATATATATGTACATATAAATATGTACATGTGGTATAATTCACCTGATACTTATATGTGTAGTATATAGTGTCACTATGTATATAAATTCCAAACTCCACATTGATTAATTTATTGATTAATTTACCTCGTCAATTGTGTGATTTAAATGTTTTCTAGTCTTTTTTGGTGGCAACACTGCCCTCTCAAGGACCAAGTGCAAAGCATTCAGGTCTCCTACAACTCTTTCCTATATTTTCTATGCCTTTGTTTTCGAAATGTTGATATTATGTAATTAGGTACATGTTTCATGACTGGTAGATCTTCACTGAGAATTATACCCTTTTTCATCATAAGGAAACTTCCTTTGACTTAAATGAAACTGAACTTGTTTTCATTCTAGATCAGAGCCACAATGGTCAGGGCACTGAGCAGTGTGGAGAAAGACATGAAACATGTCAAGAGAATATCAGAACAGAAAATGCCAGCTTTCCTGGCAAATGACACTCTCTGCACTCAGGGTCAGTTAGGGGCAGCTGGGAAGTTAAAGGCAACTCTGCTGGTGGTCACTGAACCAAAGGATTTAAAGCTGGAAGGGAACTTTGAGATGAGCTGTTTTCACTGCCCCTGCAGAGGGCATGGGGGTCAGAGTTGGCAGGGAAGATTTCAAGAGAAAATTATTCAAGAAAATATTTGGAAAGCAAAGGATATTATCTGGCAGAGAAAGCAGGGAGGCCAAGTCCAGTAAAGCAGCTTCATCCAAAAAGGGATACACAGCAGTTAAGGTAGTCCTGGGCATTTGCTTGCCCCACCAAGGCCCGTGGTGTGGACCATGGGGTTGGGAAGCTTCGAACAATGAAGTGAGAGCTATGTCACCCTTGCATGTTTTGCTTCTCTGCCATGATTTTTCTAAAAGCATTTTCAAAATTCTCTAGTTCTCCAGACTTAGTTTATGAGATTTCTTCCAGGTCTATTTGTAGAGACCTGATTGTATCATCCACCTTGTATTTGTTTTTATATCTTTTTTTGTTGCTTTGTACAGATTTTTCATTTCTGCAGTGTTCTTCCTCCTTTCCATTTCCTACTGGATTCTGAACCTTTGTTTACATCCTTTCCCATTGGCACCAGGCCTCTTATCCAAACATCCTAACTTTTACCTGAGCTCTTATTTCAAGGACACTGCATGCTGTCTGCTACACATAATATTTTTGGCAGCAATGAATAACTATTGTTCATAATTCTTTCTGCTTCCTTGAATAACAGCTCTTGTGATATATGTTTTTTATATACCGCTGTCTTGTCTTTTCCCCCTTCATCAAAGGGTGCAGCTGATTGGCTGCTTGATGGCAGTTTTTATCCACAGGCTCAGGCTGTTTATCTCTGCCTGACTCATCTCTGGAGAGAGCAGTCAGTAGTATTTATTTGTTTGTTTATTTATTTATTTATTTATACCCTGAGGATGTTTCTCTCCAACACCCACCACCAGATCTAGCCTCTCAAGTCCTTCCCAGGCTCTCCACCTTGACATTGGTAATTGTTGCTGCCCCTCCTTTGTGTCCTGTACATCTCTGGCTCTCTTCCAATGGTGAAAGCATCTGAAGCCTGGAACTTAAAGATGGACCATGGACTCTCCCTTTTAGAAACATATCTAGGCTGGTCTGCGGTTTCAGGTAGCAGAGGTCAACACCTTTATATTTGCTCCAGTCAAGGTGCCAAAGCTTTTCCTTTAAAATTGTGACTATTTAGGGGCGCCTGGGTGGCGCAGTCGGTTAAGTGTCCGACTTCAGCCAGGTCACGATCTCGCGGTCCGGGAGTTCGAGCCCCGCGTCGGGCTCTGGGCTGATGGCTCAGAGCCTGGAGCCTGTTTCCGATTCTGTGTCCCCCTCTCTCTCTGCCCCTCCCCCGTTCATGCTCTGTCTCTCTCTGTCCCAAAAAGAAATAAAAAACGTTGAAAAATAAATAAATAAATAAATAAATAAATAAATAAAATAAAATTGTGACTATTTAGGAAATTGTTCTCTATTTAGGAAAGATATCTTTTTCTTTATTATTTTGTTGTTGTTTATGCATATTTTTGATGAGCATTGAAGGAGAGTGAGAGTAAGAAAAGTCGTCTTCAAACAGAAGTCAGTTTATGTTTTGTAATGAATAAATTCTTATGCTCAGCCTCACGTTTCCCTGACATGTAATGGAGGAGGAATAAGATTGGAAGAAATCAAGAATGTTAAACTAGTCTTACCCCTTTTTAAGGAAGATTTAAAGGTTATTTTTATAACCATAAAATAAGCATGAACTAAGTTTCTCCACTTACCTTGGTCCCTAAAGTTCACTGGTCATTTATAACTGTAACTGCACTTGTCCATCAGCTGCTGGGTTTGAGTCTCAGCTTCCTTGCCCGTAAGATGAATTGACTGTACTAAATGCAGTGAGATAAAAATATAAACTCTATCATTTGTTTTTGGAATGATTCTCAAAATATGAAGGGAAAAAATAAAAATTTCTAGAGATACTTATTTGGCTTTCTTTTTTTCTAGAATAACTGAATTCTTAAAAAGCAAGCTCTCAGGGAGAAATAAAACCAGTCAGGTCCAGGACTATGAGACCTGATACCTCAATATAGAGGTCAGTTGGTGGTTAATAATTGAGAGTCTGTTCTGGCAATTCCCAGGTGCATCCTTGTTCCAGAAGACCTTGAGAGCACCCAGTAAGTGGGTGAGCATGTGCTATTAAGTTTTTTATTAGGCTGTCAGCCTTGCATATCTCCTCCAAAAACATGTAGTCCATAGAAACACACTTCAGTTCTCTTCACCTGATTTGATGTAATTTTCTTCAGTGCTGTCTAGTTATATTTAATTCCTTTTTTATGTTTACACGCAAAAAAGTAGGGGGGAAATGCAAAGACCATATTTTCAAACGAGAAGAGGGTGTAGTAATTGAGGTCTTGGGTCCCTCCAAAAAAGAGCAAAGCACAGCAGACCTTACCTTATGCAGCATCTATCAGAAGCACTTTTTCTAAACTTTGTAAAGCAATAGGAAACTCGTTAACTTTTATAGCCATACAAAAAGATAATAGCACTTGTGGCTATGGAGATATAATTGGGCTTTTATTTAAATGTGGCAGGGAGTTTGTGCTCATTATAGGAAACAAATGAACAACAACAAATCATCCTTTGGATTAATCCCTCATGAGGTATTGGTGTTGGAGGACCAGAGAATTAACCTAATGCCACTTATTTATGTTTCAATCAAATGAGAGAGCCAAGGCTTGATAGAAACTAGCCTTCTGCATGTCTGAATAGTCAGTAATTATTGTCGTCATCATCATCACCATGAAAAAGAATTCTCTTTTGCCATTGTTGAATTTAAATAGGAAAAGGAAAGATTTCAGAGCATAAATGCAGTTGTTAATTTTGCCATGGGAAAATACTAAATTTGATCATCCTCTTGTCTCTGCTATACCTAAGCCCCTTCCCTGACTTATACTTCCTATTTGTCTCCCAATCTGGCAATTTACTTTTACCCTTACTATCTCCTTACCCAATTACATAGAGGAACATGGGATAAAACCTGTCTGAAAAGTCCCATGGAGGGTTCATTCAGATTCCTAATATATACTGAAGGTTAAAAAGTCCTTGATGTGTCTGTGCACTGCACCACAGTAGTGCTTTGCAAAGATACCTGGAAGGATGGATTTGAGCACAATGAAAAATCTACAGCGTTTTGTAATGGTTAAATGAGAGGCTAAAATACTCAGCACAATGTTTTTAACATTCACTGTTTACTGAATCCCATGAAGAGGCAGGAACCATGCCAGGGGCAGGAAGTTCAGAAACAAAGAAGTTGACCAGCCCTCAAGGGGCTCTCTTTCCAGAGCTGGGCAGTGGAGGTCATAACCAACCAGTGAACTTTGAGGACTAAGGTAAACAGAGAAATTTAACTGTGGCTGAGCTAAAGTCTGAGCTAAAAGTGACTGGTTGGAGAAAGGGGAGGAACCTGGGGTGCAGGCTGACAGAGCACCATTTGCTAGTGCTGCAGACTGCAAGTTGTATGTGAGTCTATGTCAGGGTGATGACTGGTAAGAGTTGAGGCTGAGTGAATGGGCAAGTACCAGAAACTTGACATGAATTCATTGGGTTTCAATAATGTCCCATAGCAAATTGGGAGATAGGGAGGAGTTTAAGAGGAGGATAGTATAATTCAATTTACATTTTATAATCATCACCCTAACTGCAATTTATAGAAGGACTGGAATGTTTTAAGACTGAATGGAGGAGAGTTGTGAAGAATAAGCTAGACAAAAATTTATAAGGGCCAAATTTTGGTGGCCATAGCAGAGGGACTGGGAGAGAAAGAGGTCATTGATGGGGACCCTTTTTCTAGGTGTGGCTAGGTCATCCCTCTGTGCCATTCTTGGTCAGGGAATGAATCTCTCAAGGATTAGCTATCTCCTTAATCTAAGCACCCTGTCATTTTGAAGTCAGGGCTGAATCAGTGGATGTTTCCTTGGCCATTTCCATTACCTATCACCACCTGCCTTGCTTAGACTTATCTGCGCAGAGGCTGGTAAAAAAAGAAAAATGAACTTAACTGTAGTGAGAAGTCCCAGAGCCCACACCTTAAGGCTGTTCTTCAGGAGTATGCACATTTGTGCCAAACCCACATCAACCAGTGGATCCTAAAACCATCCTTTAAATGAAACGTGGATTTGTTACCCAAATGTTTACTGAAGATACATACAGAAACTCTGCTTTTGTCTTAAGGCTATCATCTTCTATACAAATTCTGAGTTTCCTGTAGATCTTCTGAGTGATCAATCAAAGGACCCTTTTATATCAGTGCAGGGAGATATAGATTCAAAACTATTTTAAGCGTTATGGGTTGGAATCAGTGCCCTTTTAAAAAAATGTTTTTAATCGTGGTAAAATACATAAAATTTACCACCTTAACCATCTTTAAGTGTACAATTCAGTGACATTAAGTACAATTACATTGTTTTGCACACATCACCATCATATTTTTCATCTTCTTAAACTGAAACTCTGTACTCATTAAACAGTAGTTCCCCACTCCTCCTGTCCCCTGGAAACCATCATTCTACTTTCCATGTCCTATGAACTTGATGACTCTAGGAACATCATATAAGTGGAATCATACAATATTTGTCTTTTTGTGTCTGGCTTATTTCACTTGATACAATGTCCAGAAGTCACATTTATGTAGTAGCAGGTATCATAACTTCCTTCCTGTTTAAGTGTGACTAATATTCCATTGTGCACATACCACATTTTGTTCATCCATTCATCCATTGATGGGCACTTCAGTTGCTTCCTCCTTTGACTATTGTGAATAATGTTACTGTGAACATGAAATACTGTTTATTTTTAAACATAGGTGTTGGTCCTAATCTTGGAGACTCATGAAATTTCTCTCTAACTTCTCTCTTCTCTCAGCATTCCTCCTCTTCTATGTTCTGTGATATTTTGTCTCTACTAAAGGAAAAGATATGATGGATATGATATTTCATTTAATGAAAGGCTAAACACAAACCTTGAACAAATCACTTAATTTCTTTATGATTTAGTGTTATCATCTATAAAACAGAAATATCATTACCTACCTCCTAGGCTTATAAGAAAGACTAAAGGAGAACATTTTCTGTAAGGAACACACAGTCTGCCACATGGTGTCTACTCAGAAAGTAGAGACTGGTACTTCATTCCCTATAGTTAAAGGCAGAGGGAAGGGTAGAATTCATTCATCTGGGGCATGAGGAATGTAAAGAAACACATACTTATAGTCAGAAATATTGTGAGGGCAGGCGACACTTACAGATCTTCATGAAAAAAGATTGGCCTTAGTCACTAGAAATTGGAATTGGAATTCAACTGGCAGCTGGTAGGGCTTCAGGGGAATTGCATTCAAGAGAGAAACCCAAGCCCAGCAAATAAGGACCCACAAATTCCTCGGCTCCCTGACCCTGGTACCCTTCCTGAGATAGTATGGGAAAAACATCTCCCAGAAGGGGAATCCACCCTGTTATAGATTGAATTTTGCACCCCCCTTCATATGCCAATGTCCTAAACTTTAGTACCTCAGAATGTGATCTTCTTCAGAGATAAAAGTGAAAACTGAGGTCATTGGAAGGACCCTAATCCAATATGACTCTTGTCCTTATACAATGAGGAAATTTGGACACAGATATGTGCACACATGGAGGGAAGACCATGTGAAGATACACAGAGGGAACACAGTCAAGGAGAGAGGCATTGAACAGATTCTCCCTCATAGCTCTCAGAAAGAGCTAACCTTGCTGACATCTTGAATTTGGACTTCTAGCCTCCAGAGCTGTGAGGCAATACATTTTTGTTGGTTAAAGGACTCAGTTTGTGATACTTTGTTACAAAAGACTTAGGAAACTAACACACACTCCTAAACCCTTTCAGGGGTGGCTATAGAAGACCCTGGTGGAAAAAAACCCTCAAAGTCAGCAGAACCTAAAGAAGCAAACTGGCTGACCAAGCAAACTTCTCTTCAAGGACAATTTAATGCCTGTTTGGCATACACATAAATACCCATCTGGCAGGGGTACGGGAGGGGGGTGGTGATCGAAGTATTTTATTAAACTAAGTATATAATTTGCAAATGGTTTTATAAGAAATTTAAAAAACAAATTATAAAAGAAATCAATAAATTGTACAGAGTTGACAGCAGGATTTTTTTTTTCTTTATAGTACAACTAAAAACATTTTGTTTCTTCTATACTGGCTAAAATTTTTATAATGTATTCCCCAACTGATAGCTTCAATATTACATTTTAATGAGTAGTCTCACAGTTAATACATTCATTTATTGAAAACAGTTTCACCATTTGGACCATAAGAATCAATTGCTCAGTGTTAAGGAAAATGTTAATAGAATTTGTCATATATAACATGAAGTCATAAAAGGCTCTTCAAGATGCAGATGTATTCTGCCCTTGTTTCTCTATTAAATCGTTTACATTTCTAAATCAAGAAAATTTCTTTTACTTGAGCATGACTTTCTAGCAGCATGGTCTAATTTTAGAGAGCCTGAAGTTGTGGCTGGGAGGAATTTACTGAAGACTGGCTCAATGCCAATGACTACTCACTGGCTATGCTTTTCTCTCCCTGTAATCCAACACAGGTAAGAATTACCACCATTGTGTCTGAATTCTTCAGTTTTTGGTTACAACACTAACATGCAGTGGTCTCTTGCTTTGTCCGCACACAGCCCATGGATGTCTGAAACATTGTGTGGTAGCAATGAGGCAGTGACTTTCTCAAAGAACTCTGCAGTAGCAGGCAAAAGACTCTACTCTTCTGCTCCTAGGGACTTCTGGTGGACATAAAATGTGCCAGCACTCCGGCCTCCCCCACGCTTTCCATTCAATGAGCTTCTTTTGCCTTGCTGTTCTACTGCCCCATCCTCTCTTTTCTGGGTGCTGGAGGAGATGCCCTGTAGCCATCCTCCTCAGGGATATTATCCAGTAGGTATAATTTCAGTTTCTTTCTCTTTCCTCTTTTCTCTTTAGACTCTATGCAGAAGTGACACATTTTAGTGAAAAACTCTTGTGCTGTAATGTTTTTTTTTATGAAGTCCCTTTCAAAAACACACTTTAAAAATTGCACTGTGTATCCTAAGAAATAGTTATGGTCCTTGAAAATGTCTACTAGAAAATTTTGGTTAATGGCTGGAAATATCTTGAAGAGCTGCTTCTTTTTAGTTTGGTGACACAATCCTTTATCAGCATAACTGGTTTCCCTTTCAAATCCTATTTTTCCTGTAAGGCAATTTCTTCTGACATTATTTCTGAATGACACTTTTTAAAATTGAAGTATAATTAATATACAGTGTTACATTAGCTTCAGGTGTACAACATATTTATTCAACAGTTCTATGCATTACTCAGTGCTCACCATAAGTGTAGTCACCATATAGCATTATTACAATATTATTGACTATATTCCCTATGCTGTACTTTTCATCTCCGTGACTTTTTCATTGTATAACTGGAAGTCTGTACCTTTTAACACTCTTTATTTGTTTTGCTCATCCCCCCCCCCCCCCCCCGCTTCACTTACCTTTGGCAACTAGCAGTGTGTTCAAAGAAACAAACACATAAATAAAACAGACAGAAAACAAGCATGTAAACAACAAAAAAATACAAAAAACAATCTAAGTGACACTTCCTAGGTTTGAGTTCCAATAACAGTAGCATATCAAGGGCTACTAAAATCTTCAGTAACTTTTTGTTCTCTTTTCTCTGAAATGGTGTTTGCTCAGAATTATCAAGATCAAAAAAAATTAACAATATCAATATGCCCAACAAGAGGAGTATTTAGCATATACTTGTCAGAGGACACTTCTGTTGTTGCTCTAAACACAAGTACAGAGCAGGGAATTGGCAGAGCAAGGTAAATTTTGGTAAATATCCATTGGTAAATATTTATATTATTTTTGTCTAGAAATCATTTCCCCTTGTATAATTATAGACAAATCATTCTGAGTAAACCTAAGTAAATAAATAAAACTAAATAAATAAAATTATAAAGTATGGATACTGTTGTATTATCTTTCCACTTATAATAGTTCTTCTGATTTTTTTAAAAACTTCTAAAATAATAAATCAGCATTGCTGTCTTTAACATAGGGAGTGGAAAACTCACTGTTGCTGTTTTTATCCTCAAAACTATCAAAAATCATATTAAGTTCCATCATTAATCATATAATTTGGCCTGTCTGGAAATAATTTAAAAATCTGGAAGGGGGGGGGAATATCAGCACTCTGTTAACTGGTGAAAGTTAACTCACTTCCCCAATAAAAGTTCAACAGGATTGTGTCATATAATGTGGTAGATTTTCTTGGAGTGAAGGTGACAAAATGGACACAAAGGGAGTTCTTTAGAAAAAGAAGCCTGCAGGCCATTAGATTCTTTTAATTTTTTATGAATCACTTTTCCTAGACTCAGATCTATGAGCCACGTTATCTTCAACTGTGAAAGAATCTGAATCAATACCTACAGGGGAAACTAATTCATTGTGCTGAAGAACCATTTCAGCAGGTAATGGCAATTCCAGACTCTCTGATAAGAAATTTGGCTGTCCCTGGCATGAGATTCAACATGATGGTTTTATTTTTATTATTTTTTTTTTACTGACACCAGATAACAAAGTATTCCAAACTATTAGAAATTAGAATTTCCCCCATTTCTTGTGTATCTTCATTCATAAATTATTCTGTTTGTTTGAAATCTCACACAATCCTCTGGAATATTTTTATTTTTCCTTATTTCAAAAGAGTCAGTAAAATTAATTTCCTCATTTAATTCAAGATTGTATTTCTCAGTACAGACTTTTTTTTTAAGTTTATTTATTTATTTTGAGAAAGAGAGAGAAAGAGAATCTCAAGCAGGCTGTCAGAGCTGAGCAGAGTGTGGGGCTCGATCCCAGGAACCATGAGATCATGACCTGAGCCAAAATCAAGAGTCAGACACTTAACTGACTAAGCCACCCAGGCACCCCTTGATACAGACTTTAAAACATCAAACCTATTCAAAGAAGATTGTAGATTATCTCCAGTGTCTGTAGCCAATATATTTTCTCCATTTCATTCATGACTTTAGGGTTGTAACTTTTAGATACCTAGGGAAGATCGCTTGATGCTATATAAAACTGTTAAGATTGGCCTTTTAGGAAGTGGCTCATTCACATTTTTTTAAAAAAAATTTATGTTTATTTATTTGAGAGAGAGAGAGAGAGAGAGAGAGAGAGAAAACAAGTGGGGAAGGGGCAGAGAGAGAGGGAGACACAGAATTCGAAGCAGGCTCCAGGCTCTGAGCTGTCAGCACAGAGCCCGATGAAGGGCTCAAATCCACAAACCGTGAAATCATGACCTGAGCATAAATCAGACACTCAACCAACTGAGCCACCCATGGGCCTCTCACATTTTTTATCTACAATAGTATTCCAGACCTACAACAGCATTAGGAACAACATTAATTCAGCTTTTTAAGGAGTTATAGCTCTTATTTCTACCTGTCTGATTTTCCCCTTTCTGCATCACAGGTAGGTTATGCACATATTTGTATTACTCATTCAAAACCCAAATGTGAAGTTAAGGAACTCAAACTTAATGTAGAGGAGGAATTGTCTAAATTTTCATTGTTCAAGTTCATATTTTGGGTATAAAGAATGAGAGTCATAAAACTTACAAAATCACTAGGGTCACTTAAACTATTAATATCTCTTAAAGGCAAAAATGAGTCTATATGGTCATCAGAAGGGTTCAATTTCTGAAAAGTCCTTCTGCATTAAGGACTAAGCCTCCAGTTAGTTATATGGCCCATAATGAATCAATTTTTGAATCTTCACTCTCTTTTCAAGAAAGACACTTTTCCATTATTTCATCTAAAGATGATTCTTCTTTCAGATAATCTTAGTAGAAAACCCCCTGCATTTTCAACTCAGGATTGTTGTAAGGATTCAATGACGTAATCTATGAAAAAAAAATGCTGTGTACAAGGCCTGGCACTTACTAAGCGCCCAACTCTGTTCCTTGTGAAATCACATTCACAAAGCACACTGCCAGTGCATCAAGTGCACGTCAATCAGGTCTGGCTCAGAAAGCATTCTGAGATTGCTGAAGATTTTGAAGAGTTCTAGCCTCATTGACTTCTTAGCTGGAAACACCGGTCATGATAACCCCCCTGGAGTTTGCAGTGTTCTAGTAAGGACTGACCCCAAGATTTTTTTTTCTCCCTGTCATTCTGATTTCCAAAAACTGAAATTCTTCTCCTTTCTTATTTATGATATTTGATATTAAAGTCATACCTGAATGAAAATGGTTACAGTTCCTTATAACTCAGCAGTGTTAGGATTTTTTGAGAGGAAACACATTATACTGTATTTCTTTCTATCTTCTAGAAATGAACTGTCCAATATGATAACTACTAGGCACATGTGCCTTTATGGAAAAACATTCAGGAAATAATAAAATCCTCCCTTCTGTGTGGTAGTGATGCTATAGACATACTAAGAGCACAGTGGATATTCCTGTTACCCAGTATAATATCTTTCTGTACCTGGAAAGCTCAGATCCATTAATATAGGACATCTTTTTCCCACAAATAAAGTACCTATGCCAGACACAGACTATCTCATGTAATCTTCTCTTAAAACAAACTGGTTTATAGCAACATGATATATTATCCCGAAATTATAGACCCCTAGAGATGGACACAACCTTAGCAGCATTGTCAATTTTTATAGTCAGTGGAGAAATTCCCTCATGACTTCTCTGACAGGTATTTATCCCCTGCTTCAGTGACAAAGAGCTCACACCTCTCAAAGTGCATCTTTCATCTTTGTATGATTCTTCTGCTTTTTTAGCTTTAATATTATGAAACTTTTAAACATGCAAAGAAGTTGGAAGGATAGTAAATTGATAAACCATGTACTAGATAAGCATTGGAATTAACAGGTGTAAACATTTTTGTTGTATTTTCTTGTTATGTTTTTATGTTGGTGAACTATTAGAAAATCTTATAATCACATAATGTCATAATCAAAGATAAGAAAATTCAAGGTAATTCGCTAATGTTGTCTAATACATAGTCCATATTCAAATTTTTCAGTTGCTTCAAAAATGACTTTTACAACTTTTGTTAAAACCAGAAAACAATCTACATTCATACAATACATTTTGTTAATATATCTCTTTAATCTAGAAGTTTATATCCTTTTTTCTTTTTATATTTTCTTTTTTTAGTCTTTAATTTTTTGTAGTTTTATTGAGGTATAATTGACAAATGAAATTTTATATATTTAAAGTGTACACTGTCATACTGTGTCACATTATAAAATGATTACCACAATCAAGTTAACACATCTGTCACCTCACTTCACGTGTGTGTGTGTGTGTGTGTGGTGAGAATGCTTAAAATCTACTTAGCAAATTTCAAGTGTATAATACAGTATCATTAACTATAGTCACCATGCTGTACATAGATCTTCAACTTATTCTGAAAGTTTTTATCCCTTGACCAACATCCCACCATCTCCTCTCCCCTGCCCAGTCCCTGGTAATCAACAGTCAACACTCTGCTCCTGAGTTTGATATATACATATATGTATATGTATATACATGTATATATACATGTATATATATGATATATATATCATATATATATATGTATATATGATATATATGATATATATCATTTTGATATATACATATATATGATATATATTTTATATATATCATATATATATGATATATATGTATATATATCATATATATATGATATATATAGCATTTTGATATATGTATATATGATATATATAGCATTTTGATATATATCATTTTGATATATATATG
This sequence comes from Prionailurus viverrinus, assembly GCF_022837055.1. NCBI lineage: Eukaryota > Metazoa > Chordata > Mammalia > Carnivora > Felidae > Prionailurus > Prionailurus viverrinus. The sequence continues at coordinate 17,951,373 of NC_062566.1, forward strand.
ATATATATATCATATATATGTATATAAATATATAATAAAATATATATTCTACATATAACTGATAGCATTCAGTATTCATCTTCCTCTGGTTTATTTCACTTAGCATAATGCCCTCCAGTTTTATCTATGTTGCCAAATGGTAGGATTTCCTTCTTTCTTATGGCTGATTAATATTTCATTATATATATATTAGTATTATATATTTATACAGTATGATTATATAAAAATATATAATTAATATAATATTATGTTATACAATATATATGTTGCATGTATACTATATATAGTATATTGCATAATATACAATTGTTATATTTTATATGCACATATCCCAATATATGTCACAATATTTATCTCATTTTCTTTATCCATTCATCCATCAACAGCCACTTAAGTTGTTTCCATATCCTGGTTATTGTGAATAATGTTGTAGTAAAAATGGGAGTAAAGATATCTTTTTGAGATACTGATTTTATTTCCTTAGGATATAGACCCAGAAGTAGAATGGTTCGGTCATTTAGTAGTTTTATTTTTAATTTTTGAGGAACCTCCATACTGTTTTCCATAATGGATGCACCAATGTATGTTTCTATCAATAGCACACAAAGGTTCCCATTTCTCCCCATTTTTACCAACACTTGTTATTTTTTGCCCTTTTGATAATAGCCATTATAACAGGTGTGAAGTAATATCTCATTGTGATTTTGATTTGTATTTCCTTGATGATGAATGATGTTGAGCATCTTTTCATATGTTCATTAGCCATCTGGATGTCTTCTTTGGAAATGTGTCTATTCAAGTCCTTTCCCCATTTTTACCTGATTATTATTTTTTAATTACTAATTATTTTTGCTAAGATTTGTATGAGTTCCTTATATATTTTAGATATTGGTCCCTTATCAGATATATGGCTTGCAAATATTTTCTTCCATTTTGTAGGTTATTTTTTCATTTTATTGATGATTTCCTTTGCTGTGAAGCTTTTCAGTTTGTTGTATTTCCTCTGTTGATTTTGCTTTTATTGTCAGTGCTTTTGGTGTTGTATCCAAAAAATCATTCACAAGACCAATGTCAAATTACTTTTCTATTGTTTTCTTCTAGATGTGTTATGGTTTTAGGTCTAAAATAGGGGTCCAATGTCATTCATTTGCATATAGATATCCAGATTTTCCGATACTCTTTATTGAAAAGACTACCCCCATCGTGTGTTCTTGACACCTTTGTCAAAGATTATTTACTGTATGTGCATGAGTTCATTTCTGTACTCCTTAATCTGTTCCATTGATCTATGTGTCTCTTTTTTATGCCAGCACCATACTGTTTTTGATCAGTTTGACTTTATAATGTAGTTTTTAAAAGGAAGTTTGATGCATCCACTTTTGCTCTTCTTTTTCAAGTTTGCTTGGGCTATTTGGAGTCTTTTGTGGTTCCATATGAATTTCAGGTTTGTTTTTTCTATTTTTGTGAAAAATGCCATTGGAATCTTGAAAGGGATTGCATTGAATTTGTAGATTACTTCTGGTATGATGGATATTTTAACACTATTAATTCTTCCAATCCATAAATATAGGATATCATCCATTTATTTCTGTTTTCTTCAATTTCTTTTATAAAAGTCTTACATTTTTCAGTGTACATATCTTTCACCTCCTTGGTTGAATATATTCCTAAGGATTTTATTATTTTTGATGCTATTGTAAATAAGATTGTTTTCTTAATTCTCTTTCAGATAGTTTGTTTTTAGTATATAGAAACACAACTTTACTGAATTCATTTATTAGTTCTAAAAGTTTTTTCTTGGAGTCTTTAGGATTTTCTGTAAATAATATTATATTATCTACAAAGCCAATTATATTTCTTCCTTTCCAATTTGGATATTTGTATTTTTTCCCCTTGGTTAGTTGTTTTGGCTAGAGTTTCCAGTATTGTGTAGATAGAAGTAGCAAGAGTGAGCATCCTATCTTCTTCCTAATTGGAGGGAATGTTTTCAGGATTTTACCATTAAGTATTATGTTAACTACAGGTTTGTCATATATAGACTTTATTATTTTGAAGGACATTCCTTCTATACCTAATATATTCAGAGTTTTTGTCATGAAAGGATGTTGAATTTTGTCACATGCTTCTTCTCCATCTGTGGAGATGATAATATATTTTTACCTTTCAATCTCTTAATGTGGTGCATTTTTTTTATTGATTTGCATATGTTGAAATCCTTGCAACCTAGGGTTATATCCAACTTGATCATATTATATAATTCTTTCAATGCACTGTTGAATTCTATTTACTAGTATTTTTTTGATAATTTTTTCATATATGTTTATCAGGAATATTGACCTACAATTTTATTTTCTTGTCCTTGTCTGGCTTTGGTATCAGAGTAATACTGGCCTTGTAAAATGAGTTTGGGAATTTTTCTCACTCTTCAATTTTTTGAAGTGTTTGAGAAAGATCGGCAATAATTAGTCATTAAATGCTTGGTAGAATTAATCTACCATTAATTTTAGCCACCTAGTCCTTTGATGGAAGAATTCTGATTATTGATTCAGTCTTCTTATTTATTGTAGATCTATTCAGATTTGTATTTCTTCATGATTCAGTCTTGGTTATATGTTTCTAAGAATTGATCCATTTCTTCTAGGTTGTCCAGTTTGTTGACATATCATTGTTCATGGTAGCCTTTTATATCTATCATATGTTTGTGGTATCGATTGTAATGTCTCCTCTTTCATTTTTAATTTTGTTTATTAGAATCTTATCTCTTTTATTTCTTAGTTTAATAAATGTTTGTTAACTGTATTTATCTGTTTTAAAAAAAAACAGCACTAAGTTTCAATCATCTTTCTTTTTGTCCTTGGTCTCTACTTCATTTGTTTTCACTGTGATCTTTGTTATTTATTTCCTTCTACTAACTTTGGGCTTCACTCATCCTTCTTTTTCTAGTTTGTTGAAGTGTAAAGTTAGGTTGTTTATTTGAGATTGTTCTTATTTCTCAATGTAGGCATTTATCACTATAAATATCCCTCCTGGAAGTGTTTTTGTTACATCCCATAAATTTTGGCACATTGCATTTTCATTTTTATTTGTCTCAAGGTATTATTTTTATTTCTCTTTTGATCCTTTTAATTTTTACCCATTGGTTGTTTAATTTGCATATATTTGTGGGTTCTTCAGCTTTCCTCCTGTTACTGATTTTTTTTTGTTTTACACCATTGTGGTTGGAAAAAATACTTGATATAATTTATTTTTTTATGTTAATTTATTTTTGAGAGAGAGAGTGAGAGTGGGGGAGGGGCAGAGAAAGACAGAGACACAGAATCTGAAGCAAGCTCCAGGCTTTCAGCTGTCATGTCAGCACAGAGCCTGACATGGAGCTTGAACCCACGGACTGCTAGATCACGACCTGAGCCAAAGTTGGACACTTAACTGACTGAACCACCCAGGCACCCCAGACACTTGATATAATTTAAATCTTAAATTAGTTAAGACTGTTTTGTGGCTTACTATATGATGTGTCCTGGAGAGTATTCCATTAGGACTTGAGAAACATATGTATTCTACTACTATTGGATAGAATGTTCTGTATACATCTGATAGGTTCATTTGGTTTAATCTGATAGGTTCATTTGGTTTACAGTGGTGTTCAAGGGTGCTTGGGTGGCTCGGTCAGTTAAGCATCCGACTCTTGATTTTGACTCAGGTTATGATTTCACAGTTCATGGATTGAGTCCCACATTGAGCTTCATGTGGATAGCATAGAGCCTGTTTGGGATTCTCTGTCTCTGTCTCTTTCTCTCTCTCTACACCTCCCCCAGTCTCTCTCTCTCTCTCTCTCTCTCTCTCTCTCTCATAGTAAATAAAAAAAAAATAATGTTTATTTATTTTTGAGAGAGAGAGAGAGGGAGAGCAAGTGGAGCAGGGGCAGAGAGAGAGGGACAGAGGATCCAAAGTAGGCTCTGCACAAGAGACAGAGCCCAATGTGGGGCTTGAGTTTGCAAACTATGGAATCATGACCTAAGCTGAAGTCAAATGCTCAACTGACTGAGCCACTCAGGTGCCCCATAAATAAACTTAAAAAAAAAAAGAATTTAAAGTGTTATTTAAGTTCAACATTTCTGTGTTGATGCTGTAAGAATGCAGGGTATTAATGTCTCCTAATATTACTGCATTGCTATTTATTTCTTCAGATGTGTTATCTATCTATTATCATATCTATCTATGTATCTATCTATCACCTTCTATATCTGTTCTTACAGTTTTTTTACTTAAAATCTATTTTGTCTGATGTAAGATTAGCTACTTTGCTCTCTTATAGTTTCCATTTGCATGGAATATCTTTTTCCATCCCTTCACTTTCAGTCTGTGTTGTCCTTAGAGCTGAAATGTGTCTCTTGTAGGCAGTATAGATCATGTCATCCATTTATCCACTCCATCTGTTGATTGGGGATTTGATCCATTCCATTATTAATAGGTAAACATTTACTGTTGCTATTTTGTTCATTGCTTTCTGGGTGATTTGTAGTTTTTTGTTCCTTTTTTTCTCTCTTGTTATTGTCCTTCTGATATGCTGTAATGATATGGCTGATTGAATCTTTTATCTTTGTGTATCTACTAGAGATTTTTTCCATATATTATGGTTAAGTGATCTGTATATCAAAATTATAATAATCAAGTATTCTGAATTTGACCATATACTTGCCTTTATCAGTGAGTTTTATCCTTTCATATGTTTTCCTCTTACTATTTAGCATCCTTTCATTTCAGCTTGAAGTATTTCCTTTAGCATTTCTTGTATAGAAGATCAAGTGGTGCTAAATCTCTCCACTTTTATTTATCTCAGGAACTCTTTATCTCTCCATTTCTGAAGGACAGCTTTGCCAAATAAGTATTCTTAGTTGGCATTTTTTTTCTTTCAACACCTTGAATATATCATTTCATTCTTTCTTGTCTTGCAAGATTTCTCCTGTGATATCCACTTATAGTCTTACTTTGGTTTTCTTTTCTTCTCTGCTGCTTCAAAAATTCTGTCTTTACCTTTGGTTTTTGACAGTTTGACTATATGTGTCTCAGTGAAGTCCCTTTTGTGTTAAATTTGTATGGGTATCCATTAGCTTCATTAGCTTGTATGTCCATCTCTTTCCCCAGAGTTAGGAAGTTTGGGGACTTTTTTGTACTTTTAAAGTAAGCTTTCTGCCCCGTTTTCTTTCTCTTCTTCTGGGACCCCTAAAATTCAAATATTGTTTGTTCTAATAGTGTCCTATATTTCACATAGGCTTTCCTCATTTTTTAAATTTGTTTTTCTTTTTTCTCTTCAATTGGATAATTTTAAATGACTTATTTTTGAGTCTATAAATTCTTTCTTCTGCTTGGCCAAGTCTTATGCTGATGCTTTTTATGGCATTTTTCATTTTATTCATTGTACTTTTAGCTCCAGATTTTCTGTTTTCAATTTCTTTCTGTTTGATCTCTTGCTTTATTCATGTATTGTTTTTTCTGATTTCACTGAGTTGCCTATGTTTTCTTGTGGATCATTGAGCTTCCTTTAAACAATTATTTTGAATTATTTTAGAAAATTCATAGATCTCCATTTCTTTGAAGTCAGTTTACTGGAAAATTATTGGGTTCTTCTGATGATGTCACGCTGTATGCATGTATGTATGTATGTATGCATGTATTATGCTCTTTGAAGTCTTGCATTATTGTCTTTGTGTTCAGGGAAGCAGTCACCTCCTCCAGTCTTTCTTGACTGGCTTTGAGAGATAACTTCACAAATCAGTCCAGTTAAGGATTTTAGGGTGTTATCAGAACTTTTCTATGGATATTCCCACTCTAGACATCTTGTTCCTTCTTGGGAATTTCTTGACATTATATGCTTTCTCATAATACCACAAAGTCATGCTAGTTGCTGAGAGCGTTCCATTTTTTCCCCCTAGGATAATGTCCTGAAATGCTCAAGTTTATAAGCCTTCCTCCAATTCCATGGAGTTGAGCTGGCTTTCTGGGCTTGATCACTAGCTGTCTGCAGTTGGCTTCCACCTGGCATCCACAATGAGTATGTGCTTGTTAGCTGGCCATGATGAGGAGAATGATGTGGCTGGGATGAGGTGTGCAAACTATTGGGGATTGGGAGGTTCTGCAAATGAGGTGTTCCCAGTGGCTCATGGGTGGCCTTCTTGATGGAGTCCACAAATTGATTAGTAGGAAGAACCATGAAACAGTTAATAGCATTCTTCTGAGTTCCAAGCCTGACTCTTGTGCTCCCAGCCTCTGTCAACCCCTCAGACTTGTAGATCACCTAAATAATCTGAGTGAGGCAAGAAAAAATGGTCTTCTTGGGAAGCATCTTATATGGCTTTTCATTCATTCATATGCCCTTATTTTCTCTGTGGGAGAAATCACTGACTGAAGAGGCTTCTCTTGGCACTGAGTTGTCTGCCTTGGGGAAAGGGTGATGTGGGCAAAGCGAAACAGTTCCTCTTACCTTCCTTAGTGTGTCTATTCTCAGTGTTTTTTTTTTTTCTCCATCAGTGTGCTAGAATTTCTCTGCTGGACAATCTCTCAGATTCTTGTCCATAGGCGTTATCAAAATTGATGATCTGTGGGGGAAATGAAAGCAGAGAATTACTACTATTCTGACATCTTTCTCATGTCATTTTCTCTCTCTTTCCTTTTTTTATGATATGATTTATTGAAGAAACAGTTTATGGAATATTTCCTATTCTGGATTTGTATGGTTGATTCTTCTCTTTTCCATATTTTGTGAAACTATAAAATTAAATTCAAAAACTTGTTTGGATTTAGACTAAAGATTTTTGGCATTAATACAGCTTCTATGTATTTCATATCACATCACATCAGGAGGCAGATAAGTTAGGAAGTCTCTTTTAGTCATGCAAATTTGATCAAATAGCTAAGTGTAACAGCCTACATGCTCCATCATAAAGGTAGTTGTTTTTTTTTCCTAATTAGCAAATACTTTATGGGGTGATTTTATGAAATAGAAATATGCTGTTCCTCACCACATTTCTTCTAGTGCATTTTAGTATCTCTTGATGATCCTTGTCTGAAACATTTATTTTATTGAAGTTTACAAGATGGTGATTTTTCTAATTTGTTCATTTGTTCTGCCTGTCTGTCTGTCTGTCTGTCTTTCTCTCTCATTCTCTATCCCAATCTCCACCACCTATAATGACTACTGAAATCTGTCTATTAAAATATCAACTCTTGGGGTGGCTCAGTCGGTTAAGCGTCCAACTTCAGCTCACATCATGATCTCGTCGTTGGTGAGTGTGAGCTCTGCATCAGGCTCTGTGCTGACAGCTCAGATTCTGGAGCCTGCTTTGGATTCTGTGTCTCCCTCTCTCTCTGCCCCTTCCCCACTTACACTCTTTCTCTCTCTCTCAAAAATAAATAAACATTAAATTTAAAAAAAAAATTGAAAAAAATCTTTCAACTCTGCCCTTCCCTCATTTCCACATTTGCTAAGCTGTACCCTAAACATGAATTTAAGAGGTAATTCATCCTCATGAATGAACCTGACTTTGTTAACAGACATCCTAGCTATGTTCTTAGATCTTGATTTCAGAGACAACTTCTGAGTCATCCTTAAATTTTAGTTGCAAACTTGGAACCAGGACATGTCAATTTTATATATTTTCTAAATCTTCAGTTTGAAATAATTGTAGATTTACATGCAAGTCTAAAAAATGGTAAAGATCCCATTTGCTTTTCACCTCATCCCTCCCCCCCCCCATGATAACTCAATGCTCAACTATAGTTCCAATATTACAGGCAAAGAGATTGACATTGATGCAATTATTTGATCTTATTCATATTTCATCTATTTACATTCACCTACTGGTCTATGTGTAGATATTTAGTTCTGTGCAATTTTACCTTATTTATCTTACTTATAGATTCATGTGACTACTACCACAATCTAGATACAGAACAAGTCCACTATAAGAATCCTTTACTAGTCTTTGTAGCCACAGCCTCCTCTCTCTGTCACTAACCCATGGCAACCACTAATCTGCCCTCAATCTCTATATTTTTGTCATTTTAGTAATGTTATATTAATACAATCACAGCATATGAAAATTTGGATACAGTATATAAAAACATAAAACCATACAGTATATAAGAGCTTTTGGCTCCTTTTTTTCGCTCAGCACAATATCCTTGAGAACCATCCAAATTTTTTACTTTGAGAATAGTTTGTTCCTATTTGTGGATCAGATAATTCCATGCTATGGATGTACCATAATTTAACCTCTCAACTAGTAAGGGACATTTTAGTTATTTCTAGTTCTCAGTGATTACTAATTAAGCTTCTATGAACATTCATATACAAATTTTTGTGTGAATATAGTTTTTATTTCTCTGGAATAAGTGTCCAAGAATATTATTGCTGGGTTGTATAATAAAATATTGTGTTTTACAAAAAAGCTACCACAGTCTTTCAAGAGTGACTGTGCCACTGTAGCATTTCACATCATGTATGAGTGATCCACTTGCTCTGCATTCTTGCCAGTGTTTGATGTTATCACCTTTTTGTTTGTTTGTTTGTGTTGTTTCTGCTTTCAGCCATTCTGATAGGTGTGTGGTGATGTTTCATTGTGGTTTCACTTATATTTTCCTAATGGTTAATGATAATAACATTTTTTTAGATGTTTATTTGTCATCTGGATACCCTCTTCAGTGAAATATCTTTTGCTCATTTTCTCATTGATTCTTGTTCTACTGTTGAGTATTGAGGGTTCTTTTTATATTATAGTTATAAGTCATTTGTTGGATATGTGGTTTGCAGACATTGTCTCTTAGTTCTTATCCTCTTCACATGGGCTTTCACAGAGCAATAGTTTTGATAAAAGCCATTTATCACTTTTTCTTTTTTTTATCATCCTTTTGGTACAAGTCTAAAAAATTTTTTCCTAGCTGTATATCCAAATTTTCTGTCTTTTTTTTTAAATTATATTTTGCATTTATGTCTGAAACCCATTTGACTTAATATTTGTATAATCCATTAAGTTTAAGTCATTTTTTTTCCCTATGGATGCCCAATTGCTGCAGTCCCTATTGTTGAAAAGGCTATACTTCCTCCATTGAATTGCTTTAGCACCTTTGTCAAAACTCATTTGGGCTTATCTGTGTGAGTCTATTTTGGGGTATCTATTCTATTCCATTGATCTATGAGTCCATTCCTCTGTCAATAGCATAGTGTCTTTATTAATGTAGTTATATAATACTTCCTATCATATTGTTGGATATATATATTCCTAATATTCCTGACACAGAGCTCCTAAAATACTTGCAATTTCCCAAATAATGCAAAATTGATTAGAGGGCTAGAACAATTAGCATCATTATTTGACCTCTGAGGAGGGAAGAGGGTCTAAGATTGAACTCAATTCTGTGGCCAATTATTTCATCAATTATGTCTACATAATGAGGCTACAATAAACATTCTTTTTTAATTTACATTCAAGTTAGTTAACATACAGTGTAGTCTTGGCTTCAGGAATAGAACCCAGTGATTTATCTCTTATATAAGACACCCAGTGCTCATTCCAAAAAGTACCCTCCTTAATACCCGTCATCCATTTAGCCCACCCCCCTGCCCGCTCCCTTCCAACAGCTCACAGTTTGTTGTCTGTATTTAAGAGTCTTCTATGGTTTGCCTCCCTCTCTGTTTTTATCTTATTTTTCCTTCCCTTCTGTGTTCATCTGTTGTGTTTCTCAAATTCCACATATGACTGAAATAAACATTCTTAAACAGCAAGGTTTGAGGAGATTTTGGACTGGTTAACACATCAATATTCTGGGAGGGTGGCGCATCTGAGAGATCATGGAAGCTCTTTGCTAACCTCCACTTCTCCATACACTGCCCTATGCATTTCTTCCATTTGGCTATTTCTAAATTATATCCTTGTAATTAAATATTCAAATACAAACATATTTATGGAAAGTTTGAACAACTTAATAATTTTAGAGAATATTGGCTTTTCTGAAATACTTTTTTGAAAAAAATGCCATTTCATCAATAAATAGCAAATCCATTATTCTATTATGTCTTAGTTATTTCTCATTAAAACCACCTTAAAATTTTAGTCACAAGAAATAAGAAACACACCTGTAAATATTATTTAGCTGAGATACTTGCCAAAAAGATAGTCATTTTTGCAAAGCAAACAATAATCACATTGTTTTATATCATCTTTAATACGTTCAACAATTCCCTTTCCCAGGAACCTTCCAACAATAAAGTTTATGGTCAACTCAATCCTACTTGCCAAAAATAATCAAGGAACAGACACAATTAGAAACGACATAAACTCTTCAAATTATCTGTCACTTCCAAACATGAATTTTTTCCTCAAAACTTGTATTAAATTGCAGGCCAAGGTCAGGTAAAAGGACACTACCAGAAGCAGGCCTTCATGCTTACCAGACAGGCAATTTTCCTGTAAGTCCTGAGTTGTGTCATGGCATTTCAAGGGCTGACACCTTCTTTGCCACATGAAAACATTTCTCCATTCCCTAACAGAGGCTCAGTCTCATCGTTGAAAGGAATCCACAATAACAGACAGGAAACCAATATATAAAGCAAAATGATTATTCATTTCATAATACAAAGGCATTAACTACCACAGAACTACATATTCATATAGACTTAAGAGAAGTCAAATGACAATTTGAAAGTTTTATGGTGAAAGAGAAAATGCACACTGGACTCTTTCCTTCTAAATGATACATTATTCCTTCAGTGGATCAATACTATCAATTGGAATGCAATTGTGTCTTGTTCTTGCCTGAAGCCAGACTTTTCCTTTAGTGTAACTTTGCATACCCATTCTGTAAAACTGTAATTAATTAAGTTTGCAAAGTTCTTGGTTTCCTTGCTTTTATGCCTACTATACTTGCTTCAGGTGTGCTAAAAACTCGCAAAATAGTACATTTTCCCTCTATGTTCTTTTCTTCTTTGTGGTCTAGAAGAACTAACGATGAAGAAATAGAAAGTGGGCAGTAAAAGAGTTGAAGAAGCAAGCATTAAAGACTTGGCCATTCTCAACCAGAGTAACTGGTCTTTGGCCAACAGACTTTGCTATTTCAAAAAACCCAAATCAGGGGCACCTGAGTGGCTTAGTTGGTTAACTGCCCAAGTCTTGGTTTCAGCTCAGGTCATGATCTTATGTTTCATAACTTCAAGCCCCATGTCAGGCTCTGCACTGTTGCCCTGCAACCTGCTTGGGATTCTCTGCCTCCCTGTCTCTCTGCTGTTCCTCTGCTTGTTCTCTCTCTCTCTCTTTCTCTCTCTCAAAAATAAATAAATAACATTAAAATAAAAAAAATCATTCTAAGAATGTGTTTTGTTACTTTTCCATTGGCATAATGAAAAACATATTTAAATTTTATTTATTTATTTTGAAAGAAAGAAAGAGAGAAAGAAAGAGAGAGAGGAGGGGCAGAGAGAAGGACAGAATCCCAAGCAGGCTCCATGCTGACAGTGCAGATCTCAATGTAGAGTTTGATCTCATGAACCATGAGATCATGACCTGAGACAAAATTAAGAGCTGGACACTTAACCAACAGAGCCACCCAGGCTCCCTTTTCTTTTAAATGTTTATTTATTTATTTTGAGGGAGAGAGAGAGAGAGAGAGATGAAAAACATATTTATATTGGGCTTCCCTTGACAACATTTGGCAAAGGGCCTATAATGTTAGTTCTCTCTTGGAAACACTGGAATGTATATTCAATCTTATTATTTTATGCATAAAAACTTGCATTTGGACTCCCTGAGACCAAGTGGCAGTAATTTCTTTATATTGCCCCTGATTTCCAAATTCTTTGATGAACACGAATATATGTTTAATAACAAAATATTCAAGTTGTTTGAAATACTTAGGATCTCCTCATGCCATAGGTATCTTATATCCAAGACCCTATCAGAATAACTTTTTGATCAGCTTATTTGTCCCACATTTACTCACATGGATTCCTACCTTTACATGGCTGTAACTCCAGCAGTGAAGAACTCTTTGTGGCTGTAAGTCTCTGATCCTTCCCTGTTTTATGTAGGCTGAGGCTTTGTCCTGTATCTTAGTTCTGGAATGCCCAATATCTGCCAAATTCTTGTCTTGGTTGTCATGTTGTCCCTTGGCCAGTTGGGTTAAAATCATATTTAAGCTGTCATAGGCTCTAACCATGGCTTGCTTTTTGCACCTAGTTTCTTTGGCTATTGGATGCTTTGTAATCCCATCTAGCTTCCCCAATCTGTTCTGCTCCCTTTGTGTGTTCGCTCAGGCTACCATAACAAAGTACCACAGATTGCGTGGTTTCAAGAACAGAAATTTATTTTCTCACAGTTCTGGAGGCTCAAGTCCAAGATCAGTTGTCAGCAAAATTGATTTCTACTGAAGCCATTTTCTTGGCTAAAGATGTCCATCTTCTTCATGTATCTTCATATCATCTTCCTTCTGTGTGTGTTCCTGTGTCCTAATCTCCTCTTCTTCTATAGATACCAGTCATATTGGATTAGAGAACACCTTACTTAATTACCTCTTCAAGACTCCACATCCAAATACAGTCACATTCTAAGTTACTAGGGGATAGAACTTCAACATAAATTTAGAAGGGATGCAATCCATCCCTTAACACCCAGGATTGCCTTTATATCTTTTCTCAGCCATGAGGGGTCCTGGTTTCTTTTACTTGGGGTGCTACATATGAAATTTCTGATTGCCCATTAGGGGTACCCTCTGTTCAGTTTGCACCCACAGCCATACTTTGGCTTCCAGGCCCATGTTGAATTCTTCCCCTCGCTCTAGATTAGGAGAAGGAAAACTTGGTAGTTTTCTCCAGTTTGTAGGTAAATGTCTAGTGCCTTCTGAAACATGATTCCACTTGGACCTATCTTCTCACTTCCTTCTACATTATGAGCTTTGGTTCTTTTGGTCTTTTGGTGACTTTCCACCAATAACAGCACTGAAATATTGTTTTATAAAGTTTCACAGAATATTATTTTTGTTGTTTATAAATAGATTCTATATAGGAAACTGAGAACGTTTATGAAATAATGCATTAAACAAAGTAAAATTTATTTCATGCAAAATTTCTTATAGCCTATGTCTCCAAAGGTTGGATGAGTGGGAAGATATACTTTATGTGGTTTTCCAAATGTTTTTATTTCAAGCCCTTTGGGGAGTGTGAACCATGAACTCCCATCCAGCACAAAGAACTTGCTTAATCACAGTGCTAAGAGGCTTAATCAGACTTTCCATCTGTATTAGGCCATCTTCCAAGATGTGACCCCACATCCTGTGCTGAGGTTTTGCTCAAGAAAACGCAACACTATTTTCCGAAAACACATTGCCAAATAATTTTTAGTAATTCTACATACTTTGTGGCACATCCATTCTGCAGGCAAATGTCTGATGGGTGTCACTTGAGCATATACTGACTTTGGCATTCAGTGGCAGTCAATATATTCATCACTGAATAAACTGCAGGGAGGTGTTAGAGCTCTGTACATGATCATTGAATTGTACACATACATTCTTACATTTGCATTGGGCAGCAGTCTGTCATTCAAGGGTGAGGGAATAAACTTGTGGGTCAGTAAAAAATGCATGCTATGTTAAATAAACCTGATTGCAGTTCACCCTTGAACAACACAGGTTTGAACTGCATGGGCCAATTATATAAGTTTTTTTTTTTTTATAAATACAGTACAGAACTGTAAATATATTTTCTCTTATGATTTTCTCAATAATACTTTCATTTTACCATCTTTATTGTAAGAATACAATATATAATACATATAACATACAAATACTGTTTATTTATTGGTAAGGTTTCTAGTCAACAGTAAGATATCAGTAGTTAAGTTTCATGGAAATTAAAAGTTATATGGGCATTTTAATATGTGTCAATACTCATAATTCTTGCATTGTTTGAAGGTAAACTCTACCTACAAAGGAAGGGCCTTTATAAAAAATATAGAAAAGGTGACACAGGAGGAAGAAGGTAAAAAAAATAATAAAATATAATATACTTAAAAAAATCCTAACTTGTGTCCTTGGAGAAAATCAGGACAATATTGTATCCATAAAAAAGGTCACATAGCAACAAAAATGGATAAATCAGACAAGAAAATTTTCCCACACATTATAATTATGATTGTTATAGTAAAAAGAGATATGATGTCCAAAAGAAAAAATTAAGGAAAACACTCAACCTGTAGATCAAAAAGAAAAAGTGAAGAGACATCTTAGAAGAAAAGTTTGATAGCTGAATTTGAATCCAAGATGTCCAAGGAGTTCCAGAAAGAAAACAGAGAAAATGTTGGGAAGGAAATGACCAAAGAGTTTCTGATTAGGAGAACATTTTCAGGAGCCTGGGGGAGGATTGTGAATACTTCTACACTTTCAAAGACACTGACAGTTGAACATAAGAAATTAAAAAAGAATCTACTCTTAGATTTTTTTTAAGTATGTTTATACCCAACATGGGTATTGAACTCACCACCCCGAGATCAAGAGTCACATGCTCTACCAACTAAGCCAGTCAGGCACCTCTAATCCTAGCTGTTTTAGAACAGAGAGGACATAATACCAGACATCTGTAAAGAAAGAATCAAAGAGTCATCAGATTTGTCTCTAGGAACACTGGATGCTAGAATACAATAAGGCAATAACTTCAAAGCCTGGAAGAATTCAACTTAGAATTCTATACCTGGTCAAAAATTTCTATTAACTAAAGTGCTAAAGTAATACATTTTCAGTCATTCTAAGTTTCAGTATACATCTCATGAATCTTCAGTGAAAAAGTTAATCCTCGGTGATGTGCTGTAGCAAAACCAACATAAATCCAGGACAGAAGGAAGAAGGCACAGAACCTGAGTGAAAGTAGCACCTCCTAGAGACAATAAAGGACAGTTTCAGATTACTACTAAGCAGCAGACTCAGAGAGCAGCTGGTCTACCAAAGTTCATGATTAGAGGTAATGGGAGGAAACATTTTAAGAAAAAAAGTTTCCTAAAATAACAAGTATGATGATGATGGAAAATCTTGGTGACGGGTTGCATTCAGGTGCCAAGTACAAAAAAAAAAAAAAAAAAAAAAAAAAGACTATCAGGAATGTCATGAATATATGTACAGATGTGTACGAGAGGGTCATGCTCTAATCCAAAGCAACAAGGATGTGGTGTGAACCAACATCACCAGCAATTCCCACTTGGGAACTTGCTAGAAATCCAAATATCCAGCCTAATCCCAGATCTGCTGAATCAGAAACTATGGAGGTGGCATCCAGCCATCTGATTTTAGGAAACCCCATAGAGGATTCTGATGTAAATTAAAGTTTGAAAAATACTGCTTTAGATCAAGGGTTGGCTGTGGCTGTTTTTGTTTATAGTTTTACTGGATGCAGCTAACTACAAAATAATGCAGTTTCTATGGTTCCTTCCATGCTGCACCACTGGAGGGTAATAGTTCTGACACATGGGCCTGCAAAGCCTAATATGTATTATTTGGTTCTTGACAGAAAATGTTTGCTATCTTCTGCTTTAGAGTATTGGATAGGCTACTATTATGTTGAGACTTGATTTGACCTTTAATTACGGTACATACATCTCAGATTTATCAGTTCAGAAACCTAGTTCCTTCTCTCTGCATCTGACTACACTACTCATGTTTGCAAAGATAGTCATTAAGATCATGCTAACACTGTGAAAGCTGCTTCTTAGTTAATATCTAGAGCAAACACACACTAAGGATTAAGAAACAGGAGCGTAAGTGTTAAAGCATCATAAATGTGAAAGTCATGCACAGCAGCAGAAGCTAGAGGTGAGAGGGAGGTACAGGGATGAATATTTCCTCATCTCAGGTACGAGGTAGATGAGAGAGATTGTCAAACTGATGCAATAAGAGAAATAGGCTTATATGACTTATACAAAGTTATAAAGGTTACCAGTGGAACTAAAAATCACAATACAACTATGAAAAATTTGGAAATGAGTGAAGGGAGAGAATAGATGAGTAGTAACAGAAAGTGTCTAAATCAAGAATTGTGGGGTAACCAGATCCTTTAGAGGAATAAAATTTTTAAAAAAGTAAATAGCTGCCTTTGAGCAGGTGTCCCAGAAGTTGGGCAGATGAGGGGTACACTTTAATTTTCACTGCATTTCTTTATGTTGTGTTTAATTTTCGCATGTAAATGTGTATTTTACTTCAGTAATAATATATACTCAAAAAATTGAGGAAAAAAGCATTTAAGAGACCTGGCCTGCAGAATTAGGAAAAATTTGATCAGTTCACTTAGCCACCTTCCTCATTGGCCTCATTTGGTAATCTTCCTCCTGTGGGCCTTTCCCCTTCTCATCTGCCCTGGACTTCGTGCTCCTGACTCCAGGGTTCAGCTGACAGCAGCTTCTATAATCTCAACCACCCCAGGCTCAGTACAATCAGTCCACCTTCTAAGGCTACCTTTGTAGCTATGGCTCCCATGCAGCTCATATTTACTCTTTTCTCTCTTTCCTCAAAGGTTTCCTGGTACCTTTGCTATTCTCAAATTCACTCAATTTCACCAAAACAATGTGTGCCTACTCCAAAGCCTTAGCCCTGGCTTACAAGCAGCTACCTGCCCCCTTTGATGAGGAGAACAAAGGCAAGAGAAATGTAGATAAAATTAAATTTCCTTACAACTTGCAACCCATTGATAAATACCTGAAACAAGCAGAGTGTGACATTCCTCAAGGAACTTACAGCTGCCTTGATGTTAATGTTTTGCTAGAGACTAAAAGCAACCTTAGCTTGACAATAGCCAGACCTCCAGGATCCTGTAAACCTTCTTTAACATACAGAAATCCCTTTGGAGACTTCTGTTATCTCTACCCACCCCCCACCCCCAACTTTAAAACATATAATCAGTCACACCTCAAAATCACAAGTGTTGCTCTTTCTGCCAAGGGTGCTGTCCCCTGTGCTATAACAAAAGCAACTTTTTGCATCATAAAATGTCTCAAGAATTCTTTCTTGAGCTCAACAACCTTATACCTTCATGGCCCCTATTCCTGCCACCCCAGCTCCCATTTCCCACAATGTTCTGGGTTTGATCCACTGCAGGGTCCAGTGTGGAGCACCTATAGTTTCTGGCTGGCATAGGTCCATTATCTCTGGATATTCTAAAATGTCACTTCCCTGAGAGATTCTTTCTGGACACCCCACCTCCACTCCACCCCAATCCAGGAAACCATCCTATCGTATATTTTATGACAACACACACTTCTTTTTTCTGGTGCTTATCACAAATCTAATTATTAATGATTCATGCAATTATTTATTGAATGTTCTTTACACATAGCTAGACTATAGAAAGACTGTCTGACTGTAGGCCCCTGTACCTGCAATGACGTGTCCAATGTCTGCCATAAAGTACTTAATTAATGCTTGTTACAGGAAGTGGTGAAATTTGATGGCAGGTTTTCACAAAGGGCATGCACTTTCCTCTGCTAGGCTGAGCATCTATACAGAGGCACAGGAAGACAGGTCATCAGGATGTTCACAGGAAGATGATCTTTCAATCTCAAGGGGAAAGTTTGTCCGGATTGCTAATGACTATGGCAACAGGAAAGGGGAGGATGCAGGCTGGCCCAACAAGTTTGGGTCTGTCTGCCTTCCTAATGACATCTACAGATGTCTCCTGTCATATCCTTCATGTGGGCTGCTAAAACTGGTAGTTTCCAGGTACATGTCAGAGGCATTGCTTTGTAATTTAGTAAAAATTGCCTTTGAGATCCAACTTTGAGCTGGGAAATAATTTGACAAATATCAATGGGTACTTATGTGTCAGCACTTCAAAGACAAGTCAGGTAGATCCCTGGGGCCTGCACAAAGAAGCAGCTGCGATGGGCTACCAGCCCCCTGCTGTGCTGCATGACTGCTGGGTTGCCATAGTAAACCACTATAGTAGGCTCATTTTAGGGATCTACTGGGGTAAAGTTTTGAAGAGAATGAGCTAGAAAGAAAGAACTGCAAGGAGACCTTTCAAGTGTATGCAGAATTATTTACTGTTCTCATGCATAACACTCTGCAAGCAGAGAGTTCAAATAAGGTCATTGAAATAGCTTAGGAGAGACTAGTATAAAAAAGAACGATTGACTGGAGGGTCATTTTTGTAGAGAGAGGTGAGGTGCAAGCCAGGAGAGAGGAAAAACTCTCAGAGAAAAAGGAGAGACAAAATCTTGAAAATTCTACCTGTGAGAATAGCAGCATAGCATGCTTCCCAGATGGCTGAACACCAAACCTTGAACAAGAAAGATGCTTTTCAAGCATCTCTGTGAATGTGAGGCTGTGGGTCCAGCCTTCCCCTTCTAAATGTAATGATTGATCATCCCAGGAAAGAACTTGGCTCATCCTTTGGGCCTTGTAATTTGGCTGAAACAGTTTGTAAAGTCAGCAGCAATTTTCTTAAGCCTTTACAAACCTCTGGAAATTTTCACTCAATTCAGAAAAGAAAGGAATGAAAGTGTGATAATTTGTGATCAAGTTTAAATCTGCTCAATCAACGTCATGACAAATTAACCCAATTCATGGAAGAATAAAAAAGAGGGTTTTCACACACTAGTCACAAATACAGCTTATAAATATGACTTTTCAAAAAATCCACATAGTACTTCAAATGTTCTTTCTCACTTCTGTCAGTCACAGGTTTTTCAACATCAACCAACCAAATCCACTTGATTTTTATAATTCTGATATCACATTTTTAGGAAATCTTGTGCTTTTGGTGGGTTGCTAATAAATTTGCTATCCTATGGTGACATGAAAACTAAGAAACTTATGGAATTTTAAAGGAATACCATGTGGAGGGTATTTTGGTTACCCAATACATTCTAATAGGAGAATGTACTGATTAAAAACAAACAAACAGACAAAACAACAAGTCTTATCTCAGAGTGGTTAGAGCTCTTTATGAGTCAAAAAAAAAGGAGGTTGGAGACTGAGGCACCTCTGCCCAAGTTTAGCCTCTTAAAACAGGTGATGGGTTTTAAGGAGGGCACTTGTGATGAGCACTGGGTGTAATATGTAAATGACGTACCACTAAATTCTACACATGAAACCAATTTTCCCATACATGTTAAGTAGCTAGAATTTAAGTAAAAGCTTGAAAAAATCCTTAAAAAATGAAGTAAACAGAATTAAATATTTAATGTTTTTTTTTTTTCAACAGATAGTAATGTTTAGGTAGAACAGACAACACAGTAAAGCTGCAGCAACTTTCCCCCCAGTGAAATTTGTTCCTGTTGTGATGTTTTGCCCCATTGGTAGTTCTGAGAACCTCCTCCAGCCAGGGGGAAGACAACTACTCTCTGTGTTAGGTTAGAAAGAGTAGACAGAAGTCTCAGGGATAAAGAGCTTAGTTGGGGTCAGGCTTTACAGACTGATGCTGCAGTGGGGACACCTCCTGATGGCAGTCACAGATGGTTCTGTGGTTGAGTGGACTGGGAAATTGAGTAAGGGAGCCTAGAGATTCCTTCCTGCAAACTTATCTTTTGAAGGACAAAAGTAGGGGAAGAGATAATAGCACTGATAAGCAGACCTGACACACAGCAGGTGCTACTGTGGCCTATTTGTTAAAAGAATGAGATTCCCCAGGACCTTCTGGTCAGTCTGGCTTTCCTCAAAACCTGGCCTGACTCACCACACACCAATGGTATGGAAGGAGCCCTGGGACCTGGTTGGTGTCCATTTTGCTCTGTTAGTGTTGCGGTTGGTGCTTGTTCCACGTGGTTAAGAACTTGGAACATGAATCCTTGGGGGAGCTGGTGTTTGGACAGCTTGAAGAGGGGGAGGTGAAGAAGGGAGGGCAGGGACATTTACCTTCAGAAAGGGATGTGATAGAAATGTAAAAAAGGGTTGAGAGTTCCTCATGTTGAGTCATTTGAAATCTGGTATATGTGGTGCCAGTCTTGACTTGCAGCAAATAGAGGAGAGTGATGAAGGATAGCCTTATTCTCAATGTTTCCAAAGCTACAAGAAGAACCCAGAAACACCCAGATGTGCAGGAAAGTGGGTATTTGCTGGGCTGTATTGGATAAACCTCCCAGTGTCTGTGTCCACAGCTCTCCATCTCCCATGGTGAGAAGCAAACTGCAAGAAGGGGTAGAGGAGATTAAAAAGAGGAATGAAGATAAAGAGCACTGACAGAAAAGGAAAACAGATTCTAGGTAAAGGGACCTGGGACATGTCCTTCTGTAATGAGGATGAGGATGAAGAGAACAAATGCTTAAAAAGGGAAGGAAGGAAGGAAGTGGGATGATATAGAAATGATAAGTGGGCAAAGAGGTGAGAAAGGAAGGGGTTCTAGGCAGAAATCTTAAAACTAGAATGATGGGGGCACCTGGGTGGTTCAGTTGGTTAAGCATCTGACTTCAGCTCAGGTCATGATCTCACAGTCCGTGACTTTGAGCCCCGCATCAGGCTCTGTGCTGACGGCTGGGAACCCAGAGCCTGCTTCAGATTCTGTGTCTCCCTCTCTCTCTGCCCCTCCCCTGCTCATGCTCTGTCTCTCTCTCTCTGTCTCAAAAAGAAATCAAAACATTTTTAAAAATTAAAAAAAAAACTAGAATGATGATATTGACCACATGTTAAACTGTCCATCAGGTAGACAGCCTTAAGCTGGTCTCTAGGTCTGGGACACTGCAAGGGCAGCCAGAATTTTGACAGAACTATTTAAGTAAGGGAAATGAATCAAGTGCTGGAAAAAAAAGCATTGGGTTTAGGGTCTCATTTTCATCTCTGCCACCGACCAGATACATGAAGCTTGCCCTGCTCATGTCACATTACTGTTGGCAGGATCACACAAGAGAACATAGAGAAAAGGTACTTCAAAACAAAGTACTTTATCAATATAAGTTTGTAATATTTTCAAAGTAGATACTTTACACACATGTAAGTCATTTTTCCAAATATAAAGAAACTGTATTCCTTGATTTTTTTTTTTTTTTGCAATTCTACCACCCTTCCCCAAACATGACTGTTTCCTCCTTGTCAGGTTGAATATCTTCATATGACAGCTGCTAGCAGAGTCCAGACACCTTCAGGCTGTCACCTCCGGGTCCCAGTGCACCAAGATGAATGACCCCAAGAGTCATTCCAGCTCACAGCTGCCTTTGCAGCACCAGCCACTTCTCCCAGGACACTGTGTGAGAAGGTTGGAAGGTCTGTCATAGAAAAGATAATTCCATTTGTTGTAGCATTTCCAGAGCCTGGGGCTAGGACCCACAGGTCAAAATAACACGGAGGAAATATTTAGCTCCATACAAATGGAGCTCTGTTGGAATTTTCTAAACCTGGACAAGGAGTTCTCTCTGCAGCTTATGAGCCCCATGTCAGGAGCAGGCATCACTTGGAGTCCACACAACTGTATAGCTTGAGCTTAGTGTTCACAGCACTGTCAAAGATTCACAATAACTAAAGTATAACCAATGAATCACGAAAGTGTACTTAGTAAAGATGTATTGCACACACACCAAGAAGACAGTTTGCAAACTGGGAGTACTCAAGCAAGAACGTAGAATGAGTCTCAGGGGTACACTGTTTTAAAACAGCTTAAATAGTGAGAAAGCAATGGCTGTTTATTCTTCATAATGATTGATTACAATATTACAGTTTTGAGCCAGTTATGAGTGGCTCCCTCATAACAACCTTGGGAAACAGTTCAAGTTTTACTCATCATTTCCAGATGTACAAGCAAGAAATGATCCAGGTCAAGTTAGTTTTGCAAAATAATCTCAGTTAAGCTTTTCCTGCATGACTACACTGGTTCTGTCTGTTCACTGAAACTTCAAGGCTGGTCTCCATCTGTCCTTGATTGTAACAATTCCCCCCTTTCAGTCATTCTATTAGCAGGCTGAGAGCATGACCAACTATTACAGTGTTTTTCTCAGTTACCACTGTTGATGACATCAGGCTGAAGATTCATGTATTTGCTGTTGCTATTAGTTGAATCATCAGGCTGGAGGGCCATGCAGTCACCATCTTCATCATTCATGTGGTTATTGTTGGTTTCATCTAGTTGTCTGATCCTGATGGATACCATTTGCATGTGAGTAGCTGCTGACAGACATTTAATACATTTGAGACTATAGAACACAATATGGTGACTATAAAGAGAATACATAATAGCCAAGGATTGAACAATTCCCCAGAACAGAGATTCCCAGGAGCCAAGATTTAACCAATCAAATAAATCAAGTGGGTTATAACCAGATTCAGGTTTTGCCTTTCTAAGTCAATTTACAAATTGCTTTTCAAGTTATTTATATAGGCACAACATGATGTATTAGCAAAGACATACACTCATGATTACATAGGACAGAATGAATATCAAGGTGCTTCTTTTCAGGAGGCAATGTTGCAAGTGGGCTTTCACTGAAATTAGACCTTTTTATGATGGGAACAATCAGGTTATTTAATGAGAGGCATCTCTATGGAAACAGAAAACCAAAGGTTAATAGTTTGAGCAAATTGCAAATTGAGTTTTCTAAGTTTGGAGGGCAAGCCAGTTGAGAAGCTTTTTAATGTTGGATTCTAGGGCAAGCAGTGGGCATCACACAGATCTTCCTGGTTAGGATTGTGAATGTCTCTGACAATCTTTCTGAGTGGCACATGGCAATCATCATAAAGATCATCCATATGTGTGCTGTTGTGACACCTCTGAGGAGTGGTGTCAAAAGTCCGGCTTAACTTGCTTGGCTTTGGGAAAAGAGCAGTTTTAGTTGCATTGTGATTCCAAACCAAAATACTGGGAGAAAATTGGAAATGTTACTTATAAACTTCTAGCCACATATTGGAGAAAATTAGAAGAATTTAGGACTCAATCCAGTTTACAGGTAAAAAAAAAAAAATCTTTAAAGACAATGACCAGTACCAGAATCTGATATCTATAAAGGTGTATTACTGAAATATAATCTTTCCTCCATAATCATTTCTGTTTCCATCAAAGGCATAGCAAGACTAATCTGTCTGCAAATTTAGTTTTAATAAACTTGGCATGATTGTTTATGTAAATGTAATAAGAATAGTGATTGACTATATAGGCACTTTTAAAACTGGAAAACAAAATATTAATGAGTGAGCAATGCTTTAAATGAAATCATAAAAATTACAATCATCAGTATCCTGTAATTAATTCTTGTTGATCTTGATCTTTTGTTAGTAGCTTTATGCATTTGTCAGTTTTCCATCAAAGTTTTAGAAATTCTTACACAGCTCAATGTTATTATCTTAAAGTTATCATAAACTTTCATTCTAGAGTACTCACAAGGGTCTTTTCCATAAATTTATCTGAAGATGAAATATATTTACAAAAGCATCCAGAGGAAAACAATAATCATCTGTGAATGACAAAAAAAAAAAAAAAACTTAAAGTGGCAATAGCAAGATCAGATGAGAATTCATTATAATGCAGTTGATAGGGGAAATGAGTTATTTCTGTGATACATAATGTTTTAAGACAATAGCTGCAGTTATGAATGATAACGTTGTATGAGGACACATCAGGTTTCCAGGAACTTCATATAATTTCTGGAGCATTTATATTAATAACTTCCATATAAATATTTCCTAAAGAACGTTTAGCATTATTTCTTATTTGACAATGTTTCTCATGAAATTTTACACATACAAATAGGTACATAGTTGTAAACAAACAAACAAACAAAAAAAGTAGTTCTCCTAAGAGAGAAGACTCAATTCCTTAAGTAATCAAAAACCTGACAAAGAAAAAACACAGAATCTTTGTTTACTAAGCAGATTACAGAAAAATATTAAAGATAAAGAAAAACCTTGGGGTGCCTGGGTGGTTCAGTCAGTTAAGCATCCAACTTCAGCTCAGGTCATGATCTCACAGTTTGTGAGTTGGAGCCCTGCATCAGGTTCTCTGCTGTCAGCTCTGAACATGAAACTTGCTTTGGATTCTGTATATCCTGCCCTCTCTTCCCGCCCCCGCCCCTTGCTCTTTGTCTGTCTCTCCCTCTCTCAAAAATAAACAAACATTAAAAAAAATTGAAAAAAGAAAAATCTTTATTTACGATTTCTTATTAAGAGCAGACCAATAACCTAAGAAACCTTTGTCCTTTTAACAGGGAGAAAATAAAATTCTAACTGCACCAGCGTAATTTTTATATTAAAAATTTTCTTTGTATTATTTTCCTTGTATTAATTTAAATACATCCATTCTAACTTTAGTCAGGTTGGCCATATATAAAATTCCTTTCTTAAGATTTCTTTTTCACAAACCAACTACAACTTTTGTATATCCATTTAAGTTTTGTTCTATCTTTTTCTTTTCTCATTCTGAAACAATCATTTTACTTTAAGACACAATCACTTCATTTTTTTCCCTTATCAAAAATGCATTTTTTGGGGCACCTGGGTGGCTCAGTCAGTTAAGCGTCTGACTTCGGTTCAGGTCATGATCTCAAGGTTCATGGGTTTGAGCCCTGCGTTGGTCTCTGTGGAGACAGCTCGGAGCCTGGAGCCTGCTTCCGATTCTTTGTCTCCCTCTCTCTCTGCCCTACCCTACTCATACTCATACTCTCTTTCTCTCTATCTCAAAAATAAACATTAAATTTTTTAAAAAAATTCATTTTCATTTCTCATATCTTCTTTTATAGAAAACACAGATCCTTTTTATATACAGTTGTTTTCTGTTCTTTTCTATTATTTCTAGTAGTTTGTAAAACAACTCTTTTGCTGACAGACTCAAATTTATTAGTTCAAATGTTATCTTCTCAATTTCAAAATCTTATAAACCTTTTCTAGAAAAGAAATGATGCATATCATAGAGGACAGAATAGTTGCTTCTATTAATTTTGGACATTAAATGGATATAAGCTCCTTAAATAGATATTTAAATGGATATAAGCTCCTTCCACATAATATAATTTTTTTTTAAATGTACCTTTTGGAAATTACAGTATGAGATTCACTTATGTTTATAAGTTCATCCTGACATTGTTTTGCTAGGCTGGGATGATAGAACAGGCAGAGGCAACAGGATCCCTACATTTTTGCTGAATAAGTTCGCTCTATGTTGAGTAGGCAAAATAAAGATTTGAAAGATGGGATAGCATCTTCTAAACTGATGGCACAGCTATAAATATCTGGGAAGCTGCCACCAGAATTTCTAGTCTTGCAGGTAGTTAGAAGAAATGGGGGAAGTTCTTTTAAACAAAGATTGTTGCCTGGTTGCAAATCTGAAAAGACAAGGCAATAAAGTATGAGTCTATTAAAAAGTGATTATAGGGGCGCCTGGGTGGCGCAGTCGGTTAAGCGTCCGACTTCAGCCGGGTCACGATCTCGCGGTCCGGGAGTTCAAGCCCCGCGTCAGGCTCTGGGCTGATGGCTCGGAGCCTGGAGCCTGTTTCCGATTCTGTGTCTCCCTGTCTCTCTGCCCCTCCCCCGTTCATGCTCTGTCTCTCTCTGTCTCAAAATAAATAAACGTTAAAAAAAAAAAAAAAAAGAAAAAAAAGTGATTATAGCCTGGCCTTGAGGAGTTATCACTGTCTTGTGTTTATACAAGACAGAAATGGTGAATGTTCTTCTATTGGCCCTTTCAGCTGACCACACAGACCCTTTTGTCACTCAGTTTACTGTGGTATAAGAGCACTACCTTTTAAATGTGTTAGATCATTTGGGGTGCCTGGGTATGTTAAGGGACCAAATCTTTTTTTTTTCTTTTTTAATGTTTATTTCTTTTTGAGAGAGAGCGAGAAAACAGGAGAGGGGCAGAGAGAGAGGGAGACACAGCATCTGAAGGAGCCTCCAGTCTCTGAGCTGTCAGCACAGTGCTCTATGCAGGGGCTCAAACTCATTAACCAAGAGATCATGACCTGGGTAGAAGTCGGATGCTTAACGGGCTGAGTCACCCAGGCACTCCTTAAGTGACCAACTCTTGATCTCAGCTGTGGTCATGATCTTTCGGTTTGTGAATTTGAGCTCCGCGTCAGGCTCGTCACTGAGAGTGGGGAGCCTGCTTGGGATTCTCTGTCTCTGCTTCTCCCCCATTCATGCTCTCTCTTTCTTTTTCTCGGTCTCTCTCAAAATAAATAAATAAACTTAAAACAATATGTTAGATCATTCTATAGTATACTATACTATATTAAATAGTGTATATTATGGCTTAGTACATGCTACACATATAAAACCATGTAAGAAACTGAAATAAAGGCTTAATAAACTGACACATGTTTCTTATTTTCAGTGTATGCCATACATACAATTTATTTTGCACTTTCTGAAATTATTCTTTTATTTACATATAAATAGCAAATAATTCTTGGGGCGCCTGAGTAGCTCAGTTGGTTAAACATCTGACTTGATTTCAGCTCATGTCAAAATCTCACAGTTTGTGAGTTGGAGCCCCACATCAGGCTCTACACTGACATTGTGGAGCCTGCTTGGGAGACTCTGGTCCCTCTGTTTCTTCCCCTACCTTGCTCACCTGCTTGCTCTCTCTCTCTCTCTCAAAATAAATCAATAAACATTAAAAATAACTCTATAATAAATCAATGTATAAAATATTGATAAAATTGAAGATATATACATGGGTATATAGGTAATACATATATTTTCTTTATTTAAATAGGTGTTAATCATAACTCACCAATGGCCTGTGACCACAGTTTGAGAAACAAGAAGTTACAGTAAATCCATTCACATTAAGAGGAAATTTTCATGGTAGCTTCACTTCTTCTCATTTTCCAAAAGGGTTCCTTCTGCTTTGCCTGCATTCTTCCAGCCTCACTGCACAGTTTGTGTAGAGTTAATTTATGCTTATTACTTTAAGTGCTCTGACATTTTTTCTTCAGTTTGTTTTGTATTTTCAGCCCTTCTTCCAACTTTTAAAAAATTATTTGTAATCTTGGCTTTCCAGTGAAAACCAGGAAATAGGCAATTGTGAACTATCGCATATTAACATACTGTGGATTAGCAAACTTAAATGCATTTCAAACTTTTAGAAGTAAATTTGATCCTTTGAATAACATGAGTTTGAATTGTGAGCCCACTTATATGCAGATTTTTTGGATAAATACAGCACAGTGCTGTAAATGCATTTTCCTTATGGTTGTCTCAATAATATTTTTTCTTTAGATACTTTAAAATTACAACATATAATACATAAAACATACAAAATATGTGTCAATCGATTATGTTATTGGTAAGGCTTCTGGTCAACAGTAGTCTATGAGTAGTTAAGTTTTGGGGGAGTCAAAAATTATATGTTGATTTTAAGCTGTGCAAGGATCAAGGGCCAACTGTATAATCTTCCTCATAATGCATCTTTTCAAAGTGGCATAAATATATTTATTAATAGACTTAAATATGTTTTGTCTCTGTAAAAATTAAAAAGCACAAAGTAGATATGTTTAGCATTTAATGTTTATCTTATTTGGAAATGACTTAGATATTCAACAAATATCCATCATTTAATTTAACTTAGTATAAACTCTGATCTTATCTACCTTTATTGAAATCACTTGTTTATAAAAAAATATGCTTGGATTAGACATCAAAAATTATGCTTGTGTTAGATGATAAAACCATCATCAAGTTACTTTTCTTGTAAACAAGTTTTGAAGGCATGCCTGCTTTTACTAAACCAATAAACTTAAATTAGCTTTTATTTATCAAAGATTATGCTGGATCACATGAACTGAAAAACATTTGGGTTATTTTGTATGTTCCCAAAATTCTACTTAATTTTTATAAATACTTAATTTTCTTTAAGTCAATTAAATAGAGTTCTTTACAAATTAATTTTGTCTATATTATCCAGAGGTAGAAAATATCATATATCTATAACATGTCTCTCAGAAAGAGACAGAGGGAGATACAGAGAAACAGAGAGAGAACATGCAGATAGATGCAAAGTTTTTATATATTTTACTTTTAAACTTTTAGCCATGTCTCAGGTACAAAAATTGAAAGAATAATTGGATCCAAACTGTTTCTGGTAGAGGGAATAAATTAAAAGTACTGGCTCATATGCTCAGATTGCCAATTTTTTTTACTAAATATTTTATTTTCTGTTTGTATGGTATATGAATATTTTTAGAACTGTTTTTGAGGTCATTTTGTCTTTTAGAAGCTTCTGCATAACAATCAAAAAATGAATTTGATTGTCTCTTGGAGATTTGGGATCCTCTCTTTTAAGGGTGCCATTAAGGGTGGACTTACCTAAAACAAAGCCTCTCCAGAATGGCCATTGCGATTCCAAATTATAAGTAAGTTTATTTTTTCAGAAAGGCACTACATCCTTTTCCAAGGATGAGGTGCAATCCAAGTTGCCTTTAGATTCCCTAAAATGTTTTAAGTATGAGGGACCGTTGCTTTCCAATGGTTGTCCTAAAACACTCGGAATCACAGTTTTCTCCATTTTGCACAGAATGGGTGACTTACCAAGGAGCTTCAATGAACAGAAACTGAAACCGATGCAAAACAGAAATAGAAAGCAAGTGTGCACAGTACAGTTGGAAAGTTGAGAATGTAGACAGCATAGCTCAGATCTAGGAGAGACCTACCTTCAACCTCCAGGGTTGACAAGAAAGCAGTAAGTTCAGTGGGTCCTGTGAGTACTAACACCTGTTTACTCACCAGTCTTCAGTCCTCTTTGACACCATGACACCAGTCCACTTCTGACACCATGAAAAGTCAAAGGTTAAAAATAGCCAAAGTAAAACCAATTAGTAAGAGTTTATTGTGCAATCACACACACACACACACACACACACACACACACACGACAATATATAAACCAGGAGCACTCAAACCAGAACATGGAATGAGGCTCAGGGATATATAGCTATAAGGCAGCTTATAGAATGAGAAAGCAATGACTAATAACTCTTCACAGGGATTGGTTACAACATTACAGTTTTCTGTGGGTCTCTCCTACCAACCTTGGGGAATAGTTTAAGTTTTACTTATCATTTCCAGATGCACTTCACTTTGTGAAGTAATCTCAATTAAGCTTACCCTACATGACTAAACTGGGTCTATCTGCTCAGGAAAACTTCAGGCTCAGGGTCTCCATCCTTGATTTTCACAGCATCAACAACAAAAGCTGATGGCAAGGTTAAACGTTGAGGTGATGAAAAAGTAAATTTCTGCACTTTCACCAATACTATAAATGTTTTTATTTTTTTTCTATAGAAGAAAGAAGACCAACACTAATGCTTCAAGTCCACGTAATAGGTTCTTAACCTCTGGTTAAGAACAGGACAAAGACAGTAGTAGGTATGTAAGAATAAAGAACTGTATTTTACTCCCTGTCTATTGCTTACCATCTGTGGGGCAATGAGGAGGGCATTTTGCCATATTCACTCTTGGTTTTTCTTAACATGGTGTTTAAACAGCTTAACTCACAGTACTATTATATAGTTCAATTAAGATTATGCTTGTAAAAGTCCTAAGTAAATAGTGTAAAAGCTAACTCTATCATTTATCACCCAGCACCCCTGGGATACATGATATAAATATTGCATACTGACTTAAAAAGATCTCTTGGTTAATTATTGATCTTCCCAAGAGAGGTGGAAATAATTCACTCCTGTTCCCTTCCTCTGCAAAGGTAAATTCACAAGACTTCTCTTAAGTATGTCACTTAAAAGTATATATTATTTTGGCTGTTTAATTGAAAATTACATTACAGATTTTTATTTTGATGAAGTCCAGTAGTTCATTTTTGCTTTTTGCCTCCAGAGATGTATCTAGTATGAGTTTGCTACAGCTGATGTCAGAGGTTGCGGCTTGTGTTATCCTCTAAGATTTCAATAGTTTCCTGCCTCACATTTAAGCCTTCCATCCATTTTGAATTTATTTTTGTGTATGGTGTGAGAAAGTGGTCAGTTTTGGTGAAGGAAACAATCAATAAAACTAAAAGGCAACCTTCAGAATGGGAAGAATATATTTGTAAATGACATATCTGATAAAGTGTTAGTAACCAAAATCTATAAAGAACTTCTCAAACTCAACACTCAAAAAACAAATAATTCAATTAAGAAATGAGCAGAAGACATGAACAGTTTTTTTTTCAAAGAAGATATACAGATGGATAACAGACACATGAAAAGATGCTTAACATCACTCATTATTAAGGAAATACAAATCAAAACTACAATGAGATATCACTTCACACCTGTTAGAATGACTAAAATTAGCAAAATAGGAAATAACACATGTTGGTGAGGATAAGAAGAAAAGGGAACCCTCTTACACTGTCGGTAGGAATACAAACTGGAGCAGTCACTCTGGAAAAAAGTATGAGACTCCTCAAAAAAGTTAAAAATAGAACTATCTTATGATCCAGCAATTGCACTACTAGCTATTTACCAAAAGGATACACAAATACTGATTGAAAGGGACACATGTGCCCCAGTGTTTATAGCACCATTATCAACAATAGCCAGATAATAAGAAGAGTCCAAACATTTGTTGACTGATAAATGGATAAAGAAGATTTGGTATATATATACAACAGAGTATTACTCAGCCATCAAAAAAGAATGAAATCTTACCATTTGCAATGACATGGAGTTAAAATGTAGTATGCTAAGTGAAATAAGTCAGTCAGAGAAAGACAAATACCATATAATTTCACTCATATATGGAATTTAATAAATAAAGCAGGTGAACGTAGTGGACAGGAAAAAGAGAGAGAGAGGGGCAAACCATAAAACAGACTCCTAACTATACAGAACCAACTGAAGGTTGCTGGAGGGGAGGTGTGGGGGAAATGGGTTAAATGGGTGACAGGTATTAAGGAGGGTACTTGTGATGAGCACTTGGTGTCGTCTGAAAGACCAAATTCTATCCAGAAAGTAATATTACACTATATGTTAACTAACTGGAATTTAAATAAAAACTTGAAACAAACACAAGAAAATTACATTACATTAATTGAATTTAAATTGATAAAATTCACCACTGATTTTATTCATATTTTCCCAGTGTAACTTTTATTTATTTGCATGTCTTTGTGTTTGTGTGCATTTAGTGCTTTGCAAATTTATCATCAGTGCAAATTTATGTATCCATCAGCACAGTTAAGATACTTCAGTCCCATCCACCACCACCAAAAGATCCCTCCTATTGCCATTTTATAAACACACCTTTCCCCAACCAACAATCACACCTCACCTCATCCCTAACTCCACATAACCACTAATGTGTACACTATTCTAAAATTTTGATATTTCAAAATTCTGTGTAAATGGAATTATACAGTATGTAACCTTTCGGGAGTGTTGTTTTTTTTTTTTTTCACTCAACATAATTCCCTGGAATTCACCTAAATTGTTGTGTGTATCAATAGTTCATTCTTTTTTGATTACTGGATAGTATTTCATGGTATGAATGTAGCAAATAGTGTTTAATCATTCACCCATTGAAAGATATCCAGGCTGATTCCTGCTTTTAGCTATTATAAATGTTATAAATAAAATGTTTATATGTTTATAAATATGTTTACATGTTTATAAATAAAACTGCTATAAATATTCTTGTACAAGATTTTTGTGAGTATAAATGATCACTTCTCTGGGATAATGCCCCAGAGTGCAATTGTTGGGTCATGTAATAATCATATGTTTGATTTTATAAGAAACTGCCAAATTGTTTTCCAGAATGACTATTCCATTTTACATTCCCACCAGCAATGTCTGAGTGATCCACTTTTTCTCCTTTCTCACCAGCATTTGATCTCACAATTTTTTTAGCCACTTTGATAGGTGTGTAATAATGTACCACAGTGCCTTCAATTTGCATTTCTCTAATGGCTAGTCATGTTGAACATCTTTCATATGCATGTTACCTATTTATCTCTTTGGTAATATGCATGTTTATATGTATTTTGTCTATTGTCTAATTGAATTGTGTGGTTTTTACTGTTGATGTGTGAGAGTTCTTCATATAGACTAGATACAACTTCTATGTTGGAGATACAGTTTGTAAATATTTCTCTCACGTATGTAACTTTTTCTGTGTTCTTCACAATGACTTTACACAGCTCTTGGTACCACGTTTGAGAACACTTTGTCTATCCACACATCCTAAAGATTCACTTCTATTTCTAAACGTTTTATAATGATACATCTTACATTTAAGTACATGATCCATTTTGAGTTAATTTTCTTAAAAAGTGTGAGGTTTAGGTTGAGTTTAATTTTTTTGTGTCTATAGATGCCCAGTTGCTCAAACAGCATTTGCTGTATTTCCTACATTGAATTATTTTTGCAGTAAAAACAAAGATAAGTTGAGCAAATTTCTGTGGGTTTATTTGTGGCTTCTCTATTGGGTTCTCTATTCTTTTCCATTAATTTATGCAGTTATTCCTTAACTGTTACCATGCTGTTTTGATTACTGTAGCTACATAGTAAACCTGAATTGTGGATAGAGTGATTCCTTCCACTTTATTCTCTTTTGTCAAGATGTTAATCTTGTTCTACAGTATGTTTCTTTCCGGGTAAACTTTAAAGTAAGTTTGTTTATGTCTTAAATAAGTCTCATATAAATTTTCATAATGATTTCATTAAACCTGTAGATCAATTTGGCTTGAATTGACATCTTTGCTATATTTGAGTCTTTTAATACACCATCATAGTATATCTGTTCATTTATTTAGGTCTTATTTTATTTCTTTGATAAGCAGTAATCCTGTGCATGTTTTGTTACTTAATACATGTTTAAGTATTTTCTTTTTTGGAGCAATTGTAAAAATGTATTGTGTTTTGTTTGTTTGCTTGTTTGTTTGTTTTAAGAGAGAGAGAATGCAAGTGAGGTAGAGAGGCAGAGGGAGAGAGAGACAGAGAGACAGAGAGACAGAGAGAGAGAGAATGAATACCAAGCAGGCTCCATGCTCAGCACAGAGCCTGACACAGGGCTTGATCCCATGACCCTGGGATCATGACCTGAGCTGAAATCAAGAGTCAGACACTCAACCAACTGAGCCATTCAGGCACCCCTATATTGTGTTTTTAATGTTGGTTTCTACATATTAATTTTTCATATATATATAAATGGAATTGATTTGTGAGTGTTGACTTGCTATCCTGCACACAGTGGAACTCACTTATCAATTCTAGGAGTTTTTGGGTTTTTTTAAATAGATTTCTTAGGGTGTTCTATGTAGACAATTATGTCATCTGGCAATAGGTAGCTCTATTTATTTCTTCCCAATCTATATGACTTTAATTTTTATTGCCTTATTGCTCTGGCTAGAAACTCTAGCACTATATTGAATAATAGTGATAAGGGCAAACATGCTTGCTTTGTTCTCAATCTTAGGAAAAAGCATTATATATTTCAGCATTAAGTATGATGTTAGTTGTATGAGTTTTTAGATGATTTTTTTATCAACTTGAGGTAATTTCTCCATACTCCTAACATTTAATATTTTTATCATAAATGAGTGTTGGATTTTGTCAAATGCTTTTTTTGTATCAATTAATATAATCATATGAATTTTCTTCTTTAGCTTGATGATATAGTGAATCATAATAATTGATTTCCAATTGTTAAACCAGTCTTACGCACCTGAAACTAAGTCCATGTGGTCATGGTGATTAATTTATATTACTTACTGTTGAATTCAGTTGGCTAATATTTTGTTAAACATTTTTATGTCTAATTTCATGAGAATTACTGGTATTTAGTTTCTGTTTTTGATTTTTCCTCTCCTGATTTTGGTATTAGGGTAATATAGGTTATATAAAAGGTGTTAGAATGTAGCCCCATCCCTTGTATTTTCTGAAAGAGGTTGTGGAAAATTTGTGAATTCTTCTTGATATGTTGGTGGGATTCAGTAATGAAAATGCCTGAGCTTGGAGATTTTTTTACTCATGAGCTTTTAAATTATGGAACCAATTTCTGTATAATTATTCAGATTTTCTATTTCTTCTTGGTTGACTTTTGGTACTTTTGACCTTTTAGGAATTAGTCTATTTTCTTGAAGTTGTTGAATTCATGAGCATAAAAATATGAATTGTATTTCTTTAGTATTCATTTATTATCCTTTTTATGGCCTTGGGATCTATGGTAATACCTCTATTTCATTTTTGATGTTGATGTTGTGTCTTTTCTCTTTTTATTTTTTTCCAATATTGCTAGAGGTCTGCCAATTTTTTGAAGGACTAACTTTTTATTTTATTTTACCTATTTTTTTCTTATTTTAATTTTATTAGTTTCTTTACAATTTTTTCTTATACTTGCTTTGGATGCATTTTGTCTTTCTTTTTCTAATTTCTTGAGGAAGAAATTAAAGACGTGAGAACTTGCCCTTTTTTAAGTGTTTATTTATTTTTGACGGGGGGGGGGGGAGGGTTGTGAGTGGGGGAGGGGCAGAAAGAGACAGAATCCCAAGCAGGCTCCACACTGTCAGCACAGAGCGGGACATACGGCTCAGTCTCACAAACCATGAGATCACGACCTAAGCTGAAATCAAGAGTTGAATGCTTCACTGACTGAGCCACCCAGGCACTCCTGCCCTTTTCTAATGTAAGCATTTAGTACTGTAAGTCTCCCTTTCAGCAATTCTTTAGCTGAATCCCATATATTTTGATATGTTGCACTTTCATTTCCAGTAAGTTATATGTAATTTTTAATTTCATTTGAGACTTATTTATTCCATGAATTCTATGAAAATGATTTCCATGTGTTTAATTATATTCTATATTCTTGTGATATATATTTTTTCATTTTGATCCCATCATGGTCAAAGAACATTTGTATTGATATAGAGGGGATTATATTATACATAACTTCAATTAATTTACTTTTTTCAGGTGTTTTTTATGGCCCAAGATATACTTCATCTTGATAGATATTCCATGCTAACTTATAAAAAAAAGATATATTACTCTCTTTATTTGGTGGAATATTTTATACATGTCAATTAGATCTTGTTGATTGATTGTGTTATTTCAATACTTAATATCCTTGCTGATTTTATGTCAAATAGTTCTGAGTTTCTGACACTGAGTTGCTAATGACTCCAATTACAATTATGGAATTCTTTCTTTTTTTTTTTTTTAAAGCTATATCAGTTCTTGCTTCTTTCATTTTGAGGTTCTGTTGTTTGGTGCATACACATTTAGGATCACTAGTCTTCCTGGTGGATTGATCTCTTTATTATTATGTAACATCGTTCTTTTTGACTCTAGCAATTCCTTTTGCTCTGATATCAGATATTATTTTTTAAGTTTATTAATTTATTATGGGAGAGAGAGAGAAAGAACATGAGATAGGGAGGG
Organism: Prionailurus viverrinus; assembly: GCF_022837055.1. Classification (NCBI taxonomy): domain Eukaryota; kingdom Metazoa; phylum Chordata; class Mammalia; order Carnivora; family Felidae; genus Prionailurus; species Prionailurus viverrinus. The sequence goes on from NC_062566.1 coordinate 17,986,688, forward strand.
GCAGAGAGAGAGAGACGAAGAGAGAGAATCTGAAGTAGGCTCTGCACTCTCAGAACAGAGCCCAACACAGGGCTTGATCTCAGGAACAGTGAGATCATTACTTAAACCAAAGTCAAGAGTCAGATGCTTAACTGTCTGAGCCACCCAGTGCCCCCAAATCGATATTATTTTTTAAGTTTTAATGTGTATTCATTTTTGAGAGAGAGAGAGAGAGAAAAAAGAAGAAGAAGAAGAAGAAGAAGAAGAATGAGGAGGGGGAGGAGGAAGAGAAGGAGGAGGAGGAGGAAGAAGAGGAAGAAGAGGAGGAGAAGGAGGAAGAGGAGGAGGAGGAACAGAAGGAGGAGGAGGAGTATAGAGAGGCAGAGAGATAGGGAGACACAGAATCTGAAGCAGGCTCCAGGCTCTGAGCTGTCAGCACAGAGCCCTATGTGGGGCTTGAACTCACAAACCATGAAATCATCCCCTTACCCAAAGTTGATGCTCAACCGACTCAGCCACCCAGGAGCCCCCAAAATCAGATATTATTATTTCTACTGATACTTTTATTGATTTTCAAGTATATCTATTCCCAACTTTTTAACTTTTTTATTGTCTATGCAGTTTAATTTCAAGTGAGTTCCTTGTAAACAGCAGAGTTGGATTGCATGTATATTTTTAACCCAATCTGCTAATCTCTGACTTTTATAAACTTGAGATATAATTCACATACCATAAAATTAACCATGTTAAAAGAAATAATCTGTTTTTGTAAGTTCAGGAGGTTTTGCACTCATCACCACTGCATCATTCCAGAACACTGTTCAATTTTTGGTTTATACTTCTGAAAAGAAACTTCATACCTGTTAAGCACTCTCTCCTCCTTTGGCCCTCTCCAATTGCCTGACAAACACTAATCTGTCTCTATGGATCTGGTTATTTTAGACATACCATGCCCAGACTACTATCTGGACTATTCATAGATGGATAAATAGAATGATGCAATATATTGTCTTTTATCATTATAAAATGACCTTGCATGTCTTCAGTCACAATTTCATCTATTTTTTTTCCATTATTGGCTTCTCAAAATTTTTTGTTTTTAGGTACTATTTGCCTGGTATATATTTCTACATGGGCTTACTTTCAAACAATTTCCTTGAGTTTTGAAATAAACTCTTGTTGACAGCATATAGTTGGATCCTGTTTGTTTGTTTTTTTTAATTTATTCTATCAATCTCTGTTTTTTTAATTGAAGTGTTTATTTATACTTGTGTAATTCCTGACAAAACAGGATTTTATATTTGTAATTTTGCTATTTGTGTTCTATAGGTCTTATGTGATTTTTGTTCCTCTATTCTCTTATTACTGCCTTTTGGATCAAGTAGGTGTTTAGTGTACCATTTTAATTCCTTTGTTGTTTATTTAACTATATTTTTTGAGTTATAATCAGAATGATTATTCTGGGGAATTAAAATTAATATTTTAATTTACCAACATCTAGTATAGATTAGTACCAATAATTTCAATAGTAAACAAAAACTTCCTTTATAGTTCCTCTATAGCTCCATTCCTTCTCCCCTATTTTTTAATTGTGACTGCCATAAAGTTACATATGTATAGTATGCTCAATACCAACTTTAATTATTGTTTTGTGCAGTTGTCTTTCAAATTATATAGAAGAATAAATGTGTTATAAACACATATTCATTCATTTATTTATTTTTAAATATAATTTATTGTCAAGTTAGCTAACATACAGTGCATACAGTGTACTCTGGGCTTTGGGAGTAGATTCCCATGATGGATCGCTTACATAAACACCCAGCACTCATCCCAGCAAGTGCCCTCCTCAATGCCCATCACCCCTTTTCCCCTCTCCCTACACTCCCCAACAACCCTCAGTTTGTTCTCTGTATTTAAGAGTCTCTTATGGTTTGCCTCCCTCTATTTTTTAAACTATTTTTCCCTCTTCCTTTCCCCCCATGGTCTTCTGTTAAGTTTTTCAAATTCCACATATGAGGGAAAACATATGATATCTGTTTTTGACTGACTTATTTCACTTAGCATAATACCCTCCAGTTCCATCAATGTTGTTGCAAATGGCAAGATTTCATTCTTACTTGTTGCCAAACGGTATTCCATTGTATACATAAACCACATCTTTTTTGTATAAATATAATTTATTGCCAAATTGGCTTATGTACAACACCCAGTGCTCATCCCAACAAGTGCCCTCCTCAATGCCCATCACCTATTTTCACTCTCCCCACACCCACCCCCACCCTTAGTTTGTTCTCTGTATTCAATTGTCTCTTGTAGTTTGCCTCTCTCCCTCTCTGTATCTATTTTTCCTCTTCCCCTCCCCCATGGTTTTCTTTTCAGTTTCTCAAGATCCATGTATGCATGAACACATGATATCTGTCCTTCTCTGATTGACTTATTTCACTCAGCATAGTACTTTCCAGTTCCATCCACGTTGCTGCAAATGGCAGGATTTCATTATTTCTAATTCTCAAGTAGTATTCCATTGTATATATAAACCACATTTTCTTTATCCATTCATCAGTTGACGGGCATTTAGGCTTTTTCTGTAATTTGGCTATTGTTGAAAGTGCTGCTATAAACATTGGGGTACACATGTCCCTATGCATCAGCACTCCTGTATATCTTGGGTACATTCTGAGTATTGCTATTGCTGGGCCATAGGGTAGCTCTATGTTTAGTTTTTTGAGGAACCTCCACACTTTCCAGAACGGCTGCACCTGTTTCCATTCCCACCAAAAGTGCAAGAGGGTTCCCATTTCTTTGCATCCTTTCCAGTATCTGTAGTTTCCTGATTTGTTCATTTCAGCCACTCTGACCAGTGTGAGGTGGTATCTCAGTGTGGCATTGATATGTATTGCCCTGATGATGAGTGACATTGAGCATCTTTTCATGTGTCTGTTGGCCATCTGGATGTCTTCTTTAGAAAAGTGTCTATTCATGTCTTTTGCCCATTTATTCACTGGATTATTTGTTTTTCAGGTGTTGAGATTGGTAAATTCTCTATAGATTCTGGATACTAGCCCTTTATCTGAAATGTCATTTGCAAATGTCTTTTCCAATTCCATTGGTTGCCTTTTAGTTTGTTGATTATTTCCCTTGCAGTGCAGAAGATTTTTGTCTTGATGAGTTCCCAATAGTTCATTTTTGCTTTTAATTCTTGTGCCTTTGGAGATGTGTTGAGTAAGAAATTGCTGCAGCTGAGGTCAACAAGGTTGTTGCCTGCTTTCTCCTCTAGGGTTCTGATGGTTTCTTGTCTCACATTTAGATTTTTCATCCATTTTGTGTTTATTTTGATGTATGGTGTCAGAAGGTGGTCTAGTTTCATTCTTCTGCATGTTACTGTCCAGTTCTCCCAGAACCATTTGCTAAAGAGACTGTCTTATTTCCATTGGATGTTCTTTCCTACTTTGTCAAGAGATTAGTTGGCCATACTTTTGTGGGTCCAATTCTGGGGTCTCCATTCTATTCCATTGGTCTGTGTGTCTGTTTTTGTGCCAATACCATACTGTCTTGATGATTACAGCTTTGTAGTAGAGGCTAAAGTCTGGGATTGTGATGCCTCCCGCTTTGGTTTTCTTCTTCAATATTATTTTGGCTATTCAAGGTCTTTTGTGGTTCCATACAAATTGTAGAATTGTTTGCTCTAGCTCTGAGAAGAATGCTGGTGCAATTTTGATTGGGATTGCATTGAATGTGTAGATAGCTTTGCGTAGTATTGACATTTTAACAATATTTATTCTTCCAATCCATGAGCATGGAATGTTTTTCCATTTCTTTGTGTCTTCTTCAATTTCCTTCATAAGATTTCTCTAGTTTTCAGCATACAGGTCTTTTACATCTTTGGTTAGGTTTATTCCTAGGTATTTTATGGTTCCTGGTGCAATTGTAAATGGGATCAGTTTATTTCTCTACTTGTTGCTTCATTAATGGTGTATAAAAATGCAACCAATTTCTGTACATTGATATTGTACCCTAAAACTTTACTGAATTCATGTATCAGTTCTAGGAGTCTTTTGGTGGAGTCTTTAGGATTTTCCATGTAGAGTATCATGTCATCTGCGAAAAGTGAAAATTTGACTTCTTTGCCAAGTTTGATGCCTTTTATTTCATTTTGTTGTTTGATTTCTGATGCTAGGACTTCCAACACCATGTTAAACAACAGTGGTGAGAGTGGACATCCCTGTCGTGTTCCTGATCTCAGGGGGAATGCTCTGTTTTTCCTCACTGAGGATGATATTAGCTGTGGGCTTTCATGATGTTTAAGTATGTTCCTTAAATCCAGACTTTCTTGAGGTTTTTTGGTAAGACAGGATGTTGTATTTTGTCAAATTCTTTTTCTGAATCTATTGACAGAACCGTATGGTTCTTATCCTTTCTTCTATTAATGTTACATATCACATCGATTGATTTGCGACTATTGAACCAGTCCTGTAGCTTAGGAATGAATCCCACTTGGCCATGGTGAATAATTCCTTATATATGCTGCTGAATTTGATTTGCTAGTATATTGTTGAGAATTTTTGCATTTATGCTCATCAGGGATTATTGGCCTGTAGTTCTCCTTTTTTGTGGGGTCTCTATCTGGTTTAAGAATCAAGGTAATGCTGGCTTCATAGAATGAGGCTGGAAGTTTCTCTTCCATTTCTACTTTTTGGAACAGCTTGAGAAGGAGAGGTATTAACTCTGATTTAAATGTATGGTAGAATTCCCCTGGGAAGCCATGTGGTCCAGGACTCTTATTTGTTGGAAGATTTTTGATAATTGATTCCAGTTTCTTCACTAATTTTGGGTCTGTTAAAATTTTCTATTTCTTCCCATTTGAGTTTTGGTAGTGTGTGGTGTCTAGGAATTTGTCCATTTCTTCCAGTTTGTCCTGTTTGTTTGCATATAATTTTTCATAGTATTCCCTGATAATTGCTTATATTTCCAAGGGATTGGTTGTGAAATATCCATTTTCATTTGTGATTTTATCTATTTGGGTCTTCTCTCTTTTCCTTTTGAGAAGTCTGGCTAGGAGTTTATCAATTTTGTTTGTTTGTTTGTTTGTTTGTTTGTTTTTCAAAAAAAAAAGCTCTTAGTTTCATTGATCTGTTCTACTGTTTTTTTTTTTATTCTGTATTCTTTATTTATGCTCTGATCTTTTTTATTTCTCTTCTTCTGCTGGGTTTGGGGTTTCTTTGTTGTTCTGCTTCTAGCTCCTTTACATATGCTCTTAGATTTTTTATTTGGGATTTTTTTTCTTGTTTCTTGAAATGGCCTGGATTGCAATTTATTTTCCTCTTAGGACTACATTTGCTGCCTTCCAAAGGGTTTGGATTGTTATGTTTTCATTTTCATTTGTTTCCATATATTTTTTAATTTCTTCTTTAATTGCCTGGGTTGACCCATTCTTTCTTTAGTAGGATGTTCTTTAACTTCCATGAATTTGGAGGTTTTCCAAACTTTTCCTGTGGTTGATTTCAAGTTTCATAGCATTGTGATCTGAAAGTGTGCATGTTATGATCTCAATTCTTCTGTATTTATTGAGGGCTGTTTTATGAAGCTGTATGTAATCTATCTTGGAGAGTGTTCCATGAACACTCGAGAAGAATGTGTATTCTGCTGCTTTAGGATGAAAAGTTCTGAATATATCTGTCAAGTCCATCTGGTCCAGTGTATCATTCAGGGCCATTGTTTCTTTATTGATTTTCTGTCCATTGCTATAAGTGGAGTATTAAAGTCCCCTGCAATTACCACATTATTTTCAGTAAGATAGCTTAGGTGTGTGATTAATTGTTTTATATATTTGGGTGCCCCTGAATTCAGTGCATAAACATTTATAATTCTTAGCTCTTCTTGATGGATATACCCCATAGCTATTATATAATGCCCCTCTTCATCTCTTGGTACAGCCTTTAATTTAATATCTAGTTTGTCTGATATAAGTATGGCTACTCCAGCTTTCTTTTGAATTTCAGTAGCATGATAGATAGTTGTCCATCTGCTCACTTTAAATCTGAAGGTGTCCTCAGGTCTAAAATGGGTCTCTTGTAAGACTCTTAAAAACTGAGATCAAACTGAGGGTTGATGGGGGTGGGAGGGAAGGGGAGGGTGGGTGATGGGTATTGAGGACGGCACCTGTTGGGATGAGCACTGAGTGTTGTATGGAAACCAATTTGACAATAAATTTCATATTAAAAAATATTTTAAAAATAAATAAAAAATCAAAAATAAATGAAATGGGTCTCTTGTAGACAGCAAATAGGTAAGTCTTGTTTTCTTTTTCTTTTTTTTTTTTTATCCATTCTGATATCCCATGTCTTTTGATTGGAGTATTTAGTCCATTTACATTCAGTGTTATTATTGAAAGATATGGGTTTAGAGTCATTGTGTTATCTGTAGGTTTCATGTTTGTAGTGGTGTCTCTGGTCCTTTGTTGTCTTTGCAATACTCACAAAGTCCCCCTTAGGATTTTTTGTAGGGCTGGTTTAGTGATGATGAATTCCTTCAGTGTTTGTTTGTTTGTTTGTTTGGGAAAATCTTTATCTCTCCTTCTATTCTGAATGACAGGCTTTCTGGATAAAGGATTATTTGGCTGCATATTTTTCCTATTCATCACATTGAAAATTTCCTGCCACTCCTTTCTGGCCTGCCATCTTTCAGTAGATAGGTCTGCTACTACCCTCATGTGTCTACCCTGGTAGGTTAAGGCCTGTTTACCCCTGGCTACTTTCAGAATTCTCTCTTTATCTTTGTGTTTTCCCACTTCCACTATGATATATCATGCAGAAGATTGATTCAAGTTATGTCTGAAGGGAGTTCTCTGTGCCTCCTGGATTTCAATGTCTGTTTACTTACCCAGATTGGAGAAGTCTCAGCTATGATTTGTTCAAGCACACCTTTGGCCCGTTTCTCTCTTTCTTCTTCATCTGTAACTCCTGTTATACCAATATTGTTCCATTTCATTGAGTCATTTAGTTCTCTAATTCTCCCCTCGTGATCCAGAATTTTTTTATGTCTCTTTTTCTCAGCTTCATCTTTTTCCATAATTTTATCTTCTATTTCACCTATTCTCCCCTTTGCCTCTTCAATTCTGGCTGCCACCACCTCTAGTTTATTTTGCACCTCATTTACAGCATTTTTCAATTCATCATGAGTAATTTTTAGTTCCTTAATCTCTGTAGCAACAGATTGTATGCTGTTTTCTATGTTTTTTAAAGTCCTGCAATTCATATTATGACTATTATGCTAAATTCTTCTTAAGTTATATTGTTTATATCTGTTTTGAGCAATTCTTTAGCTGTCATTTCTTCCTGGAATTTCTTTTGAAGGGAATTCTTCCGTTTCATCATTTTCACTAGCTTTCTGTCCCTTATGTGTTTTAAAAGCTTGTTATGTGTCCTGAACCTGCGAGCACTAATATATTAAAGAGAGGTCAAACACATCCAGGGCCTGACCCTTCAGGAGGTATTTTTTGGATAGTGTTACTTGCTCTCTGTTGTTGTGAGTTTGGATACTTTATCTCCCTACTTGTAGTTATGTTTTGAACCCTCTACCAGGTGTGCTTTGATTTGTTCATTGAAGTAGCCCTGGAAAGGAAAATAAATAAACAAAAAACAAACAGAAAGTAAAACCATTCAAACACACAAACACACAAATGAACAAATAAAACCCCAAAACAAAAAAACAGAAACTCCAGCTACAAGTAAACAACAGGGTGGAAGTGGAACTGATGGAAGAGGTCTTATCCCATACAAAGAGAGAAATGACAGGGGAAGGGAAAAAGAAAGAATAAAAATTTGCCAGAGAAACTATATGGCTTAATCCAGAGAGAGAGAAAGGAGAATAAAGAAGGATGTGTGAAACATGTATGAAGAGAATGGATTAAGTATGTCTGCATAAACAAACCAACAACCAGAGTAACCAGACTAGAGGAGGGAAGAGATAAGAAGGAGAAAAGGAAGGAAGAAGGTATCTATACAATAAGAACTGTCTGAGAATTAAATCAGGCAATGGAACAGCTCTGGTGTGGAGGCGGGGCCTTCTGGTTCATCAGCATCAATACAGCTCCAGTAGATACACAGTTACCAGGTGCGGAGGGGTGTGGTTTGGTGTAGATGGGTCCCACTGTGGGCCTCCACTGTCCATTTGCTGAAGTCCCCCTTTGTTGGTGATGGAGAGAAAAATGGCGACACCCAAGTCTCTCCTCCACGGATAAGTTTTCCCAAACCACTCTGTTCGAGCTGTCCTGTGTTGTGGGCACAAATGAGGCAGTTTGTCCTGCTCCCCCAACTCTCATTCCCTGGAATTGGCCTGGGATTCGAACTCCCTTTCCATGTGCCCTCGTACTGGGGAAGTGCTACTCCACACCACCTGATATTTGGTCTCTGGCTGGCAGACACAGGCAAGCTTTGTCCTGCCCCACAGCACTCCAGGGAGGGGATTGCTTTCTCCTACTGTGGACTGTGTTCCTAACCTAGCCACCAAGCCTGGGGTTGACTCCCTTCCTCCCTAGGTGTGCAATTCAGGAAGCTGGCCCCCGTCTGGAGAAAGCCTCTCAGAGACTGGCTCTTTCCCCATCCCAGTCTGTGTTTTTTCTCTTGTCCAGATACAGTCTTATGCATCCCCAGCCCCTCTTTCTCTTCCCTTTGTCTCTCCGCAGAAGGGAATCCCTCCCCTCCATTCGTTTTATCTCTCCCAGTTTGCAATCATGCATCTATGGCCCGTCAAGTTGTCCTGGTAGGTCCCTGGAAGCACGACTGTCTCTTTTCCACCCCTACTCTTGGAGTTCAAAGTCCTTTAGCTTCAATACTGCTTTGTTTGTCTAAACCACATCTTCTTTATCCAGTCATGATTTTATGGACATTTGGACTCTTTCCGTAATTTGGCTATTGTTGAAAGCACTGTTATAAACATTGGGGTACACGTACCCTTATGAATCAGCACTCCTTTATCCTTTGGATAAATTCCTAGTAGTGCTACTGCTGGGTCATAAGGTAATTCTATTTTTAATTTTTTAAGGAACCTCTCCATTGTTTCCAGGGTTATTGCACCAGTTTGCATTCCCACCAACAGTGCAAGAGGGTTCCCCTTTCTCCACATCCTCGTCAACATATGTTGTTTCCTGAGTTGTTAATTTTAGCCACGCTGACCCATGTGAGGTGATATCTCAATGTGGATTTGATTTGTATTTCTCTGATGTTGAGTGATGTTGAGCATCTTTTTATGTATCTGTTGGTCATCTGGATGCCTTCTTTGAGAAAATGTCTATGTGTGTCTTCTGCCCATTTCTTCACTGGATTTTTTTTTTCAGGTGTTGAGTTGGGTAAGTTTTTTATAGATTTTAGATACTAACCCTTTATCTGATGTGTCATTTGCAAATATCTTCTCCCGTTCTGTTTGTTGACTTTTAGTTTTGTTGATTATTTTCTTTGCAGTGCAGAAGCTTTTTATCTTGATGAGGCCATAATAGTTCATTTTTCCTTTTATTTCCCTTACCTTTAGATATGTGTGGAATGAGAAGTTGCTGTGGCTGAGGTCAAAGAGGTTGTTGCCTGTTTTCTCCTCTAGGGTTTTGATGGTTTCCTGTCTCATATTTAGGTCTTTCATCCATTTTGAGTTTATTTTTGTGTATGGTGTTTTAAAGTGTTTCAGTTTCATTCTTATGTATGCTACTATCCAGTTCTCCCAGCACCATTTACTAAAGACAGCCTTTTTTTCCATTGGATACTTTTTCCAGCTTCATCAAAGATTAGTTGGCCATACATTTGTGGGTCCATTTCTAGGTTCTCTATTCTATTCCATTGGTCTATGTGTCTGTTTTTGTGACAATACCATACTTTTTTGATGATTACAGCTTTTTAGTAGACACTAACATCTGGGATTGTGATGCCTCCTGCTTTGGTTCATTTTTTCAACATTATTTTGGTTATTCAGGGTCTCTTGTGGTTCCATACAAGTTGTAAGATTGTTTACTCTAGTTCTGAGAAGAATATCAGTACAACTTTGGTATTGCATTGAATGTGTAAATTGCTTTGGGCAGTGTCAACATTTTAACAATATTTGTTCTCACAATCCATGGAATGTTTTTCCATTTCTTTGTGTCTTCTTCATTTTTTTCATAAGTTTTCTATGGTTTTCAGCATACAGATCTTTTACATCTTTCTTTAGGTTTATTCGTAGATATTTTCTTGGTGCAATTGTAAATGGGATTGATTTCTCGATTTCTATTTCTGTGGCTTCCACTGTTGGTGTATAGAAGTGCAACTGATTTCTGTACATTGATATTATATCCTGCAACTTGCTGAATTCATGTATCAGTTCTGGCAGGTTCTTGGTGGAGGCTTTTAGGGTTTCCATGTAGAGTATCATGTCATCTGAGAAAAGTGAAAGTTTGACTTCTTCTTTGCCAATTTTGATGCCTTTTATTTCATTTTGTTGTCTGATTGCTGATGTTAGGAATTCCAACACCATGTTAAACCACAGTGGTGAGAGTTGGCATCCCTGTCGTGTTCCTGAATTCAGGAGGAAAGCTCTCAGTTTTTCTCCGTTGAGGATGATATCAGCAATGGGCTTTTCATATATGGCTTTTATGACTTTCTGGAGAAAGTCCTTTCTGGAAGATTTTTATTAATAAAGTATGCTGTTTTTCATCAAATGCCTTTTTTGCATCTATTGACAGGATCATATGGTTCTTACCTTTCTTCTATTAATGTGATGTATCATGTTGATTGATATGTGAATATTGAACCAGTCCTTCAGCACAGGAATAAATCCCACTTGATCATGGTGAATAATTATTTTAATATACTGTTGAGTTCAATTTGATGGTATCTTGTTGAGAATTTTTGCATCCATATTCATCAGGGATATTGGCCTGTACATCTCCTTTTTAGTGGGGTATGTGTTTGGTTTGGGAATCAAGGTAATGCTGGCTTCAGAAAATGAGTCTGGAAGCTTTCCTTCCATTTCTACTTTTTGAAACAACTTGAGAAGGATAGGTATTAACTCTGCTTTAAATGTCCGGTAGAATTCCCCTGGGCAGCCATCTGGTCCAGGACTCTTATATGTTGGGAGATTTTTGATAACGGATTCAATTTCTTCATTCGTTATGGGTCTGTTCAAATTTTCTATTTCTTCCTGTTTGAGTTTTGGTAGTGTATGGTGTCTAGGAATTTTTTCATTTATTCCAGGTTGTCCAGTTTGTTGGCATATACTTTTTTTTAATGTTTTATTTATTTTTGAGACACAGAGAGACAGAGCATGAGCAGGGGAGGGGCAGAGAGAGAGAGAAACACAGAATGGGAAGCAGGCTCCAGGCTCTGAGCTATCAACACAGAGCCTGATGTGGGGCTCGAACTCACAAACTGTGAGATCATGACCTGACCCGAAGTCGGACGCTTAACTGACTGCTCCACCCAGGCACCCCGGCATATACTTTTTTATAGTATTCTTCAATAATTGCTTGTGTTTCTGTGGTGTTGGTTGCGATATCTCCTCTTTCATTCATGATTTTATCTTTTTGGGTTCTCTCTTCTTTTTGAGAATTCTGGTTAGGGGTTTATCAGTTTGTTTATTTTTTCAAAAAAACAGCTCTTAGTTTCATTGATGTGTTATGCTTTTTGTTGTTGTTGTTGTTTTGCTTGTTTGGATTCTATATTTTTTATTTCTGCTCTAATCTGTATTATTTTTATTCTTCTGCTGGCTTTGGGTTTTCTTTGCTGTTCTGCTTCTATTTCCTTTAGGGGTGAGGTTAGGTTTTATATTTGTAATTCTTCTTGTTTCTTGAGATAGGCCTGGATTGCAATGTATTTTCCTCTTAGTACTGACTTTGCTGCATCCTGAAGAGTTGGACTGTCATGTTTTCATTTTCATTTGCTTCCATATATTTTTTAATTTCTTCTGTAATTGCCTGGTTGACACATTCATTCTTTAGTTTGATGTTCTTTAACCTTTATGCATTTGGAGGCTTTCCAAATTTTTTCTTATGGTTGATTTCAGTTTTCAGTGTTGTGATGTGAAAATATGCATGGTATAATCTTGATTCTTTTATATTTTTGAGGGGTGTTTTGTGACCCAGTATGTGATCTATCTTGGAGAATTTTCCATGTGCACTTGAGAAGAATGTGCATTTTGCTGCTTTTGGATGAAGGGTTCTGAATATATCTGTCAAAGTCATCTGGTCCAGTGAATCATTCAAGGCCATTGTTTCTTTGTTTATTTTTATGCCTGTCTATTGTTGTAAGTGGAGTGTTAAAGTCCCCTGAAATTTCCTTATTTTTTTTAATCAATAAGATTGCTTACGTTTGTGATATCATGGTATTATTATCTATACATTTATTTATGTTTGTGATTAATTTATTTATATATTTGAGTTCTCTCATGTTTGGGGCATAAACATTTACAATTGTTAGCTCTTCTTGATTGATAGACCCTGTAATTTTGATATAAGACCCTTCATCTTTTGTTACAGCCTTTAGTTTAAAATATAGTTTTTCTGATATAAATATGGTATTTCAGCTTTCTTTTGCCTCCCAGTAATGTGACAGATGGTTCTCCATCCCCTCACTTTCAATCTGAAGGTGTTCTCAGGTCTAAAATGAGTCTCTTGTAGACAGCATATAGATGGATCTAGGGTTTTTTTTTTCATTTATTTATTTTTGAGAGAACAGGGAGAGGCAGAGTGCAAGCAGGGGAAGGGCAGAGACAGAGGGAGACGCAAAATCTGAAGCAGGCTCCAGGCTCTGAACTGCCAACACAGAGCCTGATGCAAGACTTGAACTGCTGAACCGCAAGATCGTGACCTGAGCCAAAGTCAGACATTTAACTAACTGAACCATCCAGGCACCCGGGATCTTGGTTTTTTGTTTTTTATTCATTTTGATATCCTATGTCTTTTGATCATGGCATATAGCCCATTTACATTCAGATTTATTATTGAAAGATATGGATTTGGTGTCATTGTGTTATCTGTAGGTTTCATGTTTGTGGTGATGCCTCTGGTCCTCTTTAGTCTTTAAAGAATTACACTCATGAAGGCCACTTTAGGATCTCTTGCAGGGATGGTTTAGTGGTCATGAACTCCTTCAGTTTTTGTTTGAGAAATTCTTTATCTCTCCTTCTATTCTGAATGGTAGCCTTGTTGGATAAAAATTATTGGCTGCATATTTTTCCTATTCAGCACATTGAATATTTCCTGCCACTCCCTTCTGGCCTGCCAAATTTCTGGCCTGCTACTACCTTATGTCTCTACCCTTGTAGGTTAAGTCCCGTTTGTCCCTAGCTGCTTTCAGAATTCTCTCTTTATATTTGTATTTTGCCAGTTTCACTATGATATTCTGTGGTGAAGACCTATTAATTTTGCATCTGAAGAGAGTTTCTGTGACTCATGGATTTGGGTGTCTGCTTCCTTCCCCAGATTAGGGATGTTTTCAGCTATAATTTGTTCAGGTAAACCTGCCCCTTTCTCTCTTCTTTTTTATTTTGAAACTCCTATGATATGGATATTATTATGTTTTACTGAATCATTTAGTTCTCTAATTCTCCCCCCATGGTCAAGTATTTTCTTATCTCTCTTTTTCTTGGCTCATCATTTTCCATAATTTTGTTTTCTATTTCACTTATTCTCCCCTCTGCCTCTTCCATTCTTGCTGTCACTGCATCTCGTTTATTTTGCACCTCATTTACAACATTTCTTAATTCATCATGACTATTTCTTAGTTTCTTGATCTCTGCAGCAGTAGATTCTCTGATGTCTTCTATGCTTTTTTTTCCAAGCCAAGCTATTAATCTTATGACTGTTATGCTAAATTCTTGATCAGATACATTGTTTACATCTGTTTTGAGCAATTCTATAGCTGTCATTTCTTCCTGGAATTCCTTTTGAGGAGAATTCTTCCATTTCATGATTTTGGCTAGTTTTCTGTCCTTTAAGTGTTTTAATAGTTTGTTATGTGTCCTGCACCTGGAAGCACTACTATATTAAAAAGCATACTATATGCTGTCCAGGGCCTGGCCCTTCAGGAGGTGTTTTTGGAGTGTGTTGCATGGTTTCTGTTGTTGTGACTCTAATATCTTTATCTCCCTACTCATAATAGTGGTTTGGACCTTCCACTAGGTGTGCTTTGATTTGTTCACTGAAGTAACTCTGGAAAAATTTTTAAAAGAGCGTGGTGGACCAGGAAGCCTTATCTCATACAAAGAGAAATGACAGGGGAGGGGAAAAAGAAAAGAAAAATTGAATCAGAGAAACTATATGGCTTAATCCAGAGATAGAGAGAGAGAGAGAGAGAGAGAGAGGAAAATAAAGAAGAAGGAGATACAGAAGAGGTATAAAAAGAATAGATTAAAAATGCCTGTTTAAACAAACCAACAACCAGAATAAAGAAATAAGGAAAAAAAGAAAGAAAAAATATATGTATATGAAATATATGATATACATATCATAAGAATTGACCAAGAATTAAATCAGAAAATGCAAAACCACTGGACCAATATCTGATGGTGCCTTAGAACCCATGGCTGTGCTGGTCTGGAGGAGGGGCTGTCTGGTTCATCAGTGTCAATCTTGATGGGTAGATAAGCAGTTACCAGGCACAAAAGGACATGGTTTGGTGTGGGCAGGTCCCACCTCCACTGTGGGCCTGCTGTTCTATTCCCTAAAGCTCCACCTTATTGGTGATCGAGAGAAAAATGGTGATACCCAGTCTCTACTACCCAGACCAGGTATCCCAGACCACTCCATTCATGCCATCCTCACAGTGCCCCTTGGGCACCAATGGGCCAGTTTCCATGCTACACAGTCTCTGGCACCTCCCAGGCACCCAGCTGGGATTCAAACCCTGATGTCTCAAAGGATCCTGTTCCACATGCCCTGTTCTGGGGTAGTGCCACTCCACCCAGCTGATAAAGGACCTCTGGCTTGTGGGCGCCTGCAGGGTCTTTTGTCCTTGGAGTGGCTCTATATCTTCTTCTCACAGGACTTAAGGAAGGGGACTGCTCTCTTCAACTGCACCTCTGAGCTAGCTACTGAGCCCAGGGCTAGCTCCCCATACCCCCCAGGCACGTGTACAGGGCAGGAAGCCCTGTATTGTGTTAGAATCCACAACCCTGGATTGTGTTAGAAACTGGTTCTTTCTCCTTTTTTTCATTCCATAGTCCATGGTCCAGAGAGGTTTTTCTTTTGTCCGAATACAATCCTACACTTCCACAGCCTCTCTTTCTCTTCATTTTGTTTCTCCACAGAAGGGAATTCTTCCCCTTCATGCCTACATCACCTGTTTTATCTCTCCTAGTTTTGAATCATGCACCTATGACCCACCAAGTTAACCCCCTTGGGACCCTGGAGATGTTTCTGTCACTATGTAGCCCAGATTCCTGGAATTCCAGGCTTCTGACCTCAATACTGCTGTGTTTGAGGGACGAGGGAACTTTGGGTCCCCCTACTCCTCTACCATGTTGACTCCAGCCAACAAATATTTATTTATGCTGTCTCCTATATTTTACCAATGTATATACCTTTACCAGTGTTTTTATTTTATTTTATTTTATTTTATTTTGCTTATAGCTTACTGTCTACTGTGCTTTCATTTTAACACGGAGAACTCCTTTCAGTATTGTTTGCAGGGTAGTCCAGTTTTTAATAAACTCTCTAAATTTTTACCTGGAAATGTCTTTATTTCTTCTTATTTTATTAAAGATTAATTCTACTGGATATAGAATCCTTGATTTATAATCATTTTCATCTAGCACTTTGAATATGTCATCTGTCCATGATTTGCAAAAGCTATAAATTTTATTGAGGATCTCTTCTATGTGAAATCCACTTCTGTCTTGTTGCTTTTGAAAATTTTATTTTGATGTGTCTATTTGTAAATCCCTTTGACTTTATACTCCTTGGAGTTTGTTGTGTTTCTTGGATGTGTAGATAATTTCTTCATCAAATATCCCTTCAACTATTCTTTCTCTCCTTTCTTGTTTCTTTCTATTTCTAGGACTCTCATTATGTATATGATATGCTTATGACTTTCCACATGTCTCTGAGGCTCAGTTCAATTTTCTTCATTCTTTTTTTTCCTTCTTAGTTTCTCAAAATGGTAATTTCTATTGATCTATTTTCATATTTATTAATCATTTTTCCTGCTCAAATCTGCTGTTGAGTTGAGCCACTCTAATAAATTTTACAATTTATAGCTTCTTAATTACAGTCTATACTGGAGGAGACATTATTCCCATATTTTCCTTATGTCTTAAGACATGGTTTTCTTTAGTTCTTTTTACATATTGAAAATAGTTGATGTACAGGGGATGTACATCATGGATGTCTCAGATGGTTGTATCCAACTCTTGGTCTCAGCTCAGGTCTTGACCCCAGAGTCATGAGTTCCAGCTCCATGTTGGGCTCCATGCTGGGGTGAAGCCTACTTAAAAAAATAGTTGATGTGTAGTCATTGTCTAGGAAGTCAAACTTCTGGGCTTCCTCAGCACAGTTTTTATCAATTTAAATTTATTTACTTCATTTAGTTTTTATTTATTTACATTTTGTGTGAGTGCATAATATTTGTTTGGGTATCTCATATTTATTACTGAAGATTGGACATTTTAAACAATATAACGTGGAAATCCTGGAACTGATATTCTCTCTCCCTCAAATTTGTTATTCTGCTATTTGTTGTGTTTATGTTTGTTTAATATTTTTTCTGACATAATTCTGTAAGTTCTGGTTCTTTTTCCTGTTTTCTCACTGAAATTTGCTTAGTTTGCTTAGTGTTCTGCTAATGATTTGAATAGAGATTTCCTTAAATGTCTCCCATCAATAAGTTTCTTAGACTTACCGAGAGACTGTGTGTGAAGGTTGGGACAGGCCTTCAATACTCAGGCAGGCAATTAGCAACCCATCTTTAGCTTTTACATTCTGCTTGCATACAGCCAGAGATGAGATCTTAGAATCTCTCAGGTCTTTACTAAACATGTGCACAACTCCTGGGCATGCAAACAGTATACCTGTTTGTGCCTATGGTCATCTAGATTCTTAGGTATATGCCAGCACCACTGTGACATCTTGCTCCTTAGCTTTTCTTTTCTTTTTCTTTAAAGTTTATTTACTTATTTTGAAAAAGAGAGAAAGAGGGAGAGTGGGAGAATCACAGGCAGGCTCCACACTGACAGCAGAGAGCCCAATGTGGAACTCAAAACATGAGATAATAACCTGAGCTGAAGTCAGACGCTTGAGCAACTGAACCACTCAGGTTCCCCAGCTTTTCTTTCAAGTATTTTGGTTAGCCCCATTATCCACTGCCTGATGAATTTATGAAGTTAAACTATTGCCCCTAATTGTTTTTGACAAGCATCCCTGGAGAAAATATTTTTAACATTTAGTGAAGTCCAAGTCAGGTTAAATAAAAACAGCTTTGTGAATTAAGTCTTACAGGAAACCACCAGACAAGTCCCATAATGACAAATTCTCCAAGTATGGGGCTTTGAAAGACCTCCAATCACTTTATATCCCTCCTGGTGCTGCCAAGCTCCTGTTTTTCATTGTTATTGTGAGCATTTATCTTTAAGGCTACCACAAACTTAGTGAGGGTAGAGTGGGAATACTGCAAGCTTACTGTTCTTCCTGATATTCATCTGTTTGTCTTAACCACTCCGCAGATTGGCATAAGCCCTTGGTAAATTTACAGAATTCTGAGAAAGTTGATTCTGACAAATTTCATCAGTTTTTTACTTATTTTTTCTTTTACTTTTATTTATTTTTGAGAGACAGAGAGAGACAGAGCACAAGCAAGGGAGGGACAGAGAGAGACGCACAGAATCCGAAGCAGGCTCCAGGCTCCAAGCTGTCAGCACAGAGTCTGACATGGGACTCAAACCCACGAACCATGAGGTCATGACCTGAGCTGAAGTCAGAGACTTAACCAACAGAACCTCCCAGGCACCCCAGTTTTTTAACTTATTTTATGGAGAAGAGAGTTTTCAGAAGTCCTTATTCCACCATTTTTATTTATGTTGTACTGCTTCCTTCTTGGTTTTCTGTGAGAAATCTGCTGTTTCACTATAGAAATTTGTGTTTCACTATAGGTAATGTATCATTTCTCTCTGGATGCTTTTAAGATTTTAAATTTTTTATTTAGGTTTTTAAAAGTTTAATTATAATGTATTTTTATGGATACTTTAGGTTTATCCCATTTGGATTTTATTAAGCTTCTTGGATTTATAGATTGTGTCTTTGGCCAAATTTGGGACATTTTCAGTCATTGATTTCTCTTTATTCTTTTTACCCTAATGTCTCTCCCTCTTTCCTATCCCTTTGGGGGATACTCTTAAAACCCAGAGAAAGGAATTGCATTTAAATGTCCTCAGGCAGGTTATCTGGGTCCTGTCTCTGCCACCAGAATGAGAGGACTGTCCTCAGAAGTTGCTGCAGCAGATACTCTGAGGACCAATATCAGTGCCAACATCCCTGGGTGTCCCAAGGCTGCAGTTTTACCTGGTGAAGGTTTTCTTCTTACAGAGTTTCCTTTCCTAACACAACTCTTTCTGCTTAGCAACTTCAGCTTACTGTCTACAGAACATCTTTAACACCATTATTCTGACTACAATTGACAGTATTCTGATTGTGATTCTTTTTGCATTATTGCTTTGAATTGTTATTTATCTCCTTTATTTTAGTTTACTTTTTTAATGTACATTTTATTTCAGCAACTGGACCATGAGATCTCTGAGGAAAATGTAGACCTTTTGGTAAAACTCTCTGCAGAAAGATCTCATGGAGTCATTTTCCAGGAATCTCTTTAAATGTATACCAAGAGTCCAGAGGGCACCAGAAATGCTAATTACTAGTAGAAATTAAAGGATTCCTGTTTCTCTGCCTGATTGATGAGGGAGGGGGTTTTATGGAAGCAGAAGTCAGCAAAACTCCAGAAGGGGTGATGTATAAAAGAGAGTCAAGTTTCAATTATAGCCTCCCTCAGAGATTAATAGAAAATGAGGCAAGAGCTCTAGCTGGATCAGGGACTCTGTGCCCATCTTGCAATATCTTTCTGTATCCTGGGGTGGAAGATTGTTGACAGGGAGAGCAACAGAACCAGGGCTGTCTGGACTTGAGAAAGGTTGCATGACACACACCCTATGTAGAACCCTGGGGTGTTAATCACTGAATCCTCCAAGATGCATTTAGAGCCTCTTCAGTCCTCTTCAATACCTCGTAGGGCCTCATGCACAGGTGCTTCCCACGACATTGCATGATCCAGATACTGAACATATTAATTTTCAACTGTTTATTTACAATGATTCCAACTGTTGAAATTATCAGGTCATATTTCTAGAATAATGGCTAAATGTGGGTTAACTATTTTTTTCATACTTGTCTCCTCCCTTTCTCACCTTTTTTTGGTTGTTTGTTGTTGTTGAGTTAAATGACTTTTACAAGTATGCAAAATAATCACTATTTAAGTCATTGGTGGCTCCTATATTTTCACTATATATGACTTTGGTATTCAAAATATGTGAAAGTGCTCCTCAAATGAGGGGGTCTTTGGAAGGACTTGAATATGAGATAATGGGATAATTTGGAAAAAATATCTTGACTTATACCAGGGTGCATGCTCACTGTATCTTCCTTATAGATATTGTGCAGCAGTTATATGCCAGGCATCATGCTAGTGGTGTTCCCTGAGGCCAGAGTTTTCTAAGTGAGCTTTTTTGGCCATAAGCCAATGTCCAACCTCTTCCACAATAACTATGTGCCATTGCAATCTGGAACTACTTTCTGTTGCTCTTTCTATGCCTTTGCAAATTTAGCTCTTTCCCTCTGAAATGTCTCCTCCTCTACTGAAAATGCACTAAATAAAATGCACTATCCTTTGAGACCCAGATCAAAGTCTGCATTGGGTACACAGTTGCACAGACTCTGAGCCAGATATCTCATGTTTCAGATATTTGGCTTCTTGAATTCTTTCCTCATCCTGATCTCTCCAACCATTGCCACCCATAATCTGTGGTCCAATTCTGAACCACTTACACAGACTGTAAGTGAATAGTATGGGAAGTTTATAATTACAGTAGTTATCTACCAACACTCTATAACTCAGCCTTCTTCCTCATAGGGATAGGCTGCTGAGAAAAAAAAAAACATAAAGAATAAAAAGATCCATTTTTTTGTTAGGAGCAGATGACTGATTAACAAAGCATTTCTGAAGATGAGGATTACAAAATGAGATTTACATCACAGAGAGTGACAAACACAAAGCTACATTTATGGCAACAGATAGAAAAGCATAAAAAAGATCACACTTTGAAGATTTTCAGGCACAAACAAGCCATATTATTGGGAAGCAACATATAAAAGGCGTGAAGAAAATGGAAGAACTCTCTAATCATCAGGAAAAAATAAACTTGGGCATGATATCTCATGATAATCAAGGCAGGGTCAATCTCTGGGTTGGCTCAAATCCTTACATTCACCTAGAAGAGATGCCCATGAAAGTAACATCAAAGTCTATGTCCTAGCCCTGTGGCATACTATCTGTGTGGCTCCAACTCTAAAGGAAGATACTTGACCAGTGTCCAGGGCATCAACCACAAAGTGCTTTGCATCTGTTAGACAGTTAATGGAGCTGTTCCTCTATGCACATCTCAGGAGAACATTCCGATTTTCACTCTTTGTTAAGCAATCATGACATCTTAAAGTGTTCTGGTTCCACTGAGGCTTTTTTGCCCTTTCTTCTAGGAGAGTTATGTCTTCCTGAATCCTGATGAAAAATGACAAACAACATAGGTGTGTAGTAAAAGGGAAATTTCTCTTAAGAGAGGTGTTCAGCATCCCCCTCCTGTCCAGGAGGCTTATCTGTCAGCCCAGAATGCACTGACTGGAATAGGGTCAGATGTTATGTGATCATGAACAGGACATTTAATCTCCATGGGCCTCAGTCTCCTCACCAGTAAGGACATTTGGATCAACTGAACAAACTTCTGTTGAATGATTGCTATGAAGCAGCCCCTGACATGTGCTGGTGGGAAGGAGGATAGGAGCCCAGTGATGAAGAATTACATGACCCCATTCTCCAGGAGCACACAACCAGGAATTAGGATACCATTTCTTTAGTTTTGAATCAAAGTCTCCATTTCAGGCCAGTAGCTGACAGTTCACTTATAGGGACGACGCTACAGTAAAAAAGATATACACCTAACACTCTGGAAACTTACTGGACCCAAATTGCCACAGAATGAGTCAGAGGTAAAATAACCCTAAATGGGTTGTTTTAAACCTTAACAACAAGGTTGTTAGCAAAGCCAGTTCAAGAAAGCAAACAATAATATTTGCATACATTATGTTTTTAAAAAAGACATTTTGATTATACAAGTAACCCATGTTAAGTGCAGGATAATTTTCAGATACAGGTAAACAATAAGAAGAAAATGAAAATCACCATATCACTGATATCTGGGAATCTGTGTTTCTGAGGATGACTCTGTCTCTCCACCTGCATTGAAGTTAAATGCATTTTCCATATTCATAAAAAAATGAATAAATCTCTATAGTGCCATTTTAATGAATGTAGAGTGATTCAGTCTGGATCATGATTTGATTTTTCTTTTTTTTTTAATTTTTTTTAACATTTATTTATTTTTGAGACAGAGAGAGACAGAGCATGAACGGGGGAAGGTCAGAGAGAGAGGGAGACACAGAATCTGAAACAGGCTTCAGGCTCTGAGCTGTCAGCACAGAGCCCGACGCAGGGCTCGAACTCACAGACCGAGAGATCATGACCTGAGCGGAAGTCAGACGCCCAACTGACTGAGCCACCCAGGCGCTCCCATGATTTGATTTTTCTAAAGAAACTATAATCAACTCTACTTCTAAATATCTATATAAATTCCTACTTATTTCAAATAAGTTTTTAGAAATTGAATTGCTAGGGGCGCCTGGGTGGCTCAGTGGGCTGAGTGTCTGACTTCAGCTCAGGTCATGACCGCAGCTCTGAGTTTGAGCCCTGCGTCAGGCTCTGTGCTGACAGCTCAGAACCTGGAGCTGCTTCAGATTCTGTGTCTCCCTCTCTCTCTGCCCCTCCCCCACTCATGCTATGTCTCTCTCTGTGTCTCAAAAATAAATGAACATTAAAAAAAAGAAGTTGAATTGCTAAATCAAGACACATATATACACATTGACAAATGAAGTTTTTTGTAATCTACTTTGTTAATAATAAATGCCAGTGGGGCATCCTCAACCTTATTTCTTCACACCATTTCACCAATCTGCTCCCATGAGTTACCATTCCCACTTCAAATGACCGGCTTGCACACATTCACATTCATGACATTGACCCATCTATATTATTGCACCACAAAAGCTGTTAAGTGTATGTTTTCACACTAATTAGCATATAAATGTGGTAATCTTTAAAAAAATACATTTTTACTACATCAAGTTTTCAATACCTTCCTTGCAATGTAACATGCATATGCCAACTTATGTGGACTACAACGGAGAGAAAAAACACAGTGGAGGAGGATGAAGAAGAAAAATAATAATATACATTAACATATCTGCTACCATATCCTCTAAATTTTTTAAATCTTTGACAAAAAGCATTAGTGATTTTTAAAACCCTTAACATGAATCAGGGTCTATTTCTTCTCTGCTGGTCGCCAGAAAGGGCATGTGGCCCAGTGGTGAGAACCCAGATTCTGGGTGGAAAGGCAAGAGTCTGGTTCTTGTTTCACACCTTAAAGTTTTGTGAACAAATTTGAGCAGAGCAATTAAGTTTTTCATCTAGAACCTGATGAAAATCTTTCTAAGTCTACCTCACATAACAATATATTTATTTATTGAAATTACCATTAAATTAAAGAGTTATGGTTAAGATCAACTGGCATCACTGCTTCGGTTTGGTTTGCCTCCAGAAATAATTAAAGTTTTACAAGTTTAATTAGTTTTTCTTTCAGTTATTTGAAGAGGTACTTTCACTAAGATGTTGAAACACAATTACACTTAATGGTTGGCTGTAAGCAGAGAGGTCCAGGTCATGACTTGTCCGCCTTTGTGTGCCCAGAGCATCACTGATAAGATCTACCCAGAAAAAAAGCCAAGACAGTGGAAAAATTAACAACTGGTTTATTTAAATCTGAAAATGTTTCATTACGCATGGACAAACATGCTGAATGCATTAGGTTATTTTAAAGTTACAAATGATTCTAATTTTCCATTTGGTTCATAACTATCTCTGTGGACTAGGGCCAATGAAACTAACTAAAATCCATAGAATATTTTGGTGGCCTTCTTTCACTGGACACAATTTTTCCTCAAGTTGCCAATAGCAAAATTAACAAATCAGCTATCTTCTGTCCATCTCCTCATGGAGCAGCTAATGACAAGGAGGAGAGGTTTGTATAACTGGGGAGAGACTTAGTATGTGAAGGTTAAGAGGAACTGTAGTTGGTGGCTACAAAAGTGGCAATCCCAGGCAGGAGGAAACAGGGCAGCAGGGGTTGTTAGGTTCTGACCTCACTCTAGCACTGCACTCCATGTCCACCTTGTCCCTTGTCCAACTCTGTCCACCATCACCATTTATTCTCATTTTACAGATAAGGGAATTATGGCTCAGAGATGAGTCACTTTTAGATGCTTACATGGTCAGTCAGTGGGTGTTTGAAGTAGGGTTTTCTGTACTTTTCTTATGCCAAATACTAAACTCATTTCTGCACTAGAATATGGAAATCTTAAAATCATGAAGTCCATTACTAGCTTAGATATAGCTAGGCAGAGTGGGGGCTGTTTCACATATAAATATTACTACTACTACTAATAAACATTTACTGAACACTGATTATGTGCTAGGAACTAATGCAGACACTCTATATGCTGCTTCAGATAAAATGGGGTAGGCTTGGGGTACCTGGCTTAGTCAGTTAAGCGAATGACTCTTGATTGTGGCTCAGGTCATGATCTCATGGTTCTCGAGTTTGAGTCCTGCATCGGCCTCTGTGCTGACAGCTGGAAGCCTGCTTGGGATTCTCTGTCTCCCTCTCTCTCTGCCCCTCTCCTGCTCGCTCTCTCTCTCTCTCTCACTCAGTCTTAAAAAAGTAAACATTTAAGATTGGGTAGGCATCATCAAACTTTTCAGCAATGGAAAGCAACAAAGGCTTATTTCTGACTCATACTCTGTGTACATTTTGTGTTGGCTGGGACTGAAATCTATGTTATTTTTACTGTCTGGCAGAGACAGAGGAAAGGCATATAAAATCATACACTGCCTCAAAGCATTCACCTAAAAGTGACACAAGATCAGATGTCATTGGCTGAAGCACAATCACACAGACATCCCTAATTTCAAGGGGAGCATACTCTGCCTGGAAGGCAGGATCAGAACCATTAGGCAGCAGCAGCAGTGACCTTTGTGCACTCATGTGCCCATTAACTCCCAAATAGCTATTCTACAGTTAACAGATGAGGCTCTGAGAGCTGTAGGGACTTGTCATAGGTCACACATGGCTAGGAGATGTAAAGCTTGGCCTCCATTCAGTGTGAACTCTTCACCACCACACATTTCTGTCTCTCTAGCTATAGCTGAGCACCAACCATGTACTAGACAGTGCACTCAACACTTGCATGATTTATACCCATTATTCTTCCCAGTCCTTCAGGTTTTATTCATTCCATTTCACCAATGAGGACCATGAAAACAGTAACATTCTATCTTGAAAGCAATAGTTGGAAATTAAACCTTAGCTTGTCTGACCATAAAGCCTACATCCTTTGGCTTTACTTTGTGAAATCCTTGGGATACTTAGTATGGCTCTGGATGTAATAAATATGAATTAAATGCCTACACAGCACAAAATACATGGAATTCAAACATCTTTCATGTTGGCTTCTGGCAGGCAATGATATTTGAGAGCAGTAGGCTCTGTAAAATGAACAAATAAAGAGAATGAAACATGTAAAAGCTTTTAGGGGTCATCATATATATGGGCAAAGTTCTTTCTGGTTCTTTCCATTTGCCCTTGATGAGTTTCAAAGCATAATGGGCACTCCACTGATCTTTGTTTTTGTTTTAAATGAAAAAATAGATTCTTTTTCTTAACTTTCTAGAGAGATTTTAAAAATGTTATTCACATCCTACTTTGAAGAAACAAAATAGAGTAATATCATATATTAGTAATAACCTAGAAAAAAAGCCATAAAAAACAAATTAATGTCTTGGATATACAACAATATCTCATATAGATATGTGCACAATATAGATAATATTTGATTTTTTTCTCATTTTTTTGTGTATGTGCCATATACGGAGGTTTGTTATTGGTAACTGCAACTGCAATTTTTCCAAACTAAGATCTTAGACAATGACATTGGGGAAAAATTGAATAGCAGTGTGTAATTACCTTTGAGAAAGTTTAAGAAAATTTTAGAAACTAGAAATTTAGTAATATATATCTCATTTCAAAAAGAATATGTTGGGGCTCCTGGGTGACTCAGGGGATTAAGCAAAGGACTCTTAATCTTGGTTTAGGTCATGATCTCATGGTTTGTGAGATTGAGCCCCATGTGACAGTGCACAGTCAGTGCAGAACCTGCTTGGGATTTCTCTCCCTCTCTCTCTCTGCCCCTCCCCTACTCACATGTATGTGCTCTCTCTCGCTCTCTGTCTCTCAAAATAAATAAATAAACATAAAAATTAAAAAATATATTATTTTAAAAGAATACTTGATAAAAAAAAGAGACTAGACACTAGATAATCATCAGCCCATAAAACACCCCCATGAGGATTAGAATAAGAAGTTATACTTTTCACAAAACACCTTACTTCTGTCTCTCAGAAGACTGACATAATGTACTGATCTTTTTAGAGTAATACCCTCTTGCCATCTGACACATAATTGGCATAAAATATATGCAAACCTATGATAGTTACTATGTGTATGGTGTCCCTAAGGATGTGCACTAAACTTCATACACACTCTCACTGGGTGGCCTGACAGTGCTCACTGAGGAGTTCCTTGGCCTGATTCTCCATTTTGCCCAGGTGAGTCCTCTTTGCATCTTACAGTTCCTAGATTCTTAGTAAGAATCTAAAAATATAGAGGCTTCCTCTCTTTCTTCCATGTTGGAGAATTATTTAGAATTTTCAGATGATTTATATTCTGCAGATATGTCACCTTACCTCTGCCACTTTCTGCCAGGTGAATGTCTGTCTACAAGTCATTCTACCTCTGGGCATTCAGTATCCCCAGCCTGTACACCTCATACCAGAACCCTGATTCTGAGAACTTGGAAGAGCTTTGAGAGCTGGGATGCATCACACCTGTACTATACACATACATGCTAGTTGCCATGCAAACAAGCTCTCTTCTGATTGCTAATTTCCCATTCATCAGACTTATTTGAGCACCTGTTACTAAGCCAGGCTCTATGCCAGATGTTGAGGTACAAGAATGGAGAAAACTTTACCTGTATGGTTGACTTGTATTTATTTGCCAGGTCAAGAGTTATCTGAGAGTACAGACATTATGTTAAGCTTTTTTCTGTTATATTCCCTTTGTACCTAGAATGGCTCCAAGATCATCATATGTGTAAAATGAGATATTTTTAGGTTAAGGAATTTTAAGAATAAATCTGTGCATGTGGCCCAGTGTATCCTTGGTGCTAGATTGTTTGTGGTACTAGACAGCTAAACTGAAGTCCATGTTAATTAACCTCTGGTTTCAGAAAATAAAGGCTTATTATCTTAACACAACAGTCTATCAAGCTTTAAAACAACGTGCTTAGGAGCATTTAGATAATAGGGTGTTGATTAATGTGAATGGACAACAATAATATCAGCTAAAATTTATTGACTAATTCTTGTATATTACAGGTCCAGGCTCACTATGACTAAGTCAGGCTCAATTGAACATATGATTATTACCCTTTAGACTAGAATGTATTGTATATGCTGATTTTAGCTGAGTACTTGACAAATGAATCTATCTTGATGGATCAATTAGTGCTATTGGTAGGAAAGTAAATCCTCAATTATATATTTAATGAGTACTTATCAGATCTGTGTCAAATTGAAAGGAGATCCTTTTTTTTAATGTATATCCATTTTTGACAGAGAGAATGCAAGTGGTGGAAGGCAGAGAGAGGGGGTAGAGAGAATCCCAAGCAGGCTCAAAGCCCAAAGTGGGGTTCGAACCCATGAACCATGAGATCATGACCTGAGCCAAATCAAGAGTCAGATGCTTAACTGACTGAGCCACCTAGGCACCCTGAAAGGTGATTCTTAATGGTGGGTCACCAGTACACATTGGTTGGTAGTTTTATCAGAAGCTCAAGTGAAGATATATTTGCTACTGTTTCCTCTGTAGAAGATAGAATCAAAGTAAGAACATAAACTAGCATCAAAAAACAAAAATGATGAGCTATATAAAAATAAAATGAAATTTATTTGAAAAAAAGTAATAGCCTGTATTACAAAAAGTCACTTGCAAGGTACAAAGGACTCCTGGTTTTGTGATGACTCATTTGAGGAAGGAATGGGATTTTAGACAAGTAAAACCTCACAGAAACAACTCCTGTGACAAGGTTGTCAAAATAGTGACAGTGATTGAAATAAAGGTTTTAATAGTTCTACTGTTTCCTCTGTAGACATTACTATAGCTAGAATTATTTTTTCATTCTTAATACATTTGTTAAATACATCTATTTAAAACATTCTCATCAAAATATACATTATAATATATCTTCAGTAGATTTGGAAAATTAGAAGTATCCTATTAATAACAAAATAATAAACTCTAGGGGCACCTGGGTGGCTCAGTCGATTAAGCAGCCAACTATATCTCAGGTCAAGATCTCGTGATTCATGAGTTCAAGCCCCGTGTCCGGCTCTGTGCTGACAGCTCAGTCTGAAGCCTGCTTCTCTCTGCCCCTCCCCTACTCATACTATTTCTCTGTGTCTCTCTCTGTGTCCCTCTCTCTCTCAAAAATAAATTTAAAAAACATTAGAAAATTAAAAAATAAAAATGATAAACTCTAGAGAATATTAGAATAATTTTTCTCCTCTTCATATTCATTGTTGAAAAGTTTATAGCACTTATTCATATACAGACTTTAAAAATGATTTTTATTGGTTCTGTTATATCTGACAAAATTGAGAAGGATCATAAATTCCTTTCATAAATAAAAAAATGGAATTGAAATATAGTCATGATAACTCATTTAGGAATCTCATATAAGCCTCCTTAGGTGAATCATTTTGGTGAGAGGGGGCAGCTTATTTCAAGAATGATATTGACAAAGAGAATATACAAAAGGTGACAGGGAATCTGAAAACTTATATGCAGAAATCTATAATATTTGTAGGAGTCATACATAATAAAGGTCTTCAACTATGTAAAATCATATTTTGTAATGAAATAATATCTCAAGTGCCAGAACTAGGATGAAGAAGGGGAAGCCTCAAGAAGAATAACCAAGACTAGTCATAAGAAATGAATGTATAACAAGGAAAACTTTTTTCAAAATAAGATAGGCTGCCTCTTATAGTAGCTTTCTCTACCAGATATGCTCTTCAGGAAATCTTTGTGTTTTAGGAGAATCTATGGGTTAATTCACAAGGTACTTTCCAACTATAAGGTTGTGGCCCCCATGGCCATGCTTTCTGATGCTGGATTGTTGTCTGGACTCACCTCTCACATGACAACCACTCTTTTTGTCTAAATTCCAAAATGTTTTTCTTTACAATATTAATTTGGCTAAGTATTGAAGTGTTTGAACTAATTCTGTATTCCTTTCTATAAAGGCAAGATGTGGAATGTATAAATGACTTGAGGCTACCAGTAATATTTTAGGTTCAGTTTCCCTTCATGTATATTGATACTTATGTGGGTAATAGATTACCTTTGTTGGAATTAGCTACATTTGGTAGTTGTAGTTGCAAAAAGAGCAAAGTGCTTTCTAGAATTAGTGTACTTGTTTCTTCCCATGAGAAAATATATTTTCTAAAATTTGAGGGAAGTCAAGTCACTATAACTTCTTTATTTGGTTTTGCAGAGTTTGTCTGTTTTTTAGTATAGTCGACACCCAATGCTACATTGGCTTCAGGTGTGCAACATTGTGATTCAACAAGTTTATATATTATGCTATGTTCACCATAAATGTAGCTACCATCTGTCACCATACATCACTTTACCAAATAATTGATTATATTCCTTCTGCTGTCCCTTTTATTCCCATTATTTATTCATTCCTTAACTGGAAGCCTGTATCTCCCATTCTCCTTCACCCATTTAGCCCATTCTCCCATCTTCCTTTCCTCTGGCAGCCACCAGTTTGTTCATATTTATAGGTCTGATTCTACTTTATGTTTGTTTATTCACTTGTTTTATTATTTATATTCCACCTATAAATAAAATCATATAGTATTTGTCTTTGTCAGTCTTATATCACTTAGTGTAATACCTTCTAGATCCATCCATGTTGTCTCAAATGGCATGATCTCATCCTTTTTATTGACTGTTTATCCCTATGAACATAGACTCAAAAACTCTCAAAAATATTAGCAAACCACATATGACAATATATTAAAAATATTATTCACTATGATCGTATGAGATTTATCTCAGGGAGGTAAGAATGGTTCAATATTTGCACATCACTTAACATGATACAGCACATCGACAAAATGAAGGATAAAAGTTATATTATTATCTCCATCGATGCACAAAAAGCATTTGATAAAATTCAACATCTATTCATGATAAAAATTCTCAACAAAATGGGTTTAGAGGGGAACATACCTTAACATAATAAAGGCCATATATGAAAAACCCACAGCTAATATCATACTCTATCATAAAAAACTGAAAGCGTTTCCTCTAAGATCATGAAAAATACAAAGATGTCTACTCTTGAAACTTTTATTCAACACAGTACTGGAAGTTATAACCATAGGAATCAGACAAGAAAAAGAAATAAGAGGCATCCGCATTGGAAAAGAAGTTAAACTGTCACTATGTGCAGATGACATAATACTATACATAGAAAACTCTAAAGACTCTACCAAAAAAAAAAAAAAAACTATTAGAAGTAATAAATGAATTCACTGAAGCAGGATACAAAATCAATAGCCAGAAATTGGTAGTATTTCTATACACTAATAATAAAGTAGCAGAAAGAGAACGATCTCACAATTGCACAAAAAAAGAATAAAATACCTAGAAATAAACGTAACCGAAAAAATGAAAGACTTGTGCTCTGAAAACTATAATATATTGATGAAACAAATTGTAGATGACACAAACAAATGGAAAGATAGTCCATGTTCATGGATTGGAAGAATTAATATTGTTAAAATGTCCATAATATCCAAAGCAATCTAAAGATTCAATGCAATACCTATGAAAATAACAACAGCATTTTTTTTTCACAAAACTAGAACAAATAATACAAAAATTTGTGTGGAATTACAAAAGATCCCAAATAGTCAAAGCAATCTTGGTAAAGAACACATCTGAACGTATCACAATTCTGGACTTCAAGATATACTACAAATTTGTGTAACCAAAATAGTATGGCACTAGCACAAACACAGACACACGGATCAATAGAAAAGAATAGAGAGCCCAGAAATAAACACATGGTTACATGATTCATTAGTCTATGATAAATGAGGCAAGAGTACACAATAGGGAAAATACAGAATTTTCAATAAATAGTGCTGGGAAAAACTGGACAGCTACATGTAAAAGTATAAATTGGACTACTTGTTTTTCAGGGTTTTAATACTCAGTTTTTGACCATCATTTTTATGTGAGCAAAAATAACTTCAAGAAAGACTTTAAATTCTTGAAGATAGCTCAAGAATTATGCTTTATTTAGAGTCAAGTTCATGTAACAGGCTCAGAGAACAATAGTGTCCTAGTGGTCAAACAGAATTTGACAACAGAGTTGAGAGAATTTTCCCTGAAATTATATTTTATAGCACCTGAAAATTATAAACATATAGTTATTAAATTATTAGTACAGAAATCACAACATGATGCTAGCTCATCAGTGGCATAATAAGCCATATCTATCCCTGAAAATCTTATGGCCTAAATCTGTATAACAAAGCTCCCAAGCAAGGAGGAAATTAGTACCCTTAAACCTCACAGGAGGGAGAATTCCTTCTTTTAACCAGGGAGATAAGAAGAGGCTTTATCAAAGATGAGACATTGGATCTGGTCCTAAAAGCATGGAAGAAATTTTGAATATAAAAGTGGGATAAACTACGAACATTGGCAGATAATCTACCAAATATAAAGAAGATATGGAAGTAGAGTATTCTCAAGTATATGGAAAGAGCTACCTCGGGAAAACATTACATGATAAAAACCAATGGTAATATACTAAATTGCATTTGACAACTGGTTAAAAAAGAAGTTGGGTAGTAAGAATTACTAGTGGTCTTTTTTGCTATACCTATTTGGATCTGGGATAATTTGCCAGATTTTTATGACCCATGTGAAATATACTTTAAGAGTTTGGAGTTCCTTTTGGACTAGGTCTTGCTGCATCCAGGCCTCTCTGTGCCTTTTTCTCTGTGGTCGCTTGCCCTCTGCTTGCGTTCTCTAGGCTTCTTTGCATTTTCAGGGCAGTTCTGTTCCAGACAGAGTTATTAATCACCACTACCCACTTATTCATGAATTCTGTGTTGTGCTAGTCAGTTTTCCTATGGGAACAGACAACCATAAAATCTCAGTGGCTTACACTGAAAAATAGTTATTCCCTATTTGTGCTATATTATGTCTGATTGTTGACTGTAGGTCTGAGTCACATATGTCCTTTCCTCCAGGATCCAGACTTAAGGACATGCCCCCTCCTAGGAAATGCCATGCTCATAGGAGTGGGAAAGCTCTATTTGGACCTGACACACTGCCACTTCTCTTCTTATTTTATTAGCCCAAGCTAACCATCAAAGGCAGGCAAGTGTTTCCCACTTGTAAGGGGATGTTGACCTTGACATGCCAATAGGGAAGAGAGTAGCAAATGGGAGTGACATCACAGGATACCATATGCCTTAAGCCACTTTCCCTGCTTAACACAGTGGTACCATTTTGAAAAATGTGGCAGGATTTCTTGGAATTCTAATTCTTGTCTGACAGATCTTGCCATTCTCTTGCCAGGTTCATGTTAAGGGAATTGACTTTCTGAAACAGTGGCTATAGCACATCCTCCACAGTGTTTCTCTTCCAGAAAACATCCCTAGTGCAGACTTCTTACATGGAATACTGTGCCTTTCAAACATCTTAATTGCTAATCCTATGACCCAGCTGCTTTTGGAGAAATACTGTTTTGAGTTGCCAGATGCTCCCCCATATCAGCATTCTATAACAGCACTGGTTGTGTCATGTATTGACATATCTCGATACAGGATGTACTACTCAGCAGATTGGACTTCCTCCAGCAGTGACAGCTGGGCCACTGCTCTTGCTCCCTCATACCTGCCCCCTCTCAGCTACTGGCCAACCTGCCTCATCCTCCAGAGGCAACTGGGTCATGACAACTGAGTGATGAAAAATAACACTCCACTCTGCTTCTACACATACCAATAAACTTTATGACTACTAATTTTTGGTAGTAGGTTTGAATTTTAATCCACATTCATAGGTGTCTTCCAAACAAAATAGTCTTCCAAAGTGACAGTGCCAATTTATATTTACATCAGAAATTTTCTGACATTCTTTAAATTTTAGTCATCATGATAGGTATGTAGTATTATGTCCTGGTGGTTTCAACTTACATTTCTCTGATAACTAATGATGTTGAGCAACTTTTGATATAAACATTGATCATTTGAATGTGTTCCTTTTGTCAATTATTTGTTCAAGTGTTTTTTCAATTTTTTAATTGAGTCTTTTTCTTAAAGATCTGTGGGAGCATATTATATAATCGGATAAGAACTTTTGTCTATTGCATGTCCTTGAAATATTCTCTCCCACTCTCTGACCCACATTTTAATTAATGTTATATTTCAGTAAATATATATTCACAAAATTTTATTTATTTTTTTAAATACAAAATTTATTGTCAAATTGGTTTCCATACAACACCCAGTGCTCATCCCAAAAGGTGCCCTCTTCAATACCCATCACCCACCCTACCCTCCCTCCCACCTCCCAACAAACCTCAGTTTGTTCTCAGATTTTAAGAGTCTATTATGTTTTGGCTCCCTCCCTCTCTAACCTCTTTTTTTTTCTTCCCCTCCCCCATGGTCTTCTGTTAAGTTTCTCAGGATCCACACAAGAGTGAAAACATATGGTATCTTTCTCTGCCTGACTTATTTCACTTAGCATAACACTCTCCAGTTCCATCCATGTTGCTACAAAAGGCCATATTTCATTCTTCCTCATTGCCACGTAGTATTCCATTGTGTATATAAACCACATTTTCTTTATCCATTCACCGTTTGATGGATATTTAGGCTCTTTCCATAATTTGGCTATTGTTGAACGCACTGCTACAAACATTGGGGTACAAGTGTCCTGAGGCATCAGCACTCCTGAATCCCTTGGGTAAATACCTAGCAGTGCTATTGCTGGGTCATAGGGTAAATCTATTTTTAATTTTTTGAGGAACCTCCACACTATTTTCCAGAGCGGCTGCACCAGTTTGCATTCCCACCAATAGTGCAAGATGGTTCCTGTTTCTCCACCTCCTTGCCAGCATCTATAGCTCCTGATTTGTTCATTTTAGCCACTGTGACAGGTGTGAGATGATATCTGAGTGTGGTTTGATTTGTATTTCCCTGATGAGGAGTGACGTTGAGCATCTTTTCATGTCCATGTCATCTTTTCTTGGCCATCTGTATGTCTTTAGAGAAGTGTCTATACATGTTTTCTGCCCATTTCTTCACTGGGTTATTTGTTTTTTGGGTGTGAAACTTGGTTAGCTCTTTATAGGTTTTGGATACTAGCCTTTGGTCTGATATGTCATTTGCAAATATCTTTTCCCATTCCGTTGGTTGCCTTTTAGTTTTGTTGGTTGTTTCCTTTGCTGTGCAGAAGCTTTTTATCTTCATGAGTTCCCAATAGTTCATTGTTGCTTTTAGTTCCCTTGCCTTTGGGGATGCGTCAAGTAAGAAATTGCTGCGGCTGAGGTCAGAGAGGTTTTTTCCTGCTTTCTCCTCTAGGGTTTTGATGGTTTCTTGTCTCACATTCAGGTCCTTTATCCATTTTGAGTTTATTTTTGTGAATGGTGTGAGAAAGTGGTCTAGTTTCATCCTCCTGGATGTTGCTGCCCACTTCTCCCAGCATCATTTGTTAAAGACACTGTCATTTTCCATTGGATATTCTTTCCTGCTTTGTCAAAGATTAGTTGGCCATACTTTTGTGGGTCCATTTCTGGAGTCTCGATTCTATTCCATTGGTCTATGTGTCTGTTTTTGTGCCAATACCATGTTGTCTTGATGATTACAGCTTTGTAGTAGAGGCTAAAGTCTGGGATTGTGATGCCTCCTGCTTTGGTCTTCTTGCAAATTACTTTGGCTATTCGGGGCCTTTTGTGGTTCCATATGAATTTTAGGATTGCTTGTTCTAGCTTCCAGAAGAATGCTGGTGCAATTTTGATTGGGATTGCATTGAATGTGTAGATAGCTTTGGGTAGGATTGACATTTTAACAATATTTATTCTTCCAATCCATGAGCACGGAATGTTTTTCCATTTCTTTATATCTTCTTCAATTTCCTCCATAAGCTTCCTATAGTTTTCAGCATACAGATCTTTTACATCTTTGGTAGGTTTATTCCTAGGTATTTTATGTTTCTTGGTGCAATTGTGAATGGGATCAGTTTCTTTATTTGTCTTTCTGTTGCTTCATTATTGGTGTATAAGAATGCAACTGATTTCTGTACATTGATTTTGTATCCTGCGACTTTGCTGAATTCATGTATCAGTTCTAGCAGACTTTTGGTGGAGTCTATTGGGTTTTCCATGTATGATATCATGTCATCTGCAAAAAGTAAAAGCTTGATTTGAGTCATTGCCAACTTTGAT
Organism: Prionailurus viverrinus; assembly: GCF_022837055.1. Taxonomy (NCBI): domain Eukaryota; kingdom Metazoa; phylum Chordata; class Mammalia; order Carnivora; family Felidae; genus Prionailurus; species Prionailurus viverrinus. The sequence continues at coordinate 18,021,708 of NC_062566.1, forward strand.
GCCTTTGATTTCCTTTTGTTGTCTAATTGCTGATGCTAGCACTTCCAACACTATGTTAAACAACAGTGGTGAGAATGGACATCCCTGTCGTGTTCCTGATCTCAGGGAGAAAGCTTTCAGTTTTTCCCCATTGAGGATGATATTAGCTGTGGGCTTTTCATAAATAGCTTTTATGATGTTGAAGTATGTTCCTTCTATTCTGACATTCTCAAGGGTTTTTATTAAGAAAGAATGCTGAATTTTGTCACATGCTTTTTCTGCATCGATTGACAGGATCATATGGTTCTTATCTTTTCTTTTATTAATGTGATGTATTACACTGATTGATTTGTGAATGTTGAACCAGCCCTGCAGCCCAGGAATGAATCCCACATGATCATCGTGTATAATTCTTTTTATATGCTGTTGAATTCGATTTGCTGGTATCTTAATGAGAATTTTTGCTTCCATATTCATCAGGGATATTAGCCTGTAGTTTTATTTTATTTTATTTTATTTTATTTTATTTTATTTTATTTCTTTTTTTTTTTTTGCTGGGTCTCTTTCTGGTTTAGGAATCAAAGTAATGCTGGCTTCATAGAATGAGTCTGGAAATTTCCCTTCCCTTTCCATTTTTTGGAATAGCTTGAGAAGCATAGGTATTATCTCTGCTTTAAATGTCTGGTAGAATTCTCCTGGGAAGCCATCTGGTCCTGGACTCTTATTTGTTGGGAGATTTTTGATAACTGATTCAATGTCTTCACTGGTTATGGGTCTGTTCAAGCTTTCTATTTCTTCCTGTTTGAGTTTTGGAAGAGTGTGGGTGTTTAGGAATTTGTCCATTTCTTCCAGGTTGTCAAGTTCATTGGCATATAATTTTTATAGTATTCCCTGATAATAGCTTTTATTTATGAGAGATTTGTTGTAATAATTCTATTTTCATTCATGATTTTATCTATTTGGGTCATCTCACTTTTCTTTTTGAGAAGACTGGCTAGAGGTTTGTCAATTTTGTTTATGTTTTCAAAAAACCAACTCTTGGTTTCATTGATCTGCTCTACAGTGTTTTTAGATTCTATATTGTTTATTTCTGCTATGGTCTTTATTATTTCTCTTCTTCTGCTGGGTTTGGGGTGTCTTTGCTGTTCTACTTCTATTTCCTTTAGGTGTGTTGTTAGATGTTGTATTGGGTATTTTCTTGTTTCTTGAGATAGGCCTGGATTGCAATGTACATTCCTCTCAGGACTGCCTTCGCTGCATCCCAAAGCATTTGGATTGTTGTATTTTCATTTTCATTTGTTTCAACCTATTTTTTTATTTATTCTCTAATTGCCTGGTTTACCCATTCATTCTTGAGAAGGGTGTTCTTTTTTTAAAAAAAATTTTTTTAACGTTTATTTATTTTTGAGACAGAGAGAGACACAGCATGAACGGGGGAGGGTCAGAGAGAGAGGGAGACACAGAATCGGAAGCGGGCTCCAGGCTCTGAGCCATCAGCCCAGAGCCCGATGCGGGGCTCGTACTCACGGACCGCGAGATCGTGACCTGAGCTGAAGTTGGACACTCAACCGACTGAGACACCCAGGTGCCCCTAGAAGGGTGTTCTTTAACCTCCATGCTTTTGAGGTTTTCAGACTTTTTCCTGTGGTTGATTCCAAGCTTCATAGCATTGTGGTCTGAAAGTGTGCATGGTATGATTTTAATTCTTTTATACTTACTAAGGGCTGTTTTGTGACCCAGTATGTGATCTATCTTGGAGAATGTTCCATGTGTACTCAAGAAGAAAGTATATTCTGTTGCTTTGGGATGCAGAGTTCTAAACATATCTGTCAAGTCCATCTGATCCAATGTATCATTCAGGGCCTTTGTTTCTTTATTGATCCTGTGTCTAGATGATCTATCCATTGTTGTAAGTGGAGTATTAAAGTCCCCTGCAATTACCACATTCTTATCAATAAGGTTGCTTATGTTTGTGATTGTTGTTTTATATATTTGGGGCCTCCTGTATTTGGTGCATAGACATTTATAATTGTTAGCTCTTCCTGATGGATAGACCCTGTAATTATATAATGCCCTTCTTCAAGAGATCCCCTTAGGATCTCTTGTAGGCTGTGGTGATGAATTCCTTCATATTTTGTTTGTTTGGGAAGACCTTTATCTCTCCTTCTATTCTGAATGACAGACTTGCTGGATGAAGAATTCTCAGCTGCATATTTTTTCTGTTCATAACATTGAAGCTTTCCTGTCATTCCTTTCTGGCCTGCCATGTTTAAGTAGATAGGTCTGCCACTAGTCTTATGGGTCTCCCTTTATATGTTAGAGCATGTTTATCCCTGGCTGCTTTCAGAATTTTCTCTTTATCCTTGTATTTGGCCAGTTCCATTTTTATATGTCCTGCAGAAGATCGATTCAAGTTATGTCTGAAAGGAGTTCTCTGTGCCTCTTGGATTTAAATGCCTTTTTCCTTCCCCAGATCAGGGAAGTTATCAGCTATGATTTCTTCAAGTACACCTTCATCCCCTTTCTCTCTCTCTTCCTTTTCTGGAATTCCTATTATATGGATATTGTTCCATTTGATTGCATCACTTAGTTCTCTAATTCTCCCCTCATACTCCTGGACTTTTTAATCTCTGTTTTTCTCAGCTTCCTCCTTTTCCATAATTTTATCTTCTAATTCACCTATTCTCTCTTCTGCCTCTTCAATCCGAGCTGTGGTCGCCTCTATTTTATTTCGCACCTCATTTATAGCATTTTTAGCTCCTCATGACTATTTCTTAGTCCCTTGATCTCTGTAGCAATATATTCTCTGTTGTCCTCTATACTTTTTTCAAGCCCAGTGATTAATTTTATGACTATTATTCTAAATTCTTGTTCCATTGTATTGCTTAAATAGTTTTTGATCAATTCGTTAGCTGTTGCTACTTCCCAGAATTTCTTTTGAGGAGAATTCTTCTGTTTTGTCATTTTGGATACTTCCTGGGGTGGTGCAGAACTGCAGGGCACTTCCCCTGTGCTGTCTGGAGTAACTCGTGTTGGTGTGTGGGGCCACAGTCAGACCTGATATCTGTGCCCAGCCCACTGCTGTGGCCACATTCAGACTGATGTGTACCTCATCTTCCCCTCTCCCAGGGGCAGGACTCACTGTGGAGTGGTGTGGCACCTGTCTGGGCTACTTGCACACTGCCAGGCTTGTGGTGCTGCTTTGATGGGATCTGGCATATTAGCCAGGGTGGATCTTCAAGGTGCACAGGGGTGGGAGGGGCAGGCTTAGCTTGTTTTGCTGTTGGTGGTGCCCTGCGGGAGGGGCCCTGCAGCACTGGGTGGGAGACAAACCTGTCGTTGTCGGAATGGACCCACAGAAGGGCAGCATTGGGGTGTTTGCACAGTGCAAGCAAGTTAGATGATGGGAGCTGGTTCCCTTTGGGATTTCGACTGGGGGATGGTAGAGGGAGATGGCGCTGGCCAGTGCCTTTGTTCCCTGCCGAGCTGAGCTCTGTCTTCCAGGGCTCAACACTTCTCCCTCCTGTTGTCCTCTCACCCCCCCCTCTCTCAGAGCAGAGCTGTTGACCTATAACATTCCAGATGTTAAGTCCTACTGGCTGTCAGAACCAGTCTGACAGCAGTCTGACCCCTCTGCTTTTGCAAGCAAGACCCCGGGGGCTCTGCCTTGCCAGGCAGGCTGCCCCTCCACTGCCTCAGCTCCCTCCACCAGTCCGTGTAGCATGCATCACCTCTCCACCCTTCCCGCCCTCTTCTGTGGGTCTCTTGTCTACACTTGGCTCCAGAGAGTCTGTTTTGCTAGTCTTCTGGCAGTTTTCTGGGTTATTTAGTCAGATATGGGTGGAATCTAAGGGATCAGCAGGACAAGGTGAGCCCAGAGTCTTCCAATGCTGCCATCTTCCCAAAAACCTTTATAGTTTTTTGTAATCATGACTAGATAGTTCAAATTTTAAAAGTAATACTGAATTTTTCTCTTAACATGTATAATTATGTTAATTTATTTTCAATTGTTAAACCAAACGTAAATTCCTAAAGGCACTCAATTTGCTCATGACATATTTTTTTCTTTGTGTATATATCAGTAGATTGTATTTGCCAAATCCTTACTTTGATTTATTTTTAAATTGTGTTCAAGAGAAATATTTTTTTCTTTCAAGAGTTCAAGGTAACTTTTAAAGAACTAAAGAGTAACTTTCCTTTCATATATGCTCATTTTGGTTTTGTACCAAGATTATATTTGCCTTGTAAAATTAATTGGTAAGCATTTTTTTAATATTCTCTACACCTTTATATGTATTCTCCCCCAAATGTTTGGTAAAATTTATCATTGATTCAATCTGGAGTTTCTTCATAACAAAGTGTTTAATTACTGATTAAATTTAATTAATTATTTAGCGTTGTGAATATTTTATATTTATTTTTGATTTGGTTTAATAATCATATTTTCTAAGAATATATCTATTTTTCAAATTTTTGACATAAAGTTGTTCATAATAGTTACTAGTTATGTTTTTATACCTGTAGGAAACTGTGATGGCATTCCTTTCCATTCCTAATATTTGTTATTTATGTTTTATGTCATATGTATATAATATATAACATATATATAATGTAATTTGTATATAATTAAATATTATATGCTTATATATTTAATTATATAGAATATATATGACTATATAATTACTTGTACCTTTGTATTCACAAATATAATTATACTTATATAAACATATTTAAAATACATTTTAATTATATATGCATATAATATATATAATTTAATATATAATTTTATATATGTGTATATATGGAAAAAGAAAAAGAGAAAAAATAATGAGCAAATAATATAATAAATTGCCATTAACTCATCACTCAGTTTCAAAAATCATAAACTTATACCCAAATGTTTTCTCTGAAATCCCATAGTCCTCTTAACATGAACACACATGCAAAATTATTTTTAAATAAATTACAGAGACCTTTTGGCCATTTAGTAAATTCAGTTGAGAATAGACTTTTTCTACTGAGTTATTTTCCTTTTCATACTGACTTGTAGACTATTAGATTCAAAAATATATATATTTTTAACATGGGCCCTCCCTGATCAACGTATCTAAAATAACATCTCATGTCAAGTTCTGTTATTCCCTTACTTACTTTTTTTCTCTCTTTAGCACTTGCTAAAATCCAAGGTTTATTAATTAATTAATTAATTTATTTATTTATTTATTTATTATTGTCCGTCTTCCCTATCTATGAATGAAAGCTACTGTCTGATTTGTTTCCTACAGTTTTCCTGGTGGCCAGAACAGCAATTGGTACATAACAGACATTCAATAAGGATTTGTTGGATGAATTAATTTATTTGTAATAGACTGATATACATTCTGGATATACTAGTCTGGATATACTAAGCTCTTGTTGCTTACTTCACTTATATCCAATCTTTGTAGGTTTATGATGCTTTTTTATGTACAGATGTATTTAATTTTAATGTTGTCAAACTAATAAATAATTTTTGTATGATTGTCTACTTAAATATCTGTCCCTATCCTGAGAATATAAAAAAAAAGTCATTCTATATGTTCTTGTAAGGATATATTTGATTTTGCCTTTCACATATTTTTCTGAAACGTTTTTATAAATTGTGTCTGTCAGAATTCTACATTTTTTTCTTGAATGGATAGTCTGATGACTTTGTTCAACAGTTTACCTTTTGCCTATTGATCTGCAATGCCATTTATTCTCATTTAAGGTTTGATTTTCTACTAAAGAAAATTTATTTGTTATTTGTTGTCTCTAAACCATTGCCACACTATTTTAATTTCCATAGCTTCATTATAGGCTTTGCTAGGTTTTAACTGGTCAATGCCCACACACTTTGGTTCCTGTCTCAGGAGTCCCCCAAAACACTCCCAGGTACCCAGACAGGCTGTTATACTCACAGTTACTCTTTATTATAGTAGAAGGATACAGATTAGACCAAGAAAGGAAAAGGTATGTGCAACAGAGTCTAGTAGCGACTAGGCATGAGCTTCCCTTATGTTTTTCTAGTAGAGTTAGACATCACTTAATATTCCTTGCCATTATATGTAATAAAATGTGCAGTATTGTCAACTGAGAAGGTTTACATAAGTCTTGGTGTGTGGGGCTTTTATTGGTGTTAGTGACATAGACAAGAACTACCCACATGACTGACAGCTGCTCAGTTTCCAGTGGCCCCACCCCTCACAATCAAAGTAATAAGAAAAACTGCAGTAAAGGGTTAACATGGCAGCCTGACTCCCCAAAATCCACGTTCCAAAGGTCTTCAAGACTGACCCCTGATGGGCTCTTGGAGATAACTTCTGAGCCCTGGGGATACGCTGCCTGATATATCTCTGTATTCTTAAGGTACAAGATGGTATAGGCTAATTCTGTGATTTATGGTGAACATCTGTTTTTGTACGTGTGCAGCTCTGGGCCACATTGTGACATATCAGGCAGCATATCCCCAGGGCTCAGAAGTTCTCTCCAAGAGCCCATCAGGGGTCAGTCTTGAAGACCTTTGGAACGTGGATTTTGGGGAGTCAGGCTGCCATGTTAACCCTTTACTGCACTTTTTCTTATTCAAAATCATTTTAATTTTTCTTGGCCCCATGCTCATCCATATGGATTTTAGATTTGTTCTGTTGAGTTCAGTGAAATATCCTGTTAATATTTATATTTGAATTGCATTGTATTTAACGACTAAATATCTTTGTGGTATTTAGATTTCTGAAGCAAAATCTTGGTTTTCCTATTTATTTTGATTTTTTTTCTCTCTCTGAAAGAAAATACTGTATATATTTCTCCGCCAAAATGTAGCAAACATGTGTTACACTTATTTTAAGGTACATCACTTTCTTGTGCGCATTATAAATTATATGCTATAGTTTTTTATTTAAGGTATTTGCATCCCCCTTTATAAGTGAGCTTAGTCTGTAATACTTTGTTTTTATACTTGCCCTGTGTTTTTCTATTTCTTTTTATTTCATTTCTACTCTCTGGAACAGATGATGTAAGACTAGAATTATGTTTCTTAAATATAATTTATTATCAATATAATTTTGGTACTTTCATTGAAGTTCATTTTTTAAAGTTTATTTATTTATTTTGAAAAGTGGAAGGGTCAGAGAAAGTGGGGGGGTGGGGGGGAGAGAAGGAGTCCCAAGCAGGATCCATGCTGTCAGCCTGGAGTCCTACACAAGGCTTGATCTCACAAGCTGTGAGACCTGAGCTGAAATCAAGAGTCAGACTTCATTTCTGGCTGTGGGTGACTGAGCCACCCAGTGCCCCTGTTGAAGTTCATTTTAAAGTATTGATTCAATTAATTTAATTTAGTAGGTTTATAAAAGTTTTCTACCTTATGTAATTACTTTAAGATATTTTTCTAGGAAACAGGCCACTGAAGCTTCAAATTTATTTTACCAATTTATATTTCCTTATAATTTACTTTTTTAAAAGTATATTTTTGTATATAAAAATTTTTAATACAAATGTTAATCATCTGTATTCTTTCTCTTTATATAAAGGGATATGGCTAAGGTTTGTCTATTAGTCTTTTAAAATACTCAACTTTGGTTTTGTTGATCTTTACTTTTAAATCTTTTGTCATATTTATTTTTATTTCATTAATACCACCTATCTGGTGAATTTCATCCATCTAATATTTCCATTTAGTGTCTTTTTTTGTTACTTATTTTAAGCTCCGTGTTATTTGCTTTACGTCCTTGATGTGATGCTTTTATTTCTGTTTAGCTCTAAAGAACTGTGGTAGTGTTGATGGGAATGTAAATTGGTGCAGTCACTATGGAAAACAGTACAAAAGTTCTTCAAAAAATTAAAAATAGAATTACCATAGGATCCAATAATTTCTCTACTGGGTATTTACCCAGAGAAAATGAAAACACTAATTCAAAGAGATATATTCACCTCTGTCTTTGTTGCAGCATTATTTATAACAGCTAAGATATGAAAGCAACTTAAGTGTCCATTGATAGATGAATGAATAAGAAGATGAGTGAATAAGAAAAATTTGTACATATGGGGTGCCTGGTTGGCTTAATCAGTTAAATGGCTCTTAATTTTGGCTCAATTCATGACCCATGGGGTCGTGGGATTGAGCCCCATGTTTGCCTCTGTGCTGGGTGTGGAGCCTGCTTGGGATTTTTCTGTCTCCCTTTCTCTCTGTCCCTTCCATGCTCATGCTCTTTCTCTCTCTCAAAATAAATAAACATTTTTTAAAAAGATGGGTATATATGTATATACAGTAAAACCTTGGATCACAAGTAACTTCTTTTGCAAGTGTTCTGCAAGATGACCAAACATTTCTAATAAATTTTAACTTGACAAACGAGCAATGTCTTGTAATATGAGTATATGTGATGCTGAATGTCACATGATTACAACTGAGTCAATGATTTTTCTCTGTCTTTTTCTCTTTCTCTCGCTGCAGGATTGTGGGTGATTGTCAATGCAATGCCACATTCCTTTCAAAATCCTTGAAAGGAGGCAAAAGCAAATGTTATTGGATAAAGTTTCATGAAAAGAAAAAGATTCCATTGAGCTAATAAATAGCAGCAATTTGTTAGTAATAGTGAAAGTCATCCTACCCAATAACCCTCCTCTCTCTTGTCTCCCTCACACCAGCCACAAAGATTTTCAAAGGTAAGTGCAGATTAATTAGTTTCTTTTTCTTTATGTTTTGTATTTTCTTTATTATTTTGTATTATATTACATTATCATAATCATTTTATATGAATATTTTTGGGTTGTGGAACAAATCATATGAGCTTCCATTACATCTTATGGGGAAATTCACATCTATATACAAGTAGTTTGGATTACAAGCATGTTTATGGAATAAATTGTGCTCAAAAACCAAGATTTTACTGTGTATACATATATACAGGATGGATAATATTGTATAAATGGAATATTATGCAGCCATTAAAAAGGACGAATCATGCCATTTGTGACATTATGAATGGACCTAGAAGTTATGCTAAATGAAATAAGTTGTAAAACAAATACCACGTAATTTCACTCATCTGTGGAAACTAAAAAGTAAATAAACAAAAACACAGAATTAGACTTATGGCTGCCAGAGGGGAGGAGTGTGGGTGGATGTACGAAATGGGTGAAAAAGGAGTGGGAGACACAGACTTCTGGTTATGGAATGAATAAGCCATGAGAATAAAGTATAAGGGATGTAGTCAATGATATTATAATAGCATTGTGTGGTGACAGATTGTTGGTAGCTACATTGTGATGAGCGTGGCATAATGTATAAACTTGTAAAATCAGTATGTTATACACCTGAAATTAATGTAACATTGTATGTCAACTGTACTCAAATAAAAAAATAAAAATAAAATAATGTGGTAGTTTTAAAATGTGTCTACAATATATGTGTCACACCTTCCATCAAAAGTCAGAATATAACTTTTTTCCCATGAATGTGGGCTGCTGAACTTAGTGAAGAACTTCTCTTAGTGGGTCTTTGTGGATCTTGGATATCTCAGTTTCTGGGGAAAACCAGCCACCATCTTGAGAGGATGCTTAAGAAGCCCTGTGGAGAGCCCCACATGGAGTGGAATCCATATCAGCACCTACTTCTCAGAAATGTGACTAAACTGCCTTGAAAGTGCATTCTTTAGCTCAAGTGAAGTCTTCAAATGAATGAAGCTCTAGACAACATCTGCTGACTCAGAAAGCCCTCAAGCCAGAATCACTTAATTGAGCTGCTCACAAATCTCTGACATCTCTCTACAAAACATAATAAAACATTACTGTTTTGAAATCACTGTTTGGAGGATGATCTATTATTCAACAATAGATTACTAATGCATTATATTTGCATTATGTTCTATTATTGCAAAATAATTTTTACTAATGAATAATCTAGAAGTATTTTTAATTATTATCGTATAATCTTTGTTCATAGTTTTGGTTTAGTTTCTAGTTGTATTTCACTGTGGTTGAAGAATGTTAGATAATAAGATCTATATATCTTTTTTGAAATTTGTACCTATACTACATAGTCAATGTTTATAAATGTTCCATGAGTGTATAAAAAGAATAAGTAATTTCCAAATACTTTTTGCAGGGTTAAATATGGGCCTATTTGACAAATATGTGATCAGTCTAATTACTGGCCCATTTATTTTTTTTTGTAATTCTGACTATAGTTGATTTTATGTTATGAGGTATAAACAAGTTTAATATTATTATCTATTTCTGATGAGCTGTATACTTGCCCCTCATGTAGTGAATGTATTTATTTCTAATAAATTCAAAAACCTATGGTTTAATATGTTTGATGTTAGCATTGCCACAGTGGCTTTCTTTTGGTTGGTAAATGTCTGCTATTTATTTTTTATATATTTACCATGATATTTTTGTCTCTTTATATTATATGCATGTTTACTTTTGGCATTTTTTATACCACAAAATAATCCAATCCAAATATCTCTTTTTATTATCATCTATTTTATTCACTTAGCCTCCCTGTCAATCAGTGAGGGAGAGAGTCCTGCACTAGGCCTAAGGAATAGCTAAACATGTGAAGGCTGCACACGCAAGCAGAGTGAACAAGCATGGTCTGCGGAAGACAGACTTTGTAGTAACAAGAAGTTGAGGTGGCACTTAATTCTTGTGACTGGAACCCACAATAAAGAGAATTCTTTGTCTAGAGTTGGTAGAGGGAATTGCAGTTAAGCCATTCAAGATCTCCAGTTTTAGGACAGCAACATGCAGAAGGTTGAAACTAGACCACTTTCTCACACCATTCACAAAAATAAACTCAAAATGGATAAAGGACCTAAATGTGAGACAGGAAACCATCAAAACCTTAGAGGAGAAAGCAGGAAAAGACCTCTCTGACCTCAGCCGTAGCAATCTCTTACTCGACACATCCCCAAAGGCAAGGGAATTAAAAGCAAAAGTGAATTACTGGGACCTTATGAAGATAAAAAGCTTCTGCACAGCAAAGGAAACAACCAACAAAACTAAAAGGCAACCAACGGAATGGGAAAAGATATTCGCAAATGACATATCGGACAAAGGGCTAGTATCCAAAATCTATAAAGAGCTCACCAAACTCCACACCCGAAAAACAAATAACCCAGTGAAGAAATGGGCAGAAAACATGAATAGACACTTCTCTAAAGAAGACATCCAGATGGCCAACAGGCACATGAAAAGATGTTCAGCGTCGCTCCTTATCAGGGAAATACAAATCAAAACCACACTCAGGTATCACCTCACGCCAGTCAGAGTGGCCAAAATGAACAAATCAGGAGACTCTAGATGCTGGAGAGGATGTGGAGAAACGGGAACCCTCTTGCACTGTTGGTGGGAATGCAAATTGGTGCAGCCACTCTGGAAAGCAGTGTGGAGGTTCCTCCGAAAATTAAAAATAGACCTACCCTATGACCCAGCAATAGCACTGCTAGGAATTTATCCAAGGGATACAGGAGTACTGATGCATAGGGGCACTTGTACCCCAATGTTCATAGCAGCACTCTCAACAATAGCCAAATTATGGAAAGAGCCTAAATGTCCATCCACTGATGAATGGATAAAGAAATTGTGGTTTATATACACAATGGAATATTATGTGGCAATGAGAAAAAATGAAATATGGCCTTTTGTAGCAACGTGGATGGAACTGGAGAGTGTGATGTTAAGTGAAATAAGCCATACAGAGAAAGACAGATACCATATGGTTTCACTCTTATGTGGATCCTGAGAAACTTAACAGGAACCCATGGGGGAGGGGAAGGAAAAAAAAAAAAAAAAGAGGCTAGAATGGGAGAGCGCCAAAGCATAAGAGACTGTTAAAAACTGAGAACAAACTGAGGGTTGATGGGGGGTGGGAGGGAGGAGAGGGTGGGTGATGGGTATTGAGGAGGGCACCTTTTGGGATGAGCACTGGGTGTTGTATGGAAACCAATTTGTCAATAAATTTCATAAAAAAAAAAAAATCAAAAGATCTCCAGTTTTAGATGTCAGGGTGAAACATATTAATTTTAAGCCTTACACCAGATATATTTTATTTGTTTATATATACTATATTACTAATATATTTCAATTTATTTCAATAATTTTATTGTATGCTATAGATTACTTTAGCTTTTATGTTTTTGTTTTTTTCTTTCTCCCTTTCTCCCTTTCTTTCTTCCTTCCTTCATCCTTCCCTTTTTTCTTTCTCTCTCTGTTTCTTCCTTTTTTTCCTTTCTCCTTCTTTCTTTCTTCATCATGATAAGTACACTCTTTAATCCCCATCCCCCAACCCACATATCCTCCAGTAACCATCAGTTTGTTCTCTCTAGTTAAGAGTCTGTTAATTGGTTTGTCTTTTTTTCCCCCTTTGCTCTTTTGTTTTGTTTCTTAAATTCCAAATATGAGTGAAATCATATGGTATTTGTGTTTCTCTAACTTATTTTGCTTAGCATTATACTCTGTAGCTTCATCCATGTCATTGCAAATGAAATTATTCTTTTCTGTGTGTGTGTGTGTGTGTGTGTGTGTTCATATATACCACATCTTCTTTATCCATTCTGCTATCAATGGCTCCTTGGGATGCTTCCCATGTATCCTTTTGAATTAGTGTTTTTGTATTTTTTGGGTGAATACCTAGTGGCATGATTACTGGATTGTATGGTATTGTATTTTTAACTTTTGAGGAACTTCCATATTGTTTTCCATAGTGGCTGTACCTATTGCATTCCCACAAGAGGGTTACTTTTTCTCCACGTCTCTGCCAACATTTTTTGTTTCCTGTGTTGCTGATTTTAGCTATTCTGACAGGTGTGAGGTGATACCTCGTTGTAGTTTTGATTTGTATTTCCCTGATGATAAGTGATATTGAGCATCTTTTCATGTGTCTGTTGGCCATCTGTATGTCTTCTTTGGAAACATTTCTATTTATGTGGTCTGCCCCATTTTTTTGGATTATTTTTGGGGGTTGTTGAGTTGTATCAGTTCTTTATATATATTTTAGATATTAACCCCTTATTAGTTATGTCATTTGTAAATATCTTCTCTCATTCAGTAAGTTGCCTTTTAGTTTTGTTTATTTTTTCCTTCCAGTGAAGAGACTTTTTTATTTTGATGTGGTCTCAATAGTTTATTTTGGCCTTAGGAGACATGTCTAGAAAAATGTTTTTATGGCCAAAGTTAGAGACACTATTGCCTGTCCTCTCTCCAAGGATTTTTATGGTTTCAGGTCTCATATTTAGGTCTTTCATCCACTTTGAGTGTATTTTTGCATATGGTTTTAGTAAGTGATCCAATTTCATTCTTTTGAATATGGCTCTCCAGTTTTCTCAACATGATTTGTTGAAAAGACTGTTTTTCCCATTGTATATTTATTCCTCTTTTGTTTAAGATTAACTAATCATATAATTGTAGGCTTATTTCTGGGGTTTCTGTTCTAGTCCATTGATCTATGTGTCTATTTTTGTGCCAATACCATACTGTTTTAATTATTACTGCTTTGTAATGTAACCTGAAATCTTGAATTGAGATGCCTCCAGATTTGTTTTTCTTTTTCAAAATTGCTTTGACTATTCAAGGTCTTCTGTGATTCCATACACAATTTTAGGATTGTTCTACCCCTGTGAAAAATGCTGTTGGTATTTTGATTAGGGACTACATTAAACGTATGGATTGCTTTGGGTTCTGTTTTTATTTTTTAATGTCTTTTGCCAAATACTTATAGATTCTATTTGTCTATATTTTAAATTCCCTGTTAGATTTTAATAAATATACTTAACTTTATAGTCTTAAATCAATCAGTTAATAAGAGCAGTTCAAGGACCTTGGAACCCATGAATTCTGATTGACTCCTTTTAAACTTTCATATTTTTTCACATCTGATATTTTATCTCTAAATGGTTTTTATACCTCCAAATTAGTTATTACTGCTCTTATGACAACTATACCATTATTTTATATCTTCATGCTGCTTGGATGAATCTGTTGGAATGCTGGGTAGAGGATCTTCTCCTTCACAGTTGCTCTGTGTGTGCTTATGCCAGATGACTACAGTTGACACAGTGATGTCCACCCTGATATTCCTTCAGTAATAAGATGATTATTGTCCTCAGACTGACAGTCCCACCAACAGACAGTGGTCAGCTGTCAGCCCCCTTATGACATTGCCCTGTGACTGAAGGTCATAGGCATCCAGAGACTGGTCATCTCAGAGTTCTATAGGCCCTACTTCTTGCCCTATTCAGAACAATTTTTAAGGGCCATCTAATCTTTAGAACTCCTTGAGGGGTTGGCTGAAGCTTGCCTTTCCCTGTGCTGAGTCTTGCATTCTTCCCCTAATTCCAGGTGTAGATTTCAAGAGCACTTTAGTAATCCTTCTGCATATTAATTTTTATCTCAGAATCTGTTTCACATGACAGTGCTGCAGTGTAATTACCATCCAAGATGAAATTTCTATCAGTGTCTTAGCTTGTGTACTCCTAGACTATAAGGAGAGTATAAATTCAGGCACAAATATACTGGAAGTGTCAACATTTTCCTACAAATTCTTAGGGGAGACCTTGTTTTACCACCCCAAATCTGGGATTAGATGGCTGGGCTTTCTGTTGTTTCCCTAAACCTGTGGGAGGTTGATTGTTTTTCTGTCTTCTTTACCTGTTGAGGAAGTGTCAGCATATAAAGCAGCCTTAGTAGGTATAATTTCTATGTCATACAGCCCAAAGCACCAACTCATCCCAAAAGATGAAGGCATCAGTGGGGTCTCTTCATGTATTCACTGTTCTGGATTGCAGTTTCTTTTTAAATTTCAGTCTTGGGGATTTACTTTGCTGGGAACTCAGCTATCCTTTTAAAAGTATGTTTGCTGCAGTACTCAGCAACTTTAAATATTCTTGACTAGATACATATTAAATTATCTTGTCTACCTTATTGCTGTGAATGAATATCTTCTCATTATAAATGATATGAGCATTTGTTTATGTGTTGATTTCTTGTGAGTTTGGGTTGTACAAATCATCCTTTCAGAAGTCTATCTTTGTATGAACTGGTATACTGAGCATCTAAAACTGAAAAGCTCTCCTCCAAGTGGAGAGACTGCCTTGATAGTGCCTGAACAGCTAATATGCCCATCTTGAAAACATCTGTTTAGCTGAACACATTATCTACTTAAAGAAATAAGGTACTTAGGTTCATTTAGTTAAGGAAGTCCAAATACCCTGTACTTTTACAGTCATTCATTAATTCATTCATTCATTCACTCATTATTCCTGTAACCCTGATCTGGCTCAAGCTCTGAAGCCAATGAGGACTCAACATATATATTTTGATGAATAAGTGTAAGAAGTGATTTTCCTCATTCTGTACTTCCAAAGAGTGAAGAGAAAATAGACATTAATGAGTTTGTTGGAATAGAACTATGTTAGATGTTTTTTTTTTCCCCACCAGACAGAAGAGTAAGGGTACAACAGTCAGCATCAGGTTGTTATCAAATGACAGATTTGAGTATCATCAGTGGAGGAACTTCAACCCTTGCAAAAGAGAACATCACAATTAACACCTGTCTCCATCTAAGCCTTGAAGCAGCACAAAAATGGCTATTCACAACCTACTCGGGAACTCTCCAAGACATTGTTTATGAATGCCTTCCACCTCATAATGAGTGGTGCTTTTCATAGACCTTAGAATTATTTTCTTTAACTTTAAAAAGATTTAGAAATGTTTTCCTGAATTACTGTGCAGCACAATAAATGTCTTTCACCACTAGCTGAATCTTTGCAGTAAAAGATTGTTTTGCACTAAATAATTATATTGGAGAAATTGTAAATGCTTAGCCCAGAGGAGCTGGAGTCACTTTAACATAATATGTTCATATTTTGCAAATTAAATTTTTACTTTCTTTTAAGGAGTGATGTAGAGTCCTTTCATCTGTTCTACATTGAAGAATATAAACGAGGGAATGGGTACCGACTTTTTCAAGCTGGAAGAATCCTTTGAGGTCACTGAAGGGAAATTTCCACTTTATGTAAATATTGACATTATAATAGATGGGACATATGGGCATTAGAGGAGGAATGCATGGGTCATTTGAAACCAGGGCCATTCCTCCCCACTTTTCTTTATCCTTACCTCAATCCTACCATCAATAAATACTTCTCTTTTCTTTCTTCCACTAATATATACCTGACCTGTCCTGTGCTTCATGCTAAATTGTTAATGGTTGATAATGCCTTGATCTTATACCACTTCCCTAAACAGAATGTTTAGGTATCATTTGGAAGTTTTTTGTTTGTTTTGTTTTTTAACCAAAAATAAATGAATCTGAAATAGAGATTTTTGGAGCACTGTGTAAGCTATTCATAGGGCCAAAACCAATGATTTAGTGTGATGTTCTTTACAATGTTTCTAAAGTGAAAAAGTCTATAATCCACGTGTGAGGTCAGTCCCAGTGTGGTCTATAGATGGATTATCCCATGACTGATAACCTTGAAAGATTTTATTTCATCTTTCATCTTTGGATCTCCCTTAATCTTTGGATGGAGGATGGGCATCACTAATGAGCACACAGTCAATTTGTATTGAACACAAACAGCCTAAGTGAGCATTTAAAAATTTCATCCTGGTAATGCCAGTAATTCTAGGAATAACTTCAATTATTTACACATTATAAAATTACCTTGAATTTCTCAGATTGATTTGTTTTTCATCATAGTATCTAGAAACCAGTCCGGGTCAAGGAATTTTTTCTTGCAGAATCTACCAGATTTTAGGAGGGAATCCATAAATGCAAAATGAAAACACAAACTATATGTTAACTTGAAATTGGCAGGGCCAAACTCTTCCTCAGGAGCTTGTGGGTCTATGCCCACCATGGCCTTGGCAAATCTCTTTTCTTTTCTCCTCTATTTCTTCTCTGGATGATAGTATAATGCAAGAACCTATCTCCCTGTTCAGCCTTCAGGGACACACCACTACTCTCTTTGCCTGGTCTAGCTCCCTTCAAATGTCATCTCAATGCCTCTTTCCAATTTCTCCCTTAGTCTTTGGAATCTGGACTTTATAGACACATATAACACAATGGCCATTAGTTATTGCTCCCATGAAAATTAAGCTACACAATGACCCTTCTCTACCTGGTCCCCTTCTGGAGACCTTCTCCTCACTATTATTCTGGCACATATCCTGAGGAAATCTAATCATTTTAATATTTTCAGAATGCCCTTTTCCCTCCCACCAGATAAAATATGTAAACAATAATTACTGTGGCGAATGAAGATATCTAACAGAGGAAAATTTGTACAGCAAAAGGCTGGAAGGTACAAAAATCAACAGAAATCTAGTTAAATTATGGACCATTCTAAAGTGCAACCCTCTGCACAATGAGGTAGGTGTGTCTACACTGGAATGGAAAGATGACTGTGATATTAGCAAATGAAAAAACAAGTTGTGGTATGGTAAAAAGCATGACTTTAGTAGTAGAAAGATAAAATATGATAAAGAAGAAACATGTCTTTAGGAAATGTCTGGAAGGATCTACCAGCATTTGCTAAAAATTGGTAACTCTGAGGACTGAGACCACGATTGACGGGTAGGAGTATGGGATGAGGAAGACTTATTGGAAAACAATTAATGTGGGTTTTTTTTTTGGAAAAATTGTGTTTAACATTAAAAAAGAGGATCCTTCCAACATTTCCATCTTTGAAACATCCTCCCTAACATGGAATCCTCTGGGTTCACCTTCCCTCCTGGTTTCTAGTAAGAGTTATACAGGTGTCCATATTTTTATTTTTTTCTTCAACTGCAACTATTCATCCATGTTTGAGATCTAGCTTTTATTATATTATAATTCATCCTGTTCTCACTTCTGATTCTACGTGTCCACAACACGGCTGTCCCTAAAACCTTTTCCTCTTAATACCTTTCTCTATATTTTAACATTATTCTTCTAAAACAATTTTAAATGTTTTAAATTAATATTAGTTGAATTCTATTGGTCTTATGTAAATTTGTGTTGTTACAATCCGAATTGAGACAATCAGTTGTTGATGAGAAACAGAACTTTGACATACACTAACCATTTACTTTTAGGCAAGTCACTAGAGTTCCAAGTCTCTGATTTGTTATCTGTAGAACAGGTATTCATAATTGTTATGGACCAGTGACTTCTTTGTGCCTCTCAGTGACCTGCTTTTTGAACAAGAGTGTCCCTAGCAGTTATCATATCCTTTCCCACTTTACGTGAGGTGTATGTGAGGGAGAAAACTGACTCTTTACTTTCAAAAAAAAAAAAAAAAAAAAGCAACGGTATCTGAAGAGCTGGCTATATTTGAGGAATTATGCTCCAGGAGACTCATCCAAATCTGGAACAAATTTAGGTGATGAAATCCTAGGCTTTGAGCTGATGCTGTCATGGGATGAGACTTTGGGAGACTTTGGGAAGATGTGATTATATTCTTCATGTGAGAGGGCCATAAATCCTACAAATCCAAGAGGAGATTGTGGTAGGCAGCCTCTCAGATAACTTGCTGGTTCCCTCCTCCTGGTATTTGTGACTTTGTGTAATTCTCCCCCCAAGTATGAACTGAATCTTCTAACATACAGAATACAATAATAGTGATGAGATGTCCTTTCTGAGATTGTGTTACAAAAGACTGTGACTACCTTTCTCCCTTCCTTCCTTCCTTCCTTCCTTCTTTCCTTCCTTCCTTCTCTCTCTCTCTCTCTCTCTCTCTCTCTCTCTTTCTGCCTCTCATCTTCACTCTATCTCAGGAAACCAGCTGTTATATTGAGAGCTTCCCAATGAAGAGGTCCACATGGGTGGCCTTGCTCAAAAGCCAAAAAGGACCTGAGTCCCTCAACCCAAACCTACAAGGAACTGAATCCTGCCAACAGCCACATGGGTGTATTTGGTAGTGGATCCTTGCTCAGGATTTAGATAAGACTAGTTCCAGCTTAATTAGAGACTGAGATGAAAAATGGCTTTAAGTCATGTCCAGATTCCTGACACACAGAAACTATGAAATGACATTTAAGCCACTAAATTTTGGGGTGATTTTTAAATGAGGCAATAGATAACTAATATACAAGTTAATTAGATAGAATTATTCTAAAGTAATCTCTACTTCTGGATCTAAAAGCAAGGAAAGTCATTTCTGGTTGATAAGAAAGTTAAAAACCAATATGGCATATATTTTTTTTATTTCCTTAAAATCCTGATTGTTTTAGGCTTAACAGCAGTTGTGTTTATCTCAATATAAGTTGAAATATGTGTGTAATAGTGCCTCAAGTCTAGTATTCACTGCCAGCACCCAAGCACCATGGCCAATGATTTTGGTGGCCCCTAAGTGAAAAAAAAAAAAAATCATTGAATGTTGAGCTTACAAATGCAATGTTATAAAATATCAAAATTGTGGTCATTATAATTCTCTCAGGTTTCTATCTTGAAATATGGGGGCTTAGCATGGATATTCCCCCATCATTTTTTTCCCAAACATCTAACAGAATAAGATCATCAAGAAGTATTGAATCGCTATATTGTACACCTGAAAGTAATATTACACTATATGTTAACTAACTGGAATTTCAGTACAAAATTAAAAAAAAAAAGATCATTGGGATGCTTTGGTGGCTCAGTCAGTTAAGTGTATGACTCTTGATTTCAGCTCAGGTCATGATCTCATGGTTTGTAAACATCTGTAAACAAGGCACTACTCTTTATAGAAGCAAAAGATGAAGTGGTCTAGGCAGCAATAAAGTAAGCATGAGAAGACACTACGCACATGCATATAACACAAGGTGGAAGACGCCAAATGCCACAGTGAGATATCAGTAAAGTGGCATGAGATTTGAAACTACAAAGACTCTAGAGCTAATTCAGAGGGTCAGTGAAAATTACATCTAGAGGATGTTACCCACAACAGCTCAGAGTCCTTGTGAGCTCTATACCCAGAAATGGATGACACTCCTGAGGCCATGTCACCTTTCTTGCTCACACTTACTACAGTGAGGTTGCTTCAGGGTGTCCTCTCACCTGTATGGTCAAAATCTTCCTTTGGGTATGAAGTTCTGGTTCCCTACTTCTTTGAAGCCTGATTATATTTCATTCTACACATATGGTGCTGTGCTCAGTCACAGCGGGGCATGTAGGCAACATTTCCTGAGCCAGCCCCAGCCGGTTTCCAAGTCTTGAATCATCTGTTTACCCTAGAAGGTTTAGAGGCAAAGGTAATACTTGTGATGTGCCGTGAAGAATAGTGGATGTGGTGAGTGGCAGTGTAAAAGGAAGTGCTCAACAACACTGGAGGAGAATATTCCAGGTTCTTAGCTTAGAGGCTATAGGTAGGTAAATATTGTACCTTTTCCTTCTTTGTGTTCAAACTAAGAAGCTTCAGTGGCCAAAACATTGGTTTATACAATTATCTTTGTAATTGGAAGCTTGTATAATGGATAATGTTTGTCTCTAAGATAAATTCTAAAGGAATTTGCCTTTGTGACTGGTTTTATTCACTGTAACTTAGAGGACAGATTAGGAGTAGTTGAAGAATGTGTGTTTTCAGTAGCTTTTTATATAAAAACTACATAACTTAGGAATTTGATGTATGCTATCAGGCAAAGAGGGCTCTAACTATGCTGTATAAAGTATGAAACAGAAAGAGATGAGAAAAATGCCAGAAGTTTCCCTCTTGGCCTCTCAGTAAATTAACTCCTTTGCAATGTGGGTTGTCATGGTAACAGGAAGGGCTATGGAATTATGACATTGAAGAAGAAATTGTAATTTGGGGACCATTAAATTCATTGTGAAAGCTATTTCTTTGAGTTAGACTTGAAGAAGGGTATATTTGACTCCCAGGAAAAAAGTGGGATATCATGAGGTTAATAAATTCTTCCAAGACCATTCTTTTCTCTATCATCATGGAGTTTTAGGACAAAAGAACTATAGGAAGTTGCACGCATGGGACAGATTTTGGCAGCAGTGTGAATCATGGTGTCATGTTGGAAAAGAGTGGATTAGAGTAAGGATAGGGATTTAAAGATGTAATGAAGGACAACAAGATATCATGATGTTTGGAGAAGGGCTGCAAAATCAGTGGCCCCAAGCCAAACATCAGAAAAAATAATCGGACATGGTGCACTGTACAGAATGGGTGAAAGAGGGTGGAGATGAGTCATCAGAAGACTATTGCAATAGCTCAGCCTCAGGAAACAGAACATGTATTGCTGTGACTTCCTGAGTCTAAAAAAAGATCAATGATCTCAAAGAGAATTTAATGTACTAAATTGAGAAGCCAGTAGGAGACTATTCCTAAGTTATATGAACTTTCAATGAGAAAAGCATGCAATTCCTTTGCTTCAGTTTTATGGGGATTTGAAATTTAGACTGAGGTATTTCTAGCTAAGCCACAATCAATTCCCATTTTGCTAAGCTTTGAAGAGATAGGAATTAAATGAGGGGCATTAATTCTGCTGAGAAAAGTGGAAGTGGTCTGCAAGAATTTAAGGCTGCTTTTCTGAATGTTTGTTGACAAGATATAAGGGTCTTGGCTTGGGAAACTGCACAGAAACTCCTTGGAAGCCCAAAGGCAAAGAGAGAAATAAGGCATGAAAAAACACTAGGGTAGTGTCTTTGGTGCTGCCACTGAGCATAATCCCAGATCCTCATCCCCATGTGGCATGCTCATCCTTTCCCCCAAACCATGTACATGCACATAGCAGTCCTTTGGTCCCAGGACCCTTTTCCCTGGTGAGCTTTCACTTTCTGTGGGCTG
The DNA here is from genome assembly GCF_022837055.1 of Prionailurus viverrinus. NCBI lineage: Eukaryota > Metazoa > Chordata > Mammalia > Carnivora > Felidae > Prionailurus > Prionailurus viverrinus. Next base: position 18,043,463 of record NC_062566.1, read on the forward strand.
CTGAGGCTTCTGAATGAGGGTGTTCTATGCCATCATCACTTACCTGTAATCTCTTCTTAAGAATTTTAATTGTTAGGGGCTCCTGGGTGGCTCAGTCCGTTAAGCATCCAACTTCAGCTCAGGTCACGATCTCGCGGTTTGTGAGTTCGAGCCCTGCGTTGGGCTGTGCTGACAGCTCAGAGCCTAGAGCCTGCTTTAGATTCTGTGTCTCTTTGCCCCTTCCCTGCTCTCACACACACACACTCTCTCTCTCTCTCAAAAAAAAAAATAAATAAATAAATAAAAAATAAATAAAAAGAAAAAAAGAATTTTAATTCTTGTAAGAGCCATTAACATGAGATCTACCTTCTTAAAGTTTCAAGTGTACGTTATTATTGACTGTAGACACAATGCTGTGTAGATCTATAGAATTACTCACTTTGCATAATCAAAACTTTATGCCTGATGATTAGCAGCTCCCCATTTCCCTCTCCCCTGACCCCTGCCTATCACCTTTCTACTCTGAATTATATAAACCATGATAGTTTCCTGTTACATTAACTACAAGAAAGCTCTGGTTGTGATTTGTGTTTTCTGTTCCAGCAACATGGCCAGGACCTGAGAAGGATATTTGTTGGATATTTACTTTTCTTATTCTTATTTTCCTCTTTTCCATGATTTTTCTTCTTAAAAATGTTTCCAGCTTTTATTGAAATATAACTGATATATAACATTGTATGAGTTTGAGGTGTTCAATGTGATGATTCAATACATGTATATATTACAAAATGATTACTACAATATGGTTAGTTAATCCTTCATCTCACATTATTACCAGTTGTTTGTGCTGTTGTTTATGATGAGAAAAATCCCATTTACAATAACATCAAAAACAATAAAATACTTGGGAATAAATTTAACCAAGGAAGTGAAAAATCTATACACAGAAAACTGTAAGACATTGATGAAATAAATTTAAGACATAAATAAATGGAAAGACATCCATGTTTATGGATTGGAAGAGTTAACATTATTAAAATGTCCAAACTACTCAAAGCCATATATAGATACAATGCAATCTCTATCAAAACCCTATCAAATTTTATTTCTTAATTTAAAATTGGGAAATTTTAATATTTCTCTTAATGTAAAATTTTTGTTGAAATAAACTGGTTGTATGAAAAATGTTTGCATAAAAAAACAACATCTCAATTTTATTGAGCTAAGTTATTTTTTATTTTGATGAGAATCAAAATCTTCTTTGTTCAAAATTGATATATATGAATCATGCTTTGGGATTTTTTACTTAATGATTTATTTTCTAATTTGGAATATCATTTTTCACATATGATCATTCTAAGTTAAATAACCTAAATTTATTTATTGGCTTTGAGAAATGTCCTCCAAATATAGTGTTTCTGTAATAAAATGAATGTGCATTTTCATGAAATGCACATCTTTCACAAATGTACTATAACCTGAAGCCATACAATGGCAATTCCCAGTTACCTCTCTGCCACTTCAACAACTCTGAACCAGCACCTGTCTTCACCATCCATTTCCCAAATACATGCATCCTACAAAGGCAATCTGATCACTGGCATTTCTCCCACCCAGTCTCCTGTCCCCTGCCCTTCTGTCTAGTCACAATCTTCTTATGATATTTAATGCTAAGATAACCATAGAATTACAGTCATATTCCAGGCCCTGAAATGTCATGTGAAGCCAGAGACCACTGATTTCCACTCTTTCAAAATAAGAAAAGCCCCATTTACTACACTGGCATTTTGTGTATGTGCACCAGAGGGTATGGAATTTAAATCATCTCTGTATTGTTCAACACCCCCTTTGTGAATAGCAAAGCAAATCCAAGGGACTAGAGGGAGTATCCAGCCCACTTCATGGAGGAACAGCGTCCTCCACCAGCCTCTCAGCCTCTTCTAGACTCAGATACTTCTTTATATGCATCTTTGGCAGAAGGCACTTCAGGATTATTCTTCAGATATGTATGACATTGTTTTGAAAAGAGCCAGGTCTGTTTACTTTTAGTAAAATAAAAAAAAAGTCAGATACAAATAATTGAGAATGTGACATAGTGAAAACACCATGGGCTTGGACATAAATGGTCCTGGAATTGGCACTGGCAGAATCTGAGCTGGGGGCCTCCATTATACCATGTAAAATAGAGCTAATAAGGTATCCTACAATTATTTTAAAAATTAAAGGAAATAGCATATATGTTAAGAATCATAAAATATTACAAAATTCTTAGATCTCATTTTTTATGATTCTTGTGTACATACTTATTATTCCAAATGGAATTATACTCTGAAGTCTGAAGAGAAGTTCTTCTAATCTCATTTCCCCAACTAATTACTTTTATAAAATGAAAAATTATATATATATGTATATATATATGTATGTATATATATATATACATATATATATACATACATATATATACATCTTATCAATTAAGATTTTGAGTTAAATCAATAATTGATGTCTACAGAGGCATATTTAATTATCTATATAAAAAGTGAATATGAGCTTTAATGATAAATGTAAATATAAAGTTCATTCTGAAACATCCTATCATTCTTGCACATTTATTGTGTATTTTAATAATTTTGTGTCTAAGGAGCACCTGGGTATCTCAGTCGGTTAAGCATCCGACTTTGGCTCAGGTCATGGATCTCACGGTTTGTGGGTTTGAGCTCCATGTCGGGCTCTGGGCTGACAGTTCAGAGCCTGGAGCCTGCTTTGGATTCTGTGTCTCATTCTCTCACTGCCCCTCCCCTACTTGTGTTCTGTGTCTCTCTGACTCTCAAAAATACATGTACAAAAATTTTTTAATGATAATTTTGTGCCTGAGATGATTAATTTTCTGTGTCAAATTGGCTAGGCCATACTACCCAGATATCTGGTGAAACACCAGTCTTGGTGTTGCTGCAAAGGTATTTTTTAGATGAGATTAACATTTAAATAAGAGGACTCTGAGTAAGACAGATTACTCTCCATTATGTGGGTGGCCTCATCCACTTAGGTGAAGACCTTAAGAGAAAACAGACTAAGGTTCCCTAGAAAAGAGGGAACTCTGCCTCCAGACTGGCTTTGGACTTGAGCTGCAACTCTTTCCTGAGTCTCCAGTCTACTGTCCTGCCCTGAAGATTGTGGACGTGCCAACCTATATAACTGTGTAAGCCAATTTCTTAAATAAATCTCTCTGTATATATATGCACTATTGCTTTGTTTCTCTGTAGAGCCCTGACTTAGACAGTTTTCTTTCTCCCCATCTCCTTCCCAAGGACAGGAGAGACTGAACATAGGGCAAGGAAAGCTCCTGGAAAGCAATAAATTCACTTGCTCTTTCTCTCTGTTCAGCTTCTCCCTCATTGTAGCATATTTTCCCCTGCTTTGCAGATTAGATACTAAAGCTACCTGGTGGGTGAAAGGTGGTCAAGATGCATTACTTGTCTCTCTCCCCTCTTTCTTCTTTTTCCATTTGCATCCAATTTTTGGTGGGGGACTGACTCATATTGGGCATGTGAATCAGAGATACCCTGTGGAAATCACCTGTGAGATGAAGGGTGAAGCTGTGAGACGAAGCTCATGCACCTGTGAGATGAAGCTCATGCAGCACTGAGCTCTTGATGGGAGAGAAGTTCCAAAAGAATAGAGCAATACCAGACCCTACTCTACACCTAGAACTGTCCCTTGAATGTGTATCACAGACCTAAGTAATGTTCAAACTTCCTTCAGATGAAACTGGACTACTACCTTAACCATACATAAAAATTAATTCAAAATGGACTAAAGACTTTGTGTAAGCCAGACTAATGCCAACTTGAACAAATTTGCCATGATGACCATTCTGTGACCTGAAGTCTTCTTTCTTTTTGTTTAACCACACCCTTAAGTACACCCTCATGGCATAACATCCTTGATCTTCCCTGGAGATATGAATATAACGCACACTCATTCTAAATATTCTTCTCCTGGGTGGTCCCTCAGAATGTACTTCAAACCTCTAGGGCTATAAAAGCAGGTTTGAAGGGAGGTAGGGTTGCAGAGATCTACTCAATTTGCAGTCTATCTGTAAGTCCCCCTAATAAAACAGTTCTTGTCAAGCTGGACTCATCAGCCTTTTTCTTCAATCTTATAGCTGTCAACCTTTGGAAGTAATTTTGAATATATGTCACTTTCATGGAACAATTGGCCAGCCAGCAAACTCCTCCAAGAGGAGCCTGGAGATTTAATAATGGGTGAGAGGAATTAATCTTTCTTGGAAATCCTGAGGTGGCCAACCACCTTGATATGGAGAGGCACAGTTTATTTGCTAGATGCAAACACCACATGAGTATGGGGATGCCCCTAAATTACCAGCTAGGTTAGAGTGCCTACTGTTACAAAATTGCATTACCACTGGGTTAAAGAAGGCTACAGACCAGTGGTGGGTTGGCCACTTCTTTGGGCTGTTTATATGGCCACTGATACCCAGCTAGTGGCAGAAGAGAAAGTAAGGAAGTTGGAGGAAAAATTACAGCTGGAGAAAGACCCAAGACTATCAGCATCCCTTTTGGCTTCCAACTTGATGCATAAGATTTAAGCCTGGGTGCAAAAATCAATACCTTAGTGTGCCACTTTGTGTGCCATGGAGGCTGTAAAATGTGGTGGCATCACATTAGAACTGTCATTACTCAGCTGACTGAGATGTTAAAACATGGAACCCATGGAAAACATCTAGAAATATAGAGGATGACATAGAAGTTATATTTGGAGATGAGGAAGAGCCTCTATTCCTCAGGTAAAAACCACTAATGCAGCAGAAAACAAAAACTCAACAAAGGTAGCAGGGAAACACAATGGGCAACATGTACAAGAAACTGAAAATTACAGTATACTGCAGATTTTTTTAGGCATTACAAAAGCTTTCAAACAGCTGCTGAAAGAAGGACTTGCTACTGTACATAGGAAGGGATGACATAATCCTAACAGGGAATGAAGTTGAGAAAATGAATAGTGTCACCACTTACTGCCTTGGGGCCTAGGTAATGCCCAGTGCAAGATAATCATAGTTATATGGATTGGATAATCATAGCTATGAGGGAGGCTTGGACAAATGAAGATTTCCCAGGACAAATACTTGCATGGAGATACTTGGAAGAGGCAGAACCTTTTAAGAGAATTGGGCATCAACCAACAATATATGCTCAAGTATTTGAAGAACCAGATGAAGTTATTTTCACAGCAGTGATGAAAAACAGATTGTCCCCAGGTTATGGCATGGTCCTCTCATGTCTATTTAGCCCCCTTGTGGGGCAAGATGTATGATGTAGGAAAGGCTATATTTGACCTAAGAGAGACTGAAAAAAGGGGAGAGATTGAGTATGGTTAGCAACCAAAAGAAAGATCAGAAAATCTCAACAAGGGGCTGAAAAAGGGAAATCTAAAGCAAATAAGAGTCCCATTCAAGTAACCCAAATGGAAAATATAGCATGATCTGCTGGTGGCAGGCATAAAAAGAGAAAAGATATGCTATCAGCTGAACATTGTTCGGGTGGCTTTATAAAAGGAACTTACTCCTGCTCAGCTGTTTAGGTCACTGGCTTCCACACCACTTCAGGAAGAAGAAACTAAGCCAGGGGTGATTTCTTACCAGGATTGGGTAACTCCTCACCTGAGAAACTAGAGGTGGGGCCAAGTTTGCCTCCATGTGAAGGCAATTGAGGGAAACCAGAGGGTGTTATGCCCAGAATTCGTGATCCCCAAAGACCACCAGGGAGCCGAGTCCGATGCAAAAGCAAAAGAGCCTTTATTCAAGCTAGCTCGAGCTCAATCCCTTACCTGCACCGATGCAGCGGTGAGATACCAGAGAGAGAGAGCAAGTTTCAAAAGCACAAAGGTTTTATAGGGGTCTAGAGGCAGTTGGTGAGGTAATGGCTGTGGCCTCAGACAATTGGCTGGGGAAGGGCCGGAGTCCTCTTACGCAGGTTGCAGGGCGTGTTTTGATCAGGAAGTTTGAATGGGTGAGCGGGAGGTTACTCAAGGGGAGGAGGCGTGGTCTGAGGTTTCTGTGATTTTCCCGGAAAGGGGGCATGTCGGGGACATAGTCACTCAAGGTGGAGGACACAGAACAAGATGGAGTAGGTCCACCCTTTCATTCCCCCCTTGTCATGTAGCTTGCGGACCCAATCATGGGACCAGCTGCGTTTCTATTTTGTAATCCGGGGGCGTATGGTGACAAGAGGAACAGAGTTTGGAGGTCTATGTAAAGTTCTGGGAACCAAGTGTCCCTGGGGTGGCTCTGGGAGGTCTGATTAAGTATTGTCCCCAAGCTGGTGTCTATGATCTGCCAGGTGATGTTTTGGGGGGCATGGGGACTCCTGGCAGCATGAACAATGACAAGCAGAGTTAACAGAGTTACCAATATTAGGTGGGTTGAATGTGCTGTAGCTTGAGTTTGAGCGGGTTGTGTTGGTCCCGATTGATGGCCCATCGCGTGACGAAGTCCTTCCAGATTGAGGAGGGGTCCGCTGGCCGAACGTGGGTGTGATGGACCCAGGTCACGATGCCGTCTACTTTGAGAGTGGTGGGGGTTGTCAGCACCACGATGTAGGGTCCCTTCCAGCGCGGCTCGAGGGTCTCTCGGTGGTGCCTCTTGACGTAGACCCAGTCTCCCGGCCTGTACTGATGAAGTGTCGGGGTTGGGCCAGCCTCATAGATGGCACGGAGGCATGGCCAAATGTCCTCGTGTGCCCTCTGGAGCCCTCTCAAGGAAAGAAAAAGTTCTTGATCTTTAAACTCAGCAACAAGTTCAGCTCGAAGGTTGGGAATAATAGGGGGTGGCCTGCCAAACATGATCTCATAGGGAGTAACACCCAAGGTGTAAGGAGTGTTCCTAACCCAGTAAAGGGCATACAGTAGGAGAGTCACCCAGTCCCCGCCAGTCTCCATGGTTAATTTGGTAAGGGTCTCTTTTAGGGTTCTATTCATTCTTTCTACCTGTCCTGAGCTCTGGGGCCTATAAGCACAATGTAATTTCCAGTTTTCCCCCACCGCCTTGGCTACTGGCTGCGTTACCTGCGAGATAAAAGCTGGTCCATTGTCTGATCCTATCATGGCAGGAAAACCATACCTGGGTAAGATGTCTTCTAGTAGCTTCTTAGCCACCATCTGAACCGTTTCATGCTTGGTTTGGTATGCCTCCACCCAGCCAGAGAAGGTGTCAGCTGTAACTCCTCCTGTGTCCAGCCCACACAAAGCTGCTGTCATCAGTGAACCAAGTAGCCTCGGCATCGGGGAGGGGCCGGTCGGTCTGGTCCATCCGGAATCCATGTACTTGCTCCAGGATTCCCGCACAGTCATGTAGTGGAGTGCCTAGGTCAGGGTCGGGCAGCAGGGTTGCAGGATTGAGGGCCACACTGGGGTGGAACCACACCCGTGGAGGGTTGAGTAGGAGGCTCTGGTAATGAGTCATACGTGTGTTGCTCATCCATCTATCAAGAGGCTGTTTCAGGACTCCTTCAGTGGCGTGTGGGGTCGTGATCCAGATCTCCTGACCTAGGTAGGGTCAGTTTGTCTGGGTCCTTGACTAGGAGTGCTGTCGCTGCAATAATTTTGAGGCATGGTGGCCAGCCGGCAGTCACTGGGTCTAGCTTCTTGGACAGGTAAGCCACCGGGTGGTTCCAGGGGCCTAAGCCTTGAGTTAGAACCCCTTTTGCTATTCCCTTATGTTCATCTACAAAAAGGTGGAAGGGCTTCGTAATGTCTGGCAGGCCCAGGGCTGGGGCACTTAGGAGGGCCTTTTTTAACTGATTAAAGGCAGTTTCTTCTTTTTCAGCCCATTTAAATGTTTTCCCCTCTTTGGTAGCTTCATATAAGGACCTGGCGATCTCAACAAAACCCGGAACCCAGAGGCAGCAGTAGCCGGCCGATCCTAGGAATTCCCTTACTTCTCTTTGGGAGGTGGGAGTAGGGATCTTTAGGACAGTTTCTTTTCTGGCATCTGATAACCGCTGCTGTCCACCCTCCAGGATATATCCCAGGTAACTTACCCTCTCCCTGCATATCTGAGCCTTCTTCGCGGATGCCCGGTACCCTAAGGCCCCTAGGATAGCAAGCAGGTCCTGGGTCCCTCGCTCACAGTCTTTGGCCATGTCAGCAGCAATCAGGAGGTCATCTATGTACTGTAGGAGGGTGAGGCCAGGGTGCTCCCTTCTGTACTCACCCAGGTCCCGTGTAGTGCCTCATCGAAGATGGTGGACGAATTTTTGAATCCCTGAAGCAGCCGTGTCCAGGTGAGTTGCCCACTGTAGCCCTCCTCTGGATCATGCCACTCGAAGATGAACAAGGGTTGGCTCTGGGGTGTCAGCAGCAGACTGAAGAAGGCATCCTTTAAATGTAGTACAGTATACCAGACCCTGGAGGGCGCCAAGGAGCTCAAGAGAGTATATGGGTTGGGAACAGTTGGGTGTATGTCCGCGACCCTCTTATTTACCTCCCGGAGGTCTTGTACTGGTCGGTAGTCATTTGTGTGAGGCTTTTTGACCGGCAGTAGGGGGGTGTTCCAGGGAGACTGGAAAGGAACTAGTACCCCTAGGTTTCGTAGTCTCCGGATGTGTGGCTGGATCCCCTTCCGGGTCTCCTGACATGGGGTATTGTTTGATTCTTATCGGACTTTTCTCCTGGCTTGAGTTCTACCAGGACCGGGTCCTGTGAGTGGCTAGTCCTATCCCCCCCATCTCTGCCCAAACCGAGGGGAATTCTTGTAGCCATCTGTCTATATTATCCTCTCTCAGGAGCGCCTCCTGGTGGAGGCAGTATTCATCCTCCAGTTTCATGGTCAGGACCTGGATGGGGTGGCCCTTGCCATCAGTGACCCCTTGTCACCGTCCCCCCTTGTCTGAAAGTTATCTGATCTCCAATCTTGGTCAGTAAGTCCCGTCCTAACAGCGGGTAGGGGCATTCTGGTATTACCATAAAGGAGTGGGATACCTGGCCTGTCCCCAAATCTACAGTTCTTTGGGTAGTCCATGAATGCTGACTCATACCAGTTGCCCCTTGTACCCAGGACTTCTTGCTGGCTAGTTTTCCTTGTGGGGTGCGGAGGACCTAATGTTGTGCTCCGGTGTCGACGAGGAAGTCAACAGGGGTCCCCTCCACTTTAAGTGTTACCCTGGGCTCGGGAAGAGGGTCCAAACCCTGACTCCCCTAATCACTCAGTTCATCTAGCTCTAGGACTTTTACTCGATCAGTCTTGCTTCCCTTCCCGCTGGCCTTTTTCGGACAATCTTGGGCCCAATGCCCTATCTCCTTGCAGTATGCGCACTGATCTTTCTGCAGCCTCTGCTTCCCCCCCCCCCCCCTTTGGTGGTTCCTTTACCTTTTTTTGCGTTGTCTGCCAGCTTCCAGAGATGGCGGTCTCGTTCCTCAGGGAAGTCAGCAGTGGTAGCTAGTAGTATTCTGGCCAGGTCTCGAGTCTGCTTACTGCTGGCAGCTGCTATGGCGCGAGCCTGCTTGTCCTCAGGAGGCTTCCAGTTATTATATACTTTTCGGCTACCACCAGTAAGTCTAGTCTATCTATTTTCTGCAATTTTCTCCTAATGTCTATGGCCGATTGGTTTACAAAGGCCATGATAACAGCTCCCTTGCTTTCCAGAGCCTCTGGATCCATGGGGGTGTAGGTACAGAATGCCTCCATGATCCATTCTAAGAAGGCAGCCGGAGATTCATCTTTTCCCAGTTGTACATTTCCTACCTTGGCCAAATTGGTTGGCTTTCTAGCAGCCATTCGGAGACCCCCCATTAGAGTCTGGCGGTAGACCTGGAGCCTCTCCTTACTTTCTGCCATGTTGAAATCCTGCTGGGGCTGAGTTAAGGGGAAGGAGGCATCTATCTGAGCCTGGTTGTTGGTGGGATTCCCGTCTGCGCCTGGAACTAGTTTTTGGGCCTCATTAGGATTCTTTCTCTTTCTTCAGTCATGAACAGGACCTGCATAAGCTGCTGGCAATCATCCCACGTGGGCTGATGAGTAAAAAGAACAGAGTCTAATAAATCAATAAGCCCTGCCAGTTTCTCAGAAAACTTAGGATTCTGAGCTTTCCAATTGTAGAGGTCACTAGTGGCGAAAGGCCAATAGTGATGGGGCTGATTTCCCTCCGTGTCTGGGTGTCCAGTGGCTCACAGGGGCAGAATAATGGAGTCAGAGGTGGAGGCGGATTGCTCCCTCTGAGCCCTTTGTCTGGTAAAGGGCGGGCTTCCCACTGGAGCGTTTCCGCCTCCCAGTCTCGGAACAGCGTCTGCCTCCCCTGGAGGAGGAGGATGGTGTTCTTCCGGCATCCTAGGGGTGTTATATGGGGGAGGAAAAATTAGTTCTTCTTCATTCCCCCCTGTAGGACAGGTTAGAGGGGTGTTGAAGGCTGGGTAAGACTTTTCTTGTTTTCCTTCTTCTTTTCCCCCTGCAAAGCAAGAATGGGTTTTGGCTCCAGAGGGAGTGGGGCTAGGAAGGGCTTAAGCCAAGAGGGTGGGTCTTCTGCAAGGTCCTGCCAAGTGATAATGTAAGGGAGCTGATCAGGATGGCCTGTCTTAGGCCAAGAGATGATACCCCTGACTCGGTGGATGGTAGGGAGGTTGAAGGTCCCATCTGGTGGCCATCCGACATTGAAAGTTGGCCACTCGCTAGAACAAAAAACCTGCCACCGATGCTTTAGGACTTCCACACTGAGGTTGTTAGCTCTTCCCCTGACATCCTTAAAGTGATCAATCATAATACTTAGAGGAGTAGTCTGAGTCTGTCCCATAATGTCCATCCAGTAAGTCCACAGAACAAAACAGAGAAACACAGAAACAGACAAACAGAGGGCCCCCTAGAAAGTCTTCCAACTCCATGGAAGCAAAACTGAAAGCTAGATGAGGGCCACGCACCAACTGGCGGGAGCAACCCGCCTCGTCTCAGACCTTTGAGGGGATTCCACATACCTCCAAAACCAATGAGGGGATTCCACGTCCCTCTAAAACCGATGAGGGAATTCCACATCCCTCCAAAACCGATGAGGAGATTCCACGTCCCACCAAAATGGAGGATTGGAACATCTTCCAAAACTCCCTGCCCGTGGTCCTCCAGTGCGTCCACTTAGGCCGCATCGGGCACTACCAGAATTTCAGAAATGAGCTCACACAGAACAGATGGAACGAACAGACACTAACCGTGGCCAGTCAGGCTCTCCGGGTTGGGGGTCCCTCGGGGGTCTTGGGGATCCTGGGACAAGCCCCCAAATGTTATGCCCAGAATTCGCGATCCCCAAAGACCACCAGGGAGCTGAGTCCTATGCAAAAGCAAAAGAGCCTTTATTCGAGCTAGCTCGAGCTCAATCCCCCACCTGCACCAATTCAGCGGTGAGATACCGGAGAGAGAGAGAGCAAGTTTCAAAAGCACAAAGGTTTCATAGGGATCTAGGGGCAGTGGTGAGGTAATGGCTGTGGCCTCAGCCGATTGGCTGGGGAAGGGTCGGAGTCCTGTTACGCAGGTTGCCGGGCGTGTTTTGATCAGGAAGTTAGAATGAGTGATGGGGGGGGGGGGCGCCTGGGTGGCGCAGTCGGTTAAGCCTCCGACTTCAGCCAGGTCGCGATCTCACGGTCCGTGAGTTCGAGCCCCGCGTCAGGCTCTGGGCTGATGGCTCGGAGCCTGGAGCCTGTTTCCAATTCTGCGTCTCCCTCTCTCTCTGCCCCTCCCCTGTTCATGCTCTGTCTCTCTCTGTCCCAAAAATAAATAAACGTTGAAAAAAAAAAAGAATGGGTGAGCGGGAGGTTACTCAAGGGGAGGAGGCGTGGTCTGAGTTTTCTGCAATTTTCCCAGAAAGGGGGCATGTTGGGGACATAGTCACTCAAGGTGGAGGACACAGAACAAGATGGAGTCGGTAGTGTATGTCCGCCCTTTCAAGGGCCCATGTAGAACCCACAATTTACTAGGCACCAAAAAACTATGGATTTAGTGGGTTCCAGAGAAGAATGTATTCTAGTTCATGGCAGTCAGAATGGCACTCACGGATCTAGGCAGCCATTGATTGTTATGGAAGAAAAACCATAAGGATGAAATGCACAACAGTGCACTTGAGAATAGGCAAAAGCCAACCTGCCCCTTATGAGGTTTTTATTTCTCCAATTCCTGACAGAATATTAGGCATGGACATTCTACTGGGAAAGATGCTACAAACCTATATAGAATTTTACCTTTGAATTTGGGTGATTAAAACGTTCCTAAAAGAACTGTCCTACAATGTTAGGATTGTAACATAGTAACATTAGGACCCTATATTACTCCCTCCCTGCCACCACCAACTGACTTCTAAATGTAAAGCAATACTGATTGCCAGGAGTATTTGAGGAAATATCTGCCACTGTATAGGAATTAGCAAAGTTACAAATAATTAGGCCCCACAAAATCCCTATAATATCTCTGTATAGCCTGTGAAAAAACTGGATGGCACCTAGAGAATGACTGTTGATTACAGAGAATGAAATAAGGTTGTCCCTGATATACATGCTGCTGTACCAAACATCACACAAATCATTGAACAAATGGTATGGTGCAGGCTCTTAACATGCAGTTTTGAATTTAGGCCAATACTTTCTTTAGTACTTCTTTACACCCGAAATCAGAAGACCAATTTGCTTTCACATGGAAGGGTTGACACTGGACATTCCAGGTATTGCCACAAGGTTATTTGCATAATCCTACTACCTGTCATGGTATGGTTGCTCATAATTTGTCTATACCCTCCACCATCCACAATTAAAATTTTCCTTTATATCAATGATGTGATGCTAACCTCTGAAGACTTGTCTTTGTTATAGCCTTATTTATTTATTTATTTATTTTGAAAAAGAAACAAAGTACAAGTGGGGAGGGGCAGAGAGAGAGGGAAAGAAAGAATGCTAAGAAGGCTCCATACTGTTAGCACAGAGTCTGATGTGGGGCTAGAATTCACAAACCATGAGATCATGAACTGAGCTGAAATCAAGAGTTGGATGTTTAACTGACTGAGTCCCTATTATAGCCTTAATTAAACAGTTTCTGCTCTCATCTGAACAAATGAGGAGAGGCCATCAACCCACAGAACATACAAGGCCCAGGACCACAAGCAAAGCTTTTGGTGTATACTTAGTGAGTTAAGGCACATCTTATACTGAGCTCTGTAATTGAAAAGATCCAACGATTTTCCCATTCTTAAGACATTCAACAACAAGAATTCCTAGGTCTCTTGGAGGTATTGGAGGGCCTTTATACCACATTTACCTCAATGCCTGTGCCCCTCTACCAACTGATATAAAGGGGAGTACACTGGAGTTGAGGAGAAGAACATCAAGCTGCCATTGGCCAAGTTATTAGTTGCTCAAGCACAGGTCTTAGGAATGCCTTTACCTGGTATCCCCACAACCCTAGATGTGATTGCTATGCTGGATGGGATGAGTTGGAAATTATGGCAGAAACAGCATGGAAAGTTAACCCCTTTGGATTTTGGTCATAACTCTGGAAGAGAGCAAAGGTACAATATTCTCCTATCAAATAAATTTTGGGGGTCTATATGGCCTTTCCACAAATGGAGCCCTTAATGACCACTCTTCCAGCAATTGTTCAGACTAGTTGCCTGTAAAAAGATGGTATATTTGCAAGACCAGCATCTGCCATAGCACAAGCCCCTATTTGGGAAAAATGGAATGCTTACTTATAGCAGTAGTCTCCACTGGTCCACTGGGGACTAAATTACATGCTATCTTGTGGTCTTGGGGCCCACAGAATATGGAGCCTTTAATGTCCCCTTTCTAAAGTCTCTAATGGAAGCCTTCTCACAAGTACAGTAAGGTACATACTCTATTCCTGAAGATGCTTGGTATATGGGTGGTTCTAAAGGGGGAATCCCAGTGTTAGCAATCTAACTTCAGGCTATACTATCTTGTTTGAGACAAGATAATAAAAGCATCTAATGGGCTGAGTTGAGAACTGTCTGGATGATATGCACACATGAACCTTGCCCCCACCCCCTGCACAGCTGGGCTATCTGTAAGGGTTTAACAACCTGGATGCCCAAAGGGCTCAGGGTGACTGGGAGATTTTACAGAAACCATTGTGGGGAGCAGAATTATGGAAAGACATATGGGAAAGTATATAGAACCCTAGTGCCTCCCTTACTGTTTTCTGTGTCTCAGTGCATAGAACTGCCTTATACCAGTAATACTGAGGCAGACACCTTAGCAAAGATCAGGGCCCTTACCCCTGATGAGGTTCAGAATTGGCTACATGGATTTATAAGCACAGTGGATGTCACTATCCTAAGGTGATTTGGAACATAATGAAGAGAACAGACATGCCCCTTTGCTATACTGACATCCTAGCAGCCATCAGTAACTGCCCAATCTGCTTCTGTCTAAGACTCATTAAGGTTCCATATGCTGCAGGATGAATTCACTGTGTGATACAACAAGTTTTAGGCTGGAAAATTTATTATATTGGCCCTCTACCATGAATCAAAGGGAAAAGTATGCCCTAACTTGTGTGGACACAGCCACAGGGCTCACACAAGCCCTCCCCTGTAAAAGATCCAATTAAAGACCATTGTCAATGTGTTGGAACAATTTAGTGTCATATACAGATATACCTGAAGGATATGTAGTGATAGGGAAACATTTTACTGGACATGATGTGCAGGACTGGGCTCATGGGTGGGACAAACATAGATGGTTTCATTTAACCTATAATCCACAGGTCAGCAGGCTAATTGGAAGGAAGAATGGCACTCTTAGGGTTCAACTCAAAACCCTCCCACAGATACCACTGTTGCACAAAAGATGGGCAAAAGTCTTGCCAGAAGCCATATGCTTCTAAGTTCCACTGAGAAATGCTATGGCATCACCCTATATGCAGCGTTAGGTATCAAAATCACCCTATGATTATTGCCACACATAAAATAAGGCCTGAGGTGCTCCTTCCTCAGCTCATAGCAGGCCAGAGACAACTGTGATTCTTCACTCCTCAGCCCATCCTCTCAGGGGGAGGGGATACTTGAATGAGGGTAGAATGGCAACTTTCCCCAGGATGGATAGGCAATTTCTTGCCAGAGTGTGAAAAAAGTCCTGGACAGCTGAAGTGGTTCCTGTTGATCTTGTTGGAGTTGGGGCCAAATCGGTCCACACATAAGTATTCTTGACAGGCACCCATACCCCAAGGTACTATATAGGTGGTTACCTAATGTGGTCATTTGTACCACCTTTAATTTTACATGTATAGGCTGATTCTTTGGCTTCTTAGCAACATTTCTAGGATGTCCCTTTTGCTCATACATCCCAGGCCACCTCTGTCCTCATAACAAAAGATGAAGCTACTATCCTCATCTTAATAGAGGGAGAAGATCTACCCAGACAACTACCTGTGAAGCATTTTTTTTTTCATGATTAGCCTGCTGTTCTTCTCTTGCTCTAGTGAAGGAAACCTTTTTCTGCAGTAGGCACAGATTTATGCAAATGGTTTATAATAGATATATGGTTTTCTCCCTTTTTCAAGTACTTCTGGATTATCATGGTTTGTGTCACCCCTACAGGGAACTGATTGGATAGCTTGCCAAGGATTTATCAATGAAACCAAGCAACAAAGCTCAATAATAGCCACTGATATAATAAATGACACTGGCCTATAAAAAACACCTTGTCTAAACGAGGGCATAAGAAGTTAGCCTCTGTGAAGTGTACTAAAATCATGACATTTCAAACTGCTTTGTTACGAGTAAAGAACCAGACATGCGGAGATAAAGGTGGTTTTACTCAAATCTGGACTAATTTCATATTACTGACTCCATCTTATGGGCATTAAGTCAGCAATGTCCATTGTTCCTGGAACATTTAAATCATTCTAAAGATACATGGCAATAAAGCACCTGACACATGGTACAATTACCTGAACATCAACACAAGAAACAAACACTTAAAAAGTATTGATTGGCATGCATTAGGTTGGACACAAAGACCAGGAATATATAGGTTAGCTTCTAATGGTACTAACTGGCTCTGTGATATGAATCTTTGGCCTTGGCTGTCCCCAGGGTGGCTGGGGTCTCTAGGTTTTCCTTGGGCATAAAAACAAATAGCCAGCACTATAATATTCTTCACAAACTTACCTCATTTAAAGGCATGATGAACCTGTGCCGTCTTTCATTGCTATGGCTACTTAGCAGCAATATTTTTACCATCCTTAGGCATAGAAAATGTAGTATACATCTGGAAGCATTAACTAATTATACCCAGAAGACCCTTGACAGTAGTTACCATAGTCTGACACTCATGAATATAGAGATGCCATTGATATGAAAGGCCATATTACACAATAGAATGGCCTTGGATGTACTCACCGCAGCACAAGGGGGTACTTGCACTATCATTCAAAATGAATGTTGCATTTATATACTCATAGACTTGATAATTCAGGCATTATCACTACTAAATTACAAGACATGAATAAACAGATACAAGTGTTAGATGGTTCTGCACTCACTTTAACCCTGTGATTATCAAACTGGTTTAGAACCTGGGATACATGTTGGCAAAGGTTATTACTCATTCTTTGCTCATCAGCATAAATATCTTTTCCTGTTGCTGCCTGCACTGCTATTGGGGTTTATACCTTCGACTTACATACTTACCATAAAGAGCCCATGTCAGACAGCAACAGAGAATACCTTAGAGGAGGGATGTGCATGAGATTGTGAGAGACAGATCTGAGGGGTGAATTGTGAACCAGACGAATGCCATCTTGGACAAATCTGCCTTCATGACCATTCTGTGACCTAAAGCTTTCTTGGGTACAGGACCCCCCCATACACTGACACACATTCTTTCCTTTTGCTTAACAACATCCTTAAGTACACCCTCATGGCATATCCTTGATCTTCCCTGGAGATATGACTATGACACACCCATTTATAAACATTCTCCTCTTGGATGGTCCCCCAACATATACTCCCAGCCTCTAGGGCTATAAAAGCAGATCCTAAGAAAGGTGGCTTATAGAGATCTATTCATCTTGCAGCTGCCAAAACATGTTTTTGTTGGTAAATCCCCTTAATCCACTCTTTCTTATCAAGCTATCCTTTTTAACCTTTTATTCAACCTTATGTTTCCTTAAGCCTTTGAAAGTCATTTTACATATACCTCCCTTTCAAGGAACAGACTTGAACATAAGATCATAACACTTGTAGAAGAAAACATAGGCAGTAAGCTTCTCGACATCAATCTTGGCGATTATGTTTTGGATTTGACGCCAAACGCAAAAACAAACAAGTAGGACTTCAAAAACTGCAAGTACGACAAGTGGCAAAAATCATTTGTAAACTTGATATTTTTTTATATTGAGCATAACAGGTTTTTATCATAAACTGAGAAAAGTAACATGCCAGCAAATTTTGTGGTTACACCTTCCCCTTCCCCACAACAATGCCTTCCTACTGCTTCAAGTTAAAGTAGGTAGAAATACAGGCATAAATTCATAATACACCACTGATGGCCCACTGGAAGAGGACTTGATCATAAATTACCTTGAATTTGTTTTTCAATGTTATATATGAATAAATTATAGCCATTTTTATATTTTTGGCAGTGTAAGTAAATGATTTCTCCTCCTCCTTTCTTCTTTATTATTTTTTTATGTTTTAAATGTTGTTTTATTTATTTGAGGTTCTACCTAGGACTGATTATCTAAACTCCTTTATTTATTCATTCTGTAAATAGCTATGGAGAACTTGCCATTTTGCCAGGATAATTATAGTTCCATTACAAGGCCAAAAAGGCCAAGATTTCTGCATTTGCACACCTGATATTGTAACCGAAGCTAAGTCTGCCTGTCAGATGCACAGCAAAGACTATCACTGAGACATCAAGTATGCAGCAAGGAAAGGCTTACTTCAAGAGGCAAATGAGACTGGAGGGCAAGACTTAAATCTGCGTCCCTGAAGGAGAGTCAGGGATAAAGGCAAATAAAAAGGTCTGGGTAAAAAGCTGTAGTCGTGTTTATTAGTCTGCAGCTGCACTTATTATTCCCATTAATCCTCTGCTTACTGGTTTCTATTTCCACTGTCTTTTGATCAGTCCTCATTCTTGAGGAATTGGGATGATGACCGTTCTAGTTACTTCCTACTGAAATGGGGTAAAGATTTGGGGTAGAGAAATGGAATTGTCCTGCACTCATTTAGAAACACTCCTTAGCTCCAAATTGAAACTCAACATTCTGCATTACCAAGATTTTTGTACTTCCGTTCTCCCTTTGGCAACAATTCCAATTTCTGGCATTCTTGGCAGTGGATAATAGCTGATGGGTCACCACTGCTTTACCCTTGATGAATAAAACTGCTTTCATCTGTGAACATCTCAAAGTCTGGATTTTTCAATGGCAGATCCATCAAATTGTGATGATTGGAATAAGCTTGTTCAATTATCTGTGTTTCTAAATATGGGCCATTGTGGCAATTTTTTCTGAAGTTTACCTCAAGTTGTCTAACTTCAGCATGCAGGGCTTCAGGAAAAGGAACATGTTTTGTTTTGTTTTGTTTGAAGTCAAGAGAATGGGAGAAAATTGGAAAGCTTAATTTGGAGAGTTATAGCAAGATCTGAGGAAAACAGAAGAATTCAGTATTGAGCCCAATTTTATAGGAAAGCAACAAACAAAGACAGTTAATTAGAACTAGAATCTAAATCCATGAAGGTGTATTACTGAAACCTAATTTCTCTCTAAAATCACTCTCATTTCCACCAAAGATAGCCACATTAATTTGTTTGCAAAATAAGTCTAGTTTTAACAAACTTGGCCAATTATTTACATTAGTGCAGCAAGAATAATGATTGGCCATAAAATGTTATTTTTCTTTCTTTCTTTCTTTCTTTCTTTCTCTTTCTTTCTTTCTCTCTTTCTTTCTTTCTTTTTTTTTTGTCTTGTTTTGTTTTGCTGGAACTATTTATAAGGAATTTCAAATTGAACTTTTTACAGCTTCTCAAGACTAAGAAGCCAAGCCAAATACTTGCCATCAGACTTTGCCTGCAATACTTACAGATTTGGGTGAATTCCTTTCTTTTTGAAGTCTTCAAAATATCCAGATATTTGTGCACCTGCTAGGAAGTGACCTTCTTTACTCCTCTTGTAAGGCAGCTGGATACCCTGAAATTGAGGTATCAAGTTGAATTTTCAAGGGGCTTATTGGTCCCGTAAAGTCAATGTTAGTTCCTTAGAGCTGTCTGGCCATATCTGAGTCTATGCATGTCTTCCTCAGATATGACATTCTAGTTCAAAACCTTGGTAATATAATGAGTATTTCCAACTGTGTCCTGTCATAAGGAGAACAAATTCTTATTGAATTTATACAAATAAATAAATTTCCATGAAATTATAAGAATACTCAGAGTTTCTAAATTCTGGAGGGATCAAGTTAGGATAAAAAGATAAATGTTTCATATTTGTTTACAAAGGAATATTTTACCAAATTTCTGTAAGTCATAGATAGCTTAAGTGAAAAAATTTCCTTAAATCTGGAAAAGCAAATGTTAGAGAAGCAGCAATGTTTCAAACAAGAATCACAGGAAAATACAATCATCTTGGTTAATCATTCAGCCCTAGTTATTAACTCTTGGTATGTTTGAACACAGTTTACCCATTAATTCTGGAAACTATTACTTTTGAGGTTACACTAACCTGAGTATCAGAGATCTGTATTTGTGTACCAGGACATCTTCAAATGTTAGGACTTTTACATAATTTCTGGAGTAGGTGTAGCATTCACCCATAAAATATAATCTAAGGAGGTTTATCATGACTTATTTGTTAACACATCCCACTTAATTTGACATATTAAATAAATAAACCAAACAAGTAAAAAATATTTCATTGAGAAGTTGAATTTTGGTAAGTTTTTTAGAAATATCAGTTTTAAAGCACATGCCTAAATAAGATTACAGATCATTACAAAATGTCGTTATCTATCTAGCCAATGTGGCAACAAAAGAATCTAAAGGCAAATACTGTTACATGGTTGTTAGAAAAACTTAGCTCTTTTACTATTGAGAAGATTCCAACTTTCATAAGTAATCAAAGAGTTAATAAAGACAATACATAGAAATTCTGTTTTTTTCTAGGCTGATTAGATTTACAATTTAGACCAATAATGTAAGTAGGTTCTGCCATTTTTAACAGAGAGATAAAACAAATTCCAAGCTTATACTGGTATACTTCTGATATTAAAACTCATTCATTCTGGGGCGCATGGGTAGCTCAGTTGGTCATGCATCTGAATCTTGATTTCGGCTCAGGTCATGATCTCACAGTCACGAGATCAAGTCCCACGTGGGGCTTCATGCTGAGTCCCAATAATAAATAGATAAACATTTAAAAATTTTAAAAAATAAATAATACTCATTAATTCCAACAAGAAGAATTTTTTTTTTCCCAGAATCTCCATTAGGAATGAAGGACTCAGCTATAGGGAATGTTGTCAATAATAATCAATGCTCAGACAACATCATGGATTGCCTTTACTGAAGGCAGCTCCCTTGCCAAGACCATGCCCTGTTCCCAGGTAGTTCCATCCTTGTTCAACATGAGATATAAAAGTCCAGAACTTTAGGTCCAATTTAGGATGGTTTTGAAGGGTAATCCAACTTTGGAACTTCTCAGAGTATTAGCTGAGGCTTCTGTTGATATTGTGCCACGGCTCAATTTTTGCCTAATCTTGCTTTCTTACTCTCTCTTCTCCTCCCCACCCAGGTGTTGATCACTTCCCTAATAAACTTTTTTTGCATACTAATCTCTGTAATATTAGTCCAGACCATGCACAAAATCTCTTTCATAAAACTTCTCATAAATATTCCCTTCTCATAAACGTCTACAATTTTTCATTTCACATTCAGATTTCATCCTAAGTTTTCCCTCTTTAAATAACCAATCTCACTTTCCTTGTATACAAAATTGTTCCCAGAAGTCTGTTTTTTTTTTAAAGAAAAGAACAAATGAACAAGCAAAATACAAGCAGACTCATAAATACAAACAAACTGGTGGTAGAAAGACAAATGACATGTGATTTTTTTCTTTTCTCACAAATTTTACATTGGAGGTAGCATGAATCCACCCGATTTTCAGTAAACACAGGTAGAAGAAAAGTTTTACTTCTAATGCTGACAACTCTAAAGACATATACATTTTAATTAAACTAACAACCTTAAATTAGTTTTTATATTGAATATTTTCTCATATAATGTGAACCTAAAAAGATTTGGGTTAGTTTCCATTTTTCTGAGTTTTAATATGTCCAATTCTTAAACTTACCTGCTATAAACCCACTTTCACAAATTAATTTTGGCAATACCATTTTGAGTTAGCCAAAGTATCTCACATTACAACATACATGGATATATATATATATATATATATATATATATATATATAAATATGTTGCAAATAAAATCTTATAACCTTTGCTTTACTAATATTTATGGAGATGACATTTAAGGCCCAATTTCCAAATATCTCCCTTTTACAAAAGAAATATAATTGCAAGATGGTTTTATAATTTATAAATCCATTAATTAGTCATTTTCCTACAGTCTATTGAATATTATGGCCAACCAATATTATTAAAAAGATCATTGTTAATTAACATTGCCCAACTTTGCACATGCACCCCAATGTTCATAGCCACACTATCAACAATAGCCAAAGTATGGAAAGAGCCCAAATTTCCATCGAAGGATGAATGGATAAAGATGACTTGTTATATATACAATAGAATATTACTCAGCAATCAAAAAGAATGAAATCTTGCCATTTGAAACTACGTGGTTGGAACTAGAGGGTATTATGCTAAGTGAAATTAGTCAGAGAAAGACAAATATTATGGGACTTCACTCATATGAAGACTTTAAGGTACAAAACAGATGAACATAAGGGAAGGGAAGCAAAAATAATATAAAAACAAGAAGGGGGACAAAACATAAGAGACTCATAAATATGGAGAACAAACAGGGTTACTGGAGGGGTTGTGGGAGGGGGATGGGCTAAATGGGTAAGGGGCATTAAGGAATCTAGTCCTGAAATCATTGTTGCACTATATGCTAACTTGGATGTAAATTTAAAAAATAAATTAAACAAAATGGTAAACAAACAAACGAACACCACATTGCCCAACTTTGGAGAATACAACCCAAAGGACTGCAAGAGGGAGTCAAATTGTCATTTCCCATTTTCTAATTAGAACATGGCTGGCTTTATTCAAAGAACAAAAAGCTGCAGCAACGAACAAACCAAATGAAGCCCAATGGACATCTTTTAATATTGATTCCTTCCAAGAAGTTGGGGCTTCATTGAACCAAATGGCTTCCTAGTCACCTTTTTCTCAATGAAGCAGGAAAAGGAAGTCTAAGAGAGCCAAACTAAACCAGAGTAATAAATAAGCTCATGAATCATTACACATGAAGTACTCACCAAAAACTTCTGTCCAAACACAAACCAAACACTGTTTCCTTGACACAAGAGTTTAATTAAATCCTGAAGATCAGAGGCTTCAAGTTGGGGTGGGGCCACAGGGATGGTGTCTAGGACAAAGAACCTACTCAGATGCTCTGACTCATCACTAGGCTCCCTTTACCAGCTGGGGGTGCTGATGAGCCACAGGCAGAAAAATCCTGGCTGGCTCCCCAAAAGTGTGAGCAAATTCAAGTTCATCTGCCTGAGGCACAGCAAAGCCCCTCATTGAAACATTGAGTAGAGTACACAGCAAAAAAAAACGGTTTATTCAAGAGGCAGCCAAACAAAGAGAGGGGGAGGGCAAGCCTTGAATTTGTCTCTCAAAGGTTGAAAGTCAGGTATATTTAATGGCAAATGGTAACAGTCTGGATAAAAAGTTGCAACTGCACTTATTAGTCTGTAGCTATACTTAGTAGTCCTGTTAACTTTTGGTTACCAGGTTTAATATTTTAGCTGGCTACAGCGCTAATAAGGAGTCTGAGAACAAATAAACCTGAGGTATAGCCTGTAAGAAGGTGATGAGTGCTATCAAAAAGAAAGGGAAAAAGGAAGGAAGAAAGGATGGAAAGAGGAAAAAACGAAAATAGAAAAGATATGATAAAATAGTGTGGGGGTGGGTGTGAAATGGTAGTCAAGTTGGGGGGTGGGTGTGAAATGGTGGAAAAGGTGACATCTAAGTCAAGACTTGCAATAAGTGAGGGATATGCCTTGAGGTACCTGGTAGAAGGAAAGTCAAGGAAGAGGGAGCAACAAGTACAGAGGTTATGATGCAGTTGACTTGGGATGTCCATGCAAGGAGAAAGAGGAATCAATTTGGCAGTCCCAGGTCCCTCTTCTGCCTGGGCCCCACAGGAAGCCAGAAAGCAAAATATCCCACTCATGAGATAAAGTTATCCCTTGTTTTAGGCAATTTGTTCCTCTACATTTTCTTTGTTGTTTCTGGTGAACTCCTTTATTTTTTTTTCAACGTTTTTTTGGGGTTTTTTTTTGGGGGGGGAGACAGAGAGAGACAGAGCATGAACGGGCGAGGGGCAGAGAGAGAGGGAGACACAGAATCAGAAACAGGCTCCAGGCTCTGAGCCATCAGCCCATAGCCTGACGCGGGGCTCAAACTCACGGACCGTGAGATCGTGACCTGGCTGAAGTCCGACGCTTAACCCACTGCACCACCCAGGCGCCCCTCTGGTGAACTCCTTTAAATCAAGTATTGGACTTTCTTTTTTCTTTTTTCTTTTTTTTTTGTCTTTAATCCCTTACTCTCAACCATGTTTTCAGTGTCTGAAGTACATTTTAAGGTTATGCATCTAGTTGTGCTATGCAGAATGGATTATGTTACGATCTGGGTTTATGTTTTACATGGGTGCATGACAAATTTGACATTACCCCAGGTGGTCATCCTGTGTCTGCTGTGATGGGGATAGCAATTTTTCACCTGGAAAATATGTGCATACCGAGGAGCAAAAGGAGCAGTCTGTGCTGGGTGTTTTCTGTTTGCTTCTCCAGATATACACTTCACTCTTCTGATTCTGGATCTCTCCTTAAGGAGACTGAACACATGAGTGGTCAAAACTACCCTACACAAGATGGCGGCTTAGGAGGACGCTGGGCTCACCGCACGTCCTGCTGATCACTTAGATTCCATCTACACCTGCCTAAATAACCCAGAAAACCGCCAGAGGATTAGCAGAACGGAGTCGCTGGAGCCAAACGCAGACGAGAGGCCCACGGAAGAGGGTAGGAAGGGCGGAGAGGCGGTGCGCGCTCCACGGACTGGCGGGAGGGAGCCGGGGCGGAGGGGCGGCTCGCCGGCCAAGCAGAGCCCCCGAGTCTGGCTTGCAAAAGCAGAGGGGCCTGACGGACTGTGTTCCCACAACAAGCGCAACTTAGCGTCTGGGAGGTCATAAGTTAACAGCTCTGCTCGAAAAGCGGGAAGGCTGGAGGACAAAGGGAGGGAGAGCTGCTGAGCCCCCTGACAACAGAGCTCAGTTTGGTGGGGAACAAAGGCGCTCGCCAGCGCCATCTCCCCCGCCCATCCCCCAGCCAAAATCCCAAAGAGAACCCGTTCTTGCCAGGGAACTTGCTCGCTCCGCGCAAACACCCAACTCTGCGCTTCGGCGGAGCCAAACCTCCGGCAGCGGATCTGACTCCCTCCCGCTGCCACAGGGCCCCTCCTGAAGTGGATCACCTAAGGAGAAGCGATCTAAGCCTGCCCCTCCTGCCCCCGTGCACCTTGCCTACCCACCCGAGCTAATACGCCAGATCCCCAGCATCACAAGCCTGGCAGGGTGCAAGTAGCCCAGACGAGCCACACCACCCCACAGTGAATCCCGCCCCTAGGAGAGGGGAAGAGAAGGCACACACCAGTCTGACTGTGGCCCCAGCGGTGGGCTGGGGGCAGACATCAGGTCTGACTGCGGCCCGCCCACCAACTCCAGTTATACACCACAGCACAGGGGAAGTGCCCTGCAGGTCCTCACCACACCAGGGACTATCCAAAATGACCAAGCGGAAGAATTCCCCTCAGAAGAATCTCCAGGAAATAACAACAGCTAATGAGCTGATCAAAAAGGACTTAAATAACATAACAGAAAGTGAATTTAGAATAATAGTCATAAAATTAATCGCTGGGCTTGAAAACAGTATACAGGACAGCAGAGTATCTCTTGCTACAGAGATCAAGGGACTAAGGAACAGTCACAAGGAGCTGAAAAATGCTTTAAACGAAATGCATAACAAAATGGAAACCACCACAGCTCGGCTTGAAGAGGCAGAGGAGAGAATAGGTGAACTAGAAGATAAAGTTATGGAAAAAGAGGAAGCTGAGAAAAAGAGAGATAAAAAAATCCAGGAGTATGAGGGGAAAATTAGAGAATTAAGTGATACACTAAAAAGAAATAATATACGCATAATTGGTATCCCAGAGGAGGAAGACAGAGGGAAAGGTGCTGAAGGGGTACTTGAAGAAATAATAGCTGAGAACTTCCCTGAACTGGGGAAGGAAAAAGGCATTGAAATCCAAGAGGCACAGAGAACTCCCTTCAGACGTAACTTGAATCGATCTTCTGCACGACATATCATAGTGAAACTGGCAAAATACAAGGATAAAGAGAAAATTCTGAAAGCAGCAAGGGGTAAACGTGCCCTCACATATAAAGGGAGACCTATAAGACTCGTGACTGATCTCTCTTTTGAAACTTGGCAGGCCAGAAAGAATTGGCACGAGATTTTCAGGGTGCTAGACAGAAAAAATATGCAGCCGAGAATCCTTTATCCAGCAAGTCTGTCATTTAGAATAGAAGGAGAGATAAAGGTCTTCCCAAACAAACAAAAACTGAAGGAATTTGTCACCACTAAACCAGCCCTACAAGAGATCCTAAGGGGGATCCTGTGAGACAAAGTCCCAGAGACATCACTGTAAGCATAAAACATACAGACATCACAATGACTCTAAACCCGTATCTTTCTATAATAACACTGAATGTAAATGGATTAAATGCACCAACCAAAAGACATAGGGTATCAGAATGGATAAAAATACAAGACCCATCTATTTGCTGTCTACAAGAGACTCATTTTAGATCTGAGGACACCTTTCGATTGAGAGTGAGGGGATGGAGAACTATTTATCATGCGACTGGAAGCCAAAAGAAAGCTGGAGTAGCCATACTTATATCAGACAAACTAGACTTTAAATTAAAGGCTGTAACAAGAGATGAAGAAGGACATTATATAATAGTTGCAGGGTCTATCCATCAGGAAGAGCTAACAATTATAAATGTCTATGCACCGAATACCGGAGCCCCCAAATATATAAAACAATTACTCATAAACATAAGCAACCTTATTGATAAGAATGTGGTAATTGCAGGGGACTTTAATACACCACTTACAGAAATGGATAGGTCATCTAGACACATGGTCAATAAAGAAACAAGGGCCCTGAATAAGACATTGGATCAGATGGACTTGACAGATATATTTAGAACTCTGCATCCCAAAGCAACAGAATATACTTTCTTCTCGAGTGCACATGGAACATTCTCCAAGATAGATCATATACTGGGTCACAAAACAGCCCTTCATAAGTTTACAAGAATTGAAATTATACCATGCTTACTTTCAGACCACAATGCTATGAAGCTTGAAATCAACCACAGAAAAAAGTCTGGAAAACCTCCAAAAGCATGGAGGTTAAAGAACACCCTACTAACGAATGAGTGGGTCAACCAGGCAATTAGAGAAGAAATTAAAAAATATATGGAAACAAACGAAAATGAAAATACAACAATCCAAACGCTTTGGGACGCAGCAAAGGCAGTCCTGAGAGGAAACACATTGCCGTCCAGGCCTATCTCAAGAAACAAGAAAAATCCCAAATACAAAATCTAACAGCACACCTAAAGGAACTAGAAGCAGAACAGCAAAGGCAGCCTAAACCCAGCAGAAGAAGAGAAATAATAAAGATCAGAGCAGAAATAAACAATATAGAAACTAAAAAAACTGTAGAGCAGATCAACGAAACCAAGAGTTGGTTTTTTGAAAAAATAAACAAAATTGACAAACCTCTAGCCAGGCTTCTCAAAAAGAAAAGGGAGATGACCCAAATAGATAAAATCATGAATGAAAATGGAATTATTACAACCAATCCCTCAGAGATACAAACAATTATCAGGGAATACTATGAAAAATTATATGCCAACAAATTGGACAACCTGGAAGAAATGGACAAATTCCTGAACACCCACACTCTTCCAAAACTCAATCAGGAGGAAATAGAAAGCTTGAACAGACCCATAACCAGTGAAGAAATTGAATCGGTTATCAAAAATCTCCCAACAAATAAGAGTCCAGGACCAGATGGCTTCCCAGGGGAGTTCTACCAGACGTTTAAAGCAGAGATCATACCTATCCTTCTCAAGCTAT
This sequence comes from Prionailurus viverrinus, assembly GCF_022837055.1. NCBI lineage: Eukaryota > Metazoa > Chordata > Mammalia > Carnivora > Felidae > Prionailurus > Prionailurus viverrinus. The sequence goes on from NC_062566.1 coordinate 18,070,914, forward strand.
TCCAAGAAATAGAAAGGGAAGGAAAACTTCCAGACTCATTCTATGAAGCCAGTATTACTTTGATTCCTAAACCAGACAGAGACCCAGTAAAAAAAGAGAACTACAGGCCAATATCCCTGATGAATATGGATGCAAAAATTCTCAATAAGGTACTAGCAAATCGAATTCAACGGCATATAAAAAGAATTATTCACCATGACCAAGTGGGATTCATTCCTGGGATGCAGGGCTGGTTCAACATTCGCAAATCAATCAACGTGATACATCACATTAACAAAAAAAAAGATAAGAACCATATGATCCTGTCAATCGATGCAGAAAAGGCCTTCGACAAAATCCAGCACCCTTTCTTAATAAAAACCCTTGAGAAAGTCGGGATAGAAGGAACATACTTAAAGATCATAAAAGCCATTTATGAAAAGCCCACAGCTAACATCATCCTCAACGGGGAAAAACTGAGAGCTTTTTCCCTGAGATCAGGAACACGACAAGGATGCCCACTCTCACCGCTGCTGTTTAACATAGTGCTGGAAGTTCTAGCATCAGCAATCAGACAACAAAAGGAAATCAAAAGCATCAAAATTGGCAAAGATGAAGTCAAGCTTTCGCTTTTTGCAGATGACATGATATTATACATGGAAAATCCGATAGACTCCACCAAAAGTCTGCTAGAACTGATACATGAATTCTGCAAAGTTGCAGGATACAAAATCAAAGTACAGAAATCAGTTGCATTCTTATACACTAACAATGAAGCAACAGAAAGACAAATAAAGAAACTGATCCCATTCACAATTGCACCAAGAAGCATAAAATACCTAGGAATAAATCTAACCAAAGATGTAAAGGATCTGTATGCTGAAAACTATAGAAAGCTTATGAAGGAAATTGAAGAAGATATAAAGAAATGGAAAGACATTCCCTGCTCATCGATTGGAAAAATAAATATTGTCAAAATGTCAATCCTACCCAAAGCTATCTACACATTCAATGCAATCCCAATCAAAATTGCACCAGCATTCTTCTCGAAACTAGAACAAGCAATCCTAAAATTCATATGGAACCACAAAAGGCCCCGAATAGCCAAAGGAATTTTGAAGAAGAAGACCAAAGCAGGAGGCATCACAATCCCAGACTTTAGCCTCTACTACAAAGCTGTCATCATCAAGACAGCATGGTATTGGCACCAAAACAGACACATAGACCAATGGAATAGAATAGAAACCCCAGAACTAGACCCACAAACGTATGGCCAACTCATCTTTGACAAAGCAGGAAAGAACATCCAATGGAAAAAAGACAGCCTCTTTAACAAATGGTGCTGGGAGAACTGGACAGCAACATGCAGAAGGTTGAAACTAGACCACTTTCTCACACCATTCACAAAAATAAACTCAAAATGGATAAAGGACCTAAATGTGAGACAGGAAACCATCAAAACCTTAGAGGAGAAAGCAGGAAAAGACCTCTCTGACCTCAGCCGTAGCAATCTCTTACTCGACACGTCCCCAAAGGCAAGGGAATTAAAAGCAAAAGTGAATTACTGGGACCTTATGAAGATAAAAAGCTTCTGCACAGCCAAGGAAACAACCAACAAAACTAAAAGGCAACCAACGGAATGGGAAAAGATATTCGCAAATGACATATCGGACAAAGGGCTAGTATCCAAAATCTATAAAGAGCTCACCAAACTCCACACCCGAAAAACAAATAACCCAGTGAAGAAATGGGCAGAAAACATGAATAGACACTTCTCTAAAGAAGACATCCAGATGGCCAACAGGCACATGAAAAGATGTTCAGCGTCGCTCCTTATCAGGGAAATACAAATCAAAACCACACTCAGGTATCACCTCACGCCAGTCAGAGTGGCCAAAATGAACAAATCAGGAGACTCTAGATGCTGGAGAGGATGTGGAGAAACGGGAACCCTCTTGCACTGTTGGTGGGAATGCAAATTGGTGCAGCCGCTCTGGAAAGCAGTGTGGAGGTTCCTCCGAAAATTAAAAATAGACCTACCCTATGACCCAGCAATAGCACTGCTAGGAATTTATCCAAGGGATACAGGAGCACTGATGCATAGGGCCACTTGTACCCCAATGTTCATAGCAGCACTCTCAACAATAGCCAAATTATGGAAAGAGCCTAAATGTCCATCAACTGATGAATGGATAAAGAAATTGTGGTTTATATACACAATGGAATATTACGTGGCAATGAGAAAAAATGAAATATGGCCTTTTGTAGCAACGTGGATGGAACTGGAGAGTGTGATGCTAAGTGAAATAAGCCATACAGAGAAAGACAGATACCAAATGGTTTCACTCTTATGTGGATCCTGAGAAACTTAACAGGAACCCATGGGGGAGGGGAAGGAAAAAAAAAAAAAAGAGGTTAGAATGGGAGAGAGCCAAAGCATAAGAGACTTAAAAACTGAGAACAAACTGAGGGTTGATGGGGGGTGGGAGGGAGGGGAGGGTGGGTGATGGGTATTGAGGAGGGCACATTTTGGGATGAGCACTGGGTGTTGTATGGAAACCAATTTGTCAATAAATTTCATTAAAAAAGAAAAAAAAATAAAATTTAGTAAAGGAAAAAAAAAAAAAAAACTACCCTACAATCCAGCAACTGCAGTACTAGTATTTACCCAAATTACTACAAAAATAGTAGCTCAAAGGAATACATGCATCCCAATGTTTATAGTAGCATTATTTACAATAGCCTAATTATGGGAACAGCCCAAGTATCCATTAACTGATGAATGGATAAAGGAGTGGTATATACATACAATGGAATATTATTCACCCATAAAAAGAATGAAATCTTACCATTTGCGATAACATGAATGGAGCTAGAAAGCATTATGCTAAGTGAAATAAGTCATCCAAAGAAAGACAGATGCCATATGATTATACTCATATGTGGAATTTAATAAATAAAACAAACAAGCAACGAATAAAATGGAGAAAGAGGGAGAGGCAGACCAAGAAACAGACTGAATTATAGAGAATAAACTGATGGTTAGCAGAGGGGAGGTGAATGCGGATTAAGGTGTGCACTTGTGATGAGCACAGGGTGGTGTATGGAAATGTCAAATCCCTATATTGTACACCTGAAACTAATATAACTCTATATGCTAACTAACTGGAATTAAAATAAAAACTAAAAAAAATCCTAACTGATACATCTAGCATCTTGGAGGCCTTATTGCTTTATACTTCTTTAGACATTTGTTTGGCAATAAAACACATATACACATGCACATGCACATATATACCCTACACAACATACCCTAACAATGGAGACTTGGGAAGAATTACACTGACAACAGCTAAAAATTCATATGTCAAAAATTATTTTGATATGTAATTTATAATTCTTCAGCTATATTTTAGGGGCTCTAGTTTTATAAAGCAAGATGAATGTTCTGACACCGAAAATAAATTACCCTTTCTAAAAGCACTTTTTAAAGTTAACATTCATTACATGAATGCCAACTGATTTCCATTTTTAACCCTCACAATAACCCTTTGAATAGATGATATACAGTTGGTCCTTGAACAACATGGGTTTGAACTGCATGGATTCACTTATTTGTACTTTTTTTGTGTGTATAAATACTGCACAGTATTCTAAATGCATTTTCTCTTCTTCATGATTTTCTTAATAACATTTTTCTTTTATTTAGCTTACTGTATTGTAAGAATGTAGTATATGATACATATATAGAATATGGGTTACCTGTTTATGTTACCCATAAGGTGTCTGGTCAACAGTATTTAAATTTTGGGGAGTCAAAAGTTAATCACGGATTTTCCACTGTGTGAGGGTGTTAGCACCTCTAACCCTCACATTGTTCAAGGGTCAACTATATTTCCAAATTACAGAGAAGAAAACTGAAACACAGAAAAATTAGATAATTTACTGAAGGCCAAATAAGAAATGACAAATAAGAAGATATCAGTATAAGATCCACAATATTAATAGTGAAAATAAATATAATTACTCAGTAAAATTTACATACTTCACTCATATAGTGGAGGGGGGCCTGTAACTGGTATATTAAATTAAGAATAGGCAAATTGTGGCCTTCTGAATGAAGAGGCACAAACCACCGACATGGAGTCAGCAGGTAGCTCCTTCTCATCCTAGCTGCCATTCTGGGGAAGTGAAAACCCTAAGGTCATTTTGACTAAAGACACACTTTCAAGATACTCACACAAAGGAAGCAAAGTCACAGACTGATTACTTACCAATCCCAGAAACGGGATGCAATGAGCTGGGAGAAGTACACAATGAGCACTCCATCCCTGGACCCTCCAGGTCACAAACTGGCAGGAGACAGAGAGCAGGGTAGCAAGTAACAGTTACTTATAAGGTAGCTGGGGCAAAGGTCACTAACTTTTCATGGGCTCAGCTCTAAGTGGTTATTTTAAAGGGTACCCCAGGAAAAGCAAGCAAGAACTTAGGGGTGGAATCCTAAGTTCAGACCAGGTCTTTTATCTAAATCTCCAGACTCTGGGTGTGAGCATTGTTGTCATGAAGTAAAATATGTAGCAGCAACTCAGGATATCCAGCTGTTTTCTCATCACAATTAACCCCATGGTGCCTAGTCATTAGTCTTTAGGGAAAATCATGGTTATGGTCTGGACTGTGGAGACATTAAAAGACACTGGCAGGGTTTGGGCTACCCAACACATGAACCATCTGAGAAAAGCAAAAATGCCAATCAACAATAGACAATAGACAAGTGATAGTCTGAAATCCTGTTCATAGTCATCCCCTAGTTTGTTGGGTTCCAGCCAAGAAAATAAATCAAAATCATGGTACACAGTTATGGTAGGTATATGATTAAAATTTAGGCGATATTATGGGATGCTTGCATCTGTTGGGCCATCTTTCATAAATTTATCTGAATTTGTCCATAATTATTAATACACATTCAGCATGTGGTGTCCTTTACAATGCACACACCCTTCCTTGGCCAATAAGTAATCTAAAGCTAACCTGTTATCCAAACCATCTGTGCTAAAGAATCATACAGCTGTTGTATTAAGGCTAGGCTTTGGTGGAACAGTCCAATGTGTTTAGCCATGATGGCTGGCAGTTGGTGTTTGCCTTAATAATTTGTTGTTGTATGCCCAAGGCAATGGTGCCTAACCCAGTCCCTGTGAGGGATGGTAACAGATATATTCCCAAAATAATTGGTATGAATACCACACACTTTTGACATGAAATGGCAGTCAGACTGGGGACAGACTGGGGTCCTATTGAATGATTAGTCAGAGTAGTCTCAGGGAGGCTAAATTACATTGGTATGACATACAGGATTTCCTTGAAGGTGACAGGGATACAAATTTATTGGAGATTGAGGGAAGGAGAGATGCACACATAGAGAACCAGGTATGTTTGATGGCCCCAAAGACATTAGACCTACAGGGAATCTGTTTGATCCACTGTTTGATCAGAGAACTGAAGTAAGTTGATATTCCCTTCTTTGGATGGGCCCATGAGGCTCAGGACTACGTGGACTGTGTTCCCTGGAATGAGGTATATTTCATATTTGTCCATGTGGTATTGGTGCCTGGGAATATATACAGGATTACAAAGGGTGCATAGAGGATTACAAAGGGATTACAAAAGGCTCATGTCAGGTGCCACGTGCTATTTTTCAAGGTGTCCTGTATGGGAGACACCAGGCACAATAGAGACTGCCTGGGAAACCAGCAAGTGTCTGGGTGCCATCTCTTAGGCAAATGGGGCCAGAATCAATAAGCCAACTGGTAGACCACCAACTAGGGAAAAAGCTTTTGTTAAGCTCATAACATGCTTAATAATTATAGCAACCCCCCAAAATGAGTTCTGGTTTCTGCTCATTGTATAAAATTATTAAGGCTATTGGAGGGGGATAGGAGGATAGTGGATCCCTGAGTAGTGACTGCAGGGAAAGCTCCTTTTAAGGGGGTATAGGGACGTGACCTTGCAGCTGGAGTCCTCGAAGGTGTAGGGGGTATTGTTGTGACAGCATCCACAGCCAGGGAGGAGTCCTCCCACCAGAAATTAAATTCATTAGTCCCTAGTAGGATGCATAATGGGTGTGGTGAGGGCAAGCAACTAAGAAAAGTGCTTAAAGGGATTCCCACAAGGGAATAAGATTGGACATATTTTGTCCTTCTAAAGGACATATTTTGTCCTTCTAGAGCTCAAAAATACAGTGGAGAACAGCCTGGCAATTACAGTACTGCCTCACACTCAAACAGTAAGCACTGTAGTAAGCAAGGGGACCCTTGAGGAGTCATATAGTTAACTCTGTAAAATGCCACTCAAGGGAGTCATCAGCAAGGAATTTAGAAAAACAAATGTTCATTCAGCAACCAGTTGCCAGGGAGTGCTCACCACCATCAGCTGCCAGTCTTCCTGGGTTTCATCTCTGCTATGGTAGAAGCTTGTGGAGACAGTTTTCAGGATGAAGTTGTATCCCTCAGGGTTGTGGTTTGGGACATTGTTGTCTCTCAAATTCTGATGTCCCGTGCTGTCACTGTTGTTATATCTTGGACTGTCATGTCCTGCATCATCATGTGCTGGGGCACTGTTATCTCCAGCATTATTGCAGGTGGAGGAATCCATCCCAGGTGTGAGGGGTGGCTGTCCCAAGGAGAACTGAGAGACCAAGGTGTCAAACAGGGTCACATAGATTTAGGATGTTCTGATTAAGATTTGCTTGCACCAGTGGGAGCATCTATTATTATCAGAAATTCTCAGGAAGTTTTGGGGTACTCTGAAAGTGCACCATGCAAATAATTAGTTGGTATTCTTCTATGAGGTATAAGAGGTCTCCATCCATAAATAATAAAGGTTGGAGGTACACATGTAGCTTTGGTTTGAAGAAAATTTAGTAATATACTCCTGACAATCTAATGTTTGGCACAAGTCAGCCAATTACAGTTCAAATTAGAGCAAGGTAAAGGCCAGTGCCTGGAATTATTTCCACTTTCTGTGGGAGGTATGTTAGAAGAAATAAACCATCAACTAAAGGCACTATACATTAGAATTCAGCTGGAATTTGCATATTAAATTGGTTAAGTGTGTTCCAGCAGCAGCATAATGGATGTCTGTTCTTCCAATGGGTCAGAATTATTTACAACCAGGAAATCATAGCTAACCACCTGTCCCTAACTGGGTCACCAGTAATATTGGAAGATGAAATGATTGAAATTTTAAATCTGTAAGGGGATTCAAAATGTTGAGAAAATGTAAATAATATTCTCCTTCAAGATTAAGGCATCAGATTCCATTACAATAACAATCATAAACAGCATGGCTAGGCCAGCCTAGTTGGAGTGAGCAGAGTGGTGGCCATTTGGCCTAGTGTTTAAAGTGGTAGGTGCCCATGGAATCTAGGAAGTCCACTTAGGAATCCATTTATTGCTCTGTAACTTAAGAGGCAAGGATTGTAAAATAACCACTATAGCATTCAATAATGCCAGAGGCCTGTAGCCAGAATGGGAGATGAGAGTTCCATTGGACACACTGCAGGAGATTTCAGTGCTATTATATATGCATGTAAAATGAGATCCTTGATCAGATACACTCAGAAAAGGAAGAAATTACCTGCTCCACATAAATGTTTCTGGTGGGTGTAGAAAGCACTAAGCCAGTGAAAGTATGCACATATGTAATGGTGGAACAGGTAGTGCCCCCAAATGTAGGAAGCAGCCCTCTGAAATCAACCTGCCAGCAGCTAAAAGGGCAGTCCCCTTTTGAAGGGAATCATGAGATGGCAGTTTCCAGTGTCTGGTTGGGGAGTGTAATTTGCAATTCAAACAATGTGTTTTAAAAGCACATTTCCATAAGTGGAAAACCCCCATTGTATGCCCAAACCAGTGTGGCAGCAGCTCCCCCATTACCCAAAGAGATATGTTACCATTTGGACAGGGAATAAGGAGCATGGACATGGTGACTAAGAAATGCCAGAATGATAAGAGTTGGGGACTGACTGAAAGGAATGAGGGGGAGGCTATGACTTCATGGTAGTTGTTGGAACCAACTGAGCTTTTGGTCTAGAATGGGTGATTAAGAGCCCCAAAGAGGTGGCAATTTGCATTCTAGGAAGGACATCTGCTTTGTGGTTAAAGACAGCCTGTGATATGGTATCATTTGCATGTATTGAAACCTAGGGAATTTTAGTTGTGACTGGTGCCTGGAAAATGTTCATCCAAACTGAGACACCTCAAATAGGATGGCCTTGAATATGAAAAATGTCCTGCTGCCATTGACCAGACAAACTGCTAGCTTGTTAGCAACAGGTTATGAGTAAGGTAAAATATGTACAGAAGATTGTCATGGGCAATAGTGCTTTGCATAACTCACCCTGTCACTCTTCTTAAGGGCTATCCCAGGTCATAAGAGGCTTAGACAACAGAGGCACTACCACCAATTTCTCAAGGTTCATAGTCAGGGGGCTGAGGAGTGGGGAGGCCATATCCTCTTAGAATCTGAGAAGATCTGCCATGTCAGGTTTAGCCTATTCTTGAAGATATAATTTCCAATTTAGCAAAAAGGTATTTGTGGCTGTGACAAGTGGCTGTTGGGAGGTGTCCCATTCCATGAATGTGGGTACAAAGGAAAACAGGCTCTGATCCTATGAGGAGTGCTGTTTCTAACAAGCCCCAATTAGCAACCAGAATTTGACATTCAAAAGGGTGTATTAGGCAGCTGTTGAAGGAACAAAAAAAGCAAAAAGCATTTGGGCAGCCAGAAGGAATATGGTTAGTCCATTGGCGCCAGGATACATAGTCCATGGTGGTCAGTGCTCATCTAAGAATGAAGACGCAGAGGGAACTGGGAGAAAGCTTGACAAATTGACCTTTGTGACTTTTTGTTAAGTATCTCCCCAGTAAAATGTGACCACATAAGCAAATCTAAGAATGATGGGTAAGTGAGGTATGTGTTGCCTCCAAAATGTGAAGAGAAGAGACCTAAAATGTGTTGGGCTTGGCCTTATGTGGAAGGAGGCTAAATAGTTAACAATTTATGTTTAACTTTCAGCAGAATTTTCCAACCTTCAGAGGGCCAACTAATGTTCAGAAATTTAGCAATTGTGGCTGGCCCTGGAATCTTATGTTAGCAATATCCTAACTTTTATGTTGCAGATGGGTCTCTACCCATGTTATGGTCTCATGTGTCACATCCTTCAAGGGAACTTGCATTAGAATGTCATTCATATAGTGCCAGATGGTTCCAGGGGACACTGTAAGGGCATCCAGTTCTTGCCTGCAAAGATTGTGGGCAAGAGCTGGGCTATTAAGATGGCCTGTGGGAGTGCCATCAAAAGTGAAAATGGACTGCAGCTGGGACTTCCCATGATCAATACTGAATAGAACATATTAGCTAGATTTATCAAGGCAGAGTAGTTCCCTGGAGTCCTTTGGATGTCTTCAATTAACTGGACAATGTAAGGAAGGGAGCCTTAATAGGGGGCATCTACACATTTAAATTTTGGTAGTTAACTGTAAGGCAACACTCATTAGTAGAGAGCTTTAATACCAGCCAAATAGGGAAATAAAAGGAGAAATGGTATGTTTAATGACTCCTCCCCTTAATATATTTTGAACTATGGGCCGTAATTCCTCAGTCCCCTATGACAAATGATATCAGGGGATATTTACCATCTTAATTGGGGGTGGCAGTCTTAAGGTCTTCCAATACGCTTCCACCAGGAAGACCAGGACTTTGGGTTTGTTCCAAATGGTGTGGTGGTGTGTCAAGGCACCCATACCTATATTAGGAAAGGGTAAGGCCAAAAGAGTAAAACGGTTTTATTAAACATTATTCTAATAGTGACATCCAATGAGAGTTGAATACCTTCTACAATCCTGCTTATTATACCTTGTTATTTCAAGGGTGCCCCTGCTTGTGTTTGGAGGGGTTCATAGGAAGCAGTGTAATTTGGACTCCAGTGTCAATGAGAGTTGTAAAAAGTAGTTTGTGTGTGTCCCCCAATGGATAACTAAAGAAGTATTTAGGTGATTGTCCCCTGGAGGAGGAATAAGCTCCCAGAACTGTTAAGTCCCTAGATCAAGGGCTTTGGAGGTGGTAACTCTTAGAAGTCAAGGTACAGGATCCCAGAACCTGCTGCTGGGACTGGGGCATTTCAGTAGGTGAAGGCATCCACCTATGGGAGAGGGCCAACAGTCTCTTGAAGAGTCCATAGTACCTGAGCAAAGGTTTCTAACTTGTGTTCAGGCTACCCTGAGATTAAGACATTAGGGAACCCCAATCTCTGGAGCTCCCAATACAGAGAGACCCTTTGATCACTTTGTAAGGGAGGGAGCTGGGTCAAGATGCCACACTTTGGGTGACCAACAATGGTCATAGAAGCCCCTATATTCTCCAGGGTCCTTCTGTTGGGTTACTGGCTGAGGGTACACAGGGGCTCTTTTGCCTTTACTGACAAACAAAATTTGGGGCTTCAGAAAAATTCTCTTTGCTGTGTCTACCTACAGCCTCAATGCTGTAGTATACTGACACCTACTGTACTGTATCTGACACTTCTGTAAATTATAATACCATAACCTTATAATTAGGAAGAATTCCCTTCTTCTCATCCCTTTAGAGAAATTTTCTAGAAAAATTTGCATTTCTCCAATGGTATAGTTACATGTCTCTGTTTTTCATTGATGCTGGTCATTGGATGTGTTGGTACAATGGGTGGTGACAAGAAATACCTGACAGGGAGGTTGCTTCTTCCCTGACTCAGATGCTGCTGCCTCCCATTTTAGGTGTCCCAATCAGCCTCCAAGGGGTCAGGGGACAATTTGTGACAGTAGCAAAGAATGCAGCAACATGGGAGACACTTGCTTCAACAGTGTTTACCCACCCAGGGTGCCATGATGCCCCTGGTAGAGTTGTTTCTGGCTTGGTCAGGACTGGCTTTCCAAGCTCAACATTCTGATCCTGGCCACAAACACACTGGGCCCAGCAGCCAGCTTCCCCTTCCAGCACTTATCTCCTTGGCTCAGGACCTGATAGCCACACCCCTGGTCCCTGCTTGAGGGGAAAGAGGCAGAACCCTACCATCCCAGTTAGCTCATCTTGACTCAAGGCCAGGACTTTTGCATATATTTATATCTGATTGCTTCTAGATCTGACACCCCATGGGGTTTCATTTAGAGGTTAATGGAAAATGTACCCAGACTGGGGCCTGCTGGTTGGTGTCTGCAGAGAAGTCTGAACTTTTACAGCACCAGCACCAATAATTTAGGGTGGGGATTGGTGGGAACACCAGCAGCAGCAATAAACAGAGCAATGTTGCAGAGCAAGCAGTGGTTCTTTCCTAGAGAGACTGAGTCTGGGAGAGGTAGTGAGCCAATCACAACAAAAAGGTTTTGTGTGGGGGGTGCAGATGATGCCCATAATCCCATCCTCATAGCCAATTTCATTGGGGGGTACTATAGGTGGTATAATAAATAAGAATATTCAAAGTATGACCTGCTGAATGAGGGGGTACAAGCCACCCACACAGGGTCAGTCGTAGCTCCTTCAGCATCCAAGCTGCCACTTTGGGGAAGTGAAAACCCTGAAGTCATTTTGATTGAAGACACAGTTTCAAAATGTTTATAAAAGTGAAGTAAAGTCAAAGATTTATTATTTACAAATCACAGAAACGGGGGTCGGGGGCACAATGAGCTAAGGAAAAGGCAGCCCTCTATCCCAAGTCACAAGCAAAGAGGAGATAAAAAGCATGGTAGCAGGCATCTATGACTTATATGGTGGTTGGGGAAGAGGTCACTAACTTTTTTGTGGGACTCCAGTGTAAGTGGTTATTTTAATTTATTTTATTTTTAATTTTTTTAGAGTTTATTTATTTATTTTGAGAGAGAGAGAGAGAGAGCGCAAATGGGATAAGGGCAGAGATAGAGGGAGAGAGAGAGAGAATCCCAAGCAGGCTCCACACTGTCAGCACAGAGCCTGTTGCAGGGTTTGAACTCACAAACTGTGAGATCATAACCTGAGATGAAATCAAGAGTTGGACTCTTAACCAACTGAGCCACCCAGGTACTGCTCTAAGTGGTTATTTTATTTTTTTTTTTTATTTATTTTTTTTTTAAAAATTTTTTTTTTTCAACGTTTATTTATTTTTGGGACAGAGAGAGACAGAGCATGAACCGGGGAGGGGCAGAGAGAGAGGGAGACACAGAATCGGAAACAGGCTCCAGGCTCTGAGCCATCAGCCCAGAGCCCGACGCGGGGCTCGAACTCACGGACCGCGAGATCGTGACCTGGCTGAAGTCGGACGCTTAACCGACTGCGCCACCCAGGCGCCCCTAAGTGGTTATTTTAAAAGGTGCCCGGGGAAAAGCAAAGTGGGAACTTGTGATGGGAAGGCTAAACTCAGGTCTTTATCTAAATGTCCAGTCTCCAGGTGTGAACAGGTTGTCATGCTATGAAATGCAAAGGCAACAACTCAAAACAGCTGTTTTCTCATCAGAACTTATTAATCATCAACTGTTGCCAAAGTTGATTTTGTTTTTCTTCGAGACATAAAAAATGACCCACCTTGTTCTGGTTTATCCATATCATTATTTAGCATACTAAAATACATATATTTATTTACATATACATAGTTTGGTTTTCTAATGTAAGGGGATTTTTTTCTATTCTATAATATGCTATGCAATGCTATGCTAAGCTATACTACTTTATTGTAATCCCAATACATCCTAGGATTTAATTCCAAGAAGGGTGAAACAAGCAATTGACAAGATATATAGAATTCTGTATGGACAAAATTGGCTACCGAACCCCTCAAAAGGCAGAAGACATATTTATGTTTATTAATGAATTCCTGATGTGATTTCCAATCTAGAAGGGCTGGATGCTTTAGATAAGCTTTATTTAAATTTTCTGTTTCAAGAAAGGTCATGTTCCTACTTGATGTCACAACCACTAATATGGATATTTATCTTGCTTGTTGCTCATTCCAGATTGTCTTTACAATCTCCACAAAGATTTACATAATAATAGGCCATGGGACTGATATGAATTCCCCATTTGGTTTCAGGAAAGACAGTAAATGTATTATCTCTCATGGTTATTCCACAGCTAACAAGGCGTTCCTCAAAGAATGACAGTTCACCCGAGAAGAGATATATCCCAGAGGTCTGTATGATTCACATCTGCAATAACTAGGATTCAAAATAGCAGATGTCAACACTTTACAAGATCAGTGTATGACAAAGGCTTTGCTGCTCAGAAATTCCATTTCAACATGGTCATATTTCTTTAATAGTAAGCAAATCAGAGCCAGACTGGCACAACTTCCACTAAAAGCTAATTCTGAATAAAACTCAGAATTCATGGCACTTTATTCTAGGAAATACCTAGCTAACGCCTACTGGGTTGGGCTCAAGGAATGTAAATAAGAAAAGACTACAGAATTGCTAGAAAGATGAACATAGAGACAGAAAAAAAATGACATTGAAAAGTGTCACCAGTGCTTTTAGCAAGGCCACTACACAGTGCCATTAGCTTACCTGTGACAGTGGTCATGCCAGAAAGATCAACCATGTGATTAAAAGACTGAGGCTTTGAAGCAGGTACTATCAGCCTGACCTTCGGGAAAGTCTACCTGAGAGAGCTGGAGTTTGAGCTCAATAATGTGGTCAAAAATTCAGTCATATAATCAAACCCCAATAAAGACTCACAATACTGAAGCTCAGGCAAGCTTTCCTGGTTGGCAGTACATATAGATGTGTCAGGAAGAGCAGATCCAGGGGCACCTGGGTGGCTCAGTCAGTTTGTTGGGCTCTGTGCTGATGGCCCGGAGCCTGGGGCCTGCTTTGGATTCCGTGTCTCCCTCTCTCTCTGCCCCTCCCTTGCTCATGCTCTGTCTCTGTCTGTCTCAAAAATAAATAAAGCATTAAAAAAAAAAAAAAAGAAAGAAATTGCATGTCTAGAGAAACTAGAAGATTTGCATTTGGAGTCCTCCCAGCCCTCACCCTATGGATCTTTTCTTTTGGCTGGTCCTGATTTATAGCCAGTATTAGATATTTGAAATCATGTATAATACTTTCTTGAATGTGAGTCATTTTAGAAAATTATCTTACCTGAGAAATAGGAAGCCCAGGTTTTATACCAGTTGGTCTCAACCTTGAGCTTGCAGCTGGATCTGAAGTGAGAACAGTCTTGTGGGGAACCATACCCTTCACCTGTGTGGTTTGACCTAACTAAGTGTAGTTAATATCACAATTGCATTGCACAGGACAAATAACCTCCAAAATCTGGAGATACAAGTGTACCAGACATTGGCAACTGAGTTATGCTTCCTGGAGTACAGAGAATCACAAAAGGATCCCCTCATGACCCTGGTAGGGAGAGAATAACCATTATTAACTCAAGCTATGTTAATATATGGTACATGTGGAAATATTTACAGATATTATACATATTAACCATGCAAGTACATGGCTTAGCATATACATCCATAGTATTCCTTATATGTCAGTGCAGATGCCCTACAACAAGGATACCCCATACTACAGACTGCATGTTTGTGTCTCTCCCAAATTCATATACTGAAATCCTAATGTCTAATGTAATAGAATTAGATGAGGTCCTTGGGAGGTGAGTAGGTCATGAAGGTAGTGTCTACATGAATGGAATTATCATTCTTATAAGAGGGACCTTCAGACCTCTCTAGCTTGTTCTACCATGTGTAGACACAGCATAAAGTCAGCAGTCTGCAACCTGGAATGGGGCCTTCACCAAACCAAATCTGCTGGCACCTTGACCTTGGACTTCTACCCTCCAGAACCAAAACAAATACATTTCTATTGTTTATGAGTCACTCAGTCTGTGGTATTTTATTATAGTAGCCTGAGTAGATTCAGACACTTCACTAGCAACAAGCATACCTACCACACAGATCTTGAGTTCTAATATGATTCTACAATAAAAGGAACCAGGGCCTTTGAAGAAGTGGCTGATTCTAGTGTTGGGACAGTATATACACAAGATGATCCTACAACATGTTGTAATAGAAGAAGGTAAGAAAGTACAAAAAACTCACATGCCCCAAAAAACCATAATGATGGCTGTATGTCAAAGTCACATAAAAGCAAGCCAAAAGAGCTCTCACTGGTCAAAGCTGGAAGAATTTTCACAACAAAATAATTGTATAGTATTGGATTATAACCCAAAGTGTAAAATAAATATCTTTCAGTTCATACTGATATAAGTGATTTTTAAATAAATAAATTAGGGAGAAGAGACAAATTTCTTCTATAGAAGAATTCCAAAAATCCATGTAGTTTCTCAATTCTCAAGAAGGTGTCGCATAACTCTCCATTCCTTATGTGTGGACTGTACCTAGTGACTTCTTTCCAAAGACTCAGTAGAGAAAGGTGGCAAAAAGTAACTTTATTTGGAAAAATTTGACAAATATATTTTAGCCAGGTAGTCAACAACAGTGATAAGTCATGTTGATGGTTTGTACCCTTGGTATGATAGGATGAAAAGACACACTGTACCTCTCTATTTTTCCTTCTCCAAACACACAGCTGTAATCTAATCGTTGAGGACAGCATCAGACAAATCCAAATAGAGGACATTCTACAAATTTCCTGACCAATACTCCTTAACACTCTCAATATCATCAAAAACAAGTCAGAGAAACTGTCATAGCCAAGAGAAACCTAAGGAGATATGTCAGCTAAATTATGTGGGGATGTGGCAAGAAAATATTCTATTTTGGATAGGATCTTGGAACAGAAAAAAAATAGACATTAGATAAAAACTGGGGAAATCTAAATAAACTATGGTCTTTAGTACTAATTTCTCCATATTGGATCATCAGTTGTAACAAATGCATCATACCAATGAGAACTCTTCTCTATCTCCACAATTTTTATGCAAATGTAATACTGTTATATATACTAAGTATAATAAAAATTAAAGATGAAAATAAACATTTATTACTCATTCTACCTAGAGATGGCTGTCTCAGACCATAGCAATCTTCATTCCTTGTCAAACAATTTCTTTTGCCTCTGTCTTCATAGCCCTTTTTTCTCTCCAAAGTCATAGAGTTTTGTTTGTTTTTTGTTTGTTTATTTGTTTTTGCCAACAGATTGCTAATGGTTTCATGTTTTGCTATAATTGTTTTAGTTATGTATGTCATATATACTAACTGTATTTTGAACTCTCTGATGACAGGAGTTTATTTCACCTTCACTGAATTGCCCTTAATGTAATGTCTCAAGCTTCTATAAAGGTCACTATAAAGCAAACATACCCATACAAAATTCATCTTCTTTTTTTTGTGCTTAAAACATTGTAGGGGAAGGAACACTTCAGGAATAGTGGAGTGAAGACTTCTGAAAACCTATTTTTCTAAAAATGCAGCAAGAATACTGACCAATGTTGTCAAAATCAATCAACCCAGGCCTTAGAACAATCGGAGGAGTGTTTATTGAAAAGCAGAGATGAATCTCATCTCAAGAACAGTGAGCACTGTTGCATTTAATTTGCCCTATTTCCATCCACTCTCTCCAGCTCTGTAGTACCCTCAGAAACAGATTCACAACTACAGTGACTCTGAAAACCAAAACACTAAAGACTGCTACAGGGAACACACCAGTATAGTCCCCCCAAAAACATCTTCTCCAGAGAATTGTTATTATTTGACCTATGTGCTGCTTCCACTACACACCCAATTGCACAGTTTGTCCTTATTTGAATTGACTCAAAGCTAACTCACAGCTAGTCTTTTCCCTAGGGCATTTGATGAAAGCAATCGGAGGCAATTAAATTCAGCTGTCTGAGGCACTGTTACCAGTTTGGGGGCAAATAAGAGACTGGCCAAAACCTGTAAATGAATGCTGTAAAATGAGAATGTTCATACTCTTCTTTGAAAACCTGTAGCAAATTTCTGTCATCTAGAAGCCCAAGTGCATGTATAAGGCTGTGCACATATCAAGGAAAATTTGGCCAAAATCTCTTATCTGTGGATGAACTGAATGCTCTGAAAAGCAGTATGTGAAAGCTAAGTCAAAGATGTAAACTACCCATTGTAGGAATTGAAAGAGCATTGAAGGAATACATAAAGCCCACTGATAAAGAATGGAAGACTTATAATCATAGGCATTTAAGGAAATCTCTGCATAATCATTAGTCAACTATTAAGTAAACTGAGCAGGTTTCAATGGTCACAAGACAAAAAATTACATAAGTAGTTGAAGAGAGTCAGTAAACCATCAAACAATGTTAACAACAACCAAAAAAAATACCAATAACAACAAACACTGGAAGGATTAAATCTCTACTATTGCCAAATGATAGTAAAGTTGTCCAACTTTCAAAGAACACTTATGAAACATTCTAAGAAATAGGAAAGCATGGCCTATACACAAGAATAAATAGTAGTTAATAGAAACTGTCTCTAAGAAAGGCAGACTTTATACTTACTAGACAAAGATGTTAAATCAGACATATTCAAAGATAGACTGATATGCTCAAAATCCTAAAGATAAACATACCTAAAGAACTAAAGGAAAGTATGAGAATGATATTATCAAATAGAGAATATTAATACAGAGATTTAAATTAAAAAGTCAAATAGAAATTCTGAAGTTGTAAAGTACAATAACTTAAATGAAACATCTAAGAGAGAAATTCAACATATTTAATATGGCAAAAGAAAGAATCCATGAACTTGAACATAGGTTAGATAAGCGAAACAAATGGGCTTATTTACACAATGAAATATTATTCAGCTCTAGAAGATTAAATACTGACACATGCTACAACATGAATGAACCTTGAAATAATATGTTAACTGTAAAGAGCCATACACATAGACCACATATTCTATGATTCCATTTTTATAAAATGTTAAGAACAGATAAATCCATAGAGATAGAAAATAGATTAGTTATTTCCAAGGACTGGTAGAGGGGATGAAGGAGAATAGAATGCTAATAGGGATAGGGTTTATTTTTGCAATGCTAAAAATATAGTGAAATTATATAATGGTAATATTTGGACACCTCTGTAGATATATTAAAAATCACAGAATTGTACATTCTAAACAGGGATTTAATGGTATTTTAGTGCATCAATAAAGCTGTCATTTATTTTTTCAAATATCAAAGCACATTGCCCACCAATCACCTGGAAAAGCCTACATGAGCAATTTCTTTTAGTATATAGAATTAAGAGAATTTTTACTTTCCTAAAGTTTCTGATAATCACTACTGAACATGTTCCACTTACTTCCTTTTTAGAAACCTCAGAATCAAAATTGAAATTCATATATAGAAATTAGGGTGGTCTTATGATCTTTTTTTATGCACCCTTTATTTTTCTTAGGCCTTTTCATCTCAATTCCTTCTGATCTTGATATTTTGGTTGTTTGAGAGAGAAAGGGAGAGCACGTGCATGCACACACACACACACACACACACACACACACACACACCATGCACATAACCAGAGAAGGGGCAGAGGGAGAGAGAGAGGAATCTTAGCAGGCTCCACAGCCAGTGTGGAGACTGATGCAGGACTCAATCTCACAACTGTGAGATCATGACCTGAGCTGAAATCAAGAGTTGGATGCTTAGCTGGCTGAGCCACCTAGGTGCACTCCCCCACACACTATATTCTATGACAATTATAATTTCAATAGGTTTCCCAATATGTTTCTATTGTAAATATCTTCAAATAAAGGATAAAAATAACTTGCAGAATTATTTGTCAATAATTTATATTTGAATATGAATGTCAAATAATATAACAATTATTTGAAAATTAACATGGAGCTTTGAATACCTTGATGACATGTTGATTGATTTTAACATAATTGAAGTAAGTATACAAATACAATATTTACTGTACATTTACTGCTCATCTTGTTCAACACAACATCTGATACTTGAGTTCTGTTTGTAGAATTATTCTCAAATGGCCATACAGCCTCTGTAATATTTTTGTTTGTTGTGTCTTATTATTCTATTTTATTTGTTTTAATTTTTAAATTTATTTATCATCAAGTTAGCTCACATACAATGTAGTCTTGGCTTCAAGAATGCTGATTTGTAGGGGCACATGTACCCCAATGTATATAGCAGCACTATCAACAATAGCCAAATTATGGAAAGAGCCCAAATGTCCATCAAGTGATGAATGGATAAATAAGATATATATATCTACACACACACACACACACACACACACACACATATATATATATATACACACACACACACACACACACACACACACACACACAATAGAATAATACTTGGCAATGAAAAAAGAATGAAATCTTACCATTTGCAATAATGTGGATGGAACTTCAGGGTATTGTGCTAAGTGAAATAAGTCAGTCAGAGAAAGACAGATATTATATGATTTCACTCATATGTGGAATTTGAGAAACTTAACAGAAGACCATAAGGGAAAGGAAGGAAAAATAAGATTAAAAACAGAGAGGGAGGCAAACCATAAGAGACTTTGTAATTTTTTTATTTACAATTTTTATTTTAAAATCATAGAGAGTTAGAGAATGGTCTAATGACAGTTCATAAACTTCGGCTTTTATATCATGGTTACTAATTTTCTAAGCATTCTCTACTATGAGAAATAACATGCATCAGACTCCAAAAACTGTCCCCTATCCCATACCAAGGGTCCAAGGACTTCATTTATCAAATATCTCTCAGACTTCCTTTCCTATCTCTTTCTTTTCAACTACACTATCATTTTAATGTTATAGTACTTTAGATCAGTTTATTACTTATCTGTCTTTGTATAAAGGTAGATAGAAGATAGATGATAAATATAGGATTAGATTAGAGAGATAGATGACAGTCCTTTATTATTTTGGATAAATTTTAATCTGTCCTTTGCAGCTCATTTTACAGCATCCTTCAGACTTCAACCCATACCCCATTACCACTATACTCAGTGTCTTAGTTTAAATGTCAGGACCTCATCATTTATAACCACTTTTCATTGTGGAAAGTAATGTACCATTTTATATAAATTGTTTTTGGGATCTAATAACTTTACTTCTTATTCTTTAATTTTTTTTTAAAGTAAGCTCCATACCCAGTGTGGAGCCTAATGTGGGATTTGAACTCACAACCCTGATATCAAGACCTGAGCTGAGATCAAGAGTCAGTGCTTAACCAGCTGAGACACCCAAGAACCCCATCTTATTCTTTAGATATACTTTTCATATGACAAGTCTAATCCTAGGTTCAAGATTTTTCCCTTCCAATTCCCAGCAGAGTCTTTTCAAAGTATCAGTTATTGTTTAAAAGTTACAATTTCACCCACACCTATGATGTTTTCATTTCAAGTCTAGGGGAAAAAAAAGAAAAAAAGTTTTGGCTTTTCCTCTGTTCATGAAGCATTTACATCTTAAATACACACTAATAATAAAATGACTTAAATTCAATAAAATTAAAATTAAATTTAAATGAGGTAGACATTTCAAATTGAAAACAAAACTTCAGGGGTGCCTGGGTGCTCAGTCAGTTGTCTGACTCTTGATTTTGGCTTCAGTCATGATCTCATGGTTGGTGAGTTCAAGCACTGTGTCAGGCTCTGCACTGACAGTGCCATGAAATTCTCTCTCTCCCTGTCTCTGAGTCTCTCCCCTGTTTGCTCTTTCTCTCAAAATAAATAAATAAACATTAAAAAACAAAAGAACAGAGAACTCCTTTTACTTGAGCATCACAAAAATTAAAGTACTTATTCATAAATCTAATGACATATGTAAAAGATCTATATAAGGAAAACTACAGAATTCTGGTGAAGGAAATCAAAGAATAAATAAATGGAGATATATTCCATGTTCATAAATAGAAATATTAAATACTGTCCAGATGTCAGTTCTTCCTAACTTGATATATAGTTTCAATGCAATAGCAATCAAACTCCCATCAAGTTATTTTATGGACATTGATAACCTAATTCTAAAATTTATGTGGAGAATAAAAAGATCCAGAATAGCCAACACAATATTGAAAGGAGAAGAAAAAAGTCAGAACACTGACACTACCCAACTTCATGCCTTATTATAGTATATATCACGCTATAATATATATCAAGACAGTACGGTATTGATGAAAGAAATAGACAAATCAATGGAACAGAGGAGAAAGCTGGAAAAATATACCTCCATAAATATATCAATGGATCTTTTACAAAGGAGAAACGTGATACAATGGAGCAAATATAGTATCTTAAATAGTACTGGAACAACTGGACATCCATAATCAAAACCAACCAACCAACCAACCAACCAACAAAAAAACCCAGAATCTAGGTTCAGACCTTACACCCCACACAAAAATTAAAACAACATAGAACATAGGCCTAAATGTAAAACGCAGAACTATAGAACTCCTAAAGACAATGTAAAAGAAAACCTAGACAACTTTGGGTATGGTGATGCCTTTTTATATAAAATACCAAAGACATTATCCACGAAAAATAACTAATAAGTTGGATGTCATTAAAATTAAAGACTTCTCCCTTGCCAAAGAGAATGAGAAGACAAGCCACAGACTGGGTGAAAATATTTGAAGACACATACAAAGAACTGTTATCCAAAATATACAAAGAACTCTTAAAAATTAGCAATAAGAATACAAAAAACCCAATTAAAAAATGTTCCAAAGGCTTTAATAGACACTTCACCAAAGAAATATTCAGATGCCAAATAAACACATGAAAAGGTGCTCTACATTATATGCCATAGGGGAAATGCAAACTGAAACAATGGGATATCACTATACACCTATTAAATGGCCAAAATCCAGAACACTGGCACTACCAAATGTTGACAAGGATATGAAGCAACAGTGACTCCACAAAACAGTACAGGCACTTTGTTAGACAGGTTAACAGTTTCTTACAAAACTAATTATACTCTTATAGAATCCACAATCACACACCTTAATATTTACCCAAAGGTGTTGAAAACTTATGTTTACACAAAACCTTGCATACTAATGTTTATAAACCTTATTTAAAATTTCAAAAACTTGGAAGCAACTAAGATATACTTTAGTAGGAGATTGTATAAATAATCTGTGACATCTCCAGACAATGAAATATCATTCAGTGCTTAAGAGAAAAAAAAAAACAAAGAAAAGGAAAAGTGAGCCCCTAATCCATGAAAATACCTTAAATGCATATTACTAAGTGAAATAAACCAATCTGAAAATGCTATATAGTATATGATTCTAACTATATTGCATTCTGAAAAAAGTAAAATGTGAAGACATTAAAAAAAAATCATCAGTTTCCAGGAGAATATAGGGAGATTAATAGGTATAGCACAGAGGACTTTGTTTTTAATTCATTTATTTAAATTCAAGTTAGTTAACATACTCTGTAGTGTTGGTTTCAGGAATAGAACACAATGGTTCATCACTTATATATAACACCCAGTGCTCATACCAACAAGTGCTCTCCTTTATTGCCTATCATCCATTTAGCCCATCCTGCTACCCACCTCCCCTCCAGCAACCCTCAGTTTGCTCTCAATATTTAAGAGTCTCTTAGGGGTGCCTGGGTAGCTCAGTCAGTTGAGTGTCCAACTTCAACTCAGGTCATGGCCTTGTGGTTTGTGGGATGAGGCCCCACGTCAGACCCTGTGCTGACAGCTCAGAACCTTGGAGCCTGCTTCATATTCTGTGTCTCTCTCTGTCCCTACCTTTCTTGTGCTCTCTCTCTTTCTCAAAAATAAATAAACATTTAAAAAGAGTCCCTTATGGTTTTCCTCCCTCTCTGTTTTTATCTTATTTTTCCTTCCCTTCCCTATGTTCATCTGTTGTGTTTCTTAAATTCCACATATTAGTGAAATCATATGATATTTGTCTTTCTCTGAGTTATTTCACTTAGCATAATACCCTCTAATTGCATTCACATTGTTGCAAATGGCAAGATTTCATTATTTTTGAGTGCTGAGTAATATTCTATTTATATATTTATATTATATAAATATATTTAATAAATATATATATTTATTCTTCTTGAATATATATATATTTATTCTTCTTGAATGTGTATATATATATTTATTCTTCTTGAATATATATTTATTCTTCTTGAATGTGTATATATATATACACATATATGTATATATGTATATATGTATGTGTGTGTATATATATATATATACACATATATGTATATATGTATATATGTATGTATATATATATATATATACCACTTCTTTATTCGTCAACGAGGGACATTTGGGGTCTTTCCATAATTTGGCTATTGTTAATAACACTGCTATAAACATTGGGGTGCAAGTACCTCTTCAACTCAGCATTTTTGTATCCTTTAGATAAATACCTCGTGGTGAAATTGCTGGGTCATAGGGTAGTTCTATTTTTAAGTTTTTGAAGAACCTCCATACTCTTTCCCAGAGTGGCTGCACCAGTGTGCATTCCCATCAACAGTGCGTAAGTGTTCCCCATTCTCTGTAGCCTCAAATTTACTAATTATATCTTCTATCATCTTCATGCAGTTATTGAAGCCATCCAGCAAGCTTTTTTTTCTTTTATTGTATTTTTCTGTTCCATAATGTCCATTCATTGTTTTTTTCATAATCACTATTCTTTTGCTGGTATTTTTGTTTTCATTTGTTTCAAGATAATGTTTATTGCTTGTTTGCTCACTTTCTTTTTCTCCTCCTTTTCTTTCTTTCTTTCTTTCTTCTTTCTTTCTTTCTTTCTTCTTTCTTTCTTTCTTTCTTTCTTAGTTTATTTATTGAGAGAGAGAGAGAGAGAGCACAAGCAGGGGAGGGTCAGAGGGAGAGAAAGAGAGAGGATTCCAAGAAGGCACAGCACTATCAGTACAGAGCCTGACATGGGGCTCAAACCCACCAACAGTGCGATCATGACCTGAGCCAAAATCAAGAGTTGAGTGCTCAACCAACCGAGTCACTCAACTGCCCCAAATGATTATTAATTTTTGAGAGAGAGAGAGAGAGACAGAGAGTGAGGGTACAAGTTGGGGAGGGGCAGAGAAAGGAGGCCAGAGGATCCAAAGTGGTCTCTGAGCTGACAGCAGAGAGCGCAGTGCAGGGCTTGACCTCATGAACTGCGAGATCATGGCCTGAGCCAAAGTCAAATGCTTAACTGACTCAGCCACATAGGTGCCCTTCCCTTCCTTTTTATTTATTTTGAGGTTGGGGATAGGGAGAGAGAGAGAGAGAGAGAGAGAGAGAGAGAGAGAGAGAGAGATTCCTAAGCAGACTCTGCACTGTCAGCGTGGAGCCCCATGTGGGACTCTATCCCACAAACTAAACCATGAGATCATGATGTGAGCTGAAACCAAGGTGCTCAAACAACTGAGCCACCCAGGTGCCCCTTTTTATTGCTTCTTGAATCAATTTTATGCGATCAAATTACTGTCAGATAATTCCAGCATTTGATTCGTCCAATCAGTGTTGGCATCAGTTGATTTTTTGTCCTTTAATTTCCTATTTTCCTGTTTCTTACACATTTTTAAATATTATTTTAGAAGATCTGGACCATATTTAATTTTTTAAAATAGGCATTTACCTTTTTAGGCTTAGCATGCCAGTTCTTACCTAATTTGGATGGGTTGGTTCCAATGACAATCTACTTTTCAGTCTTTGCCATGTTATTGGTTTATTTGGTGTGTCTTGTGCTCTTGGAGTTCCCACTAACCCCTAATTGTGCTATCGAGGAGGAGGAAAGGGTTTCCCCAAAATGAGTTATTTGGTGTGTCTAAGTGGTTAAAGGGAGTATCTGGCCTGCAAGGACAAAGTATATTTACCTGGCCAAGTGCTGGTGGTGGTGTGAATGCCTTTCCATGTGCTCCTGGCTGCACATTTCCTCTGGGTAGGGGAAGGGACATCAGGCTTACTGGAAAAGGAGAGCCCTTATCTTGGATGCTTATTGTTAACTGAACTTCTAGTCAATTTATCTCCCTTGCAGGTTCTCCTGAGCTCATGTAATGTTACTGGCAAAACTCCCATTTAATTCAGGGGAGGAATAATTTTACCTGGGCTCCCTTGTGATGCTACATGGAGGTTGGGAAACTCTGGGCCTGGATCACCTCTCCTGTTGGATGGTAGTTATAGTTGTTCCTCCAGACTTGGGGCCCCTGGCCAGTTCTCTTTCCCTTTACCACCTTTCAGAATTCTCCTTCAGTTATTATTTTTATTATTTCCAGTGTTTATGATTGTACTCAGTGGGAAGGAACAGAGACGAGTCAATGCCACCTTGTCAATCCAAAGTTCTGTGTTCTCTACTTAATTTTCTTAAATAAAAACAAACTCTTTTACTTATATGTGGTATCTAAACAAAACAAAACAAACAAACAAAGCAAAACATACTTGTAAATGCACATAACAAACCGATGGCTGCCAGAGGGGAGGTGGGTAGGGGAATGAGCCAAATAGATAAAGAAGACTAACAGGTACAAACTTCCAGTTATAAAACAAATAAGTCATGGAAATAAAAAGCATAACATAGGGAATATTGTCAATAATATTGCAACAAACTGTATGGTGACTACACTTATAGTGGTAAGCATTGAGTAACATATAGATTTGTTAAATCAATATGTTGTACACCTGAAATAATGTAACATTGTATGTCAATTATATTTCAATAATAATAAAAAACAATAAAATCTCTGGGCCTGAAAAATAGATATCTGACTCCCACAGATCTGAGATTATATAATGAAGGAGAATCCAAGTATATTAAAGGAATAACCCTGTGGCTGCATAACTTCTTCCTGTGAATGTTCCTCCTGTCAATCTTCAAAGAAGTTACATACTGTAGTTGATATACTGGGATAGGAATACCCAAATTTACTTACAATGATTAGACAGTGACTCTGAGTTAATGCTATTTCCTGGGGCCTCTGAGTACCAGTTGGCTCCAATAGATAGAGTTAAACTCTCTTGGAAACCAGGTGATAGGACAGTTTGACTTGAATTTCCCTCATGGTATGCCCTTCAGGTATGTTGGATATATGCTTATAAGATTAAGGTAAATCCTAATAAAATTCAGCAGCCTAAAGTTTTGGAAGGTCTTAATGTGCAGTAGAATGAGTTACATTAGGGTAAATCTCCCAAAATGTAAGACAATTTTTGTGCCTTAAACTCCCAGTTTCTAAGAAATAAGCAACTCATTTGTAAACATCTTTGAATTTTAGAGGAAACACAAAACACTACTGGATATACTGTGCTGATCCTTTTACTAAGTGGTCTACAGATATACACATGTAAGTGCATCTCAGAGCAGAAGAGGGATCTCCAGTGAGAAACAAGAGGAGGACTCCACTCACATTCAAAAGCCATCATTTCATGTGATCTTAGAAAAGTATCTTAATGCACCCTGCTATAGTTTCCTAGCTGGAAAATTTTAAATAAAAACAAGATCACTTTATAAGGCTTCTGGCAGAGTTAAAAGAAATAAACCATTAAGATATTTATATTAGATTCTGAAATCTGTATTTAATAAATGTCACTTATTAATCCCTTTACTCATATTATCATTACTGTAATTATTTTTGTTACTATGTAACTAAGTAGAATGGAAACCTGCTTTAGATATGGCTGGATATTTTTATTTCAAATATTTTCTACCAATCTTGACTTGCTCTTTCAACTTTCTAATGCTGTTTTTTACTACAGAAATTCTTCATTTTTATGAATTTACATCATCAATTTTTTTTTCCTTTTGGTTTCAGGCTTTTTATGTACTGCTTGTTGTGTGTGAGGATGTTATTCTAAGTTACTTTATAGAAGCTATTTATTTATCTTACATGTTTAGCTAGATAATCCATCTGGAATTTATTTCTGTGTATAACATGTGGTTAGGTTAATGATTTATTTTTCCCATGTAGATCTAGTTCAGTACATTGGAAATACCATCTTTCCCCATTATACTATAGTGACAGAGATGGTAGAATGGTAGATAGACACAGATTGATGGATGATAGATAGATATAGATAAATGGTAGACAAATATATATTTGTGGTGTGTTTTTTGTTAATTTTTTTTGTTACTTCAGTCTTTTTGTCTCTCCATGAGTCAATCTCAGACTTTTTAGTTTTTATTTATTTGAGACTTTTAAAATTACAGTGGTTTTAAAATAAGACTTGATATCCACTGGGGTAAGTTCTCCAAA
Source organism: Prionailurus viverrinus (assembly GCF_022837055.1). NCBI lineage: Eukaryota > Metazoa > Chordata > Mammalia > Carnivora > Felidae > Prionailurus > Prionailurus viverrinus. The sequence continues at coordinate 18,098,112 of NC_062566.1, forward strand.
TTTGTTGAAGATGTTCTTGGTTTTACTTATGTCTTTACATGATTCAGCTTATAAATTTCCACAAAGGGCCTGCTACAATTTTGATGGTTTAATTGAATCTATAGATCAATTTAGAGAGAGTTGACATCTTTACAATATTATGTCATCTAATTCCAGGCTATGGTCTATTCCTCTAACAATTTAGGTCTTCTTTAATTTTTTTTTCAGTAATAATTTTGAGCTTGTAGTTTTCCTGCACATCTATCTTTTCATTTCTATTTTATTAAAGCATAACAAATCTAGAGCTCTAAAATCTTAAGTGCACAACTTGATTATTTTATATGCACATATATGAATGTAGTCATCATTTATAATGAACTCAGAATATCTTCAGCATGCCAGAGGACACCTTTGTGCTCCTTCCTAGTTTACACCACCCAAAACGTGACCACTAGTCTGATTTATGTGAGCAGAGAAACATTGTTTTCGAATTTCGTACAAACTGAAGCACACAGGATAGGATATAACCTTTAAGAATGACCTTTTTCAATCAACTTTATATTGGTATTATTCATTCACACTGCTGTGTGTTGCAAAGGTTACTACTTCTTATTATTGTATTGCATTTTATGTTGTTTATATACCTTTTTAACTATTCTATTAATGCATACTATTATAAGTAATGCTGCTGTAACATTATTTGCCTTTCTGTGAACATAAGCACTTTTCACTCTTAAGTATAACCCAAAAATTGCTGGGGCCATATTATCTATCTATCTATCTATCTATCATCTATCTGGTACTGCCTACTATAAGTGTGTATATATAGTTGGTATGTGCCCATTTACACTCCCACCAGCAATATATGAACTTAGTTATTATGGTGAATGGGTAGTGAAGTATCTGTTAAAGTATTTCACTCATTTTATATTTTATTTGTTTTATATTGAATTATTAACATTGTTCATAATCATTTGTCGAAGTTCTTTAAATGATTTAGATTTGAGTACTTTGCTGAATGTTTTATGGTACATATCTTCTCCCTGTATGTGTCTTGCCTTTTTCATTCTCATATCATTGTACTTTGCTAAATAGAGCTTCTTGATTTTGATAACGTCAAATTTATCTTCTTGTTTTCATAGTTGGGGTGTGTGTGTGTGTGTGTGTGTGTTTTGTCTGAGAAATCTTCCTGCTCTAAGGTCATAAAGATACTTTCCAGTGTTTTCTTCTAAAAATCTTACTGTTTTTTAACCTTTTACTTTCAGGTCAATGACCCATTCCAAATGAATTTTTGTGTTGGGTGTGAGGTAGGCAAGATGTATTTTTCATTACATACAGTTAAACAGTTGATACAGCATTATTTATTGAAATGGCTATCATTTTTTCCCACTTAATTACACACATTTTTTTTTGCTATTGTTGTAAATCATGTGGCTGATTTATGGGTTGTTTCTTGTTTTTCTATTCTAACGTCCTGCTGTTTTCCTTATTCCAGTAACCACAATTAATTCATGTTTTATAATAGTTACTGCTATATAGTAGTGTAAATCCTCCAACTTTGTTATGTGGTTGTTATTTAATCAAGAATGCTCTGACAGTTTTGCAAGATGGCGGCTTAGGAGGACGCTGGGCTCACCGCACGTCCTGCTGATCACTTAGATTCCATCTACACCTGCCTAAATAACCCAGAAAACCACCAGAGGATTAGCAGAACAGAGTCGCTGGAGCCAAACGCAGACGAGAGGCCCACGGAAGAGGGTAGGAAGGGCGGAGAGGCGGTGCGCGCTCCACGGACTGGCGGGAGGGAGCCGGGGCGGAGGGGCGGCTCGCCGGCCAAGCAGAGCCCCCGAGTCTGGCTTGCAAAAGCAGAGGGGCCTGACGGACTGTGTTCCCACAACAAGCGCAACTTAGCGTCTGGGAGGTCATAAGTTAACAGCTCTGCTCGAAAAGCGGGAAGGCTGGAGGACAAAGGGAGGGAGAGCTGCTGAGCCCCCTGACAACAGAGCTCAGTTTGGTGGGGAACAAAGGCGCTCGCCAGCGCCATCGCCCCCGCCCATCCCCCAGCCAAAATCCCAAAGAGAACCCGTTCTTGCCAGGGAACTTGCTCGCTCTGGGCAAACACCCAACTCTGCGCTTCTGCGGAGCCAAACTTCCGGCAGCAGATCTGACTCCCTCCCGCTGCCACAGGGCCCCTCCTGAAGTGGATCACCTAAGGAGAAGTGAGCTAAGCCTGCCCCTCCTGCCCCCGTGCACCTTGCCTACCCACCCCAGCTAATACGCCAGATCCCCAGCATCACAAGCCTGGCAGGGTGCAAGTAGCCCAGACGAGCCACACCACCCCACAGTGAATCCCGCCCCTAGGAGAGGGGAAGAGAAGGCACACACCAGTCTGACTATGGCCCCAGCGGTGGGCTGGGGGCAGACATCAGGTCTGACTGCGGTCCCACCCACCAACTCCAGTTATACACCACAGCACAGGGGAAGTGCTCTGCAGGTCCTCACCATACCAGGGACTATCCAAAATGACCAAGCGGAAGAATTCCCCTCAGAAGAATCTCCAGGAAATAACAACAGCTAATGAGCTGATCAAAAAGGATTTAAATAATATAACAGAAAGTGAATTTAGAATAATAGTCATAAAATTAATCGCTGGGCTTGAAAACAGTATACAGGACAGCAGAGAATCTCTTGCTACAGAGATCAAGGGACTAAGGAACAGTCACGAGGAGCTGAAAAACGCTTTAAACAAAATGCATAACAAATGGAAACCACCACAGCTCGGCTTGAAGAGGCAGAGGAGAGAATAGGTGAACTAGAAGATAAAGTTATGGAAAAAGAGGAAGCTGAGAAAAAGAGAGATAAAAAAATCCAGGAGTATGAGGGGAAAATTAGAGAATTAAGTGATACACTAAAAAGAAATAATATACGCATAATTGGTATCCCAGAGGAGGAAGACAGAGGGAAAGGTGCTGAAGGGGTACTTGAAGAAATAATAGCTGGGAACTTCCCTGAACTGGGGAAGGGAAAAGGCATTGAAATCCAAGAGGCACAGAGAACTCCCTTCAGACGTAACTTGAATCGATCTTCTGCATGACATATCATAGTGAAACTGGCAAAATACAAGGATAAAGAGAAAATTCTGAAAGCAGCAAGGGGTAAACGTGCCCTCACATATAAAGGGAGACCTATAAGACTCGTGGCTCATATCGCTTCTGAAACTTGGCAGGCCAGAAAGAATTGGCACGAGATTTTCAGTGTGCTAGACAGAAAAAATATGCAGCCAAGAATCCTTTATCCAGCAAGTCTGTCATTTAGAATAGAAGGAGAGATAAAGGTCTTCCCAAACAAACAAAAACTGAAGGAATTTGTCACCACTAAACCAGCCCTACAAGAGATCCTAAGGGGGACCCTGTGAGACAAAGTCCCAGAGACATCACTACAAGCATAAAACATACAGACATCACAATGACTCTAAACCCGTATCTTTCTATAATAACACTGAATGTAAATGGATTAAATGCGCCAACGAAAAGACATAGGGTATCAGAATGCATAAAAAAACAAGACCCATCTATTTGCTGTCTACAAGAGACTCATTTTAGACCTGAGGACACCTTTCGATTGAGAGTGAGGGGATGGAGAACTATTTATCATGCGACTGGAAGCCAAAAGAAAGCTGGAGTAGCCATACTTATATCAGACAAACTAGACTTTAAATTAAAGGCTGTAACAAGAGATGAAGAAGGACATTATATAATAGTTGCAGGGTCTATACATCAGGAAGAGCTAACAATTATAAATGTCTGTGCGCCGAATACTGGAGCCCCCAAATATATAAAACAATTACTCATAAACATAAGCAACCTTATTGATAAGAATGTGGTAATTGCAGGGGACTTTAACACCCCACTTACAGAAATGGATAGATCATCTAGACACACGGTCAATAAAGAAACAAGGGCCCTGAATGATACATTGGATCAGATGGACTTGACAGATATATTTAGAACTCTGCATCCCAAAGCAACAGAATATACTTTCTTCTCGAGTGCACATGGAACATTCTCCAAGATAGATCATATACTGGGTCACAAAACAGCCCTTCATAAGTTTACAAGAATTGAAATTATACCATGCTTACTTTCAGACCACAATGCTATGAAGCTTGAAATCAACCACAGAAAAAAGTCTGGAAAACCTCCAAAAGCATGGAGGTTAAAGAACACCCTACTAACGAATGAGTGGGTCAACCAGGCAATTAGAGAAGAAATTAAAAAATATATGGAAACAAACGAAAATGAAAATACAACAATCCAAACGCTTTGGATGCAGCAAGGCTGTCCTGAGAGGAAAATACATTGCAATCCAGGGCTATCTCAAGAAACAAGAAAAATCCCAAATACAAAATCTAACAGCACACCTAAAGGAACTAGAAGCAGAACAGCAAAGGCAGCCTAAACCCAGCAGAAGAAGAGAAATAATAAAGATCAGAGCAGAAATAAACAATATAGAATCTAAAAAAACTGTAGAGCAGATCAACGAAACCAAGAGTTGGTGTTTTGAAAAAGTAAACAAAATTGACAAACCTCTAGCCAGGCTTCTCAAAAAGAAAAGGGAGATGACCCAAATAGATAAAATCATGAATGAAAATGGAATTATTACAACCAATCCCTCAGAGATACAAACAATTATCAGGGAATACTATGAAAAATTATATGCCAACAAATTGGACAACCTGGAAGAAATGGACAAATTCCTGAACACCCACACACTTCCAAAACTCAATCAGGAGGAAATAGAAAGCTTGAACAGACCCATAACCAGCGAAGAAATTGAATCGGTTATCAAAAATCTCCCAACAAATAAGAGTCCAGGACCAGATGGCTTCCCAGAGGAGTTGTACCAGACGTTTAAAGCAGAGATAATACCTATCCTTCTCAAGCTATTCCAAAAAATAGAAAGGGAAGGAAAACTTCCAGACTCATTCTATGAAGCCAGTATTACTTTGATTCCTAAACCAGACAGAGACCCAGTAAAAAAAGAGAACTACAGGCCAATATCCCTGATGAATATGGATGCAAAAATTCTCAATAAGATACTAGCAAATCGAATTCAACAGCATATAAAAAGAATTATTCACCATGATCAAGTGGGATTCATTCCTGGGATGCAGGGCTGGTTCAACATTCGCAAACCAATCAACGTGATACATCACATTAACAACAAAAAAAGAGAAGAACCATATGATCCTGTCAATCGATGCAGAAAAGGCCTTCGACAAAATCCAGCACCCTTTCTTAATAAAAACCCTTGAGAAAGTCAGGATAGAAGGAACATACTTAAAGATCATAAAAGCCATTTATGAAAAACCCACAGCTAACATCATCTTCAACGGGGAAAAACTGAGAGCTTTTTCCCTGAGATCAGGAACACGACAAAGATGCCCACTCTCACCGCTGCTGTTTAACATAGTGCTGGAAGTTCTAGCATCAGCAATCAGACAACAAAAGGAAATCAAAGGCATCAAAATTGGCAAAGATGAAGTCAAGCTTTCGCTTTTTGCAGATGACATGATGTTATACATGGAAAATCCGATAGACTCCACCAAAAGTCTGCTAGAACTGATACATGAATTCTGCAAAGTTGCAGGATACAAAATCAATGTACAGAAATCAGTTGCATTCTTATACACTAACAATGAAGCAACAGAAAGACAAATAAAGAAACTGATCCCATTCACAATTGCACCAAGAAGCATAAAATACCTAGGAATAAACCTAACCAAAGAGGGAAAAGATCTGTATGCTGAAAACTATAGAAAGCTTATGAAGGAAATTGAAGAAGATATAAAGAAATGGAAAGACATTCCCTGCTCATGGATTGGAAGAATAAATATTGTCAAAATGTCAATCCTACCCAAAGCTATCTACACATTCAATGCAATCCCAATCAAAATTGCACCAGCATTCTTCTCGAAACTAGAACAAGCAATCCTAAAATTCATATGGAACCACAAAAGGCCCCGAATAGCCAAAGGAATTTTGAAGAAGAAGACCAAAGCAGGAGGCATCACAATCCCAGACTTTAGCCTCTACTACAAAGCTGTCATCATCAAGACAGCATGGTAGTGGTACCAAAACAGACACATAGACCAATGGAATAGAATAGAAACCCCAGAACTAGACCCACAAACGTATGGCCAACTCATCTTTGACAAAGCAGGAAAGAACATCCAATGGAAAAAAGACAGCCTCTTTAACAAATGGTGCTGGGAGAACTGGACAGCAACATGCAGAAGGTTGAAACTAGACCACTTTCTCACACCATTCACAAAAATAAACTCAAAATGGATAAAGGACCTAAATGTGAGACAGGAAACCATCAAAACCTTAGAGGAGAAAGCAGGAAAAGACCTCTCTGACCTCAGCCGTAGCAATCTCTTACTCGACACGTCCCCAAAGGCAAGGGAATTAAAAGCAAAAGTGAATTACTGGGACCTTATGAAGATAAAAAGCTTCTGCACAGCCAAGGAAACAACCAACAAAACTAAAAGGCAACCAACGGAATGGGAAAAGATATTCGCAAATGACATATCGGACAAAGGGCTAGTATCCAAAATCTATAAAGAGCTCACCAAACTCCACACCCGAAAAACAAATAACCCAGTGAAGAAATGGGCAGAAAACATGAATAGACACTTCTCTAAAGAAGACATCTGGATGGCCAACAGGCACATGAAAAGATGTTCAGCGTCGCTCCTTATCAGGGAAATACAAATCAAAACCACACTCAGGTATCACCTCACGCCAGTCAGAGTGGCCAAAATGAACAAATCAGGAGACTATAGATGCTGGAGACGATGTGGAGAAACAGGAACCCTCTTGCACTGTTGGTGGGAATGCAAACTGGTGCAGCCACTCTGGAAAGCAGTGTGGAGGTTCCTCAGAAAATTAAAAATAGACCTACCCTATGACCCAGCAATAGCACTGCTAGGAATTTATCCAAGGGATACACGAGTACTGATGCATAGGGCCACTTGTACCCCAATGTTCATAGCAGCACTCTCAACAATAACCAAATTATGGAAAGAGCCTAAATGTCCATCAACTGATGAATGGATAAAGAAATTGTGGTTTATATACACAATGGAATATTACGTGGCAACGAGAAAAGATGAAATATGGCCTTTTGTAGCAACATGGATGGAACTGGAGAGTGTGATGCTAAGTGAAATAAGCCATACAGAGAAAGACAGATACCAAATGGTTTCACTCTTATGTGGATCCTAAGAAACTTAACAGGAACCCATGGGGGAGGGAAGGAAAAAAAAAAAAGAGGTTAGAATGGGAGAGAGCCAAAGCATAAGAGACTGTTAAAAACTGAGAACAAACTGAGGGTTGATGGGGGTTGGGAGGGAGGAGAGGGTGGGTGATGGGTATTGAGGAGGGCACCTTTTGGGATGAGCACTGGGTGTTGTATGGAAACCAACTTGTCAATAAATTTCATAAAAAAAAAAGAATGCTCTGGCTTTTTCATTCTTCCATTTTTATATAAATTTTATTTTTTAATATCAAATTTATTGTCAGATTGGTTTCCATACAACACCCAGTGCTCATCCCAAAAGGTGCCCTCCTCAATACCCATCACCCACACTCCTCTCCCTCCCACCCCCATCTACCCTCAGTTTGTTCTCAGTTTTTAAGAGTCTCTTATGCTTTGGCTCACTCCCTCTCTAACCTCTTTCTCCCCCCCACCCCCCCCCCCGCCATGGACTTCTGTTAAATTTCTCAGGATCCACATAAGAGTGAAAACATATGGTATCTGTTTTTCTCTGTATGACTTATTACATTTAACAAAACACTCTCCAATTCCATCCACGTTGCTACAAATAGCCAGATTTCATTCTTTCTCATTGCCACATAGTATTCCATTGTGTATATAAACCACAGCTTCTTTATCCATTCGTCAGTGATGGACATTTAGGCTCTTTCCATAATTTGGCTATTGTTGAGAGGGCTGCTATAAACATTGGGGTACAAGTGCCCCTATGCATCAGCACTCCTGTATCCCTTGGGTAAATTCCTAACAGTGCTATTGCTGGGTCATAGGGTAGGTCTATATTTAATTTTCTTAGGAACCTTCACACTGTTTTCCAGAGTGGCTGCACCAGTTTGCATTCCCACCAACAGTGCAAGAGGGTTCCCATTTCTCCACATCCTCTACAGCATCTATAGTCTCCTGATTTGTTCATTTTAGCCACTCTGACTGGTGTGAGGTGATATCTGAGTGTGGTTTTGATTTGTATTTCCTTGATGAGGAGCAACGTTGAGCATCTTTTCATGTGCCTGTTGGCCATCTGGATGTCTTCTTTAGAGAAGCGTCTATTCATGTTTTCTGCCCATTTCTTCATGGGATTATTTGTTTTTCAAGTGTGGACTTTGGTGAGCTCTTTATAGATTTTGGATACTAGCCCTTTGTCCGATATGCCATTTGCAAATATCTTTTCCCATTCCGTTGGTTGCCTTTTAGTTTTGTTGGTTGTTTCCTTTGCTGTGCAGAAACTTTTTATCTTCATGAGGTCCCAATAGTTCATATTTGGTTTTAATTCCCTTGCCTTTGGAGATGTGTCAAGTAAGAAATTGCTGTGGCTGAGGTCAGAGAGGTTTCTTCCTCTTTTCTCCTCTAGGGTTTTGATGGTTTCCTGTCTCACATTCAGGTCCTTTATCCATTTTGAGTTTATTTTTGTGAATGGTGTGAGAAAGTGGTCAGTTTCATTCTTCTGCATGTTGCTGTCCAGTTCTCCCAGCACCATTTGTTAAAGGGACTGTCATTTTTCCAATGGATATTCTTTCCTGCTTTGCCAAAGATTAGTTGGCCATCCTTTTGTGGGTCTAGTTCTGGGGTTTCTATTCTATTCCATTGGTCTATGTATCTGTTTTTGTGCCAATACCATGCTGTCTTGATGATAACAGCTTTGTAGTAGAGGCTAAAGTCTGAGATTCTGATGCCTCCTGCTTTGGTCTTCTTCTTCAAAATTCCTTTGGCTATTCGGGGCCTTTTGTGGTTCCATATGAATTTTAGGATTGCTTGTTCTAGTTTCGAGAAGAATGCTGGTGCAATTTTGATTGGGTTTGCATTGAATGTGTAGATAGCTTTGGGTAGTGTTGACATTTAACAATATTTATTCTTCCAATCCATGAGCACGGAATGTTTTTCCATTTCTTTATATCTTCTTCAATTTCCTTCATAAGCTTTCTATAGTTTTCAGCATACAGATCTTTTACATCTTTGGTTAGGTTTATTCCTAGGTATTTTATGCTTCTTGGTGCAATTGTGAAAGGGATCAGTTTCTTTATTTGTCTTTCTGTTGGTTTATTGTTAGTGTATAAGAATGCAACTGATTTCTGTACATTGATTTTGTATCCTGCGACTTTGCTGAATTCATGTATCAGTTCTAGCAGACTTTTGGTGGAGTCTATCGGATTTTCCATGTATAGTATCATGTCATCTGCAAAAAGTGAAAGCTTGACTTCATCTTTGCCAATTTTGATGCTTGATTTCATTTTGTTGTCTAACTGCTGATGCTAGTACTTCCAACACTATGTTAAACAACAACGTTGAGAGTGGACATCCCTGTCGTGTTCCTGATCTCAGGGAAAAAGCTCTCAGTTTTTCCCCATTGAGGATGATTTAGCTGTGAGCTTTTCATAAATGGCTTTTATGATGTTTAAGTATGTTCCTCTATCCCGACTTTCTCGAGGGTTTTTACAAGAAAGGATGCTGAATTTTGTCAAATGCTTTTTCTGCATCGATTGACAGGATCATATGGTTCTTTTATTTTCTTTTATTAATGTGATGTATCACATTGATTGATTTGCGAATGTTGAACCAGGCCTGCAGCTAAGGAATGAATCCCACTTGATCATGGTGAATAATTCTTTTCATATGCTGTTGAATTGGATTTGTTAGTATTTTATTGAGAAAATTTGCATCCATATTCATCAGGGATATTGGCCTGTAGTTCTCTTGTTTTACTGGGTCTCTTTCTGTTTGGACATCAAAGTAATGCTGGCTTCATAGAATGAGTCTGGAAGGTTTCCTTCCCTTTCTATTTTTTGGAATAGCTTGAGAAAGATATGTATAATTTCTGCTTTGAATGATTTGTTGGGAGATTTTTGAAAACTGATTCCATTTGTTCACTGATTGTGGGTCTGTTCAAGATTTCTATTTCTCTCTGTTTGAGGTGTTTGGGAATTTGTCCATTTCTTCCAGGTTGTCCAGTTTGTTGGAATATAATTTTCATAGTATTTCCAGATAATTGCTTGTATTTCTAAGGGATTGGTTGTAATAATTCCATTTTCATTCATTATTTTATCTATTTGAGTCATCTCACTTTTCTTTTTGAGAAGCCTAGCTAGAGCTTCGTCAATTTTGTTTATTTTTTTCAGAAAAACAACTCTTGCTTTCATTGATCTGCTCTATAGTTTTTTTGGATTCTATATTGTTTATTTCTGCTCTGATTTTTATTATTTCTCTTCTTCTTCTGGGTTTTGGGTGTCTTTGCTGTTCTGCTTCTATTTTCTTTAGGTGTGCTGTTAGATTTTGTATTTGGGATTTTTCTTGTTTCTTGAGATAGCCCTGGATTGCAATGTATTTTCCTCTCAGGACTGCCTTTGCTGCATCCCAGAGCATTTGGATTGTTGTATTTTTGTTTTCATTTGTTTCCATATATTTCTCCATTTCTTCTCTAATTGCCTGGTTGACCCATTCATTCTTTGGTAGGGTGTTCTTTAACCTCCATGCTTTTAGAGGTTTTCCAGTCTTTTTCCTGTGGTTGATTTCAAGCTTCATAGCATTGTGGTCTGAAAGTAAGCATGGTATAATTTCAATTCTTGTAAACTTATGAAGGGCTGTTTTGTGACCCAGTATGTGATCTATCTTGGAGAATGTTCCATGTGCACTCGAGAAGAAAGTATATTCTGTTGTTTTGGGTTGCAGAGTTCTAAATATATCTGTCAAGTCCATCTGATCCAATGTATCATTCAGGGCCCTTGTTTCTTTATGGACCATATGTCTAGATTATCTATCTATTGTTGTAAGTGGAGTATTAACGTCCCCTGCAATTACCACATTCTTATCAATAAGGTTGCTTATGTTTGTGATTAATTGTTTTATATATTTGGGGGCTTCCATATTCGGTGCATAGACATTTATAATTGTTAGCTCTTCCTGATGGATAGACCCTGTAAGTATTATATAATGCCCTTCTTCATCTCTTGTTACAGCCTTTAATTTAAAGTCTAGCTTGTCTGATATAAGTATGGCTACTCCAGCTTTCTTTTGATTTCCAGTAGCATGATGGATAATTCTCCATCCCCTCACTTTCAATCTAAAGGTGTCCTCAGGTCTAAAATGAGTCTCTTGTAGACAGTAAATAGATGGGTCTTATTTTTTTTATCCATTCTGATACCCTATGTCTTTTGGTTGGAGCATTTAGTCCATTTACATTCAGCGTTTTTATAGAAAGATATGGGTTTAGAGTCACCATGATGTCTGTAGGTTTCATGCTTGTAGTGATGTCTCTGGGACTTTTCTCACAGGATCCCCCTTAGGATCTCTTGTAGGGCTGGTTTAGTGGTGACAAATTCCTTCAGTTTTTGTTTGTTTGGGAAGACCTTTATTTCTCCTTCTATTCTAAATGACAGACTTGCTGGATAAAGGATTCTTGGCTGCATATTTTTTCTTTTTATTACATTGAAGATTTCCTGCCATTCCTTTCCGGCCTGCCAAGTTTCAGTAGATAGATCTATCATTAGTCTTATCGGTCTCCCTTTATATGTTAGAGCATGTTTATCCCTTGCTGCTTTCAGAATTTTCTCTTTATCCTTGTATTTTGCCAGTTTCACTATGATATGTCATGCAAAGATTGATTCAAGTTACGTCTGAAGGGAGTTCTCTGTGCCTCTTGGATTTCCATACTTTTTCCTTCCCCAGATCAGGGAAGTTCTCAGCTATGATTTCTTCAAGTACACCTTCAACAGCTTTCCCTATCTCTTCCTCCTCTGGAATCCCAATTATGCATATATTACATTTAATTGTGTCACTTAGTTCTCTAATTCTCCCCCTCATACTCCTGGATTCTTTTTTATCTCTTTTTCTCAGCTTCCTCTTTTTCCATAATTTTATCTTCTAATTCCCCTATTCTCTCCTTTGCCTCTTCAATCCGAGCTGTGGTCACCTCCCTTTTATTTTGCAGCTCATTTATAGCATTTTTTAGATCCTTCTGAGTGTTTCTTAGTCCCTTGATCTCTGTAGTAATAGATTCTCTGCTGTCCTGTATACTTTTTTCAAGCCCAGCAATTAATTTTATGACTATTATTTTAAATTCATTTTCTGTTACATTGCTTAAATGGTTTTTGATCAGTTCGTTAGCTGTCACTACTTCCTGGAGTTTCATTTGAGGAGAATTCTTCAGTTTCGTCATTTTGGATAGTCCATGGAATGGTGCGGAACTGCAGGGCTCTTCCCCTGTGCTGTCTGGAGTAACTTGCGTTGGTGGGCAGGGCCGAAGTCCGACCTGATGTCTGACCCCAGCCCACCGCTAGGGCCACAGTCAGACTGGTGTGTACCTTATCTTCCTCTCTTCCAGAGGCAGGATTCACTGTGGAGCAGTGTGGCCCCTGTGTGGGCTACTTGCACACTGCCAGGCTTGTGGTGCTGCTTTGATGGGATCTGGTGTATTAGCCAGGGTGGATCCGCAAGCTGCATAGGGGCAGGAGGCGCAGACTCAGCTCGCTTTGCCTTTGGTGGTCTGCTTTGGGAAGGGCCTTGTGGCACCAGAAGGGAGGCAGACCCATCAGAGGGATGGATCCACAGTAGCACAGCATTGGGTGTTTGTGCAGTGCAAGCAAGTTCCTTGATGGGAACTGGTTCCCTTAGGGATTTCGGCTGGGGATGGGTGAGGGAGATGGCTCTGGCCAGCGCCTTTGTTCCCCACCAAGCTGAGCTCTGTCTCTGGGGCTCAATAACTCTGCCTCCCATTGTCCTTTAGCCCTCCCGCTCTCCAAGCAGAGCTGTTGACTTATAACATTCCAGATGTTAAGTCCCACTGGCTGTCAGAACACACTCCATCTGGCCCCTCTGCTTTTGCAAGCCAGACTCAGGGGCTCTGCCTTACCAGGTGGGCTGGCTGCCCCTCCACCGCCCATCTCCTTCCCACCAGTCTGTGTAGCACACACTGCCTCTCTGCCCTTCCTACCCTCTTCTGTGGGCCTCTCGTCTACGCTTGGCTCCATTCTGCTAGGCTTCTAGTGGTATTCTGGGTTATTTAGGCAGATGTGGGTGGAATCTATGTGGTCAGCAGGACATGGTGAGCCCAGCATCCACCTATACCACCATCTTCACCCCTATTTTACATAAATTTTAGAATCCTGACTGAAAACTATACTTTCCAGTGTTTTCTTCTAAAAATGCTATTGTTTTTTAACCTTTTATTTTCAGGCCAATGAGTCAATCCAAATTAATTTTTGTGTTGGGTGTAAGGTAGACAAGATGTATTTTTATTGTATTGCACTGAATCTATAGATCAATTTTTGAGGTCTAAGGAGATTGACATCTTAACAGCATTGAATTGTCCAATATATTTAAGAGTATACAGTTCCATTTTTAAGTCTTTAAATTTTTTCTCAGTAATTTTTTAATTTTTAGTTAGATTTATTCATAGGCAATTTCATATTATTGGTACTGTTATAAAAATTATTTTTTATTTTAAGTTACCTCTTAAACGTTGTTTTTTAATCATTTTCTAGTAGTGTAGAAATGAAATTGGCATGTTATTTTGACCTTTATATTAGAAGGCTCGCTAAAATCAAAATCATTTGTAGATTATTTCGGTCTTGTATGTAAACAATCAGAAAGCAGTAGATATTTGCCATTTTAATCTTTGTTATTCTTGGCTTTTATTTCTCTTACTTGTCTTTTAACACAGTATACAACCTACAGCATGGTATTGAATAAGGGTGGTGGAATGTATGTCATTGTCTTGCTCCTCATTTCAAGAAGAAACATCCAAAATTTATCATTATTTATACCACAAACTGTAATTTTCTTCGTATATACCCTTAATGATATTTTAAGCTTTCTATTTCTAGTTGCTGTGGACTGAATGTTTGCATTCCACAAAAAGCTGTTTGTTGAAATCCTAATGCCCAATGTGATGGTGTTAGCAAATGGGAAATTTAGGAAGTGCTCAGATTGTGATAATGGGGTCCTTATGAATGGGATTAGTGTTATTACGAATGAGACCCCAGAGAGTTACCTAACGCTTTCCACTATGTAAAGGCACAGTGAGAAATTGGTAGAGAGCAACCCCCCAAAAAAGGGCATTACATCTTGCTGGCAGACTTGTAGCCTCCAGAACTATAGGAAATAAATTTCTGTCCTTTGTAAATCCCCCAGTCTGTGGTATTTTATCATAGAAGGCAAAGCAGACTAAGATATCCAAGTAGTTACAAATACACCTTTTTTTGGGTATTAAAATCATTCTCCAACAAAAGGAAGCAGAGTCCTTGGAGAAATAACCAATTCTAGAACTAACATAGAAAATATACAAGACAATCATAGAATATCTTATAGTGGCAGAAACTAAATAAATAAGATAAAAAGAAGATCACAATGATGGTGGAATGTCAAAGTGATGCAGGAACCAACCAAAAAAGTTCCCTCTGGTCAAAGCTGGAAGAATTTGAGCAATATACATAGTACATATTGGATTATAACCCGTAGTATAAAATAAGTGGGATTAGTGTTATATAAGAAATTCTACAGTACTCCATAGCCCTCTCCACCATGTGAAGACACAGCAAAAAGCCAACAGATTGCAACCCAGAAAAGGATTTTCACCAGAACACAAACTGATAATCTCAAACTTCTGGCCTCCAGAACCGTGGGAAATAAATATTTGCTACGTATAAATCATTAGTCTGTGGTATTTTGTTATAGCAGCCTGAATGCACTAAGACAGTAGTTTACTTAGGGATTTGTTTAATAAACACTTGTTGATTTATGAAATTATATTTTCTTTATCTATTAGATAATTATTTGTATCTTCTTTATTCTGTAAATGTAATGGATAATCTAATTGATTTTTTAAAATGTATACTTGTTTATGTAGTATTTTCTTTTGATTGTTGCTTTGATGAAATTGATGGATCTTTTTCCCTCTGGCTGTTTTCTAGGATTTTTTTCTTGTCTTTGATTTTCAGGAGTTTTATCATAATGTGATTTAGTGTTTGTTTTTGTTTGTTTGTTTGTTTTGATTTGTTTTGTTTTTAATCTTGCATGGGACTCAGAGTTTCTTGATTATATGATGTGAAAACTAGTGGGAAAAAAAATATCATTTACAATGAATTTGGAAGGCCAGGAGGGGGAGCCCTCTACATCCTACCACTAGTCCACAATTGCAAACCCTACAGGATAGACTGAGCCTACAAGTGGATACCACTTTACTCTCTCAGCAGAAGGAAAAAAGTTTTTCCTACCCTGACAACAGCTCAGCCAATGAGAGACTGTGACAACTCAGCCAATAAAAAGCCACCATATTTTGAACTCTTAATTTACTCTAATGCTGATTTGTTTATATCAGCACTCCCAACTTCCCCTTTTCCTCTGTAAAGGAGCATCTCTCTGTCCTCCCCCCCCCCCACTTGCGTATGGTTTTGTCATAACTTGTCCCAGAATACAATTCTCTGCTATTCCTGAATAAATCCCGCTTTTTTTTTTCTGGTAAAATAACTAGCAGTTTTATTTTTAAAAATGCATAGGGATGCCTGGGTGGTTCAGTGGCTAAGCATCTGACTTTAGCTCAGGTCAATCTCCTGGTTGACAGGTTCCAGACCCTCCTAGGGCTCTGGGCTAACAGCTCAGAGACTGAAGCGCATTTCATGGATTCTGTCTCCCTCTCTCTCTCTGCCCTTCCCCTGCTCTTACTCTGTCTCTCTGTCTCTTTGTCTCTCTCTCTCAAAAATAAATAAAACATTAAATTTTTTTCAATGCTTATTATTTATTTATTTTGAGAGAGAGAGTGACCATGTGCACAAGTGGGAAGAGAGGTAGAGAGAGCAGGAGTGAGAGAATCCCACGCAGGCTCCACTCAGAGCCTAGCATGGGGCTGGAGCTGAAATCAAGAGTTGAACCCTTAACGGTCTCTGCCACCCAGACATTCTCTAGCAGTTTTATTTTTAAGGTTAGCAATGACTTGATATATTTTATCTATTTTAGAAAAGTAGTGGCCAGTAGTATTTCATTTATTGCATCTATTATCTCTTTTCTTTCCGTCTATGATTATAAGTGTATTGGAGTTTTTTACCCTGCTCCATGTACCTCTGGAAGTTATTTCTGTATTTCTTATTCTTTACTTTCTTTGAGTTTCCATCTAGACATTTTCTACTAACATGTCTATTGCTATTCTCATATGAGTTATTAATGTTAGTAATATTTTTCTTTGTAAGAATTTTCATTTGATGTTTATACAGGTCTCTGTAAAAATTATTCATTGTGCCCTCAGTTTTTGAATACATTAATTACAAATACTTTAAAGACCATGTTTGATCATTCTAATGTATAACGTAATAACAAGTTAATCTGTTTCCATTATCTCGTTTCTTAGATTTAGTGATTTGGTTCTGTATCCTGATGTACCTTATAATTTTATATTAAAAACTTTAAATGGTGTTTGAAAATTTGTAGAGGCTCTGTGAAATATCATTTTACTCCATATAAGATTTAATGTTCTGTCAGACATATACACCGGGAGAAGGGCAAACCAATTCAACCAAGAGCAAGTAGTTTTGAGTCTAGGTTTCAGTCTGAGGACTGGCCTATTTATGTATTGTCTTTGTTTCTAGGAAATAATAGCATTTTAGAGGCTTCAACCCAAGTTTTAGCATGCTCAGCAAATATCCCTCATCCTTGGTGAACACTGAACTCGATTTTTTTGTCCCCAACACCATGAACTTTGCTCAGCAATGCCTAGTTAAACTTTACTTAGACAGTTAGGAATTGACCAGACTGAAAAAGCCACACAGAATGCAGAAATTCCTTGTTTGTTGTTTCTTTTCTTTGGGGTCTTGGCCCATTAAGATCTGACTGAAGAGATGGCCCTGAGACAGCCTCAATGCCCACTGCTGAAAATCAATAAATGCCTCAAGAGGAAAACATGGAGGGGAATATCTAACTTCCATCATTATGTTTTCATTCTCTTCAAGATAATAGCTTGTCCTGGATTATCTCCCCAAGATAATCATCATGTCCTGGATGAGCTGGTTGCTCTACAGTGTCTTCAAACAGTTGGTGACTGTTATTGTGATTGTTTTTAAATAAATAGATAAATAAGTAAATGAATAAATAAATAAATAAATAGAAGCTTTCTTGGCAGGAAGCTTAGTCTGATGAAACCTACTTAATCATTGCTAAAATTAAGTCTGCTGCTGCCATTAATTCTGCATATGTTGTATGAGAGTTATTAAAAAAAGATTTTGATGAGACTAGAATGGAATAGCTACCACATATGTGGATTGGTTTATGGATGCAGTTGCTTTTGGGGGAGAGGCTTAGTGCACATTTTCCATTTTATGAAGGAAATTTTAATTTAGGTGGGATGTTTTAGAAGAAATGCATGTATGGGTGTTGAACAGCCAAAGGAGTGGAATATTTGGACATTGTAATTTTTTTAACTTCAAAATGTCTGGGAATTCTTCAAGTGGCAGAAATTCTTGCTGTTTAACTTCAGTGGGTGTCATTACAAGTAGCAAAAATGTCCAGATATGACCTCTATGCTATCTGCTGCTTGTGCCTGAATCGTAATCCAACCAACAGATGTTTCTGTCCAATATTTTGGATCTGAAAGTAGTCATGCCAAGCAATGGGGACACTGAATTATTCAAGTGGATCACAGCTGCAGAGCCTATTATATAAAAGGGAAGAGTCCAGTGTCCTACAGCAGCTGGCTTTTTCTGTGGCATGATTTTGACTGTAGTTCTAGCTGATTCCTTTGGTGTATAACCATTTTCTTAAATTTACTGGAGATAACATCAATTCTATAAGCTGTCCAAAATCCTGATAGAAATTCCCTAGTATAAATAAATTTGGATTTTTTGTTTGTACACAGAAGGTACAGAGTATTAGTAGTGTCAGAGAAAAAGTGTAACAGGCAAGTTGAAGTAGCATGTTCAATTTGAGGCAGAGAAATGACAATTAAATCTATGGTTTAGAAACATAATATCTAGGGGCGCCTGGGTGGCTCAGTCGGTTGAGCGTCCTGACTTTGGCTCAGGTCATGGTCTCATGGTTTGTGAGTTTGAGTCCCGCGTTGGGCTCTGTGCTGACAGCTCGGAGCTCCGAGCCTGGAGCCTGGAGCCTGCTTCAGATTCTGTGTCTCCCTCTCTCTCTGCCCCTCCCCAGCTCATGCTCTGTCTCTCTCTCTCTGTCAAAAATAAATAAACATTTAAAAAAATTTAGAGGGGCGCCTGGGTGGCGCAGTCGGTTAAGCGTCCGACTTCAGCCAGGTCACGATCTCGCGGTCCGTGAGTTCGAGCCCCGCGTCAGGCTCTGGGCTGATGGCTCAGAGCCTGGAGCCTGTTTCCGATTCTGTGTCTCCCTCTCTCTCTGCCCCTCCCCCGTTCATGCTCTGTCTCTCTCTGTCTCAAAAATAAATAAAACATTGAAAAAAAAAAAATTTTAAAAAAATTTAGAAACATAATATTTATTCTTACAAAAATATGTTTAAAAACTTGTTGGCTTGAGGCAATGAGAGAGCATTAGTTGCTACTCTTGAGGATTTCTCTGTTTCATCTCTATCTCTATCTCTAATCTCTTATCACGACTGGCAATAGTACAGTAAGATATTTTGATAATATCAAAATATAATGTCTTAAGAAACAGACTAAAAATGTAATTGATAGATCAATCACTGGATGTAGGAAAAGAAAGGAATAATAGCCAATTATCTAATGAAACTCAAGAGGAGAAACTAGTTTGTGGCAAGAGATAATTTTGAAAAATTAGTTTCATGCATGTTGAATTTGAAATAACAAAGAACATCCAGGAGGACATGTTCAATTGACAAAACCAAGGCTAGATCTCACATTTTCAACATAGCCTATTCATCTATGTATCTATCCACCTATGTGTGTGTATGTATATGTATATATATGATATATATGTGTATATATATCATATGGCAGCTACCTACCTATTGATCTATCATCATCATTTATTTTATAAGTTCCTTTTGTTTATATTGGATCCAGCCAACTAATCCAAGATAATCTCCCCATCTCCAGATCCTCAATTTGATCACACTTAAAAATTCATATTTCCCATATAAAGTAACATTCACAGACTTCAGGGATTAGAATATGTATATCTTTGAGAGGGCCATTATTATTTAGTCCTATTTTTTGTTGTTTTTTATTCCTCTCATTTTGGTGGATACATCATAAGTAACTTTACTTCAGGGCATATGAGAGGTGGATTTTCTTAGTTTTAGTTTGTTTGTTTTCTTTGTTTGTTTGTTTGTTTTAATACTCTCTTGACTGATATATTCTCTGGATCTAGAACACTATAGCCAAAATACCAAAATATTTTGCAATTTTTGACATTACTCAAAATTTTTAGCATCAAGTGCTTCCTTTGAACATTCTTAGAATTCAATCTGATTCCTGTTCGGCTATTGGTAATCTTGTTTTCTCTCTGGAATTATTTTTAATAATTTGGATATGCAAAAATCTTCCATGACATGGCAAAGTGCAATCTTTGTTGCATTTACCTTGCCAGATAGTCAGTTCTGGGAAATTTAATTTTTAGCTCTGGAAAATGTTATTTTATTTGTTTGGTAATTTATTTATGTCCATTGTCTCTTTTTCATGAACTTCTAATAGTTAAAAGTCATAATTTATGCATTGATTATTTAATTATATTTTTATCATTTTCTTTTCTGTATTTTCCTCTGAGTTTTAATTGAATTTTTACTTCAGCAATTAGATTTTGAATTTCCAAAAGGCTTGTATTCTTCACTGATGACCTCTTTTTTCATAACATATTATGACTGTGTCAAATATTTTTCTGAGTTTCTTTGAAGTTATTTACTTCTTTGTTTTTTAATTTGAATTATTCTACCGAATTATGGAACATATTAAAATATTTCTGTTCCTTGGGATGTCAGTTGTTTGTTACCTCCTTGTTTTTTTGTCTTTTTTTTTAGCCTGTTGATTTTCTTCATAAATATTTTGATTCTTGGTTGCTACTTGTATTTAAAAATAAAGGAGTATGTTGATTAATTACTAGGAATCTTGGAGGTTCAGCTGCAGCCCTGCAGAAGTGGGAAGTGAGCTTTAGGGTGCTGTATGGAAGGAAAATGGTGGATTTCTTGCTCCCTAGCTCAAATGCATCCGAATTTTGAGGTATTCTTCTGGAGGTTCAAACTACCCATAACTCCTCAAATAACTCTATTTTTAACTAGAGAATATCTGAGTTTTGTTGTCATTATTCTTTTATAGGTGTATCATTTTATCTGTGTTTTACCCAAGGGAAAGTCCAGAATGCTGATAACTGTGCAAGTTGAATATACAGAGAGGGTGAGGAAGAAAATAGGCAAAAGTTCTAAGAGCAGATGTTAAGCTACTCTGCATTTTCTG
This sequence comes from Prionailurus viverrinus, assembly GCF_022837055.1. Taxonomy (NCBI): domain Eukaryota; kingdom Metazoa; phylum Chordata; class Mammalia; order Carnivora; family Felidae; genus Prionailurus; species Prionailurus viverrinus. Next base: position 18,118,784 of record NC_062566.1, read on the forward strand.
CCCCATTCTTCCTTTCATACCTTTAGCCTGCCTTCACCAAGCCTATTCTGCATACCTTCTGAGATATGCCTTCCTGTTTTATATGGTTTATTAGTAGGTTCCCATCCTTTTTTAAAAATGAGATTATAACTAAAATATAGCATTTATAAGTTTGTGGTATATGATGTGTTGATTTGATACAATTATAGATTGCAATATGATAATCACCATATCATTAGCTAACACCTCTATCAAGTCACATAATTATCATTTCTTTTCTTGTGTGTGGTGAGAACATTTAATACCTAGTCTTTTAGTAACTTTGAAGTATGTAACACAGTTTTGTCTATTATAATCACTATGCTCAGCATTAGTTGTCCAGAACTTATTTATATTCTAGTTACAACACCTTCCCATTACATGCCCACTCTTCCATTTCCCAGAAATTTCTTGAAAACTCACCAGTGTCCTCCCAATGATGATACCACCACCACTACCCTTAACCTGACTGTTGTTCGTATCGTGGTTAGGTTTTTTTCAACATTTAAACTTCTTTAGGGTAATTTATGTGGAAGTTGAGAGAAGAAGAAAGTAAATTTAGTCCTTTTGGAAAGGATTATCATTGTACTTAAACTGAGGATATGATTGCACATATTCAGGAATACCTTCAAATCATATTTTCACCAAAAAAATAATAATAATAACTAGTGGGAAAGCAATATAATAAGAAGAGAACTTAAAAATGAATAACAAGCCTTGACAAAGAGGAAATTTAAGGTTATCTATCCAGAACAAATCATTTGTGAATTTGAACACCTGGAGCTAGTTTTATTAGGAACATATTGTCCTCCATTATGGCTTCACAGGTACGGAATACAGATAATTCCCTAGGATAAAGAGGGCAATAATATCTTAAAGAACATTTGGTACTACAAAACCTATTGTGCCCTACACAGTACATTTTAAGTACATAATTATTTGATGCGTTTTACTTCAGAGCTCTGAGAAAAGTGAGGACCTCAAAGCATTGTGTAATGGGAAATTATAAACCCAGATTTATAATATTTTTATAAAGTCATATCCCCTCGGAGAGGAGGATGTGTTATAGTTTTTAAAAGTTGACAAAGAAACGCAACCCAGAAACCAAAAGAAACAAACTACACACTACACCATAAATGAATCTCAATACCATCACACTAAGTGAAAGAAGCCAAACACAGAATGTATGATTTTATTACTACCATATAATATATATATATATATATATATATATATGATATCACTATTTTGAAGAAATATCCGCATGTTCACTGCAGCTTTATTTATAATGGTCAAGACATAGATATAATCTAAGTGTCCATTGATGGATAAATGGGTAAGGTGAAACACACATACATACAATAGAATACAATTAAGCCATAAACAGAAGGAAATACTGCCATTTACAATAACTTGGATAAACCTTGACAGCATTACGTGAAGTGAAATAAATCAGGCAAAGACAAACAGTATATGGTATCACTTGTATGTAGAATAAAAAAAAAACTAATAGAAAGAAAAAATAGATTGGTGGATGCCAGGGGCTGGAAGGTGGAGGGAATAAGAGATGTTGATCAAATGACACAAACTTCCAGTTATGTTCTGGGGATATAATGGGAAGCATGATGACTATAGTTAACAATATTGTATTAAATACCTGAAAGTTGCAAAATGAACAAATTTTAAATGTTCCCACCATGGGGAGGGATGGTAATAATGTGAGGTGATAAATATGTTAACTAAACTTACTATGGTAATTATTTCACAATTATATATGTGTATCAAAATATCACATTTTACACCTTAAACTTGCACAGTGTCATATATGTCAAATATATCCACAATAAAGCTGGGGAGGTGTTGGAAGCAAATCTATTAGAACAAGAAGTGGATCTGTGGCTGCGTGGGGTTGAAAGGGAAACAGCAGATTGAGGAAACTTTGAGGGATGATAGAAATATTTAAAACTGGATTGTGTTGATGGTTGTGTAGCTCTGTAAATGTACTAAAACTCATCTAACTATATACACGTAAAATGGGAGAATTTCATGGTATTTACATTTTTCCTCAACAAAGCTGTTAGGAAAATTAATTCCTTATAATACATCAAGGAGATAGATAAAAAATTAGAATACTTAATCACTCCTTGGCCAATCTCCTCACTCTACAAATGAGACATCCCATCTCAGTACATTCATCCCACTGCAGATGAAGTGACTTGCCCATGATATCACTTCATGGGATGAAGTTTTAACTCTCTTTTCTAATATTATAGCCTGTGCTCAGCCCACCTCATATGCTGCTGTATAAAAAATATAATAAACTTTTCTTAATAAACTTATATATACATAAACAAACATTTTAATCTTATCTCTTTCCAGTATATGACAATAAATATTTAGTGTCTTCCTTGTGTAGTGTTTTAACATTAAAAGAAAAATAACAGTAGCAACAACAACACACTAGAATCAAGCAACTCTATCTACCCTTCAGACATCTTGTCCTAGAGTTCACACACATTAGGAATGAAATGTTCATTCATTATGGAAGAACACAGAAGGATATTTTCAGGTAAAGTCAACATTGCCTCAGGGTTTGTGCAAACCAAATGTTTTAACAGAGGATTCAATTTCATTCTGGATTAAATGTGACAAACACAAGCTAAATGAAAGAGAGAGGCAAAGTCAAGGCCAACCATTCTTATTTAGTCATCTCCAAGTGAAGCTCAACAACTTAGAAAATTCAGAAAGTAAATATACTGAAGTGTTTTTGCAGAGTTTTTGAGATTGTAGACCTTATTAAACTTTAATAGCAGGCAGGAGGTTTTACCCCAGTAGTCATTTTATCTTCCATGACTCAGGAAGAACAAAAACTTAAATTTTTTTCTTTCCATGAAAAGTGTGTGTACTTTGGAATCAGAAGTTTTAGTTTAAGTCTTCAAGCTGGCTATGTAGACTTTAGAAGGTCAGATGACTTTTCTGAGGCTCCAAGTTTCCTCATGCATGAAATGTGGGCACTCTAGAAAATCTAGTGCAAAAGTCTACTGTAAAATATAATGTGTAATATCCAAAGAAAGTAAAGACAGATTAATCTCTACAAAAAGTGTTCAAGTTTACAAAATTGCATGACTGATGAATGGATAAAGAAGATGTGGTCTTTCTATCATCTATCTATCATCTATCTATCTATCTATCTAATATCAATCTATCTACCTATCATCTATCACTCAGCCATGAAAAAGATTATCTTGTCATTTGCAACAATGTGGATGGAGCTAGACACTATTATGCTAAGTTAAGTCAGTCAGAGAAAGTCAAATACCATATAACTTCAGCCATGTGTGGAATTTAAGAAACAGAAGAAATGAGTAAAAGGAAAAAGAAGAGAAAGAGTGGCAAACAAAGAAACAGACTCAACTATAGAGAACAAATTGTTGGTTACCAGAGGGGAGGTGATGGGGGATGGGTTAAATAGGAGATGGGGATTAAGGAGTGTACTTATTGTGGTGAGCTCTGGGTGATGTATGGAAGTGTTAAATCACTATAGTGCACAACTGAAACTAAGATTAACACTGTATGTTAACTAACTGTAATTTAAATAAAAACCAATTTAAAATTGCTGAAGCATCTGGACCGCAAAATATCATTGGAAATAGGGCGGTGGACCCACCTCCCAGAAAGAATAGAACCAGACAGAACTGAGATTGAGTGCATTAGCTGTGAGACACTGGGCACATTGGGTAATCCATCTTAGCTTCGTTACTTCTGTCCAAAATAGAGTGAATAAACTTTACTTCAGAGTTAGTTTGGGAAATGCAGTAAAGGGTATATAACACCTGATCTGGATCATAATTAGAACTAAACAAATATTAGTTATTATTTTATTACTTTGGAACTTTAGAATAACAAAAACCATTAGTTGAGAATGACAATCCACTGTGGGACTGAACTGATCTTTTAAGCAAACACACACACACTCACACCCCACATGTACACATATAAGCATAATGCATGTGTGTGTGTGGTGTGTGTATTTGTATATATATACATATTTAAAAACTACCAATAATACATTTTTGGGGGGCTAATGTTGTGTCAGGGACCCAAACAATCCTTAGGTCAAATGATTCACTATAAAGAAACATAACTAAGAAAAGCTGTTATAATCATGATTCTAATTTATTACAAAGTAAAGTAAAAGTAAAAGGCACATAAAGAAGAGTCCAGGAGGGACAAGGTATGAGCTTTTGGTTTTCCCTGTCAGTGGAATTGTATAACAACGCTTATTTCTCTTAGATTAACGCATAACAACACATATGTATTATTGTAACCCAGAAATACAATCCCAAGACAGAGATTTTATTGGAGTTGGTCATGTAGGCATAAAATGTCCATGAGTCACTCAATCCCCTTCTACTCCAGAGGTCAAAACAGATACAATATGGCTTAACGTCTCCACCATAAATTACACTAGCATAACCTCTCTGGTATAGCCCAAGTCCTCAGGTATACAAAGACACTCTTGTTAGGCAGGATCTGACCAGTCCTTAGAGGTTACCTCCCAAGGGTAGGTTCAAGGGTCGGTTTCTTTGGAATGTAAAGGGATTGAACACCTCAAATCTACCATTAACCTTTACTGTACAGGTCGTCCCCCCATCCCTTGGTGTAGGGACTTAGTTCTCTTATAGAAAAAAACATCGTATTTGAGCATCTACATATAGGATAGCATTCATATAAAATATACTCAAATAGTATCGACATGAATATGCTTAACATTTGGAGAAGCCAGGGTGGTTTAGGGATAGATTTAAAGAAACAACTAATCCATCTGTATTAGTCTGGGCTTTCCAGAGAAATATAGCAAATAAGATTTATACACACACACACACACACACACACACAAGTTTATTATAAGGAATTGATTCACACTATTATGGAGGCTGGCAAATTCTAAGTTCTGCAGGATGAGATGTCAAGCTGGAAACTTGAAGTCTGAAGACCAGCACGGTTGAACCCCAGGAAAAATCAATGGTTCAGTTCAAGTCTGAAGGCAGGAAAACAGCTGACACCAGATCAAAGACTACCTGACAATAAAACTTCTCTTTTTATTCAATAAAAATTCTCTTCAATAAAACTTTATTCTTCAATAAAACTTCTCTTCAGCCTTTTTATTCCCCTGAGGCATTCAACTGATTGATGTGGGAGACCACATTATGGAGAATAGTCCATATCACTCAGTATCCAAATCACTCAGTCTCCTGATTGATTGATTGATTGATTGATTTTTAATTTTTTAAATAAGTTTTAAAATGTTTATTTTTGAAAGAGAGAGAGAGAGAGTTCAAGTGTGGAAGGGGCAGAGAGAGAGTGACAGAGGATCCAAAGTACGCTCTGTGCTGACAGCAGTTAGCCCGATGCAGGGCTTGAACCCATGAACCACGAAATCATGACCTGAGCAATAGCCTGACATTTAACTGACAGAGCCACCCAGGTGCCCCTTATTTTTAATTTTTAAGTTCATTTTTTAAGAGAGAGAAGGGAAAAAAAAGAGTTCATGAGCAGGGGCAGAGGGGCAGAGGGAGAGAGAGAGCACACTAAGCCTGGAGCCTGACATGGGGCATGATACCACAACCCTGGGATCATGACCTGAGCCGAAATCAAGAGTCAGACTCTCAACCAACTGGGCCACCCAGGTTCCCAGTCTTCTTATTTAAATCTTATTCCCATACAAAACATCCTCACAGAAATGCCTAGAATATTTTTTTGGAAGCAATAAACTTTATAGAAAACTGAAAAAGGAGCAGAGTGAGAATTACTCATGAAAAATAAAAACACATAATTGTATCTTCAAGAGTTTTCATGAAACATTATGACCTATCAGATTAAGGTATTCACATTGTCTAACAAAAATGAACTGATCTAAGCAAGGGCAGCATGAAAATACTCTAATGCAGTGTTGCCCAAGAGAACTTTCTGTGATGATGGAAATGTTCTATGTTGTCTAATACAGAATCTGCCAGCCACGTGGATACTAACAATATGGGTAATGTGATTGAAGAACTGATTTTTTTAAATTTAAATACAAGTCAGTTAACATATAGTGTAGTCATGGTTTCATGAATAGAATTCAGTGATTTATCACTTACATATACCACCCAGTGCTTATCCCAACAAGTGCCCTCCTTAATGCCCGTAACCCAGTTAGCCCATCCCCCCCCCCAGCACCCTGCCAGAAAACTTAAGTTTTGTCTCTCTATATTAGTCCCTTATGGTTTGAGACTGAGGAACTGAATTTTTAATATAGTTTAAACAACCACATGTGACTAGTGGCTACCAGTTGAACAGCACAACTCTAATCTCTCATGGGTCAAAACAGTGGTTTATTTGTGAGACTTCTCTAATCACTGCTGAGGGGTGCAGAGGGTTGGGGATGGAAAGAGAGGAAAGCTCTTAACAGATTTATTTAACTACTTAAACAAGTTCTGAAACTCTCCACATCTTTCAGAGGCAGGGCATGAAGAAAAGACTCTGGGGGAGACCTGAGTACACCATTGAACTCCTGGCGAATACCAAGGCACATAGAAAGCCTAGGGTTTGACTCACTCAGATGGGAAGATGCTTATGGTCCACACACAGAATCTGAGCCTTGGGTCATCTGTGCATCATCTGATGGGGCTGGTGGGAAGGTGGGGGTGCTCATTTATGGACAGGGTTTCCAGGGCTAGAAGTGGATTTAGAGGTGGAAGGAGGACCTGAGGGCCCCTTCTGGCCAAATCCTAAGCCTTATACTCCTTTCGGTATTAGCCAGCACTTGAAGGGCTCAGATCTCCCCCAGAGTCCTTTACTCGCATCCTGCCTATACAGACTGGACAGGCATTTTCTTTTGGGGGATTAATGCCTTATTCTTGCTTGTGAACACTTTGCTGGGATCCATCTTTGTTCACAAAGGAGTTGGTCTCTTCTGCAAGCAGGTTTGTGCTGTGGGTTATGGATTGATACATGTTGAACCATTTTTTTTGTCTTGTGGACTAATTCCATAGGTGATGAAGTCCTACTGCCACTGTGGCAGACCCATGTGCATGATGAGCAGGTGATAGTAAGTGGTAAAGGTATCTGTAAGAAAATGCCAGTATAACACTCTGTCCAGGAACCAGATTTCAGTGTCACACTAACACTGCTTTCCCTCTTTGTAGACAAGGAAAACTTCCTATTCCTGTTGCAAGGATCCAGCTCAAATATCACACTTGGAGAATCAAAGTGAGTCTTCTCTGGCTGGTTCTCACTGGCTTCAAGACCATCATCCTCCAGGTTTACCAGGGTTGGTGGATTAGGGAGTGAATACATAGAAAACTGGTTGAATTGAGTCAGTTTTGAGATTCTGTTAATTGCCATGATGCCCAGTAGAATGATATGCTCATCCAGTTTCACATTCCATGTCCTGTGGAAGCCAGTGGTCATCAGGTAAAAGTTCTTCACATCCTCAGGTAACACACAGTTATTTTTTATTCCCATGAAGAAATCATATGACATTAAGCAGGTTTTTTTTCTATGATAGTCACCCTCTGTCACACCTGGGGAAGATTCAAGTATGCAGGTGATTCCCAGGGTCAGCTTCGCCAGGTGTGCTTGCTACAGCCTGGGGGCACTGAATCCTCCATATTCTACGCATGGTGGGGGACACCAGAGGCTGGGCCATCAAGTTCACTGCATTTCCAGAGTAGTAGTGCTCCATGCAAAAAGCCAGGAGGGCAGAGATTAGGTGCCTGGGATGCTCTGGGAGTAGTAGTTCCCCAAGGCCTTCCCAAGGACTGGCCACCAATGGAGTCCACTTCACAGAGGAAGGGGTGGGGTGGGGAGCAACTCTTCCATCCAGACCCTCCCAGCCCACCTCTAAAATATATTTTTACAAGAGACTCTATTTATTTTAAAATATTTTTATTTGAATATAGTTAACACACAGTGTTCCATTAATTTCAGGTGAACAACAAACTGATTTGGTAAGTTTATACATCATACTATTACGCTATGTTCACCATCTGTCTATGCTACCATCTGTCCCAAAACATCTCTATTACATTATCATTAAGCTGTGTCTTCTATTCCCGTGACTTATTCATTCCATAACTGGAAGCCTGTATCTCCCATTTTCCTTCACCCATTGTGCTCATTCCCACATCCCCTCTCCTCTGGAAGCCATCAGTTTGTTCTCTTTATTTTTAGGTCTGATTCTTCTTTTTGTTTGTTTGTTCATTCATTTGTTCTGTTATTTAGATTCCACATATAAGCAAAATTATATAGTATTTGTATTTATCTATTTGATTTATTTTACTTAGCATAATTCCCTCTAGGTCCATCCATGGTTTCATAAGTGGCATAATCCATTCCTTTTTAATGACTGTGTAATATTCCACCATATTATCTATCTGTCTATCTATCTCACATTGTCTATATCCATTAATCTATCAATGGACACATGGATTGCTTCTGTATCTTGACTATTGTAAATAGTGCTGTGATAAACATAGGGTTGTGTATGTCTTTTAATTTAATGTTTCTGTTTTCTTTGGGTAAATAGTGGAATTATTGGATCATATTGTATTCCCATTATTAATATTTTGATGGATCTTTATATTCTTTTCCACAGTGGCTGCACCAATTTGGATTCCCACTAACAGTATATGAGAATTCCTTTTCCCCACATCCTTGCCATACTTATTTTTATATTTTTTATTTTAGTTATTCTGACAGGTGTAAGGAGATATATCATTGTAATTTTTTTAAATTTTTTCAATATATGAAATATATTGTCAAATTGGTTTCCATACAACACCCAGTGCTCATCCCAAAAGGTGCCCTCCTCAATACCCATCACCCACTCTCCCCTCCCTCCCACCCCCCATCAACCCTCAGTTTGTTCTCAGTTTTTAAGAGTCTCTTATGCTTTGCCTCTCTCCCACTCTAACCTCTTTTTTTTTTTTCCTTCCCCTCCTCCATGGGTTTCTGTTTAAGTTTCTCAGGATCCACATAAGTGTGAAAACATAAGGTATCTGTCTTTCTCTGTATGGCTTATCTCACTTAGCATCACACTCTCCAGTACCATCCATGTTACTACAAAGGGCCATATTTCATTCTTTCTCATTGCCATGTAGTACTCCATTGTGTATATAAACCACAATTTCTTTATCCATTCATCAGTTGATGGACATCTAGGCTCTTTCCATAATTTGGCTATTGTTGAGAGGGCTGCTATAAACATTGGGGTACAAGTGTCCCTATGCATCAGTACTCCTGTATCCCTTGGGTAAATTCCTAGCAGTGCTATTCCTGGGTCATAGGGTAGGTCTATTTTTAATTTTCTGAAGAACCTCCACAATGCTTTCCAGAGTGGCTGCACCAATTTGCATTCCCACCAACAGTGCAAGAGGGTTCCCGTTTCTCGACATCCTCGCCATCATCTATAGTCTCCTGATTTGTTCATTTTGGCCACTCTGACTGGCGTGAGGTGATATCTGAGTGTGGTTTTGATTTGTATTTCCCTGATGAGGAGCGACGTTGAGCATCTTTTCATGTGCCTGTTGGCCATCCGGAAGTCTTCTTTAGAGAAGTGTCTATTCATGTTTTCTGCCCATTTATTCACTGGGTTATTTGTTTTTCGGGTGTGGACTTTGGTGAGCTCTTTATAGATTTTGGATACTAGCCCTTTGTCCGATATGTCATTTGCTAATATCTTTTCCTATTCCGTTGGTTGCCGTTTAGTTTTGTTGGTTGTTTCCTTTGCTGTGCAGAAGCTTTTTATCTTCATAAGGTCCCAGTAATTAATTTTTGCTTTTAATTCCCTTGCCTTTGGGGATGTGTCGAGTAAGAGATTGCTACGGCTGAGGTCAGAGAAGTCTTTTCCTGCTTTCTCCTCTAGGGTTTGGATGGTTTCCTGTCTCACATTCAGGTCCTTTATCCATTTTGAGTTTATTTTTGTGAATGGTGTGAGAAAGTGGTCTAGTTTCAACCTTCTGCATGTTGCCATCCAGTTCTCCCAGCACCATTTGTTAAAGAGACTATCTTTTTTCCATTGGATGTTCTTTTCTGCTTTGTCAAAGATTAGTTGGCCGTATGATTGTGGGTCTAGTTGTGGGGTTTCTATTCTATTCCATTGGTCTATGTGTCTGTTTTTGTGCCAATACCATGCTGTATTGATGATAACAGCTTTGTAGTAGAGGCTAAAGTCTGGGTTTCTGATTCCTCCTGTTTTGGTCTTCTTCTTCAAAATTACTTTGGCTATTCGGGGACTTTTGTGGTTCCATATGAAATTTAGGATTGCTTGTTCTAGTTTCGAGAAGAATGCTGGTGCAATTTTGATTGGGATTGCATTGAATGTGTAGATAGCTTTGGGTAGGATTGACATTTTGACAATATTTATTCTTCCAATCCATGAGCAGGGAATGTCTTTCCATTTCTTTATATCTTCTTCAATTTCCTTCATAAGCTTTCTATAGTTTTCAGCATACAGATCCTTTACATCTTTGGTTAGATTTATTCCTAGATATTTTATGCTTCTTGGTGCAATTGTGAATGGGATCAGTTTCTTTATTTGTCTTTCTGTTGCTTCATTGTTAGTGTATAAGAATGCAACTGATTTCTGTACATTGATTTTGTATCCTGCAACTTTGCTGAATTCATGTATCAGTTCTAGCAGACTTTTGGTGGAGTCTATCGGATTTTCCATGTATAATATCATGTCATCTGCAGAAAGTGAAAGCTTGACTTCATCTTTGCCTATTTTGATGCCTTTGATTTCCTTTTTGTCTGATTGCTGATGCTAGTACTTCCAACACTATGTTAAAAGACAGCGGTGAGAGTGGGCATCCTTGTCGTGTTCCTGATCTCAGGGAAGAAGCTCTCAGTTTTTCCCCGTTGAGGATGATGTTACCTGTGGGCTTTTCACAAATGGCTTTTATGAGGTTTAAGTATGTTCCTTCTATCACGACTTTCTCAAGGGTTTTTATTAAGAAAGCGTGCTGAATTTTGTCGAAGGCCTTTTCTGCATAGATTGACAGGATCATATGGTTCTTACCTTTTCTTTTATTAATGTGATGTATCACGTTGATTGATTTGCGAATGTTGAACCAGCCCTGCATTCCAGGAATGAATCCCACTTGATCATGGTGAATAATTCTTTTTATATGCTGTTGAATTCAATTTGCTAGTATCTTATTGAGAATTTTTGCATCCATATTCATCAGGGATATTGGCCTGTAGTTCTCTTTTTTTACTGGGTCTCTGTCTGGTTTAGGAATCAAAGTAATACTGGCTTCATAGAATGAGTCTGGAAGTTTTCCTTCCCTTTCTATTTTTTGGAATAGCTTGAGAAGGATAGGTATTATCTCTGCTTTAAACGTCTGGTACAACTCCTCTGGGAAGCCATCTGGTCCTGGACTCTTATTTGTTGGGAGATTTTTGATAACTGATTCAATTTCTTCACTGGTTATGGGTCTGTTCAAGCTTTCTATTTCCTCCTGATTGAGTTTTGGAAGCGTGTGGGTATTTAGGAATTTGTCCATTTCTTCCAGGTTGTCCAATTTGTTGGCATATAATTTTTCATAGTATTCCCTGATAATTGTTTGTATCTCTGAGGGATTGGTTGTAATAATCCCATTTTCATTCATGATTTTATCTATTTGGGTCATCTCCCTTTTCTTTTTGATAAGCCTGGCTAGAGGTTTGTCAATTTTGTTAATTTTTCAGAAAACCAACTCTTGGTTTCGTTGATCTGCTCTACAGTTTTTTTAGTTTCTATATTGTTTATTTCTGCTCTGATCTTTATTATTTCTCTTCTGCTGGGTTTAGGCTGCCTTTGCTGTTCTTCTTCTATTTCCTTGTATTTGGGATTTTTCTTGTTTCTTGAGATAGGCCTGAATTGTGATGTATTTTCCTCTCAGGACTGCCTTCACTGCATCCCAAAGCGTTTGGATTACTGTATTTTCATTTTCGTTTGTGTCCATATATTTTTTAATTTCTTCTCTAATTGCCTGGTTGACCCACTCATTCGTTAGTAGGGTGTTCTTTAACCTCCATGCTCTTGGAGGTTTTCCAGACTTTTTCCTGTGGTTGATTTCAAGCTTCGTAGCATTGTGGTCTGAAAGTATGCATGGTATAATTTCAATTCTTTTATACTTATTAAGGGGTGTTTTGTGACCCAGTATGTGATCTATCTTGGAGAATGTTCCATGTGCACTCAAGAAGAAAGTATACTCTGTTGCTTTGAGATGTAGAGTTCTAAATATATCTGTCAAGTCCATCTGATCCAATGTGTCATTCAGGGCCCTTGTTTCTTTATTGACCGTGTGTCTAGATGATCTATCCATTTCTGTAAGTGGGGTGTTAAAGTCCCCTGCAATTACCACATTCTTATCAATAAGGTTGCTTATGTTTATGAGTAATTGTTTTATATATTTGGGGGCTCCGGTATTCAGCGCATAGACATTTATAATTGTTAGCTCTTCCTGATGGATAGACCTGTAATTATTATATAATGCCCTTCTTTATCTCTTGTTACAGCCTTTAATTTAAAGTCTAGTTTGTTTGATGTAAGTATGGCTACTCCAGCTTTCTTTTGGCTTCCAGTAGCATGATAAATAGTTCTCTATCCCCTCACTCTCAGTCTAAAGGTGTCCTCAGATCTAAAATGAGTCTCTTGTAGACAGCAAATAGATGGGTCTAGTTTTTTTTATCCATTCTGATACCCTATGTCTTTTGGTTGGTGCATTTAATCTATTTACATTTAGTGTTATTATAGAAAGATACGGGTTTAGAGTCATTGTGATGTCTGTATGATTTATGCTTGTAGCGATGTCTCTGGTACTTTGTCTCACAGGATCCCCCTTAGGATCTCTTGTAGGGCTGGTGACAAATTCCTTCAGTTTTTGTTTGTTTGGGAAGACCTTTATCTCTCCTTCTATTCTAAATGACAGACTTGCTGGATAAAGGATTCTCGGCTGCACTTTTTTCTGTTCATCACATTAAAGATCTCGTGCCAATCCTTTCTGGCCTGCCAAGTTTCAAAAGAGAGATCAGTCACGAGTCTTATAGGTCTCCCTTTATATGTGAGGGCACGTTTATGCCTTGCTGCTTTCAGAATTTTCTCTTTATCCTTGTATTTTGCCAGTTTCACTATGTCGTGCAGAAGATTGATTCAAGTTACTTCTGAAGAGAGTTCTCTGTGCCTCTTGTATTTCAATGCCTTTTTCCTTCCCCAGTTCAGGGAAGTTCCCAGCTATTATTTCTTCAAGTACCCCTTCAGCACCTTTCCCTCTCTCTTCCTCCTCTGGGATACCAATTATGCGTATATTATTTCTTTTTAGTGTATCACTTAGTTCTCTAATTTTCCCCTCATACTCCTGGATTTTTTTATCTCTCTTTTTCTCAGCTTCCTCTTTTTCCATAATTTTATCTTCTAGTTCACCTATTCTCTCCTCTGCCTCTTCAATCCGAGCCGTGGTCGTTTCCTTTTTAATTTGCATCTCGTTTAAAGCGTTTTTAGCTCCTCCTGACTGTTCCTTAGTCCCTTGATCTCTGTAGCAAGAGATTCTCTGCTGTCCTGTATACTGTTTTCAAGCCCAGCAATTAATTTTATGACTAGTATTCTAAATTCACTTTCTGTTATATTATTTAAATCCTTTTTGATCAGTTCATTAGCTGTTGTTATTTCCCGGTGATTCTTCTGAGGAGAATTCTTCCGTTTGGTCATTTTGGATAGTCCCTGGAGTGGTGGGGGCCTTCAGGGCACTTTCCCTGTGCTGTGGTGTATAACTGGAGTTGGTGGGCGGAGCCGCAGTCCGACCTGATGTCTGCCCCCAGCCCACCGCTGGGGCCACAGTCAGACTGGTGTGTGCCTTCTCTTCCCCTCTCCTAGGGGCAGGATTCACTGTGGGGTGGTTTGGCCCTTCTGGTCTACTTGCACACTGCCAGGCTTGTGGTGCTGGGGATCTGGCATATTAGCTGGGGTGGGTAGGCAAGGTGCACGGGGGCAGGAGGGGCAGGCTTAGCTTGCTTCTCCTTAGTTGATCCACTTCAGGAGGGGCCCTGTGGCAGCAGGAGTCAGACCCGCTGCTATAATGTTGGCCCCGCAGAAACACAGCATTGGGTGTTTGCGCGGAGCAAGCAAGCTCCCTGGCAGGGACTGGCTCCCTTTGGGATTTTGGCTGGGGGGTGGGGGAGGGGGATGGCACTGGCGAGCGTCTTTGTTTCCCGTCAAACAGCTCAGTCCTCCCGGGGCTCAGCAACTCTCCCTCTCTTTGTCCTCCAGTCTTCCCGCTTTTCAAACAGAGCTGTTAACTTATGACCTCCCAGATGCTAAGTGGCGCTCGTTGTGGGAACACACTCCATCCAGCCCCTCTGCTTTTGCAAGCCAGACTCGGGGGCTCTGCTTGGCCGGCAGACTGCCCCTCCGCCCTGGCTCCTTCCCGCCAGTCCATGCAGCGCACCGCCTCTCCGCCCTTCCTACTCTCTTCCGTGGGCCTCTCGTCTGCACTTGGCTCTGGAGACTCCGTTCTGCTACTCTTCTGGTGGTTTTCTGGGTTATTTAGGCAGGTGTAGGTAGAATCTAAGTGATCAGCAGGATGCACGGTGAACCCAGCGTCCTCCTACGCCGCCATCTTCCTGTCTTGACTGATCTATCATTGTAATTTTTATTTACATTTCCTTGATGACTAGTGATGTCAAGAACTTTTTCATTTGTCTGTTGGTCATCTGTACCTCTCTAGAAAAATGGCTGTTTAGGTTATTGTTTTTCATAGTTTTTTTTTTCATAGTTTTTTTTTTATTTTTTTTTTAATCATTATGATAAGTGTACTCTTTAATCCCCATCACCTATTTAAGCCATTCTCCCACTTTCCCCCCACCCCCTATGGGTAACCATCAGTTTGTTCTCTCTAGGTAAGAGACTATTTCTTGGTTTGTCTGTCATTTTTTTAACCTTTTGTTTGTTTGTTTTGTTTCTTAAATTTCACATATAAGTGAGATTATATGGTATTTGTCTTTCTTTGACTTATTTCGCTTAACATTATAATCTCTATGTTGTTGCAAATAGTAAGATTTCATTATTTTTTTATGGCATGGAAAGATGCTGTTGGTGAGAATGAAAACTGGTGCAGCTACTGGGGAAAACATTATGGATGTCCCTCAAAAACTTAAAAATAAATCTACCCTATGATCCAGCAATCACACTACTGGGTATTTACCAAAAGAAACAAACAAACAAACCCCAAAACTAAAGCAACAAACAAACAAACAAACAAACAAACAAACAACACTAATTCAAAGGGATACATGCACCCTTATGGTCTTCTACCCATTTTTAGTGTAATTATTTCCTTTTTTGGATATTGAGTTGTATAAGTTATTTATATATTTTGCATATTAACCCCTTGTATTTTGTGTATTAAAACCTTATTAGGTTTTTAATCCATTTGAGTTTTATTTTTATGTATGATGTCTGAAAGTGGTCCAGTCTTATTCTTTTGCATGTAGCTGCCCACAATTTCCCAACATCATTTACTAAAGAAATTGTCTTTTATCCATTGTATTTTTGCCTTCTTTGTAACAGATTACATGACCATATAATCATGGGCTTATATGTGACATCTCTACTTAGTTCCATTGATCTATGTCTCTATTTTTCTGCCAGTACCATACTGCTTTGATTAGCACAGCATTGTAGTGTATCTTCAAGATGTAATACTTCCAGCTTGGTTCCTATTTCTCAAGATTGCTTTGCCTATTCATGTTTTGTGTGTGTGTGTGTGTGTGTGTCTGTGTGTGTGTGTGTCTGTGTGTGTGTCTGTCTGTGTGTGTGTGGTTCCATACAAATTTAGCATTATTTGTTCTAGATCTGTGAAAATACTGTTGATATTTTGATAGGTATTGCATTGAATTTGTAGATTGCTTTGGAGAGTATGGACATTCTAACAATATTAATTCTCCTGATCCATGAGCATGAAATATCCTTCCATTTAAATAAATGTAGATATATCATCTTCAATTTATTTCATTGATGTTTTATAATTCCCAGAGTAAATATTTCACCTCCATGGTTAAGGAGGCATTTTATTCTATTTTGGTAAAATTGTAAATGGAATTGTTTTCTTAATTGATCTTTCTGCTGTTTTGTTATTCATGTATAGAAATTCTACCAATTTCTGAGTGTTAGATTTGTATCCTGCAACATTGCTGAATTAATTTACTACTTCTAATAGTTCTTTGGTGGAGCCTTTAAAGTTTTCTATGCATGGTGTCATGTCATCTGCAAATAGTGACAGTTTAACATCATTTTTACCAATATGGATATTCCTTATTTCATTTTATTTCCTAATTGCTGTGGCTAGGACTTCCAATACCATGTTGAGTAAAATTGGCAAGAGGGAAATCCTTGTCTTGTTGTCTTATAGAAAAAGCTCTCATGCTGAATGTTGAATTTTGTCAAATGCTTTTTTTGCATTTATTTAGATATGACTTTTATTCCTTTAAAAAATTTATTTATTTAAATTCAAGTTAGTTAACATACAGTGTAGTATTGGTTTCAGGAGTAGAACACAGTGATACATCTCTTACATATAACAACCAGTGCTTATCTCAACAATCCTTAAATTTGTATGGAACCACAAAAGACCCTGAATACCCAAAGTAATATTGAAGAAGAAACCAAAGCAGAAGACATCACAATCCCAAACTCTAGCCTCTACTACAAAGCTGTAACCATCAAGACAGCATGGTATTGGAACAAAAACAGACACATAGACCAATGGAATAAAATAGAGACTCCAGAATTGGACCCACATATGTATGGCCAACTAATCTTTGACAAAGCAGGAAAGAATATCCAGTGGAAAAAAGGCAGTCTCTTTAACAAATGGTGCTGGGAGAACTGGACAGCAACATGCTGTGAATCTTTTATGATGTCCCCCTTCACACCCTTATTTCCTTCATTGTTCTGTCCACCCATGTCAAACTTTTCCTTTCCCTCTTCAGCTCCCCATCTCCCTAAGTCACATGGAATTTAGCCCCCCTCCTCTCAGGCTTTTAAGGGATAAAGAGGACTTCCAAAAACAACAAATTGAGGTTAAAAAGGAAGGAAAAAGCTATTTGGAAACAAAACTGGATGTTTCTTCACTCAGATGGGTTATGGAGACATTCGGAGAGCTGCTAGAATTTCATCAGTCACTTGCCTAAAATTTACTCCAGAGCCTGCATCAGATTACATGCCAGGACAAAAGAAAATCTTAAATTTCCTGAATATTAGTAAAAAAAAAATATATCCCTGATTGCGTTGGGAAACCTCAACTTGTTTCATTTATGTAAAAAAATACAATTTGGATAACAATATGGAGAGTAAGTTACATGTGTTTGTGGTGGGGGAGTTAAGATGGTGGAGTAGTAGGAGGACTGGGGCTTGTCTCCTCCCTTGAACACAGCTAGATAAACCTCAAACTATTTTTGAACACCTTGGTAATTGATCTGAGAATAAACAAAACAATATGCTTAATTTGAGAGAGAACACAGCAAGTATGTGGTTTGGAGAGATGAATTAGGGAGAGAAAAGTGGTAGTGTTGCTGAGGAGTCGAGCTCTTTTCACGAAGAGGAGACAAAGACAGGGGGAGATTGAGCAGTGAATCAGGTTTGTGCAAGAAAAGCACTCCCCCCAAAAGTAGTAAGAGAGAAGGAGAGAGAGAAAGAGTGAAAACACTTTACCTATGAAATTGGTAGAATAGTAGAACAGACCAACAAAACTAAGAGATGGTTCTTCCAAACAAGTAATAAAATTGATAAGTCTCCTATCCAGAATTCTCAAAAACAAAAAAGAAAGGACCCAATTTTTTAAAAAAAAAGTCACAAATGAAAGAGGAGGGATCACAACTAACAACATAGAAATTTAAAATATGGAGATATATATATATATATATATATATATATATATCATAAGAGAGTATTGCAAAAATTATATGCCAACAAACTGGGCACCCTGGAAGGAAAGGATAAATTACTAAAAACATACAGACTACCAAAACTGAAACAGGAACAAATGAAAAAATTGAACAGACTCATAACTAGCAAAGAAATCAAATCAGTAACAAAAATCTCCCAACAAACCAAAGTCCAGAGCCAGACAACTTCCCAGGAGAATTCTAACAGACATTTAAAGAAGTTAATAACCTTTATTTTTATCTATCACCTCTCTATTTATCTATCTAATCTATCATCTATCTATCTATCTTCTATCTGTATAAATTCAAGTTAGTTAACATACATAGTGTAGTATTGGTTTCAGTAGAATTTAGTGACTAATCACAGACATGTAAAACCCAATGCTCATCCCAACAAGTGCCCTCCTTAATACCCATCACATTTTAGCCCATCCCACACTCATCTCCCTTCCAGCAACCCTCAGTTCTCCATATTTAAGTCTCATGGTTTACCTCCTTCTCTATTTTTCTTATTTTTTCTCCATTCTCCTGTGTTCATCTGTTGAGCTTCTTAAATTCCACATATGAGTGAAATCATATATTTGTCTTTCTCTGACTTATTTTGCTTAACATTATACACTCTAGTTCTATCCATGTTGTTGCAAATGGCAATATTACATTCTTTTTGATTGCTGAGTAATATTCATATATATATATATGTTATATATTTATTGAATAATATTGAACAATATATATGTTATTCATATATATTTATTCATGTATATATAAATCACATCTTCTTTATCTGTTCATCAGTCAATGGACATCATTTGGGCTTTTTCCATAATTTGGCTATTGCTGATAGTACTACTATAAACATTGGGGTGCATGTGCCCCATCAAATCAGTATTTTTGTATCCTTTAGGTGAATACCTAGTACTGCAATTGCTGGATCCTAGGGTATTTCTACTTTTAAGTTTTTGAGGAACCTCCATACTGTTTTCCAGAGTGACTGCACCAGCTTACACTTCCACCAACACTGCAAAAGTGTTTACCTTCCTCCACATCCTCACCAACTTCTGTTGTTTCCTGAATTGTTAATTTTGGTCATTATGATAGGGGTGAGCTAGTGTCTCATCATGGTTTTGATTTCTATTTCCCTGATGATATGTGATATTGAGCATCGTTTTTTGTGTCTGTTGCTCACCTGTATGTCTTCATTGGATAAATGTTCATGTATTTTGTCCATTTCTTCACTGGATTATTTGGTTTTTGGATATTGAGTTTGATAAGTTTTTTATAGACTTTGTATCCTATCTTCTATAGATTTTGGATACTAACTCTATCTGATATCATTTACAAATGTATTCTCCCATCCCATCAGTTGCCTTTTAGGTCTGTTCATTGTTTCCTTCTCTCTGCAGAAGTTTTTGTTTTGTTTTGTTTTGTTTTGTTTTGTTTGACGAGGTTGCAATAGTTCACATTTGCTTTTGTGTCCCTTGCCTCTGGAGACGTGCTTAGTAAGAAGTTGCTGAAGCCTAGTTCATTGAGGTTGCTGCCTGTTTTCTCTTCTAGGATTTTTATGGTCTCACACTTAGATCTTTCATCTATTTTGAATTTATTTTTTGTGTATGGTGTGATAAAGTGGTACACTTTTATTCTTCTGCATGTGGCTATCCGGTTTTCTCAGCACCATTTGTTGAAGAGACTGTCTTTCCATTGAATATGGAGTTTGCAGGCCTGAAGCCTGCTTCAGATTCTGTGTCTCCCCCTCTCTCTGCACTTCCCCCACTCATGCTCTGTCTCTCTCACTCAAAAATAACATTAAAATTAAAAAAAATATTCGCAAATCAATGTATACACCACATTAATTAAAGAATAAGAACCATATGATTCAATAGATTCAGAAAAAGCATTTGACGAAACACAGCATAACTTCTTGATAAAAAACCTCAACAAAGTAGGGATAGAAATAACATATCCCAACATCATAAAGTCCATATATGAAAGATCCACAGCTAATATCATCCTTAACAACAAAAACAGATACATAGATCATTGGAACAGAATAGGGAACCCAGAAATGGACGCACAAGTGTATGGCCAACTAATCTTCGACATATCAAGAAAGATAATCAAATGAAAAAAGTCTCAGGGCACCTGGGTGGCTCGGTCTGTTAAGTGTCCAACTTCAGCTCAGGTCATGATCTCATGGTTCATGAGTTTGAGTCCCACATTGGTCTCTGCGCTGACAGCTCAGAGCCTGGAGCCTGCTTTGGATTCTGTGTCTCCCTCTCTCTCTGCCCCTCCCTTGCTCACAAACTGTTTCTCTCTCAAAAATAAATAAATGTTTAGGGGTGCCTGGGTGGCTCAGTCTGTTCAGCATCTGACTTCGGCTCAGGTCATGAACTTGCAATTTGTGAGCTCAAGCACCGCATCGTGCTCTGTGCCGATATCTCGGAGTCTGGAGTCTGCTACAGATTCTGTGTCTCCCTCTCTCTCTGTTCTTCCCCCATTCACACTCTGTCTCTCTCTCTCTCTCTCTCTCAAAAATAAATGAAGATTAAAAAATATTTAAAAATAAATAATTAATTAATTAAAAATAATCAAAAAAAGAAAAAGAAAAAAAGTCTCTTCAGCAAATGGTGCTAGGAAAACTGGACAGTGACATGCAAAGGAATGAAACTGGACGACTTTCTCACACCATACACAAAAATACATTCAAAAGTAATGAAAGACCTAAATGTGAGATAGGAAACCACAAAAATCCTACCGAAAAACACAGGCAGCAATCTCTTTGACCTCAGCCATAGCATTTTCTTACTAAACATTTCTCTGGAGGCAAGGGAAACAAAAGTAAAAATGAACTACTGAGACTTCATCAGGATAAGAAACCCCCACACAGTGAAGGACACAGTCAACAAAACTAAAAGGCAGCCGATGGAATGGGAGAAGACATTTGCAAATGACATATCTGATAAAGGGTTACTTTCCAAAATCTATATAGAGTTTAGCAACCTCAACCCCCCAAACACAAAAAATCCAGTTAAGGAATGGGCATAATTCATGATTAGACAATTTTCTAAAGAAGACATCCAGGCGACTAAGAGACACATGAAAATATGCCAACACACTTATCATCAAGTAAATAGAAATCAAAACCATGATGAGATACCACCTCAGACCTGTTAGAATGGCTAAAATTAGCAACACAAGAAACACTAGGTTTTGGTGAAGATGCAGATAAATGGCAATCCTCTTGCACTATTGAGGGGAATGGAAACTGGTGCAGCCACTGTGGAAAACAGTATGGAGTTTCCTCAAAAAATCAAAAATAGAACTATTGTTGGATCGAGTAATTGCACTAGTAGGTATTTACCCAAAGAATACAAAAATACATATTCAAAGGGGCACATGCACACCAAAGCATGCATTTATAGCAGCATTATCAATAATAGCCAAGGTATGGAGACAGACCAAATGTCCATAGACTGATTAATGAATAAAGATGTGATATATGTATTTTAATGGAATATTACTCTGCCATCAAAAAGAATGAAATCTTGCCATTTGCAACAACATGGATGGAGCAAGCATGTACAATGCTAAGCAAAGTAAGTCAGTCAGAGACAAATACCATATGATTTGGCTCATATCTAGAGTTTAAGAAATTAAAGATGAGCACATGGAGGGAGGGCAAGAAGAGAGGGAAACAAACCATGAAAGAGTCTATTTTTTTAATGTTATATTTATTTTCAAGAGAGAGTGGAGCTGGGGAGGGACAGAGGATTGCAGAGGATCTAAAGCAAGATCTGTGTTGACAGCAGCGAGTCCTATGTGGGGCTTGAACTCACAAATCATGTGATCATGACCTAAGTTGAAGTCGGATGATCAAGTTACTGAGCCACCCAGGTGCCCCAAACCATGAGAGATTCTTAAAGATAGAGGACAAACTGAGGATTGATGGAGGGAGGTAAATGGGAGATGGGCTAGAAAGGTGATGGGTATAAAGGAGGCCACTTGTTATGATGAGTACTGAGTGTTTTAAGTGATGAATCACTGATTTCTACTCCTGAAATCCATATTGCACTGTATGTTAGCTAACTTGTATTTAAATAAAAAATTGAAAGAAAAATAATGTGGGTACAGACCAGTGAGTTCTATATTACTGTTTTACTGACTCATGGCTAAAATTTTAGAATGCCATAAATCTCTATTTGGGTCTGTGTGTTTATGTGTGCATGTATGCATGCACGTATGTTCTGTTTATGTGATATTTTTCTACTTCTGGATAGTGTTATCAAATTAATTTATAAAACACCTTAAAGATATTCAGTATGGATCCTTTTCAGTATGATTTAGACACAAATGAGTGATAATGTAAATTAAGCATTACTAGACTGAAACCAATACTAGACTGTATGTTAACAAACTTAAATTTAAATAAATAAATAAATATAATAATAAAATAAATTTTGTAAAGAACAAAAAAGAAAAATAATAATTCTTGAAACTCTTGGAAGTAGGGAAACTATTCTAAATATTTGTTTTGTTTGTAAGTTAACATGACCTGGGGTAATCTTTGGAAAATAAAGATAGTTTTAAAACTATCGATAAATTCCCAATAGGCATGTTTTCAGAGTTGTCAGTATTCAACATAATGAAGAAACAACTTATTCTACCTAGATTTACTAGTGAAACAAGTTTATGTTATCTCTAGTAGAGGTTTACAATTATAAAGTGTCAATCCAGTCAAAAAGCAAAAAGTATAATAAAACCTAGTTTATTGATTCATGTCAATTATGACAATAAGAATGGGGAGGGAAATACTCTGTTCCCATTGGGATTTCTCTTTGGAAATTGCTTTGTCAACAAGAAAAAATATATAAAGGTTTGCTTTATTTAATGTCCCATGAGTTTTTTTTTTTTATCGATTCATGCATAATTGTTCAGAACAAGCTAATTAAATAGATGTAAGTGGAGTAGACTTTTATAAATAAACTTTTTAACAGTAATTATGTTTTATATGTCTACTTAAAAATAGGTTAAATATTTATGATAACTTGATACTTAAAGCTATGCTAAGTTAAACGATGGATATTCATTGAATATCTAGATCGTTTAAATGTTGAAACATAACTTGATGAACATAAATTTATCTACTTTTGGAATCTTGTTCTTATATGGTAAAAATAAGGAAAGTATATTTATCTCTGTTAGTAAACATGAGAAATTGTACTGTGAAAAAGTCATATGACACTAGAAAATTATTAAATAATGTATTTATAAATTTGCTAGAGAAATTTGCTACTTTTTATAAGAAAAGGAAAGAAAGACATGTCTTTGTTAAGGGGAAAAGAAGTAATTTTGTCCTAGAGTAGAATGACTGTATTTTTTTTTCAAAATGAGAAAGATAAAAAGAGTAGGAGAAAAAGTAAGTAGATATTTAAATGTATTGTAAAAGAAATCTTGGGGAAAAAATGCTATCTTAGTAGTCAGAGCTACTAAGACTGAATTTACTTAAAATTAAAAAAAAATGAGCTTTTATGTCAAAAGCACATTGGTGTAAAACTAGAATTTGGGTTTCTCTGTAAAAAAACAATAGTTTTCATAGATTATTAGTCTGCTCTTAATAAGAAATTATTTTAAAAGTTTTTTTTCTTTACTTTTTTTATTAATCTGCCTGGAAAACAAAGCTTTTGTGTTTTAGAGTAATTTTCTGTGCTTTATGTTATTTTTATCAACCCTATGATCACTTAAGAGAATCAAGTTTTCTCAATTGTAAAAGATATGTTCACTATTATATAACCTTCTGTATTTGCCTTTGAAATATTTTATGAACAGATAATCAAAATTTTAGTTAATAAAGTGTTCAGAATCTTTAATATCTTTGTCAAGCTGCACCAAATCAAATTCTAAATGGAATATTTTTTACCTTAACCTAACTTTGAAATCTCCCATAACGCCCCTGAAAAATCTCAAATTGGTCTCTCACTTTGTCAAAGAGAGATATTAAAATAATTTGGTTTATTTTATATGTTAAATTATGTAGGAAACATTGTTAAATAAGAAGTAATGATAAAAGTAATGATAAAACTTTTTAGGTTATAAGTATATGGATATATGTTACTAATGTAAGTATTCCAGAAGTTGTAAAACACTCATAGAAATGTGTCAATACCTCCATTGTCTTGTTATATTAAAATATTGGACACCACATAAATAACTAATTTTTCTTATCTAGTGAATTTCTATCATTCTTTAACCTTGGCCACTTTAAGTCTCTTATCATTCACAGACAGTTATTTTACTCTGATTCTTCTCTTAAAACATTTACAATTAGCTATAGTGAGGATACTCTATGATGGCATCACTTAAAAAAACTTCATGATCATGACTCTAGACTAAGACTTTATAGAACTAATGAAGAAGTTGATGTATTTATGAAACTGCTAACTCAAGATCATGCAGAACAAAAGTTAACTGAATGGAACTGAGTAAATCGATGAAGATGATTATAAATTTTTACAATTCTTTGAAACATTGTTGGTGTTTTAATGTTTAATTCCTATATTTAAGGAAATCTTTTTTTTTCTTTTCTATAAAGCTCTGTATAACATAGAAATTTAGTAAAGTATCCCTTAGTGAACACAGAAAATAAATATATTTTTTCATTACTTGCTCCCTCCAGAATTCAGAAACTCTCAGTGAATATTTTTATTTTCAAGGCAAGATAGACATTTGAATAAGTTCAATAAGAATTTGTTCTTGTATCAAGATACAATTGGAAGTATTGATTATAGTACCAAGGCTTTGATTGGAATGGTATATTTGAGAATGGTACATGGAATCAGGTGACTAGAAAGCTTTAAGGAACTAAGGTTGACTTTATGGAGACAACACTTAAAAGGTTCACCTTGGGAAAACTACTGGTATCTTGTTTACAGGGTTTCTGACGGCCTTACAAGGTAAGGGAAGGTCAGTTTATGAGAGGCTCAGGAACCTGAAGATATTTTGTGGACTTCAAGAAGGGAGGAATTCACCCAAACTATAGGTATTGCCAGAAAAATATGATGTGAAATTATTGGCTTGGCTTCCTAGTTTCAAAGATCTTTGAAAAGTTTAATCTGAGATTCTTAAAAGTTCCAGCAAAGCAAACTTAAGAGATCTATGTGATCAATTACTATTCTTGCTGCTTACTTATGTAAGTAATCAGTCAACTTTAATGAGACATTTTGCAAACAAGTTAGTTCTCTCTCTCTCCCTCACTCTCTCTCTGTCTCTGCAAACACATTAGTTGTACTTGATTACATTTGATATAAATGGCAGTAACAGAGGAAGGGCCAAGTTGGCAGAACAGCATGGAAGTTGTGTTTTGTTGTTTTTTTTTTGTCTTTCACCCCTGAATTTCAGCCAGATCAACACTAAACAATCTTGCACACCTAGAAAACTGATTTCAGGATTAACACAATAATCCTCACAACCTGAACCACAGAGCTCAGCAGGTACACAGCATGGGGAGGTGAATGGGGGGAGAGAGAAGCTTCAGAGGGCAGGGAGCTGCTTTTGCTTGTGGAGAGAGGATGGAGATGGGGGGAGAGTATGGGAAAAGCCACACCTTCCCCCCAAAAGCAGCTGGAGAGAAAGAGGAAGAGTGGAAGCAGATGCAAGGGACTGAACAAAAAAGGGAGAAAGGAGAAAGGAGAGGGTTTAAATTCCATTAAGACTCTATAAATAGGGGAAGTGCAAAGTCTAAAACTTTTCAGCTTGATACCTAGTGGTGCTCTGGTGGGAAAAGTGAATCCCCAGGAGCAGAAAGTGAGGTCTGAAGGGTCCACGGGCCACAAGGGAAGTGGCAGTTCCCTTGCTGGCAGTACATTTTGTAGAGGCTGTGCAGCCACCCCACAGGCAAAGGTCACAATGGACCTTGGAGAACAACCACGTTTACTATTGTTGGAAAAAGGACATTAAGGCTGAAGCCTGACACCAGATGTGTATTGTGATTTACCATAATCCTGAAATGCTGCTGAATGTACATGATTGCATGAACATTTTTGGGGGTGGGCTGGCACCTAGCCACAGTCTCTGGGCATTGGCAGCAACAGTCTCATGAAAGTTTCGGGGGGTGGGCCAGCACCCAGCCATTGCTCAGCGAGACCTTCCCCCAGAGTGTCAGAACAGGTCAAAACCACAGTCCTCTAGAAGTGAGGGGTTGGGAAATACAGCCCCATCTGAGATAAAACTCAGGAGGGAGGTGCCACCTGGCAGCCTGACAGCATGGTCACTAACAGTGTAGAAGCAGGGAGTGGACAGAAGCCAGAGACAAAGGAGGGGTACTTGATTGTTGGTTGGGGAGAGCACAGAGTTCTGATACTAGAGACTGGGTAGCTGGGTGACACCATTTTCACTGCTCCCTTGCATGCATATACACACCTACACATGCCACAAAAATCCACCCCACTAAGCTAAACAGCACCATGTAGTGAAGAACTGAGCTATTACACTAAGCCCTGCCCAACTGGGCCAACCATGCTTGAGGAAAATCACAATTCTCTCTGCCTGCTTAGTTTATAAACTATAAAGTGCTTCATAGTTTGACTTGTAGGGGAAAACAGATGCAATTTCAATCATATTTCATTCTGTATGCTGGTCCATCTATTCAACTTTTTTTTTCTTTTTCTTAACTTATGTTTGAATGCATATAGAGAAAAAATATTTTTATTTTCCATTTTTATTAAAAAGATTTATCTTTAAATTCTTTCTACTATATTGTTTATTTTTTGTAAATTTTTAAAGTTCTATTTTACTTTCATCACTTCATTTTATTCTATTTTGTTGTATTCATTTTTTTCAAATTTTCAAACATTTTCCTTTTTTTCTTTTCTTATATTTCCCTTTTTTCTCTAATCTATCAAACTTCTTTCAACAACCAGACCAAAATACACCTAGGATATAGTATTCTTTATTTGACTTTTTTGTGTTCTTTTTAATTTTTATTTACTTTGTTAATTTCTTTTCTTCCTTCAAAATGACAAAAGTAAGGAATTCACCCCAAGAGAAAGAACAGAAAGAAATGAGAGCTAGGGACTTAATCATCACAGATGTCTTAAACATAACTTAAAGTCAACAAGATGTCTGAAACAGAATTAGAATCACAATAATAAAAGTACTAGCTTGGGTCGAAAATAGATTATAATCTCCTTCTGCAGAGATGAAAGAAGTAAAACCTAGTCAGCATGAAATAAAAAAATGCTATAACCGAGCTGCAATCTCAAATGGATGCCACGGCAGCAAGGATTTTTGAAGCAGTGCAGTGAACAGTGAAATATAGGACAAACTTATGGAGAATAATGATGAAGAAAAAAAAGAGAGATTAAGGCAAAAGGGCATGATATAAAAATTAGAGAACTCAGTGACCCATTGAAAAGAAAAAAAAAAGAAAAAAAAAACACATCAGAATCATAAAGGTTCCAAAGGTTAAAGAGAGAGAAAAATGGGTAGGAGGTTTAGGTGAGCAAATAATAGTGGAAATTTTTCCTAACCTGGGAAAGACACAGACATCAAAATCCAGGAAGCACAGAGAACTCCCATTATATTCAACAAACCAGACCATCAACGAGGCATATCATAGTCAAATTCACAAAATACTCTGGCAAGGAAAGAATCATGAAAGCAGCAAGGGGAAAAGTCTGTAATCTATAAGGGAAGAGAGATCAGGTTTGGAAGAGAAACCTATCCAAAGAAACTTGGCAAGACAGAAAGGGGTGGCAGGATATATTCAATGTGCTGAGTCAGAAAAATATGCAGCCAAGAGTCTGCCATATTCAGCAAGTCTGTCATTCAAAATAGAAGGAGAGATAAAAAGTTTCCCTGAAAAACAAAAATTAAAGAACTTTGTGACACTAAACCATCCCTGCAAGAAATTTTAAGGGGGACTCTCTGAGGGGAGAAAAGATGAAAACAAAACAAAAAGACCAAAAGCAACAAAGACTAGAAAGGACCAGAGAACACCTCCAGAAACTCCAACTCCACAGGCAACATAATGACAATAAATTCCTATCTTTGGGTACTCATTCTAAATGTCAATGGACTAAATGCTCCAATCAAAAGACATAGGATACCAGAATGGATAAGAAAACAAGATCCATCTATATGCTGTTTAGAATAGAACCATTTTAGACCTACAGACACCTTCAGATTGAAAGTAAGGGGATGGAGAACCATCTATCATAATAACGATTGCCAAAAGAAAGCTGGAGTAGCTATACTTATATCAGACAATCCAGATTTTAAAATAAAGACTGTAACAAGAGATGAAGAAGGGCTTTATATCATTACCAAGGGGTCTATCCACCAAGAAGATCTAACAATTATAAACATTTATGCTCCAAACGTGAGAGAACCCAAATATACAAATGGTTTAATCACAAATATAAAGAAACTCATTGATAATAATACCATAGTAGTAGGGGACTTCAACACCCCACTTACAACAATGGACTGATCATCTAAACAGAATATCAACAAGGAAACAATGGCTTTTAATGACACAGTGGGCTGAATGGACTTTACAGATATAGTGAGAACATATCCTAAAGCAGCAGAATATACATTCTTCTCCAGTGCACTTGGAACATTCTCTAGAATACATCACATACTGGGACACAAATCAGCCCCCAACAAGTACAAAAAGACTGCGATCATACCTTGCATACTTCAGGCCAGAATGCTATGAAACTTGAAACCATCCACAAGAAAAAACTTGGAAAGATAACAAATACTTGGAGTTAAGAACATCCTGCTAAAGAGAGAATGGGCTAACCAAGAAGTTAAAGAGGAAATTAAAAAGTACATGGAAGCTAATGAAAATGATAACACCACAGCCCATAACTTCTGAAATGCAGCAAACTCGGTCATAAGAGGGAAGCATATAGCAATCCAGGCCTTCCTAAAAAAGGAAGAAAGGTTTCAGATACACAACTTAACCTTACACCTTAAAGATCTGGAAAAGAAGAGCAAATAAAACCCAAAAACAGCGGAAGACAGGAGATAATAAAGATTAGAGCAGAAATCAATGCTATCAAACCAAACCAAATGAAACAAACAAGCAAACAAACAAACAGTAATACAGATCAAAGAAACCAGGAGCTGGTTCTTTGAAAGAATTAACAAAATTGATAAACCCCTAGCCAGTTTGATCAAAAACAAAAGGGAAATATCCAAATAAATAAAATCAAGAATGAAAGAAGAGAGCACAACCAACACAACAGAAATACACACAATAATAAGAGAATATTATGAACAATTATATGCTGATAAAATGGACAATCTGGAAGAAATAGACAAATTCCTAGAAACATATAAACTTCCAGTAATGAAACAGGAAGAAATAGAAAGTTTGAACACACTCATAACCATTAAAGAAATCAAATTAGTAATCAAAAATCTTGCAAAAAACAAGAGTCCAGGGTCATATGGCTTTCCAGGGAATTCTACCAAACATTTGAGGAAGAGTTAACACCTATTATCTTGAAGCTGTACCAAAAAATATAAATGGAAGGAAGACTTCCAAACTCTTTCTATGAAGCCAGCATTATCTTGATTCCAAAACCAGACAGAGATCCCACTAAAAAGGATAACTACAGAACAATTTCCCCAATGAACATGGTTGCAAAAATCCTCAACAAGATACTAGCCAACCGGATCCAACAATACATTAAAAGAATTATTTACTATAACCAAGTGGGATTTATACTTGGGATGCAGGGCTGGTTCAACATCCACAAAACAATCGATGTGGTACATCACATCAATAAAATAAAGGACAAGAAGCACAGGATCCTCTCCATAGATGCAGAGAAAGCATTTGACAAAATACAGCAAGCTTTCTTGATAAAAACCCTCAAGAAAGTAGGGATGGAGGGATCATACTTCAAGATCATAAAAGCCATATATGAAAGACCCACCACTAATATCATCCTCAATGGGGAAAAACTTACAGCTTCCCCCCTAAGGTCAGGAACATGACAGGATGTCCACTGTCACCACTGTTATTCAACATAGTGTTGGAAGTCTTAGCATCAGCAATCAGACAACATAAAGGAGTAAAAGCATCCAAATTGGCCAGGAGGAAGTCAAACTTTCACTCTTTACAGATGACATGATACTCTATATGGAAAACCCAGAGGAGTATACCAAAAAACTGCTAGAACTGATCCATGAATTCAGCAAAGTCACAGAATATAAAATCAATGCACAGAAATAAGTTGCATTTCTACACACCAATAATGAAGTAGCAGAAAGAGAAATCAAGGAATTGGTCCCATTTGCAATTCCACCAAAAACCATAAAATGCCAAGAACAAATCTAACCAAAGAGGTGAAATATCCGTACATGAAAAACTATACAAAGCTTATGAAATAAATTGAAGAAGACACTAAAATTTGGAAAAAAGATTCCATGCTTCTGAATTGGAAAAAACAAATATTATTAAAATGTCAATACTACCCAAAGCAATCTACATATTCAATGTAATCCCTATCAAAATGACATTAGCATCCTTCACAGAGCTAGAACAAACAATCCTAAAATTTGTATGGAACCAGAAAAGATCCTGAATAGCCAAAGCAATCTTGAAAAAAAAACAAAAACAAAAACAAAAACAAAACAAAACAAAACAAAACAAAACAAAAAAACAAAGCTGGAGTCATCACAATCACAGACTTCAAGTTGTATTACAAAGCTATAATAATCAAGACAGTATGGTACTGCACAAAAACAGACACACAGATTGATGGAACAGACTAGAGAACCCAGGAATGGACCACAAAGGTATGGGCAATTAATTTTGAGAAATCAGGAAAGATTATCCAATAAAAAATGACAGTCTCTTCAGCAAATTGTGCTGGAAAAACTGGACAGTGGCATGCAGAAAAATAAACCTGGACCCTTTTTACACCATACATAAAAATAAACTCAAAATGGATGAAAGACCTAAATGTAACAGAGGAAGCCATCACAATCCTCAAGGAGAAAGCAGGCAAAAACCATGTTGACCTTGGCTGAAGCAACTTCTTACTCAACACATCTCCAGAAGCAAGGGAAACAAAAGCAAAAATGAACCATTGGTACCTCAAAAAAATAAAAAGCTCATGCACAGTGAAAGAAGCAATCAGCAAAACTAAAATGCAACCAACAGAATGGGAGAAGATGTCTGCAAATGACATGTCAGATAAAGAGTTAGTATCCAAAATATATAAAGAACTTATCAAACTCAACAAAGAGCAAATAATCCATTGAAGAAATGGGCAGACGACATGAATAGACACTTCTTCAAAGAAGACATCTACATGGCCGACCAACACATGAAAAAATGGTCATCACTCATCAGGGAAATACAAATCAAAACCAAAATGAGATACCACCTCACACCTGTCAGAATGGTTAGCATTAATAACTCAGGTATCAACAGATGTTGGCAACGTTGCAGAGAAAGAGGATCTTTTTTGTACTGCTTGTGAGAATACAAAGTGGTACAGACACCCTTGAAAACAGTATGGATATCCCTTAAAAAATTAAAAAATAGAACCACCCAATGACCCAGAAGTTGGACTACAAGGTATTTATCCAAAGGATACAGATGTGCTGTTTTGAAGGGGTACATGTCTCCCAATGTTTATACCAGCACTATCAATAATAGCCAAAGTATAGAAAGAGCCCAAATGTTCATTTATGGATGATTGGATAAAGAAAATTGGTATACATATATGATAGAGTATTACTCGGCAATCAAAACGAATGAAATCTTGCCATTTGCAACTACGTGGATGGAACTGGAGGGTATTATGCTAAACGAAATTAGTCAGAGAAAGACTAATATCATATGACTTCACTCATGAAGACTTTAAGATACAAAACAGATGAACATAAGGGAAGGGAAGCAAAAATAATATAAAAACAAGGAAGGGACAAAACATAAGGGACTCTTAAATATAGACAACAAACAGCGTTGCTGGAAGGATTGTGGGAGGGGAAATGGGGTAAATGGCTGAGGGGCATTAAGAAATCTACCCCTGAGACTTAGCATCTGGGAGGTCATAAGTTACCAGCTCTGCTTGGAAAGTGGGAAGGCTGGAGGACAAAGTGAGGGACAGTTGCTGAGCCCCAGGACGACACAGCTCACTTTGGCAAGGAACAAAAGTGCTCACCAGCGACATCTCCCTCGCCCATCCCCCAGCCAAAATCCCAAAGGGAACCAGTTCCTGCCAGGGAACTTGCTTGCTCTGTGCAAACACCCAACGCTGTGATTCTGTGGAGCCACCCCTCCAGCAGCAGGTCTGACTCCCTCCCGCTGCCACAGGGCCCCTCCTGAAGTGGATCACCTAAGGAGAAGTGAGCTAAGCCTGCCCCTCCTGCCCCCGTGCACCTTGCCTACCCACCCGAGCTAATACACCAGATTCCCAGCACCACAAGCCTGGCAGTGTGCAAGTAGCCCAGACGGGCCACACCACCCCACAGTGAATCCCGCCCCTAGGAGAGGGGAAAAGAAAGCACACATCAGTCTGACTGTGGCCCCAGCGGTGGGCTGGGGGCAGACAACAGATCTGACTGCAGCCCCGCCAACCAACTCCAGTTATACACCACAGCACAGGGAAAGTGCCCTGCAGGCCCCCACCACTCCAGGGACTATCCAAAATGACCAAACAGAAGAATTCCCCTCAAAAGAATCTCCAGAAAATAACAACATTTAATGACCTGATCAAAAAGGATTTAAATAATATAACAGAAAGTGAATTTAGAATAATAGTCATAAAATTAATTGCTGGGCTTGAAAACAGTATACAGGACAGCAGAGAATCTCTTGCTACAGAGATCAAGGGACTAAGGAACAGTCAGGAGGAGCTAAAAACGCTTTAAATGAGATGCAAATTAAAATGGAAATGACAACGGCTCCGATTGAAGAAGCAGAAGAGAGAATAGGTGAACTAGAAGATAAAATTATGGAAAAAGAGGAAGCTGAGAAAACGAGAGATAAAAAAAAAATCCAGGAGTATGAGGGGAAAATTAGAGAATTAAGTGATACACTAAAAAGAAATAATATACGCATAATTGGTATCCCAGAGGAGGAAGAGAGAGGGAAAGGTACTGAGGGGTACTTGAAGAAATAATAGCTGAGAACTTCCCTGAACTGGGGAAGGGAAAAGGCATTGAAATCCAAGAGGCACAGAGAACTCCCATCAGATGTAACTTGAATTGATCTTCTACACGACATATCATAGTGAAACTGGCAAAATACAAGGATAAAGAGAAAATTCTGAAAGCAGCAAGGGATAAACGTGCCCTCAAATATAAAGGGAGACCTATAAGACTCCTGACTGATCTCTTTTTTGAAACTTGGCAGACCAGAAAGGATTGGCAGGAGATCTTCAATGTGTTGAACAGAAAAAATATGCAGCCGAGAATCCTTTATCCAGCAAGTCTGTCATTCAGAATAGAAGGAGAGATAAAGGTCTTCCCAAACAAACAAAACTGAAGGAATTAGTCACCACTAAACCAGCCCTACAAGAGATCCTAAGGGGGATCCTGTGAGACAAAGTACCAGAGACATCGCTACAAGCATAAAATATACAGACACAACAATGACTCTAAACCCGTATCTTTCTATAATAACACTGAATGTAAATGGATTAAATGCTCCAACCAAAAGACATAGGGTATCAGAATGGATAAAAAAACAAGATCCATCTGTTTGCTGTCTACAAGAGACTCATTTTAGACCTGAAGACACGTTTAGATTGAGAGTGAAGAGATGGAGAACTATTTATCATGCTACCAGAAGCCAAAAGAAAGCTGGAGTAGCCATACTTATATCAGACAAACTAGACTTTAAATTAAAGGCTGTAACAAGAGATGAAGAAGGGCATTATATAATAATTACAGGGTCTATCCATCAGGAAGAGCTAACAATTATAAATGTCTATGCGCCGAATACTGGAGCCCCCAAATATATAAAACAATTACTCATAAACATAAGCAACCTTATTCATAAGAATGTGGTAATTGCAGGGGACTTTAACACCCCACTTACAGAAATGGATAGATCATCTAGACACACGGTCAATAGAGAAACAAGGGCCCTGAATGATACATTGGATCAGATGGACTTGACAGATATATTTAGAACTCTGCATCCCAAAGCAACAGAATATACTTTCTTCTCGAGTGCACATGGAACATTCTCCAAGATTAATCACATACTGGGTCACAAAACTGCCCTTCATAAGTATACAAGAATTGAGATCATACCATGCATACTTTCAGACCACAATGCTATGAAGCTTGAAATCAACCACAGGAGAAAGTCTGGAAAACCTCCAAAAGTCTGCAAAACCTCCAAACAACCTACTAAAGAATGAGTGGGTCAACCAGGCAATTGGAGAAAAAATTAAAAAACATATGGAAAAAAATGAAAATGAAAATACAGCAATCCAAACGCTTTGGGATGCAGCGAAGGCAGTCCTGAGAGGAAAATACATTGCAATCCAGGCCTATCTCAAGAAACAGGAAAAATCCCAAATACAAAATCTAACAGCACACCTAAAGGAACTAGAAGCAGAACAGCAAAGGCAGCCTAAACCCAGCAGAAGAAGAGAAATAATAAAGATCAGAGCAGAAATAAACAATATAGAATCTAAAAAAAACTGTAGAGCAGATCAACGAAACCAAGAGTTGGTTTTTTGAAAAAATAAACAAAATTGACAAACCTCTAGCCAGGCTTCTCAAAAAGAAAAGGGAGATGACCCAAATAGATAAAATCATGAATGAAAATGGAATTATTACAACCAATCCCTCAGAGATACAAACAATTATCAGGGAATACTATGAAAAATTATATGCCAACAAATTGGACAACCTGAAAGAAACAGAAAAATTCCTAAACACCCACACTCTTCCAAAACGCAATCAGGAGGAAATAGAAAGCTTGAACAGACCCATAACCAGCGAAGAAATTGAATCAGTTATCAAAAATGTCCCAAGAAATAAGAGTCCAGGACCAGATGGCTTCCCAGGGGAGTTCTACCAGACGTTTAAGCAGAGATAATACCTATCCTTCTCAAGCTATTCCAAGAAATAGAAAGGGAAGGAAAACTTCTAGACTCATTCCATGAAGCCAGTATTACTTTGATTCCTAAACCAGACAGAGACCCAGTACAAAAAGAGAACTACAGGCCAATATCCCTGATGAATATGGATGCAAAAATTCTCAATAAGGTACTAGCAAATCGAATTCAACAGCATATAAAAAGAATTATTCACCATGATCAAGTGGGATTCATTCCTGGAAGGCAGGGCTGGTTCAACATTCGCAAACCAATCAACGTGATACATCACATTAATAAAAGAAAAGATAAGAACCATATCATCCTCTCAATTGATGCAGAAAAGGCCTTTGACAAAATTCAGCACCCTTTCTTAATAAAAACCTTTGAGAAAGTCGGGATAGAAGGAACATACTTAAACATCATAAAAGCCATTTATGAAAAGCCCACAGCTAACATCATCCTCAACAGGGAAAAACTGAGAGCTTCTTCCCTGAGATCAGGAACACGACAGGGATGTCCACTCTCACCGCTGTCTTTTAACATAGTGTTGGAAGTACTAGCATCAGCAATCAGACAAAAAGGAAATCAAAGGCATCAAAATAGGCAAAGATGAAGTCAAGCTTTCACTTTTTGCAGATGACATGATACTATACATGGAAAACCTGATAGACTCCACCAAAAGTCTGCGAGAACTGATACATGAATTCAGCAAAGCCGCAGGATACAAAATCAATGTACAGAAATCAGTTGCATTCTTATACAAAACAATGAAGCAACAGAAAGACAAATAAAGAAACTGATCCCATTCATAATTGCACCAAGAAGCATAAAATACCTAGGAATAAACCTAACCAAAGATGTAAAAGATCTGTATGCTGAAAACTATAGAAAGCTTATGAAGGAAATTGAAGAAGATATAAAGAAATGGAAAGACATTACCTGCTCATGGATTGGAAGAATAAATATTATCAAAATGTCAATCCTACCCAAAGCTATCTACACATTCAATGCAAACCCAATCAAAATTGCACCAGCATTCTTCTCGAAACTAGAACAAGCAATCCTAAAATTCATATGGAACCACAAAAGGCCCCGAATAGCCAAAGTAATTTTGAACAAGAAGACCAAAGCAGGAGACATCACAATCCCAGACTTTAGCCTCTACTAAAAAGCTGTCATCATCAGGACAGCATGGTATTGGCACAAAAACAGACACATAGACCAATGGAATAGAATAGAAACCCCAGAACTAGACCCACAAACGTATGGCCAACTCATCTTTGACAAAGCAGGAAAGAACATCCAATGGAAAAAAGACAGTCTCTTTAACAAATGATGCTGGGAGAAGTGGACAGCAACACGCAGAAGGTTGAAACTAGACCACTTTCTCACACCATTCACAAAAATAAACTCAAAATGGATAAAGGACCTGAATGTGAGACAGGAAACCATCCAAACCCTAGAGGAGAAAGCAGGAAAAGACCTCTCTGACCTCAGCCGTAGCAATCTCTTACTCAACACATCCCCAAAGGCAAGGGAATTAAAAGCAAAAGTGAATTACTGGGACCTTATGAAGATAAAAAGCTTCTGCACAGCAAAAGAAACAACCAACAAAACTAAAAGGCAACCAACGGAATGGGAAAAGATATTTGCAAATGACATATTGGACAAAGGGCTAGTATCCAAAATCTATAAAGAGCTCACCAAAGTCCACACCCGAAAAACAAATAACCCAGTGAAGAAATGGGCAGAAAACATGAATAGACACTTCTCTAAAGAAGACATCCGGATGGCCAACAGGCACATGAAAAGATGCTCAACGTCGCTCCTCATCAGGGAAATATAAATCAAAACCACACTCAGATATCACCTCACGCCACTCAAAGTGTCCAAAATGAACAAATCAGGAGACTATAGATGCTGGCGAGGATGTGGAGAAACGGGAACCCTCTTGCACTATTGGTGGGAATGCAAATTGGTGCAGCCTCTCTGGAAAACAGTGTGGAGGTTCCTCAGAAAATTAAAAATAGACCTACCCTATGACCCAGCAATAGCACTGCTAGGAATTTACCCAAGGGATACAGGAGTACTGATGCATAGGGACACTTGTACCCCAATGTTTATAGCAGCCCTCTCAACAATAGCCAAATTATGGAAAGAGCCTAAATGTCCATCAACTGATGAATGGATAAAGCAATTGTGGTTTATATACATAATGGAGTACTACATGGCAATAAGAAAGAACGAAATATGGCCCTTTGTCGCAACGTGGATGGAACTGGAGAGTGTGATGATATGTGAAATAAGCCATACAGAGAAAGACAGCTACCATATGTTTTCACACTTATGTGGATCCTGAGAAACTTAACAGAAATCCATGGGGGAGGGGAAGGAAAAAAAGAAAAGAGGTTAGAGTGGGAGAGAGCCAAAGCATAGAGACTCTTAAAAAGTGAGAACAAACTGAGGGTTGATGGGGGGTGGGATGGAGGGGAGAGTGGGTGATGGGTATTGAGGAGGGCACCTTTTGGGATGAGCACTGGGTGTTGTATGGAAACCAATTTGACAATAAATTTCATATATTGAAAAAAAAAAAAAGAAATCTACCCCTGAGATAATTGTTGCACTATATGCTAACTTGGATGTAAATTTAAAAATTAATTAATTAATTGAAAAAATGGGAGTGACTATAGAGGAAAAAATTACATTTCAGTGGAAAACTATAGCACACTTTTGTTGGTATTAATTTCTAGGTTTTTTCATTTTATTTAAGGTTTTGTTACCTACTTGTAACTGGTCAAATCCTGAATTCTTCTTGTTTCTTCCAGTATCGGTTACAATTCCCCACATCAATGTTTCCCATTTTCTCCCTTCTGACTTGGAATCATTGAGAACTAAAACAGATCTTTTTCCTGAAGCCTTTCAAGTTAAATGGGTGACTTGTTACGAACTTTGGAGAAATCACCACAGCACAGCACATATGGGCTACTTTCATACCTGCTGCTGTGTGGGCCACTCGTAAAGTTCACCCGGCTTCCAACTACTAATCGTTGTTTTTTCTTTTATTTTCATAGAAATACCACCAGTTAAAAAACTGATGGCCAGCATCATAGCCAGCATGTACTTTTTACACTCTAGTCTCAAAAGATGATCCAGCTTGTCCTTAAAAAACAAAAGATGAACAAATAAGAAATGGACTTACACCGTACAAAGGAAAAAGAATGTTTTTTCTTCCCTTGAACAAAGGTGAGATGACAAAGATTCAAACTGTATATAGGACTCTGAAATTCTTTGCAGGCTCATTTGTCCACTTTCTTCTAAAATCTAGTTTTAACAAGAACACTGCTGAATCATTTTAGCCCAAATCCCTCACTTCTTAAATCTGATGAGGTTTCTGATTCTCTACCATCTCTCCGGGTGATGTCTGATAATGCTAGCCTGTTTTCAGCGAGGAATCCTATTAGGTTGGTTTAACCAGAATTCCCTTTACCCCAATGTTTCCTCTTAGTAATTTTCCATTCACTAACTCCCATCCTGCTACTTGGCTATAAAATGCCACTTGACATGCCATATTTGAAGTTGAGACAAATCTCTCTCTCTCCTACTGTAGAATCCCATTGCAGTGGTCCCTATACCTGTTGCAAAGATTCTGAGTAAAGTATGCCGTATCATCTTTAATACATGTCATTGAACATTTTTTTTCCTTCACATGACCCAAGTGGGTATCTTTTTAATGGTCCAGTTTTCCAGCGCCCCTAATGACCATTTGGCCAGGCCATTGGCCACTGCCCATGAGTTTGTAAAAATCCAAATATAAGGGTGCTTACAATGGGTCAATTCTTCCATCACTGTAAAGAAAATAGTGTGCAATTCATCCTTTGGCTGATTTTTTTCTTACTCTCTTCAATCAGACTTTTTCTGTCAGTAAGTCATTTTGTGGTGGCCTTTCATACAGGATACTGTCCCTCCACATTGGAACTGTTATCCACAAACTAAATATCTATTTTATGGTCAATAAGGAGCAGCTTATAGGACACCACAATCTGGCTGTTGTTTAGGTGGCTTCAAACTTAGCCCTAGGGGAACAAAGTCTACCTGTCTGGGAATATGATAGGTACCTTTCTGAATTATCCTGTTAGCATATTAGTGCATAAACCATTTCCATTTTATTATGGAATTCTTCTGAATATTGTCTTCATTATTATAATGTTTCTTTGCTATCACCTAAGACATAAGTATTTCAGGTTTAAAGATTATTTTATGTCCTTCATTGAAATCTTTTCCCACATGATGCCAATTCTACAAACTAAGCAGTTTATAAATGATTAAACAGGTATGACCAAAGGAATTTTTTAGATGATTATCCACCAGTTATCACTCTTTCTCTATGTTTTGATTTTGTTCATATCTGAGTGTCCTGAGTTCCTTCTGGAATCCTGCCATATGGAGTAGTCTATTAACTTTGTGTTAATTCAATTGGAATTTTTGACAATCAATTTATTTTTGACAATCAATTTATTAATTTCCAAGAAAACTTGGTTTTATAGAATCTAGCAGCCTATACACTTGGTATAGACACCTTCTTATTGGTATTGTGGGGTGGGACAGGAGCAAAATGATGAGAACCAAAAATAATTGAATTTAAAAGTTCAGGAATAAAGCTAACTTGGGAGCATCTTTATCAGTCCTCAATGCCTTATAGATCTATAATGAGCAAACACCATTTTTCATAGATAGTATTGTTAAACATCTGATATAAAGGAATGTATTAATTATTACAGCCCCTAAGGAGGCTGAAAACTGTCATTAGGTCAAACTAAAGTCTATTAATGTTTCCTTCACTCCAAGGACCCTGAGAAATGTAGCAAGATAAGGAAATCAGCACAGGACATAATTTAGTATAGTTTCCCAGTCCAGCATACACTTGTTCTCTGTTAGAAAAATATTTTCCACCATAAGAATAAAATTCTGAATGTAACACTTTTTCTGATCTAAAGGAGATCTAAAGGATCTAAAGGAGAAAACCCATCCTCCTGCCACAAATAAATGGACTGGGGTGGACACCTGACCCAATTGTAGTTAATCATAAACCTCAACTGAAAATTGAGGGTTGAGACCCAGACACTTATCAGCTCTGGGTATCTTGATCTGAAAGTCATATAGAGTTGAGGCTGGGTAATACCATAGAAGCCAAAGTCATAAGTAAGCTGGAGTGATAGAAAAGAAATTATAAGGCAACAGAGGAAGTCAATTTCTCAAAATGATTAGCATATATTCTAAAAAAGAAAGTGAATGAGACACAGGTAATTCTAAAGGATGCTTTTAGATGGAAATAGCTTGTCATTCCATGAAGATTGGAGCATCCTGTTTACTGTCCATGGGTCATATATTTCCATATATTTCCGTCTTGTCTTGAGGTAGCCTGAGTCACTTTTTCTTTCACAACAGCTGATGTTAATTAGGAATAAAATATTCCCCAAGAGTAATAATTGCACAAGAAAACAGATGTCTGCAAACAAAATTTTGACTACATTTTGAATCACTGATTAGTAGAGATAGATAGGCTGCCTATCCTGAAGTTACACACTAGTAATCTGTGAGGTAAAATATGTTTAACCTCATACCAGTAATTCTTCATTCTTAGACCATATTCCCACTGAGGTTAAGCCTTTGCAGCAGCAAAGTGCAATAACCACAAAGTGATCTCATGGCTTTAAATAAAGTGCAGTGGGAAAAAGAAAGTTCTAGTCATTGCTTAATATTCGGGAAGCAGAAAAGAAAACAAACATTAAAATTACATATATTTATCAAACATTAATTTATCTGATACACTTGTGTTGCTTTGAGTTCTCACAAAAGCAAACATTGTGTCAAGGACCTACTTGCAGGTAATTTATTTGGGAGATGACCATAGGATGTGTAAGTGAGAGACCCAGAAATAGGACAAGGGGTGGAGGCAATGAAAAAAAGTGTTAATGAGCAGGTAACTGGGCAAACAAGCTTATTTCCACTAGAAACTCATTGGAGGAAACGATATAGAATGAATTTTAGAATATCACACTGATAAATTGTGATACTATCCATCAATTTATATCCTTTTCACAGAATACTGGAGATATTAAAACTGTGGCATATCTAAACTGCCCAGTGACTAAGCTGATCAATCTTCACCAGTGCTAAAGAAAGTCCTCAAGCTGAAAATGAATCTCGTACTTGTGTTCCATAATTTTCCATTGCAGCTGTAAACAAACTCAAGTGGGCCAAGGACTGATGGAGTAGAGTGTCTGATACACCCCGGGTCTTTATTAAAGACCTGTAGGAAATCCATTCTGATACTCTGGCACTTCAAGGTGTCAAGAGAACTATAGATAAATACTTCTGGCCTATATTCCTTCACGCTGGCCTGCCTCGCAGCTTCCTATATGGCTTGCCAAAAGTTTTACTCTATCCTAGGTTTATTGGGTATTTTAATTGCTTATTTATTTGTTATCACTAGGCATGAAATCTCAAAGGATCCAGAGAAAATTCTCAGCTCTCCCTAGTTTCCCACCGTATGGAGCTGCAACTCTAGTTTGTTATCATAATCATAGCAATTACTCTCATCCTTGTTTATCTACTGCCATGAAGACCCCAACATGACTAGGCAACAGATAAAGTTTTAGGTATAATTGAGCCCCTCCTAGTCTGCTATATGTCTACATCACTTAATGACTTGGGAAAAAAATGATAATACTTAGTGTTATAGTCAGTTCTGATAGAATACCCTCAGGTCAGTGTTCATTCTCTCTTATAGTCTAGAAGTTGTTTATGAAATGGTGTAAAGACCTAGCCATGCTCCAAACCCCTAAGGGATTACACTCTGACCCTCTTAATGGAACGTGCCAAGGACCCACACAAAGATCCTATCTTCCATAAGTACATCTAGCACCATTTAATTTGTCAGGTGATGGCCTATGCATCAGGGTAACTTGAACCACAGTCTGGATCTTCTGCAAAGCCCTCTATTGCTATGAATCCCACTTAAAACTCTCATTCTTCCAAGGTACCTAACATACAAGTCATAGCAGTATTCCCAAGTGTAAATCTCCAAAATCTAAAGTCTTCTACCAAGTGCTGTATCTCATTCTTAATAATATGATTTCTATTACACCATTAATGCGTTCGATCATTTGTCCTTTACCTCACAAAGAGATATCCTACAGTACTATAGATTAACATTTATAAGAAGGTTTCTTATGGATTATTGGGGGTCCTTGACAATATTTTAGGGAATCCTGAGATCAAAATAACGTCATAATATTGCTAAGATATTATTTTTAACTGTTGACACTAGTAATAATAGGGGGAAACAATGGTAAAGCTGCTGATGACTTAGCATGAATTAACACTGTGTTGTCAAAATGTAGCAGTGCAATGTGTTTTTCACCATCGTGGCTTTGCAAGAAAAAAAATTGAAACTCACTTTATAATTCCATTGGTAAAACAATAAAAAAATTCTAATTTTTAAATGGTAGCCCTTCTATGCACATCCTTTTAATAATTTGTGTGAAGATATTGGAAATCCACATGAAGCACACTTCTATTGCATTTTAAGGGATGGTTTACTTGTAGAAAAACACTTGTGTAATCATTTGAATTACAAGCTAAACTAGCTGCCTTTTTGTTCATAGAGTATCATTTTAAACTGAGTGGTAGATAAACTGAAGTTAGTCAGAAGTTTACATATTTGTCAGTTTTTTTTTCCAAAATGACAAACAGTGCAAGTAACTTCAAATAAAACAACTAATAATATGAGTTTCCAAAACTAAAATGTGAGCTTTCAAGGAAAAAACAGTAATTTTTGACAGCTTTCTTTTTTTTTAAATTTTTTTAACGTTTATTTATTTTTGAGACAGAGAGACAGAGCATGAACGGGGGAGGGCCATAGAGAGGGAGACACAGAATCTGAAACAGGCTCCAGGCTCTGAGCTGTCAGCACGGAGCCCAACGCGGGGCTCAAATTCACGGACCATGAGATCATGACCTGAGCCGAAGTTGGACGTCCAACCGACTGAGCCACCCAGGCACCCCGACAGCTTTCTTAACATTTAATGACTTTTCTGATAAGATTCGTGGTAATTAATGAAAGATTTTTTTATGTATTTCATAATAAAGTATATCTATATTTGGAACATCTGTATGACTCAGGGAACAACTATTTTCCAAATACATGACATTACAAAGCTATGCTGTCCAATATGGGAGCCACCAGTCACATGTGGCTATTTAAATTTTAATTTTAATTGGGGTAAAATATAATAAATATTTAGCTCTTCAGTCTCACTACCCATAGTCAATAAGCTCAGTAACCACATGTGGCTAGTGGCTACCATATGAATAGCACAGATTAGAACATTTTCATTATTTTAGAAAGTTATGTTTGAAGTTCTATTAGGAAACTATGCCTTCACCTCATACAAAATGAAACAATGCATTCCAACATAAAAGACTCACTGGCATGGTTTCAGATGATATAGTTCAGCTTATTTAAAAAAAAAACCTACCACTTGTTGAGGGTGTTCATCATTGCCATAGGCTGAATGTTTATGTCCTCCCAAAATTTATATATTCAACCTAATCTTTGATGTGTGGTATTTGAAAGTGGGGCCGCTGGGAGTTTGTCAACTCATGAGGAAAAAGCCCTCATGAATGAAATTTGTGCCTTTATAAAAAAGACCCCAGAAAGACCTCTTGTCCCTTATGCCATTAAAAGATTCAAGGAAAAGATAACTGTTTATAAAGCAGGAAGTGGTGTCTGATAAGACACCAAATTTGCCAGTGCCTTGATCTTGGACTTCCCAGCTTTCAGAACTGTGAGAAACTAATTTCTGTTGTTTATTACCTAGTCTATGGCGTTTTGTTATAACAGCCCAAAAGGACTAAGACAGTGGTTATCAAAAAATATTCACATATCTACTTCTACATTCAGTGTGTTAAACTATGTTGTTTTGGCTGAAATATATGAAGAAAATCTATAAAGGTCAATAAAACATTTCCTTCTATCAAATATATGTCTGTACAAGGCCAGGTTTTCTTCATGTACCTCAATTAAAAAATACAGTGCAACAGTGAAGAGACTTTTTTTCCATTGGATACTCTTTGCTGCTTTGTCAAAGATTAGTTGGCTATGCATCTGTGGGTCCAATTCTGGAGTCTCTATTCTATTCTATTGGTCTGTGTGTCTGT
The DNA here is from genome assembly GCF_022837055.1 of Prionailurus viverrinus. Classification (NCBI taxonomy): domain Eukaryota; kingdom Metazoa; phylum Chordata; class Mammalia; order Carnivora; family Felidae; genus Prionailurus; species Prionailurus viverrinus. The sequence continues at coordinate 18,163,075 of NC_062566.1, forward strand.
TTTTGTGCCAATACCATACTGTCTTGATGATTATAGCTTTGTAGTAGAGGCTAAAGTCTGGGATTGTGATGCCTCCTACTTTGGTCTTCTTCTTCAATATTACTTTGGCTATTCGGGGTCTTTTGTGGTTCCATACAAATTTTAGGATTGTTTGTTCTAGCTTTGAGAATTCTGGTGAAATTTTGATTGGGATTTCACTGAATGTGTAGATTGCTTTGGGTAATATTGACATTTTAACAATATTTATTCTTCCAATCCATGAACATGGAATGTTTTTCCATTTCTTTGTGTCTTCTTCAATTTGCTTCATAAGCTTTCTATAGTTTTCAGCATACAGATCTTTTACATCTTTGGTTAGGTTTATTCCTAGGTATTCTATGGTTCTTGGTGCAGTTACAAATGGTGCTGGGAGAACTGGACAGCAACATGAAGAAGAATGACACTAGACCACTTTCTTGCACCAAACACGAAAATAAACTAAAAATGAATGAGGACCTGAATGTGAGACAGGAAACCATAAATATCCTAGAGAAGAAAGCAGGAAAAAGCTTCTTTGACCTCAGCCACAGAAATTTCTTACTCAGCATATCTCCAAAGGCAAGGGAATTAAAAGCAAAAATGAACCATTGGGGCCTCATCAAGATAAAAAGCTGCTGCACGGCAAAGGAAACAATCAACAAAACAACCAATGAAAAATGGGAAAATATATTTTCCAATGACATATCGGATAAGGGTTAGTATCTAAAATCTAAAGAACTCACCAAACTCCACACCCCAAAAAAAAACAATAATCCAGTGAAGAAATGGGCAGAAAACATGAATAGACACTTCTCTAAAGAAGACATCCAGATGGCCAACAGACACATGAAAAGATGCTCAACATCACTCATCATCAGGGAAATACAAATCAAAACCACACTCAGATGAGGTAGTCAGGGTGGCTAAAATGAACAAATCAGGAGACTATAGATGCTGGCGAGGATGTGGAGAAACAGGAACCCTCTTGCACTGTTGATGGGAATGGAAACTGGTGCAGTCGCTCTGGAAAACAGTGTGGAGGTTCCTCAAAAAATTTAAAATAGAACTGCCCTATAACCCAGCAATAACACTGCTAGGAATTTACCAAAAGGATACAGGAGTGCTGATGCATAGGGGCACGTGTACCCCAATGTTTATAGCAGCACTTTCAACAATAGCCAAATTATGAAAAGAGCCTAAATGTCCATTGACTGATGAATAGATAAAGAAGATGTGATTTATATATACCATGGAATACTACTTGGCAATGAGAAAGAATGAAATCTGGCTATTTGCAGCAAGGTGGATGGAACTCGATTGTATTATGCTAAGTGAAATAGGTCAGACAGAGAAAGAAAGATACCATATGTGTTCACTCATATGTGGATCTTGAGAAACTTAACAGAAGACTATGGGGGAGGCTAAGGGGGAGAAAAAAAGTTACAGAGAGGGAGGGAGGGAAACCATAAGAGACTCTTAAATACTGAAAACAAACTGAAGGTTGATGGGGGTGGTGGGGGAGAGGGGAAAGTGGGTGATGGGTGATGGGCATTGAGGAGGGCACTTGTTGGAATGAGCACTGGGTATTGTATGGAAACCAACTGAAAATAAATAAAATTTTTAAAAAATTACACTACAAAACTAAAAAAATGTATATAATGCAACAGTCAATATAAAAGGAGAGAATAGATTCCAGATGTGTACAGTATAAAGCAAGACATTCAGAGTTTTTGAAAAGTAAAACAAATATCCTAACTAATTTTTTTAAGTATAACCATCTCTGACATACTTGTTTTGCTGTAATTCCAAGCGAACATTCACATCATTGTTTCAGCTCTATTCACATCATTGTAAATGGCAAAATTTCATTAATTGTTGTGGCTGAGTACTATTCCATTACATGTATATATATATTTTTTTTTTCTAGAGAATCTAAAAAAGAAAATAAAAAGCTGGTATAGAAAGAAAAAGAAAGCTTGTATAGCTATATTCATAACTGACAACATAGACTTTAAAATAAAGACTGTAATAAAAGACAAAGTGAATCTTTCTTTTTCACATTGGATATTCTTTTCCTGCTTTGGCAAAAATTAATCAACCATATAGTCGTGGCTTTATTTCTCTGTTTCTCATTCTGTTCTATTGATCTAAGTGTCTATTTTGGTGCCAGTACCATACTGTTTCAATCACTACAGTTTGTAATATAATTTGAAATCTGGAATTGTGATGCCTCCAGCTTTGCTTTTCTTTTTCAACATTACTTTGGCTTTTCAGGGTCTCTTGTAGTTCCATACAAATCTTAAAATTGTTTGTTCTAGATCTGTGAAAATGCTATTGGTATTTTGATAAGGATTACATTAAATGTGTAGATTGCTTTGGGTAGTGTAGATATTTTAACAATATTTGTTCTCCCAACCCATGAACATAGAATGTCTTTCCATTTCTTTATGTTCTCTTCAATTTCTTTCATAAGTGTTTTATACTTTTCAGAGTACAGGTCTTTACCCTCTTTGTTAAGGTTTATTCCTAGGTATTGTAAGGTTTTTGTCTCTTCAAAAAATGGTGTTGGGAAAACTGAACAGCAAACTGCAAAAGAATGAAACTGGACCACTGTCTTACACCATATACAAAAATAAATATAAATGAATAAAAGACCTAAATGTGAGACAGGAAACCATTAAAATCCTGGAGGAGAGGAAGACCTGGGTGGCTCAGTCACTTAAGGGTCTGACTTTTGATTTGGGCTCAGGTCATGATCTCACAGTTCATCAATTTGAACCCCATGTCAGGCTCTGTGCACAGAGCCAGCGGGGGATTCTCTCTCTCCCTTTCTCTGTGTCTCTCTTTGTGTCTGTCTCTCACACACACTCTCTCTCCTTTTCTCTCTCTCAAGTAAATAAATAAATAAATAAACATTTTTTAAAACCCAGAGAACACAGTTAGTAATTTCTTTGAAATTGGCTGTAGCAACTTCTTTTTTTTTATTTTTTAAACATTAATTTATTTTTGAGAGATAGAGTGTGAGTGGGGAGGGGCAGAGAGAGGGGAGACACAGAATCCAAAGCAGGCTCCAGGCTCTGAGCTAAGCTGTCAGCACAGAGCCTGACGCAGGCCTCAAATCCATGAACTGCGAGATCATGACCTGAGCCGAAGTCAGATGCTCAACCTACTGAACCACCCAGGTGCCCCATGTAGCCACTTCTTATTAGATAGGTCTCTTGAAGCAAGGAAAACAAAAGCAAAAATAAACTATTAGGACTTCATCAAAATAAAAACTTCTGCTCAACAAAGGAAGAAATCAACAAAACTAGAAGGCAACCCATGGAATGGGAGAAGATATTTGCAAATGACATATCTGATAAAGGGTTGTTATCTAAAATATATAAAGAACTTATAAAACTCAACATTCCCTAAAAAAAAAAACGTAATAAATAAATTAAAAAAAAAAACCTCCAGTGAAAAAAATGGGCACAAGACGTGATTGGACATTTTTCCAAGGAAGACATACAGATGACCAACAGACCCATGAAAAGGCACTCAACATCACACATCATTAGGGAAATAAAAATCAAAACTACAATGCAGTATTGCCTCATACCTGTCAGAATGGCTAAAACCAACAACACAGGAAACAGCAAGTGTTAGCTAAGCTGTGGGGAAAGAGGAAAACTGTATTGTTGGTAGGAATGCAAATTGGTGCAACGACTGTGGGAAATAGTATGGAGGTTCCTCACAAAGTGAAAAATAGAAGTACCCTAGGATCCAGCAATTGCACTAGTAGGTATTTACCCAAAGGCTACAAAAATAAAAATTTGAAGGGATACATGTATCTGATGTTTATAGTAGCATTATCCACAATAATGTCCATCAAGTGATGAATGGATAAAGAAGTGTTATATACCTACAATGGAATATTAGCCATAAAAAAAAGAATGAACTCTTGCAATTACAAGGACATGATGGGAACTAGAGAGTATTACGCTAAGCAAAATAAGTCAGTGAGTGAAAGAGAAATATCATATGATTTCACTCATATGTGGAATTTACGAAACAAAACAAATGACCTAAGGGAACAAAGGAGAGAGAGAGAGAGAGGCAAATTAAGAAAGACTCTTAACTATAGAGAACAAACTAATGGTTACCAGAGGGGAGGTGGCTGGGGGATGGGTTAAATAGGTGATGGGGATTAAGGAGTGCACTTGTTGTGATAAGCACCAGGTGCTGTATGGAAGTGTTGAATCACTAAATTGTACACCTGAAACTAATGGTACACTGTACTAACTGGAATTTAAATAAAAACTCAAAAAAATAATGCTTGTAGAGGATGATTTAATTTTGCTGTAAAAATATCTAAATTCTATTTTTCCTGAGATTCATGCTGTTCAGCATTACAATAATAGTTAATATATGAATGTGTGATTTGGATAAAGTAAGAGTTTGTGGACAAAAAGCACATCTAAATAAAAGTGACCTCAGAGAACGGAAATTAGTTACTAATTTCTTCCAATTAATTACTCCAAAATAGCTGTTAATGACTGGTAACAGGCCCATGTTCTAGGGAAATATGGGAGACCTATAGTCCTTTTTTAGATCTTTTTACAAATCCTTTAATACAAATCAAAACCACACTCAGATATCACCTCACGCCAGTCAGAGTGGCCAAAATGAACAAATCAGGAGACTCTAGATGCTGGAGAGGATGTGGAGAAACGGGAACCCTCTTGCACTGTTGGTGGGAATGCAAATTGGTGCAGCCGCTCTGGAAAGCAGTGTGGAGGTTCCTCAGAAAATTAAATATAGACCTACCCTATGACCCAGCAATAGCACTGCTAGGAATTTATCCAAGGGATACAGGAGCACTGATGCATAGGGCCACTTGTACCCCAATGTTCATAGCAGCACTCTCAACAATAGCCAAATTATGGAAAGAGCCTAAATGTCCATCAACTGATGAATGGATAAAGAAATTGTGGTTTATATACACAATGGAATATTACGTGGCAATGAGAAAAAATGAAATATGGCCTTTTGTAGCAACGTGGATGGAACTGGAGAGTGTGATGCTAAGTGAAATAAGCCATACAGAGAAAGCCAGATACCATATGGTTTCACTCTTATGTGGATCCTGAGAAACTGAACAGGAACCCATGGGGGAGGGGAAGAAAAAAAAAAAAAAAGAGGTTAGAATGGGAGAGAGCCAAAGCATAAGAGACTGTTAAAAACTGAGAACAGGGGCGCCTGGGTGGCGCAGTCGGTTAAGCGTCCAACTTCAGCCAGGTCACGATCTCGCGGTCCGTGAGTTCGAGCCCCGCGTCGGGCTCTGGGCTGATGGCTCGGAGCCTGGAGCCTGTTTCCGATTCTGTGTCTCCCTGTCTCTCTGCCCCTCCCCCGTTCATGCTCTGTCTCTCTCTGTCCCAAAAATAAATAAACGTCAAAAAAAAAAATTAAAAAAAAAAACAAACTGAGAACAAACTGAGGGTTGATGGGGGGTGGGAGGGAGGAGAGGGTGGGTGATGGGTATTGAGGAGGGCACCTTTTGGGATGAGCACTGGGTGTTGTATGGAAACCAATTTGTCAATAAATTTCATAAAAAAAAAAATCCTTTGTATGTAAATTATCATGCAAATTATCTTCAGTCAAGCAGTCAGTAAATGGCCCAGAGTATCTTGAACTTAGTTCATTAGATATAGTGAAGTGTGAGCTCCACCTGGTGGTAACATGAGAAAACCACAAGTATGCATCCAGGAACAGAGTTCAGTTGCCAAGGAAGCAACTTTCCATCTTCAAGATATGTAGATTATATATATAATTATATATATATAATATATATTCATTGGGTTCTTTTTTTTCCTCCTGACCTTTAGAAAGTGTTTGTTTTGTGCTTGGAACATATCTTAATCGCTGTCATCATTCCCAATACAACTTATATGCAGAACGTTTCCAAATCCAAATATTTTGTGATGTCTCAGGCATACATATACTTGTAGACTTGCCACTTTGATGTAAATATCAGTACTTTTAATTTTTTTTCAACGTTTATTTATTTTTGGGACAGAGAGAGACAGAGCATGAACGGGGAAGGGGCAGAGAGAGAGGGAGACAGAATCGGAAACAGGCTCCAGGCTCTGAGCCATCAGCCCAGAGCCCGACGCGGGGCTCGAACTCACCGACCGTGAGATCGTGACCTGGCTGAAGTCGGATGCTTAACCGACTGCGCCACCCAGGTGCCCAATATCAGTACTTTTAAAGTCAAATCTCATATTCACTATAAACCTGTTTCCTCAGCCCCAACATTTTCTTACTTGATATTTGAGGGACATATATACAGAGCATTGTTTTGTTCTTTCTTTTTCTACCAATAGATCTTGTCTTAGTACAGAACTTTGTTCCTTATTATTATATAGATACATTTGTTGATTCTTCTTGCCTTCATAACATGCTGCAGTTACAATTCTATTCAGTAAACAGTCAAGTTATTCTTCCTAAAATACCACTCTTATACATACATTCTCCCCAAATTTCATTGATAATTTTGCCCATTTTAAATATGTGCTCCTGCCAGCACTGTGCTAATTGTTTTAGTTATTGATTCTAATGTTCACAAATCAGCAAAACGGGTGTGCTTAATTTGCAGGAGGTAGAAATTAAGTTCATATAATTAGCACCATTTGTCTAACCATATAGGAAATGAGTAATATAATGAGATTAAAAGGCCCAGCTTTGCACTGAGGAGGACACCTGTTGGGATGAGCACAGGGTGTTGTATGGAAACCAATTTTATAATAAGTTTCATATAAAAATAAAGCATTGGGATCTAATAAAGATAAATAAATAAATAAATAAATAAATAAATGAATAAAAGGCCCAGCTTTCGTTTAATAACCATCTCAGGTTCTATAAACTGCACTAGAGTGAACTTTTCTCTACAGAATAAATTCATATTCTATTAACTTAGCATTAAAGGAGTTATATGACATAGCTCCCACCTTCCTTTTAAGCCTGAACCTGGACCATCTCCAGTGGAAACCATTTGCCTTACTCTCTATACTCAATTATCATTTCTATATATGTTGTATGCATTATCATCTTTGTTCCCTCTCATATTATCTGTCAACTTGGTATTATAATACTTATATTTTAGGTATGTTCCTTTAGACTCATGCTAGGACCTTGGTGCTAGACTGGTGCAGAAGAGGAGGACATTTAGACCAAAAGGGGCTGGAGCATACAGACCAATGGGGTTGTAAAATGAATTTTAATCAGGTTCTTATCTGCATGCCAAATTTCTCACTTGGTCTTTTACAACCTAAAGCCTATTTAGTTCTTGCAGACTCACCAGATGATTCTAGATCAATGTTTATATGAAAGGAAATATCCACTACTGTCTAGGAAACAGTAAAAAAGCAGGTGTCTGCAAATAATATAACCTAGAATCAGACAAGAGGCATCATTGATTCCCAGTAGCCCAACTGGGTTAGTATGAGATCCAGGCTGTTGGAATGCAAGACCATAACCATGGCGAACCAAGAATGATGGCACAGATTGATGAGTCCAAGATGGGAGTATGTTCAAAATGGAGTATGTAAGTTGACAGGCAAATCAGAATCCAAGGTGAGAGTGGTTGGAAAGATAAAAGATACCATTCATTAATACCTGTTTGAACAACAATACAATTTCATCAAAGATACACTAGAAACCAGACAAAGATAAAAAGTAATTCTAGACGTCATTGCTGGTGGACCTGAATGTGCAGATACATATCTATCAGTGTTGGTTCACTGAATCAGTCAGTGCCTATGAATTAGAAGATCTAGGTGGAGGTGGCATCTAATATCACCTTTCCTTTCAGTCCATATCTTTTATTAATATTTCAAACCCAGTTGAAGATAAAACCCCAGTATAAAATGTCTTCTCACATGATGTTTCAGAGACTCATCTACCAGCTTACATAGCTAAGGCATGGCAGGTGCAGACTGAGTTTTTGGTACTTGTAGATGATTCCCACTGTAGACATTTATACTACAACTTCCATTATTAGTGAACTTTATGCATTTCTGTGGCTTGGGATTCAAAAATAAATAAGATCTTGGCCATGCCTTAAAGATCTTAACAGACTAGCATGCAGATCAAGCACAGAAATGCATGATAAAATAATGCAATGTGAACTATGGTAGATCAATGTCCATGTTGTTATGAGAGATCAAAGGAGATACTTTTTGTCATTTGGAGAGATTGTTTATTCAGAATAATTTTCCAACTCTCCATGAGTAGAATCACTGGGTCAAAGAGCATCCTCAGTACTTTCCAAATGATTGCAAAAATGTTGACAGCATTTGATACCATGACAGGCATTCCAGTGTTTGGTTCTCCTCTCCTTCCTGGTCACAGGGAAGATCACAATTCCCAGCCACTTTATGCTTAAGCAGGGACACAGAACTAGTTCTAACCAGTGGACAGTGATCTGAAGAATCACCTCTGGGCTAAGGCAGTGAAAACGTACTCAACTGCTAGTGTCTTTCCTCCTTAATTGAAACTGTATACTGAGATGGTAGAGCCACAAAATAAAAGAAGCCTGTGCAGTTGAGTTACCATGTGGAAGATAACAGACGTAGAGATTAGTCCAAGTTACACTAACATTGCATGGGAAAAAATAATTTATGTGCTAAATCACTAATATTTATAAGTTTTGTATTACCATGGCATAAATTGCGTCTGTCCTAACTAATACAAGGGTCATATTCAACATTGTTTCTTCTTTTAGCTAGTAACAACTCTTTTTTTTAATTAATCCTTTATGGTAAATAGTAAAGAAAATATCCATAAACTTTTGCTAAAGGAGTCTCCAAAAAGAAAAATAAATGTAATTCATCTTGCCTTCTTCTTCTTATGAATGAGAAACTAAGAGGAATACGGCACATGACGATAAGGAGGAATGGTGGTCTGTCTGAAAGATAAAGACTTTAATAAGCAAAGATAGTTTTTAACCATGTAAGCAGTTATTTTTAATGCACTAAATCCAATTGACAGTGACAGCTAGAAAGATATGTCGGAAAGAAGAATTAGAGGGATTAAGCAACATCTGATATCTGGAAGGGTAAATGGTGGCTTGAATGCCATGTAATTGCAATTCATTTCCTCTGAATTCTCTCTCAATATTTCCCATCAAATCTCTGAAAATGAAAAAAAACAAACAAGAAATATTGACAGCAGCTGAATCAACAGAAATCAAGCATATTTGCATGTCTATAATTTTATACATCTCTACAGGTTACCAAACTTTTCATTGGCAAGATATTTCTCTTCAACTGAATCAATAAACAAAACCAAAGTTCTGTGTTTACATAAGCAAATTAAAATGGAGATACTTTGATTGAAGTAGAAGAGAAGAAGCAGAACTTCGCTTTTTCCATATCCTAGTTGCTCCCATCCCCCTGGATGAGCTCTCCAGGCACTAAAAGAGTCAGTATCTCTGCACAACCATGACAAGGTGTATAAAACATCCATAACATAGTTTTCTATTTTAATCACGTAACTTATGTGCTACTAGAGGATCTTCATCTGACTTCAAAATTTCTCGTATTTTTTTCTAACTTATTTTTATACTACCCGGGGATGTCTCACATGTGCTTATGAACAAGTATAGTTTGTTGTTGATCAGCCTTTGTGGAAGATTGAGTTGTCTAAAGATGGCTGTCTCAATATATTTTATCCCCCATGCTCATAAAATATGGCATTAGCATACCTTCCATCAAGCAATGGGAGCTATCACCCCTCCCCTTTAACATGGTTGGAAATACATGATAGAAGCAATGCTATGTGACTTCCAAAACTAGTTTATAAAAATACACATACTTTGGGGGTGCCTGGATGACTCAGTCGGTTGAGTGTCATGATCTTGCAGTTCGTGAGTTTGAGCCCTCCATGGGGCTCAGTACTGTCAGCCTGTCAGTGCAGAGCCTGCTTTGGATCCTCTGTCTTCCTCTCTGTCCCTCTCCCACTTGCACTCTCTCCAAAATAAATACATGTAAAAAATGCACATACTTTCTCTTTTTTTTCTGGGAGAAGTTAGCTCTTGGAATCTAGCCACCATGCTGTGGGGCAGGCCACACAGACAGGCCTCATGCAAGTGTTTTGAATGACAGCACTACTGTTCTGCTGGCAGCCAACACCAACTTCCAGACATGAGTGAGAAGGCCTTCAAGGTGACTTAAGCTGCAGCCACCATCTCACTGCAAACATGTGACAGACCTTGAGTAAGAATCACTTCTACAATAGCCCAGCCAACTTCTTAGAACCACAAGTGATAACAAAATATTTTAAGTCACTAAATTTTAGGGTGACTTTTTAATGCAGCAATAAGTAACATCAATTCATTCCAAAAGTATTTACTTAACGCCTTCACCAGGCATGGCACAGGAGTTTCAGCTGTGAATAAAGAAAATATTTTCATAAAGATAACATTCTAGTGCAAGGAGAGAGATGATCAGTACATAAACCGTCACTTTTTCCCACTGATTTTTGTATAAGAATCTACTTAAAATCATGCATTTCATTCTTGATGTAAGGTTAGAAGTCCATTTTGTACAGCCATCTACAACTGGACTGGAATATCCCTAGAATTTGTTAGTTGGAAGTCCTGTTGGCTGAGAGTGGTGATGTTAGTTTATTCTGAGAAAAACAGTACCAAAGAGTTTTAATGGGTAATTTTGATCTGGAAAAAAATATATCATTATAACCTAAGATATATATTATAACGTATCTTATTTTATTTTATTAGTTTAAATAGAAAAATTATATAAGACCAAGGGTGCTTTAACATGTTTTGTTAAATAAATCATGCCTGTAGAAATCATTGTGCTAATTTGTAAGAAAGTAAATATGACTTAATCAACAAAACAGATATAGGTTAATAAGATAGTTGGAAACAGAAAAGTAATTATGGAAAAGAAAAAGTATTTAATTTTTATCCTCTTACTGCTGACAGAGTGGACATAGTGTGGACTTTGTACAGTGGATAATTATGGAAATAGTGTGGGGATAGCCTTTTCATGAAATTCTGAGAGTTTTGGTATTATTTCATGCCTTTTTATCATTTCAGTTGTCTTTAAAACTCACTCTGCCTTCCCTGTCTCTTATATAAGAAGAAAACCTGGCTTGGGAAAAGGCTGAGCTTCTTACTTTCAGAATTGCACTAAGGCTGACAGCAGCTGTGACATCCTGCTATGAAAATAAACTGAAACCAAGAGTAAAACTCTTGGTGCAAATTAGACCACTGAACAAATGCAGGGATTAAGCTATGTGAATTTAAGTTAGGTGAATCTAACTGTCAGTGATCTTTTTTCAATGAGATGAAGAGAGGCAATTAGAAACTGTGAGGGAAACAAGCAAAAAGCTACACAAATCAAATACTAATTAATTCTGTAAAATTTAAAAGAAAACATAATTGAATTTAAACTTGGACCATTCCACCTCAAGCCGTATGGGATTAATAAAATATGATTAGTTCTCCTTCCTTTTAGGTCCGATTAAATAGATTCTCACTATTTCCAGATTCTGTATTTGCATATTTATTTACTTGCTAAACTTTTATATATAAATCCAAAATGATATGAACTCGCTAATCAACATGCACAGTGCTTTCCAACCATTTGCAGATATGTGCAGAGAAGCAAAAAAATTTGAGTCACCCAACGTGCAGGTTTCCAGTTGAAGTTGAAAAAGGAGAGGCTCTGCCTTCTGTTTCAGCCCTCATATTGTAAACAAGTGTCCTTTTTGTGGTTTACTTACTTCCATGTGTTTTGCATGTTTGTGCCTTTTATTGGTGATTTCACTATTTAAAATGCACTCCAAGTCTAGTGCCAGCATGCTGTCTAATGTACTTAGTGCAAAAAAGCTGTGATGTGTCTTATGGAGAAAATAGGTATGTTAGATAAGCTTCGTTCAGGCATGAGTTATAGCACTTTTGGCCATGAATTAAGCGTTGATGAATCAACAGTATGTATTACATAAGAAGCCTCTAAATGGAAACAGGCATAAAACAAGATTATGTATTGATTGGTTGATGCAAATGTTGTGACCAGAGGGCTTGCATAGATCTAATTCTGTTTCCCCTGGGAGTAACCATTCAGTATTTTCTGATTCAGTTGATTGTGATGAATTTATATAATATAATGACCACAAATAATGAGAGTTGACTCTAGGTGGTTTTTCAGGATATGAGGGAGAAGTACTAGTGTGCTAACTAACAATATCTCAAATTAAGGAGTTAGATATTCTTTAAAAAATAAAAGTGTATGCATTATATTTTAAAATGTTACTTGCATATGAATGCCTATTGCATTTGCTTCCTTATTGTCCCTTTCCCCTTCTGTTACAGCACCTAGTTTTCCTTGTATGTATGTACCATAAAAGTACAATAGTCACATAACTCAGGCATGGCCAGGCAGAACATTTCATCCCACAGGAGAGTTGGTCAAAGACAATGAGAAACCTGATAATTTAATTTGAAATCTGGATCCCAACAAACCTGAAATTTTTTATTTTATCAAAGACCGTACATTCCCCCATTTTATACAGACCAACTTGAACTCCTTTGAGTAAATAAACAACAACAACAAACAGAATTTTGACACGTAAAAATGGCTAAAAAGTTAATGGTTAGTGACAGATACTGGGATAGGAGGAAGGATGAGACACTTTTTCAGTTATTATCACTTTGCATTTAAAGTTTTTTACTATGTGCGTCTATTTCTTTTATCATAAAGGAATAATAATAATAAAAGTGGAATTAATGTAGGTCATTACCATGTGGGACACTACATTAAGGCTACTGGTAACCAGGGTAATCTAACTTACCCTTAGCTGTTAATGTTAGTCCCTGTGAAATCCTAGTTACCCAGCTGTAAGAGATAAGAGAAGGTGAGATTATTAAATTTCTTACTGCTAAATTTAAATTAAATTAAGACACTAGAAACTAAAATGTCTATAGCTGAATGAATTGAGTCCTCCTAAAAATTCATATCCTGAAGCCCTATGTCCCAGTGTGAATGTATTTGTATTTGGGACCTTTGAGGAGATAATTAAGGTTAAACATGGTATTGAGTGAGGCTAATCCAATAGCCTGGTGTAACTATAAGAAAAGAAACTTGGATGTATGTACAGAGAGAAAGGACCATGTAAGAATACAGCTAGATGGTGGCCATCTGCAAGCCAAGGAGAGAAGAAACCAAACCAGTACATTCAGGTTGATTTCTGAGACATTGATTTCTTGCAATATACTTAAAAATATTAGATCTTTTTAGTTTATCCCTTGTTTTCCTTTTCCAGAGACTCCAGTTATATGAATGGTATCTGCTGAATTTATAAGTCTACCACTCTTTTCTGACTTTGTTTTTCTTTTAATCCTATTTTTATTCTTTAAAATCCTGCTTAATTTGTTCTTTTAATCCTACTTTTATTCTTTTTGGTCTTTCTTCAATGCCTGTCATTACATTTTCATTTGAGTCTATTCATTTTGTCTCCTTGAAATCTACTTTTTATTCATGAGATAAATTTGTCATTTTTTTTCTTTTCTGAGTCTAATTAACTGTATTTTCATTTCTTCACATTTCTGTTCATTTTTGTTTCTTTTTTTACATGTCTAATTTGAGGTGGTTTTTCATGACCAAAAATGCTTGTTTGAATATATTTTATTCCATTTGCAGAATTGATTTAGAGTTTTGTTCTGATCATATTTACTTTGTTGTGGGGGGTTTTCAGTTGAAGTGTATTGCATCTAATTTTTTACAGTAACTCTCTAAGACACTGAGATTTCTTCCCTTCATTTGTGGATTTTGCTGACTTCCAAGATTCTTAGTTCAATGGCACCCTCTACTGTCAGTATAACAAATTTCAGTTATATAGTGGTTTTGTTCTGTTGGTTTATGGTTGATTCTGGTGTCCCCCAATTTCCTTTTTCTCTTAGTTAAAATGTCTATTTCATGTACTTCTCACCATGTAATTTCCAAAGGATACCTCATACTTTCTTTCAGGATTTTGTGTCCCTTTGAAAGAAATGCACTTTGAAAGACTGATGTTTTAAATTGTGTCTACTCTAAGTTCTTTCCTTTTATCCCGCGTTCTAATCTACTTGGATCCCTTCAGTACACTCACAATTACAGTAGACTTACTATTTCTGGCAGTGATCTTACATGAACTTTGGCTCCATTGTTAGTTTTTATCTTTATTTTCTTTTATATGTTTTAAAGTTTGTGTTGCCGTTTGCCATATATCAGACACATTTGTGTATGTCATTACTATTCATAATTTCCCCAACATATGCATAGTTATGTTGATACATTTTCTTTTGATTATGACAAGTCTTATTGTATAGAATTGCTCAGCTTAAAATAACTTCAAGTGTCTTTTTGGTTTCCTCTTTGACTCAGGAAAACATTGAAATGTGGCTTTATTTCAATTTTATGTAACTGATCTTCTTGTTGTCAGAGAACATGTTCTCTGTGATTTCAGACTTTTATAAATTATTCAGATGTTATATATGGCCAATGATATAGTCATATTTTCTAAATATGTGCTTGATAAATGTGTGCTGTAAAGTTCATGGGTTCAATATTTCATATATTTGTATTAAATCAATTTGGTAATAAGAATTTTAACTTGCTTAATATCTTTACTGATATTTTGTCTGCTATTTTTTAAAAGATTGCATTTTTAAGTAATCTTTACACCCAACATGGGGCTCGAACTTAAAGCCCCAAGATCAAGAGTAGCATGCTCTACTGACTGAGCCAGCCAGGCACCATTGTCAACTAAATTTTTATTTGTTTTACCAGTTTAAGTGGACATGTCCCAAACACCCCACTTTTGTTTGGTATTTTCTATTTTCCCTTAAATTTCTATTAGTTAGACTATATTATTAGTTGCAAGCATATATGCATATTCTGGGTGAATTGAATATTTTACAATAATGAAATAAATTTGTTACAATGCTTTTTGCCTTAAAGTCAATTTTTTTTTTGTAATTAGCTTTCGTCATAAAGTATATTTATTAAAGTCTCTTCTTGATACCATTTTTCTTTGGACTGCCATTTGGTTATCTTTTTTTTTTTAATTTTCTTTAATGTTTATTTTTGAAAGAGAGAGACAGAGTGTGAGTGGAAGAGGGACAGAGAGAGGGAGACACAGAATCTGAAACAAGCTCCAGACTCTGAGCTGTTAGCACAGAGTCCAACACAGAGCTCAAACTCATGAACTATGAGATCATGACCTGAGCTGAAGTTGGATGCTTAACCAACTGTACCACCCAGGCACCCCATGTCATTTGGTTATCTTCACCATCCTTGTACAATTAATTTTTCTGAGCCTTTTATTTGGATGTGTCTGTTACGGAGAGCTTATTTTTTTTTTAAATATAATATGACAATGTTTTGGGTTTTAAATATAGAAGATTTAGTCAATTTATGTGTAGTTACTAATACTTTGTTTTTAAATACACCATGTTGTCTATTTTTTAATTATAATATTTCCCCTTCTGTTTTGAATATTATGTTTGTTAGTTGTTATCTTTAATGGGTATGCAAAAATACTCACATTTTTGAAATTTAATCTAAGTAATGTTTAATTTTTCCATAAACAATATACTTGAAACAATTAATCCATTATGCTGTACCTGTTACATGCCCTATTGTCTGCTTTTTGAAGTTCTTTTTTCCTTAAGCTCACGAGACAATTTTATTGATGTTCTTTAAAATTACTGTTCATTTACATTCACCCACACACTTACCCTTTCTCTCTTCGATGTTTCTCCTTAACTTCTCTTCTGCCTAAAATGCATACCTTTTAGAATTTCCTTTGGTCAAAATCTGGTGCTGGTGTACTGTAATAAAGACTCTGACTCCAATTTTTATTTTTATTTTTAATGTATATTTATTTATTTTGAGAGAGAGAGAAAGGGAGAGAGAGGGATAGAGAAAATCCCAAGCAGATTCTGCACTGTCAGCACAGAGCCCAACAAAGGGCTCCATCTCACAAACTGTGAGATCATGACCTGAGCTGAAATCAAGAGCTGGATGCTTAACCAACTGAGGCATCCAGGTGCCCCAATTTTTATATTTGTCTGTCATAGCCTTCCCTTCTCCTGCCATACTTCTGAGCATGCTTATAATAACGCCAAAGTGCTTGATCGAAGGAGGGATATTCAAACAACACACAGGAACTTTTACCCCAGCTATACCTATAACCATGATAAAAGCCTCAAGCCCATCTTCTTTCCTTGCTTTCTCAAGACATTTCAGACCACCTTTGAAAACCTACACTGCTCTCCTCAGAAAGCTTCATGTTAAGTTTTTAAACTTTTTATATTCTATTGGGTTGTCATCACTAGTCTCGGCAATTAAACCAAATTTTAGGTAACAGTCCATTGCTCTGAAAATGGCTACAACATGGACTTTCTGAGTTTTGGTTTTATATTGTTTAAATCAAAAAGTGTATTTTGCCCACATTGCTTTATTTTTGTTGAGTATAGTATTTTTGTACTCTCTTTTTTGTTTTTTCAGTGATTTCAAGATTTTTTATTTCCTGCTACCATTTGTTTGACTGTTTTTTGATTAAAGTTAACATCTTAAAATCCTTTCTGGTTGAGAAAACTGCCCTTCTCAGGGCTAACCAATTCTTAGAGATAGCAAAGGGCTATCAAGAGCATGTTTTTGATATACAAAATAACCAATCTAGAGCCATACATCCTCTATCTGACCCTCCTGTCTCCAGGAGGAGACATTATTCCTTTGTCTTAATCATTTTAGTGCCAGGTACCAGGAAACCAGAGGCCACCCTATATCTTAAAGCCCACTGAAATCATTCAACCTAACCAATCCTAAACTGCTTATACTACCATACCTACCCTTTTCCACATACCTCCAATAAAGGGTACAATCTAGACTCTGCCCATGTTCCTGCCCCTCTCCTCCTGGCCAATGCTGGTGCTTCCCCATGTGGTCCTGTATGTGTTGTGCCTCCTATTTCTAGGATTTGAGAGTATAATACACTTCGTTTTTCTCCCTGTGTCTTCTCCTATGGCCACCCTGACTGATCATCATGTGAAAGAACACAGAAGACAACTTAATAATGTTAAATCAGAAAAGCAAAAACAAAGAGCAAAATCTTAAAAGATATTCTACTCTAAAATAAGTGGCAGTTATATTGTCAGTTGGTTTCTCAATAGAAAATTAAGCCAGAAAACAGTAGCTTAGTGTGCTAAAATAGCTGCCAACCTAGACTTCTATATCTTATGTGGTTTAAGCATTTTGTTATTTCAACATAATATATAGTAATTCTCCTATTTGACTTCTTATCTCTGGGTGTCTCTGGGTTTTGACTTCTATTCTTGTTGCCTCAGGATAAGCAAATATCTTCATGGTAAAAGTAGCTTCAAGTACTCTGTTTAATTTTCTGAGATCTCAGTTTGACAATTCTTACTATTTTTCTAACTCTTGTTTGCTTTTATGAAGACTTAAATGAATGAATGAATGAATAAATAAATAGTATTCTTATTGAGAGTAGTAAGTAGAATTAACCACTGGGTTGAGAAGAAACTTTTACCCAACATGCACTAGAGTTTTGAAATGATTACTATTCAGGTCCTTAATTTCTTGGTAAGGAATCCCCATAGTACTGTCTGTAATCTAAGACAAATAGTGCAATGATTTAGAATCTTTGGGTTAGTAATAAAGGGTAAGGATTCCACTACAGAAGAAATAAAACTGGGAAGAGATTACAAAAAGGCATGTGAATATTCAAGTTGATGGTGAATTTTAATTAAGATTTAAAATATTCTGAATTTTTCTATAGCTGTATATTAGCAGCACATATATAAAAATATACAGAGAAAAAAAAAAGACCACAGAAGTAATGAGGACAAATACTTAAAGCATACTTGATAATATATCTTTTTAATTTTTTAATGTTTATTTTTAAGAGACAGAGAGACAGAGTGTGAGCAGGGAAGATGCAGAGACAGAGACACAGATCTGAAGCAGGCTCCGGGCTCTAAGCTCTCAGCACAGAGACCAACGGGGCTCAAACTCACAAACCATGAGATCATGACCTGAGCCAAAGCCGGAGACTTAACCTACTGAGCCAACCAGGCGCCCCAAAACATACTTGATAATATTTAAATCAAAGAGCTATTTCAGGGTACCTGGCTAGCTCAATAGGTAGAGCATTTGACTCTTAACCTCCAGTCGTGCCTTTGGGTGTAGAGATTACTGGAAAAAAACAAAAACAAAACCAAAACAAAACATGTAAATTTCATCAATAAAATTTATTTTTTTAAAAAAGATTTCAAATCAACATAACAACAAAAAGAACAGAATTGAGTCTTTACTGCTTTAGTAAGTTAAACTTTGAGGTTTTTAAAGCCATAATATAAAGAAAATAAATAGATTTGAATATGCAATCTGTACTTAAATACAGTAAAACAAACACCCCATAGAAAAATGAGCAAATAATATGAAAATATGTATTAAAAATAAGAGCATAAATACATATTCAATATATTAAATCCACACCAGAAAGAAAAACATCCCCCCCCCCCCCTCCCCTTAGAGGTTGGTTAATGATAACAGAACTTCAGCGATTAATGGGGTAGAGCCAGACCGTACTTGGTCGCTGCACCGCTGCATTCCTGGAACTGGAGCCCAGACCCCTGGAGGGGTAGCCGCAGAATTGCATGCAGATGGACGCTCCGGGGCATTGTGGGGACTGTAGTTCAGGAAGCCTCAGCATAGACTTTCCGCTTCCGGTTGCCCTGTCAGATCCTGGATTTCGGCTGACCCTGCTCCAAAACGGATTTAGGCCGCAGGGTGCTCGGAGCCAGGCCGGGTCGTAGGAATTGAAGGAGCGCTGGGAGCGGGAATGGAAGGAAGGTGTTGGCGCAGTGGAACGGTGACACTGGAAAAGCTCAGCCCGCTTGTGCGCGCCGGTGCTAAGAAGCGCGCGTCTGTCGGCCCCTAGAGAGCGCGCTGCGCATGCTCCGCAGAGCTGCAGAGGCGCTATCAGTTCTTGGCTCTCTTAGATGCCTGGGACCTGTCCTGGGTCCTGAGACAGGAAAGGGTTGCCGTCGTTCAGATTTTACAAGTCTAACGGGGAAGACACACCAAATGGTTAATTTCAGAACAACACGATAAGAACTTTACTCCCCAAAGAAGGCAAGTTTCACAGTCCTGTGACTTTATGATTAATCTTGAGCTCCTAGAAGCCAGGGTGTGTCCTACTGATCTGTGTGTCCCTAGCACACCCTTTCCCAGGCACTTTCATTCCATGAGTCTCTTCTTGCGCACCACCTGCACTGTTCTCAGGAGTACCCAACCCGTCTGTAGGTTGGGTCTGGCAGTGGGCGAAGCCTGCTAGAACCTTTCTGCCAAAGCCCTCTTCCAAGCCTCAATGGAAGAGGCCAGACCATTAATTTCCGAGACTGAGATCCAATAGAATTGTGACCCTTTATTTTGTAGAATAAGCGCTAATCATTTGGCAAGTGAATAGAGAGTTAATTTTGGTCCTCAGAGTAAATACCAGCCCCCACAAAGTGGTGTTGTTTATGCACGCACAGCCCTGCGCAAAGGGCAAATTAGAATTTTAGAGAGTGTAAGAGGAAGAAGCACCCTAAGCAGCCAGAATACTTTCTGAGAGGAAACACTTCTCACCTGATACCTCTTGCAACAAATCAAAGAGAACCTAAGGAGTTTGAAAAGAGAAAAGACTTTGGAGTTCCTGGGTCTACACTCTCCCTCAACTTTCGGCCCAGAAAGAAGGTGTCTTGGAAGGGCTAACCACAAACACAAAGGAAAGGGAAGAGAGAGGCAATGGAGAGGACATAACCCAGATGCTTGAGCCAAGAGGTGACAGTTATAGAAATGAATCTGAGGTGAGAAAGGAACAAGAGACCTTTTAGGGTGGGTAAATTAAGAAAATAATTGACCAGGTAAGGGGGTTAATCGTCTCAGTAGAGTAAAATGTTCACTTCATTTCTGAAACCAGACTGAATGGGCAGGTCTGGTGGCTCATGGCTTCTTTTTTTTTTTTTTTTTACCAGCTGTGTTCTCTACGCCTTATCCAGATAAGGAGGCCATGACCCAGTTACAGGTGAATTGCTTTATTTTTCCCTCCTGAAATGTTGGCTAATTACTCAGAGTTGCTGCTCTTTGCTCCTTTTTAGAAAAGAGGAAATAGGCTAGCATTTAGTGAGCACCTAATATCTATCAGGCTTTTTAAAACAGGTTAACAATTCATGTATTTATGTCCTAGGGGAACTGTAAAATATAAAAAGTAGGGGCACCTGGGTGGCTCAGTCGGTTGAGTGTCCAACTTCGGCTCAGGTCATGATCTTGCAGTCCATGAGTTCAAGCCCCACATCCGGCTATGTGTTGACAGCTCAGAGACTGCAGCCTGCTTCAAATTCTATGTCTCCCTCTCCCTCTGTCCTTTCCCTTCTCATGCTTTGTGTCTCTATCTCAAAAATAAATAAATATTAAATTTTTTAAAGTAAATGATAAAATATTTTAATGCTATGTAAATCTCTTGTTTATCAGAATGTCATCCAGTACATAT
Source organism: Prionailurus viverrinus (assembly GCF_022837055.1). NCBI lineage: Eukaryota > Metazoa > Chordata > Mammalia > Carnivora > Felidae > Prionailurus > Prionailurus viverrinus. The sequence goes on from NC_062566.1 coordinate 18,183,694, forward strand.
AACATTCATTTATGATTCCTGTGTAAACCAGTTATTACTACAATTATTGAAAACTGGTGATTTTATAACTGTGTTAATAACTCTTTCTACATTTATATTGTTTTACTATAAGGAAGATCTGTCCCTTCTACTTCATCTATTCATTTATTTATATCAGCAGGAACTCACAGATCTTTATTCAATAGGTTATAATATGTTACTATTAGTATTGATTTTGATACTGAAATTACCCAAATTCGTTCTGTGAAAGTCCATTCATACCAGCTTCTGTATTCTTTTGACATATGCCTATCATTTTTTGAGTGTATTTTCTTTTTTTTTTTTATCACAACAAGATACTTTTAGAATCATCTTATTCTTTCCTTGGCTCTACTCTGGAATCAGCCACTTTTCCAAGGAGTTTTGGTTGCTTTAAGAGGAAATTGGTACTGTAGAAAACAAATCTGGGTGCTAGGTGTACTCACTACTACAATGATGTTATTTCTCATAGACCCTCTCAGTGGACAAATCTATATACAAATGTGCATACACATGTTACATATATATATATACACACATAACTATATCTATATATTAAAAGCCATTAATTCATAACAATACCATTCCAAATCATAGAGTTCATTCATGTATTCTTCCTTGCTTTCTTTGTAACTCTCTTCTTCAAAATGAGAAAACTGGCTCTCATTATCCTAAATATATTTACTTATTTGCTCAATCCTAGAATACACAGAAAGTAGTTTTTCCAGCCCATATGCCTATGAAAAGCAAAACTACCAGCTTCAATATTTGTTTATAGTTCTTATATCCTGAGACTGAGGGAATATAGTCAAAATACTGGTTCAGAAATTACTTTGGTAAATTATTTTTCTTCCTCTTTAGTGTAGGGATTATGTACATTATTCATTAGAAATTCAGTTATATTCATTTGACTTTCTTTGTATTCTTGTTGTGTGCTGGATTGTGTGCCCTCACCCAGTTTATATAGTAAAACTCTTACACACAGTACCTCGAAATATGACCATATTTGTAGGTAGTGTTTTAAAGAGGTCATTAAGTTAAAATGAGGCTGTTAGGGTGGGCCCTAATCCAATTTGACCAGTGTCCTTATAACAAGAGAAAATTTGGGCACACAAAGAGACACCAGGGATGGGTGCACACAGAGGAAAGACCATGTAAGGACACAGAGAGAAGACAGCCATTTGTAAGCTAAGAGAGAGATATCAGAAGAAATCAAACCTGCCAACATCTTGATCATGGATTTCTAGCCTCCAGAACTTCTAGCCTCCAAAACTAGCCCCCAAAATAAATTTCTGTTGCTTAAGCCACCCAAACTGGTATTTTGTTATAGTAGACCTAACAAACTAATACAATTACATTTTAGAAAATGTCCCTCATCCTTGTTGACTTTTTTTTTGTTTATAATGTTGACATGGTTCTACAATTTAGAAATGTACTAAAAGGAAGAGTTATTATTCATTATTTACTTTGTCTTCCTCATATGAACTACCCCATAGGTCATTAGTCTCATTAGATTAAGCTTTATCCTTCTTGCATTTTACATTTTATATTCGTCCCATTTTATCGATGTTTTTCTTGTAGTTTGCTCTTTTTATCTGAGTAACCAAGTTTCTTTAAATATCTGTCCTTTTTAATAGGTTTTTAGTTTATATTACTAATATATGTAATAAGTAAGTATATATGTAATAACGTGTATGTGTGTGAGATCGAGAGAGAGAGAGAGAGAGAGAGAGAGAGAGAGTAAAGCCTGCATTCTAGATATCATGAGTCAAATAAAAATTGATACTCTAAGCAGTTTCTGGAAACTATAAATATCCCAGAACAATATAAGGTGATTAACCACCACCTCCTTAACATCAGCTATTAGACTGTTTTTGTTGTGTATCTTATTTCTATGTACATTTTAACCCGAGATACCATTATAGAGTGCATAGTTATTTAAACTTAGCTAAATATTTAACAATTTGTTGATATTCATTCCTTTATTCATTTTTATGCTTTCAGCTGTGATCATTTTACTTTGGTGTAAATTAACTCGAGTTAATATCTCCATTTGGATGTGCTGGTAATTAATATCCATTTTTTGTTGTTTCAAAATGATATTTATTTTATCTTAATTTTTAAGGGATATGGTTAGTTTAAAAAATGCCCATGAATTCACTGAAATTTCTCACATTGAAAGATTGATTCTAATACCCTCTCTTGGGACTTTGCATGTTGGCTCACTTCTGATGAATAGGATGTGGTGGGAGTGATGCTGTGTTACTTCTGAGGCTAGGCCATAAAAAGGTGATATAGCTTCCACTGGGCTTTCTTCATTTTAGGACATGTGCCTTTAAATCCCTGACCATTATGTAAGAAGTCTAGCTACCACAAGCTACACTGCAGAGAGATCACATAGAAAGTGATATTGGAAAAGTCCCAACTTTTGAGTCTTCTCAGCACCAGACATGGTGAAATGAAGAAGCTCTTGAGATGATTCCTGCCTATAGCAGAGACTCCTGAGTGAGAACTACCTAGCTGAACTTCATCAACCCCGAGGACCATGAGAAATTATAAATATAAATGATCATTATTGTTTTATACCACTAAGCTTTGGTTGCTTTATACTGAAAGGTATCTGGTACAGGTTATTTTTACTGGTATCAATTTCTAGGTAGGCAATTACTCCTTTTCAGTATTTAAAAGAATATTATCTTAAAAAGTATATTCTGGATTGCATAATTTCCGTGGCACTGAGTTTTTCAATATTCTTGTTGCTGTATTTGAAGGTAATACATTAAGATTCTCCTTCCTTCATCTCTTGGACTGCCCTTTAAGATTTTCCCTCTTTTGGCTTAGAGCTATTTTGCTAGGATGTACTTTGATGTGATATATATTTCATTTTTGTTGTTGTTGTTGTTCTATATTGCTTATATTTCATTACACTTGAATATGTTTCTTGATGTTTATTGCCAGTTTTGGAAATTCTCACTTTGGAAAATTCTTATTGTCTTTTTAAGTGTTACTTTGGCTGCATTCATCTCTCTTCTTTTATAATACTCAAATTACACAGTAGACTTTCAATCATTTTTATATGTTTCCTTTGTTTATTATTGTATTTTTCATACTCTTTGTCTTTTGGAGCTTATTGGAATATTTTCTATTGAACTGTGTTCAATCAGATGCTTTACCTGTATGTTCTTAATTACAGTTATTCTATTTTGTCGCTTCAGAATTTCTATTTGATCCTTTTTTGTTTTTATTCTATGCCAACAATTTTAACCTTATCATCTTTCCTTGGTTATATTTATTAGTATTTTAAAAGCTATTTTGACTGTTCTTTTATCTAGAGTTCCTATGGTACTCCTTTTGACTTTTCTTCCAGTCTCTTGTTTTTTTGGTATGCATGCAGATTTTTAGTTGAATTCTGATTACTTTGTATAAAAATATGGAAAAATTTATTCTTTACAACATTATCATTATCTTTTGCTTTTTTAATTTTTTTTAACGTTTATTTATTTTTGAGACAGAGAGATACAGAGCATGAACTGGGGAGGGTCAGAGAAAGAGGGAGACACAGAATCGGAAACAAGCTCCAGGCTCTGAGCTGTCAGCACAGAGCCCGACACGGGGCTCGAACTCACAGACCACGAGATCATGACCTGAGCTGAAGTCAGACCCTTAACCGACTGAGCCACCCAGGTACCCCATATCTTTTGCTTTTTTAAGCCAGTTATGTTTGGTGGCAGATCATTTTAATCTTTTTAAAGTGTTTCAAATATAAGTCTTTAGGCAGAATAATATGCACAAAAAAGAAATAAAAGAAATCCAGATTAGAAAAGAACAGGCAAAATTGCACATTTTTTCACTTAGCATGATTTTTCAAGGTTCATCCATGTTGTAGCATGTGTATGTACGTATTTTTTTAATTTTTTTGATGACATTATTTATTTTTTTTTAATTTAAATTCAAGTTAGATAACATACAGTGTACCCTTGGCTTCAGGGGTAGAACCTAGTGATTCATTACTTTCATATAACACCCAGTGCTCATCCCAACAATGCCCTCCTTAATGCCCATCACCCATTTAGTTTATCCCCCCAGCCACCTCACCTCCAGAAACCCTCAGTTTGTTCTGTGTATTTAAGAGTCTCTTATGGTTTGTCTCCCTCTCAGTTTTTACCTTATTTTTCCTTCCCTTCTCCTATCTTCATTTGTTGTGTTTCTCAAATTCCACATATGAGTGAAATCATATATCTTTCTCTGACTACTTTTGCTTAACATAATATGCTCTAGTGTATACAGGTTGTTGCAAATGACAAGATTTCATTCTTTTTCATCACTAAGTAGTATTATATATATATATATATATATATATATATATATATATATATACCACATCTTCTTTATACAGTCATCAGTTGATGGATATTTAGGCTCTTTCCATAATTTGGCTATTGTTGATAGTGCTGCTACAAATATTGGGGTGCCTGTGCTTCCTTGAATCAGCATTTTTGTATCCTTTGGATAAATACCTAGTAGTACAATTGCTGGGTCATAGAGTAGTTCTATTTTTAATTTTTTAAGAAACCTCCATACTGCTTTCCAAATTGGCTGCCCCAGTTTCCCATACCACCACAACACAAAGGATTCCCCTTTCTCCATGTCCTCACCAACATCTGTTGTTTCCTGAGCTGTTCATTTTAGCCATTCTGATAGGTGTAAGGTGGTATCTCATTGTTTTGATTTATATTTCCCTGAAGATGAGTGATGTTGAGCATCTTTTCATGTCTGTTAGCCATCTGGATGTCTAATTTGGGAAAATTTTTATTCATGTCTTCTTCCTATTTCCTCACTAGATTATTTATTTGGTTTTTTTTTTTTTTTTTTTTTTTGGAGGGTGTTGAGTTTGATAGATTCTTTATAGATTCTGGTTAATAACCACTTATATAATATATAATTTTCAAATATCTTCTCCATTCCATCTGTTGCTCTTTAGTTTTGTTGATTGTTTCCTTTATCTCGATGAGGTCCCAATAGTTCATTTTTGCTTTTGTGTCCCATGCCTCCAGAGACATGTCAAATAAGGAGTTGCCACAGCCGAGGTCAAAGAGGTTGCTACATGTTTTCTCCTGTAGGATTTTGATAGTTTCCTGTCTCACTCTTAGCTCTTTCATTAATTTTGGATTTACTTTTGTGTATGGCGTAAGAAAGTGGTCCACTGTCTTTCTTCTGCATGTCAATGTCCAGTCCTCCCAGCATCATTTACTGAAGAGACTGTCTTATTTTCCGTTAGATACTCTTTCCCGCTTTGTTAAAAATTAGTTGGCCGTATATTTGTAGGTCCATTTCTGGGTTCTCCATTCTATTCCATTGATCTATGTGTCTGTTTTTGTGCTAATACCATACTGTCTTGATGATTATAGCTTTGTAATACAGCTTAAACTCCAGAGGAGAAGTAAGGAGGCAGGGATTTTCCTTGTCCCTCAAACACAGCTATATTGGGATCAGATCACTTGGAACACCCAAGAAGTTGATCTGTGGAGGGGTAGAAGGACCTCCACAGTTGGAGCAAGACAGCTTGACAGGAGTGAGGTGTGAGGAAGTGAAGAGAGGAGATAAAATGGCACAACCATGGAGGAGAGGGAACCCTTTCTGTGGAGAGACAAAAGGAAGAGAAAGGGAGAGGGGTTGTGAAAGTGTGGCTTTGAGTTAGCACAATAGGAAAACCTGGGGAACAAGGTTTTGGACTGGGGAACAAGAAGTATGGAATGTGCTAGTTCTTTTTGAAAACAGCCTTTGGAGCTGAAACTCAGAGGTTTTGGAGGTTCACAACATTCCCCTGAGTGGAGATGTGGCGTGCACTCCTGGGGAGGAAGGAGCTGGCCCTGGAGTGCATAGTGTGGTGTAGCAATCTCCAGGGCACACTGGGAGAACAATCGTTCACAGAGTATTTTGGAAAGATGGTTTATTGCCTCTGCAAGGACAAAAAGACCCTGCAGGTGCAAGCCAAAAGCTTTTATCAGCAGGTGGTGGGGCTCTACTCCGGAGGAGGGGAGCATATCTGGATCTGCACTATGTTGGGTCTTTTAAGATTTTGGGTTTTGAACCCCAGCTGAATGCCAAGAATCCACAGAATTGTGGTCCAGGACAAGCTGACTGCCCTTGCTATTCTGTTAGGGCTGAAATTGAGAATTTAAAGTAATGATCATAAAGATACTCACTGGGCTTGGGAAAAGAGAGGAAGGCATCAGTGAAACCCTAAATGAAGAGATTTTTAAAAATCAGAGATGAAGAAAACAATAAATAAAATGCAAAACTACACTAGATAGAATAAATAGCAGGATAGAGGGAGCAGAGGGACAAATTAACAAACAGGAAGACAGAGTAATGGAAAGTAATCAATATGAGAAAGTGAGAGAAAAAAAAATAGGCAAAATGAGAATAGACTTGGGGAAATCAGTGACTCCATCAAGCATAATAACATGTGCATTATAGGGATCCCAAAAGATGGAAAAAAATGGGACAGAAAATTTTTAAAGAAAAAAAATAGCTGGCAATGTCCCTTACCTGGGGAAGGAAACAAATTTCCAGATCCAGAGACATACAGCTACCCCAACAAAATAAAACCAAGGAGGTCCACTGCAAGACACATAGTAATTAAATGGCAAAAAGTAATGTTAAAAAATTTAAAAGCACCAAGAGAAAGCAAGACAATTAAACACAAGGGAAATCCCATAAGGCTCTCATATTTTTCATCAGAAACTGCCGGCCAGAAGGGAGTGACATGATATATTCAAAGTGATGGAAGAGAAAAATCTGCAGCCAAGAATAACCTATCTAGCAAGGTTGTCATTAATAATAGAAAGAGAAAGAGTTTCTCAGACAAATAAAAACTAAAAGAGTTTTTGATAACTAAATGTGCCCTACAGGAAATATTAAAGGCTACTCTGTGAGTGGAAAAGAAAGACCATGAATAAGACTATGAAAAGTAGGAAACACAAAAGCAGTAAAAATAAGTATATCTGCAAAAAATCAGTCAAGGGATACACAAAATAAAGAGATGCAAATTATGACACAATATACCTGAAGTGTGGAGGGATAGGAATAAAGAATGAGTTCAAATTCAATTGACCATCACCTTAATATACATTGTTATATACAGAAGATGTTATATACAAACCTAGTGATTACCACGAATCAAAATACAATAACAGAGATACAAGTAATAAAGAGAAATTAATCCAAGTATATCACTAAACAAAGCCAGAAAACCATAAAAGAGAGCAAGAGAAGTAAAGATCAAAAAAGAAGTACAAAACAACCCCCAATAAAACAAGTAATAAAATGACAATAAATAAATATCTATCAATAGTTACTTTGAATGAGGCAACAAGATGGCAGCAGAATGAAAGGACCCAAGACTCATCTCATCCCATGTACACAACTGGATAGCTATCGAATCATCCTAAATATCCCACAAATCAACCGAAGACTGACAGTACAAACTTCACAACTAAAGGAGAGAAGAGGCCACATTGAAGATGGTAGGAAGTGTGGATATGTGGTTTAGGGGAGAAATGAATCCCAGTACTGCATAGGGGAAGGAGCCATGGTCACAGAGAAAGGCAAGAGAGAGAGGTGCACTCAGGGGAGTGCACAAGAAGAATGTTTCCCCAAAACCATTGGATTGGAAAATGAGAGGGGCTAAATTTTGTGAGTTCTTGCAACTAGTGGGGTTTAAAGTCTGGAGTTTTAAAGGGCAGCAGGATTGACTGGGATAGAACCAAAAGGGCACTGCCCTACCTATGGAGAGAAGGCAGGCAAAAACACACAGGGGCAGTGTTGAAACAGCAATCTAAAGAATGCTGAGGCGCATGGTAGGGATGTTATTTGCTCTTCTGGGAGTATGCCACTGAGAAGCAGTGATCACAGAGATGCCTCTCTGTGAATAAATGAGCTGGCTGGCACCAATGCCCTCCCCTACTCCTTAGCATAAAAACAGAGCAACCCTTAGGAAGTAGCCCAGCACTGACAGTGGCTGCCTCACTTGCTTATACCAAGACCCACTGCCCTGCACTCTGCAGTAGTAACCTTCTCAGTCAAGCTTATCTCATTCCTAGAGCAGCAGGTCTCTCCCCCAGAAGACCAGCAAAAACCCCTGCCTACAACAGGTCTCCTAACCAGACAGTTCTGCAAAGGCCTCAGTTCTGGTGGAAGTGGTGTCAGGTATCGTTCCACAAACAGAAAAGAGAATACCTAGTTAAACTTCACCACATTCAGGCTAGGGACCAAACATTGTCCACTCCAGGCAAGGAAAGCCTCTGCAGATGACTAACCTGAAGGCTAGATCAAAACACAACAGCAGAGAGCATGCAGTATATATCAGAGACACTTAGTGAAGCACCAGACCCTGGACACTGCATGACCTCTTCTTCATAAGGCCATTACTTTCAGGAACAGGAGACATAACTGGATTTTCAAACACAAACAACAAGGTAGAGGCTTAGATAAAATGTGAAGATGGAGGAATTTATCCCAAATGAAAGAACAAGACTGGGCCATGGGCCCAGAGATGTAAGTGAAACAGATATAAGTAACATGTCTAATGGAGAATTTAAAGCAATAATTATAAGGATGCTCACTGGGCTTGAGAAATAATAGAAGACATCAGTGAGACCCTTTAACAATAGTATCAAAAAGAATAAAATAGGAATAAACTTCAGATAAATTTTGGTTTTCAATTGGGTTAAATTATAGAATTTTATCATTAAATTTGCTCTTTAATTTTATTTATTTTTCTGCTTTTGGCTTCTATTCACTTAAAACCATGTGTTTTTTGTGTAAGTTTTTATTTAAATTCAAGCTAGTTAAGGGGTACCTGGGTGGCTCAGGCAGTTAAGCATCTGACTCTTGATCTGAGCTCAGGTCATGATCCCAGGGTCGTGGGATTAAGCCTCAAGTTGGACTCTCCACTGAGCTTGAAACTTACTTAGGATTCTCTGCCCCTCTCCCCCTCTTGTGTGCTCACTTTGTCTCTCTCTAAAATAAAAATTAAAAAAAAAAACTCCAGCTAGTTAACATACAGTGTAATATTAGCTTTGGGTATACACAGTATAGTGATTTAACAATTCCATACAACACCTGGTGCTGACCATGACAAGTGAACTCCTTAATCCCCACCAACTATTTAACCCATTCCCCACCCCCTTACCCTCTGGTAACCATCAGTTTGTCTCTGATAAATCACTAGAACTGACTTTCTTGGTTAGGGAAAGGGAGGAGGATAGGCCAGTGGCAAGTGTCTCTTGTTCCAAGCCTCCAAATATACCTCCCAGGATTGGGGTTTGCGCTTAGAGAACTAAAGAAACCTCTCCTTGGGACAGCACATTTAGCCCTGTAGTACAAACCATCAGTCCCTTCTTATGTTGATATTCAACTGCATTTATTAAGTTCAGAGAACATGGGAAGAGGTCTTGCAATATTCAAGTGATAGAATTACTTTGACAACTGTTCTGATAGAAGGGTTCAGGGGTTGAATATTTCTTTCCTTCTCCCCTTTGGATTAAACATTGGGCTACTGGCCCCAAAGTGTGTGACATAGCACCTTATTCAGGTAGCACCTGAAGGGTAGCAAGACAGCTGGTGACAGCTGCAGAGTACACAGTAGGAAAGAAGACAGGTAGTTTGCTACCCCTGCCTGAACAACATTGACAATGTGATTTGGGTGCCACTTTTACATCATGAGCACATTCTACTAACACCTTCTACCACAGGGCTTTCTCTAGAACACAAGGATAAACTAGAGTTATTCCCCAAATAATAAGTACTGACACCCCAAAAATAACAGACACCTAGAACAGGCCTCTGCCAAACACAGGGTGTGAATGGAAACACAGCTGAATGCCCACTCCTGGAAAATACGACTCAAGTAGATTATCATTCTGATTGCTCTAAATTGGCCCCCTACCTGGACCATATACAGTCCCTTGGGTTTAACCAATTAGCAGTAATTATCTTGAATATTTGGACACCTAGGAAATTTGGAAAAGGAGAGGTATGTATGGCAACCACCAGCAGACATAGCAGCAAGGCTAAACTGTAGTTACATCACCAGGTGGAAATTCTGTCCCAAGCCACTTCTGCAGTGGTCTGGAACCAATAGTAATCCTAGAGCAGTCCTCTTACAAAGCTACCCAAAAGTAAGTGTGAATGGCCTAGTGGTCCTGTTTGTAAAGCCACTTGGGGTGTGGACCTAATCAACTATTCAAAAAGGGGAACTGACTGGCCTCTGTGCAGGACCTCAAAATTGAGTCAGAGGAACTTTAAAGACACTATATGACAGAGATATCATGTTATAGCCAACTTGAAGACATAAGATAAACCTTCCTTCTGAATTTTGTTTGGATATCCAGATTGATAATGACACACACAGGCCAAAAACATATGGAAAAGTTTATTACTCACAAAATGAAGGCTTTCTAAGAGAGTAGCACAGCTCCCAGGCAGGTCCAAAAATGCCTTGAGATAATAGGGGAAAGAGACTGGCTTGAAGTTTGTACAGTGGTTGGACATGCATGGATTGAATTTATCACATGTTCCAAAGAGAGGAGGATTCAGGCTTTCTTATCATCTCACCCAGTTGTGAGGCAGAAGTGGAAGAGAATGGGGTGGGGCTGAAAAGCTTAAAAGTTAAAAGTTAAATGTCAAATATAAATGGTGCTTTATAAACACATAGCTTAAAGCCCGCAATATGGCCGGGATATGATAGAAGATAAACATCTACCTTGAGTCCGAGGTAAGCAAGTTGTCTCCATTAAGGTATTTCAAACCTGCAACCACAGATGCTAAATATATGTGCACATGTACATATATACATGGAAATGTATATCCATGAACAAAATATGTTTATATCATATATATGTATATATATGCATATATATACATATATATACATATATACATATATATGTATTTCAGATTTTCTAAATGAAAATATGCCATAGGTAATAATCCATTTTTTCTTTTTCTGGGAACGATTTTAATTCAAAACATCAAATATATTCAGATGGAAGTTTAACTGATCTAAGTGTTGTGGAGTTAGAAGCAAATTCACCTGCACTCTGAAAACTATAAAATATTGATGAAAGAAATTGAAGATGACACAAACTAATGGAAAGATACTTCATGCGTATGGATTGGAAGAAAATAATATTGTTAAAATGTCTATGATACTCAAATCAATCTACAGATGTAATACAATACCTATCAAAATATTTATCACAGCATTTAATCACAGATGTAGAGCAACCCTAAAATTTGTATGTAACAACAAAAGACTGTATAGCCAAAGCAATCTTGAAAAAGAAGAACAAACTGGAGGTGTCACAATCCCAGACTTTAAGTTATATTAGAAAACTGTAGCCACAAAGACAGGATGGTACTGGCACAAAAAATAGACACACAAATCAATGAAACAGAATAGAAAACCTGGGGGCACCTGAGTGGCTCAGTCAGTTAAGCATCTGCCTCTCTCTCAGCTCATGATCTGTTTGTGAGTTCGAGCCCCGTGTCAGGCTCTGTGCTGACAGCTCAGAGCCTGGAGCCTGCTTTGGATTCTGTTTCCCTCTTTCTCTCTCTCTCCTTCAAAAATAAATAAACATTAAAAAGAAAGAATAGAAAACCCAGAAATAAACCCACAAATGGCCAGTCCGGGAAATACACATCAAAACTACAATAAGATAGCACCTCACATCTGTCAGAATGACTAAAATTAAAAAAAAAAAAAACATAGGAAATGACAGGTGTTGGTGAGGAATGTGGAAGAAAGGGAACATTTGTGTCCTTTTGGTAGAAATGCAAAGTATTGCAGCCACTCTGGAAAATAGTGTGGATGTTCCTCATAAAGTTAATAATAGAACTACCCTATGATTTACTAATAACACTGCTGGGTATTTACACAAAGAAAACAAAAACATGAATTCAAAGGGATGCATTCACTCCCATGTTTATTGAAGCATTATTTACAATAGCCAAACTATGGAAGCAGCCAAAGTGATGATGTGATACATACACACACACACACACACACACACACACACACACAGGGAATATTACTCATGCATAAAAAAGAATGAAATCTTGCCATTTGCAAAGACAGGGGTGGTCTAAGGAGTATAAAGTTAAGTGAAACAAGTCAGTCATAAAAACACAGATGACAATATGATGTCACTCATATATAACATTTAAGAAACAAAACAATGGGGAAAAATAGAAACCAAAATCAAACTCTTAACTATAGAGAACAAACTGATGGTTTCCAAAGGGGAGGTGGGTGGAGGATAGGTTATATAGGTGATGAGGATTAGGAGTACACTTGTGATGTACAGTACTGGGTATTGTATAAAGTGTTGAATCACTGAATTGTATACCTGAAACTAATATTAAACTGTATGTTAACTAATTGGAATTTAAATAAAAAGTTTAAAAAATAAATGTTCAATTAATCTTTGGCAAAGGAGGAAAGAACATACAATGGGCAAAAGAGAGTGTTTTCAAAAAATGGTTTTGAGAGAACTGGACAGCAACATGCAGAAAAATGAAACTGGACCACTTACTTACACCATACACAAAAATAAATTCAGAATGGGTTAAAGATCTAAATGTGAGACTTGAAGCCATGGAAGTCCTGGAAGAAAGCACAGGCCATTATCTCTCTTATATCAGTTGCAGCAAAATTTTCAAGATGGTCTCCTGAGGGAAGGCAAATAAATGCAAAAATATGGGCGTCTGGTTGGCTCAGTTGGTTAAGCATCCAACTTTGGCTCAGTCATGATCTCATGGTTCATGGGTTCAAGTCCTTTGTCAGGCTGTATGTTAATAGCTCAGAGCCTGGAGTCTGCTTCAGATTCTGTGTCTCCCTCTCTCTCTGCTCCTCCCTGACTCGCACTCTGTCTCTCTCTGAAAAATAAGTAAACATTAAAAAACATTTTTAAAAAGCAAAAATACAATATTAGGAGTACGTAAAAGAAAAAAAAAAACTTCTGCACAACAAAGGAAACAATCAACAAAACTGAAAGGCAAGCTACAGAGTGGGAGATTTTGCAAATGACACATCTGATAAAGTGTTAGTATCAAAAACATATAAAGAAACTACACAACTCAACATCAAAATATAATCCAATTGTATGGAATTGTTGAATCACTATATTGAACACTTGAAACTAATATAACACCGTATGTTACCTACACTGGAATTAAAATGAAAACATTTAAAATTTAAAACAACAACAAAAAAGAAAATGAGTCCAGAGGAATTAAGATAGTGATGTAGTAAGGGGACGCTGGGCTTGTCTAGTCCCTCTAACATACCTAGATCAACGTCAAATTATTTTGAACACCTAGGAAATCGATCTGAGGATTAAGAGAACAATATGCATAATTTGTGGGAGAAAACATGGGAGGTACATGGTGCAGAGGAGAATTTGGGGGAGAGAAAAGCTGCAAAGGGTGCTGCAGAGGGGTGGCCGCCCTTTTTGCAGAGAGGTAAAACAGAGGGGGAGAGGGAGCAGTGTGTTGGGTTTGCACAAGGAAAACATTCCCCCCAAACCATTGACAGGGAGTCCTTAGGAACTGAATATTGCAAGTTTTTGCAAACAGTGGACCTGAAGTTCTGAGTTTTTGGAAATCGACACCATTTTCTGGAGTGGGCAAATGGTGCTCCTTGGTAGAAGGAGGGGAAGCCTTGGAGTGGACAGTGGAAAGCGTGGTGTGGGGAATCCTCTGGGTTTCACTTGGCAAGGAAGTTTCCTTTCCCTGAATGCATTTGGAAGAGGGTATATTGCCTCTGCAAGGACAAAAGACTCAGCTGCTGCATTTGAGTGGCAGTTCAACTTCAGGGGAAAGAGTGCAGAAGACAGATAAAATGGTCACAGCTTTTCACTGTTCTTCACCATAAACTCTAGACACTTGCTCAGTTGTGACACCGCTTTTCTGGGACAGAATAGTGCCAGGCGCAACACTGTGAGGCTATCCTCCAGAGTCGGTGTAATGGGTCTGTGTCCTGATCAGCCTTTTAAGATTTGGAGCATTGAATCCCAGTCATGTGCCAGAGATAAAACACCAGGGAGCTATGGCATCAGGCACGTCTATGACCAAGGCACAGAAGGGTTAAGGTCAGGGATCTAATGGAAGCCTGTGACACAGGAGGGTAGATTGTTCCCTTGTCTTTCAGGGCTATCTGAACAGGGGTGGGAAACAGCTTGCCTACCTGGGGACAAGAGAGTAGGGTGATGCCATCTGCTTTGCCCACAAACATTGTCAGACTTCAGCGAATAACAGTGTCCCCAGTGGAGGTTGGAATTGTTTACACCAAACCCTACCCACCCATTCTCCCCCGTGCCCACCATGCACACTACAGGGTCATCTTTATGAGGGCAAGTCTCGCAGTGGACCTCCTCCCTAGAGGACCAAAACAGGAACCCCTGCATGCACCAAGTCTACTGATTACAGAGTGCTCCAAAGTATCACCTTCAGTAATAAGATCAGTCTTTTGTTTTTTGGTTTTTGTTTTTGTTTTTGTTTTTTAAATCAGGCTTATAGTTGTTGTTGTAGTTGTTCATTTATTTGTTCTTTTGTTTCTTTTTTTCTTGTTTTTGGGAACAGGATTCTTCTTTCTTTTTCTTCTTTTTGCCTTATTTTTCTTTAAAATCAGGCTTATAGGGGCGCCTGGGTGGCGCAGTCGGTTAAGCGTCCGACTTCAGCCAGGTCATGATCTCGCGGTCCGTGAGTTAGAGCCCCGCATCAGGCTCTGGGCTGATGGCTCAGAGCCTGGAGCCTGTTTCCGATTCTGTGTCTCCCTGTCTCTCTGCCCCTCCCCCGTTCATGCTCTGTCTCTCTCTGTCCCAAAAATAAATAAATGTTGAAAAAAAAAATTAAAAAAATAAAAATAAATAAAAAAAATAAAATCAGGCTTATAATGTTATGTTTTGTGTTTGTTGTTTTTTTTTTGTTCCCTAATTTTTATCTTTTCTTTTTTTTTGGATAAGGCTTAAAAAAAAAAACCCATGCTTGTTTGAACAAATATATCAAAACACACTTAGATAAAAGTCCAAACACTCCCTACTGAAAACAAAGAGGAGCTCTGCAGGCGACTAACCAGTGGGAAAGAGAATCCAAAATACAACAACAGAGTGTACACAGCTTACACCAGAAACACTTCCTGAAGCACTGGACCCTGAACAATGTATAATCCCTTATTAATATAGCATTACTTTCAGGAGCAGGAAACATAACAAGCTTCATAACACACAAAATACAGAAATCTAGACAAAATGATGAGATGGAGGAATTTTCCCCCAAAGAAAGATCAGGAAGAAACCATAGCCAGAGATTTGCTCAAAACAGATAGAAATAATATATCTGAACAAGAATTTACCACAGCAGTGATAAGAATACTAGATGGATTTTTAAAAAGCATAGAAGACTCCAGAGAAACCCTTGCTTCAGAGATAAGAGACCTAAAAACTACGTGGGGCAAAATAAAAAATGTTAAAGCTGACTGGATGTAATTACAATTGAAGAAGCAGAGGATCAAATAGGTGACATAGAATATAAAATTATGGAAAATTATGAAGCAGTAAAGAAGAAAGAAAGAAAAATATTAGATCAAAAATTTAGAATTAGGGAAATCAGAGATATTTTAAAACACAATAATATCTGTATCATAGAGTCCCCAAAGAATAAGAGTGGGGAAAAATGAAAAGGTTTATACGAACAAATTATAGCTGAGAACTTCCCTAATCTTGGGAAGCAAACAGGCATTCAAGTCCAAGAGTCCCAGAGAACTCCCTTCAAAATCAACAAAACAAGTCAACACCAAGACATATCATAGTGAAACTTGAAAAATACAAAGATAAAGAGAGAATTATGAAAGTAGCTAGGCACAAAATGTTCATAACCTACATGGGTAGATAGATAAAGTTAGCAGCAGACCTGTCCACATAAACTTGG
The DNA here is from genome assembly GCF_022837055.1 of Prionailurus viverrinus. Taxonomy (NCBI): domain Eukaryota; kingdom Metazoa; phylum Chordata; class Mammalia; order Carnivora; family Felidae; genus Prionailurus; species Prionailurus viverrinus. Next base: position 18,199,705 of record NC_062566.1, read on the forward strand.
TAAGCAAGAAGGGAGTGGCATGGTATATTTAATATGCTGAATGGGACACATATGCAGCCAAGAATACTTTATAAAGCAAGGCAGTCATTCAGAATAGAAGGGAGATAACGAGTTTCTAAGAGAAGCAAAACCTACAGTTCATGAAAACTAAGCCAGCTGTGAAAGAATTATAAAACGAGACACTTTGATCAGGGAAGAGAGGCCAAAACCAAAAAAGACTAGAAAGGAACAGAGACAATCTACAGGAAGAGCGACTTTACATGTAATACCGTAGATATCTATCAGTAATTACTATGAATGTAAATGGACTAAGTGTTCCAATAAAAAGACACAGGGTGTCAAAATGGATGAAAAAAAAAAAGCCTTGTCAATATGAAGGTTACAAGAGACTCTTTTTGCCCCAAAGTCACCTTCAGATTGAAAGTGATGGAGTGGAGAGACATTTATCATGCTAATGGAGGTCAAAAGAAAGTTTGTGTAGCCATAATTATGTCAGACAAACTAGATTTTAAATCAAAGACTGTAACAAGAGATGAAGAAAGGCACTATATCATAATAAAGAGGTCTACCCAAAAAGAAGTGCTAAGAATTGTAAATATTTATGGACCCAAATTAGAAGAATCCAAATATATAAATCAATTAATAACAGAGGTTCTTGGGTGGCTCAGTTGTCTAAGTGTCTGACTCTTGATTTCAACTAAGGTCATGATCTTGTGACTTGTGAGTCTGAGCCCCACATTGGGCCTTGGGTTTTCTCTCGCCCTCTCTCTCTGCCCTTCCACCACTCCCATGCATGCACAAAGCATGCATGCATGGGTGTGTTCTCTCTCTCAAAATAAATAAACATTAAAAAATAATAAACATAGAGACACTCATTGATAATTGTGTGACAATAGTAGAGCACTTTAACACCCCAACTTACAGCAATGGACAGATCATATAAGCAGCAGATCAACTAGGAAACAATGGCTTTCAATGACACACTGGACCAGATGGACTTAATAGATATATTCAGAACATTTCAACCTAACAGCAGAATAAACATTCTTTTTAAGTTCACATGGAACATTCTCCAGAATATATCACATACTGAATGACAAATCAGCCCTCAACAAGTACAAAAAGATTGAAATAATACCATACATATTTTCAGACCACAATGCTATGAAACTTGAAGTCAACCACAAGAAAAAAATTGGGAAAGACCACCAATACATGAAGATTAAAGAATATCCTACTAAAGATTGAATGGCTTAACCAGGAAATTAAAGAAGAAACTAAAAATTACATGGAAGCAAATGAAAATGAAAACACTGCAGTCCACAATTTTTGGAATACAACAAAGGTGGTCAAAAGAGGAATACACACACACACACACACACACACACACATACATATAGCAATTCAGGCCTAACTCAAGAAAAAAGAAAAGTACCAAGCACACAACCTAACTTTATACCTAAAGAAGCTGGAGAAAGAACAGGGAATAAAGCCCAAAACCAACAGAAGAAGGTAAATAACAAAGATTTGAGTAGAAATAAATGATATCAAATTAAAAAACATGCAACAAAACTAAGAGCTGTTTCTTTGAAGTAATTAACAAAATTGACAAACTCCTAGCCAGACTTCTCAAAAAAAGGAAAGAACTCCCCCAAAATACAATCATTAATAAAAAAGGAGAGATCACAACCAGCACCACATAAATACAATAATTATAAGAGGATATTATGAGCAATTATATGCCAAAAAATGGACAATCTGGAATAAATGGATAAATACCTAGAGATATAAACTACCAAAACTGAAACAAGAAGAAATAGAAAATTTGAACAGACTCATAACCAGTAAAGAAATTGAATCACTAATCAAAAATCTCCCATCAAACCAAAGTCCAGGCCCAGATGACTTCCCAGGGGAATTCTACCAAAAATTTGAAGAAGAGATAATACACTTTCTTTTGAAGCTGTTCCAAAAAATAGAAATCGAAAGAAAACTTCCAACCTCATCTGTGAGGCAAGAATTTCATTGATTCTACAACCAGACAAAGACTCGACTGAAAAGGAGAATTAGAGGCCAATATTGTTGATGACCCTGGATTTAAAAATTCCCAACTAGATACTAGTAAATTGAATTCAACAGTACTTTAAGATAATTATTAACCACAATCAAGTGGGATTTATTCCTGGGCCTCTGGGATGGTGCAAAATTGGCAAATCAATCAATGTGATACACCACATTAATAAAGAAAGGATAAGAATCATATGATCCCATCAGTAGATGTGGAAAAAACATTTGAAAAATACAGCATTTTTCATGATAGAAACACTCAAGAAAATAGGAATAAAAGAAACATACCTCAATATCATAAAAATCATATGTGAAAGGCCCACAGCTAATATCATCTTCAATGGGAGAAAACCTGAGAGCTTTCCTCCTAAGGTCAGGAACATGACAGCCATATCCACTGTCACCACTCTTGTTCAACATAATACTAGAAGTACTAGCCTCAGCAATCACACAACAGAAGGAAATAAATGGCATACAAATTGGCAAGGAAGAAGTTAAACTTTAACTCTTCACAGATGACATAATACTGTATGTGGAAAACCCAAATACTACACCAAAAATTGCTAGAACTGATACATGAATTAAGCAAATTCACAGGAAATAAAATCAAAGTAAATATATCTGTTGCATTTCTATACACCAATAATGAAGCAGCAGAAAGATAAATCAAGGAATCAATCCCATTTACAATTGCACCAAAAGCCACCAGATAACTAGGAATAAACCTAAGCAAAGAGGTAAACTATCTGTGTACTGAAAATTCTAGAACACTTATGAAAAACACTTGAAGAAGATACAAAGAAATGGAAAAAGAGTCCATGTCTATGCTAATGGATTGGCAGAGAAAACATGGTTAAAGTGTCTATAATTCCCAAAGCAATCTACACATTCAATGTAATCCCTACTAACATAACATCAACATTTTTCCTAGAGTTAGAACTAGCAATTCGAAAAAGTTTATGGAAACAAAAGACCCCAAATGGCCAAAGTAATACTGGGGGGGGGGGGAAGCAAAACAGAGGCATCACAATTTTGGGCTTTTAGCTATATCATGAAGTTGTAGTCATCAAGACAGTATGGTACTGATACAAAAACAGACACATAGAGAATAGAATAGAATAGAATAGAATAGAATAATAGAGAACCCAGAAATGGACCCACAAGTTTATGACCAACCAGCCTTTGATAAAGCAGGAAAAGAGTATCCAATGAAAAAAAAAAAGACAGTCTTTTGAGGAAATGGTGCTGGGAGAACTGGACAGTGACATGCAGAATAATAAAACTGGACCACTTTCTTATACCATACACAAAAATAAACTAAATATGGATGAAAAGCCAAAGTGTGAGACAGGGAAACATCAAAATACTGAAGAATACAGGCAGCGACCTCTTTGAACTCAGCCACAGCAACTTCTTACTACACACATCACTGGAGGCTAAGGAAACAAAAGCAAAAATGAACTATTGTAATGTCATTAATCTAAAAAGTTTCTGCACACTGAAGGAAATATTAAACAAAATTAAAAAGGCAACCAATGCGGGGCGCCTGGGTGGCGCAGTCGGTTAAGCGTCCGACTTCAGCCAGGTCACGATCTCGCAGTCCGTGAGTTCGAGCCCCGCGTCAGGCTCTGGGCTGATGGCTCAGAGCCTGGAGCCTGTTTCTGATTCTGTGTCTCCCTCTCTCTCTGCCCCTCCCCCATTCATGCTCTGTCTCTCTCTGTCCCAAAAATAAATAAACGTTGAAAAAAAAAATTAAAAAAAAAAAAGGCAACCAATGGAATGGTAGAGGATATTTGCAAGTGACATATCAGATAAAGGGTTAGTATCCAGAATCTATAAATGCTTATCAAATGCAACACCAAAAAATAAATCATCCAGTAAAGAAGTGGGCAGAAAACATGAATAGACACTTTTCCAAAGAAGAAGTCCAGATGGCTAACAGACACATGAAAAGATGTTCAGCATTACTCATCATCAGAGAAATACAAATCAAAACCACAACGAGATATCACCTCACACCAGCCAGAATGGCTAACATGAACAACTCAGGAAACAACAGATGTTGGCAAGGATGTGGAGAAAGGGGAATATTTTGGCACTATTTGTGGGAATGCAAACTGATGCAGCCCCTCTGAAAAGCAGTATGGAGGTTCTTCAAAAAAAAAAAAAAAGAACTACCTCACAACACAACAATTGCACTGCTAGGTATTTATCCACAGGACACAAAACTGCTAACTGAAGGGGGACATGTTCTCCAATGTTTATAGCAGTGCTATCTACAATAGCCATATTATGAAAAGAACCCAAATGTCCATAGACTGATGAATGGACAAAGATGTGGTTTACAATGGAATATTACTCAGTGATCAAGAAGAATGAAATCTTGTCATTTGCAATCATGTGGATAGAACTAGAGTGTATTATGTGAAGCAAAATAAGTCAGTCAGAGAAAGACAAATGGTTTTAGTCATATATGGAATTTAAGAAAAAAATGATGAACCTAGGGGAAGGGAAGAAAAAATAAGATAAAAACAGAGATGCAGACAAACAATAAGAGACTTTTAAATACAGAAAACAAACTGAGGGCTGTTGGAGGGGTGGTGGGTGGGGAATGAGCTAAATGGGTGATAGGCATTAAGCAGAGCACTTAATGTGATGAACACTAGGTGTTATATGTAAATGATGAATCACTGGGTTCTACTTATGAAAACAATACTACACTGTATATTAGCTAACTTGAATTTAAATAAATAAATTTAAAAAAAAGAAAATGCAAGAATAATTAAATTCACACATTGAAAAGAATGAAGAAAATTTAAGACAGTTTGGAGAAGGAAAAAAGACACAGAAGATTAAAATTGGGACAGTGTACAAGAAAGTAAGTGTTACAAAGCAGTGCAAGAATGCTTCTGGAAGAAGACAGTCTTGAACCCTGTACTTCATCATTCATCCCAAAATAAAAATTTGACAAAAGCTTTTGTGGGAGGTACTTATAACATCTCATCTGGTGAAGGAGGTGGAGCCTGCTCCTGAAGACCTGGATTCAGAGACTCATCACCTGGTGGATGAGGTAAAAATGTTGTTAGTGTTGTTTTTAACATCAGCAAGATAAATCCTTAACACTCAAGTCAAATGTCATATGTACACTGTTCACAGTGAGTAGCCAAGAGGAGCAGGGTTTTATTCTGTTCTTAACTACACCTGCATCTTAAGGCTTAAAGTCAGCATCTGATATAGACATCACCACAAGCTATAGTGGCAGTTGGTCACACTTCACTAAAGCCAGTAACTGTGTTCATTGATTTAATGCGTAATTACTAGTTGGTAGATGAAGCTCTTCAGTTGATTAACAATCTGATAAAAGAAACCTAGTAATGATCCTTCACTTTACAAGTCCTTGCTGGTAGGACAATCTCTGTGACAGGTTGCATTGAATTATGTCTTCCTTGTAAATGGTGAGCCCACCAGCAAGGATTACTGATGGACAGCTGGTGAAGTTGGTTGTTTTTATATATTTTTATGTTCAAGACTTTGTTTTTTAAAAAAGAAACTGTAGGGGCTCCTGGGTGGCTCAGTTGATTAAGTGTCCAACTTCAGCTTAGGTCATGATCTCATGGTTCATGGGTTTGAGCCCTGCATCAGGCTCTGTGCTGATGGCTCAGAACCTGGAGCCTGCTTTGGATTCTGTGTCTCCCTCTCTCTCTGCCCCTCACCTGCTCGTGCTCTGTCTCTCTCTCTTGCAAAAATAAACATTGAAAAAAAATTTTAAAAAGAAACTGTAATCGTTTTTAATCACAAAGAAAGAAAATGTATTTTTACTAAGTATACCAAAAGTCAAATTTAAGGGTTTTAAGGATAAGCATATATGAACAAGTGGAGATCTAATGAAATTGAAAGTGTGCACTTACTTCCCACAATACATGTGATGCTTCTGAGGCATTTACAAACCCAGGACAAAGATACAGTACATCTGTGCCAAGTATTTCTGCAATGCTTCTAACCTAATACAATTCCATGTCTTTTTTGTCTACAGTCTACAAGGCCTATAGTATAGTTTGTGTGTTTCCAGTATGTTTTTCCAAGCAATGAGCTAAAGAGTAGAATAAGACCATGAGGAAATCGTCAAGATTCTGATTCCTTATAAATGTTGTTACATAATATATCTACTGGATCTTATAGCAAAGGCAAAGCAACAAATTCAGAATCATGTAGTGTAGTGTTGCTCTACTCACCTTGTTTCTCTATGGTCTTATGTAACATCATCTCTTGAAACAAACGTCTTATCTGTCAGTCTATTTGAACCTGGATCATCAATTTCAGCAAAGTTAACTGCTTTTCCTTTTGTCCCCCTTTTCCTTGAGTTCTACTGCAAGTGTAAAATGTCTGAATTAAGAAATTCTGACTATAGCTGTCTACCAGTTTTTCATCTCTTCCCCTCAAAATGGTTGAGAGACTGAGAAAAGACACAGGAAATGTATATAAGAAAGCAAGACATTTTTTGAAATATAACTGTTAAAATATTAATGCACTTTTGAAATTGAATTTATCACTACATTTAGGCAAATTTTATATTGTACAGAATGAGTATTTTATTTTTATATTAGTTGTTACTGTTGCTTTATCTTGTAGAAAGTTTAGTTAAGATAGTCCATGGTACAGTAGTCCCCCCCCCCACCTGTGGGGGGATATGTTCCAACAACCCCAGCAGATGAAACCTCAGATAGTACAGAACCTTATAGATGGTATGTTTCCTACACTTAACTACCTATGATAAAGTATAGTTTATAAATTAGGCACAGTAAGAGGTTAACAACAATAATTAATAATAAAATAGATAAATTATGACAATAGACTAAATAAAAGTTACACAAATATGATCTCAAAATATCTTACTGTAGTCTACTCACACTACTTCTGATGATGATATGAGATGATAAAATGCCCATGTGATGAAATAAAGTGAAGAAAATGACCTAGGCATTGTGATGTAGCATTAAGCTATTATGAACATTCTGACCATATATCAGAAGGAGGATCATCTGCTTCCGGACAGCAGGTGACTGGAGGTAACTGAAACCATGGAAAGTAATAACACAGATAAAGTAGATCTACTGTAAGGTACTGACTGCCTCATATTTCATTTTATTTGGCCAAGAGGGGTGTAGGGACTTGAAATGACACTATCACCCTAATGCATGCTCTAGATAACGGCTCTTAGAATCACAAGTAAATATAAGTTCCTGGTATGACTTTATCAAAAGCTCTTCTTTTAAGATTTTGTTTTGGAAATTTATTTATTTTGAGAGAGAGAGAGCGGGCACAAGCAGGGAAGGGGCAAAAAGGGAGAGTCAAGCAGGCTCCACACTGTCAGCACAGATCCTGGTACGGGGCTTGATCCCATGAAAAATGGGATCATGACATAAACTGAAATCAAGAGTCAGATACTCAACCAACTGAGCTACCTAGGTACTCCAAAAGCCCATATGATCACTAGTGTACCCTGCCTTCCAGAGCTTTCCCCTTGTATGACCCATAGATAAGACCCCATCAAGGTTGCCAAAACCCCACTCTTTTGATTTGGATTTACCAATTTGGCCCTTGTCTGGGAACTCCAATGAACTTTACCCACAGACTCTAGTGAAGGTATGTTCCCCAGGTTCTAGGCCTCAGCCTACCTTGACCTTCCAAGGTCGTTCCTCCAGGTATGTTCTGTACCTCCTCCAAGTCCTCTGAGCAATAAAGTTTCTATTTTAATTTCTCTTGTAATCCGTTATTTAACAGATAACAGAATCACCCTCCATGTAGCACCCTGTGCTCCACTTAACAAATGTCCATTTGATAAAATCATAGCAATTGGCATCACCACATAGGATGGTAGAGTAGGCCTTCACACAAATCGCTGACTAACTGACTCTTCCACGTGGGAAGTCCTATTTGGGGGAGGTCCACTGTTTGCTGGCCTTTGTGTCACTTCACACTGCAACTTACTACCTATGCAGAGTGCTGTTGCATCTTCCCATCCTTAGATGCAAGTTCTGAAACAACCAGGGTCCTCCTGAGCCAGGCATGGAGCATTGCTCATCAGTCCTAGTTTTAGGTACTATAGATATATCTTCTGCTTGTTAATGCCCCAAATAAGGTAATTCCCCCACTGGGTGTTAGGTTTCAGGTATATTTCCTAACTCTAAGCACAGATCCAGCTGCTGACTGTCAGGTGAACTGGCTAAGATTTTTACAAGTTCTGCAGTGTTAATTAAGGCTCAGTACATGAGAGTAGCAACCTCAAACTCAAGGGTATGCTACCAGATGAGTGTTCTAGGGAGTGCCCTTGGAAGCATGAGAGACAGACTCTCCTCTAACCATGGTGTTTTCAGGTGGCACCAGGACCCTGAGTCTTAGCCAGTATGATTGGAACACCCTGGCTCAGGACGTCATGGCTCCTCACAAAGGCAAGTGCAGCCTGGGTCTTTAATCCTTCTGTATACTTTGCTGCTGTATTGCTGTATACTTTTCTGCTGTCTGCAAGTCATCCCTGGAACCTATGGGGTATTGTCAGTTTTCAACCTGGTGCATGGTGACATAAGATCTAATGGCCCATATAAAAACCCTGTGTACCTAGTGTTGAAACTACCTAAAGTTCTGGAAGAATTTTGCAAGTTTCTCATTAAATATAAAATAATTGTAGAATAAGACTGTATACAGCTCAGTGCTGTGGTATACCAACATTGCAAAGCACTGGTTTTATGCTTTGGGGGTCTCGGGTCCAGCCCCAATGATCCTGATACCACTGTATTACTGGTAGCTGACCATAACCCCAGTGAAATTGATTAGGACATCCCAAAGAAAGAAGTGAGCACCTAAATCTGACCAAGTATGTCCACCACAGATCTTGTCAATAATAATTCTTAAGTTTAAATCTAGAATTGAAAACTGAAACTTGAAACTTTTGACATCTTGAGATTCAAAACATTTTAAAATAATTTGTAAAGCAGGAAGAAAGAAAAGGGACAGACTGGTAATTCAGAGTATTTAATACTTCTCTAAACTGCTAGTCACCACAGAAATGAGGCAACTAGGCAGAATTTCCACAGACCCCAAAATGCATAACATTTGTAAAGAGCTTTAGTGTCTAGGGTCTGCTATCAGGAGACATAGGCCTGGCCCCTAATTCATTTTAGATAAAGAAGTAAATGACCATTTGCTCTAAACTATATTCAACTATATTCAGCCTTTGGGCAGTATTGATATTGCTTGCCCTGAAGGAAGCCATCCCCACACACTAATCAAATGCAAATGCTCTTCTTTATTGTAACTATTGTTCTTGTGTGCAGTCTGGGTAATAGGGTTACTAGAAAAACCCCTTAGGTCTAGCACTGTCTCAGGAGATGTGCTAGAAGAAAATTACCCAGGTGCATTAGTGCATTGCAGGATGGCTGAGCACCAGGTGCTGGCAGACCCTGTTAGAGGAGTTTGAACTATCATGACATTAGGCATGGATTCTGATCCAGAACTTGTGTCTCTCTATATTAAATGGTGCCAATGAAAATAATGCCTAAGTAACTCACTCCCTCTTCATACCATGCCTGAAATGATATCCCAAGCAGAATGGCCCTTCCAATGTAACCAAATGAGACCCATATAGCTGGCAGGTTTATGCTCTAATGTTCTTTCTGTAATTCTAATGGGAAAATCTCTGTTGTAAAGCTGCCGTTTACAAATTTACCTATAATTAGCTTACCAAAGAGCCCAGAATCTATATGCATTATGGATGAGTATCCACAAAGCTCCATCACAGACATTAGTTTTTTGCAAGATGCACCCCTGATGATCTGACAGAGCTCACTGAGATTGGCTGAACTAGCAGTAGAGCCCATACTTCTTGTTCCATCCAAAGCCATGCCTCTATCAGAATTTAATACCTTCCAACCACTCCTATTCTTCATGGGTCTACATCTGGGAAAGCTACTTTTTCCTGAGCTGTCCCATCCTCAAGCATACCAGCTACTCTGACATCATTGTTCCAGCACATGAATTCACCATTGGAGATGACCTCACCCCAGATGGAAATGACACAACCCAAGAGGAGGAAAAGGGAAACAATGCACCCCAACCTTGATGGACATCAGGAATTTCTTCTATGGTGACTGTTGACCTCAAGACCAAGTTGCCAAAACGCCTCTAGTTGAAAGACCCTGAGGATTCTATAGGATCTATTGTTCCAAAACAGCTAAGTACTTGCCTCACAAATGTTTTCTCTGTCAAATGCTTGCAAAACTCTAAGTCCTCTGTTGATTGCCTGGCAACACTAAACATCATTTTACCTTATGGCAAGCCAAATAATGCATAGTTGACCTTTGAACAACACACGTTTGAACTACATGAGTCCACTTATACATGGATTTTTAAATAAGTATAATACTATAAATGTATTTTCTCTTATAATTTTAATAACTTTCTTTTCTCTAGCTTATTTTATTTTAAAAATATAGTATGGGAGGAGCCAAGATGGCAGAACAGCATGGAAGGTTTTTTTGTTTTTTTTGTTTTCTTGTTTTCTTGTTTTTGCATCTTGAGTCTATGAAATACAATCAGATCAACACTAAACCATCCCGCATACCTAGAAAACTGATTTGAGGATTAACACAACAATCTGCACAACCTGAACCACAGAACTCAGCAGATATGTGGCACAGAGAGGTGAACTGAGGGAGAGAGAAGCCATGGAGGGCAGGGAGGTGTTTTTGCTTGTGGAGAGAGGACAGAGATGAGGAGGCTACAGGAAAAAAACTGCCCTCCCCCCCCCCCAAAAAAAAGCAGCACAAAAGAAAGTGGAAAAGTGGAAATAGCTGTAGGTACTGAACTAAAAAGGGACAAAGGAGAGGGTTTAAATTCCGTTAAGACTCTATAAACAGGGCGTATGCAAAGTCTGAAACTTCACAGCTTAATATGTGGTCGTGCTCTGGTAGGAAGGACAAATCCCCAGGAGCAGAGTGAGGTCCAGGCAGTCCTCAGGCCACACAGGGAGAGGCGGTTTCACTGCTGGGAAGACATTTGGTAAAGGCTGTGCAGCCACCCCACAGGCAAAGGTCCCAGCAGACCCCAGAGAATAACCATATTTGCTGGTGCTGGAACAAGGTCCTTAAGGGTGAAGCCTGGTGCCAGATGTGTGTTATGATTTTCCATAATCCCTGAAACACTGCTATTACATGATTGCATGAACTTTTTCTGAGAAGGCTGGTACCCAGCCACAGGGCATTGGTAACAGCATGGTCCTGCGAAAATTCCTGGGTGCAGTCAGCACCTGGCCACTGCTCAGTGAGAACATGCCCCAGAAGATCTGAGCAGATCAAAGTGGCCATCCCTAAGAAGTGAGGGGTTTGGAAACACAGCCACATCTGGGATAAAACTCAGGAGGAGGTGCAGTCTGGTAACCTGATGGTTTGGCCATGGACTGTAAAAGCAGGGAGTAAATGGAAGACAGAGAGAAAGATGGATGCGTGATTGCTGATAGGAGAGAAAAGAGTTCTGATACTAGAGGCTGGGTAGCTGGGGATGCCATTTTCACCCCTCCCGCACATGCACATACACACCTAAAAGCACCATAAAAATCCACTGCAATAAACTAAGCAGCGCCATCTAGTGGACAATGGAGCCATTATACTAAGCCCCTCCCAACTGGGCCAGCCTTTGTTTTGAGGAACACTTCATGACTCTCCACCTACTTAGATTATGGACTACAAAGTGCTTCATTCTTTGACTTCTAGGGGAAAATGATCTAATTTCAACTGTATTTCAGCCTGTTTGCTTGTCCATCTATTCAATTTTCTTTTTTTTTTCTTTTTCGTTTCTTTTCTTTTTCTTGAATACAGAAAGAGAAAAAAATATTTTTATTTTCAATTTTCATTAAAAATATTTTTCATTAATTTTTGCAATATTTTTTATTTTTTTGTAAATTTTTCAAAATGTATTTACTTCCATGATTTCCTTTAATTCTATTCCACTGTATCCAGTTTCCATTTTTTCAAATTTCACACATCCCCCCCCTTTTTTTCTCTATCTATCAAGCTCCTTTCAACAACCAGACCAAAACACATCTAGGATCTAAAATCGTTTATTTGATTTGTGTGTGTGTGTGTGTGTGTGTGTTTAATTTTTTAATTTTAATTTTCTTACCTCATTAATTCCTTTTCTTCCTTCAAAATGATGAATTAAGGAATTCACCCCAAAAGAAAGAGGAGAAAGAAACGATAGCCAGGGACTTAATTAACACAGATACAACAAGAGGTCTGAACCAGAAATTAGTATCACAATAATAAGAATACTAGCTGGTGTTGAAAATAGATTAGAATCCCTTTCTTCAGGATAAAAGAAGTAAAAGCTAGTCAAGATGAAATTAAAAATGCTATAACCTAGCTGCAATCTCGAATAGGTGCCACAGCGGAAAGGATGGATGAGGCAGAACAGTGAATCAGTGATATAGAGGACAAACTTATGGAGAATAAAGAAGCAAAAAAAAAAAGAGGAGACTAAGGAAAAAGAGCACAATTTAAGAACTTCTCTAATTCTTAATTGTCTAGATTAACATTATTTGTTAATGAACAACAAATAATCATGTTGTTCATTAAAAAGGAACAAGATCAGGGGAGGAGCCAAGATGGCAGAACAGCATGGAAGTTCTTTGTGTGTCTCGCATCCAGGAAATACAGCCAGACCAACACTAAACCATCCTACACACCTAGAAAACTGATTGGAAGATTAACACAACAGTCTGCACAACCTGAACCACAGAATTCAGCAGATACAAGGCATGGAGAGCTGAACTTGGGGAGCAAGAAGCTGCAGAAGGCAGGGATCCCCTTTTGTGGGTGGAGAGAGGATGAAGACCGGGGCGGGGGGAGCATATGGGAAAAGCACCCCTTGCCAAAAACAGCTGGAGAGAAAATGGAAAATTGGAAACAGCCACAGGGACTAAACTAAAAAGGGAGAAAGGAGAAAGGAGATGGTTTAAATTCCATTAAGACTGTAAACAAGGGGAGAACAAAGGCTGCAACTCTGCAGCTGGATACCTGACGGTGCTTTGGTGGGAAAGGAACAGAGTGGAGTCCAAGAGGTTCTCAGGCCACACAGGGAAAATTGGTTCCACTGCTGGAAGGACATTTGGTAGAGACTGTTGAAGCCACCGGGTCCCAGCAGACCCTGGAAGGCAGCCACATTTGCTGGTGCTGGGGCAAGGTCATTGAGGGTGAAGCCTGGTGCCAGATGTGTGTTGCGATTTTCCATAATCCCTGAAACGCTGATGCTACCCTGTCTCAGGAACTTTTTGGGGGGTGGGCTGCCACCTGGCCACAGTCTCAGAGCACCGGCAACAGCAGGGTCCAGCGGGCCTTCCTGGGTGCAGCAGACATTCGGCCATTGCTCATTCAGCCATTGCTTGGTGAGACCCTCCCACAGAGGGGCAGAACCAGTTAAAGCCACAGTCCTTCCAAAGTAAGGGCCAGGGAAAACAGCCGTATCTGACACAAAACTTGGGAGAGAGGTACTGTCTGGGGCCTGGTCACAGTGAAAAAGTGGGGAATGGACGAGAGCTGAAGACAGAGGACCGGTGGGCGATTGCTGATCCAGGAGAACAGATTGGGTGGCTGGGTAGCGCCATTTTCACCACTCCCGTGCATGTGCATGCCCTCAGATGAGCACTGCAACAATCCAGCCCAGTAGGCTAGCAGGGCCATCTTGTAGAGAGCAGAGCAGTTACACTCAGCCCTGCCCAACTGGGCCAACTTTGCTCTTCAAGAACACAAGCCTCACTGCCAGCTTAATTTATGAACTATAAAGAGCTACATGGACTGACCTCTATGGGAAAACAAAGCAATTTCAGTCCTACTTCTGTTAGCAGGTTCATCTATTCAATTTTTTTTTCTTTTTTTTTCTCTTTTTCTTTTTCTCTTCTAAAATTCTTTTCTTTTTCAATACAGAAAGAGAAAAACCTCATTTTTATTTTCAGTTTTTATTAAATATATGTTTTTAATTTCTATTACTATATTTTTTATTTTTGTGTAAAGTTTTTCAAATTCTACTTCCAACATTTTATTTTAGTCTACTTCAGTGTACTCAACTTTTCAAATTTTCAAAAAATTTCCTTTTTTTTCTTTCTTTTTCTTTTTTCTTTCTCATTTATTTTTTTCTCTTGAATGCAGAAAGAGAAAAACTTCATTTTTACTTTAAATTTCTTTAAAAATATTTTATTTAATTTTTATTACCATATGTTTTGCTTTTATGTAAAGTTTTTCAAATTCTATCTTACTCCCATCATTTTATTTTTGTCTACTACAGTGTATTCACTTTTTCAAATTTAAAAACTATTTCCTTTTCTCTTCTTTTCTTTTCTTTTCTTTTTGTATCTTTTTTCTGTTTCTTTTCCTTTTTCTTAAATAAAGAAAAAGAAAAAAATCATATTTCATTTAATTTTTATTAAAAATATTTTTCTTTCATTTTTTTCTACTATATTCTCTACTTTTGTGTATATTTTTTCAAATTCAATTTTACCCACATCTCCTCATTTTAGTCTACTTTAGTGTATTTATTTTTTCAAATTCTCAAACGATTTTCTTTTTTTTCTCCTCCCCCCCTTTTTTTTCTATAATCTGTCAAACCACTTTCAACACCCAGAGAAAAACACACCTAGGATCTAACATCATCTATTGGATTTTTGTGTGTGTGTGTGTTTAAGTTTCGATTTTAATATTTTTTAATTTTAATTTTTTTGCATTTCAACGTCTCTACCTCATTAATTCCTTTTCTCCCTTCAAAATGACAAAATGAAGGAAGTCACCCCAAAAGAAAGAGCACAAAGACTACAGCCAGGGATTTAAACAACACAGACACAAGCAAGATGTCTGAACCAGAATTTAGAATCATGATAATAAGAATACTACTTGGAGTTGAAAATAGATTAAAATCCCTTTCTGCAGAGATAAAAGAAGTAAAAATAGAATGAAATTAAAAATGCTATAACTGAGCCACAATCACGGATGGATGCAGTGGCGGCAAGGATTGACGAAGCAGAACAGAGATTCAGCGATATAGAGGACAAATTTATACAGAATAATGAAGCAGAAAAAAAAAAGAGGGAGATTAAGACAAAAGAGCATGATTTAAGAATTAGAGAAATCATGGACTCATTAAAAAGGAACATGAGAATCATAGGGGTCCCAGAGGAGGAAGAAAGAGAAATAGGGGTAGAAGGATTATGTGAGCAAATCATAGTGGAAAACTTTCCTAACCTGGGGAAAGACACAGACATCAAAATCCAGGAAGCACATAGGACTCCCATTAGATTCAACAAAAACCGACTATCAACAAGAAATATCATAGTCAAATTCACAAAATACTCAGACAAGGAGAGAATCATGAAAGCAGCGAGGGAAAATAAGTCCCTAACCTACAAGGGAAGACATATCAGGTTTGCAGCAGACCTATCCACAGAAACTTGGCAGGCCAGAAAGGAGTGGTGGATAATATTTAGCGTGCTGAATCAGAAAAATATGCAGCCGAGAGAGGTCGTAAGATGGCGGTATAGGAGGACGCTGGGCTCACCGCGCATCCTGCTGATCACTTAGATTCCACCTACACCTGCCTAAATAACCCAGAAAACCGCCAGAGGATTAGCAGAACGGAGTCTCCAGAGCCAAGCGCAGACGAGAGGCCCACGGAAGAGGGTAGGAAGGGCAGAGAGGCGGTGCTCGCTCCACAGACTGGCGGGAGGGAGCCGGGGTGGAGGGACAGCCTGCCGGCCAAGCAGAGCCCCCGAGTCTGGCTTGCAAAAGCAGAGGGGCTGGACAGACTGTGTTCCCATAGCAAGCGCAACTTAGCGTCTGGGAGGTCATAAGTTAACAGTTCTGCTTGGAAAGCGGGAAGGCTGGAGGACAAAGGGAGGGAGAGCTGCTGAGCCCCCGGACGACAGAGCTCAGTTTGGTGGGGAACAAAGGCACACGCCAGCGCCATCTCCCTCACCCATCCCCCAGCCAAAATCCCAAAAGGAACCAGTTCCTGCCAGGGAACTTGCTGGCTCTGCGCAAACACCCAACTCTGTGCTTCTGCGGAGCCGCCCTCTGGCAGCAGATCTGACTCCCTCCCGATGCCACAGGGCCCCTCCTGAAGTGGATCACCTAAGGAGAAGCGAGCTAAGCCTTCCCCTCCTGCCCCCATGCACCTTGCCTACCCACCCCGGCTAATACACCAGATCCCCAGCACCACAAACCTGGCAGTGTGGAAGTAGCCCTGATGGGACACACCACCCCACAGTGAATCCCGCCCCTAGGAGAGGGGAAGAGAAGGCACACACCAGTCTGATTGTGGCCCCAGTGGTGGGCTGGAGGCAGACATTAGGTCGGACTGCGGCCCCGCCCACCAA
Source organism: Prionailurus viverrinus (assembly GCF_022837055.1). Taxonomy (NCBI): domain Eukaryota; kingdom Metazoa; phylum Chordata; class Mammalia; order Carnivora; family Felidae; genus Prionailurus; species Prionailurus viverrinus. The sequence goes on from NC_062566.1 coordinate 18,216,182, forward strand.
CTCCAGTTATACACCACAACACAGGAGAAGTGCCCTGCAGGTCCTCACCAACCAGGCACTATCCAAAATGACCAAACGGAAGAATTCCCCTCAGAAGAATCTCCAGGAAATAACAACAGCTAATGAACTGATGAACTGAACTAATGAACTGAAAAGGATTTAAATAATATAACAGAAAGTGAATTTAGAATAATAGTCACAATATTAATCGCTGGGCTTGAAAACAGTATAGAGGACAGCAGAGAATCTCTTGCTACAGAGATCAAGGGACTAAGGAACAGTCACGAGGAGCTGAAAAACGCTTTAAACGAAATGCATAACAAAATGGAACCACGACGTCTCAGATTGAAGAGGCAGAGGAGAGAATAGGTGAACTACAAGATAAAGTTATGGAAAAAGAGGAAGCTGAGAAAAAGAGAGATAAAAAAATCCAGGAGTATGAGGGGAAAATTAGAGAACTAAGTGATACACTAAAAAGAAATAATATATGCATAATTGGTATCCCAGAGAAGGAAGAGAGAGGGAAAGGTGCTGAAGGAGTACCTGAAGAAATAATAGCTGGGAACTTCCCTGAACTGGGGAAGGGAAAAGGCATTGAAATCCAAGAGGCACAGAGAACTCCCTTCAAATGTAACATGAATCGATCTTCTGCACGACATATCATAGTGAAACTGGCAAAATACAAGGATAAAGAGAAAATTCTGAAAGCAGCAAGGGGTAAACGTGCCCTCACATATAAAGGGAGACCTATAAGACTCTTGACTCATCTCTCTTTTGAAACTTGGCAGGACAGAAAGGATTGGCACGAGATTTTCAGTGTGCTAGACAGAAAAAATATGCAGCCAAGAATCCTTTATCCAGCAAGTCTGTCATTTAGAATAGAAGGAGAGATAAAGGTCTTCCCAAACAAACAAAAACTGAAGGAATTTGTCACCACTAAACCAGCCCTACAAGAGATCCTAAGGGGGATCCTGTGAGACAAAGTACCAGAGACATCAGTACAAGCATAAAACATACAGACATCACAATGACTCTAAACCCGTATCTTTCTATAGTAACACTGAATGTAAATGGATTAAATGCACCAACCAAAAGACATAGGGTATCAGAATGGATAAAAAAACAAGACCCATCTATTTGCTGTCTACAAGAGACTCATTTTAGATCTGAGGACACCTTTAGATTGAAGGTGAGGGGATGGAGAACTATTTATCATGCGACTGGAAGCCAAAAGAAAGCTGGAGTAGCCACACTTATATCAGACAAACTGGACTTTAAATTAAAGGCTGTAACAAGAGATGAAGAAGGACATTATATAAGAGTTACAGGGTCTATCCACCAGGAAGAGCTAATTATAAGTGTCTATGTGCCAAATACCGGAGCCCCCAAATATATAAAACAATTACTCATAAACATAAGCAACCTTATTGATAAGAATGTGGTAATTGCAGGGAACTTTAACACTCCACTTAGAGAAATGGATAGATCATCTAGACACATGGTCATAAAGAAACAAGGGCCGTGAATGATACATTGGATCAGATGGACTTGACAGATATATTTAGAACTCTGCATCCCAAAGCAACAGAATATACTTTCTTCTCGAGTATAGATCATATACTGGGTCACAAAACGGCCCTTCATAAGTTTACAAGAATTGAAATTATACCATGCATACTTTCAGACCACAATGCTATGAAGCTTGAAATCAACCACAGGAGAAAGTCTGGAAAATCTCCAAAAGCATGGAGGTTAAAGAACACCCTACTAAAGAATGAGTGGGTCAACCAGACAACTATAGAAGAAATTAAAAAATACATGGAACAAACGAAAATGAAAATACAACAATCCAGACACTTTGGAATGCAGCGAAGGCAGTCCTGAGAGGAAAATACATCGCAATCCAGGCCTAACTCAAGAAGGAAGAAAAATCCCAAATACAAAATCTAACAGCACACCTAAAGGAACTAGAAGCAGAACAGCAAAGGCAGCCTAAACCCAACAGAAGAAGAGAAATAATAAAGATCAGAGCAGAAATAAACAATGTAGAATCTAAAAAAAAAACTGTAGAGCAGATCAACGAAACCAAGAGTTGTTTTTTTGAAAAAATAAACAAAATTGACAAACCTCTAGCCAGGCTTCTCAAAAAGAAAAGGGAGATGACCCAAATACATAAAATCATGAATGAAAATGGGATTATTACAACCAATCCCTCAGAGATACAAACAATTATCAGGGAATACTATGAAAAACTATATGCCAACAAATTGGACAACCTGGAAGAAATGGACAAATTCCTAAACACCCACACTCTTCCAAAACTCCATCAGGAGGAAATAGAAAGCTTGAACAGACCCATAACCAGCGACGAAATTGAATCGGTTATCAAAAATCTCCCAACAAATAAGAGTCCAGCACCAGATGGCTTCCCAGGGGAGTTCTACCAGACGTTTAAAGCAGAGATAATACCTATCCTTCTCAAGCTATTCCAAGAAATAGAAAGGGAAGAAAAACTTCCAGACTCATCCTATGAAGCCAGTATTACTTTGATTCCTAAACCAGACAGAGACCCAGTAAAAAAAGATTACTACAGGCCAAAATCCCTGATGAATATGGATGCAAAAATTCTCAATACGATACTAGCAAATCGAATTCAACAGCATATAAAAAGAATTATTCACCATGATCAAGTGGGATTCATTCCTGGGCTGCAGGGCTGGTTCAGCATTCACAAATCAATCAATGTGATACATCACATTAATAAAAAAAGAGAAGAACCATATGATCCTGTCAATCGATGCAGAAAAGGCCTTTGACAAAATCCAGCACCCTTTCATAATAAAAACCCTTGAGAAAGTCGGGATAGAAGGAACATACTTAAACATCATAAAAGCCATTTATGCAAAGCCCACAGCTAACATCATCCTCAACGGGGAAAAACTGAGAGCTTTTTCCCTGAGATCAGGAACACGACAGGGATGCCCACTCTCACCGCTGCTGTTTAACATAGTGCTGGAAGTTCTAGCATCAGCAATCAGACAAAAAGGAAATCAAAGGCATAAAAATTGGCAAAGATGAAGTCAAGCTTTCACTTTTTGCAGATGACATGATATTATACATGGAAAATCCGATAGACTCCACCAAAAGTCTGCTAGAACTGATACATGAATTCAGCAAAGTTGCAGGATACAAAATCAATGTACAGAAATCAGTTGCATTCTTATACATTAACAATAAAGCAACAGAAAGACAAATAAAGAAATTGATCCCATTCACAATTGCACCAAGAAGCATAAAATACCTAGGAATAAATCTAACCAAAAATGTAAAAGATCTGTATGCTGAAAACTATAGAAAGCTTATGAAGGAAATTGAAGAAGATATAAAGAAATGGAAAGACATTCCCTGCTCATGGATTGGAAGAATAAATATTATCAAAATGTCAATCCTACCCAAAGCTATCTACACATTCAATGCAATCCCAATCAAAATTGCACCAGCATTCTTCTCGAAACTAGAACAAGCAATCCTAAAATTCATATGGAACCACAAAAGGCCCCGAATAGCTAAAGTAATTTTGAAGCAGAAGACCAAAGCAGGAGGCATCACAATCCCAGACTTTAGCCTCTACTACAAAGCTGTCATCATCAAGACAGCATGGTATTGGCACAAAAACAGACACATAGACCAATGGAATAGAATAGAAACCCCAGAACTAGACCCACAAACATATGGCCAACTCATCTTTGACAAAGCAGGAAAGAACATCCAATGGAAAAAAGACAGTCTCTTTAACAAATGGTGCTGGGAGAACTGGACAGCAACATGCAGAAGGTTGAAACTGACCACTTTCTCACACCATTCACAAAAATAAACTCAAAATGGATAAAGGACCTGAATGTGAGACAGGAAACCATCAAAACCCTAGAAGATAAAGCAGGAAAAGATCTCTCTGACCTCAGCCATAGCAATCTCTTACTTGACACATCCACAAAGGCAAGGCAATTAACAGCAAAATTAATTACTGGGACCTTATGAAGATAAAAAGCTTCTGCACAGCAAAGGAAACAACCAAAAAAACTAAAAGGCAACCAACAGAATGGGAAAAGATATTTGCAAATGACATATCGGACAAAGGGCTAGTATCCAAAATCTGTAAAGAGCTCACCAAACTCCACACCCGAAAAACAAATAACCCAGTGAAGAAATGGGCAGAAAACATGAATAGACACTTCTCTAAAGAAGACATCCGGATGGCCAACAGGCACATGAAAAGATGTTCCACGTCGCTCCTTATCAGGGAAATACAAATCAAAACCACACTCAGATATCACCTCACGCCAGTCAGAGTGGCCAAAATGAACAAATCAGGAGACTATAGATGCTGGAGAGGATGTGGAGAAACGGGAACCCTCTTGCACTGTTGGTGGGAATGCAAACTGGTGCAGCCGCTCTGGAAAGCAGTGTGGAGGTTCCTCAGAAAATTAAAAATAGACCTACCCTATGACCCAGCAATAGCACTGCTAGAAATTTACCCAAGGGATACAGGAGTACTGATGCATAGGGGCACTTGTACCCCAATGTTTATAGCAGCACTCTCAACAATAGCCAAATTGTGGAAAGAGCCTAAATGTCCATCAACTGACGAATGGATAAAGAAATTGTGGTTTATATACACAATGGAATACTACATGGCAATGAGAAAGAATGAAATATGGCCTTTTGTAGCAACGTGGATGGTACTGGAGAGTGTGATGCTAAGTGAAATAAGCCATACAGAGAAAGACAGATACCATATGGTTTCACTCTTATGTGGATCTTGAGAAACTTAATAGAAACCCATGGGGGAGGGGAAGGAAAAATAAAAGAGGTTAGAGTGGGAGAGAGCTAAACCATAAGAGACTGTTAAAACTCAGAACAAACTGAGGGTTGATGGGGGTGGGAGGGAGGGTAGGGTGGGTGATGGGTATTGAGGAGGGCACCTTTTGGGATGAGCACTGGGTGTTGTATGAAAACCAATTTGACAATAAATTTCATATATTGAAAAAAAAAAGAAAAATATGCAGCCAAGAATTCTTTATCCAGGAAGGCTGTCATTCAAAATAGAAGGAGAGAGAAAAAGTTTCCCAGACAAAGAAAAATTAAAGGAGTTTGTGACCACTAAACCAGCCCTGCTGGTTAAAACCAGCAATTTAAAACCAGAAATTTTAAGGGGGACTCTCTTAGGGGAGAAAAGATGAAAATATAGAGCAATAAAAGATTAGAAAGGACCAGAGAGCACCACCAGAAACTCCAACTCTACAAGCAACATAATGGCAATAAATTCATATCTTTCAGTACTCACTCTAAACGTAAATGGACTCAAAGATCCAATTAAGACATAGGTAACAGAATGGATAAGAAAACACGATCCATCTATATGCTGTTTACAAGAGACCCACTTTAGACCTAAAGACACCTACAGATTGAAAATAAGGGGATGGAGAACCATCTATAATGCTAATGGTCAACAAAAGAAAGCCAGAGTAGCCATACTTATATCAGACAATCTAGACTTTAAAATAAAGACTGTATCAAGAGATGCAGAAGGGCGTTATATCATAATCAAGGGGTCTATAGACCAAGAAGACCTAACAATTGTAAACATTTTTGCACCAAATGTGAGAGCACCCAAATATATAAATCCATTAATCAAAAACTTAAACTCATTGACAGAAATACCATAATAATAAGAGACTTCAACACCGAACTCACAGCAATTGGTATATCATCTAATCAAAATATCAACACGGAAACAATGGCTTTAAGTGACACACTGGACCAGATGGATTAACGGACATTTTTAGAACATTTCACCCTAAAGCAGTAGAATATACATTCTTCTCCAGTGCACATGCAACATTCTCCAGAATAGACCATATACTGGGACACAAAATACCCTAAGTAAGTACAAAAAGATCGAGAACATACCATGCATATTTTCAGACCACAATGTTATGAAACTCGAAATCAACCACAAAAAAAGATTTGGAAAGGTAAGAAATACTTGGAGACTGAAGAACATCCGACCAAAGAATGAATGGGCTAAAGAGGAAATTAAAAAGTATATGGAAGTCAATGAAAATGATGACACCACAACCCAAAACCTCTGGGACACAGCAAACACGGTCATAAGAGGAAAGTATATAGCAATCCATGCTTTCCTAAAGAAGGAAGAAAGATCTCAGATACACAACCTAACCTTACGCCTTAAGTAGCTGAAGAAAGAACAGCAAATAAAACCCAAAACCAGCAGAAGACAGGAAATAATAAAGATTAGAGCAGAAATTAATGCTATCAAAACCAAAAAACAGAGTAGAACAGATCAATGAAACCAGAAGCTGGTTCTTTGAAAGAATTAACAAAACTGATAAACCACTAGCCAGTATGATCAAGAAGAAAAAGGAAAGGACCCAAATAAGTAAAATCAAGAATGAAAGAGGAGAGATCACAACCAATGCAACAGAAATAAAAACAATCATAAGAGAATATCCTGAGCAAGTATATTCCAATAAAATGGGCAATATTAAAGAAATGGACAAATTCCTAGAAACATACACACTAGTAAACTGAAACAGGAAGAAATAGAAAATTTGAACATACACATAAACAGTTAGGAAATCAAGTTAGTAATAAAAATTCTGCCAAAAAACAAGAGTCCAGGGCCAGATGGCTTTCCAGAGGAATTAGGGTTAGAAAGGTTAAAACCTATTCTCTTGAAACTGTTTCAAAAAATAGAAATGGAAGGAAAACTTCCAAACTCTCTCTATGAAGCAAGCATTACCCTGATTCCAAAACCAGACAGAGACCCCACTAAAAAGGAGAACTATAGACCAATTTCCCTGATGAACATGGATGCAAAAATCCTCAACAAGATATTAGCCAACCGGATCCAACAATACATTAAAAATATTATTCACCACGATGAAGTGGGATTTATACCTGGGATGCAGAACTGGTTCCATATCCGCAAAACAATTAACGTGATTCATCACATCAATAAAAGAAAGGACAAGAATCATATGATCCTCTCAATAGATATAGAGAAAGTATTTGACAAAATACAACATCCTTTCTTGATAAAAACCCTCAAAAAAGTAGGGATAGAAGGAGCATAACTCAAGATGATAAAAGCCATATATGAGCGACCCACTGCTAATATCATCCTTAATGGGGAAAAACTGAGAGCTTTCCCCCTAAGGTCAGGAACAAGACAGGGATGTCCACTCTCGCCACTGTTATTCAACATAGTATTGGCAGTCTTATCCTCTGCAATCAGACAACACAAAGAAATAAAAGGCATCCAAATTGGCCAGGAGGAGGTCAAACTTTCACTCTTTGCAGATGACATGATTCTCTATATGGAAAACCCAAAAGATTCCATGAAAAACCTGCTAGAACTGATTCATGAATTAATCAGGATATAAAATCAATGCATAGAAATCGGTTGCATTCCTATACACCAACAATGAAGCGACAGAAAGAGAAATCAAGGAATCAATCCCATTTACAATTGCACCAAAAACCATAAAATACCTAGGAATAAATCTAACCAAAGAGGTGAAAAATCTATACACTGAAAACTATAGAAAGCTGATGAAAGAAATTGAAGATGACACAAAGAAATGGAAAAAGATTCCATGCTCCTGGATAGGAAGAACACATATTAAAATGTCATTACTACCCAAAGCAATCTACATATTCAATGGGATCCCTATCAAAGTAACACCAGCATTCTTCACAGAGCTAGAACAAATAATCCTGAAATTTGTATGGAACCAGAAAAGATCCTGAATAGCCAAAGCGATCTTGAAAAAAACAAAAAAACAAAAAACAAAAAACCTAAGTAGGAGGCATCACAATCCCAGACTTCCAGCTATACTACAAAGCTGTAATCATCAAGACAGTATGGTACTGGCACAAGAACAGACACTCAGATCAATGGGATATAACAGAGAACCCAGAAATGGACCCACAAAAGTATGGCCAACTAATCTTTGACAAAGCAGGAAAGAATATTCAATGGAATTAAGACAGTCTTTTCAGCAAGTGGTGCTGGGAAAACTGGACAGAGACATGCAGAATAATGAACCTGGACCACTTTCTTACAACATACACAAAAATAAACTCAAAATGGATGAAAGACCTCAATGTAAGACAGGAAGCCATCAAAATCCTCGAGGAGAAAGCAGGCAAAAACCTCTCTGATCTTGCCCGCAGCAACGTCTTACTCAACATGTCTCCAGAGGCAAGGGAAACAAAAGCAAAAATGAACTATTGGGACCTCATCAAAATAAAAAGCTTCTGCATAGCAAAGGAAACCATCAGTAAAACTAAAAGGTGACCGACAGAATGGGAGAAGATATTTGCAAATGACATATCAGATAAAGGATTAGTATCCAAAATCTATAAAGAACTTATTAAACTCAACACCCCCAAAAACAAATAATCCAGTGAAGAAATGGGCAAAAGACGTGAATAGACACTTGTCCAAAGAAGACATCCAGAGGGCCAACCAACACATGAAAAAATGCTCCACATCACTCATCATCAGGGAAATACAAATCAAAATCACAATGAAATACCAACTTACACCTGTCAGCATGGCTAACATGCTAACATGCTAACATTAACACCTCAGGCAACAACAGATGTTGGTGAGGATGCGGGGAAAGGGAAATCTTTTGCATTGTTGGCGGCAATGCAAGCTGGTGCAGCCACTCTGGAAAACAGTATGGAGGTTCCTCAAAAAACTAAAAATAGAACTACCCTATGACCCAGCAATTGCACTACTAGGCATTTATCCAAAGAATGAAGGTGTGTGTTTCAAAGGGACACATGCACCCCTATGTTTTTAGCAGTACTATCAACAATAGCCGAAGTATGGAAAGAGCCCAAATGTCCATCAATGGATGAATGGATAAAGAAAATGTGGTATACATATACAATGGAGTATTACTCAGCAATCAAAAAGAATGAAATCTTGCCATTTGCAACTACGTGGATGGAACTGGAGGGTATTATGCTAAGTGAAATTAGTCAGTCAGAGAAAGACAAAAATAATATGACTTCACTCATATGAGGACTTTAAGAGACAAAACAGATGAACATAAGGGAAGGGAAACAAAAATAATATAAAAACAGAGAGGGGGACAAAAAAAGACTCATAAATATGGAGAACAAACTGAGGGTTGCTGGAGTGGTTGTGGTAGGGGAGATGAGCTAAATGGGTAAGGGATATTAAGGAATCTACTGAAACAATTGTTGCACTATATGCTAAGTAATTTGGATGTAAATTTTAAAAAATAAAAGATAAAGTTAAATCCCCCCCAAAAAAAATTCCCAAACAAAAATTAAACGACTTTGTGACCACTAAACCAGCCCTGCAAGAGATTTTAAGAGGGACTCTATGAGGGGAGAAAAGACAAAAAAAAAATACCAAAAGCAGCAAAGACTACAAAGGACCAGAGAACATTACCAGAAACTCCACTCTACAGGCAACACAATAGCAATAAATTCATATCTTTCAATACTTACTCTAAACATCAATGGATTAATGCTCCAATCAAAATACATAGGGTAACAAAATGGAGAAGAAAACAACATCCATCTATATGCTGTTTACAAGAGATCCATTTTAGACCTAAGGACACCTTCAGATTGAAAATATGGAAATGGAAAACCATCCATCATACTAATGGTCGACAAAAGAAAGCCAAAGTAGCCATACGTATATCAGACAATCTAGACTTTAAAATAAAGGCTGCAAAAAGAGATGAATAAGGGCATTATATCATTGTTAAAGGGTCTATCCACCAAAAAGACTTAGCAATTATAAACATTTATGTCCCAAGCATGACAGAACCCAAACATATAAATCAATCACAAACATAAAGAAACTCATTGGTAATAATACCACAATGGTAGGGAACTTAAATACCCCACTTACAACAATGTACTGATCATCTAAACAGGAAATCAACAAGGTAACAATGGCTTTGAATGACACACTGGGCTGGATGGACATAACAAATATATTCAGACATATCATCCTAAAGCAGCAGAATATACATTCTTCTCCCAAGCACATGGAATGTTCTCCAGAATAGATCACATACTGGGACACAAATCAGCCCGCAACAATACAAAAAGATTAAGATCATACTCAACATAGTTTCAGACCAGAATGCTATGAAACTCCAAATCAACCACAAGAAAAAAATTTATAAAGATAACAAATATTGGAGACTAACGAGCATCCTGCTAAAGAATTAATGGGCTCACCAAGAAGTTCAAGAGGAAATTAAAAAGTACATGTAAGCCAATGAAAATGACAACACGACAGCCCAAAACCTCTGGGACACAAAAAAGGGGGTCACAAAAGGGAAGTATATGGCAATCCAGGCCTTCCTAAAGAAAGAAGAAAGGTCTCAGATACACAACCTAACCTTACAGCTTAAAGAGCTGGAAAAGAACAGCAAATAAAATCCAAAACCAGCAGAAGACAGGAGATAATAAAGATTAGAGCAGAAATCAATGCTATCGAAACCAAAAAACCAAACCAAACCAAACCAAACAAAAATAACAGTAGAACAGATCAAAGAAACCAGGAGCTGGTTCTTTGAAAGAGTTAACAAAATCGATAAGCCCCTAGCCAGTTTGATCAAAAATAAAAAGGAAAGTATCCAAATAAATAAAATCAATAATGAAAGAAGAGAGATCACAACCAACACAGCAGTAATACAAACAATAATAAGAGAATATTATCAGCAGTTATACGCCAATAAAAGGGTCAATCTGGAAGAAATGGACAAATTCCTAGAAACATATATACTGCCAGCACTGAAAAAGGAAGAAATAGAAAATTTGAACAGACCCATAACTGGTAAAGAAATCCAATTAGTAATCAAAAGTCTCTCAAAAAAACAAGAGTCCAGGGTCATATGGTTTTCCAGGGGAATTCTTCCAAACATTTAAGGAAGAGTTAACACCTATTCTCTTGAAGCTGTTCAAAAAAAATAGAAATGGAAGGAAAACTTCCAAACTCATCCTATGAGGCCAGCATTACCTTGATTCCAAAACCAGACAAAGATCCCACTAAAAAGAACTATAGTCCAATTTCCCTGATGAACATGGATGCAAAAATCCTCAGCAAGATATCAGCCAACTGGTTCCAACAATACATCAAAAATATATATATATATATATATATATATATATATATATATTCACCACGACCAAATGGGATTTATACCTGGGATGCAGGGCTGGTTCAACATCCACAAAACAATCAGTGTTGTACATCACATCAATAAAAGAAAGGACGAGAAGCACAGAATCCTCTCCATAGATGCAGAGAAAACATTTGACAAAACACAGCAACCGTTCTTGTTAAAAACCCTCAAGAAAGTAGGGATAGAGGGATCATGCTTCAAGACCATGTAAGCTATATATGAAAGACCCACTGCTAATATCATCCTCAATGGGGAAAAACTGAGAGCTTTCCCCCTAAGGTCAGGAACAAGACAAGGATGTCCACTCTTGCCACTGTTATTCAACATAGTATTGGAAGTCTCAGTAATCAGGCAACACAAAGAACTATAAGGCATCCAAATCGGTCAGGAAGAGGTCAAATTTTACTCTGCAGATGATATGGTACTCTATATGGAAAGCCCAAAAGATTACACCAAACAACTGCTAGAACTGATTCATGAATTCAGAAAAGTTGCAGGGTATAAAATCAATGCACAGAAATTGGTTGCATTCCTATAAACCAATAATGAAGCAACAGAATGAGAAATCAAGGAACCGATCCCATTTACAATTGCACCAAAAACAATAAAATACCTAGGAATAAATCTAACCAAAGAGGTGAAAAATGTATACACTGAAAAATATAGAAGGCTTTTGAAAGAACTGGAATAAGTCACAAATAAATGGAAAAACATTCCATGCTCTTAGATAGGAAGAGCAAATATGGTTAAAATGCCCATACTACCCAAAGCAATCTACATATTCAATGCAATACCTATCAAACTAACACCAGCATTCTTCACAGAGCCATATAAAACAATTCTAAAATTTGTATGGAATCACAAAAGACCCTGAGTAGCCAAAGTGATGTTGAAAAAGAAAACCAAAGCAGGAGGGATCACAATCCCAGACTTATCCTCTACTACATAGCTGTAATCCTCAAGATAGTATGGTATTGGCACAAAAACAGACACATAGATCAATAGAATAAAATAGGGAACCCAGAACTAGACCCACAAGTGTATGGTCAACTAATCTTTGACAAAGAAGGAAAGAGTATCAATGGAAAACAGACAGTCTCTTTAGCAAATGGTGCTGGGAGAACTGGACAGCTACATGCAGAAGAATGAAACTGGGCCACTTTCTTACACTATACATCAAAATTAACTCAAAATGGATGAAAGGCCTAAATGTGAGACAGGAAACCACAAAAACTATAGAGGAGAAAACAGGCAACAACATCTTTGACCTCACCAAGAAGTTAAAGAGCACACAGCAATTTCTTGCTTGGCAGGTTTCCAAAGGCAAGGGAATTAAAAGCAAAAATGAACTATTGGGACCTCATCAAGATAAAAAGCTTCTGCACTGTGGATTGCTAGAGGTAAGAGTGACCGGTGCCACTCCCACTGCTACACCTTGCTTCTTGGACCCATGAAACTTGGCTGTGGTAAAAACAGCAACATACTGAATGTTGATTCAGAGTATATATGCCCTTTATTTATAACATTGCCTTAGTCTCACAAAGTACTGTCATCTATCTGGCACTGTAACTAAGTCTTAAAGAGGCCATTCCACTGTTCTGTCATGGCAACTGACTCAGGATGGTGGAAAACATGGTATGATTATGAATTTCATGAACATGGAATCATTGATACATTTCATTTCCTGTGACATGATGAGTTCCTTGATCAGAAGCAATGTTGTTGGAATAGCATAATGGTGAGCAAGGTATTCATTAAGTTTTCAGAAGGTAATTTTGGCAAAAGCATCACATACAGGGAATGAAAATATGTATCTAGAGTATGTGTATATTTCAATAAGAATGAAACACTACCTTGGGGCACCTGGGTGGCTGAGATGGTTAAGCATCTGACTCTTGATCTTGGATCAGGTCATAATCTTAGTTCATGAGATGCGACCCTGCATCAGGTTCTGTGCTGACAGCACAAACCTGCTTGGGATTCTCTCTCTCCCTCATCTCTACCCCTCCCCCACTCACACACAATATTTCTCTCAAAATAAATTTAAAAAAAAACATTAAAAAAATTTAAAAAAAGAAAAGAATGAAACACTACCTCTGCTGTGATGGAGTCTAATGGAATCAAGTTGCCACCAGCTTGCTGGCTGAACACCCTGGGAAATGATGCCATATAAGAGAATCAGTGTTGGCCTCTATGGCTGGTAAATGGTCACTCAGCAGTAGCCATAAGCATATTGGCCTTTTTGAGCATAAATCCATGTTGTTGGGCCCATGATATCTTCCATCCCTGCCAACATGGCCACTGCATCCATGAGCCCATTGAGTGATGATGGGTGGCAGGGGAAAACATTGACTGCTATCCATAGAATGGGTCATCGTATCCACTATATTGTTAGAATCATCCTCCTCTGATAAGGGAACCCTTTGTTGAGCATTTACATGGGACTCAAATATTTTCACATTTTGCCCATTCAAAAAGATCTAACTGGTTCCAGCTGCTTCTTCTCCCCCCACTGCCATCAGTCACCAAGGATCATCTATCCCTTGGTGCAGACAAAAAAGCAAGTAGCAATTGGTCAGGAAAATAGCATCAAAGGAATTACAGACATTTTTTGAATATGACAGTGTTGAGCTGAATGCAAAATGAACTTTGTTATCTACCACCAAAGGCAGAAAGTGGAAAATGCCCTGCACTATATTGGCTGTCTGGTTTAACTTGCAACAAACAAAATTTTATGTCAAAGTCTGGTCATCATCAAGATACCTCAGAACATGGTTGTTGTCATTGTTCAAGATACCAGCCCTTGTGGTTGCAATATTAAAGGAGAACATGAGAGCTGGGATTTTGACACCAGTGCTGAGTTTTTTTGTGGGTGCCACTGAAGATCCTTGGAAAACTAATTGCAGAATGTACTTTTATGTAACTGAGGAACTTCTCCAAATCATAAATGCCATTTTCCAGTGGATATCCAAAGGATGTCTATTTTTGGACACCCCATGGGGAACTTTGTGCTTTGAAGAATCCTAGAAAGTACAAATCTCTGCCAACATTTGCTCCAATTTGCAACCCAGTGATCTTTTTGCCCTTGGGGTAAAAAAGCCTTTAGTGGATATTTGGGAACAGATCAAAGTAAATGGAAGGCTTATGATGCTACTCATCTTGTGAAGTCCTACCCGGGTTCTCAGCTGGACATACTAATTGATCAAAGAAAAGGTGATCAGTTCCTTTCTGATTGACTGTTACTAATTGGTAAATTCATAGCTGCCTGTACATAAAATAAATTCCTGTTGTTTTCAGATTATGAGAATTATGAACATAGCTAAATATTTCATTGCAACCGTTATTACTGATCACATCAGACATCATGAAAAGTATCTGAATGTATTAAAAACTTCACATAAGAGAATTTCTCTAGGATTATAACATTGTCATAAACAGAATTACATGGAAAAGGGATTTCAGAACATCAGATTTCATAGTGCTAAAAATGCATAATTCCATAGTTGAAAGACTTTCTGAATAAATATATAAAACATGAAAAATAAAAAAAAGGTCAACCCACATACCTCTTTCTGAGACCTCCTTATCACCAATTTTCCAATAATGTTCTTTCCAGTCTCTGACCAACGAGCCAAACCAATGGCCACATCCTAGGAATCAGTATATTATCTCAAGTCTGGTAATTTTTTCTTCCACGCAGAGTGAACCATAATATATACTTATCAAAATTCTGCTCACTGGGAGGTTTTCTCTTCATCTTAGTCTTTGTAATTGCTGCAGCTATTTATTTTCACATGGCGTCTGCATAACATGCAAATTATCTGTGAACAGAGCCTTATCTGTGAACAGAGAGCTCTCTCTGTCAGCTGATTGTAGAGAACTGTCTGTGAGACCACAGGTACCGGCTAGAAGAGAGAAGGTAGTGTAACAGGAATGAGAATTATGGGCATTTGGGTCACTTCCACATGCAAATTACTTGTGCTCCTGGCCCTGCTTAAGCCTGATCTTAGGCAGACTCTCAATCAGTAGTGTCTATACCACTTCTGTTTGATGATGGAATGCATCTGTGGTTGGTGAATAAAACAATATCCGTTTCATGAGGAACACATAACATGGTAATTTAGTATCCAACAGTTAGGCTTTCATTCTCTACTAAGGCCCACTAGCAACTAAAAGTTGTTTCCCAGAAGGAGGGTAGTTATCAACAGAGGATGGCAGAACTTTTCTTGAAAACCCTGGGTGCTGTGATTCATCTGTAGGGACCTGCCAAAGTCATTTTTATCTGTCACTGACACATCAAATATCATTGGATCTGTGGTGTCATATAGTCCAAGTTTCCAGAGAAGCTTGTATGGCTGCTTGGATCTGTTGAGGAGCCTTCTCTTATTATGAGCGCCATTCAAACCTAGAAGTTTTGGGGGTAAGTTGTTAGATGGGCTAGAGTAACACATACAAATGACAAATATGTTGTCTCTAAAATTCAAGGATGCCCACTGGATGTTGTGTCTCAGCTTTGGTTGTAGCAGGGGCCAACGCAACAATTCACCCTTCATCCCAGAAGGGATAGCTTGACATGGTCCATACCACTGGACTTATAGGTAGAAGGCCACTGAATTTCAGTTGGATTTATTTCCCACACTGTGACTTGCACATGTTTTACCAATACCTCTGGAGTACTTGCTACTTCTTGCTCACTAGTTCAATCAGCATGATGTCATCAAGGTACGACCAGTGTGATATCTTATAGAAGACAAAAGTGAGCAAGATCCCTATGAACTAAATTATGACACAAGTTAAATTTATACACCCCTGAAGTAGGATAGTGAATGTGTATTGCTACTTTGACAGCTGAAAGCAACTGCTTCTGATAGTCTTTAATAGCAGATAGAAGAAAAGAGCATTTACAAGATCAATAGCTACATACCAGGTACTGAAGTATATGTTTATCAGCTTAAGCAATGAAACTATATCTGATACAGCAGTTACAATAGAAGTTGCCATCTAGATAAGCTTGTGATAATCTGCCATTATTCTCTAAGATATATCTGTTTCCTGAACAGGCCTAGTAAGTAAGATGTGTGAAAATTAATAAAAGAAAATATCATTTAGAATGAAGTTGGGAGGCCAGCAGGGGGGCCCTCATACCCAGCCACTAGTCCTCAATTGGAGACCCCACAGGAAGAGATTTACCTCACTAGTGGATACTACTTTACAATCCCAGCAGGAATAAGAAAGATTTCCTCCTTCCCCAGCAGCAGCCCAGCCAATGAGAGACTGTCACAACTCAGCCAATAAGAGGCCACTACAGGGGTGCCTGGGTAGTTCAGTCGGTTAATCCTCTGACTTTGGTTCAGGTCCTTATCTTGTGGTTCATGAGTTCGAGCCCCAAGTGGGGTTCCGTGCTGACAGCTTAGAGCCTGGAGCCTGCTTCAGATTCTGGTGTCTCCCTTTCCCTCTGTGCCTCCCCTAATTGTTCTCTGTGTCTCTCTCAGAAATAAACATTAAAAAAATTTAAAAAGCCACTACACTTGGAACTCCCAGTTTACTCCAGTGGACTTTTTGTTTATAGCATCCCTCCCAGCTTCCTCCTTTACTTTGTAAAAGAGCATTCTTCTCTTTGGTTCTCCAGACCTGACTATAGTTTTGCTGTACCTTGTCCCAAGAATTGAAATTCTCTGCTATTACTGAATAAACCCATTTTTTGCTGGTAAAATAGTTGGCAGTTTTAAGGTTTACAGTTTAATGGAACTATGGTGGCAGTCAACAATCCTGTGCCCTTCAACTCCTTGTTCATTGCATTTTTATCCACAATCCCTACAGGAATACGTATTGCTCTTGGTTTAGTAAAGACAGTCTGGTTTTAAAGTGTAGGTTTTATTATTATTCAGGTGTGGTGAGATAATTGCCATTGAAATGGTAGTTCATTACTCACAGTTCCTACTAGACAGGCACATGCTATGAAACAAAGGGCCACATGGGGAAGCACTGAAATCTCTCATGAGGTGGAATTAATTGGGAAAAAAGATGGACAAAAGAGTTTATTATAGCTTCCCCAGAAAGGAAGGAATGAAGTAGAGTAAGGAGGTTTAGGATTGGCTAGTTTGAACAATGTCAGTGATATCTGAGGTATAGAAGCTGTCCCCAGTTGCTGAGTACCTGGCCATAGGTTGATAAAGACAGATAAATAGGGGCCTGTGAGTGGGAGCCCTATGAGAGCACAATAGAAGAACTGGTTGAAGATGGGCTCTGGATTGACTGGTTTTCTCCCAGGGAGTTATTTGCTATTCCTATGAATTAAATAATTCTATGAGGGGCAGTCCTTTTCAGTGTCAGCAAGGCCCCAAGATTTTGAAGCATCATTAAAAAAAAAAAGAAGAAAAGAAAGAAAAAGAAAAACATGCTTACTTCCAGTGGATTCCACTAGGACTTTCCTTTTCCCTAATACCCCTCACTCCACAGCACAAGAACCAACGAGGAGAATCTGCCAGTTGCTGAGTATGTCTAATACAATTACACATTCCAGACTGGTTTAATAACCATAGGATGAACTTACAGACCCGTACACCCACTGTGAGATGGACTTAAGCTCTAACTCCATCAATCAACCTCCATTAGCCCCTACACTGGTGGGCCACTGTGACATTATGGGTCTTTTGGAATTAGTTTCAATTCAGAGACAGTGTCCAGTAATCCCCCAAAGGTCTTATTATTTCCTATTTTTCGGTGAACAATCACCCCAATGAAAGGTCATAGTTCCATAGTTGAAAGGCTGGGAGAAAGATTAACAGCATCATTTTGGGTAGCACAGTGAGGTTCTTCAAGATCTGGCCTCCTGTTCATTCAAGGGGTTCTGGATCTGTAAACTGGATCAAGTATGGGAAATGATTGAGAAACCAAAATTCTATGTTTTTATGATTTAAGTTAGACTTTTGCTCACATGATCTAGAACTGTTCCACTTCTACAGACCATGTAAGAATTTAGTAGACAGCCCATCTCTTTTACTTTTAAGAACTTCCTGATTAACTAGCCAAAAGCATAAGTGTCTACAAATCAGACTTCTAAATGCTGCTTGGACTGTGCTGTCCATTATGGTAACAATGCCAACTTGCTCTTGGATACTAAGTGCCTCCACTTGGCCTCTGCCACCAAAAGAATCTGATTGTCCCAATTGCATTTAGGTTTCCCAGTTTGGTGGTAGCAGTTCTCATTCTAATTTCTGACCTACAGAGAAGAGTTCAAAAGCTCTCCAAAGAACTTCTCAAAGATGACTACTCTTCCTGCACAAATTTATTTCCAATAATTGTGGTGAAAATTGTGCTGTCTGAATCTCCCAGGGTAGTTGAGCGGATCTGACATGATAAATCCTCTCTAACGTTCCAATCACCCTTAGCCTTTGGATTCCTTCCCATACAGTGTATTGAAACAGTTATGGCATCTAAATTTATTGTGCCCCACTCTTAGTTTATGTTTCACCCAACCAATCAAACAAACTTCCATAGTCCTTTATAACGCCTAGAGTTACAATATTAAATCTATGATATCTGCTTAGTGAACCTATGCCAATAAACTCAGCCTCATCCAGCTTTGTGTTCCTTCCACTGTTCCATTACCTCACATGCTTTCTATCCATTCCTACGTACATCCCTCATATTTCTGTGAATATAAATTGGGAAAAAGTCATGTACTTTTTTTAGAATGTCTTTTCATGAGTCATACTTTATATCTACCTTTTGGAGCCTGTTGGAACTAATTCAGAAAATGCATCCTTATTATTCTGTTCTTCTAGAATTACACTTGGTACCAAAATATGTGTACTTCCGGGTTCTTAAAAAAATGAACTAGTAGGGTGTGTGTGTGTGTGTGTGTGTGTGTGTGTAGAGACAGAAAGAGAGAGAGAGAGATTTACTTTTTACTTTTAGGAATTGGCTCATGCAAGTATGAACGTTAGTAAGTCAGAAATTTGTAGGGCAGATTGGTAGGCTAGAGACCCCAGGAAGAGTTAATGCTGCAGCTCAAGTCTGAGGGCAATATGGAGACAAAATTCCTTTTCTCTGGTGGATCTTAGTCTTTTTTTTTAAAGGCTTCAACTGACTATATAAAGCCTACCCATGTTATAAAGGATAACCTAATTTGCTCAAAGTCTACTGACTTAATAATAATGACATCTAAAAAATGCCTTCACAATAATATCTACACTGGTGTTTGACCAGCAACTTGGTACCATGGTCCATTCAAGTTGATGGATAAAATTAACCATCAAATGCTACAACTCTACAAGTGAGCACTCAGTGGAGGAAAGGAGGCTACAGCTGAGACCTTCTTGGTTGGCTTCTCCTGGGTGAAACCACAACCCTACGATAAGAGCTATATAAAACCACCAGCAGACATAGATTTCAATCTCAACTTTGCTATGTCCCATGAGAGCTACAAGCATAAGTTTTCTCACATAAAATGGAAATGATATGATACATCAGGGACTAATTGTGAGTATTAAATGAGAAAATATATGTAATATAACTGACATAAATTTTGATACATCATAGGAACTTAATAATAAATATGAAAGCAATTATGATGGTGATGGTAAAAATGATGATTACAGTGTTAATGGTCATGATATATTTATTTTTAACAGAGGTATAAAACTGGATGTCAAGGTCAAATTCAATATAAAGTCATGTATTATTTTTTCTGTACAAAAATTAAAGACAAATTATATCAGCTTCCAACTTTTTAAAATGTGAGATTTTACATAAAATTGTATCTTTAAGCTTCTTGTGAAAATTCCAAAATGGACCTCCTGGCCCTAAATTCTCATAGAGCAACAACTGGCAAGGACTGAATAGATCTGCCCCTTTCCAACTAGGACGTATTCTCTCTAGTCTTCACTAGCCAATTCATTCACTTACTTTCCTGGACCTTGTTGGCATTTACTTTTTCCCACTCTAGAATTTTGCAGTTTATAAAGAGTAATGCAACATATTGCTATTAAGCATGTATTTCATTCTGGTGTTTTGACATTTGGGGTCTTACTGACCCTGAGGAGACCATTCCTCCCCTGACTAGCCAACTTCTAGAGAAGATATACAACTCATTTTCATATGTAAAGTTACCAATATAGAGCCTTATTCTTTCTTAGAGTCCTATCCTTTCTTTCATCCCATTCCTTCTACCTACTAATTACGTAGGTGTTCCCCAGGTGGCCGTGTGTGGTGTGTACACCATCCTCATGGAAACTGTGAGTAACAAACTATCTTTTCAATGGCAGTTTTCTCTTGATCTTCTTGCCTCAACATACTGGAATAACACCAAGAATTACATCAATCTGGGAAAGTGCTGCCTTGCTTGCACTTGATACCACTGCTGTCTGCCTTTGCCAGCTGGTCTTCAAGTCCCAACATTAATTTGGAACTTGAAAGCTGAATCCTCCCTTATTTATGGTCTGAGATGTGTTATTTGCCTATTGTCTCTAACAATACTCTTAGGAACACCTGTTTTCTTAATAAACTAGGTGGGTTTCCAAAGGATTCTTTAGAGGAAGCCAAGTATGAATTCCCTTCAAGTTCCATAGAATGATTCTGATTCACTGAACAGACAGCACTGATAGAAAGTGAGCAAACCAAGTTTTTGCTCTTTTCCCACACATTTAAGCCTACTCCAATGAGTAGGTGGAGAATGATTTTCAGAGTTGCTCTTGAGTTGTGAGTCATATATTGGGTCACTATGAGAGTATCTGCCTCATGGACCATGGCCCTCCACAAAATGTATTATTGTGAACATAAACTTTGTGCAGTTTTTTTGCCTTGCTGTTATTGCAAATTGTCCCCTAACCAACTGTGATATAAGGTATAACTTACTTTAACTGAAGTTAAAGTTCCCATAGTCATAGCACCCATTGTCCTAAAATATGCCATAGTCGGCACTCATGCTATAATACAATGAATAATGCTTTAAAATTAAGCTATATCTTTGGCATTTACAAACTTATTAATAAAATGTACTAGACCCTGAATGTAAATTAAATAGGACATTCAAGAATTAAGACCTCTATATGGGGCGCCTGGGTGGCGCAGTCGGTTAAGCATCCGACTTTAGCTCAGGTCACAATCTCGCGGTCCGTGAGTTCGAGCCCCGCGTCGGGCTCTGGGCTGATGGCTCAGAGCCTGGAGCCTGCTTCGGATTCTGTGTCTCCCTCTCTCTCTGCCCCTCCCCTGTTCATGCTCTGTCTCTCTCTGTCCCAAAAATAAATAAACGTTAAAAAAAACATAGTTAACAAAGAGGTATTATATGCATTGCTTCTTGACTTTAATCCAATGTTGCATGTTTTAAAAATGGAGAAGAATAAAGGGCACTTCATAATCGATTATTACAACTGTAATGCTGTGATCCAGTCCAGTAACGTCCTCACATCCAATATTCAGTATTATTAAAATTACTGATTCTAGACAACGAGTAAATATTTTTCTATTATATTTTTGGCTGATATGTTCCATGCAGTGCTCTTTTGTGTTATTATCAGCCAATCAATAATGATGCTATCTGCTAGGAATGCCTGAGAACACTCTCTTAGGCCCATATTACCTATTAGGAGCTCCCAGTAACATTTCCCCAAATGGAACCAACAATGTAGTTGGACCAGAACTAGTGGTTCTTTTTTTTTTTTTGCCTTTTTTTCTTGTATTTAAATCCAAGTTAGTTAACATATAATGTAATAGTGATTTAAGAAATAGAATTTAGTGATTCATCACTTACATATAACACTCAGTGCTCGTCCCAACAATAGTCCTCCTTAATGTCCCTCACCCCTTTAGCCTTTCCCCCCAACCCAACACTTCACCAGAAACCTTCAGTTTGTTCTCTGTATTTAAAAGTCCCTTATGGTTTGTCTCCATCCTGCTTTTAGCTTATTTTTGCTTCCCTCACTCTATGTTCATCTGTTTTGTTTCATAAAAATTAGCATTTTTTGTATATTTTGGATAAATACTAGTGAAATTTCTGGGTCATAGGGTATCACTATCTTTAATTTTTTGAGGACCCTACATATTGTTTTCCAGAATGGCTGCACCAGTTGCATTCCCACCAGCAGTGAAAAAGAGATCCTCTTTCTCTGCATCCTCACCAACAGATGTTGTTGCCTGAGTGTTAATTTTAGCCTTTCTGACAAGTGTGAGGTGGTATCTCGTTGTGGTTTTGATTTTGTTTTCCTGATGATGAGTGATGTTGAACATCTTTTCATGTGTCTGTTATCCATCTGGATGTCTTCTTTGGAAAGGTGTCCATTCTTTCTACCCATTTCCTCACTGGATTATTCTTTTGGGTGTTGATTTATCTGTTCCTTTTTTTTTTCTTTGGGACAGAGAGAGACAGAGCATGAACGGGGGAGGGGCAGAGAGAAAGGGAGACACAGAATCGGAAACAGGCTCCAGGCTCCGAGCCATCAGCCCAGAGCCTGACGCGGGGCTCGAACTCCTGGACCGTGAGATCGTGACCTGGCTGAAGTCGGACGCTCAACCGACTGCGCCACCCAGGCGCCCCGATTTATCTGTTCTTTAGGTGACTTGGGTGTTATTTATAGATTTTGTATACTAACCTTTTATCTGATATGTCATTTGCAAATATCTTCTCCCATTTCATTGGTTACATTTTGGTTTTGCTTATTGTCTCCTCTATGCAGAAGATTTTTATCATGTTGAAGTCCCAATAGTTCATTTTTGCTTTTGTTTCCCTTGCCTCTGGAGACATGTCAAGTAAGAAGTTGCTGTGGCCGAGATCAAACATATTGTTGCCTGTTTTCTCCTCTAGGATTTTGATGGCTTCCTATAGTACATTCAGATCTTTCATCCATTTCGAGTTTATTTTTGTGTATGGTGTTAGAAAGTGGTCCACGTTAATTATTCTGCATGTCGCTGTCCAGTTGTCCCAACACGATTTGCTGAAGAGACTGTGTCCAACCCCCTTCCTTTGGATATTGTTTTGGATAAATATCTTTGGATATTCTTTCCTGGTTTGTCAAAGATTGATATTCCATATGTTTGTGGGTCAATTTATGGATTCTATATTCTGTTCCACTGATCCAAGTGTCTGCTTTTATGCCAGTACCATACTGTCTTGATGATTACAGCTTTTTTATACAGCTTGAAGTCCAGAATTTTGATGCCACCAGCCATAGCTTTCTTTTTCAACATTAGTTTGGCTATCCTCAGTGTTTTGTGGTTCCATACAAATTTCAGAATTGTTTGTTATAACTGCGAAAAATGTTGGTGCTATTTTGATTGGGATTACATTGAATGTGTAGATTGCTTTGGGTAGTATTGACATTTTAACAATATTTGTTCTTTCAATCGATGAGCATGGAATGTTTTTCCATTTCTTTGTGCCGTCTTCCAGTTCTTTCATAGCCTTCTATAGTTTTCAGTGTATAGATATTTCACTCTTTGGTTGGCTTTATTCCTTGGTATTTTATGATTTTTGGAGCAATTATAAATGGGATAGATTCTTTGATTTCTCTTTCCGCTGTTTCATTATTGGTATATAGAAATGCAACAGATGTTTGTACATTGATTTTATATTCTCCAACTTTGCAGAATTCATATATCAGTTCTAGCAGTTTTTGGTGGAGGCTTTTGGGTTTTCCAGGTAGACTTTCATGTCAACTGTGAAAAGTGAATGTTTGACCTCTCCCTTCCAAATTTGGATGCCTTTTATTTATTTTTGTTGTCTAATTGCTGAAGCTAAGACTTCCAACACACTATGTTGAATAACAGTGGTGAGAGTGGTAAGAGTGTCGTGTTCCTGATCATAGGAGGAAGCTCTCAGTTTTCCCCATTGAGAATATTAGCTGTGGGTATTCTGTATATGGACTTTGTGATTGAAATATGTTCCTTGAATCCCTACTTTCTCAAGGATTGTTATCAAGAAATGATGCTGTATTTTGTCAAATGCTTTTTCTGCATCTTGAGAGGATCATGTGGTTCTTATCCTTTCTTTTATTAATGTGATGTATTGCATTGATTGATTTGCAGATATAGAACCAGGCCTGCATCCCAGGAATAAATTCCACTTGTCTAGGTGAATAATTCTTTTAAAGTATTGTCCAATTTGGTTTGCTAGTATCTTGTTGAGGATTTTTGCATCCATGTTCATCAGGGAAATTTTTCTGTCGTTCTTTATTTTAGTGTTGTCTTTGTCTGGTTTTGGGAATTAAAATAATGCTGACCTTGTAGAATGAGTTTGTAAGTTTTCCTTGAATTTATGTTTTTTGGAACAGCTTCAAAAGAAGCAGTGTTAACTTTACTCTAAATTTTTGATAAAATTTCCCTGGTAAGCCTTCTGGCCCTGGACTTCTGTTTTTTTTTTTGGGAGAATTTTGATTACTGATTCATTTTTTTTTTTTACTGGGTTTGGGTCTGTTAAAATTTTCTAATTTCTTCCTGTTATAGTTTTTGTAGTTTATATGTTTCTAGGAATTTACCCATTTCCTCCAGATTGCCCAATTTTTGGGGTTATATTTGCATATAATATTCTCTTATAATTGTATTTCTGTGGTGTTGGTTATGATCTCTCCTCTTTCACGAGTGATTTTATTTATTTGAATCCGTTCCTTTTTCTTTTTGACCAATCTAGCTAGGGGCGTATCAATTAATTCTATCAAAGGAAGAGCTTCTTGTTTCATCGGTCTGTACTAGTAGGCTTTTGTTTTTGTTTTTTGATTTTTTTATAACACTGATTTCTGCTCTAATTTTTATTATTCTCCTTCTTCTATTGTTTTTGGGCTTTATTTCCTGTTCTTTTTCCAGATGTTTTAAGTGTAAGGTTAGGTTGTGTATTTGAAACTTTTTTTTTCCTTCTTTAGGAAGACCTGCCTTCCTATATACTTCCCTCTTACGTCCATCTTTACAACATCCCAGAGATTTGGTGCTTTTGTGTTTTAATTTTCATGGCTTCCATGTACTTTTAAACTTACTCCTTAATTTCTTGATTAATCTATTCATTCTACAGTAGGATGTTCTTTAATCTCCAATTATTCACGGTCTTTCCAATTTTTTCTTGTGGTTCATTTTGAGTTTCATACCATTGTGGTCTGAAAAAATGCAAGATATGATCTTGATCTTTTTGTACTTGTTGAGGACTGATTTGTGAACCAATAAGTGTTTTTTCCTGGAGAATGTACCATGTGTACTCAAAAAGAACGTTTATTCTGCTATTTTAGGATTAAAGTTTCTGAATATATCTGTTAAGTACATCTGGTCCAGTGTGTCATTCAAAGCTATTGTTTCCTTGTTGATTTTTTGTTTAGATGATCTGTCCGTTGCTGTAAGTGGGGTGTTGAAGTCTCCTACTATTATGGTATTATTATCAATGAAATTCTTTATGTTTGTGATTAATTGATTTATATATTTGGGTGCTTTCACGTTGGGCAGATAAGTATTTACAGTAGTTAGTTCTTCTTGGTAGGTAGAACCCTTAATTATGATATAATGCCCTTCTTCATTTCTTATTACAGTCTTTATTTTAAATTTTTTTTTCAACGTTTATTTATTTTTGGGACAGAGAGAGAGACAGAGCATGAACGGGGGAGGGGCAGAGAGAGAGGGAGACACAGAATCGGAAACAGGCTCCAGGCTCCGAGCCATCAGCCCAGAGCCCGACGCGGGGCTCGAACTCACGGACCGCGAGATCGTGACCTGGCTGAAGTCAGACGCTTAACCGACTGCGCCACCCAGGCGCCCCCAGTCTTTATTTTAAAATCTAGTTTGTCTGATATAAGTATGGCTACTCCAGCTTTCCTTTGATGATCATTAGCATGATAGATGGTTCTCCATCCACTTACTTTCAATCTGCAGGTGTCTTTAGGTCTAAAATGTGTCTCTTGTAAGCAGCATATGGATGGGCCTTGTTTTCTAATCCATTCTGATACCCTGTGTCTTTCGATTGGAACATTTAGTCCATTTACATTTAGAGTGAGAACTGAAAGATAGGAATTTAGTGCCATTGTGTTGCCTGTAGAGTTGGTGTTTCTGTTGATGCTTTCCAGTCCTTTCTAGTCTTTTTTGCTTTTGGTATTTTTCGTTTTATTTTGTCTTTTCTCCACTCAAAGACCCACCCTTAAAATTTCTTGCAGGGTTGGTTTAGTGATCACGACCTCCTTTAGCTTTGTTTGTCTGGGAAATTCTTTTTGTATCCTTCTATTTGGAATGGCATTCTTGCTGGATAAAGAATTATTGACTGCATATTTTTCTCATTCAGCATGTTGAATATATCCTGCCAGGTTTCTGTGGATAATCTCTTTGCTTATAGAATACAGACTTTTTTTTTTTAATTTTTTTTTCAACATTTATTTATTTTGGGGACAGAGAGAGAGACAGAGCATGAACGGGGGAGGGGCAGAGAGAGAGGGAGACACAGAATCGGAAGCAGGCTCCAGGCTCTGAGCCATCAGCCCAGAGCCTGATGTGGGGCTCGAACTCACGGACCGCGAGATCGTGACCTGGCTGAAGTCGGACGCTTAACCGACTGCGCCACCCAGGCGCCCCTAGAATACAGACTTTTTCCCTTGCTGCTTTCATAATTTTTTTCCTAGTCTGTGTATTCTGTGATTTGACTATGATATGACTTCGTGATTGTTAGATTTGTTGAATCTAATGGGAGTTCTCTTTGCTTCTTGGATTTTGATGTTTGTGTCCTCCCTCAGAATAGGAAAGTTTACCATTCCACTTCACTCACATAAACCTTCTGCCCCTTTTTGTTTCTTTTCAACTTCTCGGACTCTTACGATTTGTATGGTATTCCTTTTTAATAAGTCACTGAGTTCTCCAAGTCTTGTACACTGATTTTGACTGGTTTTGACTGGTTTTGACTTTATTTCCCTCTTTTTTTTTTCTGGTACATTTTTCTCCATAATTTTATCTTCTATATTGCTTATTCGCTGCTCTGCTTCACTCATCCTTGCCATCGTGACATCCATTCCAGATTGCATCTTGGTTGTAAGCATTTTTAATTTTGATCTGATTAGAATTTATTTCTTTTTTTCTCCACAGAAAGAGATTCTCCTGTCTTCCATGCTTTTTTTAAACCCCAGCTAGTACTCTTTTTATCAAGGTTCTAAATTCTATTTGACATCACACTTACATTTGTATTAATCAAGTCCCTGGCTGTCATTTCTTCCTGTTCTTTCTTTTGGTGTGAATTCCTTCATTTTGTCATTTTGGAGGAAGAAAAAAATTAACAAAATAAAAAACAAAAAATAAAGAATTAAAAACAAAACACAAAATCAAATAAAGAAAGCTATATCCTAGGTGTATTTCAGTCTGCTTGTTCAAACAATCTTGATAGAACAGAGAAAAAGGGAAAGAAAAGAAAAAAAAAGGTAAGAAAAATTTAAAAAACCCTATAGAATAAAATAACAAGAATGAAGCAGAATAAAACATTAAAAGAATTTTAAAAACTAAAGTAATAAAATTTTCTCTTTCTGTATCCAAGAAAGGGAAAGAAAAGAAAGAAATAAGAAAGAAAACAACTTAATCAAAAACAAGCAAAGAAAATGAACAAATAAATGACCTTACAAGCAGAATGTAACCCAGAGGAAGTTACATTATTTCCCCTATTACTGAAAGTATGAAGCACTCTATAGTCTGTATGATAAGCAGGTGAAGTGACCTGTGCTGGTCTTCTGGGGGAATGTGCTTAGAAGGCGCAGTTGGGCAAGACTTGATGTAGTGGCTCCATTCTCCACCAGGCGGTGCTGCTTAGCTTACTGGGGTGGATTGATATGCATGCATGTGCAGGGCAGAGGTGGAAATGGCTTCACCCAGCTCCCCAGTCTATTGTGCAGGAACTTCAAGTTCTCACTGACTGGTGACCAAGCACTCCTCCTTTGTCTAAGGCCTCCATCCACTCCCCTCCTCTACCTTGTCTGTGTCAAAGCTGTCTGCCTGCCAGTCAGCACCTTCCTCCAGAGTTTTACCTCAGATGGGGTTGTGTTTAAAAGCCCCACATTTCAGAGACCCTTGTGGTTTAGACCCATGCCAACACTCTATGGAGGTTCTTGCTGAGCAATGGCTAAGTGCACCGAAAATGTCATGTGATCATTCAGTGGCAGAGATTCAGAGATTATGGCAAATCACAACACACAGCTAGTGCAAGGTTTTGTTGCACTCTGAAGTCTTTTTCCCAATATCAGCAAACATGGCTACTCTCTATGGTCTGCTGGGAATTTTGCCTATGGGGAGGCCCTATGGCCTGCACCAAATGCACTTCAAACAGGGGAACTAATTCTTCCCATGTTGTACACAGATCCCTCAGACTGTGTGGCCTGCTCCTGGGAATTAGCTCAATTTCCTCACCAGAGCACCACCAGGCACTGCACTCCAAAACTACAGACTCTGTTCTCCACTGTTTATATAACCCTGGTGGTATTGAAACCCTCTCCTTTTTCCAAGTCAATGGTTTTAGGGAACATATTTCTTGTTCAGTGCCCTGTGTTTTCATTCTTTCTCTTTCTCTCCAGCAACTTTTGGGAGAGTGATTTTCTTGCACAATCACAATGCACTGTACTGTCCCCCGTTTCACTTTCTCTCTCTTTCTTCTCTCCATGAAAACTGCTCTGTACCATCTATAGTCTTTTTTCTCCCCCATGTACAAGCAAAGTTCTGTGGTTCCAGTTACACAGATTGTTGTGTTAATCCTCAGATCAATTTCCTAGGTGTTCAAAATGGTATGGTTCTGATTTAGCTGCATTTCAGGTATAAGACAAGCTCAGGGTCTCCATGCTGCTCCACCACCTTAACTCCTCCTCCCTTGTGTTTGTTATAATTATAAGATGCATCTCAGCAACAACCATCAGAGAACTTACAAAAAAAATAAGGTTTATTACTTGCAAGTCCTAGGAATTACATGGCTCTCCTGGGGCCACACAGTATGGTTACACCCAGAGAGAGAAAAAAAAAAAAACTTGAGAGAGAGAGAGAGAGAGAGAGAGAGATTGATAACTGGAACCTGGAACTCTATTTTTATTGTGGCTAAAGGTTGGGCACCTAGGATTTCACGGCTTTACTCTTTATTCTCAAATTTAGGCGGAGTTACGATGGCAGAGGATTAGAAGAACCCTAAGCTTATTTCGTCCCTTGAGCACAGCTAGATAGTTATCAAATCTTTCTTAACACTCAACAAATCAATAGGATGTCTGAGAGAACAAAAAATGCAAGTTTATGAGTAAAAGAGCAATCCTTTTGTAAGATAGGAGGTGCGGGGAGTTGACTTGGGGAGGTATAAATGTGGGTAAGGTGGTGGGGAGGTATCCCTTGCTTATGGAGGTATTGCAAAGTATTATAAGCAGCAGAGTTCAAAATCTGAACTTTTGGAAGTCCACTACTATGTGGAAACAAAATAAAAAAATAAATTATTGGGATTTCATCAAAATAAAAGGCTTCTGCACAGCTATGGCAACCTATTGAATGGGAGAAGATATTTGCAAATTACATTTCTGATAAAGGGTTAGCATCCAACATTTATAGAGAATTTATCAAATTGAACACCCAGAAAATGAATAATCCAATTTAAAAATGTACATAAGACATGAAAAACATTTTTCTAATGAAGACAAATAGATGGCCAACAAACACATAAAAGGATTCTCAACATCACTCATCATTAGGAACATACAAATCTAAACTACAATGAGATATCAGCTCACACCTTTCATAATGGCTAAAATCAACAGCACAAGAAACAACAGGTGTTGGTGATGATGTAGAGAAGAGGATCCCTCTTGCATTGTTGATGGGAATGCAAACTGGTGCAGCTACTCTGGAAAACAGCAAGATATAGCAATTGCACTACTATATATTTACCAAAGAATACAAAAATACTAATTCAAAGGGATATGGCACTGCAATGTTTATTGCAGCATTATCTTCAATAGCCAAATTATAGAAATAGCCCAATTGTCCATCAACTAATGAATGGATAGCAAAGTTGTGGTACACACACACACACACACACACACGCAAGAATATTACTCATTTATTAAGAGAGTGAAATCTTGTTATTTGTAATAACATAGATGGAGCTACAGAGTATAATGCTAAGTGAAATAAGTCAGCCAGAGAAAGACAAATACCATATGATTTCACTCATATGTGGACTTTAAGAAAGAAAACAAATGCACAACAGGGAAAAGGAGAGGCAAATCAAGAAATAGACTCAACTACAGAGAACAAACTGATGGTTAACACAGGAAAAAGTAGAGAGGAGGTGGATATATACATGATGGGTATATAGGTGCACTTGTGATGCTGTTTTATGGAACTCTTTAATCACTATATTGTATACATAAAAGTAATATTACTCTGTATGCTAATTAACTGGAATTATTTTTAAAACTAAAAAAATATATATATCACTTAACCCCATTAAGTGGGATTTAGTCCTGGGATGGAAGGGTAGTAATATTTGCAAATCAATCAATCACAAATATAAGAAAAAGGATAAAAAACATATGATAATTTGGATAGATGCAGAAAAAAAAACATATGATAAAGTAAAACATCGATTCATGATAAAAGCCCTGAACAAAGGAGGTTTAGAGGGAGTATATCTCAACATACTGAAGGCCATCTATGAAAAATGCACAGGAAGCTGATGCACTGAGTGGCTCAGTCAGTTGAGAACCTGACTCTTGATTTTGGTTCAGGTCATGATCTCATCATTCATGAGATGCAGCCCTGGGTTGGACTCTGAGCTGATAGTGTGGAGCCCGGTTGAGAGTCTCTCTCTCTCTCTCTCTCTCTCTCTCTCTTCTTCTCTCTCTGCCCCTGACTTCAATATAAATAAACAATAAAAAAGAAAGAAAAAATGCGCAGTGAACCTCATACTCAGTGGGGAAAACTGATAGCTTTCTCTCTAATTCCTGGAAGAAGACAAGTATGTCCACTGTCACCACTTTTTTATTCAACATAGTACTGGAAGTCCTAACATAGTAATCAGATAAGAAAGAGGAATAAAAGGCATCCAAATTGGTAAGAAAGAAGTAAAATTTTCACTATTTGCAAATGACATGGTACACACTATATAGAAAACCTGACAGACTCCAGCAAGAAAAAAAAAAACAAAAAACAAAAAACAAAAAACAACTCCTAGAATGGATAAACGATCAGTGAAATTACAGGATACAAAATCAATGTTCAGTAATCTATTGCATTTATATATGCTCATAATAAAACCACAGAAAAAAACCTCCGAAGATTTTGTGTCTTTGTTGGTATGTTTCCAGAATGCTTGTTACCCAGCTCAGGAAAACTGCTTGGTTTTCATCCTTCCCATGAGTGATTTCTTCTATCTTATAATTTACAGGTTTCATCATACATTATTTTATTCCTTCTGATTAGCAGGTTATGTAATGTCTCATGTAGTCTGGCCAATATTATCCTCATAATTCCAGTGGGGATCCTGTTCTGGCACCTCATCACCACCCACTTGTTAAATCTCTTGATGAGAGTTGACAGTCACTAGACTATCTGTATAATTTCTACTTTTTCTTACAATATGATTATTCTCATTAAAGGTACAACAATGAGATAAAATAATAGCATCCTGTCAGGTCAGCAAAAATGTCAGCTTCATGCTGATGAATCATCCCTAAATTTATAGGTTTTATGATAATCTACCAAATTTGTCCTTAAAAATTCTTAGGTTCCCCATGGAGAAGAGGGCATGTATCCTAGAAACTCCTCCATTATTATCAACTATTTCTCCAAGGGTATAGTGACTCTGAGTAGTGGGTGTAGTAAAGGTGGAGGCTAACTTACAGTCTGATTGCAACTTCATCTGAGATAGCTTTGAGACTCTTGGTTCCATCCCTGTTTGTCCTCTAAAGGCTTGACTAGGATAAGGGGAAGGTTCTTGGAGGGTTAAAGGGGGATATAGGAGTCTGAAAAGAATGTGAACATGTAGGTTGTGGTGGGTGCTGAAAGAGGGGATCTGAAAGTAAGTCTTATTCAGAATCTTTGGAATCCAAGACAGAGATAGAGTCCACACAGGCATTAATTAATGGCAGTAATTAAACAAATTAAAATCCTGGTATAGTTTCATGAAACCCTGCATGTAAGGAATCCCTAATGACTTTTAAGACTGCTTGTAAAATAAGTCCACCTGTAGAATGATATTAAAGTTAAGGGATCCACTTAGGGCCCATTTCTCCTGGTCAAAGTTTATTGGGGCCAAGTGATGTCACAAAAGAAAACTAACTTCTTTTGCTCATCTAGTTTAATATGGTCCTGATTATTCAATGTGCAACCAAAGGAAGAGTCTTCAGGGAAGCATTGGGTGCTCCCCATTTTCTGTATTATTTATGAGCTACTATTATGTATCTTATTTCCAGGATGGAGTGCCTAGGTTCAGACATTGGTTAGATTACACTCTTGGATTTGGTCCCAGGCATTCTTAGCATTCAAATCATGGAGAAGAAAGAGAAATGACAAGGGGTTCCCATGATCTGAGACTATAAGCTTGAAAGTGGTTCCAGATGTCCCCAACTTTACTCAGCCAAAGTCCCATTTACTTCTTAATCTAACTGCTTTTGGATCAAGAAACAATAAGGTGTTTAACAAAGAAGTGCAAGAGGAGATACAAGTGTCTGGGCTTCTTAAGGCTCATTTCTGGGAGTTATCCATATATTCTTCACAGAGACAAGAGACTCGAACTGGATACTTGATATGGTTGGCAAGATGACATAAGAGATTACCAGTTTCCCTTCCTCATAAGTGGGGACAGAGGGTGAAGAATCAAGGAGTGTCAAAGAAGGAAACAAAATTGGAGTTTTCAAGCTAGAATCAGGCATAACATGGCATGGGAAGCTGACAAAACAGAATGAGGGGTTTTGGAGAGAAGATGGCAGCGTAAGAGGCTGCTGGGCTCACCATGTCCTGCTGATCGCTTAGATTTCACTCACATCTGCCTAAATAACACAGAAAACCACCAGAAGACTAGCAGAACAGACTCTCCAAAGCCAAGCATAGACAAGAGCCCACAGAAGAGGATGGAAAGGGTGGAGAGGCAGTGCATACTACACAGACTGGTGGAAGGGCACCGGGGCAGTGCAGGGGCAGCCTGCCCAGCAAGGTAGAGCCCCCGAGTCTGACTTGTAAAAGCAGAGGGGCTGTACTGCATGAGTTCTGACAGCCAGTGGGACTTAACATCTGGAATGTTAAAAGGCAACAGCTCTGCTCTCTGAGAATGGGAAGGGCAAGAGGACAACAGAAGGGAGAATTGTTGAGCCTGGGGAGACAGAGCTCAGCTCAGCAGGGGAACAATGGTGCTGGCAAGCACCATCTCCCTCTCCCATCCCCCAACCAAAATTCCAAAGGGAACCAGTTCCCATCACCAAACTTCTTTGCACCACACAAACACCCAATGCTGTGCTTCTGTGGATCCATCCTTCCTATGGTCTGCCTCCCTCCTGGTGCTGCAAGGCCCCTCCCACAGGAGATCACCAGCAGCAAAGCAAGATAAGCCTGCCCCTCCCATCCCTGTGCACCTTGTGGATCCACCCTGGCTAATACGTCAGATGTCACTGAAGCAACACCACAAGCCTGGCAGTGTGCAAATAGCCCAGGCAGGGGCCACACCACTCCACAGTGAGTCCTGCCCCTGGGAGAGGGGAAGATAAGGTACACACCAGTCTGACTGTGGCCCCAGAAGTGGGCTGGGGGCAGACGTCAGGTCTGACTGTGGCCCCGCCCACCTACACAAGTTACTCTGGACAGTACAGGGGAAGTGTCCTGCAGTTTGGAGCCACCCCAGGGACTACCCAAAATGATGAAATAGAAGAATTCTCCTCAAAGAAACTCCAGGAAGTAGCAACAGATAACAAATTGATCAAAAATGATTTACATAATATAATAGAACAAGAATTTAGAATAATAGTCATAAAATTAATCACTGGGATTGAAAAAGTATAGAGGACAGCAGAGAATCTATTGCTACAGAGATCAAGGGACTAAGAAATAGTCATGAGGAGCTAAAAATGTTATAAATGAAGTGCAAAATAAATGGAGGCAACCACAGCACGGATTGAAGAGGCAGAGGAGAGAATAGGTGAATTAGAAGATAAAATTATGGAAAAAGAGGAAGCTGAGAAAAAGATAAAAAAAAATCCAAGAGTATGAGGGGAGAATTAGAGACTAAGTGATGTAATCAAATGGAACAATATCCGTATCATAGGAATTCCAGAGAGGAAGAGAGAGAGAAAGGGGCTGAAGATGTACTTGAACAAGTCATAAGTGAGAACTTCCCTGATCTGGGGAAGGAAAAAGGCATTGAAATCCAAGAGGCACAGAGAACTCCCTTCAGACGTTACTTGAATCGATGTCCTGCATGACATATAATAGTGAAACTGGCAAAATACAAGGGTAAAGAGAAAATTCTGAAAGCAGCTAGGGATAAACATGCTCTAACTTATAATGGCAGACCCATAAGACTAGTGACAGACCTATATACTGAAACTTGGCAGGCCAGAAAGGAATGGCAGGAAATCTTCAATGTAATGAACAGAAAACTATATGCAGCCAAGATTCCTTTATCCAGCAAGTCTGTCATTCAGAATAGAAGGAGATATAAAGGTCTTCCCAAACAAACAAAAAATGAAGGAATTAATCACCACTAAACCAGCCCTACAAGAGATCCTAAGGGGGATTCTGTGAGTGAAATTTTGGAAGGACCACAAATTACCAGAGACATCACGACATGCATGAAACCTACAGATATCACAATGACTCTAAACCCATATCTTTCAATAATAACACTGAATGTGAATAGACTAAATGCTCCAACCAAAAGACATAGGGTATCAGAATGGATAAAAAACAAGACCCATCTATTTGCTGTCTACAAGAGACACATTTTAGACCTGAGGACAACTTCAGATTGAAAGTGAGGGGATGGAGAGTTATCTATCATGCTACTGGAAGTCAAAAGAAAGCTGGAGTAACCATACTTATATCAGACAAACTAGATTATCATTTAAAGGCTGTAACAATAGATGAAGAAGGGCATTATATAATAATTACAGGGTCTATCCATCAGGAAGATATAACAATTATAAATGTCTATGCACTGAATATGAGACCCCCAAATATATAAAACAATTACTCACAAACATAAGCAACCTTATTGATAAGAATGTGGTGATTGCAGGAGACTTCAATACTCCACTTACAACAATGGATAGAACATCTAGACAGAATAAGTAAAGAAACAAGGGCCCTGAATGATATATTGGATCAGATAGACTTGAGAGATTTATTTACAACTCTGCATCCAAAAGCAACAGAATATAATTTCTTTTCGAGTGCACATGGAACATTCTCCAAGATCACAAAACAGCCCTTAGTAAATATAAAAGAATTGAGATCATACCATGCACACTTTCAGACCACAATGCTATGAAGCTTGAAATCAACCACAGAAAAAATCTGGAAAACCTCCAAAAGCGTGGAGGTTAAAGAACACCCTACTAAAGAATGAATGCATCAACCAGACAATCAGAGAAGAAATTTAAAAAATATATGGAAACAAATGAAAATGAAAATACAACAATCCAAACGCTTTGGGATGCAGCGAAGGCAGTCCTGAGAGGAAAATACATTGCAATCCAGGCCTATCTCAAGAAACAAGAAAAATCCCAAATACAAAACCTAACAGCACACCTAAATGAAATAGAAGCAGAACAGCAAAGACACCTCAAACCCAACAGAAGAAGAGAAATAATAAAGATCAGAGCAGAAATAAACAATATAGCATCTAAAAAAAAACTGTAGAGCAGATCAATGAAACCAAGAGTTGTTTTTTTGAAAAACATAAACAAAATTGATAAACCTCTAGCCAGGCTTCTCAAAAAGAAAAGGGAGTGGTACCAAACAGATAAAATCATGAATGAAAATGGAATTATTACAACCAATCCCTCAGAAATAGAAGCAATTATCAGGAAATATTATGAAAAATTATATGCCAACAAACTAGACAACCTGGAAGAAATGGACAAATTCCTAAGCACTTACACATTTTCAAAGGTCAAACAAGAAGAAATGGAAAACTTTAACAGACCCATAACCAGCGATGACATTGAATTAGTTATCAAAAATGTCCCAACAAATAAGAGTCCAGGACCAGATGGCTTCCCTGGGGAATTCTACCAGAAATTTAAAGCAAAGATAATACTTATCCTTCTCAAGCTGTCCCAATATAGAAAGGGAAGGAAAACGTCCTGACTCATTCTATGAATCCAGAATTACTTTGATTCCTACACCAGAGACCCAGCAAAAAAAGAGAACTACAGTCCAATATCCCTGATGAATATGGAGGCAAAAATTCTCAACACGATACTAGCAAATCGAATTAAACAGCATATAAAAAGAATTATTCACCATGATCAAGTAGGATTCATTCCTGGGCTGCAGGGCTGGTTCAACATTCGCAAATCAATCAACGTGATACATCACATTAATAAAAAAAAGAAAAGAACCATATGATCCTGTCAATGGATGCAGAAAAAACATTTGACAAAATTCAGCATCATTTCTTAACAAAAACACTCAAGAAAGTCGGGATAGAAGGAACATACTTAAACATTATAAAAGCCATTTACGAAAAGCCCACAGCTAATATCATCCTCAATGGGGAAAACTGAGAGCTTTCCTCCTGAGATCAGGAACACGACAGGGATGTCCACTCTCACCGCTGTCATTTAATATAGCGTTGGATAGTGCTAGCATCAGCAATCAGACAACAAAAGGAAATCAAATGCATCAAAATTGGCAAAGATGAAGTTAAGATTTCACTTTTTGCAGATGACATGATATTATACATGGAAAACCCGATAGACTCCACCAAAAGTCTGCTAGAACTGATACAGGAATTC
The DNA here is from genome assembly GCF_022837055.1 of Prionailurus viverrinus. NCBI lineage: Eukaryota > Metazoa > Chordata > Mammalia > Carnivora > Felidae > Prionailurus > Prionailurus viverrinus. Next base: position 18,253,368 of record NC_062566.1, read on the forward strand.
AGCAAAGTCGCAGGACACAAAATCAATGTACAGAAATCAGTTGCATTCTTATACACTAATAGTGAAGCAACAGAAGGACAAATAAAGAAACTGATCCCATTCACAATTGCACCAAGAAGCATAAAATACCTAGGAATAAACCTAACCAAAAGATCTGTATGCTGAAAACTATAGAAAGCTTATGAAGGAAATTGAAGAAGATATAAAGAAATGGAAAAATATTCCATACTCATGGATTGGAAGAATAAATACTGTTAAAATGTCAATATTACTCAAAGCAATCTACAAATTCAATGCAATCCCAATCAAATTGCACCAGCATTCTTCTTGAAGCTAGAACAAGCAATTCTAAAATTTGTTTGGAACCACAAAAGACCCCGAATAGCCAAAGCAATTTTAAAGAAGAAGACCAAAGTGGGAGGCATCACAATCCCAGACTTTGGCCTCTACTACAAAGCTGTAATCATCAAGACAGAATGGTATTGGCACGAAAACAGACACATAGACCAATGGAATAGAATAGAAACCCCAGAATTAGACCCACAAAAATATGGCCAACTAATTTTTGACAAATCAGGAAAGAATATCCAATGGAAAAAAAGACAGTCTCTTTAACAAATGGTGCTGGGAGAACTGGACAGCAACATGCAGAAGGTTGAAACTAGACCACTTTCTTACACCACTCACAAAAATAAAGTCAAAAAGGATAAAGGACCTGAATGTGAGACAGGAAACCATCAAAACCCTAGAGGAGAAAGCAGGAAAAGACCTCTCAGACCTCAGTCATAGCAATTTCTTACTTGACACATCCCCAAAGGCAAGGGAATTAAAAGCAAAAATGAACTATTGGGGCCTCATGAAGATAAAAATCTGCACACCAAAGGAAACAACCAACAAAACTAAAAGGCAACTGACAGAATGGGATAAGATATTTGCAAATGACATATCAAACAAAGGGCTAGTATCTAAAAACCTATAAAGAACTCGACAAACTCCACACACAAAAAACAAATAATCCCATGAAGAAATGGGCAGAAAACATGAATAGACACTTCTCTAAAGAAGACATCCAGATGGCCAACAGGCACATGAAAAAATTCTCAATGTCGTTCCTCATAAGGAAATACAAATCAAAACCACATTTAGATACCACCTCACGCCAGTCAGAGCAGCTAAAATGAACAAATCAAGAGACTATAGATGCTGGAGAGGACATGGAGAAACTGGAACCCTCTTGCACTGTTGGTGGGAATGCAAACAGGTGCAGCTGCTCTGGAAAACAGTGTGGAGGTTCCTCAAAAAACTCAAAAATAGATCTACTTATGATCCAGCAATAGCACTGCTAGGAATTTACCCAAGGGATACAGGAGTGCCGATGCATAGGGGCATTTGTACCCCAATGTTTATAGCAGTGCTTTCACCAATAGCCAAATTATGGAAAGAGCCTAAATGTCCATCAACTGATGAATGGATAAAGAAATTGTGGCTTATATACACAATGGAATACTATATGGGCAATGAGAAAGAATGAAATCTGGCCTTTTGTAGCAACGTGGATGGAACTGGAGAGTGTTATGCTAAGTGAAATAAATCATACGTAGAAAGACAGATACCATATGTTTTCACTCTTATGTGAATCCTGAGAAACTTAACAGAAGACTATGTGGGAGGTGAAGGAAAAAAAATATCTAGAGAAGGAGAGATCCAAACCATAAAAGACTCTTAATAACTGAGAACAATCTGAGAGTTGATAGGGGGTGGGAGGGAGAGGAGGCAGGGTGAATTCTAGAGAAGACTTTTATTGTGTCCTATGCCCAAGCACAAGGGAGACAGAACAGAGGGAAGGTACCTTCAGTCTGACTCCACAAAGACTGGGGAAAGTTTTTAAAGAGGATAAGGGAGGAAAAAAGTGACATCTAAGCACATAGAGGTGGGAAGACAGGGGAAAAGTTGGGTATGCAGCCATAGAGGACAGAACATGCTTCATCATGCATCACATGTATCATTAACATGTTAAATATCCTCCACGGGTGTGATTTTAATATTAAAAGCAAGCAAAAATCAATGAAAGATCAGCACTGGGGCCCACCATGGCACAGACTAGTTTGGTCTTGTCTTCACACAAGTCTTGGTAAGAGAGTCCCCCTTTGGTAAGTATCCTCTTTCCTCAATTCTGCAAGATATGGTACTCAAATGGCACAGGGTGTTAGCTATTAAGGAATGCTGGATTTCAAAATTAGGATTTAGGGGACCTAAGTTCAGTTCCCGCTCTCTCTCACAGGTATGGTCAAACAGTCTAAATGGGGAGTATTTGTAGGCAGGAAGTTGTCTGCTTCTGAATGCACATTTTTCCAGAATAGAAGAATAAGATATAATACTTCCCTACATTTAGCAGGCGATGTACTCACTCTCTGAAAGTCCTTATGGTATAGTTTAGGGTCAGCAGCCAAGCTCCAGTATTTGAACAAAAAAAAATAGTTCAATGGGTACATTTGGTATATTTTAGTCAATTATTCCAGGACAGTCTGAGTCTCCACCAGGGATTTTCACCAAGTTCACTATCGGTGAAAATTAATAAAGAGAAACCTCACTAAAATGGAGTGGAGTGGGCAGTGGGGAGAGCTCATGCCATATCACTGCTTATTAGCCCTTTGCAGATGTAACAAGAAGAAGCCTATAATTTTCTAGATGAAAACTTTTCTCTTTGCTCGGCAACAACCCAGCCAGTGAGAGACCATCACAACCTATTCAATGAGAAGCCACTACTATTTGAACTCCCAGTTTATTCTTATGGACTTTTTTTTTATAACAGCCTTCTCAAATCTCTCCTTTCTTCTATAAAAGAACATACTTTTCCTTTTTGTCTCCAGGCTTGCCTGTGGTTTTGTCGTATCTTCCATGTCCCAAATTGCAACTGTCTACTATTGTTGTAAACCCATCATTGCTGGTAAAATAATTGACAGCTTTATTTTTAAGGTTAAAATGATTTAGTGACAGGGAAGTGGGATCAAGAGGGGCCACCCAACAACTCTTAGGCTGATACGTGAGCAAACAGGTGCAGGTACCCACATAGTCCACTGAATACATTGCTTTCTTGCAGCACTGGAGTTTAGGATAAGTCTCTCCTGGATTTTTATCTCCAGTCCCTTTGTGCGTTGAGCTCTCTAGGTTTTATTTGTAATTTGTTTTAAGCTTTGTCCCTTCTGAAAGTACTCTTTGACCTTTAGTGTGACTCCTTTTTGGAACTAACCTGTTCTTATTGGAACTTTGCCTGTTGGACCTGGGTTGGCCCTGGTCCAATTCCTTTTGGAAGTGGGTTGTTCCTGTTGAAACTGTGCTGTTATTTTTTTTATTTTTTCTTTAGAGAAAAGCCTCTAAGAAATGGGCTCCTAATCATCAAAATGCTTGAGGGTGCTATCACCTTCTAGGACCCTGGCTAGTCTTGTGTTTTAAAACAGTACTCCTCCTTTTTCACATTTTTAACAAAGTGGATTGACTACCAAAAGTAATTTATAACCTCAGTAGCCATTATGGAGAATGTTCAATCTCCTCAAACTTGTTTTCTCAAAATTAAATTAAAAAGCTACAGCCAAAACATAGGAGACTCTTAAAAACTGAGAACAAACTGAGGGTTGATGGCAGGTGAGAGGAGGGGGGGGTTGGTGATGGTTATTGAGGAGGGCACCTGTTGGGATGAGCACTGGGTGTTGTATGGAAACTAATTTGACAATGAATTTCATATTTAAAAAATCCCCAAAAATATTAATCTTAAGGCAAAATTCTTTTATTTTGAGAAATTTATCAGTGGAGTATCACTTAGATTAAGATGTAAAGCTGTATTTACTATCAACTATAGCTAAAGTATGGAAAGAGCCCAAATGTCCATCGATGGATGAATGGATAAAGAACATGTAGTATATATATACAATGGAGTATTACTCGGCCATCAAAAAGAATGAAATCTTGCCATTTGCAACTATCTGGATGGAACTGGAGGGTATTATGCTAAGTGAAATTGGTCAGTCAGAGAAAGACAAAAATCATATAACTTCACTCATGAACTTTAAGAGATAAAACAGATGAACATAAGGTAAGGGAAGCAAAATAACATAAAAACAGGGAGGGGGACAAAATAGAAGAGACTCATAAATATGGAGAACAAACTGAGGGCTATTGGAGGGGTTTTGGGAGGGGGGATGGGCTAAATTGGTGTGGGACACTAAGGGATCTACTCTTGAAATCATTGTTGCACTATATGCTAACTAATTTGGATGCAAATTTTAAAAAAATAAAATAAAATAAGAAGTTCTATAGAGAAAGAAAATAATGTAAATCAGAAATATATATATATATATATATATATATACACATAAAGTAAGGAAGAACATCAGAGAACATATAAATAAAGGTAAATTATTTCTCTATTTTTTCTTTAAAAAATAATAAAAAGCTACAGCTCTCCCCATTTTTTAAAACTGAATGGGAGACCAATTTAATTTGTACCTAGAGGCTGACAAATGTTTTTAGGATTATTTTTTAATGTTTATTTATTTTTGAGAGAGGGAGTGGCAGAGAGAGAGGGACACAGAATATTAAGCAGGATCCAGACTGTCAGCACAGAGCCCAACACGGGGCTTGAGCTCACAAACTGCAACATCTAACCCTAACCCTAACCCTAACCAGTTCTCTTGCACCCTAGATGAGTCACTTAAAAGAAAGACTTCTAAAGTTCTTTATTTTCAACTCTGTAAAATAAAGTCCCATAAATAAATCAAGTACCTCACTGTTTCTGATGTTATTGTCAACAACCAGGACATTAGGAAAAAAACAAAAACACGAAAACCAAAAAAAACACCCAAAAACACAACAAACAAACAAACAAACAAAAACCCTCTTCACTGTTGGTGGGAATGCAAACTGGTGCAGCCACTCTGGAAAACAGTGTAGAGTTTCCTCAAACGATTGTAAATAAAATTACCCTACAACTCAGCAATAGCACTACTAAGAATTTATCCAAGGGATACAGGAATACTGATTCATAGGGGCACATGTACCCCAATGTTTATAGCAGCATTTTCAACAATAGCCAAATTATGGAAAGTGCCTAAATATCCATCAACTGATGAATGGATAAAGAAGATGTGGTTTATATATACAATGGAATACTACTTGGCAATGAGGAAGAATGAAATCAGGCCATTTGCAGCAACATGGATGGGGGAAGGGAAGGGTAAAAATAGTTACAAACAGAGAGGGGAAGTGGCAAACCATAAGAGATTCTTAAATACAGAGAACATACTGAGGGTGGATGGGGGCGTAGGGGGAGAGGGGAAAATGGGTGATGGACACTGAGGAGGGTACTTGTTGGGATGAGCACTGGGTGTTGTATATAAGCAATGAACCAGGGGAATCTACCCCAAAAACCAAGAGCACATTTTACACACTTTTTTTTTGCCAATTTGACAACGAATTATTTTTTTAAAAATCATATTTAAATAGCTTTTCTGTATGAATTTTTATGTTCAAGTATGTAATATTAGCATAAACAAAATTTCTCAATGATTATAAAAAAAAGGGGGAGCGCCTGGGTGGCTACGTCGGTTAAGCGTCTGACCTTCCGCTCAGGTCATGATCTCGTGGTTTGTGAGTTTGAGCCCCTCGTCAGGCTCTGTGCTGACAGCTCGGAGCCTGGAGCCTGCTTCGGATTCTGTGTCTCCCCATCTCTCAGCCCCTCCCCTGCTCATGCTCTGTCTCTCTCTGTCTCTCAATAATAAATAAATGTTAAACAATTTTTTTTAAAAAGAAAAAATTATTAGCAAATTAAGGAATTCAGGTGCTTAAGCCCTCTGGCCAGTCTCTCCAATGTCCTCCTAATTCCCAGTGATGGGGCTCTGAGGAAATACAAGGGTTCTTTCCAATACTTTTTTAATCAGCACAAAGAAACCACTCTCCAGATTGGGAATAAATATCTCCTTATTGACATGGGAGATATATTCTTTGGTGCTCTACCCCACTGCTATAAAGCCACTGCTATAGAATACTAAAACAGTTCAAATACTGGGGATATCAAATAAAACTTAACATGTACCTGTCTCTGAACCTATCCCCCCTTTTTATTTTGGCCCTTTGAGATCTACCAACCCTTTTTTCCTTAATTTTCACACCCGTATTCATTTATTGAGATGAAATTTTTAGAAAAGCATCATTTCTTCCAAAATGGAGACATACTTCTAGAGTTTTTACAGTAGTAATCAAAATAGCCAACCAGTTAAATTAAATGACCCTAGAACACCTTTTATTTGTTTCATCTCTGATAGTACTATAGCTGAGTCTGGGGACACTGATTATTTGACCCTATTGGATAAGTTTCTGCTCTCTTTAGGGGTGAAACTTTTAACTGTTATTTGTAGAATCTACAGTGCACCTCCCACAAAGATTCAAATAGATCTTTCAAAACTTCTCTCCAGAATTAATCAATACCCTATAAAGAATACTTTCAAGGCATCAAACACATAACAGAAAATTACAAGGCTCAAGGCCTCATTATCCTCTGCACTAGTCCCTGTAATACCTGTATTTTACCTGTGAGAAAACCCAATTGCTGAAAATGGAAATCTTTCCAGGACCTTTGAGCAATAAATAACATTTATTATAATTGGCACCCTCTTGTTCCTAATACCCGTCAGATACTGACATCCATTCCCACTGAAAGCAACTTTTTTACTATAATTGATCTATGCAGTGCCTTTTTCAGTTTTACATTTGATAATCATAGACAATATCTTTTTGCTTTTGGTTGGTAAGAACAGAAATACATTGTGGACAGTAATGCCCCAGGGTATCACCGAGATTCCTTATTTTTCAGAAATATTAAAAGCTAATTTGAATACTATAAAGCTTTCGGTGGGCTCCACTTTGTTCAATACATGGATTGTTTGCTTTTCTGCTTCTTTTCTCAAACCTCTTCACAGGAAGATAATATCCACCTGTTACAACCTTGTTCCTTTAAGGCCCTACAGGAACTTAAAATCTCCAAAGAAAAAATTGCAGTTTGCTTCAACTCAGGTTCAGTAATTAGGGTATCTGATCTCAGAATAAACAAACAAACAAACAAACAAACAAACAAAAAACATATTTAGATCCAGAACAAGATCCCTCACAAAGGCTTACTGTTGACAGATCACCTTTTGACTTTCTAAGAAATCTACATGAAATCCTATAATCTATGGTGATTTTTCATGGAATGATGATGATTCTTATTTAAAGGATGAAAATGGTAAGTATTACATTGGGCAAGCAATTGCAATTGTTTATTAAGTCATCAAAGCATCATTTTATATATGTGGCTGATTTGGCAGGGCAAGCTGAGTCATAAACCCTTAATTGAAACTTAGGTACTTGTATCTTAGCCATGAATAACACCACAAAAATTTATACCAATAGTCTGTATGCATTTGGGATAGCTCATAAATTCATAATGTTGTGAAAACAATGCAGTTTCCTTACTCAGATGAAAATAAAATTAAAAGTCTTCGGTGTCCAAAATGCATTAGATGGCATGCATTTGCTGACAGGTCTCATTATTATTAAGTTTCCTGGGCATTCCAGACTCAACTCTCTGGAGGCTGAAGGGAACCATCTCACTGATATTTCTGCCAAAACCACTGCTATCAAGAAAACCAGTAGCCAAACTATAACTTAACTAATGTGAGTTCACTCTTTGGTGAATTACAGATAGAGACTACATCAAGTGGAGTTGTCACACAAAGGAAACTTTATTTGCAGCAAATAAGGAAATCATGCAACTTCCAAAGCTGTGATGCCTCAAGCAGGGTTGAGTGAGTTTCTTTTATTTAGGGTTAGGATAAATATTCAGAAAGGGGAGTTTTATCATCATATGTCGTGGTGGGCACAAAGTTGTACATATATATCAAGGAAACATGTCTATACATACATTACATGTTATATTACTGAGGTTTGTGCTCTTCTCTGGACAGAGATTTTGACATTTTAATGAGGTAGAGGTTAACTGTTGGTCACTTCATGGTCCATCTGTACAGGCATGAATTGTTCAAGTTCAAATTGGCCTAGGCTGGTTGGAGTTCTTCCTGTTGTTTACCGCTAAAAGATAAGGCCAAACACTCCTGTGAAGAAGAAGAGGGTTCAGTGGAGGTCTTTCTGGTAACAAAATCCCTCCCATGGTTTTATTTTGCTCCTCATTAGTGAGGGGCATCAGGTGAAAGTCGTCTGTAGCTACTTCCTGCTGAACATGGATATAGTCATAGGATTGATAGAAGAGCAGAATTTTTTTCTCAGCTAGTTTTAGGTATGTTTGTGGGTCACCAAGTTTAACCCCAAGGTGTTCATACCCTTTTTCTACTACCATCTGTAATTTTATGGCCTCTATGCAGTATGCACAAATTGTACCATACACTTTAAGTATGCAAGGTCCAAATAGTAAAAAAAGTAGTAGGATTAATAGTGACCCCAGAAAGGAAAGAAACCATGTAATACTGGATAGTGCTGTTTTATAGCCTGCAGAACCTCACCAGGGAATTATCTCTTTTGGTTAAAAGTATGTAGCCAAGTTTCCTTGTCCAGAATATTTTTATATATTTATCTATACTTTACTTGAAGTATTAATATAGGTATAGCATGAGGTGTGTATATATATATATATATATATATATATATATATTTTAAATATCTATATAATATAGTTATAATGTTATATAGTTTATAATATATAGTATATAATATATTATATATAAATATATAATGATAAATTATATATATTATATAAATATATATATAATTATAATATAATATAATTTCCCTCTTCCATATGCTAATAAGTAGTCTAGGGTCAGTCTATTGTCTAACACTGGATTCTAAGGAATCCAGAGAAATGTTTAAGTATTTGAGGGTGTTGCCTATATTTTTATCTAATGTCCCTAGTGTATTAGATTCCTTAGAGTAACTTTATGATATATGAAACTTCCCCAAATCGTGGCTAATCCCAAAGCCAATCCAATGCCAGCCTGGATCAGTCCTAGGGCTTTTTTTCCCATTGAAAAGATTAGTATGATTGCATATGGTAATTCTCCTGGGACTCATTAGACCCAAAGTACATTGTCCAAGAAACTGGACATTATCAATGCACACATGAACAAAAATTGTGAACATAAAATTTCCAGCTGGAGAACAGCCCATTTGAAGCTAATGATTGGGTGATCCACAAATGAATAATATACCCTTGATTGTGTGCAGAATCTGCAGGACTGGGTTGAGTCAAGCCAGTTAAACAACTTGAGGCCCCAGATTGGGCTGCCTCTGCATATAGAAGACAAAGGTCCATTCCATGTGACTGCATGATTTATTTGATCCCAGGTCATCACTGTTAAATGCCTTGGGTGGTAAATAGAGAAGTTCCCCAAATCCTGTAGGTTTGGCCAATCCTGTCCATGCCCTACACTGATCTTTCTGCAGTTGTACTATTATATTCCTTTTCTGAATACCAGCGAGTCTCATTTGAAAATTAATTATCATAAACATTAAAAGGAACTATAGAAAATAGACCTTCTTGACTACCATTACCTGTATCAGAAGTGCATTTATAACATGGTTTTTGCATTGAGATGCAATTTAAGAATGATATTCTCTTCCACTCCATTTGGTATCATTGATAATAGAAGCAAGATTTACATGTTGAATTTCTCTGTGGCTATGGAAGGGGGAGTTTCAAATGATTTAGGGGAATGCATAACACATTTTATGTCAAGATCATTTATACAGGATGAAATACAGACCTTCCAATTTTGGTTTGTAAATCCAACAGTTCTTTAGGTAGTTTCCCTTTGCTGTGATCTTACTTATATTTACTAGGGAACTTACCTCCCAAGGATGCTCCAGTGTATTTATAGTTTTTGACATCTTTAGGATAATAGTGACAAGAACCAACATGAGGAAGATATTTGTTTTACTTTTTATTTATTTTTTTCTTTTTTTTAATTTAAATTCAAGTTAGTTGAAACCAATACTGTAATATTGGTTTCAGGAGTAGAATTTAGTCATTCATTACTTAGATATAACATCTAGTGCTCACCCTAACAAGTGCCCTCCTTAATTTCCATCACCCATTTAGTTGATACCCCCACCCATCTCCCTTCCAGAAACACGCAGTTTGTTCTGTTTATTTAAGAGTCTCTTATGGATTACCTCCCTCTCTGTTTTTATCTTATTTTCCTTTCCTTTCCCCTATGTTCATCCTTTTTTTTGTTTCTTAAATTCCACATATGAGTGAAATCATATATTTGTATTTCTCTGACTGACTTATTTAGCTTAGCATAATATACTCTAGTTCCATCCACATTGTTGCAGATAGTAAGATTTTATTCTTTTTGATAACCTAGTAATATTCCATTATGTATATATACACACATACATACACATATATATCTGTATCTTTATCATCTATCTATATCTATCTATGTCTATATCATCTATTTATATATCTTTCCTTGATTTGGTTACTATTGATAGCACTGCTATAAACATTGGGGTGTATGTGCCCCTTTGAATCAGCATATTTGTATTCTTTGGATAAATACCTAGTAGTGTAATTGTTGGGTCATTATTTTTAATTTTTTGAGGTACCTCCATACTGATTTCCAGAGTGGCTGCACCAGTTTGCATTCCCAACAACAGTGCAAAACTGTTCTCCTTTCTCTGCATCTTCACCAACACCTGTTGTTTCCTGACTTGTTAATTTTAGGCATTCTGACAGGTGTGAGGTTGTATCTCATTGTGGTTTTGATTTTGTATTTCCCTGATAGTGGGTGTTTGTTTTAAAATCAGAGCAGAGAGAGCAGGAAGAGCTGCCAGCCAGCCACCAGTCCCATAGAGCTCAGCATGAAGGAGGGCGGGAGCTAGGGAAAGAGGGCAGCAGGAGTAGAAGTGCCAGGTCAGGGAAAGGAAGAAATAAAAGGAGCACTGGAGGAGGAAAAGCCAGTGATTGAGTGAGGGTGCCCATGAAAATTCCTGGTAAGTGCTTTAATGACATTGTGATTATTTAGGAGAATGCCCTTCTTCCTGGGGGACAACAACTGAAGAGTTTAGAGCATTTTCATTTGGACCCATGAATGCCCAATGAACAGATACTTGACACCTACATGTAAACTTCAGATCTTAGCACAACCATAAGGCTTGTCCTTTGTGTGAGGAGGAGATAGCTCATGTTCTGTGGAAATGAGCCAGTAGCAACAACTTGATGCAGTTGCTGGATCTGGTTTGGAAGAAGTGGAATTGAGCTAGGAATATTACCTAGAAGAGACAGAGTCCACTGTAATTCCCCATGGATCTTTTAAACATGTGGACACACATTTGCAAAATAGGTTTGATCCTGGGATAAGACTGGAGGTGGCTGTGAAAACAGACCTGGAAACCAACTGGGCTGGTCACCACCATCATTACCACCTGTGAGCAGTTGCTCCTCCTCCCCTGCAATACCTATGGTGATGGCCAGAGGGCAGACTTCTGGTGTGACATCAAGAAGGCTGACTTCTACCTGGTTGAAAGGAGTGAGCAGAATAAGAAGACCATTGAGGGGAGTATAGGTGGCTCAATCGGTTAAGCATCTGACTCTTGGTTTCAGCTCAGGTCATGATCTCATGGTTTGTGAGTTGGAGCCCTGCATCGGGCACTGTGCTGTCATGCAGAGTCTGCCTGAGATTCTCTCTCTCCTTCTCTCTCTGCCCCTCCTCCTCTCTCTCTCTGTCTCAAAATAAATAAACTTTAAAAAAAGACCATTGAAACTCCAGAAGACATCAGAGATAGTGTCTGATTGGGATGAGTTTCTGCGGCAGACCCTGAGGAGAGGTTTCAGTCCCCCTGGTGCACTGGTAGAGGGCATCTATAATGGAAGGAATCCTTTAGATCTCATTGATCCTGGCTCTAGGTTAGAATGTTAAGCTTTCCAAGACTCACTGATTACTTGATTTTTACTGAAGCTGCATTAGAAAGAACTTGAAAGTTCTGATAATTTTGAGAATTTGGTTGTATTACTTGGATCCATTTCTTCATCAGGTAGGTTGGGCTGCTCGGTAAGGATATGAGCTTTAGCCCCCACTAGCCATCTGACATCTGAAGCCAAATGACAAGAGATTTTGCCAAAGTGAAAGATGAGGAGGAAGAGCAATTGCCATCATACTTATTTAGGGACAAGTGATTAGCACTCATTTATTCTCTGTAAATATGAAATGGGAAGCTGTGGACCCCTGGTCACCTTGTGGGATCTCTCCTACTACAGTAGTAAAGCTTTCTTATGAGAAGTACTTCTTGGTGGAAATGGATGATTTGAAATCAGAAAATCATTCAAGGTGATCTTTTGTATGCCATGCCCACAGTCCTGGTATTTTCCCCATGCAATGGAGTCTGAAAAATGCTTTACACCTCAGCCACCCTCCTGGATACCCTGGCCAAGAATTTGATTGGACCAAATACCTCAAACAGTGTGGTGCTGAAACTACTCCCCAGAGGTGCCTTTTTCCGCTAATTTCTGAGCATGAATTTAAAGAGAATATGAAGCTTGAGACAGTGAACACTCTTATCCCTGAAGAAGTGTGTGTTGCCACCATTACTGAAGTGAGAGGCTCCTACCGGTGGCTCCAGGTGGGTTCTAAGGAGCTCATACATGAATGTACTATAATTGTAGAATCCATGGATGTATTTCCTTTGGGCTGGTGTGAAACCAATGCCCATGTCCTCAGTGCCCCTAACAGAACACAAGTACACAAGTGGAGGAAATTTTTCTGGTTCAATCAGAAAAACAAATGCCATCCTCCAGCACTATCAATGAGAACCTGATGAATTAAGAGCAGAACTCCCCAGATGATTAATGGAAAATGACACTTTACAAGGATATACTTCAACCACCGTTGCTTCTCAGGGCTATATCTTAACTAAGAATCCATGAGCTGCCTCAATTTGTAGGACATGGTAACTATATTCTGGTCCTCAGAGAGGTACTCACTTTACTTATCAATGCAGCCTATAAACCCAGTCTTGTCCTTCAAGAGTTGCAGCTGAATAAATATTCTGTGTGGCATGGATGTAGGGAGGTCCTAAAAGTCAAATACAAAGGAAAGAGTTACTGGGCTACTGCTGAGGTAGTGAAGATAGTGGGTTTGGTGCCTGAGTTCTGCTGTCAAACCTACATCAGACTGGAGATCTGTCCTCATCTCCCCATCCCTTGGGTGGTTCTTACCAAGTATTCTTAGAACTGCTCTGTGCTTACAAAGACCAGTATACACACTGTATGGGAAGAAGAAAAATAAAAGAATTGGGAGGCCACCTGGTGAGCATAGTAAGTTATCATGTGCCCTGAAAAAAAAAAAAAAACAGTAAGAGGAGGAAGAGGCAGAAAAATATTTTGACGCATAGAAGAAATACTCCTCTGCATCTGTTGATAACGCCTCAGGAGGCTTGCCCCAGGGAAGTGGGAGTGAAAATGAGGATGACCCAGGTGTAAAGGAGGAGGATTTCCTAAGTGAAGGCAATATATCTGAGCAATAGGACGAGCTATAGGAAGAGTCAGAAGTGTCAGGAAAAAAAAAATCATGTTACTCTTCTCCCATCCAAAACGAGATATATGCATTGGGGCATCCAGATAGACAAGAAAAAAAGAGCTTCACACTTTTTCATTTTCTGATGATGAGAATAAACCTCCTTCACCAAAGGATTGAAGCTGCTGAAAGGCTTCACCTGGACAGTAACCTCCGAAGTGGCAAGTGACAGATATTGTTGTGTTCATCATATACATTGATCATGCTCCATTAACAAGAATATTTCTAGACCAGGAAATTGATGGGCAGGCCCTGTTGCTCCTTACCCTCCCAAGAGTGTGTGGGCTTAAAATTGGGCCCTGAAATCGAACTCTGCCATCACATAGAGAGGATCAAATTTGCTTTTTATGAACAGTTTGCCAACTTAGAAGGACAACTGAAGTGGGCTGTGTCTTTGAAGCACAAATGTAGCAAATCCTCCTCCCCACCCTACAAGTGAAGCTGAAACAGTCCTGGGGGCTTTGGCCCTGCAGAGTTGGCTTGGTATCTGCACCTTCAGGGAAAGAGGGCCCACACTGAGGAAGCAAATCCTGCATAGAAGTGGCTATCCTGCCAGGGTAAATGTGGGCATCTCTTGGTCAGAGGGTTACAATTTCAAAGAAGATAAAGGTTGTGAAGAAAAGATTCATGTAAAAAGAATAAGAATTTCCAGAGGTGTAGCATGGAAATGAAGAAAAATTTAGTCTGCTGGGAAGCACCTTTATTGTTGTTTTCTTTTTGCTTGGTTCCTTCCCATTGTAGACTAAAACTTGTTCTCTGCTTTCTCTTTCTTGGAAACAGTCAACATAGCTTTAAGTTAGCAGTGATTTGGGACTGTGCCTAAGGCACATCAGTGATTCATTGTCATTGTGTTTTTAAGCTCTTTAAAATTAAAACACTTCATTTTTGGATGATTATGTGGCTCTAGGGTTTTGAATTGTATAGTCACACTTTGTTCCATTTTAAAATATATTCATAAGGAAAAAATAAAATAAGATCCAAGCAGGGGAGACGAGAACATTAAATAATTTGTCATGTATTAACAATAAGCTGTAACATTTATTATCAAATAGTCTCAGAGACAATGATTTAATCTTTTGTTTTTAATTTCCATTTTCTTTTATTTAATTTACATCCAAGTTAGTTAGCATATAGCACAACAATTATTTCAGGGGTAGATTCCTTAATTCCCTTACCCATTTAAAGCATTCCCCCTCCCACAACCCCTCCAGTAACCCTCTGTTTGTGCTCCATATTAAGGAGTATCTTATGTTTTGTCCCCATCCCTGTTGTTATGTTATTTTTGCTTCCTTTCCCTTATGTTCATCTGTTTTGTATCTTAAAGTCTTCATATGAGTGAAGTCATATGATATTTGTCTTTTTCTGACTGACTAATTTCGCTTAGCATAATACCCTCTAGTTCCATCCACCTAGTTGCAAATGGCAAGATTTCATTCTTTTTGATTGCTAGTAATACTCCACTGTGTGTGTGTGTGTGTGTGTGTGTGTGTGTAAACACACCACATCTTCTTTATCCATTCATCCATCAATGGACATTTGGGCTCTTTCCATACTTTGGCTGCTGTTGATAGTGCTGCTATAAACATGGGGGTGCATGTGTCCTTTCAAAACAGCACACCTGTATCTCTTGGATAAATACCTAGTAGTGCAATTGCTGGGTCGTAGGGTAGTTCTATTTTTAGTTTTTTGAAAAAGCTCCATACTGTTTTCCAGAGTGGCTACACCAGCTTGCATCCCCACCAACAATGCAAAAAAGATCCTCTTTCTCAGCATCCTTGCCAACACCTGTTGTTGCCTGAGTTGTTAATGTTAGCCATTCTGACAGGTGTGAGGTGGTATCTCATTGTGGGTTTGATTTGTATTTCTCTGATGATAAGTGATATTGAGCATTTTGTCATGTGTCGGTTGGCCATCTGGATGTCTTCTTTGGAGAAATGTCTATTGATGTCTTTTGCCCATTTCTTCACTGGATTATTTGTTTTTTGGGTGTTGAGTTTGATAAATTCTTTATAGATTTTGGATACTAATCCTTTATCTGATATGTCATTTGCAAATATCTTCTCCCATTCTGTTGGTTGCCTTTTAGTTTTGCTGAATGTTTCCTTTACTGTGCAGAAGCTTTTTATTTTTGGTGAGGTCCCAATAGTTAATTTTTGCTTTTGTTTCCCTTGCCTCTGGAGACGTGTTAAGACGTTGCTGCAGGCAAGATCAGAGAAGTTTTTGCCTGCTTTCTCCTTGAGGATTTTGATGGCTTCCTGCCTTACATTGAGGTCTTTCATCCATTTTGAGTTTATTTTTGTGTATGTTGTAAGAAAGTGGTCCAGGTTCATTCTTCTGCATGTTGCTGTCGAGTTTTCCGAGTACCATTTGCTAAAGAGACAGTCTTTATTTCACCGAATATTCTTTGTTGCTTTGTCAAAGGTCAGTTGGCCATACGTCGGTGGGCCTGGAATCAAACAATAAGACTGAGTAAACAAGAAGAGTGGAACTAGTAACAGATAGAAATTACTGTGGTATAGGGTCACCCGGGTGGCTCAGTTGGTTGAGCATCCGACTTCAGCCCAGGTCATGATCTCACAGTTCATAAGTTCGAGCCCCGTGTCGGGCTCTGTGCTGACAGCTCAGAGCCTGGATCCTACTTCAGATTCTGTGTCTCCCTCTCTCTCTGCCCTATCCCCATTCATGCTCTGTCTCTCTCTGTCTTAAATTTTTTTTCAACGTTTATTTATTTTTGGGACAGAGAGAGACAGAGCATGAACGGGGGAGGGGCAGAGAGAGAGGGAGACACAGAATCGGAAACAGGCTCCAGGCTCTGAGCCATCAGCCCAGAGCCTGACGCGGGGCTCGAACTCACGGACCGCGAGATCGTGACCTGGCTGAAGTCGGACGCTTAACCGACTGCACCACCTACGCGCCCCTGTCTCTCTCTGTCTTAAATAAAACATTAAAAAAATTTTTTTAAATAAAAAAAGAGAAATTACTGTGGTATAAACCTGAACACCCATAGCCATTGAGGCTCTGCTCACCTTGTGATTGTCTTCTTAATACAAGTTTTAGGTCAGTGACTGGCTCACAAGGTTGTTTATCGTCATGTAGTTGCTGGTAGCATGTACTGCTGGGTCTTGGTGTAGATGCCTTTTTATTCTATTATGATGGATCCGAGTTACAACTTCCTTTAATTTCATTTCATTTTATTTTATTTTACTGTAAAGTTTTTATTTTAATTCCAGTTAGCTAATGTACAGTATTATATAAGTTTCAGGTGTGCAATATAGCCATTCAACACTTCTATACATCACTCGGTACTCATCATGACAAGTGTGCTTCTTAATCCCCATCGCTTATTTCACCCATTTCCCCACCCACCTCCTCTTTGTAACCATGAGTTTTTTCTTCATAGTTAGAGTCTGTTTCTAGGTTTCTCTCTCTCTCTCTGTCTCTCTGTCTCTCTCTTGCTTGTTTGTTTTGTTTCTTAAATTCCACATATGAGCAAAATCATGAGTAAAATCATATGGTATTTGTCTTTCTCTGACTGACTTGGTTCACCTAGCATTATACTCACTAGCTCCATCCATGTCAAATGGAGGTTACAGTCTTCCTGAAGACTTCAGTCTGCAATGGCACAATTTCATTATTTTTATGGCTGAATTATATATATACAGGGCCTTGTGCATATAGGTGGATGGTTGTTGTCCTGGAGTGACCCACTTTTCCAAATTTTGAGGTATACCCAGTCCCCAGGTATATATGGGTGAAATTTAGTTTTAGTGGGTGGAGGGAAGAAAAGTTTTCCATTCTTGTTGATTACATTCACCATCTTTCATAGCTAATTATATGCTTAATGGCTAGCTAAACCTCCATGTCTGGGTGAGGAGGAGTCAAGATATTTTGTAAAGGGCCTCCCACTTGTCATTTTGAATAGACCAAGCTTTAGTTTGTGCTTTGAGGCAGCTCTCCTTCTGGTAAGAACCACTTGTAGTAACTTTAACCAATTTTTCTGTGTTTCCTGGCATAGCTTTGGCAGGGTCTTTTTCAGAGTTATGTTAGCCTGTTCTGTCTTCCTGGAAGACTTAGGTCTCCAGGTAGACTCTAACCTCAATTTGATATTTAAGGCTTTTCTTACCTCAGAAATGATTTGTTTTAATTTTTATGTATTTATTTTTTAAATTATAGTATAATTAACATACAGCGTTATATTAGTTTCATGTGTACAATATAATGATTCAATAATTCTATACATTATTCAGTACTCTAGAAAGTAAAATACTAAGTGAAATAAAAGAAAGAAAATTACCCTATGATTTCACTCATATGTGGAATTTAAGAAACAAAACAAATTTTTAAAAAGACCAAAATACTAAGTAATTTTTGAAGGTCAATTGCCAAGGTCATTCAAAATTAAGGATTATTATTATTATTATTATTTTATTAAGGCTTTTGTTACTTTATTAGCTCTTTCTATCCTTTAAGCAAAGGCCTCAGACCATGAAGTGAATGTATCCACAAACACAAAAAGCACTGGCATTACAGTAAAGTCTGTTCACAGATACTCCCCTGGCATTATCCCCCAGATCTGTATTGCTATAGCTAGAGGGGGTAACAAAGGTCTGGATCATACATTATATATCTGGCATTAGGCACATTGGTTTGTTATTTTCTCAGTAAGTTCCTTCATTCCCGGGGTGCTCATAATCTTTATTAATCACAAGTATAGAGCTTCCCTATCATAAAAGGCTGGGTCATGTATACTCTTAAGGAGTCCCTAAGGAGTCTGATTAGGTACCCAGATTCTCATATTGTCATTTGTCATTCATTCTCTGATTATTTGAGATAATTGATAGCCTAATTTGATACCTTCTTTTATCTCATTCTAGGAATATGCTTGAGTGAGCATATATAGTGGTAGGGAGGGAATTAATGGCATTTGTAAAATCTTCCCAGAGTTGGTGGGCTTATCTGAAGCCACATCAGCCATATTATTTTCCTTTATTACTTCTGAATGTCCTTTTTGATGACCTCTGCAACGAACGATTGACAATTATTTAGGCTTAGATACTGCTTCTAGAAGCCTGTGGATTTCCTTGCCATATTTAATTTCTTTATTTTTACTATTTAACAGTTTTCTTTCCCTCCATATGGCTTCACAGGAATGTATTACAGAGAAGACATATTTAGAATGAGTGTAAATAGTTAACATCTTGTTTTTCTCCAGTTCTAGTGCTCTGGGTAGAGTAATTATTTCTCTGTTTTGTGCTGAGGTGCCTGGGACCAGTATCTTAGACTCTACAAGAGTATTTAGGAGAACTACTGCATATCCTTCCTTCCTTAGTCTGTTTTCCATAAAACTGCTAACATCTACAAATAATATTTCCACTGCACTGGACAGAGGCTCACTCTGGAAACCTTTGTGACTAGAGTAAACTTGATCAACTACTTATGGAAAATCCTGGGTATCTCAGTGATAAAGGTTGGAGTGGCTGGATTTAAGGTGTGACATGGCTTTAGCTTTATTTGGGGTTTATTTATCATCATGGCCTGATATTTTAGTATTCTATTTGGAGACAGCCACAGACATCCCTTGATTTCTAGTAAACTAGAAGCCTGGTGTGGGGTCCAAACTATCATAAGCTGGTCTGTAGTTAGTTCTCCTTCTTTTTTTAAGTTTATTTATTTATTTTTAGGGTGGAGGGGCAGAGACAGAGAATCCGAATCACGTTTCGTGCTGTTAGCACAGAGCCCCACAAAGCCTCTATCTCAGTAACCCCGAGATCATGACCTGAACGAAGATCAAGATTTGGACTCAGAGGAGTTGAGATGGCAGAGCAGTATGGAAACTCTGATCTTGTCTTATCCCTGAAACACAACTAGATTAGCACCAAACAATTTTGAACACCTAGGAAATTGATCAGAGGATCAATGCAACAGTCTGCATAACTTGAGCCACAGAACTTGACAGGTACATGGTGTACAGAGGTGAATTGGGGGTAGAGGCTGCAGAGGGTAAGAATCCTAGAGAGGAGAGAGTACAGAGAGTAAGAGAAAGGGAGAGAGTGTGGCACAATGGGATTGTGTAAGAAAAGTATTCCCCACAAAAGAGCTGAAAATAAATAGAAAGAAAGAGTGAAAACACTCACAGGGGGCTGAACAAAATATGTTCTGCTAAGCCACTGACAGGAAGGAAAGAGCGGGTTTCAATGACGTAAGGATTCTATAAAGAGTGGAGTGCAGAGTGTGAAGTTTTGGAGTTCAATGCCTGGCGATTCTTTGGTGAGGAAGCAGGGAGAATCCCTGGGAGCAGGCAGTATGTTCTGAGGGGTCTGTGTAACACACAGGGAGAAGTGATTCTCCTGTTTGGAGTGCATTTGGTATAGGCCATATGGCCTCACCATAAGCAAAGGTCCCAGCAGACACCAGAGAGCAACCACATTTGCTGCTGTTGGGACAAAGACACCAGAGTGCAGCAAAACCTGGTGCCAGCTGTGTGTTGTGATTTGCCATAATCTCTGAACCTCAGCAACTGCACAATCACATGAATGTTTTCTGGGGCAAGTGGCACCAGGCCATTGCTCAGTCAGATCCTCCCTTAGACAGCATGGGTCCAAACAAGTGTGAGGCTTTGAAACACAAATTCATCTGAGATAAAACCCTGGAGGGAGGTGCTGCCTGGCAGGGGACAGCTTGGACACAGACATTGTAGCAGCAGGGAGTGAGCACAGGCCTGAGACAAAAGAGAGGAACTTGAGTCCAAGTCAGTGAGAGTGTGAAGTTCCTGCACCAGAGACTGGGGAGCTGGGTGAAGCTATCTTTACCTCTCCTGCATGTGGGCATGTGTGCACACACGTGTCCATACACATGGTTCCATCCCAGTAAGATAAGCAGTGCCACCTAGTGGAGAACAGAGCCATTACATGAAGCCCCGCCCAACTGTGCCCTCCAAGCACATCCCCCAGGAGACTAGTACAAATCCCTCCACCCGCAGTGTGTATGGACTATAGAGTCCTTCATACTTTCAGTCCTAGGGGAAATTGGATGTAATTTCATCCAAGATTCATTCTGCTTGCAGGATATTTTATTTGTTAATTTTCTTTGTTTCTGTTTTTGCTTATTTTTTTCTTCTTTCTTTCTCTTTATTGGATACAGAAAGAGAAAAAAATATTTTATTTGTTACTTTACTTTTTATTGTTTAAATGTTTTATTCTATTTCATTTTGGTTATATATATATATATATATATATATACATATATATATGTATATATATGTATATATATATATATAGTAATGTTTATTTATTTTTGAGAAAGAGAGAGGGACAGAGCATGAGTGGGGGAGGGGCAGAGAGAGAGGGAGACACAGAATCCGAAGCAGGCTGCAGGCCTTGAGCTGCCAGCACAGAGCCCAATGTGGGGCTTGAACTCATGAACTGTGAGATCATGACCTGAGCCAAAGTCAGACACTTAACTGACTGAGCTACTCAGGCTCCCCTATATAATATTTTTCTAACTAAAAAAATTTTCTTACCTATTTTTTCTTTTCTTTCCCTTTTCTCTCCATTAAGCTTTTTCAACAAGCAGAATGAAACACATCTAGGATCTATCTTCATTTATTTAATTTTTTGGTTTGTTTTTTAATTTTTTAATTTAATTTTTTTAAGTTTATTATTTTTTCTTTCTCCAAAATGAAAAAAAAAATGAAATTCACACCAAAAGAAAAACAGGAAGAAATGATGGCCCAAGACTTAATAAACACAGATATAAGATGTCTGAAATAGAATTTAAAACCATGACTATGAGAATACTAGCTGGGGTTGAAAAACACATAGAAAACAGCAAAGAATCCCTTTCTGTGGAGATAAAAGAACTAAAATCTAGTCAGGCCAAAAATAAAAATGTTATAACTGAGATGCAATCTTGAATAAATGCCACAACGGCAAGGATGGATGAAGCAGAGTAACGAATCAGCGATGTAGAAGATAAAATTATGGAAAATAATGAAGCAGGAAAAAAGAGGGAAACAAAGGCAAAAGATCATGATACAAGACTTAGATTACTCAGTGACATTAACAAGTAATAACATCTGAATCATAGGACTCCCAGAAGATTAAGAGAGAAAAGGGGTCAGAAGATTTATGTGAACAAATTATACTGGAAAACTTTCCTTATCTGTGGAATGATACAGACATCAAAATCCAAGAAGCACAGAGAACTCCCAGTAGATTAAACAAACACTGATCATCACCAAGGTGTATCGAAGTCAAATTCACAAAACACACAGGCAAGGAAAGAATTATGGAAACAGCAAGGGAAAAAAGTCCTTAACCTATAAGCAAAGACAGACCAAATCTGCATCAGAACTATCCACAGAAACGTGGCAGACCAGAAAGTAATGACAGGATATATTCAAAGTGCCGAACTGGAAAAATAGTGCAGCCAATAATTCTTTATCCACAAGGCTGCCATTCAAAATAGAGGGAGAGATAAAGACTTTCCCAGAGAAACAAAAACTGAAGGAATTTGTGATCACTAAACCAGCCCTGCAATAAATTTTAAGGATGGGTCTTTGAGTGGAGAAAAGACAAAACAAAACAAAAAAGACCAAAAACAAAAGACTAGAAAGGACCAGAGAAAATCACCAGAAATACCAGCTCTACAGGCAACACAATGGAACTAAATTCATATCTTTCAGTACTCACTCTAAATGGACTAAATGCTCCAATAAAAAGACATAATGTATCAGAATGACTTAGAAAACAAGATGCATGTACATGCTGCTTACAAGAGACTCATTTTAGACCTAAAGACAACTGCAGATTGAAAGTAAGCAGATGGAGAACGATCTATCATGCTAATGATCATTAAAGGAAAGCTGGATTAGCCATACTTATATCAGACAAACTAGATTTTAAAATAAAGACTGTAACAAGAGATGAAGAATGGCATTACATCATAATTAAGGGTTCTACCTACCAAGAAGAAATGACAACTGTAAATACTTATCTGCCCAACGTGGAAGCACCCAAATATATAAAGCAATTAACCACAAACATAAAGAGATTCATTGATAATAATACCATAATAGTAGGGGACTTCAACACATCACTTACAACAATGAATAGATCATGGAAGCAGAAAAATCAACAAGAAAACAATGGCTTTGGATGACACACTGGACTGGATGTATTTAACAGATAGAGTCAAACATTTCATCATAAAGCAGCTGAATATATATTCTTCTCCAACGCACATGGAACATTCTCCAGAAAAGATCACATACTGGGTCACAAATCAGTCCTCAACAAGTACAAAAAGATAGAGATCATACATTCCATATTTTCAGACCACAACACTATGAAACTCAAAATTAACCACAAGAAAAAATTGGAAAGACCATAAATTCTTGGAGATTAAAGAACATTCCATTGAAGAATGAAGGTATTAACCAAGAAATTAAAGAGGAAATGTAAAAGTACATGGAAAAAAATGAAAATGAAAACGTGAGAGCCCAAAACCTCTGGGATGCAGCAAAGGCAGTCCTAAGAGGGAAGTATATATCAATCCAGCCTTCCTAAAGAAGGAGGAAAGGGGTCAGATTTATCTAACCTTAAACCTGAAAGATATGGAAAAAGAACAGCAAATAAAACCCAAAACGAGCAGAAGAAGGGAACTAATAAAAATTAAAGAAAAAATGAATGTTAACAAGCAACAACAACAAAAAGAACCACACTAGAACACATCAAGGAAACCAGGAGCTCATTCTTTGAAAGAATTAAGAAAATTGATACACCCCTAACCAGATTGGTCAAAAAGAAAAAGGAAAGGACCCAAATAAAATCACTAATAAAGAGGAGAGATCACAACCAACACCACAGAAATACAAACAATTATAAGAGAATTTTATGTGCAAACATAACCCAACAAATTGGGCAATCTGGAAGAAATGGGTAAATTCCTAGAAAGATATAAACTAACAAAACTGAAACAAGAAGAAATTAGAAAATTTTAACAGACCCATAACCAGTAAAAAAGTTTAATCAGTAATCAAAACTCTCCCAAAAAACAAGAGTCCAGGGCAAGAAGACTTTCCAGGAGAATTCTACCAAACACTGAAAGAAGAGTTAACACCGCTTCTTTTGAAGCTGTTCCAAAAAATAGAAATGGAAGGAAAAGTTACAAACTCATTCTGTGAGGCCAGCATGACTTTGATTCCAAAAAACAAAGACTTCACTAAAAAGAAGAACTACAGACAAATTTCCCTGATGAACATGGATGCAAAAATTCTCAACAAGTTACCAGCAGACAGGATTGAACAATACTTTAAAAGAATTATTCACTTAGATCAAGTGGAATTTATTCCTGGGATGCAGGGATGGTTCAATATCAACAAATTAATCAATGTGATACATCACATTAATAAAAGAAAGGATAAGAACCACATGATTTTCTCAATAGATGCAGAAAAAGCATTTGACAAAATACAGCATCCTTGCTTGATAAAAGCTAGAAGGAGCATACCTCAAGATGATAGAGATGATACAAAAGACCCACAGCTATCATCATCCTCAATGGGTAAAAACTGAGAGCTTTCTCCTTAAGGTCAGGAACACAACAGGGATGTCCATTCTCACTTCTCACCACTACTTTTCAACATAGTGTTGGAAATCCTAGATTCAGCAATCAGACAATAAAAGAAAATAAATAAAACGCATCCAAATTGGCAAGGAGGAAGTCAAACTTTCACTTTTTGCAGAGGAAAAGTGAAATCTATCTATCTATCTATCTATCTATTTTGAGAGAGGGAGAAAACATACGCGGTGTAGAGGCAGAGACAGAGGTAGACAGAAAAATCCCAAGCAGGCTCTTCACTGTCAGCACCGAGCCCGATGCGTGTCTCAAAACCCATGAACCATGAGATCATGACCTGAGTGGAAATCAAGATTTGGCCACCCAGGTGCCCCTAGGGACTTGGATTTTTAATTTGTTCTGTTTCCAACTCATTGTGCCCTCATACTTAACAAAAATGTCTCACACTAAAAGAAAAACAACACACTCTGGCACATAAAAGAAATATATTTTTTAAGAACTTTGATCCTATTTCACAGTTCAAAGTCTCCAGAAACATCTTGTCTTTCCTTTTCCTGAGACTCCTTTTGTCTTACAGTTTTCATTAGAAAGGACACCCTTTTGGGTATTAACACAGAAAAAGGAGTTCTGGTATGAGTAAAAATTTTACTGGCTGTCTTTCCACCATTAAGGTTATATAGAGGTGAGGGTCTGATTTTCCAAGACCAACTGGAGAGCCCATGACCCGATTATATATCATCTTCAGTGAGGAACAATTAAAATAATTCAGTTTTTCTCTTCTCCCTTCCCTTTCAGATTTGGACAATCCCATTTCCAATGCCTCTCCTGCTTACAATCTGCATATTGATTGGACCTCAAATTTGTTGGTACCCTCTTGGTCCCATGGAGGGAGCACACAGCGCTCACCTATAGTGTCTTTTCCTCTCATTAGTTACTTTGTGCAGCTGTAGAGCTACTCCAATTAGATCAGCTTGTTTTTTCTTGTCTTCTTTCTCTCCCTCCATCACATCCTGATTATTGTACACCCTGAAAGCTGACTCTATCAGCTGAGTGGGATTAGTGTGGAATCTAGAGCCAATTTTTGAAGTTTCCTATGGATTTCTGGAGCACTTTGAGATGTGAACTAGGCACTGAAAACCATTTGACTACCTTAAGCCTTCCAAGTTTGTAATCCATGTCAGGCAATCCTGAAGCCTTTCCAAAAAGACTGATGGATTCCCAACTGTCCCTTGTTGACTCTCCCTTAATTTTGACAAGTTTATAGGAGATATACTAATCTCTTGCACAGCTTTAAAAAGAAGGTTATGAAAGCACCCTAAACTCTCTCTCCCATCAAAGGAGTTAGGATTCCATTCAGAGTCAGCATCCAGCACTGTCTCTTCACTTGGTCTCTAAGAGCCTGATCTGGCTGATATTCTGTATCAGCTTATACCCTGGCTTTTGCTAGCAAAGATTTTTCTTCTGCCATTAGAAGAGTGCTTAGAAAAGCTTAAAAGTCTTCCCAGGTCAGATTGTGCGTAGAAAAGATACCTTGCATTGAATTTATAAACTCAATGTGGTTAGCCCATACCCCTTTGGTGTATGACTTCCAATTGTATATGTCTGAAGTATAAAATGGGAATTGCACACTATAAGATACCTGTTTCCAACAGGTACTTGCCTCAGTGAAAGTATTCAAGTCTCAGACTTAAAACTGGTCTCTAAACTGGAAGTGATATCTGGTAAGGGAGGATAAAACGATACGGGAGAAGTCAGAAATTGATTTGGGGGCATTAATAAAGATTAGGGCAGGCGCTGACATAGCTGAAGGAGCTGGGGTCTGAGTGTCAGGGGAATAAGGGAGGAACTCATTAAGACCCAGTGGCCAATTTAGAGGTAGAGGCAGGGATTGGGAAAAAAGACCTCTAACTTTATGTGGACCTGAAGGAGTGGGTCTTCTTCATCATTTACGTATTTTTTTTAATTTTTTAATGTTTATTTATTTTTGAGAAAGACAGGCAAAGCGCATGTGAGGGAGGGGTAGAGAGAGAGGGAGACACATAATCTGAATCAGGCTTCAGGCTCTGAGATGTCAGCACAGATCCTGATGCAAGGCTCAAACTCACAAACTGTGAGATCACAACCTGAGCTGAAGTTGGACGCTTAACTGACTGAGCCATCCACACACACCATCAAACTGGTATTTTAGTATAGAAAGCATTTTTTTAGGATTTTAGCTTTGGTTTTTAGTTTAAAAAATTTACATTTCCCTTGTATGTATATTCATATTTCCCTCATTTTGATATAATGCCATAAAGCACTGAATATATGCAATCCCATCCCATTTTTTCCTCTTAAAATAAATAAGCCCATTTGCAATCTCATACTAAAATTTAAGTTTCCATTTTCTGGCCACTTCTCTTCATGCTCCAAAACATATTGTGGCTAGGCTGTTTCATAGGAGAAAATCATCTGATTTGGGGATGGGGGGGTACCTGAATGTTTTCCAATTCTGGATAATACAGCTCAATGGGTTTACTTTTGTATAAAGCTTGTGCTTTGGATATTCTTCAATCCTTTCTTAGGATCTCCTTGCACCCTCCCAAAGGTTAGTGATGACACAAATATCACATGATCTTGCCCACAATATGTTTGAGACTTGGCAGACTTGAAACCAGGCCCACAAGGAAAGAGGGGAAATGTCAGGGTGTTCAAGTGGCTCTGCATAGTCTTGTATTAAAGAGTAGGGAGCTGGTACATAGGCTGCTTCCTCAACTCCCTCAACACCTGGGTAGTCCCAAAGAGTGTACTCAGGAAGTGGCTCAGGAAAACCTGACTTAGATTGAGTAATTCAAAGTGCACTTTCTTCCTTAGGAGGAAAAAGAAAATCTCATGACAAGTTCTGTCTGATGTCTTGGCAGGGGTCCCAGAGGGAGGGCTCCCTGGACAACTGTTCTTCTTCTTCTTTTTTTTTTTTAATTTTATTATTTCTTTTTAATTTACATCCAAATTAGTTAGCATATAGTGAAACAATGATTTCAGGAGTAGATTCCTTAGTGCCCCTTACTAATTTAGCCCAACCCCACTCCCACAACCCTTCCAGTAACCCTCTGTTTGTTCTCCATATTTATGAGGCTCTTATGTTTTGTCCCCCTCCCTGTTTTTATATTATTTTTGCTTCCCTTCCCTTATGTTCATCTGTTTTGTCTCTTAAAGTCCTCGTATGAGTGAAGTCATTTGATATTTGTCTTTAAAACTCTAATTTCACTTAACATAATACCCTCCAGGTCCATCCACATAGTTGCAAATGGCAAGATTTCATCCTTTTTGATTGCTGAGTAATACTCTATTGTATATATATACCACATCTTCCTTATCCATTCATCCATCTATGGACATTTGGGCTCTTTCCATACTTTGCTTCTTGTTGATAGTGCTGCTATAAACATTGGGGTGTATGTGTCCCTTTGAAACAGCATAACTATATCCCTTGGATAAATACCTAGTAGTGAAATTGCTGGGTCGTAGGGTAGTTCTATTTTTACTTTTTTGAGGAACCTCCATACTGTTTTTCAGAGTGGCTGCACCAGCCTGTATTCCCACCAACAATGCAAAAGAAACCTTTTTCTCTGCATCCTTGGCAACACCTATTGTTGCATGAGTTGTTAATGTTAGCCATTCTGACAGGTGTGAGGTGGTATCTCATTGTGGGTTTGATTTGTATTTCTCCGATGATTAGTGATGTTGAGCATTTTTTCATGTGTCGGTTGGCCATCTGGATGTCTTCTTTGGAGAGTGTCTATTCATGTCTTTTGCCCATTTCTTCACTGGATTGTTTGATTCTTGGGTGTTAGAGTTTGATAAATTCTTTATAGATTTTGGATACTAACCTTTTATCTGATATGTCGCTTGCAAATATCTTCTCAAATTCTGTCAGTTGCCATTTAGTTTTGCTGATGGTTAACTTCACTGTGCAGAAGTTTTTATATTGATGGGGTCCCAGTAGTTCATTTTTGCTTTTGTTCCCCTTGCCTCTGGAGATGTGTTGAACAAGAAGTTGCTGCGGGCAAGATCATAGAGGTTTATGCCTGCTTTCTCCTCGAGGATTTTGGTGACTTCCTGTCTTACATTGAGGTCTTTCATGCATTTTGAGGTTATTTTTGTGTATGTTGTAAGAAAGTGGTCCATGTTCATTCTTCTACATGTAGTTGTCCAGTTTTCCCAGCCCCACTTGCTGAAGAGACTGTATTTATTCCATTGGATATCCTTTGTTGGTTTGTCAAAGATTAGTTGGCCATACGTTTGTGGGTCAATTTCTGGGTTCTCTGTTATATTCCATTGATCTCAGTGTCTGTTCTTGTGCCAGTACCATACTGTCTTGATGATTACAACTTTGTAGTATAGCTTGAAATCTGAGATTGTGAAGCCTCCTGCTTTGGTTTTCTTTTATAAGATTGCTTTCGTTGGGGCGCCTGGGTGGCGCAGTCGGTTAAGCGTCCGACTTCAGCCAGGTCACGATCTTGCGGTCCGCGAGTTCGAGCCCCGCGTCGGGCTCTGGGCTGATGGCTCAGAGCCTGGAGCCTGTTTCCGATTCTGTGTCTCCCTCTCTCTCTGCCCCTCCCCCGTTCATGCTCTGTCTCTCTCTGTCCCAAAAATAAATAAACGTTGAAAAAAAAAAAAAGATTGCTTTCACTATTCGGGGTCTTTTCTGCTTCCATACAAATTTTAAGATTATTTGTTCTAGCTCTGTGAAGAATGCTTGTGTTATTTTTATAGGTATTGCATTGAATGTGTGATTGCTTTTAGTAGAATCGACATTTTAACAATATTTGTTCTTTCTAACCAGGATCATGGAATCTTTTTCCATTTTTTTGTGTCTTCTTCAATTTCTTTCATAAACTTTCTATAGTTTTTAGCGCATAAAGTTTTCACCTCTTTGGTTAGACTTATTCCTAGGTAGTTTATGGTTTTTGGTGCAATTGTAAATGGAATCAATTCCTTGATTTCTCTTTCTGTCACTTCATTGTTGGTGTATAGGAATGTAACTGGTTTCTGTGCATTGATTTTATATCCTGCAACTTTGCTGAATTCATGAATCAGTTCTAGCAGTTTTTTCATGGAATCTTTTGGGTTTTCCATATAGAGTATCATGTCATCTGCAAAGAATGAAAGTTTGACTTCCTCCTGGCCGATTTGGATGCCTTTTATTTCTTTGTGTTGTCTGATTGCAGAGGCTAAGACTTCCAATGCTATGTTGAATAACAGTGGTGAGAGTGGACATCCCTATCTTGTTTCTGACCTTAGGAGGAAAGCTTTCAGTTTTTCTCCACTGAGGATGATATTAGCATTGGGTCCTTCATATATGGCTTTTATGATCTCATGGTATGATCCTTCTATTCCTACTTTCTTGAGGGTTTTTATCAAGAAAGCATGCTGTATTTTGTCAAATGCGTTCTCTGTATCTATTGAGAGGATAATGTGGTTCTTGTCCTTTCTTTTATTGATGTGATGAATCAGGTTAATTGTTTTGCAGATATTGAACCAGTCCTGCATCACAGGTATAAATCCCACTTGGTCGTGGTGTATAATTTTTTGTAATGTATTGTTGGTTCTGGTTGGCTAATACCTTGTTGAGGATTTTTGCATCCATGTTCATCAGGGAAATTGATCTATAGTTCTCCTTTTTAGTGGGGTCTCTGTCTGGTTTTGGAATCAGGGTAATGCTTGCTTTATAGAAAGAGTTTGGAAGTTTTCCTTCCATTTCTATTTTTTGGAACAGTTTCAAGAGAATAGGTGTTAACCCTTCCTTAAATGTTTGGTAGAATTCCTCTGGAACACCATCTGGCCCTGGACTCTCGTTTTTTTTTTTTTTTCTTTGGCATATTTTTGATTACTAATTTGATTTCCTGTTTATGGGTATGTTCAAATTTTCTATTTCTTCCTGTTTCAGTTTACTAGTGTGTATGTTTCTAGGAATTTGTCCATTTCTTCAAGATTACCCATTTTATTGGAATATACTTGCTCAGGATATTCTCTTATGATTGTTTTTATTTCTGTTGTGTTGGTTGTGATCTCTCCTCTTTCATTCTTGATTTTACTTATTTGGGTCCTTTCCTTTTTCTTCTTGATCAAACTGGCTAGTGGTTTATCAGTTTTGTTAATTCTTTCAAAGAACCAGCTTCTGGTTTCATTGATCTGTTCTACTCTGTTTTTTTGGTTTTGATAGCATTAATTTCTGCTCTAATCTTTATTATTTCCTGTCTTCTGCTGGTTTTGGGTTTTATTTGCTGTTCTTTCTTCAGCTACTTAAGGCGTAAGGTTAGGTTGTGTATCTGAGATCTTTCTTCCTTCTTTAGGAAAGCATGGATTGCTATATACTTTCCTCTTATGACCGTGTTTGCTGTGTCCCAGAGGTTTTGGGTTGTGGTGTCATCATTTTCATTGACTTCCATATACTTTTTAATTTCCTCTTTAGCCCATTCATTCTTTGGTCGGATGTTCTTCAGTCTCCAAGTATTTCTTACCTTTCCAAATCTTTTTTTGTGGTTGATTTCGAGTTTCATAACATTGTGGTCTGAAAATATGCATGGTATGTTCTCGATCTTTTTGTACTTACTTAGGGCTGATTTGTGTCCCAGTATATGGTCTATTCTGGAGAATGTTGCATGTGCACTGGAGAAGAATGTATATTCTGCTGCTTTAGGATGAAATGTTCTAAATATATCCGTTAATCCATCGGGTCCAGTGTGTCACTTAAAGCCATTGTTTCCGTGTTGATATTTTGATTAGATGATATATCAATTGCTGTGAGTTTGGTGTTGAAGTCTCTTACTATTATGGTATTTCTGTCAATGAGTTTCTTTAAGTTTTTGATTAATGGATTTATATATTTGGGTACTCTCACATTTGGCGCATAAATGTTTACAATTGTTAAGTCTTCTTGGTCTATAGACCCCTTGATTATGATATAATGCGCTTCTGCATCTTTTGATACAGTCTTTATTTTAAAGTCTAGATTGTCTGATATAAGTATGGCTATTCTGGCTTTCTTTTGTTGACCATTAGCATGATAGATGGTTCTTCATCCCCTTACTTTCAATCTGAAGGTGTCTTTAGGTGTAAAGTGGGTCTCTTATAAACAACATATAGATAGGTCTTGTTGTCTTATCCATTCTGTTACCCTATGTCTTTTTATTGGAGCATTGAGTCCACTGAGGTGTATAATGAGTAATGAAAGATATGAATATATTGCCAGTCTGTTGCTTGTACAGTTGGAGTTTCTGGTGGTGCTCTCTGGTTCTTTCTACTCTTTGTTGCTTTTGGTATTTATTTATTTATTTATTTATGTATTCATCTTTTCTCCCCTCAGTGAGTACCCCTTAAAATTTCTTGCAGGGCTGCTTTAGTGGTCACAGACTCCTTTAAATTTTCTTTGTCTGGGAAACTTTTTATCTCTCCTTCTATTTTGCATGACAGCCTTGATGGATAAAGAATTCTTGGCTGCATATTTTTCTGATTCATCATATTGAATATATCCTGCCGCTCCTTTCTGGCCTGCCAAATTTCTGTGGATAGGTCTGTTGCAAACCTGATCTTTCTTCTCTTGTAGGTTAAGGACTTTTTTTTTTTATCTTGCTGCTCTCATGATTCTCTCCTCACCTATTTTGTGACTTTTACGGTGATATGCCTTGTTGATGGTCGGGTTTTTTTCTTTTTTTAATCTCATGGGAGTCCTCTGTGCTTCCTGGATTTTGATGTCTGTGTCTTTCCCCAGGTTAGGATAGTTTTCTGCTATGATTTTTTCACATAACCCTTTTACCCCCATTTCTCTCTCTTCGTCTTCTGGGACCCCTATGATTCTGATGCTGTTCCTTTTTTTAGATTTGTTTTTAACATTTATTCATTTTTGGAGAGACAGAGAGAGAGAACAAGCAGAGGAGGGACAGAGAGAGGGGGAGACACAGAATTCGAAGCAGGTCAGCACAAAGCCTGATGCAGGGCCTGAACTCATGAAATGCGAGATGACCTGAGCCGAAGTCAGACACTCAACCGACTGAGCCACCCAGTATCCCCACGATTTTGTTCCTTTTTAATGAGCCACTGATTTCTCTACTTCTTAAAACATGCTCTTTTGCTTTAATCTCCCTATTTTTTTGTGCTTCATTATTCTCTATAAGTTTGTCCTCTATATCGTGGATTCTCTCTTCTACTTCATCCATCCTTGCCGCCGTGGCATCCTTCAGTGATTGCAGCTCAGTTATAACATTATTTATTTCATCCTAACTAGTTTTTACTTCCCTTATCTCTGCAGAAAGGGATTCTAATCTATTTTCAACTCCAGCTAATATTCTAACTATCATGATTCTAAATTCTGCTTCATAGATCTTGCTTCTATCTGTGTTGGTTAAGTCCCTGGCTGTCATTTCTCATGCTCTTTCTTTTGGGGTGAATTCCTTAAGTTAGTCATTTTGGGTTTTTTTTGTTTGTTTCTGTTTTTGTTTTTTTGATATCTTACAATTTTATTTGTCAATGATACATCAGTAAAGCTGGAAAAGTACATTCTCAGACCATGGAATTTGACTTTACTTAATATATACAATAATTAATGATTTTGAAGAGTGCTAGTTTTGTTTTAGTTAGCCTGAAACTTCCTTAATAATCTACTATTTCTTTTTTAAATTTAATTTAATTTAATTCTTTTAATATATGAAATTTATTGTCAAATTGGTTTCCGTACAACACCCAGTGCTCATCCCAAAAGGTGCCCTCTTCAATACCCACCACCCACCCTCTCCTCCCTCCCACCCCCCATCAACCCTCAGTTTGTTCTCAGGTTTTTTTTTTAATTTTTTTAAGGTTTATTTATTTTTGCCAGACAGACAGAGCATGAGTGGGAGAGGGTCAGAGAGAGAGGGAGACACAGAATCAGAAGCAGGCTCCAGGCTCTGAGCTGTCAGCACAGAGCCCAATGCGGGGCTTGAACTCACAGACTGTGAGATCATGACCTGAGCCGAAGTCGGGCGCTCAAATGACTGAGCCACCTGGGTGCCCCTGTTCTCAGTTTTTAACAGTCTCTTATGTTTGGGCTCTTTCCCACTCTAACCTCTTTTTTTTTTTCCTTCCCTTCCCCATTGGGTTTCTGTTAAGTTTCTTGGTTCCACATAAGAGTGAAACCATATGGTATCTATCTTTTTATGTATGGCTTATTTCACCTAGCATCACACTCTCCACTTCCATCCACGTTGCTACAAAAGGCCATATTTCATTCTTTCTCATTGCCACGTAGTATTCCATTGTGTATATAAACCACAATTTCTTTATCCATTCATCAGTTGATGGACATTTAGGCTCTTTCCATAATTTGGCTGTTGTTGAGAGTGCTGCTATAAACATTGGGGTACAAGTGCCCCTATGCATCAGTACTCCTGTATCCCTTGGATAAATTCCTAGCAGTGCTATTGCTGGGTCATAGGGTAGGTCTATTTTTAATTTTCTGAGGAACCTCCACACTGCTTTCCAGAGCGGCTGCACCAATTTGCATTCCCACCAACAGTGCAAGAGGGTTCCAATTTCTCCACACCCTCGCCAGCATCTATAGTCTCCTGATTTGTTCATTTTGGCCACTCTGACTGGCGTGAGGTGATATCTAAATGTGGTTTTGATTTGTATTTTCCTGATAAGGAGCGACATTGAGCATCTTTTCATGTGCCTGTTGGCCATCCGGATGTCTTCTTTAGAGAAGTGTCTATTCATGTTTTCTGCCCATTTCTTCACTGGGTTATTTGTTTTTCGGGTGTGGACTTTGGTGAGCTCTTTACAGATTTTGGATACTAGCCCTTTGTCCGATATGTCATTTGCAAATATCTTTTCCCATTCCATTGGTTGCCTTTTAGTTTTGTTGGTTGTTTCCTTGGCTGTGCAGAAGCTTTTTATCTTCATAAGGTCCCAGTAATTCACTTTTGCTTTTAATTCCCTTGCCTTTGGGGATGTGTCGAGTAAGAGATTGCTACGGCTGAGGTCAGAGGGGTCTTTTCCTGCTTTCTCCTCTAGGGTTTTGATGGTTTCCTGTCTCACATTCAGGTCCTTTATCCATTTCGAGTTTATTTTTGTGAATGGTGTGAGAAAGTGGTCTAGTTTCAACCTTCTGCATGTTGCTGTCCAGTTCTCCCAGCACCATTTGTTAAAGAGACTGTCTTTTTTCCATGGGATGTTCTTTCCTGCTTTGTCAAAGATTAGTTGGCCGTATGTTTGTGGGTCTAGTTCTGGGGTTTCTATTCTATTCCATTGGTCTATGTGTCTGTTTTGGTGCCAATACCATGCTGTCTTGATGATGACAGCTTTGTAGTAGAGGCTAAAGTCTGGGATTGTGATGCCTCCTGCTTTGGTCTTCTGCTTCAAAATTCCTTTGGCTATTAGGGGTCTTTTGTGGTTCCATTTGAATTTTAGGATTGCTTGTTCTAGTTTCAAGAAGAATGCTGGTGCAATTTTGATTGGTATTGCATTGAATGTGTAGATAGCTTTGGGTAGTATTGACATTTTGACAATATTTATTCTTCCAATCCATGAGCAGGGAATGTCTTTCCATTTCTTTAAATCTTCTTCAATTACCTTCATAAGCTTTCTATAGTTTTCAGCATACAGATCTTTTACATCTTTGGTTAGATTTATTCCTAGGTATTTTATGCTTCTTGGTGCAATTGTGAATGGGATCAGTTTCTTTATTTGTCTTTCTGTTGCTTTATTGTTAGTGTATAAGAATGCAACTGATTTCTGTACATTGATTTTGTATCCTGCGACTTTGCTGAATTCATGTATCAGTTCTAGCAGACTTTTGGTGGAGTCTATCAGATTTTCCATGTATAATATCATGTCATCTGCAAAAAGCGAAAGTTTGACTTCATCTTTGCCAATTTTGATGCCTTTGATTTCCTTTTGTTGTCTGATTGCCGATGCTAGAACTTCCAGCACTATGTTAAACAACAGCGGTGAGAGTGGGCATCCCTGTTGTGTTCCTGATTTCAGGGAAAAAGCTCTCAGTTTTTCCCCATTGAGGATGATGTTAGCTGTGGGCTTTTCATAAATGGCTTTGATGATGTTTAAGTGTTCCTTCTATCCCGACTTTCTCAAGGGTTTTTATTAAGAAAGGGTGCTGGATTTTGTCAAAGGCCTTTTGTGCATAGAATGACAGGATCATATGGTTTTTCTCTTTTTTTTTGTTAATGTGATGTATCACGTTGATTGTTTTGCGAATGTTGAACCAGCCCTGCATCCCAGGAATGAATCCCACTTGATCATGGTGAATAATTCTTTTTATATGCCGTTGAATTCGATTTGCTAGTATCGTATTGAGAATTTTTGCATCCATATTCATCAGGGATTTTGGCCTGTAGTTCTCTTTTTTTACTGGGTCTCTGTCTGGTTTAGGAATCAAAGTAATACTGGCTTCATAGAATGAGTCTTCCCTTTCTATTTCTTGGAATAGCTTGAGAAGGATAGGTATTATCTCTGCTTTAAACGTCTGGTAGAACTCCCCTGGGAAGCCATCTGGTCCTGGACTCTTATTTGTTGGGAGATTTTTGATAACCGATTCAATTTCTTCGCTGGTTATGGGTCTGTTCAAGCTTTCTATTTCCTCCTGATTGAGTTTTGGAAGAGTGTGGGTGTTTAGGAATTTGTCCATTTCTTCCAGGTTGTCCAATTTGTTGGCATATAGTTTTTCATAGTATTCCCTGATAATTGTTTGTATCTCTGAGGGATTGGTTGTAATAATCCCATTTTCATTCATGATTTTATCTATTTGGGTCATATCCCTTTTGTTTTTGAGAAGCCTCGCTAGAGGTTTGTCAAATTGTTTATTTTTTCAAAAAACCAACTCTTGGTTTCATTGATCTGCTTTACAGTTTTTTTAGATTCTGTATTGTTTATTTCTGCTCTGATCTTTATTATTTCTCTTCTTCTGCTGGGTTTAGGCTGCCTTTGCTGTTCTGCTTCTAGTTCCTTTAGGTGTGCTGTTAGATTTTGTACTTGGGATTTTTCTTGTTTCTTGAGATAGGCCTGGATGGCAATGTATTTTCCTCTCAGGACTGCCTTTGCTGCGTCCCAAAGCGTTTGGATTGTTGTATTTTCTTTTTTGCTTGTTTCCATATATTTTTTAATTTCTTCTCAAATTGCCTGGTTGACCCACTCATTCGTTAGTAGGGTGTTCTTTAACCTCCATGCTTTTGGAGGTTTTCCAGACTTTTTCCTGTGGTTGATTTCAAGCTTCATACCATTGTGGTCTGAAAGTATTCATGGTATAATTTCAATTCTTGTAAACTTATGAAGGGCTGTTTTGTGACCCAGAATATTATCTATCTTAGAGAATGTTCTATTTGCACTCGAGAAGAAAGTATATTCTGTTGCTTTGGGATGCAGAGTTCTAAATATATCTGTCAAGTCCATCTGATGCAATGTCTCATTCAGGGCCCTTGTTTCTTTATTGACCGTGTGTCTAGATGATCTATCCATTTCTGTAAGTGGGGTGTTAAAGTCCCCTGCAATTACCACATTCTTATCAATAAGATTGCTTAGGGTTATGAGTAATTCTTTTATATATTTGGGGGCTCGGTATTCGGCACATAGACATTTATAATTGTTAGCTCTTCCTGATGTATAGACCCTGTAATTATTATATAATGCCTTTCTTCATCTCTTGTTACAGCCTTAAATTTAAAGTCTAGTTTGTCTGATATAAGTATGGCTACTCCAGCTTTCTTTTGGCTTCCAGTAGCAGATAAATAGTTCTCCATCCCCTCACTCTCAATCTAAAGGTGTCCTCAGGTCTAAAATGAGTCTCTTGTAGACAGCAAATAGATGGGTCTAGTTTTTTTTATCCATTCTGATACCCTATGTCTTTTGGTTGGCACATTTAATCCATTTACATTCAGTGTTATTATAGAAAGATACGGGTTTAGAGTCATTGTGATGTCTGTATGTTTTATGCTTGTAGTGATGTCTCTGGTACTTTGTTTCACAGGCTCCCTCTTAGGATCTCTTGTAGGGCTGTTTTAGTGGTGACAAATTCCTTCAGTTTTTGTTTGTTTGGGAAGACCTTTATCTCTCCTTCTATTCTAAATGACAGACTTGCTGGATAAAGGATTCTCGGCTGCATATTTTTTCTGTTCATCACATTAAAGATCTCGTGCCAATCCTTTCTGGCCTGCCAAGTTTCAAAAGAGAGATTAGTCACGAGTCTTATAGGTCTCCCTTTATATGTGAGGGCACGTTTACCCCTTGCTGCTCTCAGAATTTTCTCTTTATCCTTGTATTTTGCCAGTTTCACTATGATATGTCGTGCAGAAGATTGATTCAAGTTACTTCTGAAGGGAGTTCTCTGTGCCTCTTGGATTTCAATGCCCTTTTCCTTCCCCAGTTCAGGGAAGTTCTCAGCTATTATTTCTTCAAGTACCCCTTCAGCACCTTTCCCTCTCTCTTCCTCCTCTGGGATACCAATTATGCGTATATTATTTCTTTTTAGTGTATCACTTAGTTCTCTAATTTTCCCCTCATACTCCTGGATTTTTTTATCTCTCTTTTTCTCAGCTTCCTCTTTTTCCATAACTTTATCTTCTAGTTCACCTATTCTCTCCTCTGCCTCTTCAACCCGAGCTGTCATCATTTCCATTTTGTTTTGCATTTCGTTTCAAGCATTTTTCAGCTCCTCCTGACTGTTCCTTAGTCCCTTGATCTCTGTAGCAAGAGATTCTCTGCTGTCCTCTATACTGTTTTCAAGCCCAGCGATTAATTTTATGACTATTATTCTAAATTCACTTTCTGTTATATTGTTTAAATCCTTTTTGATCAGTTCATTAGCTGTTGTTATTTCCTGGAGATTCTTCTGAGGGGAATTCTTCCATTTGGTCATTTTGGATAGTCCCTGGAGAGGTGCAGACCTGCAGGGCACTTCCCCTGTGCTGTGGTGTATAACTGGAGTTGGTGGGTGGGGCCGCAGTCAGTCCTGATGTCTGCCCCCAGCCCACCGCTGGGGCCACAGCCAGACTGGTGTGAGCCTTCTCTTCCCCTCTCCTAGGGGCGGGATTCACTGTGGGGTGGGGTGGCCCATCTGGGCTACTTGCACACTGCCAGGCTTGTGGTGCTGGGGATCTGGCATATTAGCTGGGGTGGGTAGGCAAGGTGCACGGGGGGCAGGAGAGGCAGGCTTAGATTGCTTCTCCTTAGGTGATCCACTTCAGGAGGATCCCTGTGGCAGCGGGAGGGAGTCAGATCTGCTGCCGGAGGTTTGGCTTCATAGAAACACAGAGTTGGGTGTTTGCGCGGAGCGAGCAAGTTCCCTGGCAGGAACTGGTTCCCTTTGGGATTTTGGCTGGGGGATGGGCGGGGGAGATGGCGCTGGAGAGCGCCTTTGTTCCCCACCTAACTGAGGTCTGTCGTCCGGGGGCTCAGCAGCTCTCCTCCCTTTGTCCTCCAGCCTTCCCGCTTTCTGAGCAGAGCTGTTAACTTATGACCTCCCAGACGCTCAGTCGCGCTTGCTGTGGGAACACACTCCGTCTGTCCGGCCCCTCAGCTTTTGCAAGGCAGACTCAGGGGTCTCTGCTTGGCCGCGAGCCGCCCCTCCTGCCCGGCTCCCTCCCATCAGTCTGTGGATCGTGCACCGCCTCGCCGCCCTTCCTACTCTCTTCCGTGGGCCTCTCATCTGCGCTTGGCCCCGGAGACTCCGTACTCAAGTTAGTCATTTTGAAGGGATAAAAGGAATTAATGATGTAGAAAAAATTAAAATTAAAAATATTAAAATAAAAAAATATTAAAATTAAAAATTAAACACACACACACACACAAAATCAAATAAATGGTGCTAGATCCTGGTGTTTTGGTCTAGGTGTTGAAAGTGTCTTGATAGATTAGACACAAAAGCGGGCAGGAAGAAAAAAAAGAAATCATTTGAAAATTTGAAAAAAATGAATACACCAAAGTAGACTAAAATTATATGGTGGAAGTAAAGTATAATTTGAAAAATTTACAAAAAACTAAAGCATGTAGTAGAAAACATTAGAGAAAACTATTTTCAATAAAAATTTTTAAAAAATGAATTTTTTCTCTTTCTGTATTCAAGAAAAAGAAAATAAATGAAAAAGAGAAAAAAGAAAAAAGAAATTATTTAAAAATTTGGAAAAGTGAATACAGTGTAGTAGACTAAAATAAAATGATGAAAGTATAATAGGATATGAAAATTTTTTCACAAAAGTAAAAAATATAGTAAAAAATAAAGAAAAATATTTTTAATAAAAATTGAGAATGAAAATGAGCTTTTTCTTTCTGTATTCAAGAAAAAGGAAATAAATCAAAAAGAAAAAGAGAAAAAGAATTTTTTTGAAAATTTGAAAAAATGAATACAGTGAAGTAGACTACAATAAAATGATGGAAGTATAATAGAATTTGAAAAAAATTTACACAAAAGTAAAAAATATAGTAAAAAAAATTTAAAGAAAATATTTTTAATAAAAATTGAAAATAAAAAATGAATTTTTTCTATTTCTTTATTCAAGAAAAAGAAATGAAAAAGTGAAAAAAAGAAAATGGAATAGATGGACCTGCTAACACACTGAAATATCACTGAAATTACTTCATTTTCCCCTAGAAGTCAGACCATGAAGCACTTTATACTCCATAAACTAAGCAGGTGGTGAGACTTGTGTTCTTGAAGAGCGAGGTTGGACCAGTTGGGCGGAGCTTAGAGTAACAGCTCTGTTCTCCACTAAATGGCGCTCCTAGCCTACTGGGGTGGATTGTTGTGGCACTGGTAGGTGCGTATGTGCATGTCCAAGAGCAGTGAAAATGGCGTCACCCAGCTACCCAGTCTCTAGTATTGGAACTCTGTTCTCCCCCATCATCAATCATGCACCCGCCCTTTGTCTTCACCTCTTGTCCACTCCCTGCTTTTACACTGTCCATGACCAAGCCCCAAGTAGTATCTCTCTCCTGAGTTTTGTCTTAGGTGTGGCTGTTTTCCCTGGCCCCTTACTTCTTTTTTTTTTTTTTAATTTTTTTTTTTAACATTTATTTATTTTTGGGACAGAGAGAGACAGAGCATGAACGGGGGAGGGGCAGAGAGAGAGGGAGACACAGAATCGGAAACAGGCTCCAGGCTCTGAGCCATCAGCCCAGAGCCTGACGCGGGGCTCAAACTCACGGACCGCGAGATCGTGACCTGGCTGAAGTCGGACGCCTAACCGACTGCGCCACCCAGGCGCCCCCCTGGCCCCTTACTTCTGAGGGACTGTGGCTTTGATCCGTTCTGCCCCTCTGTGGAGGGTCTCACCAAGCAATGGCCAAATGCCAGCTGCACCCAGGAATGCTTGTGGAACCATGCTGCTGCTGATGCACAGAGACTTGGCTAGGTGGCAGCCAACCCCAGAAAAAAGTTTGCGAGATAGTGTAGCAGCAGAGTTTCAGGGATTATGGAAAATCACAACACACATCTGGCACCAGGCTTCACCCTTCATGACCTTGTTCCAGCACGAATGAATGTGGCCGTTCTCTGGGGTCTGCTGGGATGAGGTGTCCTCAACAGTCTCTACCAAATGTCCTTCCAGCAGTGGAACCATTTTTCCCCATGTGGCCCGGGAACCTCCCAGACCCCTCTGCTCCTGGGGATTCACCTTTCCCACCAGTGCACCACCAGGTATGGAGCTGTGGAGTTGCAGACTCTGTGCTCCCCTTGTTTGCAGTCTTAATGGAATTTAAACCCTCACTTTTCTCCTTTCTCCATTTTTAGTTTAGTCCCTGTGGTTCTTTCCAATTTTCCACTTTCTCTCCAAGCTGCTTTTGGGGAGGGGTGCTTTCCCCCTTTTCTGCCCCCGCCTCATCTCCATCCTCTCTCCACATGCAAAAGTGGCTCCCTGCCCTCCATGGCTTCTCTCTTCCCAAGTTTGCCTCTCTGTGCTGCATACCTGCTGAATTCTGTATTTCAGATTGTGAAGATTGTTGTGTTAATCCTCAGATCAGTTTTCTAGGTGTGCAGCATGTTTTAGTGTTGGTCTGTCTATATTTCATGGATGAAAGACACACAAAAACTTCCAAGCAGTTTCACCATCTTGGCTCCCCTCCATTTGGCTATTTCTAATGAATGCCTTGGACAACAGTTCTTAAATGAAGAAACAGAGATAGTAAAGCACTCCCGTGTATTCTTAGAATGTATTTGGGGGCCCAGAATACTGGCAGAAGTCCCTGATCACACTGTCTCTACAGTATGAAGTCTTAAAGGTCAGCAGGCTTGGATGGGATAGAGCCCGGAGGACACTGTGCTGCTCCTAGAAACAAAGTTGGCAAAACAAACAAAGAAACCTGGAGGCTGGAGGCTGGAGGCTGGAGGCTGGAGGCAGGCTGCATGGAAACAGTGATCTGAAAAATGCCTGGGGCACACAGGGATATTATTTGGTTTCTTGGAGTGCTTCCCTGAGAGGCAGTCTTCACAAAGATATCTCTCAGAGGACAAAGGAGCTGGCTGGTGCCATTCCCCACCTGCTCCATAGCATAAACACAAAGCCACCTGTGGGAAGCAGCTCAGAGTTGACACTGTCTGCCTAATTTACTCACACCAAACCCCCACCCTTGTGCTCTGGTGGAACTGGTCTTCTCAGTCAAGCTTTCCTCAGTCCCAGTACACAGAAGGTCCCTGTTTCAGAATACCAACACAAAACCCTTCCTACACCATGTCTCCCAATCAGAGAGTTATGCAAGGCCTCAGTTTTAGTGGAAGTATTATCGGGTCTCATTTCACAAGCAGACTATAGCACACTCGGTTAAAGCTTGCCAAAATCTGGGCAGGGACCAAACACTGCCTACAGCAGATAAGGAGAGCTTCTGCAGAAAATTGGCCTGAAGGATAGAGCAGCCCAAGAACAACATCAGAACACACAAAAAGTACACAAGATACACTCCCTGAAGCAACAGGCTTTGGACATTAATGATCTCACTTTCATAAAGTGAGATAAGGAAACATAACAGGCTTTTCTAACACAGAGAAGAAGGCAAAGCCTAGGGAAAAAAATGCCAATACAGAGGGATTCATCCCAAATGAAAGAACAAGATAAAGCCATGGCCAGATATATAAATAAAACAGATATAAGTAACATGCCTGATTAAACATTTTTTAAAGTTTATTTATTGTGAGACAGAGTGAAAGAGAGGGCATGCAACCAGGGGAGGGACAGAGAGAGAAGCAGAGAATGAGAATCCCAAGCAGGCACCACACTGTTAGCACAGAGCCCAACTCAAGATTCAAATCCATGAACCAGAATAAGATCATGACCTGAGCCAGAATCAAGAGTCATATGCTTAACCAACTGAGCTACCCAGGTGCCCCACCTGATGGAGAATTTAAAGCAACAATCATAAGGATACTTGCTGAACTTGAGAATGAAAGACTTTAGGGAGACTCTTACTGCAGAGATAAAGAGTTAAAAAAGAATCAGAAATGAAAAATGTATTGAATGAAATTGTAAACAGTCTTGATGCAATAACAGGCTGTAAGACACGGAGGAACAAATTAGTGATATGGAAGACAAAAATAATAAAGAATAATGACACTGAACAAAAGAGAGAAAGGAAAATTATGGAAAACAAGAAGAGACATAGGGATTTCAGTGATTCCATCAAACATTATACCATTCGTATTATAGGAGTTCTGGGAAAAGAGAGAAAAATGGGGCAGAAAATGTATTTGATCAGACTTCAGAGGAGTTAAGATGGCACAGTGGTAGGAGGGCCTTTGGCTAGTCTCATCCCTTGAACACAGCTAGATCAACATTATACCATTCTGAATACCTAGGATATTGATGTGAGGATTAAGAGAACAATCTGCATAATCTGAGGGAGAGAACATGGCAGGTATGAGGTGTAGAGAGGAGAATTGGGGGATAGAGAAGCCACAGTGCTTCAGAGGGATGGGAGTCCTTTTCACAGAGGATAAAGAGAGAGAACAGCAGGTCAGGTTCATGCAAGAAAAGCACTCCTCCAAAACCACTGATGGGGGACTTGTGAGGAACTATCACATGGTTTTGCAAATAGTGGAGCTGAACTTCTGAGTCTTTGGAAGTCTGCACCATTTGCTGGAGTAGATCTTGGCAGGCAGCAGTGTCCCAGGAGAGAAGCAGGGGAGGTCTGGGAGTGGATAGAAAACAGCACAGTGTGGGAATATCCTGGGTTTCTCTGTAAGAGAGCATTCTTCTTAATGGAATGCACTTGGAAGAGGGCATATTGCTTCTCCGAGGATAAAAGACCTGTCACCTTTGAGCAGCCATTCAACAGCAGGGGACAGAGGAACATACAGAGGGCGAATAAAGTGGTCACAGTTTTTGCTGTGCTTCGTTATAAGCTCTAGGCACCCGCATGGAATTGGGCTACTGCTTTCCTGGGACAAAACAGCTCCAGAAACAGTGCTTTGAGACTCTCCTCTGAAGGAGGGGAGTTGGTCTGCCCTTTGCTGGTTCCTTTAAGATTTGGAAATTAGAGTCAGTGGGGGGCCAGAGATAAAACACAGGAGAGCTATGGCACTGGGTGTGTCAACAGCCTGGGCATAGAAGGGTTGAGGGAAGAGATCTTATGGAAGCTTGGGACACAGAAAGGAAAATTATTCGTTTGTGAAGGCTACTTGAACAGTAGTGGATGCCAGCTCCCCTACCCAGGATGAAAGAGCAGTGTGACACCATTTTCCCCTACTCCCCAGCACAGTGGAACTTCAGCGAGCAACACAGAGACCCCAGTCAAGGCTGGGGCCACTTACCCCTAACCTCACCCTCCCTGGGCCCTACATGGACATCTTTACAAGGGCAGGTCTGATTTTGAACCAGCACAGAGGGCTTCTCCTACAGAGGACGGACACAGCCTTCCACCACATGCAAGTCTACTGATCATAGAGCACTCTAAAGCATCAGCTTCAATTCTTGTGGAAATAGGACCAGACTTTTTTCTTTTTTCTTTCTTTCTTTTCTTTCTTTCTTTCTTTCTTTTCTTTTCTTTCTTTCTTTCTTTCTTTCTTCTTTCTTTCCCTCTTTTCTTTATTTTCTTTTTTTTCTTTTCTTTCTTTTTTTCATCAGGCTTATAATTCTTTGTTCATTTGGGTTTTCTTTGGCTAACTTTCTCTTTTGTTGGAT
The DNA here is from genome assembly GCF_022837055.1 of Prionailurus viverrinus. Lineage (NCBI taxonomy): Eukaryota > Metazoa > Chordata > Mammalia > Carnivora > Felidae > Prionailurus > Prionailurus viverrinus. The sequence goes on from NC_062566.1 coordinate 18,297,697, forward strand.
AAGGCTTTTCTTTTCTTTTCTTTTCTTTTCTTTTCTTGGCTTGGCTTTTTCTTTCTTTGGCTTTTCTTTTTTTCTTCTGTTTTTTCTTTATTTTCCTTTGGAGTCAGGCTTATGGTTTGTTGTTTTTTTTTTTTGTTCCTTTCCTTTCTCTCTCTCTCTCTCTCTCTCTCTATTCCTCTCTCTCTCTCTTTCTCTCTCTCTCTCTTTTTTTGAACCAGGATTTTTTTTCTTTTGTTTTAAAAACAGGCTTATTTTACCAAACAAATCAAAGCACACCTAGTTAAAGGTCCAAACACTCCTCACTGCAAGCAAGAAGGAACTCTACAGAGGACTGACTTTAGGGAAAGAGTAGCCAAAGCACAACAGCAGAGTAGCAGAGTGCACATAGCACACACAAGAAACAATAAAGTGCCATGCCATGGACATTGTATAACCCCTTCTTAATACGGTATTACTCTCAGAAACAGAAAACGTAACAAGCTTTCATAGCACACAAAAGACAGAAACCTAGACAAAATGACAAGACTAAAGAATTCTCCCTCAAAGAAAGATTAAAAGCCACAACCAGGGATTTGCTCAAAACAGATAGGAATAATATATATGAAGAATTTAGAACAACAGTCATAAGAACAGTATCTGGGTTTGAAAAAAAAAAAGCATGGAGGACGCCAGAGAAACCCTTGCTGTGGAGAAAAAAGACTTAAAAACTAGTCAGGCTGAAATAAAAAATGCTATAACTGAGATGAAAAACTGACTGGAGGTAATCACGACAAGAATGGAAGAAGCAGATAATCAAAAAGGCAAATAGGTGACATAGAAGATAAAATTATGAAAAATAATGAAGCTGAAAAAGACAGTGAAAGAAAACTAATAGATCATGAATATAGACTTAGGGAAACCAGAGATTCTATAAATCACAATATCCATATCATAGGAGTCCCAGAAGAAAAGAGGGAAAAAAGGACAGAAAATTTATGTGAGAAAATTATAGTTGAACTTCCCTAATATGGGAAAGGAAACTGGCATTCAAGTCCTAGAGGAAAAGATAACTCCCTTCAAAGAAAAAAAACAAAAACAAAAACAAACAAACAAAAAACCCTCAATACCAAGACATATCAAAGTGAACTTGCAAAATACAAAGATAAAAAGAGAATATTGAAAGCAGCTAGGGACAAAAGGTTCTTAGCTTACAAGGGTAGACATATAAGGTTAGCAGCAAACCTGTCCACAGAAACTTGGCAAGCCAGAATGGAGTGGCATATACATTTAATGTGCTGGATGGGATGAATATGCGACCAAGAATACTTTATTGAGCAAGGCAGTATTTCAGAATAGAAGCAGAGATAAATAGTTTCCCAGACAAGAAAAAACTAAAGAAGTTTGTGAACACTACACCAGCTATGTGAGAATTATTACAGGGGACCCTTTGAGCGGGAAAGAACAAAAGCACAAAAAGGCTAGAAAGAAAGACAATCTACAGGAAGAGCAACTTTGTAGGTAATGCAGTTGAACTAAATTCATATCAATAATTACTATGAATGTAAGTGGGTTTATTGCTCCAATCAAAAGACATAGCATGTCATAATGGATAAAAAAAGGATCAATTGATATGCTGCTTACAAGATACTCATTTTAGACCCCAAAACACCACCATATTGGAAGTGAGGGGGTGTAGAACCATTTATCATGATAATGTGCATCAAAAGAAAGCTGGAGTACCAATACTTATCTCAGACAAGCTAGGTTTTAAACCAATGACCGTAATAAGAGATAAATAAGGTACTAAATCAAAATAAAAGGGACTATCTAACAAGATCTAACAATTATAAATATTTATGCCCCAAAATTATGATAATCAAATACATAAGTTAATAAAAACTTAAAGAAACTCATTGATCATAATACAGTAATAGTAGAGGTATTTAACACTCTACTAATGGACTAATCATCTAAGCAGATCAACAAGGAAACAATGGCTTTGAATGACACACTGGACCAGATGGACTTCACAGATATATTCATAACATTTTACCCTTAAGCATCAGAATACATGTCATTTTATTTCTTTTTTTTTTAATGTTTATTTATTTTTGAGAGACAGAGAGAAACAAAGCGTGAGCAGGGGAGGAACAGAGAGAGAAGGAGACACAGAATCTGAAGCAGGCTCCAGGCTCTGACCTGTCAGCACAGTGGGGTTGAACCCACAAACCACAAGATCATGACCTGAGTCGAAGTTGGATGCTTACCAACTGAGCCCCAGAGCCCTAGAATACATGTTCTTTTCAAGTGCACATGGAACATTCTCCAGAACTGTTCACATACTGGGTCATAAATCAGCCCTCTACAAGTACAAAAATATCAAAATCACATCATGCATATTTTTAGATCACGACACTATGAAACTTGAAATCAACCACAAGAAAAAATCTGGAAATCCCTCAAGTACATGGAGGTTACAGAACACCCAACTAAAGAATGAATGGGTTAAGCAGAATATTAAAGGATGAAAAAATATAGGTAATCCAATGAAAATGAAAAGACAACAGTAAAAAAAAGAAAAAAAAGAAAGAAAGAAAAAGAAAAAGAAAAAGAAAAAGAAAAAGAAAAAAACCTTTGGGCTGCAGCAAAGGCGACCATAAGAGGGAAATATATAGCAATACAGGCCTTACTCAAGGAAAAGAAAAGTCTCAAATACACAACTAACCTTACCTAAAGGAACTGGAAAAGGACAGCAAGTAAAGCCCAAAACCACCAGAAGAAGGGAAATAATAAAGATTAGAGCAGAAAGCAATGAAATAGAAATTAAAAAATAGAATAGAGCAGAATAATGAAACTAGAAGCTCTGGTTCTTTAAAAAAAAAATAACAAAATTGATGAACTCCCAGCCAGTCATATCAAAAAGAAAAGATAAAGATCCCAAATAAATAAAATCACGAATATAAGAGGAGAGATCATAATCCACATCACAGAAATACGATGGTAAGATAATATTCTGAGCAATTATATGCCAAAAAATTGGGTAATATGGGAGAAATAAATTCATGGAAACATATAAACTACCAAAACTGAAACAGGAAGAAATAGAAAATTTGAACAGACCCATAACCAGAAAGAAATTGAGTCAGTAATCAAAAATCTCCCAACAAACAAAAGTACAGGGCCTGATGGCTTCCCAGGGGAATTATACCAAACATTTAAAGAATTAATACCTATTCTTTTGAAACTGTTCCAAAAAATAAAAATGGAAGGAAACCTTCCAAACTCATTCTATGAGGCCAACATTACCTTGATTTCAAAGCCAAGACCCCAGTAAAAATGAGACTTACAGACCAATATCCCTGATGAACATGGTTGCAAAAATTCTCAACAAGATACCAGAAAATAAAATCTAACATTACATTAGAAGAAATATTCACCATGATCAAGTGGTAATTATTCCTGGACTGCAGAGCTGGTTCAATGTCTGCAAATCAATCAGTGTGATACACCACATTAATAAAATCAAGGATGGGAAACGTATGACCCTGTCAATAGATGCAGAGAAAGCATTTGGAAAAAAAAAAAAAAAAACAGCAGCATCGTTTCTTGATAAAAACCCTCAAGAAAGTAGGAATAAAAACATTCCTTAACATCATATATTAAAGAACCACAGTTAATATCATTTTCAATGGGGAAAAACTGAGAGCTGTTCCCCTAAGGTCAGGAACACAACAGGCATGTCCACTCTCACCACTCTTGTACAACATAGTACTGGAAGTCCTAGCCTCAGCAATCAGACAACACAAAAAATGAAGGGCATCCAAATTGGGAAAGAAGAAACAAATTTTTCACTCTTCACAGATGACAAGATGTGCTACATGGAAAACTGCAAGATACTCTACCTAAGAACTTCTAGAACTGATGCATGAATTCTGCAAAGTCGTAGGATACAAAAGCAATGTACAGAAATCAGTTGCATTTCTGTACACCAATAATGAAGCAGCAGAAATAGCAATCAAGGAATCAATCCCATTTACAATTGCACCAAAGCCCATAAGATACGTAGGAATAAACTGAATCAAAGGGGTAAAAGATCTGTTATAGAACACTTATGAAAGAACTTGAAGACAGAATGAAATGGAAAAACATTCCATGCTCATAGATTGGAAGATCAAATACTGACCCAAAGCCATTTCCACGTTCAATTCAATCTCTATCAAAGTATCAACAACAGTTTTCATAGAGCTGTTACAATTAAAAAATATATATATGGAACCAGAAAAGACCCAGAATAACCAAAGTAATGTTGGAAAAGAAAAAGGAAAGCTGGAGGCATCACATTTCCAAACTTCAAGATGTATTACAAACCTGTAATCATCATGAGAGTATGGTACTGGCACAAAAACAGACACAAAGATCAATGGAACAGAATAGAGAACTGAACCCAAATATGGACTCACAAATATATAGTCAACTATTCTTTGACAAACCAGGAATGAATATCTGATGGGAAAAGACAGTCTCTTCAAGAAATAGTGTTGGGAAAACTGGACATCCACATGAAAAAGAATGAAACATTTCCATTTTTTTACACCACACATTAAAAAAAAAGCTGAAAAGAAGTGCCTGGGTGCTCAGTTGGTTAAGTGTCCAACTTTGGCTCAGGTCATGATCTCATTACTCATGAAGTTGAGCCCTGAGTTGGGACCTGTGTTGACAGCTCAGAGCCTGGAGCCTGCTTCAGATTCTGTGTCTCCCTCTCTCTTCCCCTCCCCTACTTGTTCTCTCTATCTCTGTCTCTCTGTCTCTCTGCCTCTCTGTCTCTCTCTAAAAAATAAATAAACATATTTTTTTAAAATAAGCTGAAAATGAATTAAGGACCTAAATGTGAAACCTGAAACCATAAAAATTATAGAGGACAGCACAGGCAATGATTTCTATGACATCAGCCTTAACATCATTTTTGTATATATGTCTCCTGAAGCATAAGAAACAAAAGCAAAAGTAAACTATTGGGACTATATCAAAATAAAATACTTCTGCACAGCAAAGACTGCAATCAGAAAAACTAAAAGGAAACCTACCGAATGGGAGAAGGTATGTGCAAACGTAACATCCAAGAAAGGGTTAGTATCCCAAAGTATATAAAGTAGTTACACCAACTCAACAGTAACATAAAACAAATAATCCAATTAAAAATGGGCAGAATATATGAACAGACATTTATCCAAAGAAGACATCCAGATGGCCAAAGATACATGAAAAGATATTCAGTATTGCACACCATCAGGGAAATATAAATCAAAACTACAATGAAATATCACCTCATGCGTGTCAAAATGGCAAAATACACACACACACACACACACACACACACACACACAAGAAATAACAGGTGGTGAGGATGTGGTGACAAGGAACCCTCTTGTACTATTAGTGAAAATGCAAACTGATATAGCCACTTAGAAAACAGAATGGAAGTCCCTCAAAAAATTAAAAATAGAACTACCATATGATTCAGTAATTACACTATTTACCCAAAGAATTAAAAAAAAGCATTAATTAGAAAGGATAGATGCACCCCTGTGTTTATTGCCACATTACTTACCTTAGCCAAATTATGGAAGCAGCCTAAGTGTCCATGGATAGCTGAGTGAATAAAGAAGATGTAATATATAAAGGGATGTTATCCAGCCACAAAAAAAGGTATGAAATCTTTTCATTTGCAACAAAATGGATGGATATAGATAGTAAAATGCTAAGTGAAATAAGTCAGAGGAAAATACCATATGATTTCACTCACATGTGGAATTTCAGGGGGAAAACAAGCAAAGGAAAAAAAAAAAGAAAACACACAGAGAGAGAAAACAAGAAATTTCCTCAACTATAGAAAACAAATAGGTGGTTACCAGAGGGGAAGTGGGTGGAGGGATGGATAATATAGGTGAAAGGGATTAAGAGTACACTTCTCTTGATGAGCATGGAGTAATACATGAAACTATCGAATCCTTGTATTGTACACCCAAAACTAATATAACACTGTATGTTAACTATGTTAAAATAAAATTAAAAAAAAGGTTAAAAAAAACACAGCTCCACAAAGACTCTTTAACCTTGCTAAAATTTCTCTTATAAGTCTTGGTAACCAGTCCTTATTTTACAAATCTCCAGGGAGTATACTCTTAGATTCACATGACACATTTAAGAAAGCACCAAACTAGGCATGCACACCATCTTGTGATCTAAAAGTAAAGATTTTCTGGAATTGGAGCAGACAACATCTGATAAGACAGCTTTCCCAAAATGCGTAAACCAGGCTTGTGTACCTTTTTTCCATTGTTGCTTCTACTCTCTCTCTTTTGTGGAAAGACCATGCCCTTGTCCATATTTACCAAACACTGTAAAAGGAGAAACCTTTTCCTTTCATTGAAACCTTTCGGAAATAGCCTCATCATAATCCCATGACCAAGTAATCTTTTTACTTCCTTTCTTATAAAGGGTTAAAATATTCAGAATTCACAAAGGTTTTTCTTTCATCTTGATTATTAATTCACTCTAGATTCTTATCCAAATTCATGTTTTTTACCTTATAACTTTATAGACAGTATTACTGATAATGTATTTTGTTTCAAAACATTCTTTTAAATTTTTTTTAAAGTTGATCTATTTTTGAGAGGGAGAGAGAGACAGAGCATGAGCAGGGGTGGGTCAGAGAGAGAGGGAGACACAGAATCAGAAGTAGGCTCCAGACTCTGAGCTGTCAGAACACAGCCTGATCCGGGCTTGCACCCATGAACCAGGAGATCAAGAGCTGAAGTCAGAGTTGCGGCAAGATGGCGGCTTAGGAGGACGCTGGGCTCACCGCACGTCCTGCTGATCACTTAGATTCCATCTACACCTGCCTGAATAACCCAGAAAACCGCCAGAGGATTAGCAGAACAGAGTCGCCGGAGCCAAACGCAGACGAGAGGCCCACGGAAGAGGGTAGGAAGGGCGGCGAGGCGGTGCGCGCTCCACGGACTGGCGGGAGGGAGCCGGGGCGGAGGGGCGGCTCGCCGGCCAAGCAGAGCCCCCGAGTCTGGCTTGCAAAAGCGGAGGGGCCGGGCGGACTGTGTTCCGACAGCAAGCGCGACTTAGCATCTGGGAGGTCATAAATTAACAGCTCTGCTCGGAAAGCGGGAAGGCTGGAGGACAAAGGGAGGGAGAGCTGCTGAGCCCCCTGACAACTGAGCTCAGTTTGGTGGGGAACAAAGGCGCTCGCCAGCGCCATCTCCCTTGCCCATCCACCAGCCGAAATCCCAAAGGGAAGCGGTTCCTGCCAGGGAACTTGCTCGCTCCGCGCAAACACCCAACTCTGCGCTTCGGCGGAGCCAAACCTCCGGCAGCGGATCTGACTCCCTCCTGCTGCCACAGGGCCCCTCCTGAAGTGGATCACCTAAGGAGAAGCGATCTAAGCCTGCCCCTCCTGCCCCCGAGCACCTTGCCTACCCACCCCAGCTAATACCCCAGATCCCCAGCATCACAAGCCTGGCAGGGTGCAAGTAGCCCAGACAAGCCACACCACCCCACAGTGAATCCCGCCCCTAGGAGAAGGGAAGAGAAGGCACACACCAGTCTGACTGTGGCCCCAGCGGTGGGCTGGGGGCAGACATCAGGTCTGACTGCGGCCCCGCCCACCAACTCCAGGTATACACCACAGCACAGGGGAAGTGCCCTGCAGGTCCTCACCATGCCAGGGACTATCCAAAATGACCAAGCGGAAGAACTCCCCTCAGAAGAATCTCCAGGAAATAACAACAGCTAATTAGCTGATCAAAAAGGATTTAAATAATATAACAGAAAGTGAATTTAGAATAATAGTCATAAAATTAATCACTGGGCTTGAAAACAGTATACAGGACAGCAGAGAATCTCTTGCTACAGAGATCAAGGGACTAAGGAACAGTCATGAGGAGCTGAAAAACGCTTTAAACGAAATGCATAACAAAATGGAAACCACCACAGCTCGGCTTGAAGAGGCAGAGGAGAGAATAGGTGAACTAGAAGATAAAGTTATGGAAAAAGAGGAGGCTGAGAAAAAGAGAGATAAAAAAATCCAGGAGTATGAGGGGAAAATTAGAGAATTAAGTGATACACTAAAAAGAAATAATATACGCATAATTGGTATCCCAGAGGAGGAAGAGAGAGGGAAAGGTGCTGAAGGGGTACTTGAAGAAATAATAGCTGAGAACTTCCCTGAACTGGGGAAGGAAAAAGGCATTGAAATCCAAGAGGCACAGAGAACTCCCTTCAGACGTAACTTGAATCGATCTTCTGCACGACATATCATAGTGAAACTGGCAAAATACAAGGATAAAGAGAAAATTCTGAAAGCAGCAAGGGGTAAACGTGCCCTCACATATAAAGGGAGACCTATAAGACTTGTGACTGATCTCTCTTTTGAAACTTGGCAGGCCAGAAAGAATTGGCACGAGATTTTCAGGGTGCTAGACAGAAAAAATATGCAGCCAAGAATCCTTTATCCAGCAAGTCTGTCATTTAGAATAGAAGGAGAGATAAAGGTCTTCCCAAACAAACAAAAACTGAAGGAATTTGTCACCACTAAACCAGCCCTACAAGAGATCCTAAGGGGGACCCTGTGAGACAAAGTCCCAGAGACATCACTGTAAGCATAAAACATACAGACATCACAATGACTCTAAACCCGTATCTTTCTATAATAACACTGAATGTAAATGGATTAAATGCGCCAACCAAAAGACAGGGTATCAGAATGGATAAAAAAACAAGACCCATCTATTTGCTGTCTACAAGAGACTCATTTTAGACCTGAGGACACCTTTAGATTGAGAGTGAGGGGATGGAGAACTATTTATCATGCGACTGGAAGCCAAAAGAAAGCTGGAGTAGCCATACTTATATCAGACAAACTAGACTTTAAATTAAAGGCTGTAACAAGAGATGAAGAAGGACATTATATAATAGTTACAGGGTCTATCCATCAGGAAGAGCTAACAATTATAAATGTCTATGCACCGAATACCGGAGCCGCCAAATATATAAAACAATTACTCATAAACATAAGCAACCTTATTGATAAGAATGTGGTAATTTCAGGGGACTTTAATACACCACTTACAGAAATGGATAGATCATCTAGACACACGGTCAATAAAGAAACAAGGGCCCTGAATGAGACATTGGATCAGATGGACTTGACAGATATATTTAGAACTCTGCATCCCAAAGCAACAGAATATACTTTCTTCTCGAGTGCACATGGAACATTCTCCAAGATAGATCATATACTGGGTCACAAAACAGCCCTTCATAAGTTTACAAGAATTGAAATTATACCATGCTTACTTTCAGACCACAGTGCTATGAAGCTTGAAATCAACCACAGAAAAAAGTCTGGAAAACCTCCAAAAGCATGGAGGTTAAAGAACACCCTACTAACGAATGAGTGGGTCAACCAGGCAATTAGAGAAGAAATTAAAAAATATATGGAAACAAACGAAAATGAAAATACAACAATCCAAACGCTTTGGGACGCAGCAAAGGCAGTCCTGAGAGGAAAATACATTGCCATCCAGGCCTATCTCAAGAAACAAGAAAAATCCCAAATACAAAATCTAACAGCACACCTAAAGGAACTAGAAGCAGAACAGCAAAGGCAGCCTAAACCCAGCAGAAGAAGAGAAATAATAAAGATCAGAGCAGAAATAAACAATATAGAAACTAAAAAAACTGTAGAGCAGATCAACGAAACCAAGAGTTGGTTTTTTGAAAAAATAAACAAAATTGACAAACCTCTAGCCAGTCTTCTCAAAAAGAAAAGAGAGATGACCCAAATAGATAAAATCATGAATGAAAATGGAATTATTACAACCAATCCCTCAGAGATACAAACAATTATCAGGGAATACTATGAAAACTTATATGCCAACAAATTGGACAATGTGGAAGAAATGGACAAATTCCTGAACACCCACACACTTCCAAAACTCAATCAGGAGGAAATAGAAAGCTTGAACAGACCCATAACCAGCGAAGAAATTGAATCGGTTATCAAAAATCTCCCAACAAATAAGAGTCCAGGACCAGATGGCTTCCCAGGGGAGTTCTACCAGACGTTTAAAGCAGAGATAATACCTATCCTTCTCAAGCTATTCCAAGAAATAGAAAGGGAAGGAAAACTTCCAGACTCATTCTATGAAGCCAGTATTACTTTGATTCCTAAACCAGACAGAGACCCAGTAAAAAAAGAGAACTACAGGCCAATATCCCTGATGAATATGGATGCAAAAATTCTCAATAAGATACTAGCAAATCGAATTCAACGGCATATAAAAAGAATTATTCACCATGATCAAGTGGGATTCATTCCTGGGATGCAGGGCTGGTTCAACATTCGCAAATCAATCAACGTGATACATCACATTAACAAAAAAAGAGAGAAGAACCATATGATCCTGTCAATCGATGCAGAAAAGGCCTTCGACAAAATCCAGCACCCTTTCTTAATAAAAACCCTTGAAAAAGTCGGGATAGAAGGAACATACTTAAAGATCATAAAAGCCATTTATGAAAAGCCCACAGCTAACATCATCCTCAACAGGGAAAAACTGAGAGCTTTTTCCCTGAGATCAGGAACACGACAAGGATGCCCACTCTCACCGCTGCTGTTTAACATAGTGCTGGAAGTTCTAGCATCAGCAATCAGACAACAAAAGGAAATCAAAGGCATCAAAATTGGCAAAGATGAAGTCAAGCTTTCGCTTTTTGCAGATGACATGATATTATACATGGAAAATCCGATAGACTCCACCAAAAGTCTGCTCGAACTGATACAGGAATTCAGCAAAGTTGCAGGATACAAAATCAATGTACAGAAATCAGTTGCATTCTTATACACTAACAATGAAGCAACAGAAAGACTAATAAAGAAACTGATCCCATTCACAATTGCACCAAGAAGCATAAAATACCTAGGAATAAATCTAACCAAAGATGTAAAGGATCTGTATGCTGAAAACTATAGAAAGCTTATGAAGGAAATTGAAGAAGATTTAAAGAAATGGAAAGACATTCCCTGCTCATGGATTGGAAAAATAATATTGTCAAAATGTCAACACTACCCAAAGCTATCTACACATTCAATGCAATCCCAATCAAAATTGCACCAGCATTCTTCTCAAAACTAGAACAAGCAATCCTAAAATTCATATGGAACCACAAAAGGCCCAGAATAGCCAAAGGAATTTTGAAGAAGACCAAAGCAGGAGGCATCACAATCCCAGACTTTAGCCTCTACTACAAAGCTGTCATCATCAAGACAGCATGGTATTGGCACCAAAACAGACACATAGACCAATGGAATAGAATAGAAACCCCAGAACTAGACCCACAAACGTATGGCCAACTCATCTTTGACAAAGCAGGAAAGAACATCCAATGGAAAAAAGACAGCCTCTTTAACAAATGGTGCTGGGAGAACTGGACAGCAACATGCAGAAGGTTGAAACTAGACCACTTTCTCACACCATTCACAAAAATAAACTCAAAATGGATAAAGGACCTAAATGTGAGACAGGAAACCATCAAAACCTTAGAGGAGAAAGCAGGAAAAGACCTCTCTGACCTCAGCCGTAGCAATCTCTTACTCGACACATCCCCAAAGGCAAGGGAATTAAAAGCAAAAGTGAATTACTGGGACCTTATGAAGATAAAAAGCTTCTGCACAGCAAAGGAAACAACCAACAAAACTAAAAGGCAACCAACGGAATGGGAAAAGATATTCGCAAATGACATATCGGACAAAGGGCTAGTATCCAAAATCTATAAAGAGCTCACCAAACTCCACACCCAAAAAACAAATAACCCAGTGAAGAAATGGGCAGAAAACATGAATAGACACTTCTCTAAAGAAGACATCCAGATGGCCAACAGGCACATGAAAAGATGTTCAGCGTCGCTCCTTATCAGGGAAATACAAATCAAAACCACACTCAGGTATCACCTCACGCCAGTCAGAGTGGCCAAAATGAGCAAATCAGGAGACTACAGATGCTGGAGAGGATGTGGAGAAATGGGAACCCTCTTGCACTGTTGGTGGGAATGCAAATTGGTGCAGCCGCTCTGGAAAGCAGTGTGGAGGTTCCTCAGAAAATTAAAAATAGGCCTACCCTATGACCCAGCAATAGCACTGCTAGGAATTTACCCAAGGGATACAGGAGCACTGATGCATAGGGCCACTTGTACCCCAATGTTCATAGCAGCCCTCTCAACAATAGCCAAATTATGGAAAGAGCCTAAATGTCCATCAACTGATGAATGGATAAAGAAATTGTGGTTTATATACACAATGGAATATTACGTGGCAATGAGAAAGAATGAAATATGGCCTTTTGTAGCAACGTGGATGGAACTGGAGAGTGTGATGCTAAGTGAAATAAGCCATACAGAGAAAGACAGAAACCATATGGTTTCACTCTTATGTGGATCCTGAGAAACTTCACAGGAACCCATGGGGGAGGGGAAGGAAAAAAAAAAAGAGGTTAGAATGGGAGAGAGCCAAAGCATAAGAGACTGTTAAAAACTGAGAACAAACTGAGGGTTGATGGGGGGTGGGAGGGAGGAGAGGGTGGGTGATGGGTATTGAGGAGGGCACCTTTTGGGATGAGCACTGGGTGTTGTATGGAAACCAATTTGTCAATAAATTTCAGAAAAAAAAAAAAAAGCTGAAGTCAGACACTTAACCAACTGAGCCACCCAGGAGCCCCACCAAAACGTTCTTTTGAGATAACAATACTTATGTATTTGTGTTTATGTTTCAAAACATCTTTAATATTTTTGTTTCGCAAAAAATGTGTCAGTTATTTCTTTATTTATACTCTTGTACTGTGTCTTCCGAACTTGTTCTTCTCTTGCTGTATTCAACTGTCCTATTTTCTTTTTGTAACATATCAGAAAACCCCCATTGGTTCACCTAGTTAACCCTATATTTAGCTGGTGACCTACATGTTTGAGTTCTTGGTTTATAACCATCCTGCAATTTAGAATTCTCATTGTATTTTGATTTAATACTTGTTGTCTGGCAAACATTTGTAAAAATGATGTACTCAATAAGTGATGCTGGTGCAACAATTTGACATAATCTCCAATCCTTACAACCTTGAGAAACTATAGGTTTTACATGAGAAGTGTCAGAGTGTCCCCTCTTAAGCTTCTTTTTTACTTAAATATGGTCTTTAGTGGTTTACAACTGCAATGTACTTTGCCTCTGACATGACGACCAGGAAAATCTTCCCTGGAACTGAAGAACAAAACCACTAAATAATGAAAACTTGACACTTTATCAGTGATGCTTTTGAGGAAATATCTTGATCAAAAGGGGTAAACATAAAAATTAATAGAGAAAAATCTCACTAAAATGGACTCAGGAGTTCAGACAAGGGAGAACTCATACCATACCACTGCTTATCAACCCTTTGCAGAGCCAAGAAGAAAAGGGGTGTCTTGCATTCCCAACAGGAAAAAGACTATAATGTACCACTACAGGAGGAGGAAAGGTTTATTTGTTTTCCTGGTGAGCAATAACTCAGCGAGTTTGAGACCTTCACAACTTAACCAATGAAAAGCTACTGCACTTTGAACTCCCAGTTTACTCCAAAGACTTTCTGTTAAAAAAAAATAAATAAAAATAAAACCTCTTCCAATACCTCCTTTCTTCTATAAGAGTAGCCCTTTTGGGGTTCCTGAGTGGCCCAGTCGGTTAAGCATCCGACTTCAGCTAAGGTCATGATCTCATGGTTGGTGTGTTTGAGCCCCATGTCTGACTCTATGCTGACAGGCTCAGAGCTTGGAACCTGCTTCAGATTCTGTGTCTCCCTCTCTTTGTGCCCCTCCCCCTCTCTTTCCCTCTCTCTCTCTCTCAAAAATAAACATTATATATTTTTTAAAGTAGCCCTTCTGCTGTTGTTGTTGTTCTCCAGATTTTCCTATGGTTTTGCAGTAACTTATATGTCCCAAATTGCAATTATCTGTTATTTCTGAATAAAATATTTTTTTTTGCTGGTAAAATAACTACTATTTTTAGTAGTTATTAGAAGTAGTAGTAAAAATACTATTTTTTATGTTAACACCATGAACTGGTGAGTGGGGCCATTTGGGCAAGCAATGAGGTTTCTGACATGGTTACATATCCCTGGAATGTCATCTTTACTGACAGCTCTACATCCTTGAGGCATAGGAAACTAACGGAAAACTTTTGGGCTTGGATGATGTCATCTGAGATGGTGTCCCACCAGTATTGAGTCTTTCTCACTCAAAGGGAAGGTCCTCCAGAGTGTTGGCAAAATAGAATATGTGTGATCCATGTAGTTATCCAGTTGGGGTATTGGTCATGGGAGGGAGGTGGACTGGCATAACATAACTTAGAGGCTTCCCTGAAGAATGAGCTGCATATCTGGTACAGATTATTATGAGCTTTCTGGGATCAAAGGCATATTCAGCAACTGAATCAGTGGCTTCTAATTCATTTCCCAAGGAGCTCACCCAGGGCATATAAAGATTCTGGACACGTTTATATCCCAGACTAAGAGAGATGTGGAGATGCTATTTAGGAAATCCTGGAAACAAACAGTGATGGCGATGGACAAATCATGGGGGCACAGCCACTGTAACCAGATAGGTTTTTGTATGGACAATCATAAAGCCAGTTAGCTTGTAGCAATATTTGATGTACAAAAAACAGGGGAAAGTCATTTACACATTGCTGCCTTTAGAAAGCCCATTGCCTGAAAAAGAATTCAATCCATCTGCTCTCATACTCAGTTGTATACTTTCCTAAGCCCTTCTTTTTTTATTTTTTTAATGTTTATTTATTTTTGAGCTCGGGGGGGGGGGCAGAGAGAGAGGGAGACACAGAATCTGAAGCAGGTTCCAGGCTCTGAGCCTGTCAACACGGAGCCTGACATGGGGCTCAAACCCACAAACTGTGAGATCATGATCTGAATCAAAGTCAGACACTTAACTGACTGAGCCACCCAGGCACCCCCTCAGGCCTTCTAACAGGGCTTTCCAACATTCCCCACTTTTCTACCTAGTGGGTGCAATTGTGGGCTGGAATGGTATTGTTCCAGCATTATATCTGTGTGATGGTTAGGCCTGAGGTATTTACCAACAACCCTATCGCCCAGGCCATATAAAGCAGTAAGAATAGCCAAAACCAAATCAAGTATTGGCATTTTATGAGCTTGAGTTGATTCCCTTCTGGCTGAGGATGAGTGTGGTTGCTCTCAGGGAGAAAGTCATGGGTTACCTCATTCAGTGTGGGGTAAGACTTGCAGGGCTTGTAGCTTTCTTGCACACTCTCATCTCCAAATATGGAGAGTTTCTTTCCCTCTTTAGACACCCTAAATACACCCTCTTTAGACAACTGTACCACTTGTTGGTCCCAGGGTAGTGGCTTCCACTTTCTGTAAATCTGTAAGGGAATTTAGTGTCATTAGCCAGCCCTTGTAGTAACTATATTTAGGGAGAGTGGCTGGCATGAAGAAGGCTCCCTCTGGAGAGTCCTCATCATTTTCAGTGTTTCCAAAGAAATTATATGACATTAACTTGGTGGGCTTTTGGCCTGGAGGCATCCAATAATGAGTGGATGATATTGGGTTATCTAGTCTTAATCAGGTTATGAAGCATGAAGCAGAATATAAGATAATTGGGAAATCAGAGCAGAAGGGGGCAGTGGAGTCAGAGAATAAAATAAAAAGGACATTGTATTGGATAATAAAAGCTTGAGGCTTGCCAGAGATGACCCAAAGTGGAATTTTGAGGGAAAAGTAATAAATAATATGTGGGGTTAAAGGCCCTGGGGTTGAGAGCTAAATAAGATGTGGGCTTGAGAAAGTTTAATTTATTTCAGAGACCACTTGTGCAGAAGTAATTTAAAGAGAGTCTCATTAAGGATGCCATTATGACACTCAATCATGCCAGTTGCCTGGGGGCAGTAGCCTAGATGAAAGTCCAAAGAATATTAAATTTGACATCCCACTGTTGAGTTTCCTAAGAGGGAAAGTAGGTGCCTTTGTCATAGGCAATAATTTTTAGTGATACAAAGCAAGCAAGAATAGGGGCACCTGGGTGGCTCAGTTGGTTAAGCATACAACTTCAGCTCAGGTCATGATTTCATGGTTTGTGGGTTTGAGCCCCATGTCAGGCTCTGTACTGACAGCTCAGAGCCTGGAGCTTGCTTTGGATTCTGTGTATGTATGTCTCTCTCTGCCCCTCCCCTGCTCATTCTCTCTCTCTCT
The DNA here is from genome assembly GCF_022837055.1 of Prionailurus viverrinus. Lineage (NCBI taxonomy): Eukaryota > Metazoa > Chordata > Mammalia > Carnivora > Felidae > Prionailurus > Prionailurus viverrinus. The sequence goes on from NC_062566.1 coordinate 18,313,992, forward strand.
CTCTCTCTCTCTCTCTCTCTCCAAAATAAACAAACCTTAAAAAATTCAAACCAAGCAAGAATAAATTTAGTAAAGGAAGTTATTATTTCCTTTGAGGAGGAATTCTGTGTAAGGTTTACCAAATAAGTCTTATGTAAAAATTGGTGATTGTGCCTACATACCTGGAAGCCTCAGCTGAAGGGGGAAGTGGGTTGATGAAATCAATTTACCAGCTGTCGTATGGTCATTCTCCCGAGGGAATGTGTGTCTATTTAGATAGTCTCCATCATTGGGTTTGGGAGTAGAGAATAGACTAATTTGTCACAACCTTGCCTGCCCCTGAGGAGAGGGGAAGGACCTTGCTTGTGCCCTGTTAAGGTATGGGTTTCCTGGTAACTCCCGGTTGTGTGGGACCATTTTGTAAGCTGGTAGGAAGGGTTGGTGCCCTTAGAAGTCTGTGCCAGGCAGATTGTAGCAGGATAGTGATGAAATTTGCGATATTGTTGACAATGGCTTCCAATGTAAAGCAGTTATTGTGAATAGAAATATGAGTAACAATGATAGGAATGGGCAATTTTCTTATTCCTTCTTATATCTGGGTGCCCTTCATGTGAACCTGCCTTTTATGAAATGATCTTGCTTTGTATAGCTAATCCCCCCTTATTGATCAGATCAAACCAAAAGGTCATTAACCACAACCCAAGATTATGTGAAAATGTGGACCTTCAAAAGACCCCTTTTTATGATCTTCTTAAAGGCTAGGTGAATAGCTACAAGTTCTGCCAATTAGACTGAGCCAGGATGGGAAGGAGGAGGTCATCCTTGACTAGAGGTAACCAAGGCCTTGTGGAATGCCATGGTCTTCCAGCAAGCTTCATTGTGTACAATTATGGCACTATCATTGGTGAAGAACAACAACTTCCTGAAAATTTCAGAAGTTGGTCTCAATGAGATACCCAAGTAGCAAGAGGAGGAGGAAGTTGGAGTTCCCTAATGCTTCCTAAGGAAGCTTCCTAAGTCTCTAAGGAAAGGGGCTCAGCATGAGGGAAGCCACACCCTCCTGTATTTGGAAAAGTCTTGGTAAGGGGTTTATCCCTGTCTTGAAGGTACCATTTCCCTTTTAGCAAAGAGGCATCAGTGGCCATGATGAACTCCATTGAGAAGTATCTCTAACCCATGGCATTATAGGAACTTTTATAGGGAGTAAGTAGTAACAGGAAATTATAGTTAGGAAATTCTACACCTGAAACTAATATTATACTGTATGTTAACTAACTGGAATTTAAATTAAAACATACACACACACACACACACACACACACACACATATATATATACACTCTTTAAATAGAAAAAAAAAAGAGCCCGATAGAATGCCAAAATTGACTCAAAGGGAGTTTATCAAGTTTCCCCTGGAGTTAGATGCTTAGTCCAGAATTCCTTAAGAAGTCAGGTAAACTCATGTTTGTTCCAGAGACTCTATGGTATGGACAAGGACTGCTCAGAATATGGAGACAGGTGGGACTAAAAGTTGGGCCTGTTAGACTGTCTACTGGGCAGCTTCCAAAACACACTAATTGTGGCTTCACTCTAATTGAAAGTGGCAGACTTGCATGTGCTTGCATATATAAAGCAAATAATTAGTGAGAGATGAGAGATGTTGCTCTAGAACAGGAAAAGACCTAGTATGCCATTATGCCTATCTAAGTGCAGTGGATGGTTTAATGGTGCATAACTGATTTTTAAATTTTGGTAGGGGAATTTAGGGCCCCTAGAGGATCAGATGATACCCAGAAACTTGACAGATGAGACTAGACTTTGATCTAGAGGGGATTATTGCCCAACCACATTCATGTAGGTGGTTAGTGAGACTGGGCAAATAGGGCTATACCACTTCCCTTGAGGGATCTCCAAACATCATGTCATCAATATAATGTCAAAAATGGCACTTTTCAAATTGTAATATATTCAAATCCTGATGGAAGAATTTATGTGAGACTGCAAAGTGGTTTAAATATACTATTGGGATCTATGTAAATGTATATTGAGCTCCTTCAAAAATTAAAGCAAATAGGGCCTGAGATACCTTTATGATATAAACAGAATATATTAGCAAGGTCAATGACAACAAAGGATGCTTATTGGGCCTAATATATGTTTTTAATCAATTCTATGATATTAAGAGTTGGAACCTTGATTTGGGAAATCTGAGCATTGAGATTTCCATAGTCAGTAGTCAGGTGACATTCATTAATGGCTGGCTTAACTACTGGCTAAACAGAGCCATTGAAATTGTAAATTGTGGGATTAATAATTCCTTCAAGCATATTTTTAATGACAGGGTGTAGATATTCAATGCTTTATTTAAGAATTTAAGTTGAGGGGTGCCTGGGTGGCTCAGTTGATTAAGTGTCTAACTTTGGCTCAGCTCATGATCTCATGGCTTATGAGTTCAAGCTCCGCATTGGGCTCTGTGCTGACAGTTCAGAGACTGGGGCCCACTTTGGATTCTGTATCTCCTTCTCTCTCTGCCCCTCCCCTGCTCATGCTCTATCTCTCTCTTTCAAAAATAAATAAACATTAAAAAAAAAAGAATTTAAGTTGGTACTGTGGAGTGTTTACGATCTTGACCAGGGGAAGATGAGCTACCAGAGACCATTTGGCAAATCCCACCAGGAAAGCCAAGAACTTGGGCTTGTTTGAGTGGCATGACATAATGTCAATGTATCCATATGTATAATTAAAAAATAAAAGAGCCATCTGGGTGGCTCAGTCGATTAAGTGTCCAACTCTTGGTTTCGGCTCAAGTCATGATCTCAAGGTTCATGGAATCAAGCTCCGAGTTGGGCTCTGCACTTGCTGAGTGGAGCCTGCTTGTGAATCTCTCTCTATGTCTCTCTGTCTCTCTCTCAAAAACAAACAAACAAACAAACAAACATAAGACAAAGAAAAAGCCAGGTAGACATCACCAGATGTATCCATTAAATAGTTACATCCAAATGGGTGTGTTCATCTTTGATTGTTTTACTGGAGTAGGTAGAGAGATCTCTATTGGGGGAGCTACATAAATTTTCTGGAATGGCAATAACTTGATCCCTGGTGTCTTATAGGGCCAAAAAGCACTGTGCACTTTTATTGTCCCACTGAACCTCCAGTGTAGTATAAAGGTGATTATCCCCAGGACATGGGACAGGCTCCAGGGAGCTACTAATTTCCTAGAATAGGTACATAGGTGCTAACTATCCTGGAGGTTATGGAAGGGGTCAGAGGAAGTGGCAGGGGATGGGTTAGACCTAGAATGGTTAGTGGGTGGCTGTGGGACAAGAGAATGTATGGCAGAAGGGGTTATAAGCTGTTAGAATGCTAGTTTCAGAGCCTGGAGTTAAGAGACTGGCTGTTTAGAAATTCAGTGACCAGTAACTCAAAATTTTGTAACTCAGTAAAGGTTGCCTGTGTGTTCTCATAAGGGGCAAAATTAGGTTAGAGGTTTATTGGAAAAAGAATGGGGACCCCTTTCCACTGAGAGAACTTTGTTGGAGGGACCTTCCTGTGGAAGTGGTAATGGAGGGGCAAGAGGCTGAAGTAACTGGGTGTCTGGATAAGAATCTCCTCTACATCTGACAGGCATGTCAATGCCTTCCAGTACCTTTTGGATGGTTTTGGCAGTCCTAATAAAACCCAGTATTGATGTCCTATAATTAAGAGTAGAAGCCTGTAAAAATAGTTCTCTGTACTGAGTGTAAAGTGGGCCTTCTTCATGGTTAAAAATAAGAGAGATGGATGGATTGCAGGAAGATGGCGGCGTAGGAGGACGCTGGACTCACTGCGCGTCCTGCTGCTCACTTAGATTCCACTTACACCTGCCTAACTAACCCAGAAAACCACCAGAAGACTAGCAGAACAGAGTCTCTGGAGACAAGCACAGACGAGAGGCCCACAGAAGAGGGTAGGAAGGGCACAGAGGCGGTGCGCGTTGCACGGACTGGCGGGAGGGAGCTGGGGCGGAGGGGCAGCCTGCCGGCCAAGCAGAGCCCCCGAGTCTGGCTGGCAAAAGCAGAGGGGCTGGACAGACTGTGTTCCCATAGCAAGCGCGACTTAGCATCTGGGAGGTCATAAGTTAACAGCTCTGCTCAGAAAGCGGGAAGGCTGGAGGACAAAGGGAGGGAGAGTTGCTGAGCCCTGGGAGGACAGAGCTCAGTTTGGCGGGGAACAAAGGTGCTCGCCAGTGCCATCTTCCTCGCCCATCCCCCAGCCAAAATCCCAAAGGGAACCAGTTCCTGCCAGGGAACTTGCTTGATCCGCGAAAACACCCAACTCTGTGCTTCTGCAGAGCCACCCCTCCGGCAGAGGGTCTGACTCCCTCCGGCTGCCACAGGGCCCCTCCTGAAGTGGATCACCTAAGGAGAAGCGAGCTAAGCCTGCCTCTCCTGCCCCCCGTGCACCTTGCCTACCCACCCCAGCTAATACGCCAGATCCCCAGCACCACAAGCCTGGCAGTGTGCAAGTAGCCCAGATGGGCCACCCCACCCCACAGTGAATCCCACCCCTAGGAGAGGGGAAAAGAAGGCACACACCAGTCTGGCTGTGGCCCCAGTGGTGGGCTGGGGTCAGATATCAGGGCTGACTGTGGCTCCGCCCACCAACTCCAGTTATACACCACAGCACAGGGGAAGTGCCCTGCAGGTCTGCACCTCTCCAGGGACTATCCCAAATGACCAAATGGAAGAATTCCACTCAGAAGTATCTCCAGGAAATAACAACAGCTAATAAGCTGATCAAAAAAGATTTAAATAATATAACAGAAAGTGAATTTAGAATAATAGTCATAAAATTAATCGCTGGGCTTGAAAACAGTATACAGGACAGCAGAGAATCTCTTGCTACAGAGATCAAGGGACTAAGGAACAGTCATGAGGAGCTGAAAAACGCTTTAAACGAAATGCATAACAAAATGGAAACCACCACAGCTCGGCTTGAAGAGGCAGAGGAGAGAATAGGTGAACTAGAAGATAAAGTTATGGAAAAAGAGGAAGCTGAGAAAAAGAGAGATAAAAAAATCCAGGAGTATGAGGGGAAAATTAGAGAACTAAGTGATACACTAAAAAGAAATAATATACGCATAATTGGTATCCCAGAGGAGGAAGAGAGAGGGAAAGGTGCTGAAGGGGTACTTGAAGAAATAATAGCTGAGAACTTCCCTGAACTGGGGAAGGAAAAAGGCATTGAAATCCAAGAGGCACAGAGAACTCCCTTCAGACGTAACTTGAATCGATCTTCTGCACGACATATCATAGTGAAACTGGCAAAATACAAGGATAAAGAGAAAATTCTGAAAGCAGCAAGGAATAAACGTGCCCTCACATATAAAAGGAGACCTATAAGACTCGTGACTGATCTCTCTTTTGAAACTTGGCAGGCCAGAAAGGATTGGCACGAGATCTTTAATGTGATGAACAGAAAAAATATGCAGCCGAGAATCCTTTATCCAGCAATTCTGTCATTCAGAATAGAAGGAGAGATAGAGGTCTTCCCAAGCAAATAAAAAACTGAAGGAATTTGTCACCACTAAACCAGCCCTACAAGAGATCCTAAGGGGGATCCTGTGAGACAAAGTACCAGAGACATCCCTACAAGCATAAAACATACAGACATCACAATGACTCTAAACCCGTATCTTTCTATAATATCACTGAATGTAAATGGATTAAATGTGTCAACCAAAAGACATAGGTATCAGAATGGATAAAAAAAACAAGACCCATCTATTTGCTGTCTACAAGAGACTCATTTTAGACCTGAGGACACCTTTAGATTGAGAGTGAGGGGATGGAGAACTATTTATCATGCGACTGGAAGCCAAAAGAAAGCTGGAGTAGCCATACTTATATCAGACAAACTAGACTTTAAATTTAAGGCTGTAACAAGAGATGAAGAAGGGCATTATATAATAACTACAGGGTCTATCCACCAGGAAGAGCTAACAATTATAAATGTCTATGCGCCGAATACCGGAGCCCCCAAATATATAAAACAATTACTCATAACCATAAGCAATCTTATTGATAAGAATGTGGTAATTGCAGGGGACTTTAACACTCCACTTACAGAAATGGATAGATCATCTAGACGCATGGTCAATAAAGAAACAAGGGCCCTGAATGACACATTGCATCAGATGGACTTGACAGATATATTTAGAACTCTGCATCCCAAAGCAACAGAATATACTTTCTTCTCGAGTGCACATGGAATATTCTCCAAGATAGATCATATACTGGGTCACAAAACAGCCCTTCATAAGTATACAAGAATTGAAATTATACCATGAATACTTTCAGACCACAATGGTATGAAGCTTGAAATCAACCACAGGAAAAAGTCTGGAAAATCCCCAAAAGCATGGAGGTTAAAGAACACCCTACTAACGAGTGAGTGGGTCAACCAGGCAATTTGAGAAGAAATTAAAAATATATGGAAACAAACGAAAATGAAAATACAACAATCCAAAGGCTTAGGGATGCAGCGAAGGCAGTCCTGAGAGGAAAATACATCACAATACAGGCCTATCTCAAGAAACAAGAAATATCACAAATACAAAATCTAACAGCACACCTAAAGGAAATAGAAGCAGAACAGCAAAGGCAGCCTAAACCCAGCAGAAGAAGAGAAATAATAAAGATCAGAGCAGAAATAAACAATATAGAATCTAAAAATCTGTAAAGAGATCAATGAAACCAAGAGTTGGTTTTTTGAAAAAAATAACAAAATTGACATACCTCTAGCCAGGCTTCTCAAAAAGAAAAGGGAGATGACCCAAATAGATAAAATCATGAATGAAAATGGAATTATTACAACCAATCCCTCAGAGATACAAACAATTATCAGGGAATACTATGAAAAATTATATGCCAACAAATTGGACAACCTGGAAGAAATGGACAAATTCCTAAACCCACACTCTTCCAAAACTCAATCAGGAGGAAATAGAAAGCTTGAACAGACCCATAACCAGCGAAGAAATTGAATCGGTTATCAAAAATCTCCCAATAGGGGCGCCTGGGTGGCGCAGTCGGTTAAGCGTCCGACTTCAGCCAGGTCACGATCTCGCGGTCCGTGAGTTCGAGCCCCGCGTCGGGCTCTGGGCTGATGGCTCAGAGCCTGGAGCTGTTTCCGATTCTGTGTCTCCCTCTCTCTCTGCCCCTCCCCTGTTCATGCTCTGTCTCTCTCTGTCCCAAAAATAAATAAAACGTTGGAAAAAAAATTAAAAAAAAATCTCCCAAAAAATAAGAGTCCAGGACCAGATGGCTTCCCAGGGGAGTTCTACCAGACGTTTAAAGCAGAGATAATACCTATCCTTCTAAAGCTATTCCAAGAAATAGAAAGGGAAGGAAAACTTCCAGACTCATTCTATGAAGCCAGTATTACTTTGATTCCTAAACCAGACAGAGACCCATTAAAAAAAGAGAACTACAGGCCAAAATCCCTGATGAATATGGATGCAAAAATTCTCAATATGATACTAGCAAATCGAATTTAACAGCATATAAAAACAATTATTCACCATGATCAAGTGGGATTCATTCCTGGAATGCAGGGCTGGTTCAACATTCGCAAAACAATCAACGTGATACATCACATTAATAAAAGAAAAGAGAAAAACCATATGATCCTGTCATTCTATGCACAAAAGGCCTTTGACAAAATTCAGCACCCTTTCTTAATAAAAACCCTTGAGAAAGTCGGGATAGAAGGAACACACTTAAACATCATCAAAGCCATTTATGAAAAGCCCACAGCTAACATCATCCTCAATGGGGAAAAACTGAGAGCTTTTTCCCTGAAATCAGGAACACGACAGGGATGCCCACTCTCACCGCTGTTGTTTAACATAGTGCTGGAAGTTCTAGCATCGGCAATCAGACAACAAAAGGAAATCAAAGGCATCAAAATTGGCAAAGATGAAGTCAAGCTTTCGCTTTTTGCAGATGACATGATATTATACATGGAAAATCCGATAGACTCCAGCAAAAGTCTGCTATAACTGGCACATGAATTCAGCAAAGTCACAGGATACAAAATCAATATACAGAAATCAGTTGCATTCTTATACACTAACAATAAAGCAACAGAAAGACAAATAAAGAAACTGATCCCATTCACAATTGCACCAAGAAGCATAAAATACCTTAGAATAAATCTAACCAAAGATGTAAAAGATCTGTATGCTGAAAACTATAGAAAGCTTATGAAGGTAATTGAAGAAGATATAAAGAAATGGAAAGACATTCCCTGCTCATGGATTGGAAGAATAAATATTGTCAAAATGTCAATCCTACGCAAAGCTATCTACACATTCAATGCAATCCCAATCAAAATTGCACCAGCATTCTTCTCGAAACTAGAACAAGCAATCCTAAAATTCATATGGAACCACAAAAGGCCCAGAATAGCCAAAGGAATTTTGAAGAAGACCAAAGCAGGAGGCATCACAATCCCAGACTTTAGCCTCTACTACAAAGCTGTCATCATCAAGACAGCATGGTATTGGCACAAAAACAGACACATAGGCCAATGGAATAGAATAGAAACCCCAGAACTAGACCCACAAACGTATGGCCAACTCATCTTTGACAAAGCAGGAAAGAACATCCAATGGAAAAAAGACAGTCTCTTTAACAAATGGTGCTGGGAGAACTGGACAGCAACATGCAGAAGACCACTTTCTCACACCATTCACAAAAATAAACTCAAAATGGATAAAGGACCTGAATGTGAAACAGGAAACCATCCAAACCCTAGAGGAGAAAGCAAGAAAAGACCTCTCTGACCTCAGCCGTAGCAATCTCTTACTCGACACATCCCCAAAGGCAAGGGAATTAAAAGCAAAAGTGAATTACTGGGACCTTATGAAGATAAAAAGCTTCTGCACAGCAAAGGAAACAATCAACAAAACTAAAAGGCAACCAACGGAATGGGAAAAGATATTCGCAAATGACATATCGGACAAAGGGCTAGTATCCAAAATCTGTAAAGAGCTCACCAAAGTCCACACCCGAAAAACAAATAACCCAGTGAAGAAATGGGCAGAAAACATGAAAAGACACTTCTCTAAAGAAGACATCCGGATGGCCAACAGGCACATGAAAAGATGCTCAACGTCGCTCCTTATCAGCGAAATACAAATCAAAACCATACTCAGATATCACCTCACACCAGTCAGAGTGGCCAAAATGAACAAATCAGGAGACTATAGATGCTGGCGAGGATGTGGAGAAATTGGAACCCTCTTGTACTGTTGGTGGGAATGCCAACTGGTGCAGCTGCTCTGAAAAACAGTGTGGAGGTTCCTCAGAAAATTAAAAATAGACCTACCCTATGACCCAGCAATAGCACTGCTAGGAATTTACCCAAGGGATTCAGGAGTGCTGATGCATGGGGCACTTGTACCCCAATGTTTATAACAACACTTTCAACAATAGCCAAATTATGGAAAGAGCCTAAATATCCATCAACTGATGAATGGATAAAGAAATTGTGGTTTATATACACAATGGAGTACTACATGGCAATGAGAAAGAATGAAATATGGCCCTTTGTAGCAATGTGGATGGAACTGGAGAGTGTTATGCTAAGTGAAATAAGTCATACAGAGAAAGACAGATACCATATGTTTTCACTCTTAGGTGGATCCTGAGAAACTTAACAGAAACCCATGGAGGAAGGGAAGGAAAAAAAAAAAAAAGAAAAGAAAAGAGGTTAGAGTGGGAGAGAGCCAAAGCATAAGAGACTCTTAAAAACTGAGAACAAACTGAGGGTTGATGGGGGGTGGGAGGGAAGGGAGGGTGGGTGATGGGTATTGAGGAGGGCACCTTTTGGGATGAGCACTGGGTGTTGTATGGAAACCAATTTGACAATAAATTTCATATATTGAAAAAAAATAAAACCAAAAAAAATAAAAATAAAAATAAGAGGATGATTGAGCTTGCGAAGATGGCAGAGTAGGAGAAACCTGAGCACAACCCATCCCATATTTACAACTAGATATCATCCACATTCAAGTCAATAACCTTAGGAGTGATCCAAAGACTGGCAGAACTACAGGAGTAAATAAGAGAAGAATCTGCATCTGAAACATTATGAAGGTCAGAAAGGTGTAAGAGTGCTGTGTGAAGGAGGGAAGGAGCTAGCTATGAGTGAAGAAGGCAGAGAAATGGACACTTGAATCATGGAGCTCACATGTGGAAGACCAATCCCTATAACATTTGGCTTTAAAAGCCAGAAGGGCTGGGAGGTGGGGAGTTAAGATGACAGAAAAGCAGGGAAATCCTAAGTTTGTCTCATCCCTTGAACACAGCTAGATTGTTATCAAATCATTCTGAACACCAAAGAACTCAATTAGAGGTTTGAGAGAACAAAAACTGCAAGTCTGCATGTAAAAAGGTGAGCATTTCCTGGAAAGTAGGAGGTGTAGAGAGTTGATTTGTGGGAGAGAAACCTGCAGGTATGGTGTCATTGAGGAAGCCTGCTTACGGAGGCTACCACAAAGTATTATAAGCAGTGGAGCACAAAATCTGAACTTTTAGAAGTCAGCTACAGTAAGGGATGTATCTAGTTTAAAGGTGCTCAGGTGGAGAAGTGGGGAGGAATCCCAGGAGTGACAGCGTGGTCTGAGGATCCCCTGTATCACAAGAAAGACAGGTGGCCCCAATGTGCTATGCTGTTTCCAAGCATAGGAGTGGGTTACTGGTGCCCACAGGGGGGCCAGATTTCTGCTCTGTTTTTGACATAAACCGTGAGCTATTGGGCAGTCCTGTGACCACTTACCTCACATGGGCTGGCAAAAACGTGCTGAGACCCTCCCCCAAAGGAACAGAGTGGATCCACACCAGGCAATCCCTAAAATTTGGAGTTTTGAAACTCAGTAGTGCACCTGAGATAAATAAAAAAAAAAGCTTGGACATAGGCAAGGTGAATGCAGTGTTCTGATGAAAACTGGGGATACAAGAGGGGTGATTGATTTCTCTTCTGTGACCATTTCCTAGAGAGTGGCGGGGCGGGGCCACTATCCAGAGCTGGAGGGGGCGGGCCTCCATGTTCATCCTCCCCACTAGCACTGAAAAACTTCAGGAAACAAAACAGCGCCACCTAGTGGAGGCTGGAGCTGCTTACACTAAACCTCACACCCTGCACCCTGGAGGCACATTTCCACTGAAACAAATCAGCCTGAGAATCCATGCAGCAGGCCCTCCACCAGAAGACCAGCACAAGCAACTTGCCTATACCAAGAGGCTGAGTAATATTCCATTATATATATTAAAATAAATAAGTGAACTTAAAAAAAAAAAACAGATGAACATAGGGAAGGGGAAGGAAAAATAAATCAAGATAAAAAAAAAAAAAAAGAGAGGGAAGGGTGCCTGGATGGCTCTGTCAGTTAAGTGTCTGACTCTTGATTTCATCTCAGGTCATGATTTCATGGTTCCAGAGTTCAAGGCCCACATTTGGCTCTTCACTGACAGCACAGCAGAGTCTGCTTGGGATTCTCTATCTCCCTCTCTCTGCCCCTCCCCAATGCGCTTTCTCTCTGTCAAAAATATATAAATAAACTTAAAAAAAAAAAGAGAGAGAGGGACAAGCCATAAGACATTGAGGGTTGATGAAAGGGAGATGGGTGGGGGGATAGGCTAAATGGGTGATGAGAATTAAAGATGGCACTTGGGATGAGAACAGGGTATTATATGTAAGTGATGAATCACTAAATTCTGTTCCTGAAACCAATGCTCCACTATATGGTAATTAACTTGTATCTAAATTGAAGAAAAAGAAAGAAAGAAAGAAAGAAAGAAAGAAAAGAAAAGAATGAAAACTTAGTCTCATAACCTGCAAAAAACATTCTATCAGTAATCAAAAAACTTCCACGAAACAAAAACCCATAGCCAAATCGCTTTACAGATTATTTCTACCAAATATTTAAAGAAAGTTAATGCCATTATTCTCAAAGTAATACAAAAAAAAAAAAACATAAAAGAAAGGAAAACTTCCAAATTCATTCTATGAGTCCAGCATTGCCCTGATACCAAAAGCAGATAACAACACCACTAAAAAAGAGAACCACAGAGGCCTATCTGAATGACCTTCATCATGTCTGGTACGACCATGTTCTCTCAGATGAGCATCACTGGGCTATTGGCCTGGGCTGTGTAGATGCAATGGATCCAAGTTCAAAATGGCAACTTTAAAATGTACTGCCTGTAGGGTTAAATTGTAGGGCTAACCTGTAGCCTTGAGAAAGAACAGCTTTGTTTTGACATGATAGGTTAAGAGATAACAGCCTTGTCCTATCAATCAAAGGGACAAAAGTTCAAGGAAAATCAACTGGATTAGAGTTTGATTGGATTGGGGCAAGGGCATATTGAGAACTTTGAAAAAAGTGGCGCCCGGAGGCAGGGTCAAGGAGGTCAACTGGTTGTGGCTTAACTGCAGAAGGTCTGAACTGTTTCCACCCCCATCTGGGAACTATTTCTTTGTTCTGTTCCCAGGTGATGATAAAACGAGGTGGTTGGCTATAAAAACTCTGTACCCAGGCTGTTTGAGGCCGCATTCTGATTAAGAGTGTCTGTCCCGATCGGTCGGCCTTGCCTCATTGCAATAAACTTTTGCTGTGACTGTCACTGGTACCCGTAGCATTGTTTCAGAAGTTGTGTGGATGCAACACTGCCAGGTAATTAAAGTCAATCAAAAGCATCCAGAAAATTACCAAGTCTATGAAAATGATTCCAGCAGCAACATATACCCAAGCAGATAGGGAGCTAAAACCAGCTCAAGTGTATTGAAGTAGGATCTTTGGCCCTCTATGAAAAAGCTGATATTAAGGTGTCTGAAGACAAGAAGAAACACCTTCTTATTGATACGTCCTCAGATTGAGGGTTCTGTGGTAGTATTCATTCCTCAGTTCCTAAACAGATGAAAACTGAGGTGGCCACATTCACAGCAGCTGAGAAAGAAGTTACACTTGTTGGAATTTGTGGTAAAATCACCAATATACTTCATAGGACTCACTCTGACAAGTTTGTGGTGACCTTCAAAGAAGTGGGAAGAAAAATTCCTGTGATTGGAGATGCATCTGTCATTGCCCTTGAATTACTAAATTCCAGATATGAATTTGGTGAAGACTATATCATCTTTAATCTGTTTAGGTCTGTTATCTCCTACAAGATAGAAGAAAAGGTCATCTTGTCCCTTGATATCATTGCAAGTGCTGAGAGCACTTCTTGAGGAATGGCCATAGATACTTCCCCTAGGTTCTTAGTTGCCCAAGAAGACATTTCTGTGGGAAGGAACAAGTGTCCCTTGTTCTTTAGAAGTGAAAATCAGTCTCTCATAAATGCTACCAGCCTGGTTCCCAGTAGATCAGAAGAGAGAGTAGAACAAAGAAAGTATGGTTCCTAAGCAAATCTTCAACACAAGGGAAGAAAGAGTTGAAGACTCACCAATGAAGAGTGCTGCTCAACATATAGTTATCTGGTCCCTTATGGTCACAAAAAAAGATATTGCTGGGTGGACTGGGGAGACTCTCAGGCCCTGAGCTCTCCACCCAATCTGCCCCCTGGGACTTCACTGGAAGATTGTGGTCTCCTGGCAAGAAAGAATTCAAGAAGGGACCAGACAATGGTTGAGCAGTGCAAGTGAGAAAGTTTATTAAAGTGAGGGCACACTTAGAGATGTGAGAGCAGGCGAACTTAAGGGAGAGCTGTGCCCGGGGTTTGGGTCTTCTATCTTGTATTACAGTTGTTAACTCAGAGGTAAAACAATTATTATTTGAGGAGAGGATTACTTTGAGAGCAAGGTTTCTTTCCTTTTCTCCATTACTTGGTCAGGGTTTCTGCCCTTCTTTGAATTGGCCTGGGTAGTTTCATCTGGCTTTTTTGTAGGATTGTTTGTGGAATGTGGCAAACACAGGTCGCTAACTTTCCTAATAATGGGACTTGACTGACCTTTTGATGGCCTCAGGCGTCCTGTTAAAGCCTAATTAACTTCTTGCTTTAATGACAGGAAGGAAAATCCTGTAGAGCCATATATTTGTACCAGGGTTCACTCTCCCCTTACCTGGGTATTTATTGCCTGCCACTGAGCCCATCCTTCCATCACAGCGATTCCTGCTAAGGCTCACAGAGAATGGAAAACATTAGATTTGGATATCTCTTATTGGCAAATTTGGCATGGTCCAATGAGTTTATTACTTCTATGACCATAGTGACCCAAAGATCCTCTCTATTTTTATTTTTTTTAATTTTAAATCCAGTTAACTGCCAGTGTTTTATTAGTTTCAGGTGTACAGTATAGTGATTCAACACTTCCATAAATCACCCAGTCCTCAACATAAGTGTACTCCTTAATCCCCATCACCTATTTAACTCAACCTGCACCCCCTCCCCTCTGGTAACGATCAGTTTATTCTCTATAATTAAGAGTCTGTCTCTTGGTTTCTCTCTCTCTCTCTCTCTCTCTCTCTCTCTCTAGTACCCTTGTCTCATTTGTTTCTCTTTTTTTAAGTTTATTTCTTTATTTTGAGAGACATAGAGAGAGGGCGAGCTGGGGAGGGGCAGAGAGAGGTGGGGGGGGAGAGAATCCCAAGCAGGATACACACTGTCAGTGCAGAGCCCAATGCTGGGCTCAATCCCATGAACTGTAAGATCATGACTTGAGACAAAATGAAGAGTCAGATGCTTAAATGACTGAGCCACCCAGATACCCCTCATTTCTTTGTTTCTTAAATTCTAGATATGAGTGAAATTGTATGTTATTTGTCTTTCTCTGATTGACTTATTTCATTTAGCATTATGCTCTCTAGTTCTATCCTTGTCATTGCAAGTATAAAGATTTTATTATTTTTATGGATAACTAATATTCCAGTGTGTGTGTGTATGTGTGTGTGTGTGTGTGCCACATCTTTGGGTTTTTTTTCAAGTTTTTAATTCCAGTTAACAAACAGTGTAATATTAGTTTCAAGTGTACAATATGGTGATTCAACACTTCCATACAACACTTCCGTATGTATGTTCCATACAACAACAATATGTTGTTCCGTACAACAAGTGCACTCTTTAATCTGCATCACCTATTTAAGCCATTACCCCACCAACCTCCCTTCTGGTAACCAGCCACTTATTCTCGATAGTTAAGAGTCTTAACTCTCTCTCTCTCCCTTTGCTCATTTCCTTTTTTCTTAAATTTCGTGTATGAGTGAGATCATGTGGTATTTGTTGCTCCTCTGATTGATATATTTTGCTTGTCATAATACTCTCTAGCTCCATCCATGTTATTGAAAATAGTAAGATATAGATAGATAGATAGAGATATAGATATATAGATAGATATATCACATCTTCATTATCTATATTATATAGATGATAGATAGATAGATGTGATATATATGTGTGTGTAATGTATACATGTATATACATATATGTATACATATACATATACATGTATGTGCATATGCATATGTATATGTATATGTATACGTATATGTATGTGTATATGTATATACTCTGTCCCAGGGGACAGATTGGGTGGAGACCTCAGGGCCTGGGAGTCTCCCCAGTCCACCCAGCAATATCTTTTTTGTGACCACAAAAGGACCAGATAACCGTACATTGAGCAGCACTCTTCGTTGGTGAGTCTTCAACTCTCGCCTCCCTTGTGCTGAGAGTTGCTTAGGAACCATATTTTCTTTGTTCTACTCTCTCTTCCTGATCTACTGGGAACAGTAGTAGTCTGTTAGTATTTATGGGACACTTATTTTCACTCCTAAAGAATAAGGGGCACCTGTTCCTTCCCACAGAAAGGTTTTCTTGATCAACTAAGAACCCAGGGGAAGTATCTAAGGTCATTCCTCCAGAAGTGCATTAGTCCCATGGGGAACTCCCTCTCATGGTAATTAATTTCTGGTGACCCAGGCATGCACACACACTCTGAGTACTCCAGTACTCCAAGCCCCCCTGCTTATTTCAGACTTCCAGTAGGAGAAACTGAGACACATAAAAGAGTGATTCATGGCCATTCATATGAGTGATGCTTACAAAGAGCACCCTGAGATCCATCACATTGATCCCTAGGTGACTCTTGATATTCCCAGTCTATCTCTATCTCTGCAAAAATCTCTCTTAGTTATGGGACACTCTGACCACCCAGCCCCCAGCCCTGGGTCTAGCTTCAGCCATTTCCTCTCATACCTTTCTGAACTATCCTTTGTTGAAGGTGGGGCACTAAGACCTGTGAGATGTTTTGCCACCTATAACAAAGGTCTTGCAAGAGGACCAAGTCAGACTGTTGCATCTGTGTAAGATAATGTAAAACAGGCTATAAACTGTTTTACTCCCTGGAAAAGGACCCCACTTATTGAGATTTATCCCTGTGGGTCTGTCTTAGTTGACACTTAATTAAGTGTAATGCAACCCAAATAATTCAGGGATAAAGAGAGAATTGGAAGATAGAGGTTAATTTCACCAGAACTGACTGCAAAGTGGGAGAGATCAACAGATACTATAGACAAGTAAGAAATATTTAAACAATCAAAAATACCCCTGCCTTTTGGTGGCAGTTGTTTGCCACCAATTGTTGAACACCTGATCAGAACAAGGAGAATGGGACATTCAGAGATCTTAGAGTCATGATGATGCCATTCCTGAGGGATTTACCCCAGCATGTCAGGGATAATTTTTAGCATCATCTATACTGAGGTCTTCAGGAAGCCTTCTTCTCTCAGGGCCATAAGGTGTTAAGATAAAGCACAGGCTTTGGTATTCCAGGACTGGCAGGGCCATCACACAGCATGCTAACCACAGCTGTGATTACAGGGTGATGTATGGACAGCAGGTTAAGGACAGCCATGGTCCACTCATCATCGGAACTCTCTGAAAGAGATCCCACCTGAGATCCTACCAAGTTAATGATAGAGAGATAACTCTCTTTGGAAGAATAGAACTCAAGTCTTCTATTAATTGGAGCCCTTATTCACTTGCTCCTTTTCTCATTACAGAAGTCAACTCTCTCCCTGAAGACAATGGGAATTTCCACCTCTATCCCCAAAGACTCCCGGGATACATTTTGACATACTAGGATCAGCTCTGATTAAAAAGCCTAACATGGAAAATTCTTATCTTCTTTTGTAACACTGTTTGGCTTCAGTATAAGCTAGGGAATGGGGAAATCTGGCTGGAAAATGGTAGTCTTAACTATGACACTATATTGCAACGTGATCTTTTCTGTAAGCAACTAGAAAAATGGGTAGAAATCACTTATGACCAGGCCTTTATGGTCCTCAGGGATGACACTAACAAGTATAAAACATGCACAGTGAGGAGGGGTCATTTAGAAATTGATCCCAAGAAAGGAATTCTCACAGTTGCTCCCCACAAGGAACAACCCAAGACCAAGAGTGACACCCCAGATCCATCAGCTCCATCAGAAGCAACTACTCACATCAACCACATCAACCAATCTATTCTCCTTTACCAGATTCATGCCAAGAGAAAGACCTCTTCTTCCCCCTACATGGAGTTTTGGGTGGACCTCAGGGGACCACAAGAGTATATGTTCCCTTTTCAATGTCAGATTTCAGGGAGTGCCGTGAGCAATTATGCCAGCTTTCTGAGGATCCCAGCAAATGTACTAGGAATTCAGGAACCTGACTCAGTCTTTTGAATTAACCTGGAAGGAGCTTATGGTCAATCTCTTTCATTGCTGCCAACACAGAGGAGCAATTCCACATCCTGGCAGAAGCACGAACCTTGCAGATGCCCTTCATGCTTCCTAGCCTATCCAATAGGAATGATGGAAGTACCTCAAATATACCCCTATTTGAATTATCAGCTTGGGCAGCAGGGACCACATGGTCTATGCCTTTTGGAGGGCATGAAAGATGTTATCATCTGTTGGGGTTATTACTGAGGATGACAAGCTTATACACAATGCTTGGCTAGCTAAAATGTAACACAGAAATTTCTGATGGGCTACATTTAAGCTTGGGAGGGGCTTGGGTCTCTTGGAATGTCAGAGGCTTGTAACTGCCCTGATTGCAGAATGCCCAGGGGTCAGCCCTCCCAGAAGTTTCTGCAGTCCTTGGGGAACTCGGTTATCGATACATTGTGTACAAGTTTAGCAAAACAATAGGACATATAGACACTTGCCTTTGGCTCTGATTTGATTAGTTTCTTGTAATTGCTCACCTTTAAGTCATACACCCTTTATTTTTGCATGCCTAAAAAGTTATATGCCCTCTGCACACAACAAGCCAACTGAGATTTGTGACTGGCCCAGCAGTGCAATAAGTGAGAACATGAGTGAGGCTAATGGGTCTTCTTCATCTGCAAACGTTGACCCCCATGCCTTCTCCTCTCTTTCGTAGCAAAGTGTGGAATAATCTTTTATCCACTGTTTCAGTGTTTGCTGGCCATTCCCAGCAATAATCAAGCCAGTGAATTATTACAAGGTTAAGGAACTCACCCAAGACCCTGAAAGAGCGGACCTACGCCGGCTGACTCCATCTTGTTCTGTGTCCTCCACCTTGAGTGACTATGTCCCCGACATGCCCCCTTTCCGGGAAAATCACAGAAACCTCAGACCACGCCTCCTCCCCTTGAGTAACCTCCCACTCACCGCTCAAACTTCCTGATCAAAACACACCCGGCAACCTGCCTAATGGGACTCCGACCCTTCCCCAGCCAATCGGCTGAGGCCACGACCCTTCCCCAGCCAATCGGCTAAGGCCACAGCCATTACCTCACCAACTGCCCCTAGACCCCTATAAAACCTTTGTGCTTTTGAAACTCGCTGCTCTCTTTGGCATCTCACCTCTCCCTCGGTGCAGGTAGGGGATTGAGCTCGAGCTAGCTCGAATAAAGGCTCTTTGCTTTTGCATTGGACTCAGCTCCCTGGTGGTCTTTGGGGATCGTGAATTCTGGGCATAACATTTGGGGGCTTGTCCTGGGATCCCCAAGACCCCCGAGGGACCCCCGACCCAGACAGCCTGACTAGCCACGGTTAGTGTATGTTCATTCCGTCTTTTCTGTGTGAGCTCATTTATGATATTCTGGTAGTGCCCAGCACAGTCTAAGTGGACGCACTGGAGGACCACGGGCCGGGAGTTTGGGAAGACGTTCTGATCCTCCCTTCTGGAGGGACGTGGATTCCCCTCAAATGTTTGACATGAGATGGGTCGCTCCCTCGGGTCAGTGTGAGCCCATCATCTAGCTTTCAATTTTGCTTCCACGGAGTTGGAAGACTGTTTCTAGGGGCCCTCTGTTTGTTTCTGTGTTTCTCTGTTTTGTTCTGTGGACTTACTGGACGGACATTATGGGACAGACTCAGACTACTCCTCTAAGTATTATGATTGATCACTTTAAGGATGTCAGGGGAAGAACTAACAACCTCAGTGTGGAAATCTGAAAGGGTCGGTGGCAGGTGTTTTGTTCTAGCGAGTGGCCAGCTTTCAATGTTGGATGGCCACCAGAGAGGACCTTCGAACTCCTTACCATCCACCGAGTCAGGGGTATCATCTCTCGGCCTAAGATGGGCCATCCTGATCAGCTCCCTTACATTATCACTTGGCAGGACCTTTTAGAAGACCCACCCTCTTGGCTTAAGCCCTTCCTAGCCCCACGCCCTCCGGAGCCAAAATGCATTCTTGCTTTTCAGGGGACAGAGAAGAAGGAGAACAAGAAAAGTCTTACCAGCCTTCAACACCCCTCTACCCTGTCCTACGGGGGGGGATTGAAGAAAAATTCATTTTTCCTCCCCCGTATAATCTCCCTCGGATGCCAGAAGAATACCATCCTCCCCCTCCGGGGGAGGCAGACGCTGTTCCGAGTGTGGGAGGCGGAAACGCTCCAGTGGGAAGCCTGCCCTTTACCAGACAAAGGGCTCAGAGGGAGCAATCCGCCTCCACCTCTGACTCCACTATTCTGCCCCTGCGAGCCACCGGACCCCCAGACGCGGAGGGGAATCAGCCCATCACTATTGGCCTTTCGCCACTAGTGACCTCTACAATTGGAAAGCTCAGAATCCTAAGTATTCTGAGAAACTGGCAAAGCTTATTGATTTATTAGACTCTGTTCTTTTTACTCATCAGCCCACGTGGCACGATTGCCAGCAGCTTTTGCAGGTCCTGTTCATGACTGAGGAAAGAGAAAGAATCCTCAATGAGGCCCAAAAATAGTTCCAGGTGCAGACGGGAATCCCACCACCAACCAGGCTCAGATAGATGCCTCCTTTCCCTTAACTCGGCCCCAGTGGGATTTCAACATGGCAGAAGGTAAGGAGAGGCTCCGGGTCTACCTCCAGACTCTAATGGGGGGACTGCGAATGGTTGCTAGGAAGCCAACCAATTTGGCCAGGTAGGAAATGTGCAACAGGAAAAAGATGAATCTCTGGCTGCCTTTTTAGAACGGATCATGGAGGCATTCCGTACCTGTACCCTCATGGATCCAGAGGTTCTGGAAAGCAAGGCAGCTGTTATCATGGCCTTTGTAAACGAATTGGCCATAGACATTAGGAGAAAATTGCAGAGAATAGATAGACTAGGAGATAAAATTCTGCAGGGCTTACTGGTGGTAGCCAAAAAGGTATATAATAACTGGGAGCCTCCTGAGGACAAGCAGGCTCGCGCCATGGCAGCTGCCAGCAGTAAGCAGACTCGAGACCTGGCCAGAATACTACTAGCTACCACTGCTGACTCCCCTGAGGAACAAGACAGCCATCTCTGGCAGCTGGCGGATGACGCAAGAAAAGGTAAAGGAACCACCAAGGCGGGGGGGGGGGGGGGAAGCAGAGGCTGCAGAAAGATCAGTGCACATACTGCAAGGAGATAGGGCATTGGGCCCGAGATTGTCCGAAAAAGGCCAGTGGGAAGGGAAGCAAGACTGATAGAGTAAAATTCCTAGAGTTAGATGAACTGAGTGATTAGGGGAGTTGGGGTTCAGACCTTCTCCCCGAGCCCAGGGTAACACTTAAAGTGGAGGGACCCCTGTTGACTTCCTCGTCGACACCGGAGTGCAACATTCGGTCCTCCGCACTCCACAAGGAAAACTAGCCAGCAAGAAGTCCTGGGTACAAGGGGCAACTGGTATGAGCCAGTATTCATGGACTACCCGAAGAAAGGTAGATTTGGGGCTGGGCCGGGTATCCCGCTCCTTTATGGTAATATCAGAATACCCCTACCTGCTGTTAGGATGGGACTTACTGACCAAGATTGGAGCTCAGATAGCTTTCAGACAAGGGGGGCCTCAGGTCACCGATGACAAGGGCCACCCCATCCAGGTCCTGACCATGAAACTGGAGGATGAATACCGCCTCCACCAGGAGGCGCTCCCGAAAGAGGATAATATAGACAAATGGCTACAAGAATTCCCCTCGGTTTGGGCAGAAACGGGGGGGGGAAGGGGGGGATAGGACTAGCCACTCACAGAACCCTGGTCCTGGTAGAGCTCAAGCCAGGAGAGAGTCCGGTAAGGATCAAACAATACCCCATGTCTCAGGAGGCCCGGAAGGGGATCCAGCCACACATCCAGAGACTACAAAGTCTAGGGGTACTAGTTCCTTGCCAGTCTTCCTAGAACACCCCCCTACTGCTGGTCAAAAAGCCTCACACAAATGACTACTGACTGGTACAAGACCGCCGGGAAGTAAATAAGAGGGTCACGGACATACACCCAACTGTTCCCAACCCATATACTCTCTTGAGTTCCTTGGCGCCCTCCAGGGTCTGGTATACTGTACTAGATTTAAAGGACGCCTTCTTCAGTCTGCCGCTGGCACCCCAGAGCCAACCCTTGTTCACCTTCGAGTGGCATGATCTGGAGGAGGGCTACAGTGGGCAACTCACCTGGACACGGCTACCTCAGGGATTCAAAAATTCACCCACCATCTTCGACGAGGCACTACACGAGGACCTGGGTGAGTACAGAAGGGAGCACCCTGGCCTCACCCTCCTACAGTACATAGATGACCTCCTGATTGCTGCTGACATGGCCAAAGACTGTGAGCGAGGGACCCAGGACATGCTTGCTACCCTGGGGGCCTTAGGGTACCGGGCATCCGCGAAGAAGGCTCAGATATGCAGGGAGAGGGTAAGTTACCTGGGATATATCCTGGAGGGAGGACAGCGGTGGTTATCAGATGCCAGAAAAAAAAACTGTCCTAAAGATCCCTACTCCCATCTCCCAAAGAGAAGTAAGGGAATTCCTAGGATCAGCCGGCTACTGCCGCCTCTGGGTTCCGGGTTTTGCTGAGATCACCAGGCCCCTATATGAAGCTACCAAAGAGGGGAAAACATTTAAATGGGCTGAAAAAGAAGAAACTGCCTTTAATCAGTTAAAAAAGGCCCTCCTAAGTGCCCCAGCCCTGGGCCTGCCAGACATTACGAAGCCCTTCCACCTCTTTGTAGATGAACATAAGGGAATAGCAAAAGGGGTTCTAACTCAAGCCTTAGGTCCCTGGAATCGCCCAGTGGCTTACCTGTCCAAGAAGCTAGACCCAGTGACTGCCGGCTGGCCGCCATGCCTAAGAATTATTGCAGCGACAGCACTCCTAGTCAAGGATGCAGACAAACTGACCCTAGGACAGGAGATCTGGATCACGACCCCACATGCCATTGAAGGGGTCCTGAAACTGCCTCCTGATAGATGGATGAGCAACACACATATGACTCATTACCAGAGCCTCCTACTCAACCCTACATGGGTGCGGTTCCACCCCAGTACGGCCCTCAATCCTGCAACCCTGCTGCCCGACCCGACCTAGGTGCTCCACTACATGACTGTTGGAATACTGGAGAAAGCACATGGATTCTGGACAGACCGACCGACTGGCCCCTCCCCGATGCCGAGGCTACTGGGTTCTCTGATGGCAGCAGCTTTGTGCGGGATGGACACAGGTATGCAGGTGCAGCGGTGGTCACCGAAACGAACACCATATGGGCGGAGGCTCTACCCTCCAGAATGTCAGCCCAGCGAGCAGAGCTCATAATCCTCACCAAGGTGCTGACGCTGGGAGCTGGAAAATGGCTTAACATCTACACAGACAGCTGTTATGCGTTTGCCACAGCTCATATTCATGGGGCAATTTATCAGGAGAGGGGGTTACTGATGGCAGAAGGATGGACTATAAAAAATAAGCAGGAGATACTTGACCTGCTTACGGCCTTATGGCTTCCTGCCAGGCTAGCCATTATCCACTGCCAAGGGCACCAGAAAGCTGATAACCCGGTAGCTAGAGGTAATCAAAAAGCTGACCAGGCAGCCAAGGCAGTAGCCCTTACTTCAGTCCCCACCATGACCATACAACTACCAGACCCTGGAGACCCAGTTTTACCAGATCAGCCCAAATACTCCCAGGAGGAGTTACAGCAGATCAAGAAACTCCCCATGGCCCAGGAGATAAAGGGATAGTGGTATACTCCTAACAAGGAGCTCGTGCTGCCAGACTGACTCGGAGTCTCAGTATTAGAGTGCATGCATCGGTCTACTCACATGGGGGCCCGAAAATTAAAAGACTTAATCCGACATGCGACATGCCGGAGTCAAGATTCACCAACAGGACACCAAAATAGAGCAAGTTGTATCTGCCTGCAAGATCTGCCAACTCACCAACGTGAGAGCCACATCAAATAAAAAAGGAACCAGGCTCAGAGGCACCAGACCGGGAGCCCAATGGGAGGTCGACTTCACTGAAGTCAAACCAGGAAAGTATGGTTATAAATATCTTTTAGTATTTACAGACATCTTCTCTGGCTGGGTGGAGGCATACCCAACCAATCATGGTATGGCTCAGACGGTGGCTAAGAAGCTACTGGAAGACATCTTACCCAGGTATGGGTTTCCTGCCATGATAGGATCAGACAATGGACCAGCTTTTATCCCGCAGGTAACGCAGGCAGTAGCCAAGGCAGTGGGGGCAAACTGGAAATTACATTGTGCTTATAGGCGCCAGAGCTCAGGACAGGTAGAAAGAATGAATAGAACCCTAAAAGAGACCCTTACCAAATTAACCATGGAGACTGGCAGGGACTGGGTGACTCTCCTACCGTACACCCTTTACCGGGTTAGGAACACTCCTTATACCTTGGGTTTTACTCCCTACAAGATCATGTTTGGCAGGCCACCCCCTATTATTCCCAACCTTCAAACTGAACTTCTTGCTGAGTTTAAAGATCAAGAACTTTTTCTTTCCTTGAGAGGGCTCCAGAGGGTGCACGAAGACATTTGGCCACGCCTCTGTGCCATCTACGAGGCTGGCCTGACCCCAACACCTCATCAGTACAGGCCGGGAGACTGGGTCTATGTCAAGAGGCACCACCGAGAGGCCCTCAAGCCATGCTGGAAGGGACCCACATAGTGGTGCTGACAACCCCCACAACTCTCAAAGTAGACGGCATCGCGACCTGGG
This sequence comes from Prionailurus viverrinus, assembly GCF_022837055.1. NCBI lineage: Eukaryota > Metazoa > Chordata > Mammalia > Carnivora > Felidae > Prionailurus > Prionailurus viverrinus. The sequence continues at coordinate 18,338,415 of NC_062566.1, forward strand.
TTCACACCCACGTTCACCCCGCAGACCCCTCCTCAATCCGGAAGGACTTCGTCATGCGATGGGCCATCAATCGGGACCAACACAACCCGCTCAAGCTCAAACTACAGCGCATTCGACCCACCTAATATTGGTAACTCTGTTAGCTCTGCTTGTCACTGCTCATGCTGCTGAGAGTCCCCATGCCCCCCAAAACATCACCTGGCAGATCATAGAAACCACCTCGGAGACGATACTCAATCAGACTTCCCAGAGCCACCCCAGGGACACTTGGTTCCCAGAATTTTGTGTAGACCTCCAAACTCTGTTCCCCTTGTCACCATACGCCCCCGGATTCCATGCACAGAACCTTTATTTCTATGTTTTCCCTGGCCACTCTTGCTTGAGCACATGCGGGGACAGAGCTGACTACTTTTGTGCCTCCTGGTCATGTGTCTCAACGGGGCACATCTGGTGGACCCCACCATGCAACAGAGATCTCATTGTGGTAAAGCAGCCCAGTGTCCCTGACCACCATATGTCTGGGGGCACAGTAATCACATAGTTATATCCTTTACAAGCCAAGGTAAAAGAACAATAGGATGGGAGAGTGGAAAAACCTGGGGACTCAGGAGATATGACCGGGTTAGGCCAGGAGCCAAAGACACGGGAATGTTATTTACTCTCCGAATGCAAGCGACTCCCCTTACCCAGCAGTCCCCACAAGGGTAGGACCCAACAAAGTACTAGTTCCCCAACCTGCCCCTGCCCGGACGGCCTCGCCCAGAAACACCCAGGCCCCAGCCATACGGCCCTCCACATCCCCTGTCCCTACCAGAGCATCACCCGCATCTCCTGCCCCAGGTCACAACTTACTATCTGATGCAAACCTCCTGTGGAGCACGGTTGTTGGAGCATACCACGTACTAAACACTTCTAGGCCCAACCTGACTAAGTCCTGTTGGCTCTGTCTAGATGTCCGGCCCCCATATTATGAAGGTATTGCCATTAAAGGCAATTATACAACAGCCTCCAACTCTAGCTCCTGAAGATGGCAGCAGGCTACTGCAAGACTAACCCTCCAGGCGGTAACAGGGCAAGGCACTTGTATAGGCCACGTACCCCCCGAGCAGTCACATCTCTGTAATGAAACCCAAACAGTCCCCAGGAAGACAGTGTATCTACTCCCTCCCAAAAATGCATGGTGGGCCTGTTCCAGAGGCCTTACTCCCTGCGTCCACTCCCAAGTCCTTAACTCCTCGAAAGAAAGCTTCTGCATACTCGTGCAGTTGATCCTCAAGTTAGTATACCATTCAGGGGGAGAAATACTTAACAGGTTAGGCTCTACTAACCCCCGAAGTAAAAGAGAGCCTATTACAACCTTAACTCTGGCTGTGCTCTTGGGATTGGGATTAGCAGGCCAGGGACCGGAATATCCTCAGTCGTCATTCAGGACAAAAACTATGGAACGCTAAGGGCAGCCATTGACTTAGACATAGAAAGAATTGAAAAATCAATTTCTCATTTACAGGAATCCCTTACTTCCTTATCAGAAGTAGTACTCCAAAACAAAAGGGGATTAAATTTATTATTCCTGCAGCAAGGAGGACTATGTGCAGCCCTAAGGGAAGAATGTTGCTTCTATGTTGATCACTCGGGGGTTGTAAAAGAATCTATGGCCCTCATAAGGGAAGGGCTGCAAAAACGGAAGTTAGAGAGAGAACAATCTCAGTCTTGGTACGAGTCTTTGTTCAACTGGTCTCCCTGGTTAACTACCCTCATCTTGGCCCTTGCCGGACCCCTTGCCATCCTGCTCCTACTAGTAACCCTCGGACCCTGTATAATCAACAGACTGGTCCGGTTTGTCAGGGACTGCATGGAGGCCGTCCAACCAATGGTCCTCTGTGCTCAGTGAGAGCACTTAATAACAGAAGAGAACAAAATAGAAATGCAGCCATCCCATGATTGGGTCCGCAAGCTACATGACAAGGGGTGGGGGGGGAATGAAAGAGCGGACCTATGCCGGCCGACTCCATCTTGTGCTGTGTCCTCCACCTTGAGTGACTATGTCCCCGACATGCCCCCTTTCCAGGAAAATCGCAGAAACCTCAGACCATGCCTCCTCCCCTTGAGTAACCTCCCGCTCACCCGTTCAAACTTCCCTATCAAAACACGCCCGGCAACCTGCGTATCAGGACTCCGACCCTTCCCCAGCCAATCGGCTGAGGCCACAGCCATTACCTCACCAACTGCCCCTAGACCCCTATAAAACCTTTGTGCTTTTGAAACTCGCTGGCTCTCTCTGGCATCTCACTGCTGCATCAGTGCAGGTAGGGGATTGAGCTCGAGCTAGCTTGAATAAAGGCTCTTTGCTTTTGCATCAGACTTGGCTCCCTGGTGGTCTTTGGGGATCGCAAATTCTGGCCACAACAACCCATGCAATAATCCTGTCCTTTTCTAGTCTTGCTTGGTGGAAAGACTACAAAAATCCACTAATGTAGACCCAGACACTCCAGAAAAGCAATTATCCTGGGGGCCCTCTTCATAAGCCCATCAGCCCAGATATTTTTAGAAAGCTCCAAAAGATGATTTTAGGGCCCCAACTCCCTTTAACCATCTTGTATATGTGACTTTCTCTGTCTTCAAATCGAGATCAGGCTGAAGAAGAAAGGAAGGAACAAAGGGAATGAAGACAGACTAAGGCTTTTAGCCACTGCCGTTAGGCTGCCTGACCACCTCACGGCCACCCAAACCAACTCCAAAGAAGAGCACAAGGTAAAGGAGCTTGTTTCTCCTGTGGGATCCCAGCCCACTGTAGACAAGAATGCCCTCCAAACTACCCTCCAGTAAAGTGTCCTGCCCTCTATTTGGGTGCAAAGGGCATTGGAAGAGGGACTGACCTCATGTCTGAAGGCAATAAAGATATGATTCCTTACCAGTTATTGCCCTGAATGACTGATGGGGCCTGAGTTTCCTGCTAGCTCCCACGAAAAGCATCACCATTTTGGGGAGGAACCATAGGTAACTCTTGATGTGGCAAGTAAACTTGTCAGATTCTGAATAACATGGGAGCGAGCTGCATATTCAGTCCTTACTTCCCATTCTGGATCCTTGAACTCTGAATCATGTTCTATTGTTAGGGGAGAGGGAAAGCCAAAATCAAAATATCTCACTGAAACCCTACCTTCTTTATGGGTTAATTGTCTCATAACTCAAAATTCCTGGCCATGCCAACACGCACAAGCCCTCTGTTGGAAAAGGATTTCTTATCCACCCTTGGAGATACTATCAACTTCCCAGAAGCAAAGGGCCTTTTCCTAGCTAGCTTGTGTCCCCACCCCCAGGAAGACCCTTTTGATAATATTGCACCATAAATCTAAGACTGAGTCAATTCCTACATGTGGGACAAAGGAATTCCAGGGAAAGCAGTATTTGAAACATTTGCAAAAATTACCTTAAAGAACAAAACTACTTACACCTGCAAACACCAGTACCTCATTAAACCTCAAGCCCAACAAGGTTTCCAGCCCTTAATAGAAAAGTTCCTAAAACATGGCCTCCTAGTTCCATGTCAGTCTCTCTGTAATTATCCAATCCTATCAGTTTCAAAACCAAATAGGGAGTACCAGATGATCCACGACCTCCAAGCTATAAATGAGGCTGTTATTCCCATACACCCTATTGTGCCTAATGCCTACACTCTCTTGACCAGATACCTGAAGGTACCACTTGTTTCACAGTCCTGGATCTTAAAGATGCCTACTTTTGCATACCCTTATATCTAGAATCTCAATACTTGTTTGCTTTTGAATGGACTGACCTATCTATCAATGTAACTCAATAGTATGCCTGGACAGTCCCACTACAGAGCTTTAGGGACAGTACCGTCCTATCTGGTAATGCTCTTGCCAGAAAACTCAGAAAGTTCACTTTAGTCACTGGAGTTCTCTAACAATATGTAGATGATATACTCAATCCGTAGCCCCTCCAAGACAGAATCAGATAAAAACACCATCCTGATTCTAAACCTCCTGGGAGAATAAGTGCATAGGGTTGCCCCAACACAGGCCCAAATTTCCACTGGAACAGTGACTTATCCCATGATTCTATGTGCCCCTCTCAACCATCTTCTTATTTGTAGACATCCTTCTCACAACATACAGGGGCCAGTGTTTACCCAATGGCTTGAGGGTTTTTATGGATTGATAACCTTGAACATTGGGCAGTTGCACCCTGAGGCATGTAGTTCCCGGGAGTATGCATAAATAATTCTACCTGACCTCACCCTAAAGCCTGGAGGGCAATAAGCCTTAATGTCTGCAAAACCAGGTACCATGCTGTGTTAGCACCTTGGAAGGGTTTGCACATAATGAAACCACACTACAAAATCTTACAGCAGTGTAAGATAGACTAGCTTTCACTTTCACCACATCCACTTTCTCAGATCTCTCCAAGTCACACCAATCTTTGACCAGTGTGGTTATGGGCAATGGCTGGCTTTGGATTACTTATTGGCTGAACAAGGTGAAGCTTGTGCTGATTAACAGAACATGTTGCACCTATATCAACACCACAGGACAGGTGGAAGAAAACATCTAAAAATTATGACCAAGCCAAATGGCTCCATCAAATACCAAAGGGACTGACCTTACTAATAGTATTTTGAAGGCTGTGTGTGAGGCACTTCCATCTGTAACCTGGTTGTTGTTGCTTTTAAGTCCAATATTGTTACTTTTGTTTTTTGAACCTTGTTTAATTTTCTTGTCAAATTTATCTCTTCCATACTCCAACAAATTCATTTACAATTATGATATTCCAGGGATTATAACCTATCCCCTGTGAAGATGAAACTTACCAACACTCCTTGGACCAATTCATGACTTCCCTTTACTCCTATCTGTCCATCCAGATTTCCTAAAACTTAGATAGCAAGCAAGTACTTCTGAAGACCTCAGGCAGGGTCAATGTCCTACACCAGGATGAATTTGTTACGGAAGATGGACCATCACCCCTTTTTCCCTAAAATATTTTAAGGGCCTAAAGTATTTTATGGGGAATGGTGGTTAGTTAGGCTTTAAGAGGATTCCTGGAGACCAGAAACAAGGGAGTCATGGCCAATTACTGGGAAAGTTAGAGATCTATCCTGGCAGCACTCCAAAAACAAAGCCACAAGAAGCCAGATCAAACCAGGCATGCCCAAGACAAAGAAAGCCAGAAACACTGACCAAGTAAGGAAGAAAAAGAAACCTATCTTCCAAAGAAATCCCCTCACCAAGTAATAAGTATCCCACTCCCATTCCTAAGTTAACAACTGTCAATAAAGGATAGAGACCCGTGCCTTGGGTGCAGTTTTCCCTTGTGCTCACCTGTTTTCACATCTCCAGAGTGTGCATTCACTTTAACAAACCTCCCCACTTGCACTGTTCAACCTTTGTGTCTCGTCCATCCTTGAATTCTTTCTTCTCAGGAGACCATTATCCTCCTGGGACATCTCAGAGACAGGTTGGGCGGAGGTCTCAGGGCCTCGGGTTCTCCCCAGTTCAACTGGAAACACTTTCTCCCCTCTTTAAATTCAGTAGATGCCTCCATAACCTCTATATCCAGTCAGCCTTTCCATGTTTCTTGATTTTTCCCTCTTCAGGAGAAAGCCAAGGGGGCTTCAATCCATCCCATAAAGGTGTCTACAAAGACCAATAGATTCCTGAACCCCTTACAAGGAGACATGTGCATAAAATCTATCTGACAGTCTTTCTATGGTGGAGTCCTTCATCCTTGGATAGGTTGAATAAGTGAAGGAGGTTTGTGGGCCCCCTCCGGGTAAATGCCATGATAGGTAGAACACACATGGGAGACAGCCAACGGGGTTTGGGGAATGTCCTTGCCAATGAAAAGAGGTCCCACTAGGTATTGAAGGGCCTTGGCCCTGAGATGGGTTGCCTAATGTAAGTTATTAAGAAATTTCCATTGTAACATTCCTGGCAGTACCAGTTTGCAATTGGGGTCTTGTAGTCAACACTCTGAAGTGAAGGAAAAGCCCCTGTTCAGTGCCCTTTGGGTTTCTTCCTGAATATATTGTGGAGAAAAGGGACTTACATTGGGAACCAGAGATGCTTTAAGGAGCAGCCTGGAGGCTGCTTTTGCATATCTGTCAGCTCTGTTGTTTCCAACGGAGACCAAATCATTATATTTTATATGGGCCTTGAAATGAATAATAGTTATTTGGGCATTGAGCATAACTGTCTCTAGCAAAGGCCAAAATCTCAGAGGCATGTTTAACCAGGGTATTTTTGGCTGGGGGGAGGGGTGGTGGGCTCTTTCTCCAAGTAGAATCATGGCATGGACCATGTGGAAGGAATAAGTTGAATAGGTATATATGTTTAGTTTCATTTTTGTGCCCAGTTGGAAGGCTTGGGTAAGAGCAATTAGTTCTGTTTTTTGTGCTGAGGTAGTGGCACCTGTCAGAGGTCCGGACTCAATGACTTTGGTTAAGCTAACAATAGCGTACCAGGGACCCATACTCCAACTAAGAAGCTGCTGCCATCCCTGAACCATATAGCCTCTAGGTTATATAGAGGTATATCCTGAAGATCTGGCCTGTCACTGCAAGTTAAATCTAGGTTTTCTAGACAAGAATGTGCCAAGGGGGGATTTGTTGTGGGATCTGGCAGTAAAGTGGCAGATATAGGGTCTGAAATGACCAGATATTTGGTTCAGGTATTTCTAATAAAAGGGTTTGGTATTTTGTAGTTCTACTATTGGATATCCAATGAAATGCCCTAGAATTGAGGGTGTCCAATACCTGATGGGGTATATAAACAGTTATGCCTTCTCTGAGCCTTCTTCAACCAGTAGGGCCACAGACCCCAGTGCTCAGAGGCAGGGAAGCCATACTTATGCTATAGGATCTGGATTCTTAGATATGTATGCAACAGGACATTCAGAGGATCCCAGCATTTGTATCAAGACTCCAAAGGCCATTCCCCTCCTTTCATGCACTTATAAGGGGAAGGGCTTCAGGAGGTCTGGCAGAGCTGAAACTGGAACCATTGTAAGTGCCTGTTTTAGGGCCCCAAAAGCTTTTGTAATTTTAGGGTTCCACTCAAAAGGCTTCTCCTCAGGTCTCCTCAGGGACTCACAAAGAGACTTTGTTATTAATGCAAATTGCGGTATCTATATTTGACAAAACCCAGCCATACCAAAAAAGGAATGCAGCTGCAGTTTTGGAGAGTGAGATTTCATATTTAAAATGAGACTTATGGTGGTCAAAGAAGCTCTTAGTCCCAAGAGTCAATATTAGTCTCAGGAACTGATCTTTCTGAGACAAAATTTGGGCCTTTGAAGGGGAGAGCTTATAGTCCCAGGAAGCCAAGCTCCAAAGAACAATTTGTGTTGGAGGTATTCTCATTAGGGATGCAGATAAGCAAATCATCAACATATTGAAGTAATTCACGGCCTCTGGAGAGCTGAAGAGTGGACATATGGTTGGATAGGGCCTGTCCAAATAAATGTGGACTGTCCCTAAAGCCCTGAGGGAGGACAGTTGAAGTTAGCTATTAGTAACCTGGGTGGAGGGTCCTGCTACTCAAAGGCAAAAAGGACCTGGGAATCTGGGTTCACTGGGATGCAGAAGAAAGCACATTTTACATATAGCACAGTGTACCTAGGAATGTCCAAGAGGAGAGGTTTAAGATGGCAGAGGGATAGGGTCACGCTAAACTCACCTCATCCCCTTAATAGCTAGATGAATATAAAATTATTCTGAACACCCAAGAAGTCAATCAGCAGTCTTAGAGAACAAAGCTGCATGTCTACAAACAGAAAAAAAAAAGACCACTGGATAGTAGGAAATGCAGAGAGTTGATTTCTAGGAAAAAAGAATCTGGGGTGCAATGGTGGGGAGGGATCCCTATTGCAGAGAGGTGAGCTAAAGAGAGAGAGTGGAACACACACAAGGGACTTCACAAGAACACTGTTCCCCAAAGCAATTAATGGGGGAAAAGGGGATGGTTTCCACATCTCAAGTTTTTTTATTGACAGCAGAGCATAGAATCTGAAGTTTCAGTGATCAGCTCCTGGTGGTGCTCCAGTGAGAAAGCAAGGCAGAGCCCCCGGAAACAGTAGCACCGTCTGAGGATCCCCTGGGTCACATGGGGAGAAGCAGTTCCCTTGCTTGGAGTGCACTTGGTAGAGGTGACGCAGCCTGTCCACAGGCAAAAGACCCTGTGGGCACCATTGAGAGGCTCTGTTTACCAGTACAGGAACAAAGACATCAGTTGAGGGCAGCAAACTCTGGTGACAGATGTGTGTAGTGGTTTATCATAAACTCCAAGCCAATGCCACTGCGTGGTTTTGTGACTGTTTCCTGTGACAAGCTGACACCAGCCAAGGCACAGCAAAACCCTCCCCCCAGGGGATCAGCGTGTGTCCAAGTTGCAGAGGTCTCTGAAGTTTGGAGTTTTGAAACACAGCTGTGCCTGAGCTAAAACCCAGGAGGGCAGCACCACCTGGCAGGTGGACAGTTCTGACACAGACAGGGTGATTGCGCTTTTGTGACGGTTTGAACTTGACACTCCAGAGTCTAGAGAGCAACGTGAAACCATTTTCACCCCTAGCCCACCAGCACTGATCCACCTCAGTGCGCTAAACAGCACCACCAAGTGGAGAATAGAGTCATTACACCAAACCTAGCCCCCATGCACTCTCCAAGCACATTTCTACTAGGACAAGTCAGCCTGAAAATCAGACCAGCAGACTCCTCCCACAGAAGACCAGAACAAATCCCTTCCACCCACAGTCTACTGCTCACAGGATGCTGCCAAGCTTCATCTCTAAGGAAAACTGGACCTAGCTTCATTTGGGTTTGTTTTCTTTCTGTTTTGGTTTTTATTTCTTTGTTTTCTTGAATACAGAGATAGCAATTTTTTTCTTTTATACATTTAATTAATTTATTTATTTTTAATTTTTTCCCAAGATACTCCTAACAAGCAGACCAAAATACACCTAAGATCTAGCTTCCTTTATTTTTTTAAGTATTTTAAATTTACATTTTTATTATTTCCCATGAAAATGACAAAACAGAGGAATTCACCCAAAAGGTAAAAAAAAAAAACAAAAAAAAAAAACAGGAAGAAATGATGACCAGGGATTTAATCAACATAGATATAAGCACAATGTCGAAACTAGAATTTAAAACAACAATTATAAGGATTCTAACAGGGATTGAAAAAAGCATAGAAGACACCAGAGAATCCCTTACAGCAGAGATAAAAGAGCTTAAATCTAGATTTAAATTAAAAGTACTATAACATAGATGAAAACCTGAAAGGAGGTCATCACAGAGAAGATGGGTGAAGCAGGAGAATGAATGAGTGATATATAAAATAAAATTACGGAAAATAATGAAGCTGAAAAGAGGGAAACAAAGGTAATAGGTCCTGAAGGTACACTTAGGGAACTCAATGACTTACTAAAACATAAAAACATTTGTATAACAGGAGTCAAAGCAGATGAAGAGAGAGAAAACGGAGCAGAAGGGTTATGTGAACAAAAAAGAAGCACAGAGAACACCCATTAAATTCAACAAAAGCCGACCACTGCCAATGCATATCACAGTCAAACTGACAAAATGCAGACAAGGAAAGAATACTGAAAGCAGCAAGGGGGAAAAAAAGGAACAAGGGAACAAAGGAAGACAAATCATCAGGTTTGGAGCAGATCTGTCCACAAAAACTTGTCAGGCCAGAAGGGAATGGCAGGATATAGTCAACGTGCTGAATGGGAAGATATATATAGCCAAGAATACTTTATCAAGCAAGGAAGGCTGTTATTCATAATATAAGGAGAGATAAAGACTTTCCCAGAGAATAACATAAAGAGTTTGTGACCACTAAACTAGCCCTACAAGAAATGTTAAGGGGGGCACTTTGAGTGGGGTGGGGAGATTAAAAGTAAAAAAGAGTAGAAAGGAACAAAGAACATCACCAAAAACACCAAATGCATAGTAACACAAAACACTAAATTTATATCTTTGAATAATCACCCTGACATAAATGGACTAAATACTCCAATCAAATGATATAGGATATCAGGATGGATTAACCCCCCCCCAAACAAAAATAAAAAATAAAAAATAAAAACAAAACGCCAAGATCCATGCATATGCTGCCTACAGGAGACTCGTTATAAACCTAAAGACATCAGCAGATTGAAAGTTAGGGGATGGATGGGGTACCTGGGTGGCTCAGTCGGTTAAGTGTCTTATTCTTAGTTTTGGCTCAGGTCATAATCCCACAGTTTGTGAGTTCAAGCTGTCAGTGCTGAGCTTCATTGGGATTCTCTCTCTCTTCCTCTCTCTGGCCCTTCCATGTTCTCTCTTTCTCTCTCAAAATAAATAAAATAAACATTAAAAATAAAAATTGAGGGAATAGAGAATCATCTATTATGCTAATGTATGCCAAAAGAAAGCTGCAGTGGCCATATGTATAGCAGACAAACTAGATTTAAAACCAAAGACTGTAACAAGGGATGAAGAAGGTCATTGTATCAAAATTAAGGGGTCTATCTGTCAAGAAGATTTAATGATTATAAATAGTTATGTCCCAAATTTGAAAACACCCAAATATATAAATCAGTTAATAATAAACATAAAGGAACTCTCCCTCTCTCTGACCCTCCCCTGTTCATGCTCTGTCTCTCCCTGTCTCAAAAATAAATAAAACGTTAAAAAAAATTAAAAAAAATGGGGCACCTGGGTAGCTCAGTCGGTTAAGTGGCCGACTTCGGCTCAGGTCATGATCTCGTGGTCCGTGAGTTCGAGCCCTGCATCGGGCTCTGTGCTGACAGCTCAGAACCTGGAGCCTGTTTCAGATTCTGTGTCTCCCTCTCTCTGACCCTCCCCTGTTCATGCTCTGTCTCTCCCTGTCTCAAAAATAAATAAAACGTTAAAAAAAATTAAAAAAATAAACATAAAGGAACTCATTGATGATAATATAGTAGTAAGACTGGACTTTAACATCCAACTTACAGCAATGGACAGATCATCTATGCAGAAAATCAACAAGAAAATAATGACTTTGAATGACACACTGGACCAGATATACTTAACATATATATTCAGAGCATTCCATCCTAAAGCGGCAGAATATACATTTTTTTTGAGTGTACACAGAACATTCTCCAGAATGGATCATGTACTCAGTCACAAATTAGCCCTAAATAAGTACAAAAAGATTAAGATTATATCATGAATATTTTTAGACTAGAATGCTATAAAATTTGAAATCAACCACAGAAAAAAATTAGAAAAAAAACCCCACAAAAGATGGAGGTTAAAGAATATCCTACTAAATGATGAATGGGTTAACCATTAAAGTAAAGAAATAATAATTAAAAAAAAGTACAAGGAAGCAAATTAAAATGAAAACATGACACTCCAAAATGTTTGGAATGCAGCAAAGGCAGTCCTAAGAGGGAACTACATTGCAACACAGACCTACTTCAAGAAGCAAGAAAGGTCTCAAATACACAAACTAACTTTACACCTAGAGGAGTTAGAAAAGAAACAGCAAATAAAGCCTAAAGCCAGCAGAAGAAGGAAACTAATAAAGACTAGAGCAGAAATAAATGATGTAGAAACAAACAAACAAAAACCAGTAGAACAGATCGATGAAACTAAGAGCTGGTTCTTCAAAAAAAATTAATACAATTGTTAAACCCCTATCCAGACTTATCAAAAATAAGAGAAAAGATCTGAATAAATTAAATAACAAGTGAAAGAGGAGAGATCACAACCACCACCATGGAAATACAAACAACTGTAAGAGAATACTATACAAAAATTATATGCCAACAAACTAGGGAATCTGGAAGAAATGAATAAATTCCTAGAATCATATAAATGACCTAAACTAGAAACCTAAAAACAGGAAGAAATAAAAAATCTGAACAGACCCATAACCAGTAAAGAAATTGAAATAGTAATCAAAAATTTCCCAACAAACAAAAGTCCAGGGTCAGATGGCTTCCCTGGTTAATTCTACCAGAAATTTAAAGAAGATCTAATACCTATTCTTCTCAAAGTGTTATAAAAAAATAGAAATGGAAGGAAAACTTCCAAAATTATTCTACAAGGCCAACATTACCTTGATTCCAAAATCAGACAAAGACCCCACTCAATAGAAGAATTAGAAGAATATCCCTGATGAACACGGATGGAAAAATTCTCAACAAGATACTGGCAAATCAAATCCAGCAGTATATTTAAAGAATTATTTATCACGATGAGGTTGGGTTTATTCCTGGAATTCAGGGCTGGTTCAATATTCTCAAATCAATCAATGTGATACACCACATTAATAAAGGAAAGGATAAGAACCATATGATTCTCTCAATAAATGAATGAAAGTATTTGACAAAATACAGCATCCATTCTTGATATAAACCTTTCACAAAGTATGGGTAGATGGAACATACCTCAACATCATAAAGGCTATATATGAAAGACCCACAGTTATATCATCATCAATGGGGAAAACATAAAAGCCTTTCCCCTACAGTTAGGAACAAGACAAAGATGCCCACTTTCATCATTACTATTTAACAGTACTGAAAGTCTGAGCCTTAGAAACAAAACAACAAAAATAAATAAAAGACATTCAAATTGGCAAGGAAAAAAATCAAACTTTCACTAATTCCAGATGACATGATACTCTATGTAGAAAACCTAAAAGACATAAAAATTGCTGGAACTAATACACAAATTCAGGAAAATTGCAGCATATGAAATCAAGATACAGAAATGTGTTGCAATACTATACACCAATAATGAAGCAACAGCAAAAGAAATCAATAACTCAGTTCAATTTGCAATTGCACCAAAAAAATAGATATCTAGGAATAAACCTAACTAGAGAGGTGAAAAATCCCCACTCTGTAAACTATAGAACACTTATGAAAGAAATTGAAGAGAACACACACACACAAAAAAAATGGAAAAGCACTCCAGGCTTATTGGTTGGAAGAACAAACATTGTTAAAATGTCTATAATTCCCAAAGCAATCTATACGTTTAATGCAATGCCCATCAAAATACCACCAGCATTTTTAACAGAACTAGAACAAACAATCCTAACCACAAAGATGTGGTTCCAATGTATGGAACCACAAGATACCCCAAATAGCCAAAGAAATTCTGAAAAACAAACAAACAAACAAACAAAAAACTGGAGGCCTCATGATTTTGGATTTCAAGCTATATTACAAAGGTGTAGTCATAAAGATAGTGTGGTACTGGCACAAAACAGACACAGAGATCATTGGAGCAGAATAGAAAACATGGAAATGGACCCACAACTCTATGGTCAACTAATCTTCAACAAAGCAGGAAAGAATGAATATCCAATGGAAAAAAGACAGTCTATGCAACAAATGGTGTTGGGAAAACTGGAAAGCAACATGCATAAGAATGAAACTGGACCACTTTCTTATACTATACACAAAATAAATTCAAAATGGATAAAATATCTAAATGTGAGATAAGAACACATCAAATTCCTAGAGGAGAACACAGACAACAAACTCTGCATTGGCTGCAGCTACTTCTTACTAGACAGGTCCCAGAAGGCAAGGGAAAGAAAAGGAAACATGAATTATTGGGACTTCATCAAGACAAATAGCTTCTACACAGCAAAGAAAACAATCAACAAAACCAAAAGGCAACCTACAGAATGGGAGAAGATATTTGTAAATGATATATCTGATCAATGGTTAGTATCAAAAATCTATAAAGAACTTATCAAACTTGACACCAAAAATCCCCTAGATAATCAGTTAAGGAATAGTCAGAAGACATGAATAGACACTTTTACACAGAAGACGTCCAGATAGCTAACACAAACATGAAAATATGCTCAACATCACTCAAAATCCTTGATGTGATACTACCTTATGCCTGTCAGAATGTCTAAAATTAACAACACAAGAAACAACAGGTGTTGGTGAGGATGTGGAGAAAAGGGAACCCTCTTGCACTCTTAGTGGGAATGCAAACTGGTTCAGCTACTCTGGAGAACAGTATGAAGGTTCCTCAAAAAGTTAAAAATAGAACACTCTATGATCCAACAATTACACTACTAGGTGTATATACCCAAAAGATACAAAGCAAAAAGGGTGCCTGGGTGGCTCAGTCAGTTAAGTGTCCAACTCTTGGTGTCAGCTCAGGTTATGATCTCACAGTCGTGGGATTGAACCCTGCATCAGGCATCAGGCTCTGCACTGACAGAGCCTGATTGGGATTCTCTCTCTCTCTCTCTCTCTCTCTCTCTCTTTCTCTCTCTCTCCCTCCCTCTAGCCCTCCTCTGCTTGTGCTCTCTCTCTGTTTCTGTAAAATAAAATAAAATGCTGGGGCACCTGAGTGGCTCAGTTGATTAAATATTCCAACTCTAGATTTTGGCTCAAGTAATGATTTTATGCTTCATGAGTTCCAGATCCATGTCAGGCTTTGTGCTGACAGCACAGAGCCTGCTTGGGATTCTCTATCTCCCTTTCTCTCTCCCTCTCTCTCTCTTCTTTTCTGTTTGCCTCTCTCTCTCTCTCTCAAAATAAACAAATAAAATAAAATGATTAAAAAATACAAATTTAAAGGCGTACATGTACCCCAGTGTTTATAGTTTATTGCAGCATTATCAACAAATAGCCAGACTATGGAGAAAACCCAAATTTCCTTCAAGTGATGAATGGATAAAGAATAGAATACACACACACACACACACACACACACACACAATGGAATATTACTCAGCCATAAAAAATCCATAAAATCTTACCATTTGCAAGGATGTCACTGGAGCTACAGTGTATTTCATAAGAGAATTTAATCTGTCAGAGAAAGATACCATATGATTTCACTCATACGTGGAATTTAAGAAATGAAACAGATAAACATATGGAGGGGGAAGAGGGAGGGAAACAAACCATGAGAGACTCTTAAAGGACAAACTGAGAGTTGATGGAGGGAGTTGGGTTGGGGATGGGCTAGATGATTGTGGAAGGCACTTGTAATGATGAGCACTGGGTGTGTGTGTAAGTGATGAATCACTGATTTCTCCTGAAACCAATGTTGTGCTATATGTTCACTAATTATAGTAAAAGTTTCAAAAAAAATCGAAAAAAAAGATCAAACAAATAAAATTGTCTTAAGGGATCTGTCCTAGGAGGCTATAAGTGTAGGAACAATTGGGTAAATAG
Source organism: Prionailurus viverrinus (assembly GCF_022837055.1). NCBI lineage: Eukaryota > Metazoa > Chordata > Mammalia > Carnivora > Felidae > Prionailurus > Prionailurus viverrinus. Next base: position 18,353,634 of record NC_062566.1, read on the forward strand.
GAATTATAGCCTTGTTGATAGACCTTAGGTCCTGAAATATTCTACATGAACCATTAGACTTTTTAATTGCCAAGATAGGGGTATTATAATGTGAATTTCAGAGATGCAAAAGTTCTATCACTAAGAATTTTTGTATGAGGGACCGTAATTCCTGTCTGGCCTATGGACGTAAGGAGTCGTGGGATTTACTGTGGAAGAAATGAGAATCTTCACATTGTATCTTTACGAGGGTTTCTAATGGAGCACCCCAGAATGGAGGTATTCCATAACTTAGGGGCACCTATTAAAAAATAAAGACCTTGCTGTTTGAAGGGGTGGAGGGCTCAAGAAGACAAAAATGCTAGCAGGAGGTGGTCAATCTCAGAAACACAAAGATTAGTTTGCACCTTTTATAGTATGTCCCTTCAAGTAATGGTGTGGGGGTAATCAAGTAAAAAAAGGAAGGAGTGGGTAAAGTTATTGTTACCCAAAGAAAAAGGGGAACATGAAATGTTCCCCAAAGATAAAAAAGAAATGAAACGTACCCTCTTTGGGTGCCTATCTATGCCAGTGGTGAGAATCAAAGACTGGAGGATGACACCTGAGTATTTTATAAGGGCAGAATAAGGGCTCCCATTTCTATTAGATATTCAATTTTGTCTCTTCCCACACCCAGGGTTACCCAATCCTCTGCCAAAGAGATGGAGGACAAGGGTGTTTGCACAGCCTGTGGGCCCCATCAGCCAAAGGAGAGATCATCTGCTCCTGCTCCATTGTGCTCCTCATAATCAAGGTAGAGAGCTAATTGCAGCTGCCTTTGCACAGAGTGGCCTTTGCCTGAGGCTGTCGATTACCTACGATGGACTGTGCTTGGGACTTTGAGGCCCAGGATGACCCTCCCACACATAACAATAAGGCGAAATCCCACCTCCAATGCCCTGATTGTTTGAAGGCCAGACAAGTCTCTGAAAGAGGGAGCATTTGATACCCCTGGGCCAGATGTCCCAATTGGTGACAAAGAAAGGAGGTTTGATGAGCCCCTTGGGCACAGGGATGCTTAGCAGCTTGTACCTTTAATGGCTTTTGCCCTGGGTGGATCCAGAGAATGTTGGGGAACTAGCGATAGCTGCAGCCATATGTTGTGCTTTACTATTTGTTTTCCTATTCCCTTTCAGCCCTTCAGACTACCTCTCAGTTATTGAAGACCTTGAAGACCATACCCAGAAGTGTGAGGATGTAGGTCTGAGGTCCCTGATTGAGCTTTTGAAGGTTTTGTTTGATATCAGGGGAGGCCTGGATGATAAAATTCATTGCTAACATTGCTGTGCCCTCTGGGCTTTTAGGATCTAGGTTGGTGTATTTTCTCATGGCCTCTATTAGGCAGGAATGAAATACAGCAGGGTTTTCATTTGGGTCTTGGATTATTTCTTTAAGTCTTGCATAATGTACAGGTTTTATGATGCCTATTGCATACCCTAAATTAGGCAGGTTATCATGTAATCCTGATTAACTCTATCAGGGTCTCTTGCCTGATAATTTAATCTATGGCCAGCATTTGGCACTGCCTGTACTGTTACTGGAGCAAGGTCAGGATTACAGGTATGGGCCTCATCATCCCAGCTCTAAGCCAAAGACCAGATATGGGTTTTTCCCTCATGGTTGCTGTACATAGTAAAGATGATCTGAACATCATGACAGGTGAGATAGAAAGCAATTATGAGGCTTTTGAATTCCTTAATTAAATGGGAAGAATGCTGGCTAAAGGAATGAAGATTTGTTTCTATGTGAAACAGATCAGACATTGGAAAGGGAATGTGTACTCTAATTTTCCCCACATCCCATTCACTACCTCTGGAAGGGCCTGACGTTTTGTGGAGAAACACAAGTCAGGTCTTTAGGCTCGTGCTTAATGCCAGATTGAGTATGGGATGGAGACAGGAGGCCTTGGTAGGGTGGTGTTGTGGTGGTGGCAATGTCCCTAAGGTGTTAATAGAATCCAGGGGAGTCTCTGTGTCTTCAGGAGGAAGGGGAAGATGCTGGTGCAGAATAAAAGAAGGGTCATCTAGAATGTCCACAGTGTCAGATAGATGGACTATGAAACAGAGCAAGACACATTCTAAAGTTTTTTTTTTTTTTTTTGAAGGTCAGGGTTTGGGGAAAATGCCATGAAGTCTTGCACATATGAGACCTCTGGTTATTTGGAGGAGTTCTGGAAAAACTCAACCTGGCAAATAGTATTATAAGAAAGAGTTCCACGGAGGGACCATAAATCTTGATCTTGTAGTTTGTATTGAGGCCAGGAAAAATTACATAAAAAGATGAGATTTTTTTCTTCAGGCTTCAGGGGTCCAATCCAGTTTTTAAGAATACACCTCAAGGGTAAGTCCAATGAGTACAGGGGGTTTGTCCCACAGTGAGAAAAACCAGCTGCCAATTCCCAAAGCCATGTCCTTCCAAAGGGAATGGGGTTCCAACTCATGATCATGATTTCAGTCAGGACATCCCACTGACCTGAAAAAGGACTGGACCTTATATGGGGTGACTGATTCTACTGGGGCATCCCACCAAGAAGAGGGACCTGGCAAATCCTGGGGGCACTTCCTGTTGGGGTGTCTCCTGCAATAGCAAAAGGCAGACTCAGATTGGCTGAACCAGGCCAGAAAAAGGAGGGGGAGAACTCACCACTATGATGTGTAGGAATGTGTTTGTCCATAGATCAAGTGGCTCCTGGATCGATGGGAACAAAGGAAAAAGGGAAGGGAACCAACAGATATAAGGTGGTGGCTGAGAATTAGCCAGTGTCAGGAAAAGGTCCAACCAAATCTGTAACATTTTCAGATTCGTCCTGGTTAAACTGCTCCTTCTAGATATGCCATTTGTTGGGAACAGACCTTGAGGGGTAGAGTGAGATAGCAGAGGAAAGGGATTCTTTGCCCTCACAGGGGCAGGCAGTCCAATCCATTCAATGTCAGACCTCCAGACCATACCAGGGAGCTGCCTTGGCCAGTTGTCTGGGAAGTACTATGTTTAAGTTGCTGCAGGGCTTGAAAGAGAAAGGAGAGGGAGGGAAAGATCCCTCCAAAGGGCAAAGAGGAATCCCTCACCCTTTCAGGAAAAGGTGGTCCAGCTGGTTTCCCCTGGAGCTTTCAATCTTCACCAAGGAGTAACATCTCTGCTGGAGGTTATCAGTTTCCCAAGGAGTTGTAGAGTTAGTCCACTGAAGGACAGCCCCAAGAAATTTCCAGAGAATATGGGGAGAGCCCTGGGCAGGCAAATGTTCTCCATATGGGCCATAAAATGTGGAGTCTCCTGATCAGATGGGACCACCAAATATGGGGCGACTCAATCTGGTGGAGGTTAGTGGCATGGGCAGTGAAAGAATTCCCCAAGGCAGAACAAAGGAAATAGAAATTTATTGTTGAATACTTCCTTGAAGTGGTGGGCAGGACAGCAAAAACAGAGACTGCCACAAAACAGTGATGGGGGGGGGGGTCCGTAGTTAAAGGGGGAAGGTGAGGACGTATGGAAATGTATGGAATTTTCCTTTTTTGTAAACTATGTGTCCAGGTGTAAGTAACTCATTAATCAGCTAGGACTTATGGATATTTTGAAGTGTGTCACCTAAATGGGCCTGTTTGTATTCAGCCAGGTGGTCACTGTGGGCCTTTCTACCTTACTCAGGTTTCCATTTTTCAAGTTTACTACCTAAAAGCAGCCTCTACAGGCCACACATCAAGGCCTGAAGTGGAGAGAATGAGAGAGAGAGAGGAGGCGGGGAGAGAAATTGTACCTGGGGTTCTGCTTTTATTTGGGCACACGGGGTTTTTGAAAAAGAAGCTTTTATGAGTGGGGTTGCCAAGATTCTTATCTAGTTATATAGCTAGTAACTCTGTCACAGAGCTGTCAATATGTTTGAGGTGAATGCCTTGGCAATCAAAAACTTAACATAAGGCACTTACATTACAATAAAAAAGCTTATTGTCAGGCATTTACATTATATGCGCCTATTTCAACAGCCTCTTGGCCTAATTTTGCCTTCCTCTCTGAAATGGATACAATCTGCCTTCACCTGGCTATTCATGGGGTACCTCAACAGCTTTGCCATTGTACCCAAACTTTGCAGACAAGATCTTAATTGCATCCACCTTTCTCCAGGAGCACAGGTATGACATTGCATTCATTACATGCTCTTCTGAGATGAGTATTCATTTGACACACTAATCATATATATGTGTGTGTGTGTGTGTGTGTGTGTGAAACATGTTTTAGTCATTTTTGGGTTCTAGTGGAAATATATTCCTCATTTACAAAGTTTGCTTCATCTCACTGATACTGCTACTTACAAATCAGCCCAACTTTAATGGGGCCACCTCCAACAAAAGTGTCTAAAATCCGTCCAAATTAAAATCAATAGGTATTCCCCTCAGCACCCTCAGAAGCTCCTTCACTATAGAAGCTTTATGAACCTTTCTTGTGTTTCCTGGAATCTCTGAGCTACCTATGATGGCCATAAATTGCCCAAGGGCTTTAAAGCTCCTCTTGGCCTCATGCTATACACCATTAAAACAAAAATTGCTTGGGGTGCCTGGGTAGCTCAGTGGGTTAAGCCTTGGAATTCAGCTCAGGTCAAGATCTCACCATTCGTGAGTTTGAGCCCCGCGTCAGGCTCTGTGCTGACAGCTCAGAGCCTGGAGACTGCTTCAAATTCTGTGTCTCCCTCTCTCTCTGCCCCTCCCCTGCTCATGCTCTATTTCTCAAAAATGAATAAGCATTAAAAAAATAAAATAAAAAATTGCTAGTCCAAAGCCTGTGACCCTCCATATCCAGTCACCCATTATATTTGTTACTGACTTGGGTTCTTGGGCTCTCCATGCAGTAGAAATTGACTTGGGCCAAATGGGAATTTCCAGGCAAGCATTTTATTCAGGCTTCTGCTTGAGCACCAGGGAGACAGCACAAAGGAAAAGGTCCTTCATGATGGATCTCTGAACAAAGTCAGGGGAAAGTATTTTATTTTTATTTTTTTTAATGTTTATTTATTTTTGAGAGAGAGAGAGAGAGAGAAAGCAAGAGTGGGGAGGAGCAGAGAGAGAGAGAGAGAGAGACAGAATCCAAAGCAGACTCCAGGCTCTGAGCTGTCAGCACACATCCTGATGCAGGGCTCAAGCTCACGAACCATGAGATCATGACCTGGGCCGAAGTCAGACACTTAACTGACTAAACAACCCAGGTGCCCCTACCAGGGAAAGTTTTTTAAAAGACTGAGGTGATAAAGAAGTAATGTCCAAGCATGTAAAGGCAGGGAGAGACACAGAAAGTTGGGCGTACAGGCACAGTGGACAGAACACAATTTGTCATGGATCACATGTCTCATTAATGTGTTAAATCTCCATCCCTGGTTGTAACTTTTAGTACTGTAATGAGAGAGAAAGTCAGAAGAAGATCAGCACTGGGGCCCAACTTGACACAAACTGGTTTGGTCTAGTCCTCACCATTCTTTGTAGTTGAGTCCCTCCTTTGGTAAGTATCCTGGTTCTGCATTCCTGCAAGATATGCTACTCAAGAGGCCTGGAGATACAGCTGTCAAGGAAAATTCTGGTTTTTATAGTCAGGAGACCTGAGTCTAATCTCTGCCCTGTCTCATGTTTGGGTCATGGAAATAATACTTCACAGATCAGCACAGCTATCAAAATCTCCTTAATAGAGCCAAACCTGGGACTTCTGGAATAATACACCTCTAGGAGTGAGTAACCACCTTTGTCCCCAATTCCTTGCAAAATGCCATGGTTCCAGAGCAGGAGTTTGTCTCCCATAGGTTCCTTGGCTACAGAGGGAGCCCCGTGGGATTAACTGAGTGAACAGCAATGGGAATTCATAGATGATACACACAGCACTGACAATTATCATAAAAGTGATGGGACTCAGTGGAATGTTGCTGCTTTCCATCACTTAGCTAGGATGTCCCTGATAAAAGTTGCGAACCAAAAGCCAACACACTGGGCCAAATTTTAGGCAGTTATCTCAGCACTGGATGCCCTCGCCTCCTAATGACTCCATCTTCATATTTATTATAAATTGGTGGGCCATTGCAGAAGAGTTGTTCCCTTCAAGGTTAAAAAAGAAAACACCAAAGGGTGCCTGGGTAGCTCAGTTGGTTAAACATCTGACTCTTGATCTCAGTTTAGGTCTTGATTTCAGGGTCATGATTTCAGGCTCCACCCTGGGCTCTGTGCTAGACATGAAGCCTATTAAAAAAGAAGAGGAAGAAGAAGAAGAAGAAGAAGAAGAAGAAGAAGAAGAAAAGAAAAGAAAAGAAAAAAGAAAGAGAAGAAAAGGAAAATAACAACAAAAAAAATACTCTGGGAATCTGTTGCCTCACAGATACACAAAATATAAATCAAGGTCACACATGACTTTACATGTACTAAGGCCATGGGCTACCATAAAAAAATACCATAGACTGAGTTAAGCAACAGATATTTATTTATTTCTCAAAGTTCTGTAGGCTGGGGAGTCCAAGACTAAAGCATTACCTGATTTAGTATCTGGTGAGAGTCTGCTTACTGGTGTGCAGACTGCCTTCTCATTGGGTGCTGACATGGTATTTCCTCAGTTCTTACACATGGAAAAGATGAGTGATGTCATGTCTCTTCCTTTGTTTATAAAAGCAATGATTCCATCCTGATGTTCCCACTCTCATGACCTTATCTAAACCAAATTATCTACCACATTCCAGTATACCATCCTGCTACTATCAGTTCCAGATACTATCACACTGGGGAGTTAGTGCTTCAACATATGAATTTGGGGGGAACACAAACATTCAGTCCACAACAGTAACAAAGTGCACACATATACTTTTCAGAATACACAATTCTGGGCCCTTGGAAAAATATTCAATAGTTGGGGCACCTGGGTGGCTCAGTTGGTTAAACGTCTGACTTCAGGTCAGGTCATGATCTCATGGTTCACAGGTTCGAGCCCCGCATCAGGCTCTGTGCTGACAGCTCAGAGTCTGGAGCCTGGTTCGAATTCTGTGTCTCCCTCTCTCCCTGCCCCTCGCCCACTCATGCTCTGTCTCTCCCTCTCTCAAAAATAAGCATTAAAAAATATTCAATAGAAATGTTATATTTCTGATAGGTTCCAGATAGCCAGTTTAATTGTGAAACACAATGTTCTCAAACAACTTTTTTTTTCCTTTTTTTCAGATTCCAGTCCAGCAAATGGATCCATACATGAGGGTCTATCTTACCCCAGCCCTAAATCTCTCAAAGCCCCTTGTCTGGACTCACACCTTGCAGTAACTTGTTTAAAGCTTTTTTGTCTGTTTTTTTTTTTTAACATTTTTTAAAAAAAATTTTTAACGTTTATTTATTTTTGAGACAGAGAGAGACAGAGAATGAATGGGAGAGGGTCAGAGAGAGGGAGACCCAGAATCTGAAACAGGCTCCAGGCTCTGAGCTGTCAGTACAGAGCCCGACGCGGGGCTCGAACTCACGGACCGCGAGATCATGATCTGAGCCGAAGTCGGCCGCTCAACCGACTGAGCCACCCAGGCGCCCCTGTTTGTTTGGTTTTTTTTTTATAACATTTAAAGAGAGATATATATCACACTTTCATGTATATAAAGACTTACTTTGTATGACCCATTCATAGAATCTTCTGTTCTTTTTAAATTTTTGATCCAGCCCCTGTTTCAGGATATATAAAGCATATTTGCTGGATGGTGCAAGTAGCCAGGCATTTAAAAAATGATAAAAAGAAAAAAAAAAGATTAATGGTTAGGAAACCTATTTGTGAGTCCAGAGGGCAGTCAGTTGAAAGATTTCTATACATTAAACTTTAAGGATAGTTAGATGATGGAGTAAGAACAGCAGTGGGAATCTGATGAATTTCCTGGTTTGCAGCCTGTCTGTGGTGATGGCATCAGGTATTCCAACTTTCTGCGGGGCCCACACTGGAGTAGTCATGAAAGTTTCTCATATATGATCTGTTGTGATTTATTTGAAGATTATATCAAGTCATCCAGCTCAGCTTGTAGGTCTTGGAGAAAAGGGTAGTTGCAACCATCGGTGATGGCATATCAGAAGGGTGGGGGAAAAACTGGAAATGTCAATTTGGAGAATTGTAATAAAATATTTGAGAAACCAAGAATTGAGCACACACAAGAGTATGCTACAGTTTTCCATTTAAACCAAGAATTTATCTCTACAGTCACTCTTCTTTTGATTCTCATTTACAAAATTTCAGTTTCACTAGATTTGGACTGATTATTTACATAAACACAACAAGAATGCTAATTAAACACATATGTCTTTTGGAGTTTGCTATCCTGGAACTTTCCATGAGGAATCTCAGGTTAGATATTTAAAAGCCTGAGAAGCCAGAGAGCCAAGTCAATAACTCACCATCAGGCTTCACTTTTGGTGCTTATAGATATGGATGAATCACTCTCACCTGGAGGTCCCCAATATATTGTGTTTCCTGGGCCTGTCTGGAAGTGTAAGAGTAAGTAAATTCCTTACTCCCCTGTATAGCTAGGAACCCTGTAAACCATGCACCAGGCCAGGTTTTCCAAGAGGCTTTGTAAGCATTATTTCCATAAGCTCAGCGTTAGTTCTTGAAAGCTGTCTGATCATATCTGATTTCATGCACACCATGCTCAAATACGATATTCTAGTCAAGCCATGGGAAATAAATATTTCCAATTGTGCCTGATACAAGGAAGAAAAATTCTTTTTTTTAATGTTTATTTATTTTTGAGAGAGAGACAGAGAGGCAGAGTGTGAGAGGGAGAGGGGAAGAGAGAGAGGGAGACACAGAACCTGAAACAGGCTCCAGGTTCTGAGCTGTCAGCACAGAGCCCAACATGGGGCTCAAACCCACAAACTATGAGATCATGACCTGAGCTGAAGACAGACACTTAACTGGCTGAGCCACCTAGGCACCCTGGGAAGACAAATTCTTATTGAAATTATAGAATATCAGTATTGCCACAGAAATAAGAATTTTTTTAATTTTTTTTAACATTTATTTATTTTTGAGACAGAGAGAGACAGAGCATGAACGGGGGAGGGGCAGAGAGAGAGGGAGACACAGAATCGGAAGCAGGCTCCAGGCTCTGGGCCATCAGCCCAGAGCCTGACGTGGGTCTCAAACTCACGGACCGCAAGATCGTGACCTGAGCTGAAGTCGGACGCTCAACCGACTGAACCACCCAGGCGCCCCAAGAAATAAGAATATTTAATAAGAGTTTCTGAGTTCTGAAGGGGTCAGGAAGAAAAAGATACATGATTCAATTTTTGCTTATAAAGATGTGGTCTATAACATTGCTATAAGATATAGATATCTCAAGAGTGCAAATGTTTTCTTAAATCTGAAAAACAGGGGCGCCTGGGTGGCGCAGTCGGTTAAGCCTCCGACTTCAGCCAGGTCACGATCTCGTGGTCCGGGAGTTCGAGCCCCATGTCAGGCTCTGGGCTGATGGCTCAGAGCCTGGAGCCTGTTTCCGATTCTGTGTCTCCCCCTCTCTCTGCCCCTCCCCCGTTCATGCTCTGTCTCTCTCTGTCCCAAAAATAAATAAAAGTTGAAAAAAAATTAAAAAGAAAAATCTGAAAAACAAAGTATTAAAGGACTAGCAATATTTCAAGCAAAAAGTTATTAAAAACTATAATCGTTGCTGTGACTTTGCTAATACAGCATTGGTTAAGTAGAGCTCTGCGGTATCTGATGGTGACCCATGGTTTAACAAAAGACCGTGAAAGAAACAAAAATATAAAATTTATTACTCATGGGTCTTGGAGGAGTTACACACAGCATACCTCAAGGATGCTGTGGGGAGGTCGAGGCAGGGCATTGGAAGAGAGAGAAAATGCCAAGATCTGGGGCTCATCATTCTATTAGGGTCCTTGGTTTTCCGGGCTAAAGCTGGATTGGTCAATTCAAACAAACAAACAAAAAAGTAGGGTTTTAGTAAGCTTCCCAGAGGTCTTATCCAAGAACTACAAAAGAGGAAGGCCCAGAGAGGCAAAGGAGACTATTTATCACAAGGGCTGTTGGAAAAGTCATTTAGGGACCTTACATTTACTCATGACTCTACAGGCAGTTAAGTAAGTCACACGCTTGCATGAAAGGGGATAGTGTCAACTCACAACACTCCAGGCCACACAAAATGGATGCCAAGGCAGCAATGCCATGGAGTAGCTAAGGTAAACCTCCTACAGTCTACCCTATGATGCCTTGCCATCAGGAATAGCAACCGCTTGTGTAGTAGATGAGTTAAAGGATATAATACATTGTTTTCTGAAGCCATTGTAAAGCACAATTGACCAAAGTAATAATGATGAAGCCTCTGATGAATAGACTCACTACTACTTCAAATCCCATTCTCATCATTGGCCCCAGGTGGATGGTAAGGGCCATGAAAACAAATTGGGAACCTCAGAGAGTGTGGGAATTTGTTGATGTATTTTAGGTATCTTATGCACGACCTCTATAACTTGAGATATTTTCTGGAGGCTGGCCTGTACCTGTTTTGAATTGTTAATGTACATGCAGCAAGAGGGACTATATATAGAGCGGATTTCATCCCATTCAATAGGAAATCCAACACCAGATACTTATCCATCACTGTTTGTGCTAGTGAGTCATGCTATTGCTGTGTCAGACTCAGAGTATAGCATAGTGTCTACATGTGGTAGGTTAGAGTGGCTGATGATTTCTGAATAGCTTTTAATATTTGATCTTATTGAGCTATGATGGTAGCACTTCTTCCTATGCTTGCCTGTCCAGTAATGATGGCCAGTGCCAATAGCAAAAGGATGTAAAAAAAAAATCCCTTTTTGAATGGGCATGAAATGTCTCCAGGTGAGGTAACAGGAGGATAATGGGTGGTGAGAATAGTAAAAGCAAAATAGTGTAATAAGGGTCATCTTTGTGGACACCTTGTGAATGGGGCAGGGTTATGTGCACTTGCTCCTTTCCCCAAGTCAGGTTCCCAGTAGAATCAAATAAGACATTATTTACCAGTAAGGGTCAGTGAGTGCACATAGTGAGGTCAAGTCTTTGTACTCAATTATAGTTGGTATAAATTTCCTCCATGGGTGGTTAGTTTTATGCTCACCCACAGGTACCCTATTTTTGGAGTATTGAATAGAGATTTGGTCTAGTCTAAATGAGGCTTGGTGTGCTTTGGAAGGCATTAGCACAAGGGATCGTCACTAAGAGCAGTGGGACAGTGACATGGGGCTGTAGGTCTGGCACTGCATGGGAATAGATCCAACATAATTTTACTTGTAAGGCTTAGGCTGCTATCTCAAAGGTTTGTATTAATATACTTTCATGTCCAATCTGGCTTACTTGCCTGTGGTGTGAGGCAGGGTCATGGTGTACAACAGGGAAAGACTTATGAATAAGATGTGGAGAAGAGCAGAGGTTGAACTTTGGGGTAGGAAGGTGGTACTGGCAGTGGTGATGGAAATAATGAGGGAGAAGGTCTGTCATGGATACATGGGGCAGAAAACAAAAAGCTGTAATCTAGAATCTAATAGTCTGAACAGCAAGCACTGTAGCAAGAGGTCCCTGACCATAAGGTGTAGGAAGGTCAAGCTAAGGATGTTATAAAGAAGTATCTTATTGTGACTAGTGTAGGTTAGAATACATTGTTCATCTTGCCATAAAGGTGAAATGATTTTTAGTGCTTTCCAGAAGTCAGCAGGGAAATTACAGTTTAGCAATCATTTTGACAGAGGTATTGTTCATGCAACAGTTAGCTATTTTAGAAAAATAGGACTCTATAGGGTTACCAGAATTGATCAACCGGAGCCACTTTTGCCATTTGGTCTTAAAGTTGACAGTAATTTCCCTCCTGGTACAAAACAATCTGAGGGTGGAAATTCTAATGTCCAGTGAGGTTGGAGTGTATTAACTTTTGTCACTCACTTGAGCCAGGACAACATTGTCTGAAGAGTTAGTGTGCTTAGAGGTAAGGGAGGCCAGGCTGAGGAAAGGTGGACTGCCCAGGTGGAGACCTATGAAGGGTAAGAATGACTGATTGGTTTTAATTCTGAATGTTTGCTAGAGGCCTGGCTCAGAATGGAGATACAAGTATAATATCTATAGCCTGTTGAGCAGATCTCAGTGAGCTCCATCAGATTACCAGGGGTATACCTTGCAAAGGAGCAGGTGGTGCTTGCAAGTGAGCTTTGTGGGGACTCCATCCACAATGCATATAGATTTTGTGCACATTGATGTCTCATTGTAGATACATTTTGTGGATGGCAGTGTTACGCTTAAAATGCCCCCATTAAAGTACAGTAAGGTCATTAGAGTACACACCTGCCATCTAGATGGAAAGGATTTGGTAACATTGGGAGGACCATTTTGGCAGGATATAATTTCAGGTGTAGAATGAGGAGCGAGTGACTCATTTGAACATTACTTCCTTTGGAACCCTTTAATGTAGTTAGAAGTGAGATCCTAAAAGGACCTGCCAGCACCTGGTGCTTAGCCATCCTGTGGTGCAGAAGTGCACCTGGTTGATTTTATTCCAGCACATCTCCTGGTACAGGGTTAGGTGCAAGTTATCTACTAGAAACCCTATTATTCAAGCTTTACACTGTAAGAGTAGCTACCACAACAAAAGAGGGCAGATACATTTGACTACCTTGAAGGGGCCTCTTTGGACCAAAGAGTCTGGAAGCTGAACAAAGGCAGATTCTGGTTGCTTTGGATCAAGAGATTTTTCACCTCTTTCTCTAAGGTGGTTAGAGACCCGGACATCCTCTGATTGTCACTGGATTCCAAGGTTCCTCTGTGGATTTCATTTCTTTTTTTTTTTTAATTTTTCTTTAACGTTTATTTATTTTTGAGACAGAGAGAGACAGAGAATGAATGGTGGAGGGTCAGAGAGAGAGTGGGAGACACGGAATCCGAAACAGGCTTTGGGCTCTGAGCTGTCAGCACAGAGCCCCACGTGGGGCTCGAACTCAAGGACTGTGAGATCATGACCTGAGCCGAAGTTGGCCGCCTAACCGACTGAGCCACCCAGGAGCCCCTGATTTCATTTCTTAATGTAACTGGCATCCACTAGGTGGAGGGCCTCTTTTCTGTTCTCTGAGATTCACACAGCTCCATTAGTGGGTCCTGAAGATATAATTTCAATCTCCTATAAAATTTTTGACAAATTTGGTTTAATTAACCAGATTTTATGACCCAGATAATGAGGCAGAGTTGGTGATGTTGGCACTGCTGGTACTGAGCCATCATATATGGGCCAAGAAAATCTGTATAATAATCATGATCTCTAAGCAATTTTGCAGGGGTTTGTTTCTTGGGCTCTTTATTATAAGGGGGTTATATTGCACAGTCTGCCCTCAACTGGGTCCTCAATACGTGGAAGGTACTGAGATGATAAAAAAATCAAAATGACAAAGGAAACATCCACTTGGCGAGGAGATGTGAATGGCATCCTATTTAAGGTCAGAGAAATAGGTCTTCACTATAAATACCAGCAGGGAAGTATTTGGAGAATACTGGTAGTTTGTGTGTAGTAGTAAGGAGTTACGCAGTATTGGGATAAAATTTCTGTCCATTTGGGGGATGACTTACTGTTTAAAAGCTTGAGGAGCATTCCTTGAGTAAGCCATTGTGCCTCTCTATAAGGCCAGCTACTCGGGGCTGATAAGTTAGGTGGAAACTCCGCAAGGTGCCATATTCTAGGGCCCTTGATTAAACTGCTTGGGAAGTGAAATGGGTACCTTGATCTGAATCTATAATATCTGGTGAGCCAAAGGGGATCAGCACATATCTGGTTAAGAAGGAAGTTACATGACGAGGGGTGCCTGGAGGACTCAGTCTGTTAAGCCTCTGACTCTTGATATTTGCTCAGGTCATGATCTCCAGGTTGGTGGGTTTAAGCCCTGTGTGGGCCTACACACTATCAGTTCAGAGCCTGTTTGGGATTCTCTCTCTCCCTCTCTCTCTGTACCTCACGCACTCGTGTTCTCTCTCTCTATGTATCAACACAAATAATAAAACTTAAAAAAAAAAAGAGAGATTACATGATGAGAAATAGCACTTCTTGAGAGAGTGTCCTGCTGGAATTCAGTGATGGCCATTGATGATAGTGGTTGGATACCTACTAATTCCAGCAGAGGGCAGCAGAGAACTGATAAAATCAATTTGCCATCTAGACTAGGGTCTGTTGCCCTGGGCAACATGTCCCCAACTGGGTGCCTTCCAGAGTTTTGTTTGAGAACAAAGTGGGTAACTATTGAACACAACTTTGGCTACAGTCAGGGTGAAGGGGATGCACACCTGTATGCCCTATCTGTGAATGCAGTTGCTCCCCTATGGCCTGATGTAATATGGGTGCATTTCTGCTAGTGGGGATGACATCTCTGGAGGAATAGTTGTGTTTAGTACTCCGAGAAGTGGGTCCTGTGGGTCCTTGGAACAGGTATGTAATTTGAATAAGGAATATGCAATGTCATAGTGTGCTCTTGGTACTTGTTGGCATACGTATGCACAGACATGAGTGACCATAACTGGCATGTGTGAGTTGGATTTTTTTTCCCAAATGATAGCACCCCAGAAAGGTTTTCCCTCAATCATGGAATTATCCTTTTGCCATTGTTCCAATCAGACTGTGAGCTCATTGGCTACTTCCCAGAAGGCAGTAAAAATGTGTGTCCTCAGGAGTCAAAAAGACTTTTGTAGAGCCAGTCACATTACCACCAATTCTCCTAGTTGGGCAGAGCTAGGAAAGTCACACTAGCAGGATGATATGCCATGGCCTTCCAGCAGGGCTGCACTGTGTAAAGTGGTGGCCCTGCCATCATCAAGAATAACTCCTTTTCAGGGGCACATGGGTGGCTCAGTCAGTTAAGTATCTGACTTTGGCTCATGATCTCATAGTTCATGTGTTCAAGTTCCGCATTGGGCTCTGTGCTGACAGCTCAGATCCTGGAGCCTGCTTTGGATTCTGTGTCTCCCTCTCTCTCTTCCCCTCCCCTGCTCATTCTCTCTCTCTCTCTCTCAAAAATAAATAAACATTAATTTTTTAAAAAAAAAGAAAAACTCCTTTCCATGTCAGAAAATTGGTCCCAAGCACCCCCCAAATGCTGAGGGGCTGGCAGTGGAGGTGCCATTAGCTGAACCTCCATGTCAGTGGCAATGGGCTGAGTATGAGGGAAGCCACATTCTCCTATAATCTGAGAGGCCCTTGACATTAGGTTTAACCCTTTCCTGAGGTATCAGTTCCATTTTAGCAGTGAAGCCTCAGTGGAGCCTCAGTGGCCATGCCAACCAAGCCTCTTCCGGGTTGAATTCTTGAACCAAGGCACAAAGGAAACTTGTGTGCAAAGCAGCACAGGCTATGAGCCCATTAATACATCTCTTTCTAAAAGGGCTTAGCAGGCTGCCAAAATTTGGCATTCTAGTGGTATATGCTGGCCTGCTCTTTGGAGAAGACATTTGGTTCAGAAACCCATGGGCAGCCAAGTAGAGCAGTGCTTAGTTCAGAAATCTGTGAGACATAATCAGAAGCATCCAGTGATTCAACTCAGAAATCTGAGCCTGCAGTACTAAGTGGCGGAGCTGCCATATGGGTCACTGGGCCAGCCACAAAGCAGTTTGTCAAGGTTCTCCCCAGTGGAAAAAAGAAGCTGATTTGTGTATAAAACCATAAGAAGGCTTAACTGGAATAAGTAAGTGTAGAATGTGTTTCCTCCAAAAGGTAAAGAGACCTAATATGTGTTGTGCCTGCTGTACTGTAGTGGGAAACTTGATTGTAAGGAGTTGATGTCTTACAGTGAGACTAATTTCTTAGCCTTTGGCTGACCACACTATGTCAAGAAACTTGATGGAAGTCTGGTCCTTGTAACCTATTTGGGACAATAAGTTGTTACTAGGTGTAAATTTTCCTGCATGGCATCCTTAGAAGGTCCCCATGGTACAGTGTCATCTATATAATGTCAAAGGTGGCAATGAATTAATTTGAGTAAATTTAGATCTTGTCTGTATAGGTTATGTGCAGTGGCAGAATTCTTTAGATAATCATGGTCAGCCAAGTTAAAGGTATACTGAGTGCCCTTGAAACTAAAAACAAATTGAGGCTGTAAGTACAACATGTTGACTAGAAATAGGATAACAAAGTAGAGGCTCTGAAATTTTTTAATGTTTACTTATTTTTGACAGAGAGAGAGAGAGACAGAGCATAAGCAGGGGAGGGACAGAGACAGAGGGAGACACAGAATCCATAGCAGGCTCCAGGCTCTGAGCTGTCAGCACAGAGCCTGACATGGGGCTTGAACCCACAGACCGCGAGATCATGACATGAGCTGAAGTCAGACCCTCATCCGACTGAGCCATCCAGGCGCCCTGAGGCCCTGAGATTTTTAATGTCATCTATCATCTCTATATATTGGAAATGAGAGCTTTAATGGAAAAAAATTACACACTTACATTTTGATAGCCAATTGTTCATCTCCATTAATTGGTGGCCAGTTTTTTTGTTTTGTTTTTTTGTTTTTTTTTTTCAAGAGAATATAAAATACTTTCTTGTTTTAGGGTTTTTTTTTTTAATATGAAATTGTCAAATTGGTCTCCATACAACACCCAGTGCTCCTCCCAACAGGTGCCCTCCTCAATGCCCATCACCCACCCTCACCTCCCTCCCATTCCGCATCAACCCTCAGTTTATTCTCAGTTTTTAAGAGTCTCTTATGGTTTGGCTCCCTCCCTCTAGAACTTTTTTTTTTCCTTCTCCTCCCCCATGGTCTTCTGTTAAGTTTCTCAGGATCCACATAAGAGTGAAAACATATGGTATCTGTCTTTCTCTGTATGACTTATTTCACTTAGCATAACACTCTCCAGTTCCATCCACATTGCTACAAATGGCCATATTTCATTCTTTTTCATTGCCATGTAGTACTCCATTGTGTATATAAACCACAATTTCTTTATCCATTCATCAGTTGATGGATATTTAGGCTCTTTCCATAATTTGGCTATTGTTGAAAGTGCTGTTATAAACATTGGGGTACAAGTGCCCCATGCATCAGCACTCCTGAATCCCTTGGGTAAATTCCTAGCAGTGCTATTGTTGGGTCATAGGGTAGATCTAATTTTAATTTTTTGAGGAACCTCCACACTGTTTTTCAGAGCAGCTGCACCAGTTGGCATTCCCACCAACAGTACAAGAGGGTTCCAGTTTCTCCACATCCTCGCCAGAATCTATAGTCTCCTGATTTGTTCATTTTAGCCACTCTGACTGGCATGAGGTGGTATCTGAGTGTGGTTTTGATTTGTATTTCCCTAATGAGGAGCGACGTTGAACATCTTTTCATGTGCCTGTTGGCCATCCGGATGTCTTCTTTAGAGAAGTGTCTATTCATGTTTTCTGCCCATTTCTTCACTGGATTATTTGTTTTTTGGGTGTGGATTTTGGTGAGTTCTTTATAGATTTTGGATACTAGCCCTTTGTCCGATATGTCATTTGCAAATATCTCTTCCCATTCTGTCAGTTGCCTTTTAGTTTTGTTGATTGTTTCCTTTGCAGTGCAGAAGCTTTTTATCTTCATGAGGTCCCAATAGTTCATTTTTGCTTTTAATTCTCTTGCCTTTGGGGATGTGTCAAGTAAGAAATTGCTGTGGCTAAAGTCAGAGAGGTTTTTTCCTGCTTTCTCCTCTAGGGTTTTGATGGTTTCCTGTCTCACATTCAGGTCCTTTATCCATTTTGAGTTTATTTTTGTGAATGGTGTAAGAAAGTGGTCTAGTTTCATTCTTCTGCATGTTGCTGTCCAGTTATCCCAGCACCATTTGTTAAAGAGACTGTCTTTTTCATTGGATACTCTTTCCTGCTGGCCATACATTTGTGGGTCCAATTCTGGAGTCTCTATTCTATTCCATTGGTCTATGTGTCTGTTTTTGTGCCAATACCATGCAGTCTTGATGATTATAGCTTTGTAGTAGAGGCTAAAGTCTGGGATTGTGATGCCTCCTGCTTTGGTCTTCTACTTCTTCAATATTACTTTGGCTATTTGGGGTCTTTTGTGGTTCCATACAAATTTTAGGATTGCTTGTTCTAGCTTCGAGAAGAATGCTGGTGCAATTTTGATTGGGATTGCATTGGATGTGTAGATTCCTTTGGGTAGTAGTGGCCAGTTTTTTTCAATGTTTATTTTTGAGAGAGAGAGAGAGAGAGAGCAAGAGCAGGGAAGGAACTGAAAAAGAGAGGGACACAGAATCTGAAGCAGGCTCCAGACTCTGAGCTGTCAGCACTAGAACTCACAGATCACAAGATAATGATCTGAGCTGAAGTCTGACACTTAACCCACTGAGCCACCCAGGCACCTCTGGTGGCCAATTTTAAGACTGGTCAGATGCAGCTATTAAAAGGTAAGATGGTAGGGCTAATGACCCTAGTCTCATGTGTATCTCTCATTAGGGGCTGAAGTCAGTTATTGTTGTATTTACTGTTTTTACCAAAGACATTTAGTCAGGTAGGTTTTATTTGGCAGCTCTTATGAGAAAGGCCAGAAATTGGGGTTTATTTCACCAGATGTGTCACTGGATGAGAGCATCCATACCTATGACAGGAAAAGAGAGAGCCATGGGGGCTACCACCACAGGCACCTATCTTAGAAATATGGTGCTGACAGACACATTCAGCTTAATTTGTTCTCTCTTTATAGTTGTACCTTCTGTTTTGTACAGTGTACATAGTTCCCTTGGGGAACTTATAAGGGTTACTTGGAATTACTGTGTCTAATAGATCCAGAAAAGTCTGGTAATTGTCTTTGTCTAAGTAAGCCACCAGAGTTCATAAGTCAGTGATTGCCCCCAGGAGTTGGGACAAACTCCAGGGGGCCACTGACTCCCTAGGGTAAAGCTCTAGGTGGCTGCCAAGCTCAAAGGGGCTTGTTTGGGGCAGAAGAAGCCTCAGGAACCTCTCAAGGCCTCTGAACCATTGGAATTGGACTCCATGGTGAGGTGATCACTTGTTTTAAAGAGAGGAGCTTATACCACTGCTCCAGATATAAACTCATGGGAAAACCCCAACTGGCAGAGCTTCCAGTTCTAAAAGGCTCTGCTGTTTAGAATCATCCTGACAGCTGTTTCCTGATGAGGATTACATGGCTCTGGAATCAGGAAGTGCAAAAGGTGCTCTGCTAGGTGGAATGTGGGCCTGCCACCTGAGGGCTGGCCTGGAGGTTGTGGGCTACCTTTGTATTCTGAAGTCTGAGAATCTGGATGAGCGTCTCCTTCATGATTGAAGGAAGGGAGGATGTATTCCTTCCAGGGCTTCCTAAGATTATGGGAGGTCCCATCACAGTGGAGAATCACAGCTCTGTAATTCAGGGGGAGCTCCTTTTAAGAAAAATTATCTGGACCAGGCCAACTTTTAAAGATAAAATCCAGATCATCTAGGTTGCTATATTCAAAGAAGTAATAGACCCGTTGGATCATACCAATCTTATGAAAAAAGTGTCAGGATTCATTTAATATTTTCCACTGGATTTAAGGCTTTAGGGTAATAATGAGATAGGAGGAGTAGGATTAATACCAACCATAAAAATCCAAGTATGCAGGACAAGATATTCTTTTGCTTTGAGACTTTTCCTTTGGGTTTGGACTCCATCTATCTCATCATTGGAAGCCTCCATTATGGTATTGAGATCTTCAGCCTCTGCTCTAGTTCTGGTTGACTTAATCATGGGCAGACTCTCCTGGGTGAATGTTTGAGTCACCCATACCCCTCAAGAATTTAGCCCTTTGTTTCCAGGGGTTTTTTACTTGTTTATTTTATTTTTTAGGTTCTGAGAGTCTTTTAAAAGTTTGTACATTTTGGGATCCTTATAAATACCAGCTAGTTGCCTTATATCTGCAGTGGTAATAGTTCAGAGCCAGTATTAAACACCCTTAACAACTAGTCAGCCCATTTCTCTCCCTACTGCTGTACAAAGTCTTTTAAACCATTTTTAATGTCATGATGTATACAATTTTGAGTTTCAGTTTCTAATTCTCTATTATTCCTCACTGATTTGACCTTACAAATTGTTACCAGGAAATTCTGTCATGGACATCCCCCGTGGCCAGACTCAAACACAGCCTCTTCTTTTTGCCAGGGGATTTGAACAGACCTCGCTGGGATTGGGGTCAGCCTCCACTAACACAATGGTTATTGGGATCACTGGGGCTGGCACAGAGCACACCTTGGCATGTTGGTGTGCAGCAGCACTGAGTAATGAACAGGCTGCTTCTATGGGGCATTTGTATTTAGTGAGGAGGCTGCTAACTTTTTCCAGTGTTTTAAGCAGTGCAGACACCAGGTTCTCAGGCTGCTTATGTAGGGCCATTAGATCTTGTACCACCATGTGCCAGACGTGGGGCCCATGTATCCCATAGAATCTGGGGATAAGGTGCAACAGCAGAACAATATACAGCAACAGAGGGTCCACAGGCTTTGGCTGCGTTTGCCTTTCCCAGGATCCATGATTCCTCAAGTTAGGGTGCCCTAATCACACTGGCTAGGATCCAGAGTCCTCGTGCCTTTTGAAAAAACAACATTCAGGGAAAGGAGAGTCTCCTTCCCCAACTTCCAAAGACACCTTTATCTTCTCCTTTCCTTTCCTGAACCTTTATATGGTAGCCTATACTTAGAGAGGGGTTGGCACTCATTTGTCTATGCCCTTAACTAACACCATGGGACTTTGTGAAAATTTTAGTCAGTTCACCAAACAGTTGGCAGTTGGGTCCATGCCTAGAGTTGGAAACACATGGAAAGTCTAACACCTGCTGGAGAAATTCACCCTTCCCTGGATGTTAACAGTCAGAAGATATATCTGTAGAACATCAAACTAGACCCAATGAACAATTCTTTGAGGTTTGGGAGAACTCTGGTTGCTTTTTTAGAGCTTGATTGAACTTTGGGATAGAAAGCTGTGGCAGAGCTCTGAATAGGCAGTATGCAGTAGTGTAAACCAGTGTAACTAACTGGCAAAAGGCAGGGTACCCCTCCCAGACAGAACTACCCACCTGTGAAAGCCAGTCTGTATCCATTTGCAGCTAAAAAGGCATTTCCCATAGTTGACCTCAAGTGTGATTCAATCCATCATGTTCCTGACATCATTTGTGACTTTGTTAAATTAATATTTATTAAGTAAAGCCCCCATATGTTTGCCTTTCCCAGCATCCATGATTCCTCAAGTGAGGGTGCCCTAATAATACGGGCCAGGATCCAGAGTCCTCATGCCTTTAGAAAAACAGCAGTCAGGGAAGGAGAGTCTCCTTCCCCAACTTTCTCTGTGATCAGGGCTCCCTCCACTCTACAGCACCTGCAATCCCCCACATGTTGGGTTGTGAGCTGTGGTTCAACAAAGGACCACAGGGGATTAAAACACAAGTGTATTACTTATAAATCCCAGAGGGGGTACACAGCATACCTCCTGGGGCCACACTAGAAGGTCAAGGCAGGCTGCAGAGAGAGAAAGGCAGAACTCACAGCTCATTTTTTTATTAGGGTTTGTGGGTAGAGGGATTTGGGGCTCCTAGGCTCAGGCTAAATTGGTCAATTCAAAGAGTGGGGTTTTGGTAAGCTTCAAAGAGGTCTCATCTAAGGGGCTCACAAAGAGCCCTGAGAGGTGAGGAAGAATCATAAGGCTGTTTGGAAAAGTCATATCAGGACTTTATTTGTGACTCTACAGTCTGTTATCCAGGAGAGGATAGTGTAAATCTGAGGCCCTTGCAGATAGACCACACCAATGCCATGACAGCAATATCACAGAGTAGATTAGCTTAACTCTTAAGGATCATTCTCCTCAGTTCATTTAATCCCCTGTAATTAATTTGTGCTCTGCTTGATTTTGAGTTAGCAGTATTGAGTTATGAATCTATCAGTTTTCCATTAAGATTCTGGAAATTCTTACTCAGTTCAGTGGTATGTTTTTAATTTTTTTTAATGTTTATTTATTTTTGAAAGAGAGAGAGAAAGAGCATGAGTGAGGGACGGGCAGAGAGAGAGAGGGAGACACAGAATCCATAGCAGGCTTCAGGCTCTGAGCTGTCAGCACAGAGCCCAATGTGGGGCTCGAACTCACAGACTGCGAGATCATGACCTGAGCCGAAGTAGGACGTTCAACTGACTGAGTCACCCAGGCGCCCCTACTGGTATGGTTTTTAAGTTATTAGAAACCTATACTTTAGAGTACTTGTCAGAGTCTCTTCCATCAATTTCTTTGATAGGAAGCACTTTTGGATTGTAGTCAATTGCAAAAGCTTTCATGAAAGCATCAGAGTGAAAAAAAAGAACTGTCCATGAATGACAGAAGAATTAAAATGGTACTGATTAAACATCTTATGATAGTTCATTATGTAGCACACAACATTTTAAAATAATTGGAATTATGGGGAAGCTATGATGGCAGAATTGTACAAGGACCTTAGGCTTGCCTTCTCCCTTGAACACAGGTAGTATTTATCAAAGTCATTCTGAATACCCAAGAAATTAACCTGAGGACTGAAAGAACAAACTGCACAAGTAGAGGGGAAGGAGAGGCCACATCTAGGAAGGCAGGAATTGAGAGATGTGGTTTGGGGGAGAAATGGATTGAAGGTGCTGCAGAGGGGAGGGAGCCCTGATCACAGAGAAAGGTGAGAGAGAAGGGCACACAGGAATACTCACAAGGAGAACTTTACTCCAAAGCCACTAGCTGGGAAAATGAGAGGGCCAATTTTTTTTTTTTTTTTTTTTTTTTTATCCATCAGTAGGACTCAAAGACTGGAGTTTTAGAGATATGCAAGTTTGGCTGGGATAGAGCCCTGAGGGCACTGCCCTACTCCAGAAAAAAAGGGCCACAAGCAACCCTAGGGCAGAAGGCATGATTTAAGGATCACCTAAGGCACACAGGGAGAAATGTTTGCTTTTTTTGGAGGGAATCCATGACAGGTGCCATTCTCAGAGTCCCCTCTCTGATAACAAAATAAGCCTTCAGGCACCATTTCCATTACCCACCCTTTAGCATAGGCACAGAGACATCTGCTGAAGGTGGCTAAATCTGACATTGGCTGTTTAGCCTGCTTTGCTCCAAATACCATGCCTCTGCCCTCTGGCATGACTACCCTTTCTGGTCAAACCTGCATGGATCCCAACAGCGGAAGACTTTCCCCCAGAAAACCAGTACAGGTCCCTGCCACATAAGGTTTATAAAGTTTGGAGTTTTAAATGGGAGGCTTGGCTTGATAGAAGCCAAAGTGCACTATGCTGCTCCAGGCAGCAAGCAAGGCAGAGACAGACAGAGTGAAAACAGTGAGCTGAAAAATGACTGGGAGTCACAAAAGGAAATTATTTGTTCTTCCATGAGTGCTTCCCTGAAAGGAGCAAGCACAAGTACCCTTTCTGAAGACAAAAGAGCTGTCTGGTGTCATTTCCCTCCCCCACCCCTCAGCATAAACCAACTGCAGTAAATACCACAGCACCAACACTGGCTGACTAACCTGCTTACACCAAGTCCTGCTTACCTGCACACTGCTGACAATGTTTTTCTCAGGGAACTATGCCTATGGACCAGCACAGTTGGCACATTCTCTCAGAAGACCAGAAGAACACCCCCACCCCCTCCCCCCCCCCCACACACAGAAACCATGCCTACTGACCATAGAGTCCTGCAAAGCTTCAGTTCTAGTGGAAATAGCATCAGGTATCTTTTAAACAGCAGACCAAAACACACTTAGTTAAAACTCACCAAACTCTGGCCAAGATCTAAACACTGTCCACTGCAGACAAGGAGAACCTCTGTAGATGACTGACCTGAGGGACACAGCAGCCAAAACACAGCAGCAGAGCACATGAAGCACACACCAGACATTCCCTGGAATTCTGAAAGCACCAGCTGAAGCACAAGCCCCTGGACCCTATATGATCTCTTCTTCATAAAGCCATTACTCTGAGGAGAAGGAAAAACAAAAGGCCTTTCTAAAACACAGAAGACAGAGACATAAACAAAATGCCAAGAAGTGGGAATTCATCCTCAAGAAAGAGCAAGAAAAGGTCATGGCCAGAGATCTAATTGAAAGACATATAAATAATATGCCTGATGGAGAATTTAAAGCAACTGTCATAAGAGTATTAGGTGGGCTTTAGAAAAGCATGGAAGACATCATGGGTACACTTACAACAGAGAGAAAAGAGTTAAAAACTCAGGCAGAAATGAAAAATAATAATAACTGAGATTTGAAAGAGACTGGTTGTAATGACCACAAGAATGGAAGAAACAGAAAAATTAATAAGTGATCCAGAAGGAGGATAATAGAAAATAATGAAGCTGAACAAAAAAGAAAAAAGAATGATGGATAACGGAAGTAGACTTAGGGAACTCAGTGACTCCATCAAATGAATAACATTGTATCATAAGAGCTCCAGAAGAAAAAGAGAGAGAAAAGGGATCAGAAGGTTTATTTGAGAAAATAATAACTGAAAACTTCCCTAATCTATGGAAGGAAACAGAAATCCAAATCCAGGAGGCACAGATAATTCCCATCAAAATTAACAAAAGCAGGCCAACACCAATACATATTATTGTTACATTTGCCAAATATAGTGGTAATGAAAAATCCTAAAAGCAACAAGACATAGTAAGTCCCTAAATTACAAGGGAAGGCCCATAAGACTAACTGAAGATTTCTCAGCAAATTTGGAAAGCCAGAAGAGAGTGGCATGACATATTTCATGTGCTGGAGGGAAAAATATGCAGCCAAGAATACTCTATTCAGCAAAGCTATCATTCAGAATAGAAGGAGAGGTAGTTTCCCAGACAGACAAATGCTAAAGGAATTCATAACAACTAAACCAGTCCTGTAATAAATGTCAAAGGGAACTCTTTCAAAGGGAAGGAAAGACCAAAGTGGCAAAGACTAAAAAGGAACAGAAAATCTCCAGTAACAACAACAAAACAAGTTATAAATGGTACAAAATACATACCTGTTAATAATTACTCTGAATGTAAACAGACTAAATGCTCCAACCAAAAGACATAGGATGTCAGAATGGATTAAAAAAAATCTATAAGCTGCCTACAAGGGACTTATTTAAGACATAAAGACACCTGCAGATTGAAGGTGAGGGAATGGAGAAACACTTATCATGAAAATGGACATTAAAAAAAAAGGCTGGATTAGCAATACTTACCTCAGACAAACTAGATTTTTTTTTTATCACTTATTTATTTATTTTGAGACAGAGAGAGACAGGAAGTAACAGACAGAGAGAGGATGACAGACATTCCCAAGCAGCCTCCATGCTGTTAGTGCAGAACCTGATGTGGGGCTTGAACTCACAAACTGTGAGATCATGACCTGAGCCAAAATCAAGAGTCAACCCTTTAACTGACTGAGCCACCAGGTGCCCCCAGACAAACTAGATTTTAAACCAAAGAGAGTAACAAGAGATGAAGAAGGGCACTATATAATAATTAAGGCGTCTATCCATCATGATATATCCATCAGATATAATAATTGTAAAAATTTATACCCCCAACATATGAGAACACAAATAGATAAATAACAAACATAAAGAAATTCGATGATAATAATACAATAATAGTAGGGGACTATAACACCCACTTAAATCAAGGAACATATCATCTAAGCAGAAAATCAACAAAGAAACAATGGCTTTGAATGACACACTGGATCAGATGGACTTAACAGACATTCAGAACATTTCATCCTAAAGCAGCAGAATACACACACTTTTCAAGTGCACATGAGACATTCTCCAGAATATATCACATATTAGATCATAAATAAGGCCTCGAGAAACACAAAAAGATCAAGATCATACCATGAATATTTTCTGACCACAACACTATAAAATATGAAGTTAACCACAAGAAAAAAAATGGAAAGACCACAAATACATGGAGGTAAAACAACGTGCTACTAAAGAAGAATGGGTCAACCAGGAAATTAAGGAATACATTTTTAAAAAGTGCATGGGAACAAATGAAAATGAAAACATGATGGGGGCATCTGGGTGGCTCAGTCAATTAAGTGTGGACTCTTGGTTTTGGCTCATGTCATAATCTCACAGTTGGTGTGTTTGAGCTCTGCATCAGGGTCTGTGTTGACACTGTGGAGCCTGCTTGGGATTCTCTTCCTCTTTCTCTCTGCCCCTCCCCTGCTCATGCTCTCTCTCTCTCACTCTTTCTCAAAATAAATAAATAAACATTAAAAAAAGAAAAGAAAACATGAATAACCAAAAACCTTTGTGATACACAAAAACAGTCATAAGAGAGCAATACAAGCCTTCCTCAAGAAGCAAGAAAATCTCCAATAAACAACCTAACCTTACACCTAAAGTAGTTAGAAAAAGAACAACAAATGGAGGCTACAGGCCACAGAAAAAGGGAAATAATAAAGATTGGAGAATAAATAAATGATATAGAAACCAAGAAAAAAAACAGAATAGATCAATGAAATCAGGAGCTGGCTCTTTGAAAAAAATAATAATAAAATTGATAAACCTCTAGGAAGACATATCAAAACAACAAAAAAAGGACTCTGAATAAAATCACAAATAAGAGAATAGAAATAACAACTAACACCACAGAAATACAAACAATTATGATAATAGTATGAAAAACAATACACCAACAAATTGGACAATCTGTAAGAAATGGATAAATTCCTAGAAATATATAAACTACCAAAACTGAAACATGGGGAAATTGAAATCTTGAACAGACCAATAACCAGCAATGAAATTGTACTAGTAATAAAAAAAAATCTCCCAACAACAAAACTTCCAGGGCTAGATGGCTTCATAGGTGAATACTACCAAATATGCAAAGAATAGTTAATGTCCATTCTTCTCAATTCCAAAAAGAAAAATTGAAGGAAAACTTCCAAACTCATTCTATGACGCCATAATTACCCTGGTTCCCAAACCAGACAAAGACTCCCACAAAAAAAGGGAACCAGAGGCTAATATCCTGGAGGAACATGAATGCAAAAATTCTTAACAAAATACTAGCAAACCAATTCTAACAGTACATTAAAAGATCATTCACAAAAGGGAGGGGGGATGCCTGGGTGACTCAGTCAATTGAGCATCAGACTTTGGCTCAGGTCGTGATCCCATGGCTTGTCAGTTTGAGTGCCATTCTGGTCTCTGTGCTAACAGCTCAGAGCCTGGAGCCTGCTTCAGATTCTGTGTCTCTTTCTCTACTCCTCCCCTGCTCACACTTTGTCTTTCTCTCAAAAATAAGTAACCCTATAAAAAAAGATTATATACCACAATCAAGTTGAATTTATTCCTGGGTTTCAAGGGTGGTTCAGTATTTGAAAATGAATCAACATGATACACTACATTAATAAAAGAAAGCAGAAGAAACATATGACCCTCTCAACAGAAGCAGAAACAGCGTTGGACAAAGAACAACATTCATTCATAATAAAAATCCTCAACAATTTAACTTTTTTTTTTTTAATTTTTTTTTCAACGTTTATTTATTTTTGGGACAGAGAGAGACAGAGCATGAATGGGGGAGGGGCAGAGAGAGAGGGAGACACAGAATCGGAAACAGGCTCCAGGCTCTGAGCCATCAGCCCAGAGCCCGACGCGGGGCTCGAACTCCCGGACTGCGAGATCGTGACCTGGCTGAAGTCGGACGCTTAACCGACTGCGCCACCCAGGCGCCCCAACAATTTAACTTTTTAAAAAATTTTAATGTTTATTTATTTTGAAAGAGAGAGAGCAGGGGAGGGACAGAGAGAGAGAGAGAGAGAGAGAGAGAGAGAGAGAGTAAGAATCCCAAGCAGGCTCTGCTCTGCCAGTGCAGAGCCCAACGTGGGGCTTGAACTCTCAAACTGTAAGACCATGACCTGAGCTGAAATCAAGAGTCAGATGCTTAACTGACTGACCCACCCAGACATCTTAACAATGTAAGATTAGAGTGAACATACCTCAACATAATAAAGGCCATACATGAAAAACCCACAGCTAATATTATCCTCAATTTTGAAAAACTGAGAGCTTTTTCTCTAAGGAATAAGACAGGCATGTCCTCTCTCACCACTGTTACTTAACATAGAACTGGAAATCCTAGATTCAGCAATCTAACAACAAAAATAAATAAAATATAACCAAATCACCCAGGAAGAAGTCAAACTTTCACTATTCACAGATGACATGATACTCTGAATAGAAAAATCCAAAAGACTCCACCAGGAAACTTCTGTAACTGATATACAAATTTAGTAAAGTTACAGAACACAAAATCACTGTACAGAAATATATTGAATTTCTATACACCAATAATGAAACAGCAGCAAGAGAAACCAAGGAAGTGATCCAATTTACAGTTACATCAAAAACCATAAGATACTTAGGGTAACCTAACCAAAGAGGTAAAAGATTTGTGCTCTGAAAACTACAGAGCACTTATGAAGGAAATTGAAGCGGACAAAAATAAATGGAAAAAACATTATATGCTCATGTAATGGAATAATAATTGTTAAAAACATCTATAGTACCCAAAACAAAAACTGTACAGTAAATGTGTAGACATTTAATGCAATCTCTATCAAAATACCACCATCATTTTTTCAGAGAGATAGAAAAATAAACCTAAAATTTATATGGAACCACAAAAGACCCCAAGAGGCTAAATAATGTTGAAAAAGAAAACAAAAGCACAAGATAACCTAATTCTTGACTTCAAGTTATCTAACAAAACTATACTGATCAAGATGGAATGGTACTTCCACAAAAACATACAAACAGATCAATGGAACAGAATAGAAAACCCTGAAATGGACCCACAACTATATGATCAATTAATCTTTGACAAAGCAGAAAAGAATATCCAGTGGCAAAAAGACTGTCTCTCCAACAAATGGTGTTGGGAAAACTGGACAGCAACATGCAAAAGAATGAAACTGAATCACTTTCTATAGCATACATAAAAATAAATTCAAAATGGATGAAATACCTGAATAAGTGACAGGAACCATCAAAATCCTATAGAAGAACACATGCAGCATCCTCTTTGACCTCGGCAGTAGCAACATCTTACTAGATCTGTCTCCAAAAAAGCAAAACTGAACTTTTGGATTTAATTAAAATAAAAGTCTTTTGCATAGCAAAGGAAATTATCAACAAAACTAAAAGGCAACCTACAGAATGGGAGAAGATATTTGCAAATGACATATATGATAAAGGGCTAATATCCAAAATATATAAAGAACTTATAAAACTCAACACCCCCCCCAAATATAATCCAGTTAAAAAATGGGCAGAAGACATGAATAGACCTTTTACCAAAGAAGACATACATACCGCTGACACACAAAAAGATGCTCAATATCACTGATAATCAGGGAAATGAAAATAAAGCTACAGTGAGATACCACCTCACGCTTGTCAGAATGGCTAAAATCAACAACACAAGAAACAATGTGTTGGAAGGGATGTGCAGAAAGGGGAACCCTCTTGTACTATTGATGAAAATATAACCTGGTGCAGCCACTCTGGAAAACAGTATGCCAGTCCCTCATAAAGTTAAAAATAGAACTCCCCTATGATCTAGCAATTGCACTGCCAGGTATTTACCCAAAGGATGCAAAAATATATATTTGAATGGGACACATTAACCCTGATTGTTATAGCAGCATTATCAACAATAGTCGAATTATGGAAAGAGCCTAAATGTCCATCAGTTGATGAGTGGATAAAGAACTGTGCCTAATCTTTGGAACACAGCTAAATCAACATCAAATCAGTTTGAAAAACTAGGATATCAATCTGAGGATTAAGAAAACAACCTGATGATTGGAGGGACAGAATGTGGCAGATGGAAGCTTCAGAGCTGTGAATTAGGGAGAGAAAAGCTGCGGTGTTGCAGCGAGAAGGGAAACCTTTTTGAGGAGAGTGGTCAGGGAGAGAGTGAGAGTGGTAGGGAGTGAGTGACCTGTAGGATATGTGCAAGACTCCGTGGTGTGGGGATCTCCTGGGTCACACTGGGAGAGATCATTCCCCTTCCGGGTATACATTTGGAAGAGTGATTTTTGCCTCCCCAAGGACAAAAGTCCTTGAGAGACATTGAGCAGCTTATTCAACAGCAGGGAACAGAGACATGTGTAGATGGAAGATATCCTAGTCACAGCTTTTCACTGTGTGCCACAATAGACTCCAACCACTGGGTGTGCACTATGCAACTACTTTTCTGGGACAGAATGGTGAAAGGTGTTCCATGAGTCTCCCTCTGGAGGAGAGAGGTGGGTCTGCATTTTCCTGGGCCCTTTAAGATTTGGAATTTTGAATCTGAGATGCCTGCTGGAGATAAAACACAGGAGCACTGTGGAACTCGGCGTGCTCTCAGGCACAGACAGGTTAAGGACAGGAATCTGATGAAAGCCTGGAATACTTTTCTGTGAGGGTCTCCTGAATAGAGACAGACTTGAGTTTCCCTCACAGAGGATTAAGAGGGCAGGATGACGCCATTGTCCACCCACCCCATGCCCACCAGCATGGTCAGACTTCAGAGAGAAACATAGCACTGCCTAGTGGAGGCCTGAGTCACTTACACCAAGCACCACCCACTTCTGCATTCCAGGCACATCTCAGCAGGGCAAATTAGCCTCAGAACCAGAGGAGCAGGCCCCTTACTCAGAAAACCAAGACAAATCCCTTCCACCCACTTAGTCCATGGACCATAGTGTGCTGCAAAGTCTCACCTCTACTGGAAACTGGATCTAGCTTAATTTAGGTTTCTTTTTTTTTTGTTCATTTTCTTTGCTTCTATTTTTGTTTATGTTTTTTTCTGTATTGACTTTTTTCCTACCTTTCTTTTTCTTTCTTGGATACAGCAAAAACAAAGATGTTTTATTATATTTTATTTTCTTTATCATTTTTAAAATTAATTTTTAATTTTGTTTTACTTTTTGTCTTTTTTTTCTATCAAGTTTCTTTAATTTTTTTTATTTTTTTAAAATTTATTTTTGAGAGAGAGAGACAGAGACAGAGCATGAGCAGGGGAGGGGCAGAGAGAGAGGGAGACACAGAATCCAAAGCAGGCTCGAGGCTCTGATCTGCCAGCATAGAACCTGATGTGGGGCTCGAACTCATGGACTGTGAGATCATGACCTGAGTCGAAGTCATATGCTTAACTGAATGAGCCATCCAGGTGCCCCTCTGTCAAGCTTCTCTTAACAAGAAGACCAAAAAACACCTAGGATCTAGTTTCATTTATTTCATTTTGTTTTGTTTTGTTTTTCTATTTTAAATTTAATTATTTTATTTTATTTTATTAATTTTTCTTCCTCCAAAATGACAAGATGGAGGAATTCATCCCAAAAAAGAGAACAGGAAGAAATGATGGCTAGGGATTTAATCAACAGTTATAAGTAAGATGTCTAAACTAGAATTTAAAATGACAATTATAAGAATATTAGGTGGGGTTGAAAAAAGCATAGAAGACACCATAGAATCCCTTCCTCCAGAGATAAAAGAGCTAAAAATCTAATGAAGCTGAAATTAAAAATGCTATAACTGAGATGTAATCTCGAATGGATGTCGTGACAGTGAGGATGGGCAGAGCAGCAAATCAGTGATACAAAATATAAAATTATGGAAAATAATAAAGCTGAAAAGAAGAGGGAGACAAAGGAAAAAGATAATGAAACAAGACTTAGAGAATTTAGCTACTTATTAAAGAGGAATAATATTCATATCATATGAATCCCAGAAGATGAAGAGAGATAAAATTGGAGATAAGGTTTATGTGAGAAAATTATAGCTGAAAACTTCCCTAATCTGGGGAAATACACAGGCATCAAAATCTAAGAAGCACAGAGAAATTCAATTAAAATTAAATTAAAATCCCATTAAATTCAACAAAAGCTGACTATCATCAAGGCATACCATAGACAAATTCACAAAATACACAGACAAAGAATAAATCATGAAAGCCACAAGGGTAAAAGAAAAGTACATAACTTACATGTGAATACAAATCAGATTGCGTCAGATCTGTCCACAAACTAGGCAGGCCAGAAAGCAGTGGCAGGATATATTCAATGTGCTGATTGGGGAAATTATGCAGCCAGAAATTCTTTATCCAGCAAGACTGTCATTCAGAATAGAAGGAGAGATAAAGAGTTTCCCAAAGAAAACCTAAAGGAATTCATGACCACTAGACCAGCCATGCAAGAAATTTTAAGGGAGACCCTATGAGTGGAAAGCAGCAAAGACTACAAAAGACCAGAGAACAAAGAAACATGAAATCTACAGATAACACAGTGGCACTAAATTCGTATCTTTCAATAATCACTCTGAATGTAAATGGACTAAATGCCCCAATCAAGACGTAGGGTATCAGAACGGATCAAAAAACAAGGTCCATCTCTTTGATGCCTATAAGAGACTCATTTTAGACCCAGATATGTGCAGATTGAAAGTGAGGGAATGAAACACCATCTATCATGCTAGTGGACAATAAAAGAAAGTTGGAGTAACCATACTTATATCAGGCATACTAGATTTTAGGCCAAAGTCTGTAACAAGAGATGAAGAAAGGCATTATATCATAATTAAGAGGTCTATTCACTAAGAAGATATAACTATGGTAAATACGTATGCCCTTAACTTGGAGCACTCAAATAAATAAATCAGTTAACAAGAAAAATAAAGAAAGTCATTGATTATAATACAATAATATCAGGGGACTTTAACATCCTGCTTACAGCAATGGACAGATTACCTAAGCAGAAAATCAATAAGGAAACAATGGCTTTGAATGATACACTGGACCAAATGGATGTAACAGATATATTTAGAACATTTCATCCTAAAGCAGCAGAATACACATTCTTCTCAAGTTCACATGGAACATTCTCCAGAATAGATCACATATTGAGTCACAAATCAGTGCTCAACAAATACAAAAAGACCAAGATTGTTTCACGCATATTTTCAGACCACAATGCTATGAAACATGAAATCAACCATAAGAAAAAAATATGGAAAGACCACAAATACTTGGAGATAGGTACATCCAATAAAGAATGAATAGGTTAATCAAGAAATTAAAAAGGAAATAATAAAGGGGTGCCTGGGTGGCTCAGCTGAAGTGTCCAACTTTAGCTCAGGTTATGATCTTGTGGTTCACAAGTTCAAGCTCCACGTCAGGCTCTGGGCTGACAGCTCAGAGTATGGAGCCTGTTTCGGATCTGTGTCTCCTACTCTCTCTGCTCCTCCTCCGCTCATCTCTGTCTCTGTCTCTCTCTCTCTTTCTCTCTCAAAAATAAATAAAACATTATTTTAAAAAAAGGAAATAAAAAAGTACATGGAAGCCACTGAAAATGACAATATGACATTCTAAAACCTTTGGGATGCAGCAAAGGCGGTCATAAGAAGGAAGTACATATCAATCTAGGTTTTCCAAATGAAGGAAGAGATGTCTCAAAGAACCTAATCTTCCACCTAAGGGAGCTAGAAAAGGAACAGCAAATAAAGCCCAAAACCAGTAGAATAAGGGAAATAATAAATATTACAATAGAAATCAATGATACTGACATTAAAAAAGAACATGCCAATGAAACTAGGAGCTGGTTCTTTGAAATAATTTTAAAAAATGATAACCCCCTAGCCTGACTTATCAAAAAGAAAAAGGAAAGGACCCAAATAAATAAAACCATGAATGAAAGAGGAGAGGTCACAACCAACACTGCAGAAATACAATCATTTTTAAGAGAATATTATGAGCAATTATATGCCAGCAAATGGAGCAATATGGAAGAAACTGATATATTCACAGAAACATATAAACTACCAAAACTCAAACAAGAATAAATAGAAAATTTGAACAGACCCATAACCAGTAAAGAAATTGAATCATTAATAAAAAATCTCCCAACAAGATTTTAGGGCCAGATAGCTTCCCAGGGGAATTCTACCAAATATTTAAAGAAGAATTAATACTTATTCTTTTGAAACTGTTCCCAAAAAAAATAGAAATGGAAGAAAAACTTCCAAACTCATTCTATGAGGGCAGCATTACCTTCATTCCAAAATCAAAGACCCCACTAAAAAGGAAATTACAGACCAATTTCCCTGATGAACATGGATGTAAAAATTCTCAACAAGGTAACAGAGAATCAAATCTAGAAATATATTAAAATAATTATTCACCACAATCGAGTGGGATTTATTCCTGGGCTGCAGGGGTGGATCAATATCTGCAAATCAATCACCAATAAATTTCTAGAACTGACACATGAATTTAGCAAAGTCACAGGTTATAAAATCAATGTACAGTAATCTGTTGCATTTATATATGCCAATAATGAAGCAGCAGAAAGAGAAATTAAAGAATCAATCCAATTTTTAATTGCACCAAAACTCGTAAGATACCTAGGAATAAACCTAACCAAAGAAGTAAAAGATCTGTATGCTGAATACTATAGAACACTTATGAAAGAAATTGAAAGACACAAAGAAATGGAAGAACATTCCATGCCCATGGATTGGAAGAATAAACATTGGTAAATATCTATATTAACTAAATATGTTAAACTATATGTTAATAAATATATGTTGAAATGTTTATGCTACCCAAAGCAATCTACACATTCAATTAATAACTATCAAAATAACACCAGCACTTTTCACAGAGCTAGAACAAAAACTTATTTGTTATTATTACTGTCTTAAGAATTTTATTGTAAATGTATGTTAACAGAGAAAATATAGATTTGTGGAGGAGTTTATTATTTTATTTTTCCCCTTTAAGTACTAGTGCAGTTAATTGCACTAACATATTTTTAAATCACTTTTAGAAACACCTTTATTATAAGCATTCTTAAATACTTATTTATGTGCATTATAGAATGGATATAGCCTTCATTCACTGATATAACACTGTTCTCGATGCAGTTTGCAAGTAGCTTTCTTAGAAACATACTTACTACAAGTGTTCTCAAACAATTCTTTATGTGCATTTCAGAACAGACATCACTTACATTTACTCATATAACAGTGTCCTAAATGCATCATGTGAATTCTGTTGTTAGAAATGTCTTAATTTACATGATTACAGAATGGGCATAAGTTCCATGCACTAATATAACACTGTTCTCAGTGCAGCTTGTATGCAGTATTTTAGGAAGATCTTTACTGCAGGTGTTCTTTAAAAGTTCTCTAAGTGCCTTACAGAAGGGCTATATACTTCTTTCACTGATGTAACACTATTTTAAGTGCAGTTTGCAGTTGGTGTTCTGAGAAATATCTGTGTATGCAAATAAGCTCTTTAATTCTTTTTATTAAGATTCACTTAACACACACCATTATATTAGTTTCCGCCAAACAAACATACTGCTTCAATATTTGTATACATTGCAAAATGATTACCACAATAAGCCTAGTTAACATTCATCAACACACAGTTATAATTTTTTATGAGAACTGTCTTATCAACTTTCAAATATACAATACAATATTGTAGTATTATTAACTATAGTCACCACATTGCACATTACATCCCCAGGACTTATTTATTTTATGACTGGAAGTTTGTACCTTTGACCACCTTCACCTACTTTGCTCCTTCCCCACCCGCTGCCTCTGGCAACCACCAACCTGTTCTCTGTATCTGTGGAGTTTTTAAAGTTTGCTTTCAAATATAGACATTATCTTAAATCAAAAGAGTTAACCCTTCTTTGCTGTTATGTATTATCCTTTTATAGACCATTGGACTTTACTGTTAATTTTCTATTAATTCACATCAAAGTTTATGAGCAACAGGGGTCTCTAATGTTTCTTCTTACATATTTAATGGGATTTATTGTGAATCCATCTGGGCCTAAAGTTTTGTAAGAAGGCATTTAATTACAATTACTTTTCTTTAACAGCTAGCAGGCTATTCCTATTTCACACTTACTCTGATTTTACTTTTATAATCTGTGTTTTCTAGGAAGTTGCCCATTTCACCTACATTTTCATATTTAATGGCCTTTATCATCTCCTTAAAGTATATATGAACAGTGGAAATATCACTGTTATCAATTCTTCATATTGGATACTTGAGTAATCCCTGTGTGTTTTTGTTGTTGTTGTTGTTGTTGTTGTTGTTGTTGTTTGTTTGTTTTCAGTGAAGCACTCCAGAGGTTTAGTCACATTACTAATCCTATTAAATAATCAACCTCTGGCTATTCTCTTTGTTATATGTTTGTTTTCTTTTATTAATTTATGTTCTTATTTTTGTTGTTTCCTTCCATCTATTTTCTTTTGGTTAAAATTACTTTTTTGTTATTGTTGTTGTTACTACCCAGAGAGTGAATATATCAGAAATAACCAGACTTTCTCATTTTCTTTTTTTTTTAATTTTTTAAGGTTTTTATTTATTTTTAAGACAGAGAGAGAAGAGCATGAGTGGGGATGGGGCAGAGAGAGGGAGACACAGAATCCGAAGCAGGCTCCAGGCTCTGAGCTGTCAGCACAGAGCCCGACGCGGGGCTCGAACTCACGAACCGTAAGATCATGACCCGAGCAGAAGTCGGACGCTCAACTGGCTGAGCCACCCGGGCGCCCCTCTCATTTTCTAATGTATTCCTTTTAAGGTATAGAATTTCCTCTAAGGAGTACTGATTTCCATAAATCATAGACAAATTTTTATATAGGCAACTTCATTGTTAATCAAATCATAGTGTTTTCTGATTTACTTTGTGATTTTTTTCTTTGAATTTGGGGTTATTTGGAAATATAGGTATCAATATTTCAATATAGAAATCATTTTCTAGTTACATTTTGTTATTGATTTCTGGCTCAAATTTATATTGGAGTAGGGAAATATATTCTGAATTATTTCAATCCTTTGAAATTATTGAGGTATACTTTAGGCCCAATAAGTTGTTAATTGTCAGAGGTGCCTGGTGTGTAATTTTCACAGACTAAATTTGATAGATATAATGCTTTCATAAACATTCATTAGGTCAGTATATTAATTGTGTATCAAAATCTCTAAAGCCTTGCTGGGTTTTCTCCCTTTTGCTTATTTAATCAATTACATCTCTGCTCTCTAGTGGCCAGAAATATTAATGTGCTTTCTTAAAATTGTATGTGGGAGACCAATGACATCAACTGGTCAGTTAGATATGATTGTTCACAATTCTCTTTAAAACTACCTACATGTTTTGGAGGAGGAAAGGAACAGGGTAAGAAACTTTGAAAATTATATGAATATTTTTATATTTAAAAAAATAAAAAGCATTCCTCTAAGAAGCCAAAAGTTAGATGAATTCTGTCCTATTATCCTAGTGGCCACGTTTTGTAGGTCTGAGTATACCTATGGCACAGTGTTTATTCCCTTTTCCTAAAGTGGAAGGTGGCGAGAAGACTCCAATATTACTGTGGGATATTTTCTCCCCTTCTCTGTCTTCTTGTTGACTTTTTTTTTTTAACTTCTGGAAATGAAGCTTTTCTTTCCTTATTGAGGCTAAAAATTTCCTTTATGAGGCTATACATTTAGCCTCTAAGCATGGCTTTAGTTGCATATTAAATATTTTAATATGCCATATTTTCATTGTTGTTCAGTTGAAAATATTTACCAATTTTCTTTGTGATTTTTTCCTGAAAGAGATAAAGAAAGCAGGAGAGAGGCAGAGGGAAAGGGAGTGAGAGAATCTTAAGCAGGCTCCATGCTCAACTTGGAGCCAGATGTGGGGTTCGATTTCATAAACCTGAGATCATGATCTGAGCTGAAATCAACTGACTCGGTCACTCAAGCACCTTTGTGATTTCTTTTTGTAATTCATGGGTTATTTAGGTTACTAAATAATAATGTGTTAAGACATATTAGCTGTTTCCTCAATCAGCAAAACTAAAAGGTAACTGACAGAATGGGAGAAGATATTTGCAAATGACATATCATATAAAGGGTTAGTATCCAAAATCTATAAAGAACTTATCAAATTCAACACCCAAAAGACAAATAATCCAATGAATAAATGGGCAAAATACATGAATAGACACTTCTGCAAAGAAGACATCCAGTGGCCAACCAACACATGACAAAATGGTCAACATCACTCATCATCACAGAAATACAAATCAAAACCACAATGACATACCACCTGACACCTGTCAGAATGGCTAACATTAACAACTCAGGCAACAACAAGTGTTGGCAAGGATGCAGAGAAAGAGGATCTCTTTTGCATTGTTGGTGGCAATGCAAGCTGGTGCAGTCACTCTGGAAAACAGTATGGAGGTTCCTGAAAAAACTAAAAATAGAACTACCCTACGACCCAGCAATTGCACTACTAGGCATTTGTCCACGGCACATAGGTGTGCTGTTTTGAAGGGACACATGCACCCAATGTTTATAGCAGCACTATCAACAATAGCCAAAGTATGGAAAGAGCCTAAATGTCCATTGATGGATGAATTGATAAAGATGTGGTATATATATACAATGGAATATTATTCAGCAATCAAAAAGAATGAAATCTTGCCATTTGTAACTGCGTGGATTGAACTGGAGGGTATTATGCTAAGTGAAATTAGTCAGAGAAAGACAAATATCATATGACTTCACTCATATGAAGACTTTAAGAGACAAAACAGATGAACATAAGGGAAGGGAAACAAAAACAATATAAAAACAGGGAGGGGGATAAATGGAGAACTAATTGAGAGTTACTGGAGGGGTTGTGGGAGGGGGAATAGGCTAAATGGGTAAGGAGCACTAAGGAATCTACTCCTGAAATCATTGTTTCACTATATGCTAACTAATTTGGATGTAAATTTTAAAAACTAAAAAATTAAATTAAAAAAAAAAAGGACACATTAGCTGTTTCCTAAGTCCCTCAAGTACTTACTTCATATGTTTGTCCAGTTTCTATCATTGTTGTGGATGGAAATATTGGCCTATGTAAACTATTTAATCTGGTTAGAAATTGAAATTTAAGTGTGTTTTTGTGGATCCTGAGAAACTTAACAGAGGACCATGGGTGAGGGGAAGGGGAAAAAAAGTTACAGAGAGGGAGGGATGCAAACCATCAGAGACTCTTAAATACTGAGTCCAAACTGAGGGTTGACAGGGGTGGGGGAAAGGGGAAAGGGTGATGCACATTGAGGAGGGCACCTATTGGGATGAGCACTGGGTGTTGTATGGAAACCAATTTGGAAATAAATTATATTTAATATAAAAAAGAAAAAAGTATGTTTCAGATCTGTAAAATATATCAATATGAAAATTAAAAAAAATTTGTTACCCATGCTAAAGTATACACATACATGAATTCTTAGCACTTATAGAAATGCATCCAGAAAATTTCTTAAATTTTCAGTGCTTAATTATGATACAGATAATTTGGTGCAATTTTATAATGAGAGTGATTTTATGATACTATAATTGAGTTGCTTGAGGAGCATGTACACCTTTTTAAATATAGTATTGAAATATGGTATCAGAAAGGCATTTTTGAGTAACTTTCTTATTATCTATTCATTCATGATGAATAGGTATGAATTCCTCAAAATAGCCCACCCATTCATAGAATGAGATAACAGAGTCCTGCTCCACATAGAATTTCATCACAATCACAAGTGGTGAGGGGAAAAAAATACTGCACAAAGGCACCTAAAACTGATTATATATACAATATATATATATATATATATATATATATTTTACCTAGCTTTAAAGCTTGACTCTTTTTTTCAGCTTATTGAAGTATAACTGATATACAAAACTGCACATAATTGACATATAAAATTTGGTGAGTTTGAATTCTGAACTAGAGTTGTCAAAAACTGCCTCTGAAAATTTCAAAATAAAACTCCATTTGCTTATTGGTGTGAGAAAATAAGTATTAATTCACTGACCTGTGCCAAAATCAAGAGTTGGATGCTTAAGAAACTGAGCCACCCAGGAGCCCCATGATTCTTTGGTTTTTAGTCAAAAGACATTTATGGAGATCTGAGACTATCCTTTTTAACAGGTAATACTCTAATTATTTCCTAAGAATTCACTCTTTTTGCAGCACCTGGGTGGCTCAGTTAGTTGAGCACCCAACTTCAGTTCAGGTCATGATCTCACGGTTCATGGATTCGAGCTCCACGTCGGACTCTGTGCCAACAGCTGGGAGCCTAGAGCCTGTTTTTCTATTCTGTGTCTCCCTTGCTCCCACCTCCTACCCCACTTGTGTTCTGTGTTCCTCTCTCTCAACAAAATAAATACACATTAAAAAGATTAAAAAAATATTTATCTCCTTTAATACAGCAAATCTGTGAGATAATCACTCATATTGTTATTGCTATTATTACTATTCCTGCCATTTGCCAAATGAAGTAAAAGAGGGTGATTAATTTGCCCAAGATGAATCCTTCAGTTTGAAAGTTGTGGATTCCAGATTTGAACCCCTGATGCCTGAATCTAGACCTTTCCTTTTAATTACTATCTCCACACCCCACATTAGTACCTAAACATTGGACCTGAAGCAGATGTGTTTGCTGAAGGAAATTACTTTGAGATAATTGTGCATCTTTTATATATGGGTATCAGGTATGTGGGGCTGATCCCAGCAGGCCTGAGCTATTTGGAATAAAAGACTGTGAAGCCTCCTAGTTTTTTTTTCTATCCATCCCTACAGTCCATTTCTGAACTAGTCTCCTGCTTCCTGAGCTTTTATTAAGCTGCTGGACTGTGTTTCAGCCCTGCAGTGTTTATACCACCCCTGCAACTGCCCCCCTCCCCTCCCCTCCCCTTTTCATTCTGTGGACTAAGTTTTTAGTGCAGCCTTCTCAAGTGGAACATTGTTTTCATTCATTCCAATTGGATATATAAATTCTGACCAGTGAGGAGCTCTTGTGCTGCCCTGAAGACTGATGTGTGCACAAGTTGGCCTTAGGTCACATTTCCTGAGGCCCTTGGTGTGTTTTTTGGGAAAAGAGCACTCAACTGAGCCAAATAACTGGAGACATGATCAGATGTGTATTCTCAGAGACTGTGTGAAAACATCAGTGCTTAAAAAAATAAAACATAAAACATAAGAAAAACAGGGCAGGAATATGGACTATGACAGTCAGAGACAATTCTCTGAGAATAGATATGTGACCCAGATGGGAAGAGTCTGCTTATTCTTTCAACATGCCCTGCCCCATTTCCAGTTGTTTCATCTCATATATTAAAATCATGGGGTACAATTTTAGTTTCTAATAGTGTATATGAAATATTTGCATTATAAAACTAGAACACATAGTTCACTATGAGATGTTAGGACATGAACACAATTGGGAGCCATTGAGGTGGGGTCTGAAAACAAATGCTGCCCCATGCCAGCTGCATAGCCTCAAGCAGGTAAGAAAATCTCCGTACCCTCATGCCTGAGGAGATGGTATGGTCAAATACTCTATAGAACTTCACTGTCCAATATAGTAGCTCCTAGCTCTATGTAGCTATTTAAATTAAATTTGAAATTAAATATTAGCCACATGGGGCTAATATCTACCATACTGGATAGGACATACATAAAAATCAACACAGAACATTCTATGGACAGTGCTGGTCTGTAAAAAGTGGATCAAATATAAATTAAACACCATGCTGGGAACATATTATCATTTAGGAAATAACAGTTTTATATTCAAGATTCTTGTTTGTGAATCTGTGAAAAGCCTGCTATATAAACCCACTCTATGCTCCAAGTCTTTTCCCTGTGAAAATCTGAGGGGCTGTCAGAGGAACACCATTAACCAATGCATTTATGAGAGGAAAGAGAATGCAAGTTAGACTTTGGAAGAACTGGCATCACCAGTACAAAAATCAGTAACTATACAAAGAGGAAAATTCAAAATCACCAAGAGTTCCTACATTCATGGTGGAAAGCAGCAATATTCTCATAATTACCAAATTAGGAAAAGCTTACCTTTTGAAAATATTCTACTGCATGATCACAGTATCCCCTGATTTCTTTAAATCTTCCCAAATAAAAAAATAATTTTAGTTTTTACAATGTTAAGTAGTTTAATTTCTAGGGTAGTTAGCTTTTTATGTTGCTATCAATGTTAAGAATTTTAAGTGTTTAAATGTCATTAACTGAAATGGAAATATAACTGTTTGGTATATTGTACTTCTATCCAATGTCCTTGTTAAATATGCTTATTAAATCTAATGGCTTATCAATTTTTTTAAATTTTCTGCTGTCTCCTATTAATAATTCTTTTACAATTATAACATCTTTTATTTCTTTGCTTGCTTTATGGTACTGGCTAGGACTGACAATAATAAATAAAGAAAATTTTGCCTATTTATTTCAGATAGAAATCTTTAAAATCTTTCATTTAAGAATTATTTTTAATTACAGATTCAATTTATGTAATAGGCCAGTATTTCTTTTTTCTGCTCCTGTCATTTTTATTAATAGATGTGGCTCTAGAAATATGACCATTTTGTACAAATTTTCACACTTAATGGCTTAAACCTATTTCTGATATCCTATCACAATTTTTCATGTCTATTATTAATGTAGTGACACCACTTTAAAAATTCTCAATATTATTTGAGGCTTCTTCATTTTTTTCTTAACAAATTTCATACATCTCAATAATCCACTTAAAGGATTACACTGGATTCATTACACTACTTCAGGTTTATTTTTTCTTTATTATTTACTTCAATCTGACTTCTGTGCTTTCTCCCATTTTAAAATTTACACCATAAATCCTAAGAAATTCATTTTGGCAAACAAAATCCAATAATATATAAAATTATAAATCATCATAACACAGAAATGCTTATTTCTGAGGAAAAAATAGTAAATTTTTAAATATATGAAAATCTATCAGTGTAAATAATCACGTTAAGAGCATAAGGGAGGAAAATAATGTAAAATAATTTCTGAATGCAGAAAACTACAAGATAAAATTCAGCATAAATCCAGGATACATACTCTTAGCACAGGAGGCCTATATATATATATATATATATATATATATATATATATATACACACACACATATATATATTATACATATATATATTTATTAATCTACTAAAATATATTTGCAAGGGGACAAAGAGCTCACAGAGGAAATTAAAAAGCACCACTTGTGAGCAGAATGATAGAGAATGAATACATTATGAAAGGCTGGCCTGCCACAATACCATACAAACCTCAGTGAAAGAAAGAAAGGGAGACAAAGGACCACCATGAGTTAAACCAGCAAGAGAAAATAAAAGCCAGGGTCACACAGAGGACAGTGGCTTATTATGCCTGCATCAGGATCGTACGGATTCAGCAGCTTCTGCACAGTGGGAAGGGAGAATTGGAAATCACAATAAACTAAGACATCTGAAAGGCACTAAAGTGGTCTCGCCTCCAAAGCACTCTCTGCTAATGGCTTGCTGACAAAGAGCATTTCCACCGTAAGCTTGTAAGAATTTCCAGAAAATAAAGACCAGAAGAAATCTTGTCGCATCTACAAAAAGCATCTCACAGTGACAGTCGTAAAGACTTAACGCGCGCCCGCGCGCGCGCGCGCGCACACACACACACACAGTCCCACGTAAACGTAAAATGGAATGAACAAAAAAGAATTTATAATTTATATGGGAGATATTCCAGAATAAAAACTGAGTGGAGGGCGGAGGATTATGATTTTTAAAACAGACATATGTGAAAAAACAATCGAATACAAGGTGTCTGAATGAACACTGGAAGAGATTAAATAAAAACCTCAAAGAGTTGTGATTACGTCCTCCAGAGCAGCCTGCCAGCAAGAAGCGTTGGGATCCGCCAGCTGGCATGCAGACTAGCGGGGGCAGAGGCCGGGGAAGGGGCGGGGCAGCCCCAGCTGCGAGAACAAAGGAAGATCCGCAATCACCGTGCACGCTGCACAGACCGTACGGAATGAATAGAGGATTGACGTTGCCACCACAGGAAGTGTCCGCCGCGCCTGCCCAGAGAAGGCAGTAGGAACCACAGTCACAGGAAGAGAGCAGGGGGAAAGGAAAAGAGATGCACACTTCCCCGAAACAAGGTCCCCGTGCCGGCTGCTACCCTCCGGGCCTCTAGCCCAAAGGAAGGCACACAGGGGAAGTTCCGGTACCTTTTGGGGGGAAGAGGCTGCCATGGAAGAGCCTGCAGCTCCCACTGAAGCCTCTGAGGCACCTGGGGCATCTACGGGTGCCGAGGCAGCAGGGGAGGGTGCACCTGGGCCTAGTCTCCGCACTCGCCCGGTCTTCCGGCAATTTGCGGCTACAGGTCCGGCCCCCCTTCGCGCGTCACGTCTGAGGCCTGCCCAGGCTGCAGGGGGAGGGGCTGGGCCCAGTCGCTTGC
Organism: Prionailurus viverrinus; assembly: GCF_022837055.1. Lineage (NCBI taxonomy): Eukaryota > Metazoa > Chordata > Mammalia > Carnivora > Felidae > Prionailurus > Prionailurus viverrinus. The sequence goes on from NC_062566.1 coordinate 18,397,950, forward strand.
AGGGCCGGAGTGGTGGCAGCTGGACGAAGCAAGTCATCTGCAGGTATTATCTGCATGGGCTTTGCAAGGAGGGGGAGAACTGTCGCTACTCACATGACCTCTCAGGCCAGCAGTTGGCCAGGGAGGGCCATGGTTCACTGCCTCGGGCCTCTGCAGACCAAGGCCCTAGCACGGCTGCGCATACTGAGACCCTGCCTCAGGAAGTGGCGAAAGCCCCCTCTGCTGCGCCTTCATGCTCCTTGCCTGTGATTGGCTTGGCTGCTGAAAGGGGTTTCTTTGAAGCTGAGAGAGACAATGCAGGCCTTGAAGCTGCAGGAGGAGCCAGTGTAGAAGGCTGGGAGAATGCTATTGAATTTGTTCCCGGGCAACCCTATAGGGGCCGCATGGTCCCTTTTCTTCCCAGGGCTCCTCTACAGAGCCCAGTGACTGAGAGGGAACAGATTGCAGTGGGCAGGGGTCAGCAGCTTTGCCGTGATGCTGCCATGGGGCAGTGCTTTCGTGGGGAGAGTTGTATGTATATCCATGGAGAGATATGCGATATGTGTGGGCTTCAGGTCTTGCACCCTGTGGATGCTGTGCAGAGGGCAGACCATACAAAGGCTTGCATTGAAGCACACGAGAAGGATATGGAACTCTCATTTGCAGTGCAGCGAAGTATGGACAAGGTGTGTGGCATCTGCATGGAGGTTGTCTATGAGAAAGTCAACCCTAGTGACTGCCGCTTTGGCATCCTCTCCAACTGCAACCACACCTACTGTCTTAAGTGTATCCGCAGGTGGAGAACTGACAAACAGTTTGGCAACAGGATCGTCAAGTCCTGTCCACAGTGCAGGGTTACCTCCAACTTTGTCATTCCCAGTGAGTTCTGGGTGGAGGAGGAGGAAGAGAAACAGAAACTTATTCAGCAGTACAAGGAGGCAATGAGCAACAAGACTTGCAGGTATTTTGCTGAAGGCAGGGGTTACTGCCCATTTGGAGAGAACTGTTTTTACAAGCATGCAACCCCTGAGGGCCCAGGAGAGGATCCTCAGAGGCAGGGTGCTGAGGCATCCGGTGCTCACTGCAGTCAACTTTTGGAGCCTACTCAGGTGGGAGAGGGCGAGATGCCCTTTAAAAGCAGTAAAAAAAAGCTTGTCATGCTTCGGCTGGCCAATCTGTTGTTTAAGTGTTTTCTTTCACTGGGAAAGAGTGCGCTTTTTTTTTTTTCCTCAGAGGACCAGTGGGACTTACTTCCTTATGAGCTGGAAAAATATTCCAGTTTGAATCTGTAGCATTATGCTGTGGCATGTGGTCTAGTGTGCTAAGGCTCTGTCTGTCATCTGCTATTGCTTGTTTGTTGTTTATAGACACATCTATCATTTACAGGGGCTATGGAAGCCATTTTTACAAAGCATTCATCTCTGTTTTCTTGTCCATCCTCATTTCAGGGTTATGCTGTTTTACTGTGGTAAACTGTAACAAAGTCCTTAAAGTTATTGTTCGATGAAATGAATATTACTGTAGTTTATGGTTTATTTTGTCATCTCTGTTTTCAACAGGATTGATTCAGTTCTAGTCTAGTGTTTACAGAATTTCCACACTCATTTTGAAGTCCCTCAAGAATAAATGTGACAGGGTGAAGGGAGAAGTCTTAACTGAACAAGGAGCTTTTTGCTACTACAGCCTTAAGAAATGGACCCTCGCGGGGCCTTTGTGGTACAACTGCTCATCTTTGTTGTTTACATGTCCGTTCTTTCCCTCATTCCTCTTCAAGTGCACTCTTTAACATGTGGTTACCTTGTGGTTTTGTGTTTTACTTGACCAGAACCAAGTGCGTATGTTTACATGTTTTTATCCTGTAAAGCTTGATGTGAAATTACTTACATTTCAAAGTATATATTTAAGAATTATATATTTGCATATAAATGTGTGTAAAAGTTATATCTTTCAAGATATATATAAAACATATACACTATCATATATCTGGAAGAGCTAGAAGCTGAAAACGAAAGGCTAATAGTATTTGCTGTTGTGAGTGTGAAGTGTGTAAATGATCTTTCCTTTTCACAGGCTTCAGTGATTAGTATCTAATGAAAACATATTCAAGTGGCTGTAGTCAAATGTAGCAGACACAGATAAAGGACTTACAAAGTAGGACATTGGTAGTTCCTTTGGTGGCATCGATAGCTCACTCCTATTATAAATACACAAATGTGTGTTCCCATGCGATTTAGCACAATCACATTCCTTATAACAGCACAATCAGCCTTGAACTCAGATATACCGTTCTTTGTATTAATATTTTGTATTGTCTCTTGACATTAAAAAAGGGGCTTTTGACAAGTTTTCAACATACAAATGACAAAATTATGAAAGAGAAAATAGAATAATAAAAATATTGGAACCAGTCAGAATATAAGAGTGAAAAGATTAAAAAAAAAGTGAAATGTATAAAGGAACAAAAACTAAACACAATAGTAATAAGGAGATAGTATAGCACAATTACACTATCAGATTAAATGAAAATGGTTTAAAAACTAAAACTCAAAGATTATCAGACATGATTAAAATAAAAATGAAGCTAAATGCTGTTTAAAATACACATCTACAGTGTAAGAATACAGAAACATTAAAAGTAATAGAATGAAAAGCTAAATAACAATGCTGTGGCTTTTGTAATAGATACAGTTGATATTAAGGATAAACACATTGCTGGAGATAAATATGGTTGGTATATAAACATAATTTACATGGAAGATAAAACTATTCCAATTTTGTATTCATTTAATAATATGCCATCTGGTAATCAAATAAATAATTGATAAGGAGAAAAATAGAAAATTTAAATGGGCAATTTTCATACATCTTTTCAGTAACTGAACAAGCAAATAAAGAATATCAATTGAATAGCACAATTTTAATAATCTATCCAGTGTAAAATGTGTAAAATGCTGTATGCATCAACTGCAGAATTGTTATCTTGGCTAACATGTGGAAATATACCAGATGCGTGAGTTCCAGGAGATTCAGACTGCCCTGACTATTCAGCAAAGACAGGGTCCATTTGCAGTTTGTGACATGTGCTAAGCACTCTCCAAAGCACTAATTTAACTCCTAGACCAACTTTATGAGGTACTCGTGCTCTAATTTTTCTCATAATCCTAATGAGGTATAAATGAGGTTATATTACTTGCCCATATAACTATGACATATTGGAACTGCAAATGGAACTCTGTATTTCTACAACACAGTCACCATGCTGCCTCTTTCCTCACCTACATGCTCAGGACCAGCTGAATATTGCTAATGGAAACACACATGCAATCTTTTAGTATGAATGGTTCAGCCAGGTGGCAAAGAGATGGACATAAATAAATTCCTAGAGAATGTGGGGGCTGTGGAGCTTAATCTGTTGCCTTGTGGACTTGGTATTTCTTAGTCCCTTACTCATAACATGCTTTAGCCTCCTATATTTTTACACTGCCTGTTCCTTCTTACATGATTCCTAGTTTTATTGGTAAGTATATTTTTGTCATATTTCTTCCATATTGATTCCTTTTATCCAAAGAATTCACCAATCAAGAGGCTGTAGAAGCCTCACTCTTACTGTCATGCAGGGTGAGTGATTCAAAACAAAATTCAAATATGCTGGTTCCCCTGAGGCCACCCCAGTACTGCAGAGGAAAGAGGGCTCAGATGACCAAACAACCAAAGAAAAGGACCAGATGGGTCACTCACAAAAACTGTACTGAGACCAAAGTCTCAAAAAAAATGAGCTTTGAATAGTGGCTAAGCTGCTCTCAAGGAGAGATTTTTAAGTTGAGCCTGGAAAGCTTTGAAAACTTTGTCCTAGTATACACTACCTAATGTTGTGAAATAGCATGTTTTTATTCAAATAGCATCTTGAACGATCATAATAAAGTTAAGGAGATACAGTGGAATAAGAATTATCAGAAGATAAAATGGTTTTGGTGACAAAGAATACTTACAATCTTGACTGCTTCTTATCAGCCGTGCAATCTGGAGAAAGTCACTTAAATTTTCTATACCTCAACTTTTTTATATGAGAAATGGGTACAGCACCATCTATTTTACAGGGTTGTTATGATGACCAAATGTAATCTGGACAAAGAACTTGAAACATAGCTGGGATTTTTAAAGTGACATGTGTAAAAAATAGGACGTATGTGTGTTTGTGTACTTGAGAAGAGCTTGCACAAGAATTAATACTCCATGAAGTTTTTCTTTTTGAAATCTTTGGAACTTGTGTTAAAGTAACATTATTAGTTTAAGTTTTGTGTAGCATGGAGGCACATTACCTTTATAGTCATAATTTCAAAAAGATGGAATAATTTTTTCAACCAAAGTCATTCAGTTAAAACTAAAAATGTGCTATTTAATTTCTGATATATAGTAAACAACAACAAAAACGTGTATTATTTGTGATGGATGTCTAAATAAAATAAAAAATAAAATGATGTTTAAAAAAGGATTTCCTGTTCCCTCCTCAGCTCATTTAGAGGTCAAATAAAGGGATGTCACTGCCACCATAGCTATACAAAGTATTCCAAGGGCTTGTTCATGAAGACAGCTGGGCCACCCCTGTTTCAGTCAGAAACAAAGGAGCCCTTGCCACACAAAAGTTTGTTCTGTGAGTGATTCAGAGTTGTGCTGGCCCCTCCTCCACTTGGATTCATGGACTCAACCCAGGAGTCCAGACAGATGGTATCACTTTACACAAAAAATGCCTGTGTGAAACGAGTCTGATTTGCTTATGTTTCACATGACTAAATTTGGTAGATGTGCAGACTTAAAATATGCTAAAAGTTTACTTAGTACCCCTTCCCCTCTAACATATGGAAACCACTTTGTCTCACATGGCATTAAATCCATTTACTGAATTTCAAGATCTTAAAGGGAAACATTTCCAGTCCATAGTTGATACCCGTATTGTCTTCTATTTTGCACTTTTGTAAACATTTTGGGATCGTGGTTTTTGTTTCCACAGCAGATGCTAAACTGCAACCTCAGTGTGAGATGGAGTTGGGGTAGGGATGAGAAAAGGGAGTCTTGGAAAATAACCCAGCACTAGTGCAAAAAAGTAAATTAATATGTGTCAGAATTTTTGCCATAAAAAATATATATCACATTTTCCAGTGTTGAATGCACACTAACAAAAATAACTATCAGATCATAATGAAACACATTTGTATGAAAAATTATTAGTACAGGCAATATTTTCCAAGTTCAATACAAGAAAATTTGCCACTACCATTCAAAACTTCTTTTAAATATCTCTTACAATAATTGATGAAAGAGTGCATTCAAAGTAATTCAGCAATATACATTGTTTAGAAAGACAAATTACATAATTAGGTATTCAAATCTGTAAATTTTAAAGAAATTGCAAAATATACAGAGGTAAGCAGAAAGAATTAAGAATCATTAAAGCAAAAATTAGTGGATCAGAAAATAGAAATATAAAACCTATTTCTTTGAAAAAATAACATAAAACATTAACTTAAAAAATAAAGGACAAGGTGCAATTGAACAAAATAGGAAACAATAAATAGGAAGAAATCAATAATAAAAACACAGTAAAGAAATAGATAAATTCTTGTTACACTGAAGTTAGTACACTCAAATGGGAAAGAAATTTAAAATCTATATTCATATAATTTTTCAAACATTAGAAGACAAAGATCAAACCAACTGCTAATGAAAATTTAAAGTTGTCAGGAATGTACTTAGCCCTGCCCCCCAAAGAAAGGAAAGGAGAAGACATTTGGCCCAGAAATGTACTAAATCCTTTAAATATATTGTAATGCTATATAAGCCAGTCCAGAAGAAAAGGGATAGTTAATATAACTTATGCATGACATATATCATCAGTGTCAGAATGTTACCAACACAGTACAATGCAAAGATAACTAGAGTTCAAAATCATTTGTGAATATTGATGCTAAAACATCTCGAATGAAATATTTAAATAAATATAAAAATCAGAAAGGAATAGGTTATATTCCAGGAGAAAAAGAATGGAAGAATATGAGACAATACTTATCTTAATATATCAAAATAATCATTTGGACATCTTCATATATCCAAATAAAAGAAAACTAAATTTGTGATCAATATGCTTATTTAAAACATAATACAGATGGGGCGCCTGGGTGGCTGAGTCGGTTTAGCATCAGACTCTTGATTTTGGCTCAGGTCATGATTTCATGTGAAATCAAGTTCCATCTCAGCTCCCTGCTGGGCAGGAAGCCTGCTTAAGATTCTCTCTCTCCCCTCTGCTGCTCACTCATGCATGTGCTTGCTCGCTCTCTTAAAAAACAACAAAAAAACCATAATACAGATGTATGAAGTATAAATATTTACATATGTATATAGATACATATATTGCATACATATGCAGTATAATGTCTATTTTTTAACGTTTTTATTAAAATTCCATTTAACATCTAGTGTTATAGTAGTTTCGGGTGTACAATATAGTGATTAAGCACTTCCATACATCACCTAATGCTCATCACAAGTGCCCTCCTTACCTACTTCACCCTCCTGTCACCCACCCTTCTCTGGTAACCATTAGTTTGTTCTCTAGAGTTAAGTCTGTTTCTTGATTTGCCTCTCTCTCTTTTATTTTTCCCTTTATCATTTGTTTTGTTTCTTAAATTGCATATATGAGTGAAATCTTATGGTATTGGTCTTTCTCTGACTTATTTCACTTATCATAAAACTCTAGTTCCATCCATGTCATTGCAAATGGAAAGATTTCATTCTTTTTTTAATGACTGAATAATATTCCATTATATGTGTGTATAGTGTGTGTGTGTGTGTGTGTGTGTGTGTGTGTGTATCACATCTTCCATAACCTTCATCAATCCATGGACACTTAGGTCATTTGTGTAGTTTGGCTATTGTAGATAATGTTGATATAAGCATAGGTGTGCACACATCCTTTTGAATTAGTATTTTGTATATTTTTTGGGTAAATACCTAGTAGTGCAATTGCTGTATGATAGGGTAGTTCTATTTTTAAGTATTTGTGGAACTGTTTTACAGTTTGTACCAGTTTGAATTCCCCCCAGCAGTGCAAGAGGGTTCCCCTTTCTTCACATCGTTGCCAGCACCTGTTGTTTCTTGTGCTGTTGATTTTAGCCATTGTGACCGGTGTGAGGTGATATCTCATTGTAGTTTTGATTTGCATTTCCCTGGTGGTTAGCTATATTAAACATCTTTTCATATATCTGTTGGCTATCTAGATGTCTTCTTTGGAGAAGACATGTCTTCTGCCCACTTAAAAAAATTTTTTTAATGTTTATTTATTTTTGAGAGAGACAGAGACAGAATGCGAGTGGGTTGGGGCAGAGAGAGGAGGCACAGAATCTGAAGCAGGCTCCAGGCTCCGAGCTGTCAGCACAGAGCCTGACGTGGGACTCGAACTCACAAGCTGTAAGATCATGACCTGAGCTGAAGTCGGAGGCTCAAATGACTCAGCCACCCACGCGCCCCACCTTCGACCATTTTTGATTGGATTGTTTATTTAGGGGGTGTTGAGTTTTATAAATTCCTTATATATTTTATATACTAGCCCTGTATCAGATATGTCATTTGCAAATATCATCTTACATTCTGTAAGTTGCCTTTTATTTTTAATTGTTTCTTTCATAATGCAGAAACTTTTTATTTTGATGAAGTCCCACTAGTTTATTTTTGCTTTTGTTTCCCTTGCCTCAGGAAACATATGTAGTAAGAAATTGCTATGGCCGATGTCAAAGAGTTGCTGCCTATATTCTCCTCTAGAATTTTTATGATTTCAGGTCTCACATTTAATCCATTTTGAATTTATTTTTGTGTATTGTGTAAGAAAGTGATCTAGTTTCATTCGTTTGCATGTTGCTGTCCAGTTTTCTCATCACCATTTGTTGAAAAGACTGCCTTTTTCCCATTGGCTATTCTTTCCTGCTGTGTTGAAGATTAATTGACCATTTAGTTGTAGGTTCATTTCTGAGTTTTCTATTCTGTTCTATTGATCTGTCTATTTTTGGGCTAGTACAATATTGCTTGATCAATACAGCTTTGTAATAGGATTTGATGTCCAGAATTGTGATGCCTTCAGCTTTGTTTGTTTGTTTTCAAGGTTGCTTTGGCTATTTGGGGACTTTTGTGTTTCCATACAAATTTTTGGATTTTATGCTCTACCTCTGCAAAAAAATGCTGTTAGTATTTTGATAGGGATTGCATTAAATCTGTAGATTGCTTTGTGTAGTATATGTCTTTTTTTTAATGCAGACAGTCACAAAAATACATAACTAAGAAAGTAAATAAAGGAGATGAAAGAAAGTAAATAATATAAAATATTAAATATTAAGGCTGATTTGATTTTTTCACAATTTATAAAATAAACCATTATCAATTAAGAAAATGAAAAAATAGGAATGAAAAGCACATTATGCAATCACACACACATTAGTGATCAAGTTTATGAAAAATGCAAAATGCAAAAAAATAAATATTAGTAAAATTCAGAATAAAATATTTCAGCATGTTTATCCTTTTAATAAGTCAAAGGAGTGTAGTCATATAATTATCTCCTTTAATCAGGCAAAAACAAGGAGATCCCTCCTCTTCACTGCCAGTTAACATTATAGTTGATCCCTCAACAACATGGAGTTAGGGGTGCCACACTCCCATCCTGTGTAGTCATAAATTCACATACTTCTTTTGACTTCAAAAAACTTAACTACTAAAGGCCTGCTGTTAACCAGAAGCCTTACTGATAACATAAAAAGTCAATTAAAAATATTTTTAATGTTATATGTATTATATACTATATTCTCAGAATAAGCTAGAGAAAAGAAAATGCTATTAAGGAAATCATAAGAAAGAGAAGATACATTTATAATGCATACTATATATTTTTTAAAAATCTGCATATAAATGGACCTGCACAGTTCAAACCTGTGGTGTTCACGGGTCAACTGCATTTTGATAATGCAATTGCATACAATACCAAAAGAAATAGATATATAAACTTCAAAGGAAAATATAAATTTATTTCTTTCAGCAGATGATACACTATTATATGTTGAAACTCCAAAACTGTCCAGAAAACTTCAAAAGAAATAAGTAAGGTGCTTAGAAAAAATAATATAATAATAATACATTTCACTTATAAAACATCAGCCATGTAGAAAATGTAGGAGGGGCACCTGGGTGGGTCAGTTGGTTAAGTGTCTGACTCTCGTTTTCGGCTTAGGTCATGATCCAATGTTTCGAGCCCCACATCAGGCACTGTGCTTGCAGCTCAGAGCTCGCTTGGGATTCTCTCTCTCTCTGCCCCTTCCCTGCTCTCTCTCTCTTTCTGTCTCTCTCTCTCTCTCAAAATAAATAAATAATAAGACATTAAAAATGAATGTAAGAAAGACATTTTTTAATGGAAACTAATTTTAAGTACATAAGAATAAACTTAAATCTGAAAAAGTTGAAAAGGAAGGAAGAAAAAGAAAGAAAAAAAGATAAAGAAAAAAGAGAAAGTAAATTTACTTAAACACATGAAGTATTCTGAGAGTACTTGAAGAAATGAAAACATATACCATGGGATTTGATAGAGAACAAATATCACCATTATGTCAATTATTTGATTTAATTTATGGACTTCACATAATCCTAATCATATACTGCTTTGGACTCAATTTTTGTGCCCCCCCCATTCATATATTGAAGCCCTAATCCCCAGGAATTGGGGCCTTTCTGAGGTAATCAGATCATGAGTTTGGAGCCCTCATATGTGGCATGAGTGTCTTCACAAGGAAAGATGAGAGAGAGAATCTTTCTCTATCCACAATATGATGGTATAGCTAGAAGGTGGCTGTCTGCAAAACAAAAAGAGGGCTGTCACCAAGAACCCAACATGCTGGCACCCTGATCTTGGAGTTTCAGCCTCCAGAACTGAGAAATAAAAGTTAATTGTTTAAGCTGCCCAGTCTATGATATTTTGCTATAGTAGCCTGAAGTAAGACAGAAGTTGGTACCAAGTAGGGTGATATATATATATATATATATATATATATGTGTGTGTGTGTGTATGTACATATATATATATATATATATATGTGTGTGTGTGTGTGTACATATAGATATAGATATATAGATATATAGATATAGATATATATATGTGTGTACATATAGATATATACGTATATATATGTGTGTGTGTGTACATATAGATATGGATATAGATATATAGATATATAGATATACATGGTTATGGAACTGGTAATAGGTAGAGACTGGAAGAGTTTTGAGATACATGCTAGAAAAAATGATATTGGTGTGAAGAGACTTTTGAAGGTCTTTCACTCTAGTGAAAGTTCAGGAAGGAAAGAGGAGAGCTGTAGGGAAAGCTTGTATCTTCTTAGATAATACACAAAAAACACACAGAAATTGGTAGAAATAAAGACAATGATGGCCAATCTGAGAGGTTTCAGATGGAAATAAAGAATATGTCATTGGACAGTGGAGAAAGTGTGATTTTTGTTATAAAGTGGCAAACAAGTTAGCTGAATTGTGTTTACATAATAGCATTTTGTGGAGAGTAGAACTTGTGAGTGACAAAGTGAATATTTAACTGAGATTTGTAAGCAACGTGTTGAAGGAGCACCTTGGCTTCTCTTGATTTCATATAGTAAAATGTGAGAAGAAAGAAATGAATTGAAGACAGAATTATTAAGCAAAAAGGAACCAGAAAATAAAGATTTCAAAAATTACAAGTCTTCCTATATTACAAAAATAAGTGTGTTCAGAAGAGAAAACTAAGGTGTGGCAGACCAACTATTTGATAACAATATTTGTGTGAGTGTGAACCATAGGCCTAATCAGCTGCCCCAACAAGAACACAACCAATTTGAGTTTAAGGGAACAGAGAGAGAAGATAGAATGAAGGAAGGCCATGAGTGAAATTTGTTGGATTTTACAAGACAGGACTATAAGAACTATTTGGCTCTCAACATGCTCTATTCTTCAAGACAAGACAACATGCTCTATTCTTCAAAGGTGACTCAGAGATCATCAGGGTGCCTCCTCAGTTTCAAAAGTGAGTGTCATCACCTTGGCTTCAACAGGCCAGACAGCCTCTGCCCTAAGCTGTGGGGATAGGGCTGCACAGAACCTTGGGGACATGACATCTACTTGGCAGAGCCCTGGGGGTGTGACTCCCACCTAACAGTGCTGCAGGGAGAGGACCACTGCCCATTGGGTCCAGAAAGCAGACCATAGAGCCAAAGAAGATTGTTCTCAAGCTCTAAGATATGGAGTTTGCCTTGTTAGGTTTTGGACTTGCTGAAGACCTGTCATCCTTTTCTTGTTTCCTATTTCTTCCTTTTGTAATAGGAATGTCTATCCTGTGCCTGCCCCACCATCATATTTTGGAAGCACATAATTTATTTGGTTTTACAAGTTTATAGTTGGAGAGTAATTTTGCCTCAGAATGATTAGTACCTCAAGTTTCCTCCATATTGGATTTAGTTGATATTTAGATGAAACTTTGGAGTTTAGAGTTGATGATGAAATCAGGTAATATTTTGGGGGCTGTTGGATGGAATGAATTTATTTTGCATGTGAAAATTTTGGCTGGAGATGGAATGCTCTACACTGAATATTTGTATTCACCCAAATTCATATATTGAAGACATAATTCCCCATGTGATGGTGTTTGGAGGTGAGAACATAAGAAGGTAATTTGGTCATGAGGATATGGGGACACAACTAAAAGGTGACCATCTGCAAACAGAAAGAGGGCCCTCACAAAGAATCCTACCATGCTGACATTACCAATCTCAGGAATCCAGCCTCCAAAAGTGTGAGAAATAGATGTTTGCTGTTTAAGCCAACAACTTGTGATATTCTGTTATAGTATCCCAAACAGACAAAGACAAGTAAAAATAGATCATGTATAGCTAAAATAAATAAATAAACAAATGAATAGAAAAATAAATAAAGCTATTGTGAAAACTTATATGAAGAAATGCCAGAACTTTAACATTTTAGAATTGAAAAGTAGCCAGTCTTGAACCTTACCAGATCCTAAAACTATCATATGCCAGCACCATGAAGAGTGAGGTATTGGCACTTGAATTGAGAGATCAAAAAGTTATATAAAAAGGGTCCAGAAATAGAGACAGACACGTATGAGAATTGAGTTTATGGTAAAAATTCTAACAAAAATAACTTAGATTATTTGATGAAAATTGATAGGTAAGCTCAGGAAACTAAAACATGGGATTCATATGTTATACTTTACACCAGTATAAATTTCACTTATATAAAAATATAAAATATAATTGTGAAACCAAAAATCAACAGAATCAACATAAGATAATGTTTTTTATTTAAATCTTAATAGTCAAAATTCTATGACCTGATTTACAGAAGCCTTAAAGAAATTTTGACAGTAACTGTAGCAACTCCATAGAGCTTTACTATGTTCCAGTTTCTATTGTAGGATACATTATCTCATTTAATCCTTTCAACAATCCTAAGAGGTAAGTAAGATTGTTATCCTCTTGTAACAGCTGAGAGAAGTGAAGCTCAGGGAGGTTAAGAGATGTGCCCATGGTGACAAGGTTGGTGACAGATCTGACTCTAGGGCCCATTCTCACAGCCACTGCACTGCCTTATATATGTGACCAACTTAAAATGACCCTAACAAGTTTGACATGAGCAAGACCAGAACAAAATATCAAACTACAAAATAATGGAATTCATAAAACAAGGAAAGAACTTATTTCCATAACTTATAAGGTGATCCAATAAAACAACAATGAAAGACCAATAACAATAAAAATTGACAAAAAGTATCAGTAGACCTTGTACAGAGAACAAAATACAAATAGATTTAAAGGCAAGAAGAGTTGTTAAACATCACTAATCATAATGCTTATTTATTGTTTTAATTTTAAAAATATTTATTTTTTGAGAGACAGAAGGAGACAGAGTGCGAGTGGGAGAGGGACAGAGAGAGGAGACACAGAATCTGAAGCAGGCTACAGGCTCTGAGTTGTCAACACAGAGCATGATGTGGGGCTCAAACTCATGAACTGCCAGATCATGAGCTGAGCTGAAGTTGGCTGCTTAACTGAGACACCCAGGCGCCCCTCTGATCCTAATGCTTATTAAAACTACATGGAGTTTCAATCTTCTTTCATTTTGTCAAAGACCCAAACATTTGAAAGTACATTGTACTGAGAGCTGGGGAAATAGTCACTCTCATTTATTGCTAGTAGGAGTGTAATTGGTACAATTTCCATAAAGTAAAACTTGATCATGTCAATCAAATCATAAATTCACATATACATACTCTTTGACCAGCCATTTTTTAATTTAAATGTGATTTACAGGTATATTCTACCCGTATGAAATCATTCAAGTACAATGAGTTAACTGCAGCTTTTGTTATATAGTAAAAGATTAGAAATGACTAAAAAATTCCAACAGTTGGTAACTGGTTAAAAAACAGTATAGACATACAGAGGCATATTATGCAGTTACATTTAAAAAATAAGCAAGCAAACAAAAAAAGCATGAGGAAATCTGCATGGGCTAACCTGGAAATATATAGTGGTAAGTAAGAATTAAATGTGCAAAAGTTTACAGAATTATCTATAAAGTCAGTAATAATTATATTAAATGTATATAATATATAAAATTATACTTGCTTTGTTTTGCTTATATATGAATAAAAATCTGATAAATCATTTGTATGTCAAAGAATATGTGTATTTTAAAAATATATACATATATGAATGCATGTATTTATATAGATAGATAGATAGATAGATAGTTGACACTTAAACAATGCATGGGTTACGAGTACCAACCCCACACAGTTTAAAATCCATGAATAACTTTTACTCTCTAAAAACTACTTATAGCCTGTTGTTTTCTGAAAGCCTTACTGTAACATAAACAACACATATTTTATATGTTATGTGCATTACATACTGTATTCTTACAGTAATATCTAACATTTCTCTTACTTTTTCAGTATTTCTAGGTTACATGATTAATCCGTGAGCTTTTTTAAATTGTCACAAATATCCCCAAATTTTCCAATTTGGAAAATTGGACCTGTGCCTTTCAAACCTATCTTGTTCAAGGGTCTCTATACACATGCACACATATACATATTTGTGTGTAAATATATACATATAATTAAGTAAATATACATACAGGAAAATATATGTGGGTATCTCCACTTTTTGAGAGTTTGCGTTACAGCACTTGATTTTATAAAAGATCTACATTAGTACCTGTTTTCACTAACTGAAAGAAATCCAAACCCTTTACCAAAAAAGGTGAAAATAAAAAATAGTGTTCAGCATTTGTTTTGCAGGGAGCTGTTATAGAGACAATGCACACCCAGAACAGGAAGAGTGGCCCCACCAAGCTCCTTTCCAGGGAACTGCACTCAGCATGTCAGCATTAAGGCTCCATAGCTTTGAGTTGTGTCTGTGAGTGTCTGCACTTGATCTTTATTTATTCTGTGCATCCATTAGCAAGATGTGTCTTATGATATTATAAAAGCCCAAGAGAGGTTACTTTTTTGAGTCTGAGAATATTAAAAAACATTTCCATGTAAAGGAATGGTAATGACTTCTTTATGCCATTTTGGTTTAAGAAATTTTCATAGGAACACTCTACTTTTAGATAGTGGGGGAAACCTGTGTGTGTGTGTGTGTGTGTGTAAAATAAAATAAATGCAGGCCTGAAAATTAAGTGTTATGGGTTAGTACATTTAGTTCCTTTATGAGTATGGGTTGTGTGAATAAAAGATGCAAAGATATGATTAATTAGAGTCCAGTGAGAAAAAATTGTTTAAGTGGTTTCATCCAAGCACAGCACATTCTCACTGTAGGGATCCAATAATGACTCATTGCTGGTAATCACTATGGCAACAGAGCTGACTCTCAGGTCTCCCACAGATGTAGACATAGGTTTACTGATAAAGCTTGGTACTGTCTGCTATTGACATATAATAATTCAACCTGTAACTCATATGCACAGGTCTTTATATTCAATATTCTGCATTCTCATGGTCCTCTCTAAACAGGATGGTTTTTTTTGAAAAATTATTAGAATAGTTAACTATAAAGTGGAAAAAGGAGGATAAAAAATAATAAGTTTGTAAGAGTGTAAGAAAGAAGAAAAATGGGCATAGCACAAGCAAGAAAAATAGAAAGTAAGCAGTAATACTGGAAATTAAATGCAAGTAGACCAAAAGGAATATTTTCTAAATTTATTTATATCAAAGTTAATTTTTAAATAATTTATTTATTTTTAAATTTACATCCAAGTTAGCAAATAGTACAATGATTTCAAGAGTAGATTTGATGCCCCTACCCATTTAGCCCATCCCCCCTCCCACAACCCCCTCCAGCAAACCTCTGTTTGTTCTCCATATTTAAGAGTCTCTTATATTTTGTCACCTTCCCTGTTTTTATATTATTTTTCCTTCCCTTCCCTTTTGTCATCTGTTTTGTATCTTAAAGTCCTCATATAAGTGAAGTCATACATTTCTCTTTCACAGAGAAAGTTAATTTTAAGGCACGGTAAGGCATAGAAAATGTCAATTTACCAGGAAGTTAAAAACATTTTAAATTTGTGGTCATGTAATTACATAGCCTCAGAAAATACGAAGACAAAATGGCAGAACATATAGGGGAAATTCAGGAATTCACAAGGTGGTAGATATTTTTAACACCGTGTGCAGTAACTTATTTAAAATGTACAAATAGATTATTTGAATAAAACTATTTGACTATTTGAATAACACAGTGACCACTATGGAGTTAATTGTCATGTTTAGAATCTTATGGAATCTTTAGGATCTTTAGAATCAAATGGAAAAAAAAATATCACTTCTCCGGGTGCCTGTGTGGCTCAGTCAGCTGAGCATCTGACTTCGGCTCAAATCATGATCTCGAAGTTCATGAGTTGGAGCCCCACATTGGGCTCATTGCTGTAGGCACAGAGCCTGCTTCAGATCCTCTGTCCTCCTGTCTCTGCCCCTCCCGTGCTTGTGCTCTCAAAAATAAATACGTGTTAAATTTTTTTTTTTTTTTTTTACATTCACTTTTCATGGTACAGAGAACAGATAAAAAAGGAATTTCACTGGGCTAGAAGCCCTGACCCAGAAGCCTTTTCTTTTCTTTTCTTTTTTTCCGGAAAAAAGTAGATCCTTTCAAGTAAGTTTTTACCTTGTAGTAGACAATGTGTAAATAAGTCTATAAGGATGGCCTCGTTCTCACAACACTCAGGAGAGAAGTTAAGTGCTTTGCCCATGGACAGGCTCACATCCAGAAAGTTGCAGAGCCAGGATTTGAACCTGGATTGTCTGATTCCAGAACTCTTGAGTTGACTCCCCCCTCCCATTCTTCCCACCCTTTTGATTTGGAGTAAGCGTATGTGGGGGATGGGAATGGGTGTCCTAAAAAGAGAAAGATACAAGGAGAAAAGCACATATATCTTCATCATAAAAGGGGCCAGTCACAAAGTTAAGGACTGAACATCTCTGAGCTGCTGGGCATACAAGACTGCAGGATACTCTGGATCTTATCTTTCCTTATCTGTCTCTGGATAAGGGGCCAGTTGTACCATTGCCTGGAGTCTGCCTGGTTCATTAGATTTGTAAAACAGCACTCTTCTTGCTATGCTTCTTTGTTTCCTAGGGCAATGGTTCAGCCTCAACTTTGGCTTTTCTTATTTCTTCCAACATTGTCTCTTCCAAAAGAATGTTACCCAAATGGTTAACAAAGGGTGATAGCGTGGGTCATCTGAGAAGCATGCATCAAGAGAGAGTTAAATATGCAAGGATTTTACTTAGGTAAACTTCTATAAGAAAAAAAAAATGTGAAGAGGTCCAGGAAGACTGGGAGATACTTTAGACCAACTTTGCAAATGAAAGACAGAGAGAAGGAAGGTAGGATGGAAGCATCCTAGACAGCTGTGAAGTCTAATGGGGGCTCAAAAGGACATCCATAAGTCCTTAAGCCACAGTCCATCATCACTAGAGTCCAATTTCTCTCAGAAATAGACCTAGCTATATTCAGCCATTAGTTGGGAGTAGCTCATGGGAAACATGGCTTTGATATAAATACAAGAATGGATTTCAAAGAACAGTAGTTAGGTCTCTTGGTCAATTCAAATTCTTATAGTTGGAAGTATTTCAGGTGCATTCTCATGATTGGTCAAATGAGCCAGAACGCTTGAATGTTTCACCTGTGCTGTGGTGCATGGTGATTGGCATTTAATGAGATCTTAATCATGACCAAGACTTTGATTCTTAATATAGTTTCCCTTTTAGGGCTTTGATTAGCCAAGCAACTAGAAAATGAGGCCAGATTTCATGTTCTCTGAGACTCTGTAATAATAAAAGCAAATGTTCCAAAACATAAGAGCGGCATAGTAGGCTAGGGCATTTGGGGCAGATCTAAAGAAGAGGCATTTAGGCTGAGTCTTGACAGTTTACAGATTTTTCTCCTTTGCTACGTTTCTCATAATTGCTGGTGTCATATTTTATTTTACATATATAATATATATGTATTGTACATATGTAATATATATATATATTTTTTAAAGTTTATTTATTTTTGAGAGAGAGAGAGACAGAGCACGAGCAGGGGAGGAGCAGAGAGAGAAGGAGACACAGAATCTGAAACAGGCTCCAGGCCCTGAGCTGTCAGCACAGAGCCTGACATGGGGCTCGAACTCACAAACCATGAGATCATGACCTGAGCCGAAGCCAGACGCTCAACTGACTGAGCCACCCAGGCGCCCCTGTAATATATATATTATAATATGTAATGTATATTATATGTAATGGCAGTGTATATATATATATATATATATATATATATATATATAATTTTTAAAGAGAGAGAGCAGTAGAGAGGGATAGAGGGACAGAGAGAGAATCTTAAGCAGGATACACACTCAGCATGGAGCCTGATAGTAGGGCTCAATCCCACGACTCTGGGATCATGACCTGAGCCAAAATGAAGAGTGGGACACTCAACTGTGTAGACACAGTAAACCCACTAAACTGTGTAGACAAAGTAAAGTCATTTTGGGTCTAGATATGTGAAGGATTAGAAGATAACACCATCTATTTGTTTTATTAGCTTTGACAAGTTACTTAAGTGTCCCTACAGCTCAGTTTACTCATCTGAGAGAAAATGGGAATAGCACATTTGCAGGGTTGTTTATATAAAATCTAGATGAAGAAAATCAAATGGAATCTAGACACAGTTTAAATGAAGAATTTTTGAGTGTTTGGGGGTTTATGATGAGCATGCTGCTCATACTCAAGGATATGTACTCCACTAATATTTTTGAGGTGAGATCTATAGAGCTTATTATTTCCCTATGAATAATGACTTAAGAAAAAGGCGTATTAACTCAATGTCCCCCAAAGTTTAATAGTAGGGTATTATTATACAATATATTTAGACTAAGATCATAAATTTTGGTGACCTCCACTCAGAATTCCTTTCCTGCTCCCCTTGAATTTTTGCTTTTGGTTGCTTAAGTGGGAATTCTTGACCAGGCAACTGCAAGTCTTCACCAGAATTATCCCCACCACTTTTATGACATTCTCTACCATATTTTCTCATATAACTTCCACAACACCAGCAAGTTTCTTTACAAACACCATTGACAGTTTTATACAATGGGCTGTGAAGGCTACCCACAAATTGGGAGTCAAAAATTGCTGGACTTGTCATTTGGCCCCAATTGCCTGCACCCTGCTTACTTGGCTATATTCAATTTCAGTCAACTCCAATTAACAACAATGTATTTGCCCCAAGTTTCCCTTCAGTTAGATGCCTCACCCATTTTCTGCCTCAATTTCTCTTCAAGGAGTCATGTTAGAGTAGCTTTCAAGGCTATTTCGGTGATTTGGTGCCCAGACACAAAGATCTCTTGGTCTGCAAATCCCTTTAACACACCACTGGGACTCTAACAGCAGAGTCAGTGAATGATTATGAATTCCCCGGTTTCTTACCAGAGGATTCAATGAGTCCTTTACACTGAGAATTTCTGCCTTTGGAACTTATTTCAGGGTCACATCGCAAGGCTCTCACCTAGTACATTTTTTCCACCAGCCCTCTAACTGGCTTCCTCAGAGCCACATACTGCACTACACCACATACTATATTGCCTACCACTGGAGGTTTATATTGAGGGTAGAGAACCCCTGCATTTCCTATTCTGGCTTGCTACCACCAACTCAAAAGATCTGTTTTCATCCTTCAGTCCTGGGTGTTTAGGTTCTACTAGGACTGAATGGACTGGGCACAGGTGCAGTGGACCTAGCCACCAAATATTGAATAATTAAGATCGACCAACAATTATCAGCCACCCTAACCCGGCACATATAATGACTCCATAAAACCCTGTTACTTGGCAACAGTCCCATAATTGTCTTGCTCAAATGGTTTTATGCAACCACCTGGCCCTAAATTATCTACTGGTCTAGGAAGGAGAAGTTTGTGTCTGCTCCAGAACCACTTGCTATATGTATGTCAACAACTCAGAAAAGTTTTATACCTACTTGTACCAGAATGCTTAAGATGTTAAAATAGTCCACAATATTTCCCAAATATTTAAACATACAACCAGAGCCTCTGAGGTCACTGACATATTTTTCATGGCTGGACCCCTCAAGTTGGGGAGAATGGCTACAGATGGGATTTCAAACTATTAACTATAAAATTCTTTTTTTTAATGTTTGTTTTTGAGAGAGAGAGAGAAACAGAGAGACAGAGGGAGACACAGAATCTGAAGCAGGCTCTAGGCTCTGAGCTGTCAGCACAGAGGGGCTGGAGCTCACAAATTATAAGATCATGATCTGAGCTGAAGTTGGATGCTTAACCGAGTGAGCCACCTAGGTGCCCCTTGCCTATATAATTCTTACAGGATTTGTTATTGCAACCCTAAGTAGATGTGTAATCTCTGGGTTACAGTGTGCCCTAACACTGACTTTTAACATATCTGCTTTCCAGGCTGTTTGTGTCCTCACCATTAACTCTGATGCCATGGCACACCAGAATGGATTAGTGTAAGTGCCTGACAATTAGGGGTCTTTTAATTATAATGTAAATTCCTGTCATTACACTTTTTATTATAAAAGTATCTATTTATTTATATTTATCTATTTATTTATTTATTTTCAATTCTAGCATAGTGAACATACAGTGTTATATTAGCTTCAGGTGTATAATATAGCACTTCAACACTTCTTACAACACCTAGTGCTCATCACAACAAGTGCACTCCTTAGTCCCCATCACCAATTTCACCCATCCCTTCCCCCACCTCCACTCTGGTAACCATCAGTCTGTTCTCTATAGTTAAGAGTCTGTTTCTTGGTCTCTCTCTCTCTCTCGCTTTCTCTCTCTCTCCCTCTGTCTCTGTCTCTTCTTTTGCTTATTTGTTTTGTTTCTTAAATTCCACACATGAGTGAAATAATATGGTATTTGTCTTTCTCTAACTGATTTTGCTTAGGATTGTACTCTCTAGATCCATCCATGTCATTGCAAATGGCAAGATTTCATTCTTTTTTATGGCTGGGTAATATTCCACTGCATATATGTACCACTTCTTCCTTCTCCATTCATTACTCAATGGACACATGAACTGTTTATATAATTATCTATTTTAGATAATGCTGCGATAAACATACAGTGCCTATATCCCTTTAAATTAGTGTTTTCATATTCTTTGGGTAAATATCCTGCAGTGTGATTACTGGATGGTAGGGTAGTTCTATTTTTAGCTTTTTGAGGTACCTCCATACTGTTTCCCAGAGTGGCTGCACCAGTTTACATTCCCAACAGTGCATGAGGGATTCCATTTATGCACATCCTTTCCAAAACTTGTTGTTTCTTGTGTTGTTGATTTTAGCCATTTTGACTGATGTGAGATGATATCTCATTGTAGTTTTGCTTTGTATTTCCCTGAGGATGAATGATGTTGAACATCTTTTAATGTGTCTGTTGGCCATCTGTATGTCTTCTTTGGAAAAATGTCTATTCATGTCTTCTACCCATTTTAATTAGATTATTTTTTTAAGTGTTGAATTGTATTTGTTCCCTATATATTTTGGATGCTAACCCTTTATTGGATATGCCATTTACAAATGTCTTCTCTCATTCAGTAGGTGGCCTTGTAGTTTTGTTGATCATTTCCTTCACTGTGCAGAATTTTTTTTATGTAGTCCAAATAACTTATTTTTACTTTTGTTTTTCTTACCTCAGGAGACATAGCTAGAAAGATGTTGCTATGGCTAATGTCAGAGAAATAACCGCCTGTGCTCTTTTCTAGTATTTTTATGGTTTCAGATCTTACAGTTAAGTTTTTCATCCATTTTGAATTTATTTTTGTGTATGTTGTAATAAAGTGATTCCATTTCATTCTTTTGCGTGTAGCTTTCCAGTTTTCCCAGCACCATTTGTTGAAGAGACCATCTTTTTCCCATTGTACACTCTTTCCTCATTTGTCAAAGATTAATTGGCCATATAATTGTGAGCTTATTTCTGAGTTCTCTATTCTGTTCCTTTGATCTCTGTGTCTATTTTGTACCAAGGCATCCATTTTAAAGACATCTCTTTCAAATAAAAGTATTGCCAGCCACTCCAACTAGTAAAGAGCCAGTCTGTCCCACCCATTAAGTTTTCCTTTTTAGAAAGCTGTCATTGACCTAGGTGACTGACCACTTGAGTGACCCTGCTTTTCCTTTACAACACTTTAATTCCCACTATTATGTCTTAAATTGGCCAATAAGCCCACAAAACTCTAGGCACCCCAACTTGGATGCCATTAAAGGCAGAACCATCACCTTTCTCCTTCGCTTACACATCCCACAACATCACTGTGTGATTCGGATGTGCTTTGTACCCTCCAGGAAATGTAACAAATAAACACTGTTTTTTTTTCAAAGTTCCCTAATGATTGTTGCTGAGGTGAGTTCTGCAATCATAACAGGAACCATAAGGGTGTGTCCAGACACAACATTCACTGCAGGAAAATGTCTATGAGGGCTGCCACAAGTAACATGGGCCCAAGTGAGTGCCTCAGGCATTCTTAGCTGACAACATCACTATCACTAGGCTGAGGCAGACACAACACAAAGTGAAAGGTAATAATGGTGTGAAGATGAGGCAATGATGAAAAATGAAGATAATCCTCACAACAGCCATTTCCTAATTAAATAAAGCCTTTGGAGGATACAGGCTAAGACTTAAATGTAAATACATGTATAAGTATTCAGATAGACAAGATAACTAAAAGGGATATCATATATCTAAATAAATAACTTTCAATAACTATAAAACATAATTTATGACTAATTAATCAATAAATTGACTAAATGAAAGGTTTTTGAGAATTCAGGGGTCCTGGACCACATACACATGCCATCTGTAAACTGTAAGAATTCTTATTTAATGCCAGGCGCTATGCTGATGCATTATATCCCATTCTTTCTTACATGTTCAATGAGATCCGTCTGCAATTCTTCCATCTTTCTATATGTCATTAATTTATAACTTATTCATGAGTAATACATATTGTAAGGAAAAAATCTTATTCAAACTTCTACTACCAGCTATTGCCTAATTTCTTTGATTCTCTTTGAAGCAAAACTCTTCGAAAAAGTTGTTTATACCCACTCACTGTCTCCAATTCTTTCTCTTCTCTTTTAAAAGCGTTCACCACCTCCATTCAACTGAAACTGCTCTTACAAAGTTCAAAGACGACCTCCATGTTGTTAAACTCAATGGTTAATTCTGTCATCATCTTGCTTTATTCCTCATAGCATGTGACACAACTCATTAGGTCCTCTTCAATGAGGCATTTTCTTCATTTGGCTTCCAGAACCCAAATCTCTTATTATATTGTTATTATTATATTATATCTTATTATTATATTATATATGACCTGAGCCAAAACCAAGAGTTGGAGGCTTAGCTGACTGAGCCACCCAGGTGCCCCTCACTTTAATCATTTTTTTAAGAGGTTTCCATGGGGCACATGGGTGACTTGGTCAGTTAAGCCTCCAACTCTTGGTTTTAGCTGAGGTCATGATCTCACCATTCATGGGTTCAAGCCCCACATTAGGCTCTGCACTGGCAGGAAGGAGTGTACTTGAGATTTTCTCTCTCCCTTATTCTCTACCCCTCCTGACTTGCTCTGTTTCTGTCTCTCTCAAAATAAATAAATAAATAAATAAATAAATAAACTTTTTAAAAAAAGGAGGTTTCCCTTTTTCCACCATTATCTTCTTGTACTCTATTAGTAGTGAACCAAGCATAGTGATTTTTTTAAAACCTAAGTCAAATTCTATTACTACTTTGGTCAATGTCCTCCAACAGCTCCCTATCTCACTAACAGGAAGAGCTGTGAAAATGGTTAACTATATCTTGACCTTATCTCCAACCACTTTCCCTTCTTTTGGATCACTTCAGTCACAAGGGCCTCATTGTTGTTGTTTGAACACTGAGCATATTTCAGCCTTGGGACATTTATGATGACTCTCCCTCTGACTGGAACATACTGCTAAGGCCCTCACTTTCTTACATTCTTTGCTCAAATGATTCAATATTATTAAAGCTTACCAGAATAACATAAAATTTCAGCCCTTACTCACTCATGGAACTTTTGATACACTTCACCTTAATCTAACTTTTGCTTTATCTATAGCACATTACTTTCTAACATATTGCATAATTTGAATTTTTATGTTTATTGTTAACTGTGTATTTGTTGTTAATTATGTATTGTTAATTGTGTGTTTGGTTGACTGTTAATACACTAGAATGTAAGCTCTTTGAACATTTGGCATATTCAAAGCTCCTAAAATAGTTCCTAGAGCATGCTGGAAAATTAATATATTTGTATTGAATAAATGAATAGTGGAATGAATGAGTTTCTCGGCACTTCACTTTGAAGGTAATCAAGGGTAAAAAGCACCTTTTCATGGCATCTAACTCTTGCTTTCCTAAAATCTTTGTCTCAGTGATTTAAAATAATTTAATAAAGTCTGACCCAGAAATGGCAACCCCTAATTTAAAAGGTCTGAAAGAACCCAGAAAGCTGGAAGATTTGAGAAAATCCAGGCTATGGATTTATGACTATTAAGATCATTATAATAATATAGCTATTATAGTATTTTATTTATCATCATACTGCAAGTAAGTCAGGTTCCTAATGATGAGTGACAGGATTCTGACATAAGGCAGGATTCTGACACATCCCTGTGTGAATCTCTCTCTCTCTCTCTCTCTCTCTCTCTCTCTCACACACACACACACACACATACACACACACACACACACACACACACACACACAGTTACTTCCCCTTGGCCTCCATCTACCTTCAGCTATTTTCCTCTACAATTCCCTCTATTTAAAACTCATTTCTGGAACCTTACTTTTTCTACTTATCATTTTTTTTCTTATGCTTAAATCATTGTTATTAGAATTCCCCTACTTATTTGCCTTATCACTGCTAAACCCAATGAATGATTTTTTATCACCATCTAAGTATGTGTGCAGTGCTTAATTCTCTTATTTATGCCTTCTAGATCACCTGAAACACTTTCCAGAATGAAGCAATAAGAAAACAAATAAATTCATCTGCCTATGTGACATTATTTCCAAGATATGTGATGCAAATATCAGAAACTGAAAAAATAACTTATATGCCCACATCAGTGTCTACTCTTCTGTTTCTCCTTTTCCCATTAATAAGGATGCCAATCCAACCAGTCATTCAAGCCAGAAAACTTGGCACCACACTTAACTCCATATCTCTCTGTATGTCTCCTGTCCTTGCGTGCAAAGTAGTTGACAAGTGCTCACAATCTCTGCATCAATTGTTTTTTCTCCATCTCACTGCCACATCATAGCAAGCTTTGATTCTTCACTGAATTATTGGAATGACTTCTGTCTGGATCTCTTGTCTTATTCCCACCCAATACAGGCTCTTCACTCTCGCCAGGATGATTTTTCTAATCTAAGAGGGAAGACCCTCTGTTCTTCCCCTCAGTGTATATCATAAATTTCATCTTGGGGGCAAAAGGATTGAGGGTAGCCTTAGAGCTTTCCAGATAGGGAACTAACCAGTTGGTACTTTTTATTGCCCAGTAGGGCATGAGTTGAGTGAAGTCTTGTACCATGCGATCCCTTGGTGTGGGATTTATTCTGCTCCTTGAAGACACAGATTTCTCATCTTCCTTCTTTATACCAAAGAGCTACCATACCATGAAGCCTGTTTAAATGTTCTTTTATGAAGACCCTTCTAATTACCTCAAGGTGATGTAGATTTCTGAATTTGGGGCAGAGACCATGGGTTGTGTTTTAACCATAAATCTCATAAGCAAATTCTTATGTCCCAGATCTGACAGGAGGGCTCACATAAAGAAGGTTCTATTAACTGTTAACTCCCACTTTCTCTATGCCCTTTGCCAAAGTCATCTCCCTTAAGATATTGCCTTATCAAGGATGCCAGTCCTCTCCTCCTCTATCACTTCTGGTATAATAACATTCTGGCCACCAAGACCCTTTTTGTGCCACTTAATAAGTCCAATGCCTCTTAATCACTTTTGCTTCAGCTCAGTTTATGCTGAGTCAGAAGCTGGTGGAAAGGAGAATGATTAAGAGTTTTCATTTTGCTTTGTTTTGTTTTTAGTTGTCTGTTGATTGTCTAGGGGAAGGGGAAGATGAACTCCCACTCCATGGGTGGTAGAGAAAAGGGTCCCTTTTCTGAACCAGAGCTGTTTTTTTTTCCTAAAAGAATCTTAACATATACAAAATTATCAAAGCCAACCCAGCTTAGTGCTAATGGTCTTATTATGTTAAGGGAGCATTCACCCCTTCTGAGCCCTTGATTATTTTCAAAGCCTCCCTACAATATTGAAAGTAATTTATTACTTGCCCAAATCAATTATATTTAACCCCCCAGGGTTTTCAGCCACATAAAGGCACTCTAGAGGGTAGGAAATGAGGAGGATGGCAAGACAGATGTTATTTCATATCCCTCAAAAAGTAAATATGATCAGTATGTCTCTGTTTTGTTTTTTGTTTTTGTTTTTTGTATAGACTTATAATAAATACAGAGAACAAATTGATGGTTTCCAGAAGGCAGAGAGTGGGAATGAACTGAATAGGTGAAGGAGATTAATAGGTACAAAATTCATGTATATCAATAATTACTCCGAATGTAAATTGACTAAATCCTCCAATCAAAAGACATAGGATGTCAGAATGGATAAAACAACAAGACCCAGTTATAAAAAAAAAGCCACATAGATGAATACTACAGCATAGGGATATACCCAATAATATTATAACAATATTTGGTGACAGGTGGTGACTGCACTTATCTTTGTGAGCACTGAATAATGTATAGGATTGTAAAATCATTTGTACAGCTGAATCTAATATTGTATGTCAATAATATTGTATACAATCTAACATTGTATATTAACTATACTTCAATAATAAAAATTAAAATAGGTATATCTGATTACACTGTTCACCTGATTTAAGTCCTTCAGAGGCCTCCTCTTGCTATTAGAATAAAGGCCACACCTATCTTTCATTGTATTCCTTCTACTTATGTTTCTAGATTCAATATCTTCCATTCCTAGCACCTTTTCATTCTCTCTCTCACTCTCTCTTTCTCTCTCTCTGTCTTTCTCACACACACACATGCACATTTGATGTTTTACCAGTAATGATATTCTCTCATTTCTTTAAAAAATTATGTTTTTATTTATTTTTGAGAGAGAGAGAGAGACATAGAGAGTACTAGTGGGGGGGGCAGAGAGAAAGGGAGTCACAGAATCTGAAGCAGACTCCAGGCTCTGAGCTGTCAGCACAGAGCCTGACACGGGGCTTGAACTCGTGTACTGTGAAATCATGACCTGAGCCAAAGTCAGACATGTAACCAATTGAGCCACGCAGTTGCCCCGATATTCTTTAATTTCTTTAAATGCAGAATACTTTCTCCTGGATACATTACCTTCCCCCTCCCTCTCTGTGTCGCTCGGTCTTTCTTTCTTTCAAATGTCCCATGATCCCTCCCTTCCCTGAGCATTCTTTCATGCATTCCCTCCATTTGGAATATTTGACCCTTCAGTGTTTTAAAATTTACTCAGCCTTCAAGTTCCAATTTTAGTGACACTTATACTGGAAACTTTCCCTGAGATATTTAAATTTGCTTAATACTTTCTTATTTTCTTTTTAAAGTTTTTATTTAAATTTCAGTTAACTAACATAGAGTGTAATATTAATTGCTGGTGTAGAATGTAGTGATTCATCACTTACATACAACACCCAGTGCTCATCACAAGGGCCCGTCTTAATACACATCACCTATTTAACCCACCCCCCCCCACCAATATCCCTCCAGCAACCCTCAGTTTTTTCTCTATAGTTAAGAGTCTGTTTCTTTGTTTGCCTCTCTATTTTCTCCCCTGTGTTCATCTGTTTTGTTTCTTAAATTCCACATATGAGTGAAATGATATGTTATTTGTCTTTCTCTGTCTCACATATTTTGCTTAGCGTAATACTCTCTGGCTCCATCCATGTTGCTGCAAATGGCAAGATTATTTTCCTTTTATGGCTGAGTAATATTCCATTGTATACATATATCACGTCTTCTTTATCCATTCATCAAATATTCTTGGTTTGCAATTCCATAATCTGCTGTACTTTCACTATTATTAAACTTACATCATGCTATTATGGCTCCTCTAATGTTTACTTTCCCCCATTCTTAGTCTGAGAGCTACAAAGGATGGATTGTTCCTGCTTTGTTCACCATATATCTTATACTATTTAGGTTGTAGGTGGCCTCTCCAATCAAAAACCATCCCCCATCTAAGAAGCACTGCCAGTACAAAGAGATGGATCACAGCACATAAATCTGTGCTGTGCAGTTTGCTCTCCTAGAGCTCAGTTGTGATATAGGTTTTAGGTTTTTTACTTCCAAGAATCAACAACTACGCTCCAACCTAATTATCTATTGTAGATGATGTAATCAAGTTGAATATTAGACACAGTGGCACCTACATGGCCAACCCTGAAGATTTTAGGCACAGAACATAGCCAATTCTTTTAAAGAAGGTTTTAGGGAACTCAAATATGTGTCACAGACATTTGCCTCTGAACTGGACAGTGTACACACATACAGAAAGTAGAGGCTTCACTGCCTAACTCTAATTCAGTTGAACAATGGATGGTTACTGGGAGATTATTAATTTATCCAATTAATATTTATTGACAACTTGCTATGTCAGACACTCTGATAAGAGCTCAGAAATCAATAGAGAAAAGGAAACACACCACTCTTGTCATCATAAAACTTGCAGCCAAGAAAGGAAGACAGGCAATTACCATGGAGCTTCAGCAACAACTATGGGCTATTCTACATGGTGAGCCCATGCATATACTTCTTTCTTGAATCAGAGGGTAATTTACATCAAAGTAAGTCTTTCTGAAATAACTACGGTTGAGTGGTGAGGTTTTCTTATTATGTTGCCTTCCTCCTAGGATATCCAAATAACTAACCCTTTATCCTAGAATTGCTTACAAATTTCTAGAATCTTTATCATTGTATGTAAACAAAGAAGTAGAGATAAGCATTATCTCAGACTAGATATTCAATGGCTAAAGGATTGATCTCTTCTTAGAGAGAGTTCCAGGAGGAATATGAAAGACTCAACATTGGGTCAGAGCCCTTGTTATAAAAAGGATCCATGTTGCTTTTTTGTATTGTCTCTTAAATTCCATATATGAATAAAAGCATATGGTGTTTGTCTTTCTCTGACTGAATTATTCACTTAGAATTATACTCTCTAGCTCCATTGATGGCATTGCAAATGGCAATATTTTATTCTTTTATGGATGAATAATATATATTCTTTATCTATGCATCAATCAATGGACACACGGGCTGCTTTCATATCTTGGTTGTTTTAAATCATGCTGCTATAAATATAGATGGGTTAGATAGGTATTAAGGAGGGCACTTGTGATGAGCACTGAGTGTTGTATGTAAGAGATGTATAATTGAATTCTACTTCTTAAATTAATATTGTACTGCATGTTAACTAATTAAAATTAAGATTTTAAAAAGTAAAATAAAATGAAAATTCATGCATATGGGTGGGTACATGTAACATTTTGAATTAGTGTTCTTGTATTTTTTGGGTAAATGCCCAGTAGTGCAATTACTGGATCACAGATATGCTGGACCATACTTTTACCTTTTTGAGGAAACTCCACACTGTTTTCCACAGTGGCAGCACCAGTTTGAATTCCCACAAACAGTTCATAAGTGTTTCTTTTTCTCCATATCCTCCCCAACACCTGTTGTTTCTTGTGTTGTTGATTTTAGCCATTCTGACAGGTGTAAGATGATATTTTATTGTACTTTTGATTTGCATTTCCCTGATGATAAGTGATGATGAGCATCTTTTCATGTCTCTGTTGGCCATCTGTACGTCTTCATTGGAGAAATGTCCATCCATGTCTTCTGCCCATTTTTAATTGGATTAATTTTTTTTGGGGGGGAGAGTTCAGTTGTATCAGTTTTTTATATATTTTGGATACTGACCTTTTATTGGATATTTCATTTGAAAATATCTTCTCCCATCTAGCAGGTTTCTTTTAGTTTTTGTTAATTGCTCCCTTCACTGTGCAGAAGCTTTTTATTTGGATGTAGCTAAAGCAATCTCGAAAAAGAAAAGCAAAGGCATCACAGTTCCAGATTTCAAGTTACATTACAAAGCTGTAGTAATCAGAGTAGTATGGTACTGTCACAAAAAAAGACACGTAGTTCAACTGAACAGAATAGAAACCTCAGAAATAAACCCACAACTTTATGGTCAACTAATTTTTAACAAAGCATGGAAGAATATGGAATGGGAAAAAAAACCCACAATCTTTTCAACAAATGGTGTTGGGAAACTGGAAAAGAACATTGCAACTGGATGACTTTCATACACCATACACAAAAATTAATTCAAAATGAATTAAAGACTGAAATATAAGGCCTGAAACCATAAAGATCATAGAAGAGAACATAAGCAGTCACTTCTTTAACATTGGCCATAGGAACTTTTCTTTCAGGGTATGTTTCCTGAAGCAAGGGAATCATTTTACTTTCAGATTTTGAGTTACATTCTTTGATGTCAGAGTTTTGGTTACTCTTTCAAAGTAGTTAACTCATTTCTTTGGTCTGACTTCAGAGTTCAAATGGCATAAAGGGAGGGGAACCAAATGTGAAACATCCATATAAATACTTCAACATATGATCAAGCCACATGTCTTTCTCTATTCAGTAAATAAATTTACTTCATATGTCAGGCCCTCCATTTTTATCCCTCTCACCCAAAAAGGTAGGAAGTAGAATTACATATCACATCTATGATATTCTGAAATACTACTTGCCACTTGTCTCATAGGCAAATCATCCCTTGTCAATGAGATTCCATAATTCCTATTAACCAATGACTGTTGTGTGTTTCCTTTGTCTTTCCAAATGATAATTTTCATTATGGTTCTCCCCTCGCTTTCTCCAAATGACTACTTGGTGTTGGGAGAAAAGAGCATCCTTTTTATTTTTCGAAGCCCTTAACATGAAAAGTCACATTAGGACTTCAATATTGTTCAGAAATCCTCACTTTGAGCTGGACTGAATATCTACATGAACTTCACATCGTCTCCCTTAGACAAGAAGTATGTTCAACATGTGAGAAGAAGGAATTAAATGAGTATTTGTTGAGCAAAAGAGCCACTTTGGCAGAGAAAGTGCTGCATGTTCATTGAATCCTATTTACTCTGAACTACATTTCACAGCTATCCTACATTTCACATTCATAGTTGTCATGAGTGGGGGCCATGTGACTGAATTACAACCAGTGGCATGTGGACAGAAATGAAGTGTTCTACCACCATAGTTGGTCTATAGAAACCTGTGACATAATCATCCACACTCTTTCACTTCCTCTGACAAGTGAATGGCATAGATTCTGAGATTCAGGTGGAAAGCAAAATCATAAATGTGTAGATACTTGGCTCCTTGAATAATTGCATGAAGCGGAACTTCTTAATCTCCACTCTCCTTAATCCATACTGACCTTTTCATCATCAAGAATATATGATATTGTATATGGTATATGACTTGATACATGACATAAACATAACTGAATATAAATAAGCCACTGAGATTTGGG
The DNA here is from genome assembly GCF_022837055.1 of Prionailurus viverrinus. Classification (NCBI taxonomy): domain Eukaryota; kingdom Metazoa; phylum Chordata; class Mammalia; order Carnivora; family Felidae; genus Prionailurus; species Prionailurus viverrinus. Next base: position 18,429,244 of record NC_062566.1, read on the forward strand.
GATTTCTTTGTCATTGAATCTAGTGTAAATTTCTCTGAGTATCCCAGAAAGAATACATGTAGGAGGACATGGTATTTTATCTGAATCCACCCATGGTGTTAGAGAAAAGCCATCCATATAAATATCTGGGAACAAAGATTTCTAGGCAGAGGAAACAGCACATACAAGGACCAAAGTATTAGATCATGTGTTTAAGACAAAGGAGGAAATGAGTACATCTGGTTTCTAGTGAATGAAGAGGAGAGAGACAAAAAAAAAAAAAATGAGATTGAAGAGGTCAGTGGATTCTAAATCACACAGAACTCTGTAGCAATGATGAAGAAGTTACATTTCACTCTAATAATGATGAAACATCATTGGAAGATTTTAATCAGTGAAAATATATGTTCTTATTATGAGATATATGTTTTTAAATGATAACTGGGGCTACTCTTGGGGGAACGAATTATAAGGCTCAAGAGGGAAAGCAGAGAGACTAATTAGGAGATAAGACAGTCTTCCAAACAGGAGATGTTAGCAACTTATACAAGACAATTGTAGTGGAAAAGGGGAAAATGATATATCCCACTGAGTCATTTAGTGAATTAAGTCTAGGGAAATCATATGGATCATATATTTATGTAAAAATTCTATGTAATATATGGTACAGTCAATACATTAACAAAACATATGCATACTGAAATCTGTAAAATATTCAGGACACTTTTAGTTACTCTGCAGCAAGCCTTAGTTTTAGACTTCTTAAGCTTAATATAGTTCTAGTGAAACTAAAGTTCTTTCCAGTAACAGAGAATACAAAAAGCTGTTGGTTTGCCTAATGGCCACCAGATGGCCCTAATAGAATCTATTCCACGGAGAATGGAATACAGACAGAATGAAGTCAGAGCATTTTAACAGGACCAAAATATCTCACAAAACTCTTGTTCTTGTGTGCTGAGATTGAAAAATCATCTTCAACAAAATAAACATATTCACAGCCTAAGAGGCTATGCTATAGGAGCCTACAAAACTGGAATTATGTAAAATCTTACTGGGATGGGTAAATACTAATTTTAGGATGAATAATAATGTGCATGTGTAAAAAATACGTAATCTTATTCATGGGCTTCAGCTAGAAAGTTATATAGACCTCATTGCCTTCTTTTTCATTAGAGAGCATAGCTCCTAGATACTCACATTTGACAACTGTATAGACAGTGAAGAATGTAATAAAGAAAAAAGTGTAAATCTGCTTGCTGAAGACTATATGTGTCTTAAAAATCCTTTGTAGATGTTCTTTTGCTAATTTATTAGTGGGCTATTTATTTTCTATTTATTGATTTTGTGTTCCTTGTATGTTCTGGATACAATCCCTGTATCAGACATATGATGTACAAATATATTCTCTGAAGCTGTGACTTCCCTTTTTATTCCTTCAATGGTGACTTTCATAGAGAAAATAATTATACTTTTAGTTTTTGATAAAGTTTAATTCATCAATTTTTATTTTCATGGATTATATTTTTTTATTGTATCTAAGGACCTGTCAACAAACCCAAAGGCATGTCAACTTTCTCCTTTGTTTTCTTCTAAAAATTTTTTTATTTATTTGCATTTTAATTTAGTTCCATGGTACATTTTTAGTTAGTTTTGTGTAAGTTGTGAGGTTAGTTTCAAAGTTTACTTTTGCATAGGGACATCCAATTTTTCCACCATCATGTGATGAAAAACACTATTTTTCTCCATTGAATTGCTTTTACTTCTTTGTCAAAAACCAGTTCACTGTACTTGTAATGGTCTATTTTGGGTTTTCTATTTTGTTCCATTGATCTCTGTGTTTATATTTTCCCAATGCCATACTTCCATAATCTTAGAGGGAAGGAATTCAGTCTCTAACTATAAAGTATGATATTAGAAGTACATTTTCCATATAAATCTTTTATTAGGTGAAAGAAGATCCCGTATATTTCTAGTTTTTTGATACTGTTTATTATGAATGGGTGTTGAATTTTTGGACCTTTTGTACTGCTTCTCAGAGAAATTCTACATCTTGTAACTCTTGCTCTAACCCCCTGTTATTATTGCTGGAGGCTTGCTAGCATGGTAGTAAAGTCAAGAGTAGTGGTGTTCTCTAAACTTTTGATTAAGTCTCAGTCATTGGACCATCCACTGTGCTTATGTCTTGAGGGTCTTCATTAGTCTCTCTGTGTTTCACCAGGGAACCAGGGATAGTTTTCCCCATCCTATACTATCTTGCTTGGCTACTATGATCCAAGACTATTTCTTTAGATTTCTTTCCCATGTTGGCTACAGCTTTTTTGTTTCTTAGATGACACAGGAAGGCTGGAGTGCGGCTGGGGCAAGTAAACTTTCCTTTCCCGTATTGCTCTCTGGTAAAGACTTTCCTTCAGTCTATGGAGTCTTGTAGTTTCTACCGCATTATTTCATACCTTATATCTCCCTCGTGTCATCTTCTTTCCAGATTTCAGAAAGTTTTACTTGGTTTACTCTGCAGCCTCAGTTCTCTGATAGGTTTAGTAAGACTCAGTGATTTCCTGTTTGTCTAAATTTTTCTTCATTTAAGGAAAAGAATGAGACTTCCAAGCTCTTTACATGTCAGAGCTGAAACAAATAGTTGACTTTTATGACATTTATAGGGGTTGCATAAAAGCAGAATTCAAATGTATGATATTATTAGGAAGTCTTTTTATGTGCTCTCACAAAACCTTGATTTCAGACAGTGTATTTTACCTCATGAAATGAGGTAAATGATCAGGAAATGATCAGGAATTCTTAACTTTATTATGTGATTCTCTGTCTGAATGCAAGCTGTTTTCCCTTCATTGCTGAAGACGTTGTGTTCCCTTTATAATTTATCTCTTTGCTCCTCTAGATATCAGGAATGCCTAACCAAAGATTATGGGTTTTAATATGGCAGCGGAGTAACAAATGTATTATCTCAGGGTTCAAAATGACCAGTGATGATGGACTTTACTTCTAACAAGCTTTATCTTTCTAGGCATTAGCACACAGCATTCTCTTAGAACATATAAATCTCTGGTGGGTCCTAGCTACCAAGAGCATAGGAATTCATTCCAGCCAGTACCACACTTCCTACATGCTTCCCCATCCTAGGAATGCAACTAGCATGATCTGTCTCTACATGAACACCATATTAACCTTTCAGGGATTTGATAGCTAAGGCCTGGATTCATTTTTGAACCTAAGCCATATAAATACTACTCATACAAACTCCATAAAGGGATATGGCTCATCTATTTTTTCTAGAATTATTTGAGTATGTCCAACAGTTTCTCTCAACACACTAAGGCAGCCATCTCTAAAACTACTATCCACTTGAACAAGGCCTTCTCTCACTCACTTCCAGAAAAATTTCCCTTCAGTGTATCCTTTTTATGATATCAGCTGGCCCTGGTAGCCCTGGCCAGCTGCAGGAATCTGGTTCATTTACCCTCACCCCATTCATTTCCATGGATGAACTTCCTGAGGGTTTCCATTTGCAATCCATAAACATGCATATTATTTATAAACCCATAATTAGCAAATGGGATAAAGAGGCAAACTAATGTTCCCAAATTACTTTGCACATTTATGAGTATTAGTATCCCCCCCCCCCAAAAAAAAAAGACAACCACTCACACTAACTCTTGATGAGGCTGGTTATCCAAATCAAAGAAGTCCAGAATAGTAAACACAGCACGGACAGAACCACAAAAGAATAATCTCCAGAGGTAATGCTATATATGTGAAGACCACTTACAGAGAAGCCACAGTCACACTCAAGCATGTGAGCAGCCATAACACATATTATGAGAGGGAGAGTGGCACTTGGGTTCATAACACTGGCTCTAAGATTATACAAACTGGCTATGGATTCATATCTCTAGCTGAATGACCTTCAGAAATTTACTACATCCTTAGAAGCTTAAGCTTCATTTATAAAATGGGAAGGAATAGTTGACCATTCTTCCAGGGTTTTTGAGAAAATTGAATGTGATAATCTATGAAAAATGTTTACCATATATTATCATGTAATATATATGCAATACTGCTATGTAATACATGTGCAATAAAAATTTCCTGATAAAATGAGTTTGAGAGTCACAGAATTTTGGAATACTTGTGAATTTTTTGACATGTGTAAGCTACCAATATTTTTCCTTGATTTTTTACCATCTTCAAATTTTCAAAGCCACATTTCTCTGGCAGTGGGAATCTCCCAAGCTATCTCTGCCTGTCATTGATAACAGGATGGCCCACAGCTACAGAAGCTCCCACTATCATATCCTGCAATAGCTAGAATGGGGAATGTGCCTTAAGGTTGGGGGTTGGACTCAGTAACTCAGTGCCAGAACTCTGAGTGTGCCCTTGAAGACCATGACAGAAAGCATGGGTACACAGCTCTACAGTAGGAAACTCAGTGGCTGTTGATATCCTCTTGTACGAAGTATTATCAGTACAAGATGAAGTTGTACAAAGTTGCAATGGAGCATGTATGGTTCACTCCCAGGTTAGATGCCTTACCAAGTGGAGGTACAAAAAAAAAGTTATATGTGAATGCTTACACCTGTTTTAACCACTAATCATTTGAGGCCCACAGACCATATAGAGAAACAAAAGCTGCAAGTTAATAGTGATTCAGAAGTTAATAGAGGTTTATCATAATTTAAGGTTACTGATCCTCCAAAGCATCCACCTGGCATTGAAACTCTACCAAAAATAGTATTGCCAAAGAAACATGACTGATGCATGAAATCTTGAGTCTATGGCTACTTGGGGAGAACATGTAACTTGTTGCCCAAATCTTACTGTGAAATACTTGGTATCAATTCAGATGCTTGGGACTGTAGGTAAAAGAAACCCCAACTAAAAGTGGTTTTATTTATTTTTTTAAAAAATGCCCTACATGTATCTGTTGATACAGTGGGTCAACCATATCACCAAAGTCATGGATGTTTTATATATTTGAAACCTATGCTCCTTAGCATGTTGTTGATGTTTCTTTAATGATTATATGATAATTATATGATAACTAGAATAGTTCCAGGAAGAAGTCCATGCAGATATTATAGGTTCCAGAGCCGAAGCGAGCTATTTTATAATCTTTAAAAAAATCTTCTTTTATTATGGGGGAAAATATTTCTGAATACCTCCAACCAGACTTTGTCTCATGTCCCTGAATGGAGAGTGATATTTGAATTAATATGATTGGTTTAAACTAATCCTGGATTGGGGAAAAGAATAACCTTACATAAGTTCATGGTAGAATGAACATCCTAACAAAACCAAGTGTCTGCCAGCAGGGAAAAGATTGTGTCAAGGGGAGAGGGTAGAAATGACAAACAGTAGAGCCCTCTACACATTTGCTTTATAAATTTCTTACTAATGTGATATAGGAAAGAATGGAGTTTGAGTCTGACTGGTTATACCTAATTTTTTTTTAATGGCGCCCCTATATAAAACTTACCAGAGTGTGTGCCTGGTACTTTATAAATAAAATGTGACTCTGGCTTTCCAATACCTGCATGGAATATTTTTAACCTTTGATGTACCCTATGTTAATAATCACACTCTGTTTTAATTATGAATTAGGAAATAGGAGGTAGGATAATGTGGCTACAAAAATGGAAGTACAAGTGGATATAGTACCTGTAATTGTCTATTTTAGATAGAAATATGTGGGCACAGATTAAACTCAATGAAAAAGGTATTAGGTATATTCAGTGGAACTCAACGGAAAAGATATCAAGGTATTGGAACTTTGTTGACATGCTTTGACTTTATATTTTTATATCTGCCACCTCATGTCAGCCTATTCAACCCTGACACTCACTCTGTTACCAATCTATGAACATCTCCTCCTTATTACCTTCACACTAGCGAATTCCTCTACTTAGAATGTTATTCTCCTAGACTTTCATGTGGCCTGGCTCCATTCTATCTTTAAATTTCTTTTATTTTCTTAAAGAAAATAAAAGAAAAGGAAAGAAAGAAAGAAAGAAGAAAGAAAGAAAGAAAGAAAGAAAGAAAGAGTGAATCCTAAATACTAACTGCATAACTCACATAACTCTTCTCTAACCAACATATCTATAGGGAGCCCCCGTTCCTCTTTATAATTAACCTTGGCTTAGTTTCAACACAGTACTATGACTACTGACACATCCAAAGATGTTTATTATACATCTCTCTTCCCTGTAATGTAAGCTCTATGATAATAGGAACATTATCTGTCTCTTCACTTTTAGTTGCAATTGCCTAGAACAGTGTACCACTAATCTCCCCTCCCTAATATTAAGGTGTCAACCCATGAAGCAGAACCATATCACTCTTGAATTACAGCTCATCTGAATATAAGCTTTACTTAATCACCACACCATTGTATTTTGTATATGTCTGTAGACTTACTGGTTAATATAGAAATAAATTAACTGAAATCTTGATATTCCTCTGACCAAATATGTCTGCAGAAACATGCTGGTGAATAATATGATTATGGTGAAGTTGCAAATGTATGCTATTAGCCTAATTATTGCAGAGAAACATCAAAAATATATGGTAGCTGCTCTTTTCGGCTTTTGGCTCAGAGGAGGTGAAGGTGTAACTGTTTCCAGTCATCCCCAAACCAGTTCATCTGAAACTATCTGCCTCCACCATGCTGCCTATGTTCAACCTCAATGAGATCAAAGTTTATAACTTAGGTGCAACAGTTGGGTAATGAGTGCCACATCTGCCCTGGCCCCAAAGATTGGTCCCACGGGTCTGTATCCAAAAAAGTTTGGTGATGACATCACCAAGGCAACCAGTGATTAGAAAGGTCTGGGTACTACAGTGAAACTGACCATTCATAACAGACAGGCCCAGATTGAAGTGGTACCTTCTGCTTCTTCCCTGATTATTAAACCCTCCAGGAACCACCAAGAGATAGATAGAAAGAGAAAAACATTAAACATGGTGTAAATATCACTTTTGATGAGATGTTCAATATTGCCTGATAGATATGGCACTGATATTTAGCCAGAGAACTCTCTGGAACTATTAAAGGGATTCAAGGGACTACCCAATCTATGGGTTGCAATGTTGATGGCCACCACCCTCATGACATTATAGATGACATCAATAGTGTTACAATGAAATGCCCAGCTAGTTGATAACTATAAAGGAAAATATTTCATTAAAGGATCATTTGACAACCAATATATATATGATAGTCATATATAGCCACTATCATTGTTGGTGAGAAGGCATAGAAACTGGATGTCTCATACATTGCTGGTGGAGATATAAAATGGTACAGTATTTCTGGAAAATAGTATGGTAGTTTATTTCAATGAGTAAACATGCACTAACCATGCAACTCAGCAACTTCATCCATGAGAATTTATCCCAGATAAATGAAAATTTATGTCCATAAAAAATCCTGTCCATGAATGTTCATAGTAACTTTGTAGTAGCTCCAAACTGGAAACAACCCAAATGTCCTTCATAAATAAACATTTTATCAATATTAAAAAGGAATGAACTATTGAAACATGCAACAGTCTTGGATGGATATAATAGCATTATAGTGAGTGAAAAAATGCCAGTTTCAAAGATATAATTCAATTTATATAACATTATCAAACTGACAAAATTATGGAGATAAAGAGCAGAGTAGGGATGACCAGGGTTTAGGGATGGTGGGAGATAAAGGGGTAGCATGAGAAATCTTGTGGTTAAGAAATAGATCTGTATGTTAATTGCAGTGATGTTTATAGAATCTGTATGTTAAAATATCATTGAACTATACATACACATTTTACCAATGTAAATGTCCTTGTATTGTACTACAACTACATAAGATGTGAGCATTGGTGAAAAACAGATAAAATGTGCATTAGCTCTGTACAATCTTTGCTACTTCCTGTAAATCTATTATTTCAAAGCAGAATGTGTTTAAGGATGTCTTGCAGAAGCCACAAAGCCATCACTCAAATTCCACAACTTTGAACCTTCAGCTAGCTAGCTCTACTTCAGGGGAAGATTATAAGCCATGACAGAGTACACTCCAGGAAATCTATTAGGTCTAGGAAATGCTTCTGTTGTTATTGCTGATTGATTGGACAACACCAATCTCTCTGTTAACCATGGTTCTCAAGATGAATGCACTTTGAACAGGTGACAGTATAGAAAACCAGTCTCACTAGGATATGGATTAGCAGCTTTCAGAGCAAAGGCATTTGGGCTGAGAAGGGCATCTCCTGGAGACAACCAGAATGATTTCTGCTATGCCACTAAGCAAAGAGGAGGAATCCTATTACCTATTTGGTAATGAAGGAAGCTCTCCAGGGGCTTCATCTCTTAAGCAGATAGTGCAGGTATAACTTTAAAATTCTAAAAGGATTAGGGGATTGGACCAATGGGCTCCTGGTGTTATAAGTCTCTTCGTGGAATTCACAACTAAGCCCTCTGGAAGACTTGGAAGAATTAAATTGCTTGCACTCAGGAAAATGTGACTTGGACTCTAAATATGGATCCACTCTAGGCTTCATTTCCTCGAGATTTTCTCCAGAGAAGTCAGATATATTATCCTAACAATTTATTTCCTGTGTCCACACGACTTTCTGAGTTGGGAACAAAAGTGAGCAGGAAGGGTCTGTGATCTAAATGTCAGGGGCTTCTCATCCTTGCTGACACATCTAGGTTTTCCATACAGAATTTAAGGAGTTTCTAGAACCATCCAGCAGAGGGACCCCTGACCTCATTTGTAAATCCTGATTTACCCTAGTCCACCTCTACCTGACTGCTCCTTGACCCTTAGGATGAGAAAAGTGAGCTAGGGAGGGCTGCATCTAAATCCTAGGAAAATTGGAAGCCATCAACTGCTTTACACCAAGTAAAACATTATGATCTTGGCAAACAATGTAGTAATTTGTGTGAGGGGAATTACTGAAGGTAGAGACCATGCCAGTGGCAGCTTCTAAGTTCAGGGAAGCAACAATGGCCACAGGAATGGAGAGAAGGGAAAACACTGACTATACAAGATGGTAAAACTGGCATGGCAGGATGACTGATCATATGAGGGAGATGCCCAGATTTTAGGCTTTGGCAACAGACGCAAGACTGTCAGGAATAATCCTATATTCTTTCAAATATTATGACAGTAAATAAGAAACTAGCATGAGTTGTGGCTGTGCCTGTAACTCTGAAGGTAAATTAACAAGTGGGCTAGATGTCCAGTAGAGGCCATAAGGGCCCTTGGAAGTGCTCCATCCATCATAGCCACAGTTATTAATTCTTGTTTGCTGACATTGTTGATTTATGAATGGCTTTGACAAGCAACTGACCTTTGTCTTTATGGCTATCAGGAGGCATGGCTTAGAGTAACGTCATTCCAAAATTCAGGTCATCATTTTTAAGTAAATATCTTAATATGTCACTTTGCCTATAATCCTATACAACTGTGCACTCAATTTGGTCATATAGTTTAATGTGAAATGACTTTTATTGAGATTGGTTTATGGCTTTGTTGAGAGTCTATTAGCACCTACTTTAAACTGTTTCAACTAGAGATTGTCATGCCACTGCTCCAGAGCACATAATTTTGTGTTGGAACAAACTTCAAGTTGTTTCCTGAGGAAACATTTGATCTTTTCGGCAGAAAACTCAATATACCACTTTAATGCTTGTATGGTTATATGGGGAGAAGGCATGTCCATATCCTAAGTCTTCCTTACATAAGCAGTTCTTTTTGTGAGGAACTCTTTGCCCCTCCTGCAGATTATTTCCATATGAGGAATTTGTAGGTAAGATAGTATATGTAGTTTTAAACCTCTTGAAGTTGCAGATAGCTGAATTTATTTCTGGGTAAATTATAGTAATTTATACTTTCATCAGTAGTGTATAATGAAGGTGTCAGTTTCATAACAACTTTGTGTACATTGGGTGTTCCATGGGCTTTTATTTTATTCCATGCCAATTTAATGAATGAAAACTGGAATGCTGAGCTAATATTTCTGTTTTTAGATATTGATGGAGGTGGAATACTTTTCAATGTTATTTGCCACGTGCATTTCATTTTCTTTTTTTTCTTTCTTTTTTTGTTATCTGATACCTCTTGCCCATTTATTTAAAAAGGTTTTATTTTTTTATCCATTTTACCATCAACAGCTTTGTACTACATTTATCTACATTTTAGAACTTTCAAATAAATGGGTTTTAAATTTGTTTTTACTGATTCTTACCCTGTATTTTCATGTATTCCCAGAGTTTTGTTTTCTGCCTTCTTATTTTATAATGTCAGCTGTTCTTTAACTTTTCCATTGAATATTTGGCTAATTATGTTATTTGTAGTTAAAAATTCATTATTCTTATAATTCATATCTCATTACCATTTAAAGCAACTCAGGTCTTAAGCCCTTGGCATTAGTTAAATAAGGTTATTTGTTTTACATCAGATATGAGATAAATGAGATGGAGGATTGTGGCTTTGCTTCATCAAGAGCAACTTACTCAAGCACCCATGAGTAAATGATTTGGAGAAAACTATAGAAAAAATAATACATGAACTAAAAACAAACAAGAAATAACTAAATCAATGGGACACTTTACTATATCATAAAATCTTCTTTTGGGCATAGTTCTCAGCTGGGGCAGTGCTGTTGCCTTCAATGGGCATTAGTTGCTGTCCTCAAAATAAGTAAAGATTGATTTGGGGCAGAAACACAGTACCACTGACCCAAGGAGTTTACAAGACACTTCCTCTGAATTTCTGGAAAATCTAGCCACTTGGACGACTTGCCAAAGATACCCTAGAGCCACGCAAGTCCTGTAATGGGGTCAGTCACCCTAGGAAGCTCAACTCTGTGTGTGCTGGGAAAGGACTCTCCATTTTATAAGTTCATCTCACACTATAGAGGCTCAGCTTCCTAAGTGCCAGTGGCTTGCACTTGAGGAAGAGATTTCACCTTATCCTATGATACAAGAGAAAAGAAAGCATGCTTGGGCACATATGCCAGTAAAATTATGGGCAAAGATTATGAAGCAAGTAGTAGCCAAACCCAGGTATTCAGCGTATGAGGTTAAGCACTGTAGCAGGCGCTGCACTGTACCGCTGCAGGAGCAACGGACAGAACCAGTGGCACACCACTAGGTGGCAGAAGAATTCCACTATCACCATTTACCTTACATCTGGAACTTCATCTTTACCCAGAGAAGGGGCCTTTAGGATAAAATTCTTGATCCTTTTGGACAGTAAATGTAGCAGCAGTGCAGATGATTCTGGTCCACATGAAGAGTAGTAACTTCAGGAAACTCCTTTTGCATACAACACTCTGGTGTGTCCATGTGCACCTTTCCACCTTTCAGGTGGATTCACTCCCCACTTGCCTTCCCTCCCACATCAGGTTCTGTACCCAAGGATCGACTACAATGATTTAGAAACCTCAGACATTATCAGTTGACTTCCCTTGTATGTTAGGATTTATGCCCCCATCCCAACCAGGAACTTCCCCTTAGATCTCCATGTCACTAGTTATGTATCTCCTTTCCTCTCCACTGCCACCTACAATCTGCAGGAAGATGATCTTCTTTTCCCACATAACCTTAAGGAAAAAAGTCTGCTTCAAATTACAATTTAACTAAACTGTGCCATTTAATTTATCTAATGGAGTCTTAGATACTTACCTATAAAATGGGAATGACGCCTACTTTAAAAGACTATTGTAAGGATTAAATCAGATGAGGTATACAACCTATTTCTGATTCAACCTCACTGACTTGTGAAGTTTTACTCCTGAATTAAGAAAATCTTACATTTCATCTCACAACATAAATCACTGCATTATTGTGATAAATGCAGCAGTGTCCTTGAGAAAGTTTCATCACTGTGGTTACTACTATCACCGGTAGTGCTCTTGATGTTCAGGTCTATTCAGAGAGTATGGTAAAACTGGGCTCCCACCATCTAGAGTAGAAATTAGAATAAAGACAAACACTTGCATGTTATGCTGAAAGTATATTTATATATATAGATATAGATATTTATTTTTCTGCAGACAGCTTTTACTGATGAGTCATTTTAATGTTCAAAGAACAGCCTATTTCAATACTACATAATCTGTACCAGAATGAGATGGATAGCTTCTCAATTCATTTCACAAGCCAGCACAACTCTGATACCAAAACATAACAATTATAACACAAAACAGAGAATCACAGATCTCACTTAAAAATACAGATGCCAAAATACCAAATAGAACAGTAGCCAATTGAAATCAACACCACATGAAAATGTACAAAGCTTTGGCAGATATCAAGTTGAACCAAATTGAAATCCAAACTTACACACATAGAACTGGAACATAAACACCAGAAACAAAACACCCCCCCACCCCCCACCCCACCCTGCCCCCCTGTCAGCGGCCTCTGGCCAGGGACCCAAAGGAATGAGATATCTGCGGATGGAACCACATTAGCGGGGAGGGGAACTGCTGGTGGGGTCACCAGCATTATCACCAGATCCGGGCTCATCCTCATCCAAATCTTCAGATTCACACTCTGCCAGTGCTTCAAAGTACTGGAAAGGCCAGCACCGTGGATCTCTCTTATGGAGCTTGGCCAAAAACCTCAAAACAAGCATCTTGCTGGTTTCTAGGAATGCTCGGGGGCCCCAGAGGAACTCATATTCTGCTGGCTCTGTATAGGGTATTCGCCTGTACTCTAGGTACTTCTGCCTTACAAACACTTCAGTGATGAGCTTCTTTGTATTTCCGAAGAGAGCATGTGTCTCTCGGACATCCAAGCCTAACCTGTACAGAAAATTAAAGATCATGTTCTCCCTGACACAATTGCCTTTCATAAAGATGAGACTCAGGACCACCATAAGAAGGCCTAACTTGGGCCTGTCTAAGTAGGATGCCACTGGTTCACCCTTATGGTGCCCCAGCTTGTTGATGATAATGTAAGAGTGGTTTTCAGGATCAATTTCTTTCAATTGATAACCAAAGACACACTCTAGCTTATTGTTGGCACGGTTAATGATATCCAAGCACTCATCTTTATATTCACGAATGATGAATTTCACCATCTCTGAGCGCTTGATGGGCACCTTGGCTTGGTCCTTGACCAAGAGGAACTGCACCAATGCATTTGCTCTCTCATCCAAGGGAGACAATGGCTGAGTCTCCAACCTGGGGTCATTCTGGGTGGCACCAAATCCCTGAGAGAGACTGGTGAACTCAGAGATAATCAAGGGCTGAGGGCTACCTGGGCTTTCCCAGAGACCCAGGGCCCTCGAAGTGCTTGGGCCCTCCCAGGCACTCAGAGCCCAAGTTGTGCTGGGCCCTTCCCATCCACTCAGGATCCTGGAGGTACTAGGGCCCTCCCAGCCACTCAGGCCGCGGGAGGTACTTGGGCCCTCCCAGTCACCCAGGACCTGGATAGGGTTTTCAATCTCCCAGTCATTCAAGTTCAGGTTTTCCCAGGGTCTCGGTGCCTGCCAGTCACGCAGGGCCAGCATTTGGCCACTGCTGTCCTCTTCGGTATTCAGATGTTTCTTCTTCCGGGTAGCTTTGCCAGAGCGACGTGGAGGCTCAGCAGAGGTTTTCGAGGCCTCTTGAATGGTGGCCATTGCCTTGGGGGCAGCTGCCGTAGCCATCAGGATGGTAGGCACTGCCTGGGATGCTTTTGAAGCATTCACATTGGGCTGTGGAACCCATGGAACTGCAGGCAGGGCCTCCACACAGGCAAATGGATCCTGCAGAGCAAGTGGCAGTGACTTCGGGGTCTCTGAGGGGGCAGATGGGCCCTGAAAGGCATTAGAAGAGGCAGGCTGGAACCGGGAGGTAGTTGGAAAGACTCTTGAAGTGGCAGTGAAGTTCTCGGATGTGGCAGGCAAGTTTTTCCAGGCAGTCGGCAGGTGTGCTCGGGCAGCTGACACTGCCTTTGGAGCACAAAAAGTGGCAGCGAAGATCATGCGATCCTTCGAAGGGGCCCTGCGTTCCTTTGAAGAGGTCCTGCGTTCCTTCGAAGAGGTCCTGCGTTCTATTGAAGAGGCCCTGGATTCTCCCGATGGAGTCATCAGAGATTTAGCGGAGCCCATGGGAAAATTTGCTGCCGCTATGGGAGCTCCGGGCTGGCCCTGCAAGGCTGTAGGGGGGCCTTGCCAGGAGGGCTGGAGTTGCAAGGTGGGCAGCTCTGCTTGCGGGCCCGAGGGCTGGGCCTGCTGGGTGGGTAGCTGGATTTGGAGGGCCTTTTGGGAGGCCGGGACCCCCTGAAAGGGCTGCTCCATCTGAACCAGTGGTGGGCCCTGCCTCTGGGCCTCCTGGGTGGGCACAGGCTGCCAGAACTGCCCAGGAGCCTTAGGAGCCTGCCAGGCCAAAGCCTGGGCTTGCTGCACTTCCTGGAACTCCATCGACGTTGGCAGCTCGTGTGGCACTGGGGCTTGGCCTTTGGGGGCCTGCCAGATGATGGGCGGGCAGTGTGTAGCCTGTGGGGCCGACAAAGGGGCCGACAGCACAGCCTGGGGCGCCTGCGGGCCAGCGGGAGGCGCCGTGGGCACCTGCGTTGCTGGTGGGGCAGTGGGCACCTGTGGCGCTGCCCGCACCTGTGGCGCCGCCCGCACCTGCGTGGAGGGCAGCCTAGCCTGCGGGGCCTGCCGCAGCGGCGGCGGGGGCGGCAGGGCCTGCCAGAGCGGTGGTGGGCTGGCCAGGACCTGTGGGGCAGGCCGGATGGGTGGTGGCGCCTGGCGTATCAGCGGTGGTGCCTGGCGGATCGGGGGTGGAGCCTGGCGCACTGGCGGGGGACCCGGCCGGATGGGCGGTGGGCCTGGCCGGATGGGCGGTGGGCCCTGGCGCACAGGTGGTGCCTGCCAGGTAATTGTCGGAGCCTGCCAGGTGACCTGCGTGGCCTGCCAAGCCAGAGGTGTGGCTTGCCAGCCTTGTGGCGGGGCTTGCCAGCCCGGCGAGGTGGCCTGCCAGCCCGGGGGTGTGGCCAGCTGCGCCGGCGGGGCCTGTGGGCCCTGGGGAACCTGCGGAGGAGCCCTTATAACCTGAGACTGGATTTGCAGAATCAGAGGCTGAGCCTGTGGGGCCCAGGACGCCAGAGGCTGCTGTGCAGGTGGGGCTGTCGGCTGTGCCATCGGGGTTCCTGAAGCTGCAGGCTGCGTGATCGGAGCTCTCGAACCTGGAGGATGAATCATCAGGACTCCGGGACCAGGAGGCTTGGCCATCGGGGCTCCTGGAGGCGGAGGCTGGGCAATCAAGGCTGCCGGGGGCGGAGGCTGAGCCATCGGGGCTCCTGGAGCAGGAGGCTGGACCATCAGGACTCCCGGAGTCAGAGGCTGGGCCATCAGGACTCCTGGAGTCGGAGGCTGGGCCATCGGGGTCCCCGGAGGGGGAGGATGGGCCATCGGTGTCCCCGGAGGGGGAGGGTGAGCCATCGGTGTCCCCGGAGGGGGAGGATGCGCCATCGGTGTCCCCGGAGGGGGAGGATGAACCATCGGGGTCCCCGGAGGGGGAGGATGGGCCATCGGGGTCCCCGGAGGGGGAGGATGGGCCATTGGGGTTCCCGGAGGGGGAGGATGGGCCATTGGGGTCCCCGGAGGGGGAGGATGGGCCATCGGGGCTCCGGGAGCTGAAGGATGCATCATCAGGACTCCCGGAGTCGGAGGCTGGGCCATCGGGGTTCCCGGAGGGGGAGGATGGATCATCAGGACTCCGGGAGTCGGAGGCTTGCCCATCGGGCCTCCCAGAGGGGGAGCCTGGACCATCGGGCCCCCCAGGGCCGGAGGTTGGGCCATCGGAGCCACTGGGGTAGGCGGCTGGCCCTGTGGGGCCTCCCAAGCAGGCTGAGGTGCCTGCCAAGCGGCCAGTGAAGCCTGCAAATCAATCGGAGGTGGATCCCAAGGGACTGGCGGAGCCCGAGAGGAGGCGGGCGGGGCCCGCATCAGAACCGTAGGGCGGCTATAGACCGGAGGCTTGGGGGCCTCGGCCGGGGGACTCGAATCACCCAAATTCTTACTTAGCTGCGACATGTCCCTTTGCTCTGACAGCTGGTGGGCCTTTTCCTCCGACAGCTGCTGGGCCTTTTCCTCCAGAGAGAAGAGAATGCCTACGTGGCTGATCAGAGGATCCCTCCCTGCTGACTGGTGAATAGGAAGTAAGTGCCCTTAGCTCTGCAGCTTTCCGCAGTAAGGAGGAGGGGGGAAGGGGGCTCAATCCCGCCCCTTCCCCGCCCCCGACCACCACAAGTGGATAGTGCATAGGGGCGTCTACCAGAAATCCTGGCTGACACAAGATCCCTTCTCACTCTGTCCAGTCCCCAAATGCAGTCTGGTCAGACTTACCATGGATGAGTTTTCACAGAGGAGTGACAGGAACAGATCTATGTTTTAGAAATCACTGTACTGCAGTATAGAGTAGGAAGAGACCACTGGTAACATGGAAGGCATCCATGAGGGGGGAGATGGTGTGGTCTGAGCTCAGATACAGCAAAATCAGAGCCGGAGGATTAAAAAAAAAGTGCATATATGTACACGAGAGATTCAGGAGTCATAGTAGGCAGCTACTATAATTTAATAAAAAGAGATATAGAAGGCATATAAGTTTGTCCTGGGAAAAAGGGAAATTGCTGGTATAGTTAATTCTCTTAGGGACACAGTGGGAGGCACATAGGAAGAGAGATTTATGAGTATTGATTGGGACATGGGCATTTGCAGTGCTGTGAGACTGCCAAGGAGAGATGCTCTGTAGACAATATTGTATGATGGCTTGGGATTCTAAAGAAAACTTGACTGGGCATTAAGGTACTCCTTAACTGTGGGAGTGAATGTGTTTGTAGGAAAATCATTTAGAATGAAACTCCTGAGATGTGTCTTGAAGAATACAGGCATTTTTAGACACAACAGAAAAAAGTGACGGCAAAGACTAGAAAGAAAGAAAGAAATTATGGAAATTCAGATGCTTGAGACATCAATGGAAGATAACATTTTCAGTACCAGGAAAATTTCCTGTGGAATGGCTGGCACAAGAGAATGAGGTGGGTTTCTTGGTGCTGTTCATCAGTTACAGAGCAGGAAAGAAACTGAAAAAAATGAAGGCCAAAAATGCACTAGAAAATATAGCAAAATGAGTGAATAAATAGATCTAAGACTAATATATAGGGAAAACAGATGATGAATAAAATATGAAATTTTGGGGGTATCTACTCATGAACAAAATCACTTTAAAATTAGACAGATATATACACAGATAAAGTAGAAGTCCTCAAAATTATTGGGTAACACTACACTACTTCATGTTGAAAGAAAGTGATAGTCTCACTTCTAGTTGGATAGTTTTATGGGAATACACAAAATGATAAATAGTAAGGATGTTTAGTTTAGAAGAGACTGCTTTCACCTAGGGCAAGAGTCCAGAGTGACAAAAAACATGAATGATACCACAAGGGGGCAGAAGAGAATGATGAAGGCTATACCCTACTCCTCCTGAAGTACCCTTAGCCAATGTTCCTCAAATTTGGTAATTTATGAATCCCAATCAAGACATAAACACACTCCCAAGGTTATAATTGCCTTAAATAGTGAAGGAATAATT
Organism: Prionailurus viverrinus; assembly: GCF_022837055.1. Lineage (NCBI taxonomy): Eukaryota > Metazoa > Chordata > Mammalia > Carnivora > Felidae > Prionailurus > Prionailurus viverrinus. Next base: position 18,446,814 of record NC_062566.1, read on the forward strand.
TAAGAGGGAGGTTTCAGGGTTTTATTTTCTGGTAACTGAAAGGATGAGGGATCATTTATTATCCCCAGGAACATCTTCCTTTTCAAAGACAAGCAACTCTTTCATGGTGCCTAATATGTAATTCCCATATATACCCACAAAGCTGCTTCTACAGAATGGATGCCACCATACTTCATGGCTTCCAGGTCCTTCTTGTGCACTAATAGTCCATATAAGACTTCTCATTTTGGTAGGGTTTAGAATCACTTCAGGGGGACCAGCTAGGCATATAACTTTGGTGTTCCCCTATCACCAATTCTGCCACATGACAGCTACTGTTTATGAAAAACTTTGGGATATTGAGTTCATGTTTCAGTCTATGACATTTATACCCTCAAAAAAGCATACTTGCTCCTCCTCTAATTAAAATGTATAAATTTCTGAGAGATTAAGTTCTTTTACTAACCAATTTTTTTTTTCAGGATTATGGCATATTTAACCTTCAGTCCACCATGCTTTGGGACATTCTACACAATAAATGGCTGCTAACAGGGTTCAGTTGTTCTCACTGATTGGTGCTCAATGAATAGCATCACCGCTCAATATCAACTCCCACTAAATTCATTATGTAAAAGGGGGCCCAGTTTATGCCTAAAGGTGATACATAAATGAAAAAAAGAGGTAACGGAACTAAACAAGCAAACAAACAAAAATTATGTCATTATAAATGGAAAGTAGTCAAGTTGTACATTAGCACCAGTATGACTCCTTGTAACATTTTTTAACTGGTAGAGAAAAGTGTGACTATAAGTATATCGTGATTCTCAAGGGGCCAGTAATGGCAGATGAAATGGGTTTATTTTTCTCTGGAAAATCTGCCTATTTTGGACCATCAGTGCTCTCAGATCCAGGCCACTTGACAGCCTAGCTACTCACAAATGATCTACTCCCAACATCAAATACACCTGAGAAATCAAGTAACATACAACTCTTTTGTGAAGACAAACTGCTTTAATAACAGCAAAGCCCAATACTGTCCTGAGTACAGTGGGTAATTTGGACTACAAGGTTTAAATAGGTCTCCTAAAACATGCCTTCTCATTATGGGATCTTTGAGCATCCTGAAGCCCTACAACCATTCTGTGTGTATATTCTTCCACTTCTATGCCTCTGAGCCAAGTATTAGCAAAATTTCTTTTCCTAGCTTCCCCATGAGACAGTTTAAAAACCCAGGGGCGCCTGGGTGGCGCAGTCGGTTAAGCGCCGACTTCAGCCAGGTCACGATCTCGCGGTCCGTGAGTTCGAGCCCCGCATCAGGCTCTGGGCTGATGGCTCAGAGCCTGGAGCCTGTTTCCGATTCTGTGTCTCCCTCTCTCTCTGCCCCTCGCCCGTTCATGCTCTGTCTCTCTCTCTGTCCCAAAAAAAATAAATAAACGTTGAAAAAAAATTAAAAAAAAAAATAAAAACCCAAGGTGAGGGGCACCTGGGTGGCACAGTCGGTCAAGCATCTGACTTTGGCTCAGGTCATGATGTCGTGGTTCATGTGTTCGAGCCCCACATCAGGCTCTCTGCTCTCAGCACAGAGCCTGCTTCAGATCCTCTGCATTCCCCTGCCTCTCTCTCTCTCTCTTTCTTTCCCTCAAAAATAAATAAAAACATTAAAAAAAATCCAAGGTGCTTAGAAAGCAAAAGACAAATATATACAAAGCATTCATGGGATGTAGATGTCTGTCTTGTAATTATACAGGACTTTCCATATTTTCATAAGTATGTAATGAAAGGATAACAGAAGTAATTGAAAACAAACTGGTGGAAGGAGAACTGAGAATAGACAAATAGAAGTAGGAAAATCATGAGTCATACAAAAATTAAATTTTTTTATATTTATTTATTATCTGGCTCACCGCAAGAATAGAGCCTCCATGTAGACAAGAGCTTTGTTTTATTCACTCTTGTATACCCTGTTCATCCTGAGTGATCAGTAAAAAGTTGTTTAATAAAAGTGTAAGATTAGCACAAGAAGTACCTATATTTCACTCCTATATAGCTTTCAGACTTAGTGTATATATTTATAAGTGGGTAAAATAATCTTTTATGATTTCCAAAAAGTCCAAAATAATTTATGAAATGCCTTTTATTAAGGATTCAGTAGGTGCCCAGCAGTGTGGTATGAGCAACGCTGCAGAGAAAAATCTGTCACCACATCTTATAGACACATACATAGCATCTATAGATATTAACATAGTATTTTAGTGAATAAAGTGTTACTGTTTGCATTGTTTAAAACTCATATTGGTCATAGATGCAAAGAAATGAGTAGTCATTTATACTTGAAGCATGGGGGGGTGTAATTATGGAAGTAGCAATGAAAAGAAAAACAAACAAATAAACAAACAAACCCAAAGCTGTTGGAACTTAATGAGTGTTCTCCAAATAGACAGACTGAGTGCTGAAAGGGGCAGAGGAAACAGGATGTATCAGAAGTACAAGGCATGAGAGAAGAATTGCACAGAGTTCATTAAAATTGCATAACTGCTATTTATTGAATGCTTATTATGTGGTCAAATACCATTGTAATATATTCATCACAAAATCCTCAAGTGTTTGGGCCCATTGTACATGTCAAGAAATTGAGGCTTATGATGGTAAGTAATTTGTCACAGGTATGGCAACATATTGCAGAATCTGAAATTAAAGCCTGACTATTTGTTGCCAAAAGCCAACATTCTTAGCCATTACACTGGTAATTGAAAAAATAATAATAACCTGTGTAATGGCTAAGAATGTTGGCTTTTAGCAACAAATATATATTTATATACATTTAAATTTTAGATATAATTAGAATAAAAAGTTGTGCATATATCTAAAGTATTCTGTTTAGTAACCTTTGTCATGGAGTAATCATCTCTCAAAACAAAATAAAGAACATTTTCTTTACCAAATAAATGTCCAACGTGTCCTTTTCTAGTCAATTCCTCTATGTCCAAAGGCAACCACTTTCTGATTTCTCTCACCATATATCAGTTTTGCCTGTTCTCAAATTTCATGTAAATGGAATCAGTACAGTATATACTATTTTTGTATGGAGATTCAATTTTTTAAAAAAAGTTTTAAACAAGTTGTTGGCTGCATCAGAAGTTTGCTATTTGTTTAATGATAAATAGAATTCCATTTTACTTATGCTGTACCTGTTAATCTATTTATTTATCAATCATCTGTCGACATTTCAGATATTTACAATTTGGGACTAGTATGAAAAAAAGGATGCATTGAAAATTATTTTAACTATTTTCTTATTATGTTATATTTATATAGAGAACATGAATGGGAGAGAGGGGGAGAGAGAGAGAGAGAGAGCACATGCCTTAAGGAAGCTCCACACTCAACATGGAGCCAGACATAGGGCTCAATCCCACAAACCTGGGATCATGACCTGAGTTGAAATCAAGAGTCGGACTCTTCAGGGAGCCACCCAGGCATCCCTAAAATTATTTTTTGAGAAGGAATTTTCATATTGAAATGAAATATCAGGTTGAATGATGTGTCATTAAAGATAATATAGTAGGTATTATCTTTAAAAACTAATTCCAGTGTAGTTAACATACAATATAATATTAGTTTCAGGTGTACAATACAATGATTCAACAATTCCATATATCACCCAGTGCTCATTATAATTGCACTCCTTAATACCCATCACTTATTTCACCAATCCCTCCACCCATCTCCCCTATAGTAACCATCAGTTTGTTCTACATCGTTAATATGTGTGCTTAACTTTATAAGAAGTTGCAACAGTTCTCCATGGTTGAGTTAGACCATTTTACATTCTACCAGAATGTATGAGAATTCCAGGTGCTCAACAGCTTTACAAAATGTTATGTTGTTAGTCTTTTTTATTTTGTTTATTCTACTGGATGTGAAATCATGATTGTAAAATTTTACACTCCTATTTGCAATGTATGAGATTCCAGGTGCTCCATGTCCTTGCCAAAATTGACATGATTGGCCATTTTGATTCTAGGAATTCCTGTGGGTGGGAAAAAAAAGGTGTATCGTGGTATTTTTGTTTGTATGTTTGTTTAAAAATAGGTTATTGTTTTATTTATTAATTTGTTTTATTATTTTCTTAATGTTTCATTTATTTTTGACAGAAGGCAAGCAGGGAAGGGGCAGAGAAAGAGGTACAGAGAATCTGAAGTGGGCACTGTGCTGACAGCAATGAGCCCAATGTGGGGCTTGAACTCATGAACTGTGAGATCATGACCTGAGCTGAAGTTGGATGTTCAACCGACTGAGCCACCCAGGTGCCCCAATAAGCTATTTTTAGAGCAGTTGTAGGTTTACAAAAAAAAATTGAGGGGGAGAATTGAGAGTTCCTATATATTTCATGCTCCTCTCACACATATACCCGCAACTTTCCCTGCTATCAATATCTTTTCATCTGAGTGTTATATTTGTTACAATCCATGAACCTACATTGACACATCAATATCATCTAAAGTCTATAGTTTAAGGTTCTCTCTTGGAGTTGTACAATCCGTGGGGTTTGATATATATATGGCATTAATCCACCATTATAACATAATCACAGAATAATTTCACTACCCTAAAAATCCTCTTGTGGTGCCTATTCACCCTCGTTGCTCCAAATGCCTGGCAAACACTGATTTTTTTTTTAATGTCACCATAATTTTGCTTTTTCCAGAATGTCACTTACTTTACAGTATGTAAACTTTTCTGATTGACTTCTTTCATTTACTAATATGCATTTAAGATTTCTCCATGTCTTTTAATGGCTTACTAGCTTATTTCATTGTTAGTTTTGAATAATATTCCATTGTCCGGATGTATGACAGTTTATCTATTCACGTATCTATCTTGGTTTCTTCCAAGACTTGGAAAATATGGAAAAAGCTATTAAAAACATCCATGTGTATATTACTCATTTTTATTGTGGTATAATATGCCACTTTATAGATTTTCCATGGTTTGTTTATCACCTATAATAGGACATCTTGTTAACTTCCAAGTTTGGGAAACTATGAATAAATCTTTTATAAACATTTGTGTGAAGAATTTGTGTAGACATACGTTTTCAACTCATTTGGGTAAATACCAAGGAGTACATTTGTTGAATTGTATAAGAGTACATGTAGTTTCATAAGAAACTGCCAAACCAACTTCCAAAGTGGCTGCACTTGGAGGCCATTTGAATATATTCTTTGTGTATTTCACTCTTTTTCTCATTTCTTAAATTGGCTTCTCTCTTTATTGTGGATTTTGACAGAATTTACATTATTCAGATTTTCTATTTCCTCATTTGCCAGTTTGAGTGAATTCTGTTTTTAAGAATTTTTTAATTTCATTTGAGTTGTCAAGTTTTAAAGTTAAAATTGTCATTCTTTGTTAATAATATGTTAATTGTAAAAAAGTTTAAACTTAACAGTTTCTTTTTACTAAATGGAGAATAATAAAATATCCTTTTATTATTATCTCAGTATCTGTATAATATGCAGTATTGTCTTTCTTTCATTCCTGATTATGAGTGATTTGATTTTTTTTCTCTTTTATATTATTTTGTTCTTTCATTAGTTTTTCTAGGGGTTGCCAATTGTCTTATTCTTTTCAAAGAATAAATGATTGACTTGTGTAATTTTCTCTATTGTTGTTCTGTTTTCTATTTCAGTGATTTCAGTTCTTATTTCTATTCTGTTTATTCTTCTTGTTTTAATTTTGATTTTTTTATTTTACATTATTAGTGTGGAACCTTAGGTCATTTATATTAAATATTTCCTGTTTTGTAAACTAGTCATTAAAGCTATACATTTCTCTTTCCATCTTATTGTAGACGAATTTTACAAATTTTAGAATGTTAAGTTTTTATTATTATTACTTTGAAATATCTTATAATTTTCTTTAGGATTTCTTTTTTGATTTATGGGTTATTTGGAAGTATGTCATTAATTTTCAAATATTTGAATATTTTATATATATTTTCATAATGCTAATTACTAATTTAATTCCAATGTAATCAAGAATATGTGCAATATGATTTTAGTTATTTTAAATATATTAAGATTTTAATGTAATGCCAGTAACGGGTCTATTTTGAAAAAAAAAAACTCTGTATATACTTGAAAAAAATGTATTCTGCTATTCTTAGGTATAGTTCTATAAGTGTCTCCAAGGTCAGTTTGAGCATGTGTTCACATATTTTGTACCTAACTTTTTTTTTTTTTTTTTTTTTTAATATTTTTTTCAACGTTTATTTATTTTTGGGACAGAAAGAGACAGAGCATGAACGGGGGAGGGGCAGAGAGAGAGCGAGACACAGAATCAGAAACAGGCTCCAGGCTCTGAGCCATCAGCCCAGAGCCCGACGCGGGGCTCGAACTCACGGACCGCGAGATCGTGACCTGGCTGAAGTCGGACGCTTAACCGACTGCGCCACCCAGGCGCCCCTGTACCTAACTTTTAAAAATCTGGTTAGTCTAACAACTACTCAAGCATGTTCGAATTTTTTAATATGGTCATAGATTTGTCTATTTCTCCCCTTAGTTATGCAATTTAATATAATATGCTATAAACCTAAGTCACACACATTATGTGTGTGATTATGTCCTTTTGTTTTTGTTTTTTCCTTCAAGTTTTTATTTAAATTCCAGTTAGCTAACATACAGTGTAATATTAGTTTCAGGTGTAGAATCTAGTGATTCATCACTTACATACAACACCCAGTGCTCATCACAACAGGTGCCCTCCTTAATGCCCATCACCTATTAACCCATCCCCTGACTCACCTCCCCTCCAGCAACCCTCAGTTTGTTCTCTATAGTTAAGAAGCTGTTTCCTGATTTGCCTCTCTTTTTTTTCCCTCTATGTTAATCTGGTTTATCTATTAAATTCCACATATGAGTGAAATCATATAGTATTTGTCTTTCTGACTGACTTATTTTGCTTAGCTTAATACATTTTAGCTCCATCCATGTCATTGCAAATGGCAAGATTTCATTCTTTTTTATGGCTGAGTTATATATATATATGTACACACACACACACACACACATATATGTGTATATATATATGTAACTGTGTGCATTTCCCTGGTTATTAGTGATGTTGAGCACTTTTTTCATGTACTTGCTGGTCATTTGTATGTCTTCTTTGGAAGAATGTCCATTCACTAACTCTGCCTATTTTATTTTATTTATTTATTTAAAAAAATTTTTTTTTCAATATATGAAATTTATTGTCAAATTGGTTTCCATACAACACCCAGTGCTCATCCCAAAAGGTGCCCTCCTCAATACCCATCACCCACCCTCCCCTCCATCCCACCCCCCATCAGCCCTCAGTTTGTTCTCAGTTTTTAACAGTCTCTTATGCTTTGCCTCTCTCCCACTCTAACCTCTTTTTTTTTTCTTCCCCTCCCCCATGGGTTTCTGTTAAGTTCCTCAAGATCCACATAAGAGTGAAACCATATGGTATCTGTCTTTCTCTGTATGGCTTATTTCACTTAGCATCACACTCTCCAGTTCCATCCACGTTGCTACAAAAGGCCATATTTCATTCTTTCTCATTGCCACGTAGTATTCCATTGTGTATATAAACCACAATTTCTTTATCCATTCATCAGTTGATGGACATTTAGGCTCTTTCCACAATTTGGCTATTGTTGAGAGTGGTGCTATAAACATTGGGGTACAAGTGGCCCTATGCATCAGTACTCCTGTATCCCTTGGGTAAATTCCTAGCAGTGCTATTGCTGGGTCATAGGGTAGGTCTATTTTTAATTTTCTGAGGAACCTTCACACTGCTTTCCAGAGCGGCTGCACTGCAATTTGCATTCCCACCAACAGTGCAAGAGGGTTCCCGTTTCTCCACATCCTCTCCAGCATCTATAGTCTCCTGATTTGTTCATTTTGGCCACTCTGACTGGCGTGAGGTGATATCTGAGTGTGGTTTTGATTTGTATTTCCCTGATAAGGAGCGACGTGGAACATCTTTTCATGTGCCTGTTGGCCATCCGGATGTCTTCTTTAGAGAAGTGTCTATTCATGTTTTCTGCCCAGTTCTTCACTGGGTTATTTGTTTTTCGGGTGTGGAGTTTGGTGATCTCTTTATAGATTTTGGATACTAGAACTGTGCCTATTTTAAAAATTAAAATAATTATAATTTTTTCTAGTAAGTTGTATGAGTTTTTTAAATATAGTTTTCAGATATTAACCCCTTATTATGTATATAACTTGAAAATATTTTCTCCCTCCCATAGGTTGCCTTTTCATTTGCTGGTTGTTTCTTTTGCTTTTTAGTTTGATGTAGTCCTACTTATTTACTTTTGCTTTTGTTGCCTTTGCTTTTGTTATCAAAACCAACCAAACAACTTTGCCAAGACCAATGTCAAGGAGATTTTTCCATGTTTTCTTCTAGGAATTTTATGGTTTCAGGTTTTATTTTTATTTATTTCTAATTTTTTAAATATTTATTTTTGAGAACAAGACAGAGAAGGGAGGGACAGAGAGAGAGAGGGACACACAGAATCTGAAGCAGTCTCCACACTCTGAGCTGTCAGCACAGAGCCTTATGTGGGGCTTGAACTTGTGAGAGATCATGACCTGAGACGAAGTCGGATGCTTAACCAAATGAGCCACCCAGGTAACCCAGGTTTCAGGTTTTAAATGTTCAAGACTTTAATGTGTTTTGAGTTTATTTTATATATGATATAAGATAGTGGTCCAGTTTAATTTTTTTTTTTTTGCATATGGCTGTCCAGTTTTCCCAACACCATTTATTGAAGAGACTATTATTGGCTCTCAGTTTCATTGTTGAGGTGTATTTTTGCTAGATATGGAATTATAGACAGACAATTTTATTTTTTCCTTTCAACACTTAAAGATGTTATCACATTATCTTTTGGCAATAAGACATCATTCTTAGTGTTCTTTTCCTGTATGTAATGTTCTTTTCCACTCGACTACATTTAATAATTTGTCTTTATCTATGGTTTCCATCAATTTGATGATAGGCTTACTGTGGATTTATTTTGCTTATCTTAATTGGGGTTCACTGAGCTTATTGTATTTGTAGGTTAATACATATCACCATTTTAACAAAATTCTCAGCCATTAACTCTTCAAATAATTCTGTCTCACTCTCTCCCTCCTCTAAACCCCCTCTTCTTTTTATTCCATCTCCTTTAAACCCAATTGACAGCTTTTTTTATTCACTGAGGATTTTTCTTTATTCATTAGCTCTGCTTCTACATCTTCAAGCCTCAGGAGGTCTTTCTTATTCTTAATTTACCAGGCCACTGTAATGTACTCAATGAAGATTTATGTGGACTTTGGGAGAAATTGCTAGCAGTTTTCTTTCGCTGCTTAAGCCTCCTGCAGACTGCTGTCTTGCACTCAGGGAAGGATCGGTGCATCTTGAGGGGATAAGCTTTAGCTCTCCTGTCTTCCATCAGCTTCCTCCTCCTCACTATCTTGCACTCAGGGAATGATTCATGCATTTGTTTCATTTCCCCTGCCTTACTCTCAGCCATTGGTGTGCTACTCACATGTAGCCAGTGAGAGACTTGAAGGAAATATTTGGCAAGTGGATTTGGACTTCTTTTAGACTCTTGAGAATTTGATTTTGTCATACCAGACAAAGTGTAGTCAATAAAAGTTTGTTAGTAGTTTGAGTGGCTTCTCTTTATAGCCATCCATGAGTACTATGCTTCTATTTTTGCATCACCCCCAGAGACTAAACCAACAACGGGGCTCTGATCCTAGGAAATTCTTGCCATTTCTGAAATGTAATTCATATAGGTTTGTCTGTATTTTTACCTTGCTAATGTGTTTTATAATTTAGCCATATTGCTCTCATGACTTAGGTGAAAATGTTTGCTTCCAGCACAGAAGTGGAAGTCCTTTCCAAATCTTATAGCCAAAGAATCTCCACAAGCATAGAATATTTCTCATTGCATGATAATCCTGAAGATACTACTGTAATGGCCCTTCTTAAATATGAAATTGTTTGAAATTTCTTGATTTTATTTAAAATTTTATTCATAATGTATATTCATCATCAAAATATGACATGATCTTAGAGTAAAGGTTCCAGTGACTTGATGAAGAGTCATTAAGTTTCCATATCTGTTTTAATTTCAAATTGCAGTTTGAATAACTTTACCACACTTTGCCATTAGCCTAGGAATTACATATTTGTGCCCTAAGTTGTGAAGCACTTAGCATGGTCTGGAACAGGAAGTTCTGATAAATAGCACTGCCATTACTGCCAATACTAAGTGTATTCAGGGCTTGCATCTATGATGCTGAGAGGGAGAGGTGGAAAATGCACTAAGATGAGTGGAAGGAAAACTGTTTTCTCACTAGAGATGGGTGTAATGGTGGGACAATTGTATTTATAATTAATAAAAAGCAAAATAAAAGCAGAAATGCTGGTTCTAGGCATCTATCTTGAACAGTGTAAGGACTAAGCATTGAAAGAACTCCTGAATGACAATCTAGATTTCTTCATGAATTATGAGGACAGAGTGGGCTTGAGGAGAGTGAGTATTAATTGGGGGGGGAGGGGGAGTTGTCTATAAGCAAGCAGATACATTTACTGACAGGGGACTGTGAATGTGCAGTAGCTTCAGTCTCAGGTGGGCATATAAAGAAAGGAGATGTCTGATTCACTGGGGCTTGAGTATTTGTCATACAGAAGAGATAGACAATCAAGTGGAGTGCCAAGGAAGAATGGTGTAGGAGAAATACTTGTCACTTAATCCTCTAATTCTTTCTCACACCTAACCTTCTTTCTTTGCTCTCATTACTTCTCAGGCACTTGTAAAATATACATGACCCCCAAGGCCTCTTCTTCACAATCTACTCTACATTGTATTACCAAGTGTATCTTTCAGTTTAGGCTTAACTTTGTGTTGAAAATTCCTTTGTGGCTACTCTTCCCCATGTTCTTTGATCCTTTCAAGAGATGCTCCTGAAAACTAAATTCCCATTCAAAGAGTTTCTAGAGAAGCATCCATCAGATGGGAAGGGAGAAATGGAATCAGTCACAAGGTGGCAGAAGAGTTCAGCCACACCCTTTACTGTCTTAAGAGGCCTCAATTTCTTCTTGAACTTGTGGGAGGGTTTGGAATTGAGTTTTCATTTGGTCTGCTGTGATTTCTGAAAATGGGGAATCAAGATTGACACCAGCTTCACTGAGCTCTCTCAGGCCAAACTCAGGTAAAGCCCCAGAAGAAGTGTCTGTAGAGACACATCTTCCAAATACACCTAAGGTAATCCAACCAATGAAAGGTGGAAATGAATGGACATAACACTATTACCTACACATTGGCTTCTGGATTGGGAAATACTACATTTTTTAAAAACAAACAACAAACAAAAACAGAGAAATGTAAGGTAGTGGTTGTGTAAAACAAATTTCTCAATGAGCCATGTAATCTGGGCAGTAGGACATGATCCTGGCCAGATCTCTATCTACCACATTTCATCTTCCTTGCCCAATTCCATACAGGTAGACCTCCTTGTAGACCTTGGATTGAGCCCCAACACCTGGGCAATTACAGGTGTAATGCCCTCTGCTAAGAATGTTCTAATTTTTCAATAAATCCCTATGGCTCAATCTCTCACTTCTTTCAGATCTCTACCCAAGTGTCATGTCTTCAGAGATGTCTTCCCTAACAATTCCCTCTTGATCTTAGTCTCTTATTTACTTTAAGCCTTGTCACCTAAAATTTTCTTATGCAGTTTTATTTGTGTTGTCTGTCTCCCCAGCATTAGATTACATGACCCACGAAGGCAGGAGGTTTGTTGGTTTCTTTCACCACTATAACCCACGTTTACAGAACAAATATTGGAACATCATACATGTTTATTCAATATTTTATTTATTGTCAAATCAAAAAATTAATGAAAGAACAAATACCAAAAAGAGAGTACATTAAAATGCTAGTGGCATTTTCCCCTGTGTAATTGTATTCCTTTTACCACTTAGAATTGTTTTTACACATTTTTCTACATTCTATACAGATTCTAGGGTCAGACCACCTCAGGTGAAAATCCCATTAAGATTATTAATTAGTTCTGTGATCAAAAGTATTAGTTAATATCTATGTGTATCAATTTCCTCATCTGTTAATATTGGTAAAAATACATACTGTCAGCTCATTGTCAGAATTACATATTAAGTGAATTATAAGTATTAGCCATTGTTCTTAACATCATCATTAACATTTTAGGTCATGCAGAATTCTATAATTTTACAGCCATATGTATGTGTGTGCGTATATATATATATATATATATATATATATAATTCTAATATATATACATAGTACACATAATGCATATTTATGGCATTCATATATATATATATATATGGCATTGTATATATATATATATTATGGCATTCTATAATTTTACCATCATATTTGAGAGAGAGAGAGAGAGCATGAGATGGGGAGAAAGGGGGAAAGAGAGAGAGAGAGAGAGAGAGAGAGAGAGAGAATCTTAAGCAGGCTCCACAACATGGGGCATGATCCCATGACCCTGGGATCATGAACTGAGATGAAATCAGGAGTAGGATGAGCCACCCAGGTGCGTGAATTTTACAGCCTTCTAAAAGTGCTATCCTTTATCCTTTTGTCTTTCCAATCTGCTGTTTGTAAAATGTTGGTTTTAGTTTTCTCACATTACCAGGCACACTGGGTAGTCAGAAAGACAGATACTACACTTTTCTTTAAAAGTAGTTCTAAATAATATGATTTTTGTCTTTCTCTGTCTAATTTCACTTAGCATAATACCCTCCAGTTCTATCCATGTAGTTGCAAATAGAAAGATTTCATTCTTTTTGATTGCTGAGTAATACTCCATTGTGCATGTGTGTGTGCGTGTGTGTGTGTGTGTGTGTGTGTGTGTGTGTATACATACATATACCACATTTTCTTTATCCATTTATCCATTGATGAACATTTGACTTCACTCATATGAGGACTTTAAGAGACAAAACAGATGAACATAAGGGAAGGGAAAGAAAAATAATATAAAAAACGGGGAGGGGGACAAAACAGAAGTGACTCATAAATATGGAGAACAAACTGAGGGTTGCTGGAGGGATTGTGGGAGGGGAGGATGTACTAAATGGGTAAGAGGCACTAAGGAATCTACTCCTGAAATCATTGTTGTACTATATGCTAACTAATTTGGATGTAAAGTTTAAAAAAAAAACTGTAAAAAAATAGTTCTAAATCACTACAGCTTTGTAATATAACTTGAAGTCCAGAATTGTGATGCCTCCAGCATTGCTGGTCTCTTCAAGATTGCTTTGGATATTCTTTTGTGGTTCCATACAAATTTTAGGATTGTTTTATCTCTCTGAAAAATTCAGTTGATACATTGATAAGGATTGCATTAAATCTGTAGATTGTTTTGAGCAATATAGATATTTTAATAATATTTTTTTCCAATCCATGAGCATGGAATGTCTTTCTATTTATTTGTGTTCTCTTCAATTTCAAAATGTATTAAAGGCCTAAATGTGACACATGAAACCATTAAAATCCTAGAGGACAACAAAGACAGTAAACTCTTTGACATCAACCATAGCAGCTTCTTTTTAGATATGTCTCCTGAGGCAAGGAAAGCAAAAGCAAAAAATAAACAATTGGGGCTTAATTAAAGTAAAAACTTCTGCACAGCAAATGAAACATTTTGAAAAACTAAAAGTCAATTTATGGAATGGGAAAAGATGTTTGCAAATGATATATCTGATCAAGGGTTAGTACCCAAAGTATATAAAGAATTTCTAAAACTCAACATTTTATTTCTTTATTTTTTAATGTTTATTTATTTTTTGAGAGAGAGAAAAAGAGCATGAGTGGGGGAGGGAGAAAGATGGAGAGAGACACAGAATGTGAAACAGGCTCCAGGCTCTGCACTGTCATCGAAGAACCCAACATGGGGCTCAAACTCAGGAACCAAGAATGGTTAGATCATGACCTGAGCTGAAGTCAGATGCTCTACCAACTGAACCACCCAAGCTCCCCTAAAACTCAACAGTTTAAAAAGTAACAATCAATTAAACAAAGATCAGAGGACATGAATAGACTTTTTTTTACAAAGACATCCAGATGGCCAATAGACACATTAAAAGACGTTCAATATCACTTATAATCAGAGGAATGCAAATTAAAACCACAATAAGATATCACTTCACACTTGTGAGAATGGCTAAAATCAACAACACAAGAAACAATAGATTTGTTGAGGATATGAAGAAAGGGGAACCCTCCTACAGTGTTGGTGAGAATGCAAACTGGTGTAGTAACTCTGGAAAACAGTATGAAGATTCTGCAAAAAGTTAAAAATAGAACTATCTTATAATCAGTCAATTGCACTACTAGGTATTTACCCAAAGAATACAAAAATACTAATTCAAAGTGATGCATGCACTCTAATGTTTATAGTAGCATTATCTAAAGTAGCCAAAGTATGCATATGTGTCGGTATGTGTGTGTGTATGTATATATACTCCTCAGCCATAGAAAAGAGTGAAATCTTGCCATTTGTAATGACATGAATGGAACTAGAGAGTATTATGCTAAGTGAAATAACTAAGTCAAAAAAGACAAATACCATATGATTTCACTCATATGTGGAATTTAAGAAACAAAGCAAAGAAGCACAGAGAAAAAAGAGAGAGGGGCAAACCAAGAAACAGACTCCTAACTATAGAAAACAAACTGTTGGTTACAGAGGGGAGGTAGGTAGGGGGATAGTTTAAACAGGTGATGTGGATTCAGGAGCTCACTTGTTATGAGCACCAGGTGTTGTTTGAAAGTATTGAAACTAAATTATACACATGAAGCTAATATTGCACTGAATGTTAACTCACTGAAATTTAAATAAAAACTTAAAAAAGAAAAAAAATTAAAAATATTTTTAGAAGTCCTATTTCTAGTAGTGCTATTTTTATTTATTTTCTATTTTTTATTTCAAAATAATTTTATACCCTCATAGAAGTTGCAAATATAGTACAAAGATTTCCAATGTATCTGTTATCCATCTTCCCCCAGTAATATAACCAAAGTACAATGAACAAAACTAGGAAATTGACATTTGTACAATACTATTAAATAAACCATAAGCCTTATTGTATTTCACTGATTTTGAAATGCATTATTTTTTTAGGGTGTGTATAGATCTGTGAAATTTATTATAGGCACAGATTTGTGTAATCATCAATATAGTCAGGATACAGAACTGGCCAACACCACCAGGAAATTTTCTCATACTACCCCTTCATAGTCACACTTTCCCACTAACCTTTGTGAATACTTATTTGTTCTCCATTGCTATAATTTTGCCACTTCTAGAATGTTATAAAGCTGGAATAATATAGTATGTAAACTTTCATTTTTTTACACTTAGTATGATGCCCTTAAGATTCATCCAAGTTACTATCTATAACAATATATAGTTCTCTTTTATTTCTGAGTAATATATTACCATCTATCCATTTACTGGTTGAAGGACATGTGGGTGGTTTCCAGCTATTGCAAAATAAAGCTGCCATAAACATTAGTGTACCCGGTTTTTTTTTTACTCTATACATACATAGAATAAGCTCCTGGGAGTGAAAAAATCAGGTCTTATGTTACCTCTATGTTTAAAGTTATACAAAACTGCCAGACCATGTGGAGTGTATACAAACTTACAAAATGTTTGAAAGTTCCAGTTGCTCCACCACACTCTTTTGGATATTGGCAGTACAGTTTTCTTTCAGCCATTCTAATATGTGTGTAGTGGTATCTCATTGTAACTATAATTCACATTTTCCTAATGGTTAATGGTATTGACAATATTTCCCTGTGCTAATTTGCATCCATGTATCCAGGTTGGTTAAGTGTCTGTTCCAAGCTTTGACTATGATCTAACTGGGTGGTTTGTTTTCATAATGTTGAATTTAGAAAGTTCTTTAATTGTTTTTGTATACCTGAAACTAATATTAAGCTGTATGTTAACTAACTGGAATTTAAATAAAAACTTAAAAAAATAGAAAGCTCTTTATTCTGAATACAAATTCTATTTTTGGATATATGTTCACAAAGACTTTACTCCAGTCTGTTGCTTGTTTGTTTGTTTGTTTGTTTGTTTTCATTGTCTTAATGGTAACTTTTGAAGAACAATATTTTTTAATTTTGATGATGTCCAGGTCATCCATTTTTCTCTTGATTATGCCTTTGGTGTCTTCATTTAACACTAGACCATGAAGTCCCCCCTCCCATGTTCCTCCCCTCTCAAGTTTTAGAGATTTACATATTACATAGAGTTCTATAATTCATTTTGAGCTAATTTTTGTATGAAATGTGAGATTTATGTTGAGGCTCTTGGGGTTTGTTTTTTTTTCCATATAAATGGCTAAATGCCCCAATATCATTTGTTGAAAAGAATATCCTTCCACTGAATTGCTCTTGTACCTTTGTCAGAAACCAGTTGGATATACTTGTGGTGAGCCTATTTTTTAGTTCTTTATTATGCTCCAATGATCTTGTGTCTATCCCCTTGCCAAATACTACACTGGTTGCTGATTTGTATAGTCAGTCTTTTTTTTTAATGTTTACATATTTTTGAGAGAGAGAGAGAGAGAGAGAGAGAGAGAGAGAGAGAATGAGCGGAGGAGGGTCAGAGAGAGAGGGAGACACAGAATCCAAAGCAGGCTCCAAGCTCTGAGCTGTCAGCACAGAGCCTGACTTGGGGCTCGAACCCACAAACTGGAGATCATAACCTGAGTTGAAGTCAGATGTTTAACCGACTCTATCACACAGGTGCCCCTATACTAAGTCTTAATACTGAGTAATTTCTTCAACTGTATTCATCTTTTACAAAATCATTTTAGCTATTCTAGTTCCATTGTTTCTCAATATAAGTTTTATGATCAAGCTTGTCTATACCTAAGAGGGTCAAACTTTTTTATAAAGTCAACCCTTTTGGGGTTTAGGACAGAATCATACCAGGCAAAATAAGTCATACAGCATAGTATTACAATATATAATAAATAATTATACGTGTTATTATTTTAATATAACATGAAAAACAGGAGTTTTCTCGAGTACATATTTTTTTAATTTCAGTTTTATGTTACATAAATTATATTAAAAAATAGTACTAGTTAACAGTGGCAATTAATAGTAATTGATAGTTGAATTAGTAAGTAATATGTGTGAGGAAATATAACAATATTTTGAATTCTGTCCTCTGATACATCAATTTATTTTAACTCTTGATTGTATAGTTAAATACTATAGGCTGTATTTTAGTTATTATTAAGATCTATAAGTATAAGAATTTCAGGATAGCATAAATTCAAAATGATGTAAGGTATTAAAATATTTAATTTGAAAATAACAATACTGTAATTATTTCTGTTCCATAAACATAAGATAAATATTTTCTATTTCTGTTTCCTTTTACAATAATATTTCCCTACAACACTGTAGCATTCATAATATACTTTATTTCTTTTATGCAGTGATAAAAATGAGTAGAGTCAAACATATATGTCACTTTGACTTGAAGCACTGCTCCTACTGAGTTCCACATCACACTAATTTCTTGTGTAAGTCCAATGTGATGACATCAAGTTAAATGTTTCCTCAGCAAAAGCTTTTGTGCAAAGAATACTTACAATTTTACTTATCATCAACAGTAGAGTTTTAGATTTGCAGGAATTAGCTTCTGGCTTTCAAAAAATATTCACTCTCAAAAAATGTCAAAAAAGTACAATGTACTTTGAATCTATAGCTTTGCTTTCATAGCTCACTGTTTGTCAATCAGATCCTTTGTGTCTATAAATTCTTCATGCAGACTATCAGCATCTAAAATGTTCATGATTTTTAAACACTCTGAAGTACATTGGATATTACCATAAGTTAACCCTCTTTCTCAGAGAAATTTTTTTCAAGACACAAGAGATAATTTGAATTTGTCAAATCAAATTTCGTTTTATTTTATTATGTTTTTGTTACAAGTTTTTTTTTATTTATTCCAGTTAATTGACATGTAGTATAATATGAGTTTCAGGACTAGAATGTAGTAATTCATCACTTAGAACACACAGTCCTCATCACAACAAGTGCTGCCTTAATATCCATCACCCAGTTAATCCATCCCCCCAACTAATTCCCTCCAAGAATCCTGCTTGCTCTCTACAGTTAAGAGTTTATTTTATGGTTTATCTCTCTCTCTTCCTCTCTTTTTTGTTTCCCTTCTCCTATGCTCATTTGTTTTGTTTCTTAATCCACACATGAGTGAAATCATATGGTATTTGTCTTTCTCTGAGTTATTTCACTTAGCATAATATATTCTCTAGCCCCATCCACATCATTGCAAATGACAAGATTTCATTTTTCTCTATGGCTGAGTAATATATGCATATATTACATATTACATATTACACACATATATGTGTATATTACATATCACACACATGTATATATTACATTACATATATGTATATATTACATATGTACATATATACATATATGTAATATATGTACATATTACATATATATGTATATATTACATATTATATTACATATGTATATATTACATCAGTAATATTCCATTGTGTACATATCTTTATATATATCACATGTTTATCCACTCATCAGTCAATGGACATTTGGGCTCTTTCCATCATTTAGCTATTTTTGATAATGCTGCTATAAACATTTGGGATGCATGTATCCCTTCAAATAGGTATTTTTGTATCCTTTGGGTAAATACTTAGTAGTGCAATTGCTGGGTCATAAGGTAGTTCTATTTTTCACTTTGGTGGAACCCCTGTACTGTTCTCCAGAGTGACTGCACAAGTTTCCATTACAACGAACAGTGTAAGAGGTTCCCCTTTCTCCACATCCTCATCAACATCTGTTATTTTCTGTGTTGTTAATTTTACCCATTCTGACAGGTGTGAGGTGGTATCTCATTGTGGTTTGATATGTATTTCCCTGATAACGAGTGATGCTGAGCATCTTTTCATGTGTCTGTTAGCAATCTGTATGTCTTCTTGGGAAAATGTATGCTCATGTCTTCTGCCCATTTCTTAAGTTAATTATTGTTTTGTTTTGTTTTGTCTTGGTGTTGAGTTTGATAAGTTCTTTACATATTTTGGATACTAACCCTGTATCAGATATGTTATTTACAAATATCGTCTCCCATTCCAGGGGTTGCCTTTTAATATTGTTGATTGTTTCCTTCACTGTGCAGAATTTTTTTTTAACTTGATGAAGTCCCAATAGTTCATTTTTGCTTTTGTTTCCCTTGAAATCAAATTTTAATACTAAATAATTTACAATTAAAAAATAAACTGAGGGGTGCTTGGGTGGTTCAGTCAGTTGAGCCTCCAACTACAGCTCAGGTCATGATCTCACAGTTTGTGAATTCAAGCCCCATGTTGGGTTCTGTGCTGACAGCTCAGTGCCTTGAGCATGCTTCAGATTCTGTGTCTCCCTCCGCCCCTCCCCCACTCATGCTCTCTCTCCCTCTCTCATTCTCTCGGTCTTAAAAATAATAAACATTAAAAATGTTTAAAAATAAATTTATAAAGTCCTGTTTAACTTGGTTTTCCTTTCTTTTTTGGTGCCAATTTTAAATACAGTTTTATTTAAGACATTTCGTTTTCTATTGTTTATGAAGTGCAATGTTATTTCCTTTTATTGTGCATATATTTCATACTGAAGTGTGGAACACTTCATGAAATTTCATATTCAAACATTCAAGAATGCCCAGTTTTATAGCAGCTTAACTCTATGACTATCTTCTTTTTTTAAGTTTTATTTATTTATTTTGAGAGAGAGACAGGGAGAGAACACGAGTGCTTGCATGAGCAGGGGAGGGGCAGGGAGAGAGGGAATTACAACCAGGCTCCATGCTGTCAGTATGGAGACTGATGTGGGGCTTAATCCCACAACTGTGAGATCATGATCTGAGCCAAAACCAAGAGTTGGACACAATAGACTGAGCAACACAGGTGCCCCTCTATGGCTATCTTCTTTTGATGAACTTTAGAAAAAATTAAGGGGAGCCTGGGTGCTCAGTCAGATAGGTGTCCAATTCTTGATTTTGGCTCAGGCCATGATCTTATGGTTTACAAGTTCAAGCCCCACAATGGGCTCCATGTTGAGTGTGGAGCCTGCTTGGGATTCTTTCTCTCTCTCCCTCTCTCTTTGCCCCTCACCCACTTGTGCTGTCTCTGACTCTCAAAGTAAATGAATAAACATTAAAAAATTAAAAAATAAAAAAAGATAAATAAATAAATAAATAAATAAATAATTTAAGATCTAATACAATATTATACTCTCCCCCAATATACAAATATTTGTGTTGTAACATTTTTTGTTTCAACCAAAACATACCATCAGATAACGCGTGTGCAGTCAGTTCATCTTTTTCTATGCTCCATCTGGCCTCTTCAAAGATCCACAGTTCTGGGGAGGGGAATGTCTCTATGTTTCTAGTTTATTATCCTTTTGTGCATTCTCATCCTCAATATAGACATCCCCAAACTAGACATTCTTCTCCTATACTTTGAAAATATGGTTTAAAAGGCAGGCCAACATTTGGATATATTTTCTATGGCCAGAAACAGTGATATACAACTTGTAGGCATTTTTCTAATTTTATTTCTTTCCATTTATATAAAGCCTACAAAATCATTAGTGTTTCTGCATGTTTTTAGAAAACTGAAAAGTGTCCAAAAACTTTCGTTATGAAAGCCTCAAAATCATAGGTACGCATATCATACCCTATTTTTGCACTGTGTAAAATGTATGTTTTACATTAAGAAAGTAAGATCTTTTCATTTTTTTGGCAAGAAGGTCATAGACTGAGTGGAATTTGTCAGTTATACATTTGCACTGTCTGCCAGATATGCAGACGGATGAGCAAAATGTAGTTTGGATCTCAACAAGATTATCAATAATCTCTATGATTTAATCACATATTTCATAAAAACAAAGACAATAATTTGAAGGTCTAATTTACAATTAAAAATGCTTAAGAGATGGGGTGAACTTTGTGTTGTTGTTATCCTGATTCAATGCATTACACGTTATACTCTATAAAGCATGATTGATGGTAAGACCTTGTAGAAACAGCCCTACAAAGTAAGAGGCTGATACATTCCTTATTGGAATTTCCTCTTTTGTTTGCCCATATGACATTTTAGCTGCAACTTACATATCAGGGAATGTAATTTTACTCAGTTTCAGGAGACAATCAAGAAAATGACACAATTATGCATGTTTTTTGTGTGATGAACCCACAGTTATACGGTGGCTGTTATTTTCAATTGAGAATTGAAGTCTTTCTAGGAATTTTTAGAACAAAAAAAAAAGAAGTTTTTAATCCATTTGAAAGTACTGGTTTGCCTCATCCCCAATTTGTAAGATTCAATACAGAGGGAAGGCAATGTGAAAATACAGGGAGAAGACTGCTATCTACATGCCAAAGAAAGAGACATGAAACACCTTTTCCTGAAGGACCTCAGAAAGAAGAAACCCTGCTGACAGCTTGATTTCAGATTTTCACCCTTTGGAACTACTGTGAGACAATGCAATGTTGTTTAAGCCACCCAGTCTATAATATTTTGTTATAAAAGCCCCAGCAAACTAATACAGATAACATCATCTTCTCTACCATATCCAGCCCCAAATTATTTTCTGTATATCACACATTATGCTTTCTTTTTTTTAAATTTTTTAATTTACCATTCAATCTAGTTGTATGTGTCCTTCATATGTCATTAAATTAACACAATAACTTACCCTTCTCTTCAGTGAAATCTGGGACATGCTGACTTTGATATTACAATTGTTCTTATTTTCACTATCTGAATTCTTAGAAAATATGACCACAGTGTTCATAAAGTTAAATACTGAACTGTAATACATACAAAGTAGAGCCCTAAATCAACAAGTAAAGTCAAATCCAGACTAGTGCTCATGATTACAAAATGCTTAAGTAGCATATTTAAATCACATCAGTTTAATATTGGTGCAATAATAGATCATCCATTGCTGTGTGCTATAAATCAAGGTTGCCGACATCAGTGGTCAGGGGAAAATAAACAATGACAAAAACCATGAAAAGTAGATAATGCATGCTGTACACATTTAAAACGCATTCAGCTCCTATTTGGGGGCTGCCATATGGATTCTATAGGGTTTCCATTCCCCCACCTCCAATCTTTTTTACTCATAGCCCAAAGCTGGGATTTATCTCATCCCATGAAGGAGCTTCTTGGGAAGTGAAATTTTTAGTGCCCAAACTAAGAAAATCCTAGGCAAACTGCTGGGATTCTGAATGAAATTGTATTTACTCTATAGAACAATTTTATCTAGTTACTATGTGATGTCTTCTGATCTTATGAACATAATGTTCCTCTACATTTACTTAGGTCTTTGATTTTTTTATCAATACCTTTATTTTCTTTTTTAAAAGGTTTTATTCAAATTCCAGTTTAATGTACAATGTAATATTGGTTTCAGGTGTACAATATAGTGATTAAACACTTATATACATCACCTGGTGCTCATCACAAGTACACTCCTTCATTCCAATCATCTATTTAAACCATCCCTTCACCCATCTCCCCTCTGGTAACCATCAGTTTCTTTCCTATAATTAAGAGTCTGTTTCTTGGGGTGCCTGGGTGGCTCAATAAGTTGAGTGTCCAACTTTGGCTCAGGTCATGATCTCACAGCTTGTGAGTTTCAGCCCCACATTAGGCTCTGTGCTGAGAGCTCAGAGCCTGGAGCCTGCTTCAGATTCCATGTTCCTCTCTCATTCTGCCCCTCCCCTGCTCATTCTCTGTCTCTGTCTCTGTTTCTTGTCTCTGTCTCTCTCTCTCAAGAATAAATAAAATATTTAATAGAGACTGTTTCTTGGTTTGTCACACTCTCTTTCTCTCTTTGGTTTTTGCTCATTCATTTTGTTTCTTAAATCACACATATGAGTGAAATAATATGGTATTTGCCTTTCTCTGACTCACTTGGCGTGGCATAATACTCTCTAGCTTCATCCATGTCATTGCAAATGGCAAGATTTCATTCTTTTTGATGGCTGAGTAATATTCCACTATATATATGGAAATATATATATATATAGTTTATAGTATATATAGTTATAGTATATACTATATATATACTATAACTATATACTATGTATATATAGTTATATATATAGTTATAGTATATATAGTATATATAGTTATAGTATATATACTATAGTATATATAGTTATAGTGTATATATATATATATATATATATATATATATAGTTTGGCTATGGCAGGTGATTCTGCTATAAATATCAGGGTGCCTATATCCATTTGAATTAGTATTTTTGTATTCTTTGGGTAAATACCTAGTACTACAATTGCTAGATCGTAGGGTAATTCTATTTTTAAGTTTTTGCATAAACTCCATACTGTTATGTTTCAATATACAGACCCTATGCATGTTGTGTTGGATTCACACCTATTTTTGAGCTCTTGTAAACACACTGAGTTCTAAAGTTTGGCTTCTAATTGTTAATAGCTAGTATTTACAAATATAGTTGTGTGTTGACCTTGTGTTTTGTCACCTTGCTAAAATCACCTATTAATTTTGGAATTTTTTTTGGTTTTGGTTTTCGTAGATTATTTTATAGATTATGTAGCCAATTATGCACCCTGCAAATAGGAATAGTTTTATATCTTCATTGTCAATTTGTAACTGTTTGCTTTCCTTTCTCATTATATTCAACTTCCCAGGACTTTCACTAGCAACTTGAAAAGGAGTAGGAAGAGTGGACATCCTACCCTTATACCTAAACTTTGAAAGAAGCATTCAGTCTTTTGTCATTGAACATAAAGTAATGTTAACTGTACTTCAGGTGTGTGTTTTTTTTAGATGCTGTCTATCAAGTTGATTAATTTCTATGCATACTTTGCTGATAATCTTTATCATGAATGGGAGTTAAATTTTGTCAAATGCTTTTTTCTGCATGAGTTAATATGATCATGTGATTTTTATTCTTAAGACTGCTAATATGGTGAATTATGATGATTCATTTTTAATATTGAATCAACCTCACATTCCTGGAATAAATAAGAAATTTAGCAGTAGTGTATTTTTAATATATATGTTGGTAAATTAAATTTGCTAATATCTGCAAGAATCTGCCAGGACAGATGCTCCTGGAAATACTTCAGTCTTCCCATTCTCTAGAGAAATTCTGCAAGTTTCTCTCTCTTCACTTACCTTCTCTGTCTCAAAAATGTACTTTCCCTGCCACTCCTCAGAGAAAATAGAGCACCATTAACCTCCTGTCACAAACACAAATGTGCATACATATAATCAGTTGTTTTATCCTTTTCTCTCATCCCTACAGAGAATATATTCCTAATTCTGTTTAAGGATAGTAACTCTACTTAAGTTGTAGATCTGACCACTTCCTCAACACTAGCTTCCCACCAGTTGAATATGTTCAAGTTGTTGATACTTTCATGCTGTTCAATTCTTAAATTACTGAAATCTGTCTTCTGTTAACAAGTATTCCATTTAAGTTGTTCTTATCTAGAGGAAAATGACCTATGCATTAGTAACGTCAGTGGGCATCATCAGTTATCATACTATTTTACACTTCAAGTAAGTCCAACACTATTGATCATATCCCCATTACCTTGGTATTTTTAAAACAATATTCTGTAGGTCTTGCTTTATTCCTAATATATCTACTATTCATTTACTTTATTTGAGATGTCTATTTGTCCATTTCATATTTTCTCTCTTCAATGTTCTACCCTGCATCTCTTCTGTCTCCTCCAAGGTTCCCAAACTTCTATGCCTTTAAAAACTAGCATAGGACATAAACTTGAGGATAGCTATGTTAGTGTCTGGCAGTGAGCTGAATCACTATTCAGCTATTAGGTATCCTGCCTAAAATGCTCAGGCAAGGCACAGCTTACCTTTCAAAGTCCATGCAATCCCTCTAAGCATTCGTGTTCATGGATTTATGAAATTCTAATCTACATTTTCACTTCTTCTCTTGTGAATTTCTCTCTAGTCAAATGGATGTCTCTGCTTAGATACCTCACATTCACCTCAAACTCAACATGTCTAAAACCGAAATTAGCATCTCTCTACACAAACCTTGTTTTAAATAAATGTTTATTTATTTATTTTTGAGAGAGAGAGAACATGTGAGGAGGTAAGGGGCAGAAAGAGAGGGAGACACAGAATCCCATGCAGTCTCCATGCTGTTAACACAGAGACCAATGTGGAGCTCAAAATCAGAAACCATGAGATCACGACCTGAGCCAAAATCAAAAGTCATACACTTCACCAAAAGTGCCACCCAACTGCCCCTAAAACTGCTTTTCTTTTGCTCCCAAACTCAATAACAGGCATTACTCAAACTGCTGTGTATGCAAGAAACCTGGCCATACTCCTTGACTCCTCTCTATCCTCAGTTCTAGCATTTAATCTATCACCATTTTTGTTAACTTTATGTCCAAATATTTATCATTTTTTTCCCATTAATATCCATGCTCACTACTTATTTGTTGGTTAAGATCCCCATTATCTCTCATCCAAGCTGATGCACAACACTCTATATTTCTCTGAACTTAATCTTCTTTATCTCATTTCTAATAGGCAGTGATCCTGCTAATGCAATCCCTCCTTCAAATGCTTATGCTATCTCAACAGCATTTGATGTCATTAACCAACTCCTCCAGCTCATAATACTATTTTAATTTCTATGATCCAACACTATGGTAGTTTATTTTTCTCTCATCTACTCTTTTGCGTCACTTCACCAGATCTTTCTTCAACCATAGACATGGAAAAACTTTAATTTCCTAGTAGATTTTACACATTTATTTACTCTTATACTTACCATCTGGACAAATGGATTGCTTTAATGTAGTGCTATGATTCATTATTTTAAGTTAAGCATCTTGATTAATTTTTACCTCATAAATTTCTTAGAATTTTTCATAGAGTCCTAATACATAAACTTTTTATTACTTTTACCCCTGTTCTTTCCCTCCTCTTCCATGTCTAATTAAATAACACTTCCTTACCTTCCCATTCTCCATTCCTCAACAAAATCCAAAACACATATACTCTGTCTTTTTTTACATCATCCCCATCTCTTACCAGACCACAATCTCAATCTTTTTCCCTCTCAAATCATTATGAATATAATAGAGGAGTAATTTAGGGGAACCTGGGTGGCTCAGTCAGTTAAGTGTCCAACTTCAGCTGAGGTCACCATCTTATGGTTGGTGAGTTCAAACCCCATGTCAGGCTCAGTGCTGATGCTCAGAACCTGGAGCCTGTTTTGGATTTTGTGTCTCCCTCTTTCTGTCCCCCCCCCCCCACTAGCACTCTGTTTCTTTTGTTTTTTAATTTCATTTTTTATTTTTTAAAATTTACATCCAAATTAGTTAGCATATAGTGAAACAATGATATCAGGAGTAGATTCCTTAGTGCCTCTTACCCATTTAGCCCATACTCCCTCGCAGTAACCCTGTTTGTTCTCCATATTTATGAGTCTCTTCTGTTTTGTTCCCCTCCCTGTTTTTATATTATTTTTGTTTCCCTTCCTTTATGTTCATCTGTTTTGTCTCTTAAAATCCTCATATGAGTGAAGTTATATGAGTTTTGTCTTTCTCTGACTGACTAATTTCACTTAGCATAATACCCTCCAGTTCCATCCACGTAGCTGCAAATGGCAAGATTTCATTCTTTTTGATTGCTCAGTAATACTCCAGTGTGTGTGTGTGTGTGTGTGTGTGTGTGTGTGTATGTATATATATGTACATATATATGTATATATATATGTGATATATATATATATATATATATATATATATATATATATATCACATCTTCTTTATCCACTCATCCATCGATGGACATTTGGGCTCTTTCCATACTTTGGCTATTGTTGATAGTGCTGCTATAAACATGGGGGTGCATGTGTCCCTTCAAAATAGCACATCTGTATCCCTTGGATAAATGCTTAGTAGTGCAATTGCTGGGTCATAGGGTAATTATATTTTTAGTTTTTTGAGGAACCTCCATCCTGTTTTCCAGAGTGGCTGCATCAGCTTGCATTCCCACCAACAATGCAAAAGGGATCCTCTTTCTCTGCATCCTTGCCAACACCTATTGTTGCCTGAGTTGCTATGTTAGCCATTCTGACAGGTTTAAGGTGATATCTCATTGTGGTTTTGATTTGTATTTCACTGAAGATGAGTGACATTGAACATTTTTTCATGTGTCAGTTGGCCATCTGGATGTCTTCTTTGGAGAAATGTCTATTCATGTCTTTTGCCCATTTCTTCACTGGATTATTTGTTTTTTGGGTGTTGAGTTTGATAAGTTCTTTGTAGATTTGGATACTAATCCTTTATCTGATATGTCATTTGCAAATATCTTCTCCCATTCTGTCTGTTGCTGTTTAGTTTTGCTGATGGTTTCCTTCACTGTGCAGAAGCTTTTTATTTTGATGAGGTCCCAGTAGTTCATTTTTGCTTTTGTTTCTCTTTCCTCCGGAGATGTGTTGAGTAAGAAGCTGCTGCAGCCAAGATCAAAGTGTTTTTTGCCTGCTTTCTCCTCGAGGATTTTGATGGCTTCCTGTCTTATTGAGGTCTTTCATCCATTTGGAGTTTATTTTTGTGTATGGTGTAAAAAAGTGGTCCAGGTTCATTCTTCTGATGTCGCTGTCCAGTTTTCCCAGCACCACTTGCTGAAGAGACTGTCTTTATTCCATTGGATATTCATTGCTGCTTTGCCAAAGAATAGTTGATCACACATTTGTGGGTCCATTTATGGGTTATCTATTCTGTTCCATTGATCTGAGTGTCTGTTCTTGTGCCAGTACCATACTGTCTTGATGATTACAGCTTTGTAGTATAGCTTGAAGTCTGGGATTGTGATGCTTCCTGCTTTGGTTTTCTTTTTCAAGATTGCTTTGTCTATTCGGGGTCTTTCTGGTTCCATACAAATTTTATAATTATTTTTTCTAGCTCTGTGAAGAATGCTGGTGTTACTTTGATAGGGACTGCATTGAATATGTAGATTGCTTTGGATAGTATCGATATGTTAACAATATTTGTTCTTCCTATCCAGGAGCATGGAATCTTTTTCTATTTCTTTGTGTCTTCTTCAATTTCTTTTATAAGCTTTCTATAGTTTTCTGTGTATAGATTTTCATCTCTTTGGCTAGAATTATTCCTAGGTATTTTATGGTTTTTAGTGCAACTGTGAATGGGGTCTATTCCTTGATTTCTTATTGTTGGTGTATAGGAATGCAACCGATTTCTGTGCATTGATTTTATATCCTGCAACTTTGATGAATTCATAAATCCGTTCTAGCAGTTTTTTTGGTGGACTCTTTAAGGTTTTCCATATATAGTATCATGTCATCTGCAAAGAGTGAAAGTTTGACCTCCTCCTGGCCAATTTGGATGCCTTTTATTTCTTTGTGTTGTCTGATTGCAGAGGCTAAGACTTCCAATACTATGTTGAATAATAGTGGCAAGAGTGGACATACCTGTCTTGTTTCTGATCTTAGGGGAAAAGCTATTAGTTTTCCCCATTGAGGATGATATTAGAGATGGGTCATTCATATATGGCTTTTATGATCTCGAGGTATGCCCCTTCTATCCCTACTTGAAGGATTTTATCAAGGAAGGATTCTGTATTTTGTCAAGTGCTTTATCTGAATCTCTTGAGAGGATCATATGGTTCTTGTCCTTTCTTTTATTGATGTGATGATGAATCACGTTGTTTTGTGGATATTGAACCAGCCCTGCATCCCAGGTAGAAATCCCACTTGGTTATGGTGAATAATTTTTTTAATGTATTGTTGGAACTGGTTGGCTAATATCTTGTTGACTATTTTCACATCCATGTTCATCAGGGAAATTGGTCTATAGTTCTCCTTTTTAGTGGGGTCTCTGTCTGGTTTTGGAATCAAGGTCATGCTGGCTTCATAGAAAGAGTTTGGAAGTTTTCCTTCCATTTCTATTTTTGGCACAGCTTCAAGAAAATAGGTGTTAACTCTTCCTTAAATGTTTGGTAGAATTCCCCCTGGAAAGCCATCTGGCCCTGTACTCTTGTTTTTTGGCAGATTTTTGATTCCTAATTTGATTTCCTTACTGGTTATGGGTCTGTTCAAATTTTCTATTTCTTCCTGTTTCAGTTTTGGTAGTGTATATGTTTCTAGGAATTTGTCCATTTCTTCAAGATTGCCCATTTTATTGGCATATAATTGCTCAGGATATTCTCTTATTATTGTTTTTATTTCTGTTGTGTTGGTTGTGATCTCTCCTCTTTCATTCTTTATTTTATTTATTTGGGTCTTTTCCTTTTTCTTTTTGATCAGACTGGCTAGTGGTTTATCAATTTTGTTAATTCTTTCAAAGAACCATCTTCTGGTTTCATTGATCTGTCCTACTGTTTTGTTTTGTTTGGTTTGGTTTGGTTTGGTTTGGTTTGGTTTCGATAGCATTTATTTCTGCTCTAATCTTTATTATTTCCTGTCTTCTGCTGGTTTTGGGTGGGACTCTATTTCTGTCTCTCTCTCTCTCTTTCATATGTAAATAAACATTACAAAAATTAAAAAAATAATTAAAATAGTATTTTAAAAGTGTAATGTCAATCAAACCAGTCTCAAACTCATTAGTGATTTCCGTTTGCTCTTTAATACAGTTTGTTTGCTTATCATTGCCTACAAAGGCTGGCCTGATGCTCTACTCACTTCCTAATTACACACCTTTCTTTTTTATCCACTGGAATGAATATGCATTATCATTGTTAGCGTGATGTTTCAATTCAATAACAATGTGAACTTAAAAATAATAAGCTGACTTAAATATACTATTTTCTGAGATAACCAAAAACAAACAAACAAAGTAGTTCAAGCCTTGGGACCAAAATCTCTAGTCCTCTTACCACTGACAGTTGCCAAGATCTAAGTGAAATTCTCATCTCCACGTTCTGATTACCTAGTGCTGAATTAAGTTCCCATGTCTCATTAAATACTATCACAAGGATATAGGATTACTCTGCTTTTCATATATAATAAATTCTCTGTCATGGTCAGTATTACCCAGTATGAGTACCAAACACACAATGGGGCAAGAGGAGAAAAAAAAAACACTTGGAATTTATACCACTTAGGGATATTTGAGCTGCATGAAGCAAAACAACAACAAACAAACAAAAACCTCAAATCTTCAAGGCTGTAGCTTAAAGAAATAGGTTGTTTTATATAAATACATTCCAAGAAATACAGTGGTCTCAAAAAATTAGAAATAGAAGTACCATAGGATCCAGCAATTCCATTTCTGGGTATATATCCAAAGGAAATGAAAGTAAAGCCTCAAAGAAATATCTGCACTCCCATGTTTAGTGTAGCAAAGAAATGGAAACAACCCAAGTATCCATCAATGGGTAAATGGATAAAGAAGACACAGACACACAAACACACGTGCACACACAAATATTATTTAGTAATGAGAAAGAAGGAAATCCTGTCATCTGCAAAACATGAATGAAACTTGAAGGCATTATGCTAAGTGGAGTAAGTCAGACAAAGAAAGACAAATATTCTATGACATGTCTTTTAGGTTGAAAAAACCCACACTCATTGAAATGGAAAGTATAATAGTGGTTACTAGAGGCTGGGGTGGGTATGGGGAGTTATGGAGAGATGTTAGTCAAAACTTCCAGTTATAAGATAAATAAGTTCTGTGATCTAATGTAGTATGGTAATTATAATTAATAATAGTTGAAAGTTGCTAAAAGTAGATCTTAAATATTCTCATCACAAAAAAGAAATGGTAATTATGTGATATGATGGAGGTCTTAGCTGGCTAATATTATGGTGATAATCATTTTTCAATATATAATGTATCAAATCAACATATTGTACATCTTTAACTTACACAATGATATGTCAATTATATCTCAGTAAAGGTGAGAAAAAAATTCTGCCTTTTTATAGGTAGCTATCAATATGTTTTTAGTGGTTTGAAGATGTCAGACTCCACATCTCTGTGATTCTTTTAGCTTTTATCATACTTGTCGTTACAGAAGCTTTAACAGATCTTCTAAGTTCTTAGAATAGTAAAATCATGTAGGAAAGGAAAGCACAAATAGGTTTCTCCTTACATATTTTGACTAGAACATAACTGAAAGGCTATAAATCAAATATCTTGTGCTGCCTCAGTTATCTCAACAGATCAGAAAAGAGTTTTGGATATTGTGTGTTGGTCAGTTCATCATATTAAATGCTATATATGCTGGCAGAGGCAACCATAAAATCCACATAAGTAACTATGGAACTTCAAATATGTTATTTTTCTAACTGGGATCATGTTCCTTCTACTCTTTGTAGATATTTCCTAATCCTTCAAGTATCCACTTAAATTTCACTTAAAAGTCTTTCCTGACTACTTTATTTTAGACAATCTCCTCCACCATTCCTTATCACAAGTCATTTGTTTCATTATCTTATCCTAGTCACAATCTCCTCCACCATTCCTTATCACAAGTCATTTGTTTCATTATCTTATCCTAATGTAATTTGTATTTAATGGTTCATTTGTTCGTTTACATTCACATTATACTCTATCAACACTATGAATTTATCATTGAACTCCTTCATGCCAGGGCCGTTTTTGTCTAGTTCATTAATATATACCAAGTGTCCAATACAATATGGCTATATAGTAGAAGCTAAGAGTCTCTATTACATAAATATATAAGCAAATGAACTTATACATCAATTAGCAAAAGATATATATATATACATATATATACACATATATATATACATACACACACACACACATATATATATATACACACACACACACACACACACACACATATATGTATGTGTGTGTGTGTATGTGTGTATACATAATAGGTTGTTACTAAGAAAACAGGAGGAACTCTTAAGATATGAGAAAATACGCAACATAGTTAAGGGCTCCAGACTGCTCAGTAGGTGAAAAAATAATAATGAGGCAAATTAAGAGATGCAGAAGGATGTTTTGATTAGCAATCAGAAAAATAAAAGGAGATGCATAATCAAAATAAGGACATCTTTCAGCATAGTTCCTTCTTCCTTCTCAGTTTGTTGGACCTTTGTATGATGGAAATTAGTCATGTCTTTGATGACATTGACTATCTCAAGTATGGTAATTTTTTTTTCTCTTTGTCCAATATTCTAGTCTCTAGCTTGTTTTGAAACTTACTTCCCATCTCCTTTTTAGGGAATTTTCAGCAACTTTTATAGTCTTCTATGCTTGTGTGTGTGTTCACACAGCAACTCCCTGGTCATAAAGAAACCCCCGTCTAATATATACCTTTACCACACCACTTTTATGTGGCTAATTCCTTCTTTTCCTATAGATGTAAATTTATGTGTCACTTGTCTGGGAAAATATGCGTTGGGTGCATTTGTTCAGGCCTCTTTAACTTCTGTGCTTCTCCAAAAGTGGCACTCACTGCACGGAAGTGTAATTCTTATTATTCATCTATTCCTTTCAATAGACTGAATGCTACAAGCACAGGGCAATGTCTAGTCTGTTCATTATTGCATCCCTAACTCCTTGCACAGAATCTGCAACATATTAGGTGTTCAGTATATATTCCAAATTAATGAATAAAAGAAGAAAACATTTAGTTATTTATGCAGCTATAGCAGGGCTTAAAAATGTCAATTTCTACTCACTCTTGCTAGTACAGAATATTGACTTTTATTATATCTGATCAATTAGCATAAAAACAGTATCTTTTTTTAAACTTTAAATCAGTTTATTGAAACAGTAACACAAAACACTTGTCTCCCTGACACCCTCACCTCCTCACCCAATCTGGATCTTTCTCCCTTCTTCTCCTGTTAGAATGAGCTGTTTAGTGAAAACAGAAAAGGGCAGGCCACTTGTACACCCACAGTCCCACCCCTAAATCCTATGGAGCAGGATCTCAGACACTACTCAGAACCAGTTGAGAGAGGAAGGGAAGTCAGCACTATACTCAGGCTGGAAGAGGCATCTAGTTCCCAAGAACAGATTCTCATACAAACCCCTGGCCATGAGTTGCTATTCCTCTTCCTCTCTGCTCTTTATGACCCTAGGAAGGAGACACCTTGGGGCCTGGGCCTGCATCCAGGAATAAGAACTCTTGGTTGTGATTTACAAATTGGAAGTTTGGCTAGTGTTTTAAGGCCAAGGCATCCCAAAGAAAGCCCTGGTGGTGGGAGTGAACTTCAAAGCCCCTATTTAAAATGCATTGATAGCATTAAACAGATAAAGCCAGTCTAACCAAATGCCAGAATAACACTAAGCTGTAAAAAAGGAAGGGGACAGACTTGGTTTCTCCAGACCAGACAAAAATGCACACCGAGGAGCCTAGGCGGAGTATAGAAAAACTCAAGTATAGAAAACATAGCCCAGGGGCTGAAAAGCCTATATTCAGGAGTCCCTGGGTTGACAGGAAGAAAAGAAAATATGCAAGTCTTAAAAACCAAAATAAGGAAGCCCAACAGCAGGGGAATCTGAACTTGACAGTCCTACCCACAAATCCTCCAGTCTTTGCCTCTGGATCCAGACAGTCCCTCCCCCTCTAGGCAATGTACTCCCCTAGGATAGATAGAGCACATCACACAGTGCAGTTTAAAAAGCTTCTAATGCCAGTTCATAAACATTTTAATTTACTATTGGTGATTACATATGAAGAATATATTTATATTGTTCTTTTTGGGAAAACAATTTCAACTAGTCAACTCAGAGAACACAATAGGCAACCCTCACTCTGAGCCCCTCAATGTCCTTCCCTAGACATCATGAAACCCCCTCCATTGTCCCAGGGCTGCCTAATTTTTTCTCTCCTCCAACTGTGGCTCTTGGGAAAAACATCCTCTATGGCCATTAATCCTCATCAGACAAGTTCTGGTCCAGGGGTAAACCATGAACATCACATATGGCCCAGAGAGAACTCAGGAATGGTCTGGATGCACAATCTCAAAGCCCTGAAGGTCTTCAGGAGTGGACTCTGTCTTCCTGGCCCTTCCTGAAGCACATGAAGACATAGTTCATTTTCACCTTCTCTTCAGAAAACTCTGGCAGTGCTAACAATCCTTCTTTGCTCCCATCAGCTGAGAATCTATTTGGGATTTTTACAAACAGGCTCTTGACGGACAGGGCTGCATCTCAGGAAGACTTTCACCTAGGTGACCTCATACTGGAAGTGGACGATGCGAGGTTTTCCATGGGTCACATGGTGCTTCTCGTCCTTATACATTATAGCTCAGAGAGAAGTATCCTTACCTCCCCTTCACCCACTGGGATCTTTGACAGTGGCTGAGGGGCATCAGGAGTACCACAGAGGCCCTGGAACAATGTGCCTGTGGCACTGGAGCTGTGGACAGTTACTCAAAGGCAGAATACTACTGTCCTGGGTGTTTATCATCCTCGGTGGTTCTGCTCAGGGTGGGAGTTGGTGGCTGCATAGAGTGGGTAGGTGGATGAGACGGTGGGTGTAGGTTCACACAGTCTTGGGTTCTGGGCGATCTCTGCACACTAAGTCCCTGTCAGGCCCTGGCCCAGAGTCATCCTTCTGCCACAGTGAATACCTTTCTCCAACTCAAACACTATCTTGATTTAAGAAGTGTGGGTGATTTTTGTTTTCTTTTTCATTTTTGCACTTAACTATGTGTTGCCTTTGGAACACTAAATTGTTTGTGTCTTTTGCTCATCTTCCTAGTAAGAAGTTATTTATTTGCTCTGTTTCTCCTAAAGACAAATGAACAAGAACCAAAAAAAAACTGCCTCATACCTGTTAGAATGGCTATTATCAAAAAGACAAGAAATAAGCATTGATGAGGATGTGGAGAAAAGAGAACACTTGTGTACTGTTGGGGGAAATATAAACCAACGCAGTAGTATGAAGGTTCCTCAAAAAATTAAAAATAGAACTACCATGAGATCCAGGAATTCCACTTCTGGGCATTTATCCAAAGGAAACAAAATCATTACCTGAAAATATATTTGAAACCTCATGTTCATTTCAACATTATCTATAATGGCCAAGACATGGAAACAACTTAAATGTCCATCAGTTGAAGAATAAAGAAAATGTAATATATAAATATATATGAATATTCAGCCATAAAAAGGAAGGAAATCCTGCCAGTTTCAACATGGATGAAACTTGAGAGCATTATGTTAAGTGAAGTAAGTCTGACAGATAAATGTCACATGATGTCGCTTAAAACTGAATCTTTTTTTAAGATTTAAAAAAATTTTAAGTAATCTCTTCACCCAACGTGGGGCTTGAACTTAGAACCCCAAGATCAAGAGTCTCATGTTTTGATGACTGAGCCATCTAGACACCCCATAAGTGGAATCTTAGAAATAAAATGAAACATAGATACAAAGAATTAATGGTTGTCAGAGATGGTGATTGAGGGGTGAGATGAGATGAGTACAGGTGGTCGAAAAGTACATACTTCCAGTTATGAGAACTGGGGATGTAATTTGAAGCCTGGTGACTATAGTTAACAGTACTGTATTGCACATTTGAAAGTTGCTAGGAGAGCGGATTTTTAAAAGTTCTCAACATCATGAGATGTTGTCACCATCTGTCACCATACAATATCATTACAATGTTATTGACTATATTCCCTATGCTGTTCACCTTATCATAGTGAACATTGAGTAATGTATAGAATTGTTGAATCACTGTGTTGTACACCTAAAACTAACATATCACTGCATGTCAATTATAATTCAATAATAAAAATTTACAAAATAAAAACATCCCTAAAAAAGTTCTCATCACACGAAAAAAAATGTAACAATGTGCGGTGATGGTTGTTAACTAATTGCAATCATTTCAAAATATATACATAAATCAAATCATTATGTTTTTTACCTAAAACTAATAGAATAGTATATGTCAATTGTGTATCAACAAAAAATAAAATTAATAAATAAAATCCTGCTAGAAAACAAATTTCTTAGTTTATTTAAAGAACTGACTCTTTAGGCACCTTGGTGACTAGGTTGCTTCTGACTTCAGCTCAGGTCATGATCTTGCGGTCTGTGAGTTTGAGCCCTGTGTCAGGCTCTGTGTTGACAGTCCACAGCCTTGAGCTGCTTCGGATTCTGTGTTTCCCTCTCTACCACTCCCCTGCTCATGCTCTGTCTCTCCCTCTCAAAAATAAATATTTAATTTTTTTAACTAAAGAACTGACTCTTTAAAAAGTTCTTGTTTACACTATTTTTTTTTCTGAAAAAATTTTCTCTAATTTCAACTTGTCCATATTCCATCTACTTTAGAGTAGTTGACCATTATTTTCTGTGTTTGGTTTTGTTTCACTGTGTGATGGAGTAGGTCTATTATAATGTTTTCAGTTTCTTAAGTCATACAAGTATTTATCAGCACATACATATGCCATGCCAGTCCCTACGTTAAACATCAAGGAATTGATAAAAATGACAGATACAGTTTTTATTTTTAAGTATGTAACAATCCATGAAGAGAGAAAGAAACTAAAAATATTTATAAACAGCCTGTGTACATTGTGTGAACAGTCTGGGATGCTGCTGTAACACTGGGAGAACATGGCTATGCTTTTGAAGGCTAGAAAAGCATTTCCACCAGAAGCGGTGTTCATGAGTTAGTCAGATGAAGGCTCAAGGTGTAGGGGGACATAGAAAGCTTTTCAAGAAAAGGAAACACTAAACTGTATACCAAGTTTATTTGAAATACATACGTCCAATTTAATAATGATACTACAAAAGTCTTTTTCCTCTCTAGAATAGCTTAGAGCAGGTGGCATTATATTTTATATTAAGTTTTAAAAGGCGCTTTTTCCCTCCATGAATTTAATAAAATGAAGTTCATTACAGTGAAATATGTGTGTGGTGTTTGTAAAAAAGTGACATTCCAGTTGACAGAACAGATAAAATGTATCACATTCTGAGAAATTAGGAACTCTTTCCCAGCCACAGCAGTCTAGAGATTCACCACACTGTCATCCAAGATGAATAACAAGGATTTGCAGTCCTTTCTGAATGACCTCTCCCAGCACCTTGTAGGTGAAACTTTTGGAAAATATTTGGCAAACCCTCCAACATTTTATTTATGCCCAGTATGAAAATATAAGAAAGGTATTGAATGTTCCCACCCCATGCTGGGGCAGATAACTGCTGGACCAAATGTCATAAAGTAACACTGATGCATGCTAGAAAGCCTCCTCCTTTAGGTCTGGCTGCCTCTGAGATAGTATAGGAGGTGAGCAGCCCTGCCCATGTGACTTGCTGGGGTCAGCTCCTCATTTCTCATTATAAGGTCTTTCTCCTTCTGCAGAGATTCAGTCCTCTAGGTCATGGGTGATGTGGTTGTGTCTGTGAGCTTGGGCAGCTTTGGAGTGGTTCTCCCTGTCTCTCATAGCAGTGAGCAAGGTGAATACAAACACAGGGGGTTAAGTGGGAGGTGAGGGACTGCCTGCCCAGTGACCTCTGGGTTTGACTGAAAGAAGTGTACAGGAGTTACAGTTGCTGCCAGGAGTCAACCCAGCAGTGAAGAAAGCAATAGGACATTAGACAAAATGACCAGCACCCTGCCATGGCAGGAGTGACAGCTGTGGCCCTGCTCCAGAAGTGAAACATCCTGGATATCCCCATTATTTTAAATTTAAATGGGGCAGATTTGTTTCGATTTTGTAGAGAATTTTTGGGTGACGAGAAGTAAAATCTTTAACATTTCTAAAATTTCTAAACAGATACCTTGGCTCTGGGTAAGTTGGTGGCATCAAAGGTCACCCCTGCCTGAGTTACTGCAGAAATGTCTTGTCATGGGAGACTTCACAGTAAGTCTACTAACCTGGAGATGGATTTCATCTGAGCACGTGAGACTTCTTGAGCATTTTTAGCACCTGCATCTACCTATTCAGTTATGCCATTAAGTGTTAAGAATCCTAGCTTTCAATCCAGACTGTAATCCTTCACACAAATACAACTCTATTTACTTCTCTGGGGGGGGGGGATGTCACATATGTGTTCCCTTTATTAGGTCTTTCTCCAGAAAAGATTCTGGCTTTAAAAAATGATCTTTTCCAATATTCTGAAGTTTGAAGGCTTTATGGCCATTTTAAAGGCCCATTTCTTGCCCCACTCCCTTTCAGGATTGAAAGCTTCATAATGAGATTTATCTCATCATTGCCCCTTACCCCCATCCTCACCCCATTCCACCCTGGGAGGGATTGCCTAGTGGCCCATTGCGATTTAAGAACTGCTGGATCACATATGTCCTAATAGGCAACCTTCCCACCCCAATTCCACCTCCCTCTCCTAGGTAGTCTCCTGTGTGTTCCTCTGACATCACTGTTCAAGAGAAGGCACTTTCACCTCAGTCCTTCAGGGAAGACCATGTTTAAATTCTTGGCTTCACTGCTAAGCAGTAATATGATCTGGTTAAGTCCATTAATCTCTCTGAAACAAAGTTTCTTGATTTATACAATCAGAATAAGATTGCTTCCTCTAATAAGATTAATGTGAGGATTCATTAGAAAAATTAAATCCCCAGCCTGTGTGTGAATTTGCATTTTGGGGGTAGGGAGCTAAGAGTACATTCTCAAACATGGAATTTTAGGAATGAAATTAAAAAGCAGGAAGTGTGGGGCAGTTGTAGGCAGGGAGAGAAATGTATAGGGCCTGACTTATTCTGTGTGGATTCAAATCCTAGCTCCTCCTCTCACTAAGCTTTATGATCTGGGGAAAGTTAATTACATACTTTGTTCCTGTACTTCCTCCATGGTGCAGATATGGTAAGTGCCTGCTTGAAAGGCTGTTTTAAGTATTAAAGACAAAGAGAAAATATACATAAAGGACTTTAGCACAATGCCCCATTTTTAAGTGCCCACAAAAGTCAGCTAATTTTAATAAAATGTAGAAAATGTAAGAAAGGAACTGTAAATATCAACCCTTGTTTCTATGTGATGTGATTATGAACATTTTTGCTGTTTTTACACTTTTCTGTCTGTCAGTTTTGAGACGAACATGTAAGTTACATTTTTAAAAAACTTCACACATTTATGAGTAGCGATAGAGCAGTGATTTTCCCACCCTATTAGATGAAATTACCATATTTGTACAGTTGGTACAATGTCTCATTCCCAATCCATACTACAGTACTAAAAAGATAGAGTACGCTTTTCCAAAAATGATTGTATCACAAGAATCTTTAATGTTTACTTTAAAGTTTACTCATGGTGGGGTTGTATTTGTGTTTAGTAAACTGTGCCAAGTGCCCACATTGAGGTCGTTTCAGTTCATATCACTGCACTCCACATAGATGTTTACTGTGCCCAGCGAGGTCATAAAGAGGGGCCTTGACTCTCCTCTTGGTTAGGCCAGCTTTACTGGTGAGTTCTTCCAAACTCTCCAGAAGTAGTCTACCTAATACACATCATCCGTTCCATATAAAAGAATAAGATGGAAAATTTCTCAATGTATTTCATAAGTTTAGCACGTCTCTGGTACAAAAATTCAAGAAAGGTAGCACAAAAGCGAAAGCACCAACCGAGCTTACTTATAAACAAACATGCATAAATCCTGCACACTATCTAATAGTACTGAACTGAATACAACATTGCATTAAAAAGTATAAAAGCACTGTACTGAAAACTTAAAGTTACACGTGAAATACTGCACTGTAAATCCTGAATACTCTATTGTCCCACCCCCACCCCTCCACCGCCCTGGTGAGGGTCAGAAACCATTAATCTGCCTCCAGACCTTGCTAGTCCTCGGAGACACTGCTGCGGGGGCAGTGGGCAGTGGGATCAGCCTCCCGCAGAGCTCTGGCCTCCTCCAGAGCCTCTCTGTATCGGGAAGGCCAGGCCTGGGGGTCTTTCTTAAAGACCCTGGCCAGGAACTCCATGATTTGCATCTTGGTGATTTCACGGCTGGCACGGGAACCCCAGAAGAACTCGTACTCAGGTGGCTCAACGTGGGGTACGCGCTGGTATTTCAGGTAATTCTGTTGGACGAACTCCTCGGTGATGAGCTTTCTCACATCTCCAAAGGTGGAGTGCTTCTTCCAGGGCCGTAGCCCCAGGATGCGCAGCACGTTCCAGACGGCACTCTCTCTTGCACCGCGACCCTTCACATAGATGAGGCTCAGGATCATCAGCAGGAGGCCTGTCATAGGCATACGGTTGCTCAGCGCCACCCTGTCCAGCTCCTCCGGCTCAAGCGCTTTGACAAGCGAAAACTCCATCGTGTGCAGGCTAGTCAGCCTCAGGTGTAGCCCGAACACTCGTGCGAGGATGAGGCTGGTGCGTCTGAGAATGCTTCTGCACCATTTCTTGTAACTGCCGATGACATCCTTCACCATGTCTGGGAACCAGATGATCATTCTCTTCTGATCCTTGACCAACACGTACCACATGAGCTCGTGCGCCTTCTGCACCAGCTGGGCCGGGGCTGGCGGCGCTGGGCCAGGCTGGGCCGCTGGGGCTTGGTGGGCGCGGCCTTCCTCCTCAGCCTGCTGCAGGGCCTTCGGGTCTCCCTCTTCGCTTGGGGCCTGGGGCGCAGGCGAAGGCAGCTGGGCTTCGATCGGGCCTAGAGGAGGGCTCTCTGGCGCTGCGAGGGTCGCGGCCTGAGACGCGGGCTGGGAGGGCCCCCCGGGGACCCCAGGACTGATGTGCACCTCGGAGTTGGAAGCCTGGGGTGCAGAGTCAGGGTCACACACATCCTTACTTTGTTCGGACATAACGGCTCCCTCTGACAAGGGCAGGGCCTTTGCGTCCAGGAGCTCTTCGAGACTGCGCTCCCTCCGCGGACTCCTGGAGAGGAAGTGCGCGTTGCTGCGCGCGGCGCCTTCCGCAGCAGCCGGGCGGGGCGGGGCGGCGGCGGGACCCGCCACTGCGCTTGCGCGTCCGCAGGCTGAAGGCTTGACCGCAGCAGGGGGGTGGGGCAGGGCTGGGAGCCCGACGGGGCGGTTGTGACTTGAGGCCCCACAGAAGTAGTGGGGAGCACCCTGAAATGGGGCAGCAGTGACCCGCAGTTGTCCCCTTTGAGCTGAGGAGGTGGTGGGAAGGAGGGGAGGGAGATGCAAGAGCACTGGAGAAGGAGCGCTAGAAAGTTTAAGAGTATAGATGGTAAGTTAAGTTTCTAAAATAAGTTTCTTCAGTTTCTTGGGAAATGTTTAATTGGGTGTATGCAGAATCACGGTAGTTATAAAAGTCCCAGAGAAAGTTCTAGGCTGGTGTGTAAACTTGAGTTTTGTGACAATGAGTGTGAGACTTTAAACCAAGGGAAAGATTGGGATTGCCCAACAAAAAATGTAAACTGAGAAGAGGTTGGCACAGATTCTAATCCTGAGAAATACCGATAAAAATTGGTGGAGTCTTTGCTACACGGGAAGGTTATAAAATGAGAAATGCAGAATTTAGTCAATCCATGTGCAAACAGAACTTTCTTGGATATGATAAACGAATGACATTGCTAGTGTTTTCATGGTCATTGATTTTGGTTTTCTTTTACTTCCCTCGGTTCACTTTGACTTCCTTTTAATTTTTCCATTAAGAACCCATCACACAAAGATTGTCATATTTATTAGAACAACCTTTTTTCCCTATCTGTCCAGCACCCTTCCTTCCCTAATGACAAAACTTCTTCTTGTCATGGGATCCCACCCCTACCCTCTCTCAGAAACTGGCTGGTCCTATTTGGAAGCCGCAC
Source organism: Prionailurus viverrinus (assembly GCF_022837055.1). Lineage (NCBI taxonomy): Eukaryota > Metazoa > Chordata > Mammalia > Carnivora > Felidae > Prionailurus > Prionailurus viverrinus. The sequence continues at coordinate 18,488,634 of NC_062566.1, forward strand.
CCAAATCGCTTCCAACTCTTTTTTTTTTTTCACATGGGTCCCCTAAAATCATAACTGGCAATATCTCTCATGACCAAAGAGATGCTACATATTTATGGTCGTGTGTGTGTGTGTGTGTGTGTGTGTGTGTGTGTGTTGTTTTGTGCTGGGGTTTTTTGTTTGTTTTGTTTTGTTTTGTTTTTTAATTTCAGAGAACAGATCCACACTGAGAAAAAATGAAGTTGACACTCCCAGGGAAGCAACTATGAAGAAAGAGGTGGGTGTAAAAGCCTCTGAATCCAGGGTTCCTAAGGCTGATAAGGATCCCTGGTCTGAGCCAATGTGGTCCTTCAGCTCTTCCTGGGTTTCCTCAAGGGAACAGCTTCTTCAATATGTGCTGTCTTGAGTCTGTTATTTAAGCATATTTAAAGTATTGTCTTGACATTTCCAGAGTCCTCTTTGTATTTACATGTATCAACTTTCTCATTTCACACTTTATTTATTTTTTTTCACAAGAAGATTGGCTTAGAATTGTTTTCATATTATTTTTCTATCTTTGGGTTTTCATGCTTGCTTCACCTTTGGCAGGACAATGCCTCCAGTAGATCTCCTTAACCTTTCATTTCACAGGGGTAATTCCTACAGATCGTTCAGATATGCCTTAGTTGGACTTTTTCCTATTTATCATTTTCTTTTTATTTAATATATGGATTTCTATTTTTTAATACATCTTACAGAGTTGTGTCAGTTATATTTGTTGTTTTATTATTTAAAAATAGCTATTGAATCAATTTACTGCCCTTATTCATCTTAAAACAATCCTCATTTTATCTCCATTAGTTTTCTTCTTTTTTTTTCTTAAATTTGGATTTTTTTGCGGGTTAACTATTTGGGTTAACTAGTTCATTTAAGGTATTTAAAAAAATTAAGCTTATATATTTATTTTGAGAGAATGAGAGAGAGTGTGAACATGGGAGGGACAGAGAGAGAGAGGGAAAGAGAGTATCCCAAGCAGGCTCCTTGCTGTCAGTGCAAAGCCCAACTAGGGGCTTGAATGCACAAACCATGAGATCATGAACTGACCCAAAATCAAAAGTTGAACGCTTAACTGACTGGGCCACCCAGGCATGCCTAGGGTATTTTTAATAATGAAAATGTTGAAGTCTATTATTTAAATCTCAGCTCAGCTTTGGATATGAGCCATAAGTTTTGCCATTGTGAGGTTATGAAAATTACATCCTCATACTTCATCTTTCTAGATTTAATAGATTCATGAAGTTAAATTGCAAGTTTGGGCACAAAATTATAAATCTATAAAACACTTACATATAAAAAGTATGAAAGCAATTTTAAAAACAATTATAAAAATATATGAGCTCCCGCAGTATATCCTGCTTCAGTGGGATATCAGAGTTCTGACCAAAGAGTTTGCTTGGGTTTCAGTTGCTGCCTGAACTGGAATGGGCCTCATTCTGGTGAAGGTGCCCATGGCGAACAATGGTCACCCACCTCTACCACAGCTCACTTCACACCCTACTTCTGACAGGAGGGTTGTTTAATACTGTACCAGTGCCTGTGTATTATGACCTATGTGAAGGAGGATGCTCAGAGGGTTTAAAGAATCAAAACTGATCCTCAAGCTTGAAACCATGTACAGGGTAGACCCCTAGTGCTGTTCACTCTTAAATCCCAAGTGTTAACATTGTCTTTCCAGAAAATAGTATGCTGAAGAGACTCAATTTCCTATCAAGAAGAAACTTCAATGGGGGAGGGTAAGAAAAAATAAAGCTTGGGGTAGCCTTTAAGTAGAAAAAGTATACCTGTACATGTGTCATGGAAGGAGTCAGTAGCTTGATAGGTACCTAATAAGGTGCCTACCCATAAATCAAACATGCATATCTTCAGAATGATAAGAAAAAGGAACGATGACACAATAGAAAAGATGAGGAAGTGAATATATATGGGACCTCCACAATTTCCTTAATTTAAGGGTCAAGATTTGGAGCTGTAACGCCAGTGATGCTCTGAGAACGTTGAGGATAACTTAGGCTTGCTGGGTATCTCCAGGGTCAGACCTATTTGATATGGGCAATGAGTTCTTTCAGGCCTACATTTTAGAAGCAAAATCCTGATCTTACAAAATATCTGCTCAAATAAATCAATGAATGGCTACTCTTTAAATCAAGATTCTGTAAGTAGAAGTTCCATGGATGTATGAAGTATATGGAGAAAATTATAACATATTCTGGTACAGATACTTTTGCTGGTGGGATACTTCAGACTCTCTAATGTGGAACACATTACACAGCTGTGGAATAGGCTGTTCTTGGCAGACTCTGGAGTAGGAGGAGAAGCCTGTCCTGGCACTTGTTTCCATAGTGAACAGAGGAAGGGGGGTCATTCCAGAGCTTCCAGTGGACAGCACGCATGCTCACAGTGAAGAGGCCCAGAGGCCCCAAATGAAATGTGAATCCTTCTGGCTCTTTCCTGTCAACATAGGCAGCAACCTCCACCTTGGAGCCCCCATTTGGGCCCCAAATGCCTTGCAGGCCAAGGAATTGAAACAGAGAACTCACATTAATGTGTTCAGCAAATATTGAGCAATGACTATCATGTGCCTGAAAGATTTGCATTTTAGAAAAGTAGCTCAGTCTGAGGGGGAAACAATTGGACTATTTGGCAGGGTGGCCCCTTTGTGTTAGAAAATAGTAAGTGAGGACAGGAAGTGCTGCTTTCCACAGTTGGGAAGGGGGAAGGGAACACAACCCTGGTTTCTCATCTTCTCTAGTCTCCCAAGGGTGACACTGCACATGCCTGTCCAACTGAGTCCCAAGAACACTCATTGAACGGGAGACCTTCTAGTCCTTCCCAGACCCACAATACAGCCTGCCAACTCTCAGGGACTAACCAGGTTAGGATTATCTTTTAGGAAGATCAACTGGAATCAGAGTTAAGACTTGAGTTGGAGGTAGGTAGACAGGGAGAGACAGACAAACCAATTAGGGGACCTTTTGGGGGACTCCTCTTGACAAAGGATGATGGCTTGAATTTCATCTTCATTCTGCAACTATTAAAGTCTACATTTCAGGCATTGTACCTGGGGTTATAATGAGAAAGAGAGATGTGATCTCTGCGATCTGTACTGAATGGAAATGGTGGAGAAAAAAGATCATAAACAAACAAAAATTGATAAATAAAGTATTATGCATAATGATATGGCATAACATATTGCGAAGAGCCACAATGTTGTCACAGAGGATAGAACAGAGGAAACTTTTGTTCATTAAGGATGCCAAGGAATACATAAATAATAAGAAAATGTAAGAGTGACTATGAATATCAGGTATGGTCAGGATTCTGTCTTGGGGGATGTCTGAGATGGAGCACTGCCTTGTGGCTAGGATATGGGGGCACCACCTCCTGAAACTATCTGTAGATAACTACCTGAGGGAAGAAAGTAGACATGACAAGCAGATATATGGATATATAGGTCTCATAAAAGAGGCCTGGGCTAAAAATATAAGTTTGGAAGATAGAGATGGTAATAACATCACCATGAGAGAATGTCTAGAGCAAGGCTCTTCAAAGAGAACCATCTATCATAAGGACAGGATAATTTTTCATTATGTGATAATCTTTCATTATACATACCACAAAGGTTCATACCTCTGTCCCCTTCACACATGTATAAATGACTTCCAGACATGGGAGCAACAAAAATAAAGTGTAAGAAAAGAAAAAAATGCACACCTTCCCTGTACACTGCCAAAAGCCCTTTTATGGGCAGTACAGTTTTCTAGTTGAGAACGGCTGAAAATGACAAGCAGGGAGGAGTGAAGAAAGACAGATCCAACCAGCAGGTCCAGGTCATATAAGCCTCTTTCCAAGCTATCATATGACTTTCCTCACGGGATCTATTTCTAGGACATATTAAAATAGATTACTTCATGTTCAACAATTATCTTGAAGATAAATCCTATTCAGTCAGACCCTGGGTTCAAGTTTGTGGTGTTTAATTCTTTTTACATGTTGCTGAACTTAATCTGCTGATACTTTGTTGAGGATTCTTATGTATGTGTTCATCAGGGTTATTTGTCTGTCAGTTTTTTGTACTGTGTTTATCTGGTTTTGATATTGGGACATTAGAGTCTTATAAAATTATTTGGAGACTATTCCTTACTCTTCTATTTTATGAAAGAACATGTGTAGAACTGGTTTTATTTCTTTTTTAAATGTTTGGTAGATTTTTATTATTGTGAAACCATCAGTACCTAGAGATTTCTTTTTCAGATGGTCTGTAACTACACATTCAATTTATTTAATTTGTTGTATGTCTATCAGATTTTTTTTTTCAGTTTGATGAGTTTTGGTACTTTGTAGTTCAAAGTTGGTTCATTTCATCTAAGTTGTCAATTTTATGTGTGTAGTGTGTTTGTATTATTTCCTGTTACCTTTTTTCATGTTTATTTATTTTTGAGAGAGAGAGAGTGAGAGAAAGAGAGAGCAGGGAGGGGCAGAGAGAGAGGGAAACAGGATCTGAAGCAGGCTCCACACTGAGAACAGGGATCCGAGTGTGGGATTCGAATTCACAAACCATGAGATCATGACCTGAGCTGAAGTTGGATGCTTAACTGACTGAGCCACTCAGGTGCCCCCTCCTATTATCCTTTTAATGATCCACTTATCTACTAAGTCCACTGTTGGCTTCCTCACCTATACTGATAACACACACACACACACACACACACACACACACACAGACGCCACAGATATTCTTCCAGAGACCCTTTGGTCTTCAATGTACACAAGGGACCCTGGGGAAAGCCAATAACTCTCTGTCAACATCTTGTCAAATATTTTGAAAATGTCTCTTTCACCAACTGTTGCCTAAAAGGTAAGGTTTCCTGTGGTCCTGCTGGTCATGTTTTATGTTGCTTTCTCTTCTCACCCTATGTCCTCTGTGAAAAAACACCATCTACCAGAGCTTGAAGCTGGCATCTATACACTGATGAGTCCCAAATTTATTCCTTTAGTCTAAAATGTCTCTGCTATGGTCTAGAACTGGATATCCAAATGCTTAAAGGACATTTTAATATTATGACTTTGATCTTTAAATTCAGTTTTCTGCATGTTCAGTTGTCTGTATGTTCTTTATTTCATAGTATGTAAAATAACTGTCTACTCAGGATCCCCAGGAAAAAAAATAAATGCCATTGATCGGTTCTTCTTTATCTCTTGTATCCAATTAATCACACAGTTCTTGCCTTCTAAATGCCACCATTATATATCTCTCAACATGACACTCTTCTTTTCCACTGTTCTTTCTCACCTGGATTACTACCATGGATTTATAATGCATCTTTTCACTTATGTATTTATTCACTACAGTTTATTCTCCACACTGAAACCAGTACATTTTCTGAAATTAAAATCTTCCCCCATTTCAGTTTCTTTGTGCTACTGAAACAAATTACTACAAACTTGGTGCCTTAAAAGAATAGAAGTTTATTCTTCTGTGGCACCTGAAATCTGAAATCAAGGCATGGCCACACTCCTAGTTACAGCTTTAGGGGAGAAAGCTTCCTTGCCTCTCCCATATTTTGGTGGCTCCTGGCATATTTTGGCTTGTGTCAGAACAATTCCAAACTCCACCTCCATCTTCACACAGATGTTCACATCGCTGCCTCCCCAGTGTGTCTCTGCTGTTCTCCTTTCTCCTATAAATATATCATTCATTACATTGAAGGACTATTCTAAATCCAGGATGATCTCATCTTAATATATGAACATATTCATATTTGCAAAGTCACTTTTTTCTATATTAGGTAACATTTACAAGTTTTGGGGATTAGGGAATGGATATCTTTTGGAGGCCTATTTTTTTTCAGTCTAGCACAGGGGTCAATAATATGTTAAGAAAGTTGAGAATCCAAGTATTGTACTAGTTTGAGAAGTAGAGAGATAATATACATACTTGGGAAAAAAATTAATGGAAGAAAGAATGTTTGCAAAACTCTTTTCTTCCAGAAAGATGATTTAAATCTTGTATAGAGTGAGTACCTAGGGATTTACAGGAGCCACATTCCAAGACAATAAAGATGGCAAATGCTGCTGGATAAAGTCCAAATCTAGCATTTCTCTTTACTCCTTGGTGTCTACTACTGTAGAGTCATATTGATCCACAATTGGCTGGTCTCAAGATGAAAGGAGTTCACTGTTTTGTTTTGTTTTTTCTTTTAATATTTCTTTGACATCGTTTTTTTCCTAAGCTTATTTATTAATTTTTAGAGAGAGAGAGAGAGAGAGAGAGAGAGAGAGAGAGCATGCACACGTCGGGAAGGGACAGAGGGAGAGGAAGAGAGAGAATCCCAAGCAGGGTCTGCACTGTCAGTACAGAGACCAATGTGGGGCTCACACTCACAAACCATGATATCATAACCTGATCCGAAGTTGGATGTTTAACCGACTGAGCCACCCAGGCACCCCAGGAGTTCACTGTCTTAGTATCATTAGGTCACATTGGCTCTCTTGAGGAGTCCCATGGGAAATAGCATCAGCCCTCACTTATCCACTGATAAATTAAGATCTTACATTCAGGTACTAATTCTGGAATAAGGAAAGCTCTTTATTTCATAAAGATGGGACCCAATAATCCTCATTGCATCAGAATTCTTAGTTGTTAGAATGACTACTTTCACCTACTCACATTAATTGCCTGGAATTAATATACATAATTACATAATTATATAAAATTATGTAATTTTTATAATTATAGCCTTACATTTCCCCTTCTACTAATGTTCCAGTTAAATAAGTAAATAAGCCCCACTTAACTTTAGATTTATTTTTTATCAAGTTTTTATTTAAATTCCAGTTAGTTAACATACAGTGTAATATTAGTTTCAGATATAGAATTTAGTGATTCAACACTTGCATACAACAGCCAGTGCTCATCACAACAAATGCACTCCTTAATCCCCATAACCTGTTTAAACCACCCCCCCCACCCACCTACCCCCCTGTGAACTTCAGTTTTTTTCTCTATAGTTAAGAGTCAGAGCATGGAATGTTTTCCCATTTCTTTTTTTTTTTTTTAATTTGTTTTTCAACGTTTATTTTTGGGACAGAGAGAGACAGAGCATGAACGGGGGTGGGGCAGAGAGAGAGGGAGACACAGAATTGGAAACAAGCTCCAGGCTCTGAGCCATCAGCCCAGAGCCTGACGCGGGGCTTGAACTCACGGACCGCGAGATCGTGACCTGGCTGAAGTCGGACGCTTAACCGACTGCGCCACCCAGGCGCCCCTGTTTTCCCATTTCTTTATGTCATCTTCAATCGATTGGAAGCAAATATAGTGTTAAAAAGTTTATAATACCCAATAGAATCTACACATTTAATGCAATCCTTACCAAAATACCACCAGCATTTTTTCAGACCTAGAAAGAACAATCATAACATTTGTATGGAACCACAAAAGAACCCAAACAGCCAAATCAGTCTTGAAAAAGAGATGCAAATCTGGAGGCATCCCAATTCCGGACTTCAAGATAGTTTACAAAATTGTAGTCACCAAGACAGTATGGTACTGGAATAAAAACAGGTCAATGGAACAGAATAGAAAATCCAGTAATGGACCCACAGCTATATGGTCAACTAATCTTTGACAAAGCAGGAAAGAATATCCAGTGGGAAAAAGACAGTCTCTTCAACAAAAGGTCTTGGGAATACTGGACATCAGTATGCAAAAGAATGAATCTGGACCACTTTCTTACATCATACAACATAAATGGATTAAATACCTAAATGCTAAACAGGAAACCATTAAAATCCTCCAGGATAATACAGGAAGCAACCTCTTTGACCTTGGCCAGAAACTTCTTACCAGATACGTCTCCAGAGGCAAGAAAACAAAAGCAAACATGAACTACTGGGGCATCATCAAGATAAAAATCTGTGCAGTAAAGAAAAGAATCAGCAAAACTAAAAGATAAACTTTGGAATGGGAGAAGAAATTTGGGAATATCTGATAAAGTGTTAGTATCCAAACTGTATAAAGAATTTATCCAACTCAACACCCAAAAAAACCAATAATCCAATTAAAAATGGGCAGAAACCATGAATAAGCCTTATTCCAAAGAAGACAGCCAGGTGGCTAACAGACCCATGAAGAAATGCTCAACAACACTCAGAATCTGGGAAATACAAATCAAAAATACAATGAGATATCACCTCGTACCTGTCCAAATGGCTATAATTAACAACGCAAGAAACAACAGGTGTTGCTGAGGATGCAGAGAATGGGGAACCCTCTAACACTGTTGGTGGGAATGCAAACAGGTACAGCCACTGTGGAAAACAGTATGGAGTTTCCTCAAAAAGTTAAAAATAGACATACCCTATGACCCAGCAATTGCACTACTAGGCATTTATTCAAAGGATACCAAAACACTGATTTGAAGGGGACACTTGCATCCTGATGTTTATAGCAACATTATCAACAAGAGCTAAATGATGGAAAGAGCCCAAAAGTTCATCGACTAATGAATGGATAAAGAATATCTGTGTGGTGCACAGCTCAGAGCCTGGAGCCTGCTTTGGATTCTGTGCCCCCCTCTCTCTCCACCTCACCCCTGCTTGTACTCTGTCTCTCTCTTTCAAAAAATAAATAAACATTTAAAACATTAAATCTTGCAATTTGCAACTATGTGGATGGAGCTAGTGTGTTAAGTGAAATAAATCAGAGAAAGACAAATACCATACAATTTCACTCATATGTGGAATTTAAGACACAAAACAGATGAACATAGAGGGAAGAAAAGAAAGAGAAGCAAATTATAAAACACTGTTAACATAGAGAACAAACTGAGGGTTGCTGGAGGTGAGATGAGTGGGACTAAATGGGTGATGGGTGTTAAGGAGGGTACTTGTTGGGATGAGCACTGGGTGTTATGTGTAAGTGATGAATCACTTGGTTCTAATCCTGAAACAAATATTACACTATTTGTTAACTAACTAGAATTTAAATATAGACTTAAAACAATAAACAAGCAAATAAGTATATAAACAAATAGTCTATTTCTTGGTTTTCCTCTCTTTTTCTCCCCATGTTCATTTCCAATATAGATTTTACATGCCCTCTCCCCATGGAGTCAGAGCACATAACCCTCTCAGTACATCAATGTATTCATTAACCAGGATGCTCTACTGAGCTTCAGTGTCAAAAGGTTTTTTTGGAGGGTTTCATGGTAGGCATGTATACTTAAATAATTGGCCACATGATTGATCTCAGTCTCCAACCACCCTTCCCACCCTGGGTGTCTGGAAACTGAAAATTCCAATCATCTAATCATGTGATTGATCTTTCTGATAACCAGTCCTTATTTTGAATTTATTTATTAGCCCACCGTACTTCATTAGAATCCTAAACACACTCCATCACTCAGGAAATTACAAAGGTTTTTGAAGTTATGAACCATAAATCTAGAGCAAGGTCTGAATAAATTCTTAATTGTACCATAGTCTCTGACAAGACAATTTGAGCAGTGTATCCTCACTCCCTTCCTGGTACTTTAGTTTCCTCTATTTTATGTCTGCTGCAACCCTTTTTGTATCAAACTCTACACTCCAGGAAAAGCTGAAAAGAGGCTTTACTGCTTAGAAGACAGGGGTCCAGAACCATAATTTTCCCTCCAGGGTATTAAGACCCTGACCATTCATTATGTGGGTGAGTAAAGAATGCCTATAGATACCTTTTTTTTCAATTTATTTAAATTCAAATTAGTTAACAGAGGCACCTGCGTGGATCATTAGGTTCAGTGTCCAACTCTTGACTTCAGTTGAGGTCATGATCTCATGGTTTGTGAGCTCAAGCCCCACATAGGGTTCTACACTGACAGCACAGAGCCTGCTTGTGATTCTCTGTCTCCCTCTTTCTGCCCCTCCTTCTCTTTCTCAAAATTAAATAAGTAAACTTAAAAATAAATAAATAAATAAGTAAATAAATAAATAAATAAATAAATAAATAAATTCAAGTTAGTTAGCCTCCAGTGTAGTCTTGGCTTGAGGAGTAGAACCCAATGATTCATCTCTTACATATGACCCTAGTGTTCATTCCAAAAAGTGCCCTCCTTAATGCCCATCACCCATTTAACCTATCCTCCCACCCACCTCCCCTCCAGCAACCTTCAATTTGTTCTCTGTATTTAAGAGTCTCTTATGGTTTGTTTCCCTCTGTGTTTTTTATCTTATTTTCCCTTCCCTTCCCCTATGTTCATCTGTTGTGTTTCTTAAATTCCACATATGAGTGAAATCATATATTTGTCTTTCTCTGACTGACTTATTTCACTGAGCTGAAATCAAGAGTCAGACACTTAACTGACTGAACCACCCAGCCACCCATAAAGATTTTATTTTTAAGTAATCTCTACACCCAACATGAGATTCAAACTCACAATCCCAAGATCAAGATTCACATGCTTTACTGACTGAGCCATCCAGGCATCCCTAGACTTTTAATTTTTTAATAATATTGTTTGAGAGCAAAATGTTTTTACATTAAGTCCAATTTATCACTTTGTTCTTTAAGAGATTGTGCATTTTGATGCCACAGTTAAGACATGTTTTTAGGGGACACCTGAGTGGCTCAGTCGGTTAAGTGTCTGACTTTTGATTTCAGGTCATGTCATGATCTCACAGTTTGTGAGTTCAAGTCCCGCATTGGGCTTTGCATTGACAGTGTGGAGCCCAGTTGAGATTCTCTCTCTCTCTGCCTCTCTCCTCCTTGCATGAGCCCTCTCTCTCTCTCTCTCAAAAATAATAATTTTTTAAAAGATAAATGTTTCTTTAGCCTACACTATTTTCCTTGTTTTTTCTTCTAGAAGTATTAAAATATTAGGTTTAATTTGGTTTACATTTACAATGTAAATGCCATAGTTTATAATTATGAATTTAACTCTAATTTTGTATAACCCAGAAGTAATCAATTGCCATAACTTGTCATAAGACTCTTTTTTCAAAACTGAATTGCCTTTGCAGCTTTGCCAAAATTCAGTTATTCATATATGTGTCATTCTATTTCTGGACTTTCTATTTTGTTCCATGATCTATCTACCTATCTTACATTAATACCACATTGTCTCAACTAATATTACATTATCATAATTCTTATAATGAGATACCATTAGGATTCCATCTTTATTCTTCCCTTTCAAGGTTTTTTTTTAACTATCCTAGGTTTTGTTTTTGCATTTTAATGGGAATTTTAGAAACAATTTGTTAATTTCTACCAATATATCTGCTATGATTTTAATTGGGATCATGTAGAATCTATCAATAATTTGGGGATAAATTACAAATAATATTGAATCTTCTGACACACAGAGCTGGTATATCTCTGCATTCCTTAAGTCTCCCTTAATTTCTTCCAGCAATACTTTGTAAATTTTAGTATTTAGGTCTCTAAAGATTTTTGTCAAATTTTTCACTATTTACTTCATGATTTTTGATCCTATTACAATTTTTTTCACTTCAATTTTTTCTTTGCTAATCATATATATAAATACAATTGATTTTTTAAATAGTGATCTTGTACCCAGCCATCTTAGGTATAATACATAATAGGACTCTGTGTGTGTGTGTGTGTGTGTGTGTGTGTGTGTGCTGCGTGCACACATTTGTACTTCCTCAGCTCTTACCCATTAATGATCCTGTCATTTGAGAATGAGAAAAATATTTTTATGTCTAATCTGGATGTATATTTCTTTTTCTTGCTTTGTTGAACTGGCTAGAATCTCCAGTAGTGATATTAGACATACTTGTGTTGTTCCTAATCCTACAAAAATAATGCAATTTTTCTCTGTTAAGTATCATGCTTTCCTGCACTATTGAGATGATTATTTGGGTTTTTTTGTTTGTTTTTACCTTTGTGTTTTTACGTTATTACCATTGTGAATTATAAATTGATTTTCAGATTTTAGGCAAAACTTACAAAGATATTTCTCTTAGGAATCCTTCAGTTGATTCTAACAGTTTTATTAGTCAGAAGGACTTTGACTCAAAATCCCACTTGTTTAAAATATATACAAATATTCAGATTATATATTTCAGGAGTGAGGTTTGGGATTTTATGCCATTTAAGAGATTTGTCTGTTAGTACTTCGTGAAATTTATTAATATAAAATTGTTCCTTATACTCTATTTTGCCCTTTTACTACTTTATAAAATTGTAGTGTTCCCTCCTTTGTTCTTGATATTAGTACTTTATATTTTCTCTCTTTTGATTCTGAGAAATTTAGTTAGAAAATTTTCAATACTGTTGATCTTTTCAAAGAATCAAGGGTTTTTTGTTGTTGTTGTTTCATTGATATTCTCAATTTTTTTCTCCATTTTCAATGTCTTGATATTTATTATTTCCTTTTTTCTACTTAGATTATAATTTGGTCTTCCTTTTCTGTTCTTTTAAGCTAGAAGATGAGATTAATGATTTGAGACGTTTCTTGTTTATAATATATGCATTTAATCCTATACATTCCCCCCTAAGTACTTGTTCAAAAACATCTCACACATTTTGATGTCCTCATTTTGAATTTTTCTTCAACCCTTAGAAGTATGTTATTTAGTTTTTAAATATCTGGGGATATTGTAGAAATCATTAAGTTGTTGATTCATAATTTAATTCCTTTGTGGTCAGAGAACAACACATTTTGTGTTTCTTGAATCCTTTTAAATACAATGAGGTGGTTTTTTTGTGTGTTTTGTTTTTGTTTTTGTTTTTGTTTTTTTTTATGGCCCAGGATATGGTCCACCTGCACAGATGTTACATATGTACTGAAAAAGAATGTATATTCTGATGTTATTGGGCTGCATGTCAAATCAGTGTCCATTAGGTCAATTTGGTTTATAGTGTTAAACTGTCTCATACCTTTGCTAATTGTCTACTTGTTATAGCAATTATTAAGAGAAATATTGAAATTGCCAACTATAATTGTATTTCTATTTATTGCTCCTTGCAGATCTGTTTTAAAGTCATTTATTTTGAACTCTATACTTAGGCATATGCATGTTTAGTACTAGTATGTCTTCTTGATGAATATTTCCTGTTATATTTATGAAATGATATGGAAATGTTCTTTGCTCTAAAATGCACTTTGTCCAATATTGGAATAATCAACACAGTTTTCCTTTACTTAGTGTTATCATAGTATATATTTTCTACCCTTTTACTTTTAACTTATTACTGTCTTTATATTTAAATAGATTATAGGTAAACTGTAAGACAATCTTGCTGCTATGTCAAACTGACAATTTACACATTTTTGGTTTTAATTTTTTTATTCAAGTATAGTTGAAATACAATGTTACAATAGTGTCAAGTGTACAAAGTGATTCGACAACTCTATATGTTATGCTATGCTCATCACAAGTGTAGCTACCATCTGTCACCATACAACATTATTACAATAGCATTGGTTGTATTCCATATGCTGTGCTTCTCATCCATGTGAGTTATTCATTCCATGACTGGAAAGCTGTACCTCCTAATCCCCTTCACTCATTTTGCCCACTCCCACCCGCCTCTCTAACAACCACCAGTTTGGTTTTTGTACTAATTGTGTTTTTCTGCTTTTAAGTATTTATTTGTTTACTCACTTTTTTAAAGATTCTGCATATAAGTGAAATCCTATGGTATTTGTCTTTGTCTGACTTATTCACTTAACATAATATCCTCTAGGTCAATCCATGTTGCTGAAAATGGCAAAATCTCATTCTTTTTATGGGAGTATACATTAGAAATATATCTTAAATGTTCTCAAGACAGTCATTTATCAATGGTCACTTAGGTTGCTTTCATATCTTGGCTATTGTAAATAACGCTTCAATAAACATAGGGACACATATATCTTTTTAAATTAGTCAGGGGGATTGAAGGGATTCCTAATCATGGAATTACTGGATTTTATGGTATATCTGTTATTTATTTAGGAAGCTCCATACTGTTTTGCACAATGGCTTCATCGATTTACATTTCCACCAACAACACATGGGGGTTTCTTTACATCCTTGCCAATGCTTCTTGCTTCTTGTCTTTTTGATACTACACATTCAAATATGTAAAGGTGATATCTCATTGTGGTTTTGATTTCCATTTCCCTGATGATTAATGATGTTGAGTATTTTCATATACATGTTGGCCATCTATAGGTCTTCTTTGGAAAATGTCTATTCAGATTATCTGCCCACTTTAATTAGGTTATTTGAGGGTTTTTTTTCATGTATGTGTTGAGTTGTATCAAATCGTTATATACTTGCGATATTAACCCCTTATCAAATATAGCATTTGCAAGTATCTCTTCCCATTCAGTAAGCTAACTTATTGTGCATTTTTTAAAAACTTTGGTGTAGTCCCAATAGTTTATTATTGCTTATTTTCCCCTTGCCTCAGAAGACATATCCAGAAAAATATTGTTATGACCAATGTCAAAGAGATAACTGCCTATGTTTTCTTCTAAAAGTTTTATGGTTTTAGGCCTAACATTTAGGTTTTATTATGAAATAATCTACAGAAGAGTAGCAAATATGGTACAGAACATTTCTGTATACTCTTTCTTCTGTTTCCATTAAAGGTTAACATTCTTAAGTGTGGCATATTTATCAAAACTAAGAAATTAACAATGATGCAGTACTATTAATAAAGCTACAGACTTTATTTTATTTTTATTTCTTCTAATGTATTTTTTTCCATTCCAGAATCTAATCCAGAATACCACATTGCATTAGTCATCATATCTACTTAGCCTCATCCAACCTGTGGTGCTTTCTAATATTGTTCCTTATGAATGTGACACTTTGGAAGGGAACTGGTGAGGCATTTTGAAGAATATCCATCCACTTAGATTTACTTATTTGTCTGATGTTTTCTCATGACAATCTTTGGTTGTGAATTTTTGGAAATAACAACATAGAAGTAATGTGTCCTTCTACCACATTATATCAGAGTATATATGATATACATGTTAACTTACTATTTTTTTCCTTTACATTTATAAGAAGAAAATCACAGCGGTGCCTGGATAGCTCAGTTGGTTAAGCCTCCCACTCCTGATCTCAGCTCAGCTGTTGATCTCGGGGTCATGAGTACATGCCCCACATAAGTAGGCTGTGAAGCCTACTTTTAAAAAAAGAAGAAGGAAATCACTAATTTCAGACTGCACTCAAGATGAGAGGAATTAAATTTCCCCACTTACTGGAGGGAGTGACATAAACAAAACAAAACGAAAAACAAAAACACCCAACATGTGTGAATATATATTAAAATAACCAGTGTTCTAACTAGAGAAATTGGGCAAGAAAAAAGTTAAAACTCATCGAAACAGAAAATAACAAAGTAAAATTCTCTCTTTTTTCAGATAGCATAATCTTACATACATAGATTGTATGGCTCCACCAAGAAATTGTTAGAACAAATGCAGTAGAGTTGTAAGATACAAAATCAACATATAAAAATTTATTGCATTTTTATACACTGACAATAAATGATGAGCTATCTGCAAATGAAATAAGGAAAATAATACTATCAATGATAGTATCAAAAACAATACAATAATTAGGAATTAAAATTAATCGAGGTGAAAGATGCATACACTAAAGGCATTAATGAAAAAAATGAAGACACACATAAGTGGAAATATATTCTATACTTATATTAATGGATTGGAACAATTAATATTGTTAAAATGTCCATATATCCAAACCATTCATAGATTCAGTGTAATCTCTGTCAAAATCTCAATGCCATTTTTCACATAAATAGAAAAAAATAATAGTAAAATTTATATGGCATCACAAAAGACTACAAATATCTAAAGAAATCTTGAAAAAGAGACACAAAGCTGGACACATCACATTAAATTTAAGACTATAGTATAAAGCTATAGTAATCAAAACTCCATGGTACTGGCATAGAAACAGACAAACAGATCAATTAAACAGAATCACGAACCCAAAAATAATCCAATGCATATGCAGTCAATTAATATTCGACAGGGAAGCCATAAATACTCAATGGAGATAGAGGTAGTCTTTTCAATTAATGGTGCTGGGAAAACTGGACATTCACATGTGAAGAAGAAGAGGGAGAAGAAGAAGAAGAAGAAGAAGAAGAAGAAGAAGAAGAAGAAGAGGAGGAGGAAGAAGGAGGAGGAGGAGAAGACGAAAGAAGAAAGAAGAAGAAGGAGGAGGAGGAGGAGAAGGTGGCGGAGGCGGGAGGGGAAGGAGCGGGAGGAGGAGGAGGGGGAACTTGCCTCGCACCTTATACCACTAACAAAAATTAACTCTTAATGTATTAAAGACTTAAGTGTAGGGTCCAAGATGGTGAAGCTGTAGAAGAAAACATAAATAAATAAACTCTTTGACATTGGTCTTGAACATTATTCTTTTGGATATTACACCAAAGCATAAGAACAAAAGCAAAAATCAGTAAGTGGGATGAGATCAAACTAAAATATGCACAGCAAAATAAAGAAGGGAATGTTACTCAGCCATTAAAAAAGAATGAAATTCAGCCATTTGCAATGACATGGATGGAGACAGAGAGTATAATGCTGAGCAAAATAAGTCAGAGAAAGACAAATATTTTATGATTTTACTCATATGTGGAATTTAAGAAACAAAACAATTGCTGCTGGGGGAGAGAGAGAGAGAGAGAAAGAGAGAGAGAGAGAGAGAGAAACCAAGAAATAGACTGATGGTTACCAGAGGGGAGTTGGGTGGGAGGGATGGATAAAATAGGTGATGGAAATTAAGGAGTGCACTTGTATGTATGGGATTGTTGAATCACTATATTGTACACCTGAAACTAATATAATACTGTATATTAACTATACTGGAATTTTAAAAAGTCAAAAAAAAAACAATAAACCAATAAACACATAACTTCCAGAATGAGGGAAAATGCAAACCATTTATCTGATAGGGTGTTAATATTCAAAACATATGTTAGTCTTACAACTCAATAACAAAATATCAAATAGTCTGATTAAAAAATGAGCAAAGGACCCAAATAAACATTTTTCCCAAATAACATATACAGATGGCCAACAGGTACATGTGTATTTAACATCACTAGGCATCAGGAAAATGCAAATAAAAACTTCAATGAAATATCATCACACACGTGTTAGAATGACCATTATCAAGCAGTCAAGAGCTAAGTGTTAGCAAGGGTGTGGAAAAAAAAAACCAAACAGTTCTTGTGCACTTTTGGTGGGAATGCAATTTGGAATATCCACAATGGAAAACACTGGACGTTACTCAAAAAACTAAAAATGGAATTAGCAAATAATCTGTTAATCCCACTTCTGGATATGTGTCTGAAGGGAAAGGAATCACTGTCTTGAAAATACATCTGCACCACTGTGTCCATTACAACATTGTTCACAATAGCCAAGACAAGGGCAAAAATCTAAGTTTTCATCAGTATATGAATGGATAAAGAAAATGTGGTATATGAATATGATCAAATATTATTCAGCCATGAAAAATAATGAAATTCTGATATTTATGCCAGCATGGATGAACACTGAGGGCATTATACTAAGTGAAATAACAGAGAAGGATAAGTTCTTCATGAACTCACTTATATGTGGAATGTAAACAAAAAAGCTGAACTCATAGAAACTGAAATTAGAGTGGTGGTTACCAGGGCTGGGGGTAGAGAAAATGAGGGAATGCTTATCAAAGGGTACAAACTTCCCTTTATAAGATAAGTAAATTCTGGGGATCTAGTATATAGCACATGGAATGTAATTTCTGTATACTTGAAAGTTGCTTAGAAAGTAGACCTTAAATGTTCTCACCACAGAAAATGTAGTCATGTGCAGTTAAGGATATGTTGACGTTATTGTATGTATATCATTTTGCAATATGTATGTATATGAAATCATCACATTGTACCCCTTAAACTTACACAATGTTATATGTTAATTATATCTCAATAAAACTGAAAAGATAACCACACTAAGACAGAAAGGTTATTTCAGCCTGTGTTGAATAGCTTGTTATCCTATTTCTCTTTAAAATTTCACCCAGTGATTTTAGAATTTTTCTTGAATCTTGCCTGCAGAACTATTTATTGTGATGGCCTAATGGTGATTTTTTTGTTGTCCCTGATCCTTCTACATCCACTAATTAGAATTCTGTGAGTTAAGATTTGTCCTTTATTTTTCATTTATTTATTCAATCATGTTTTTATATCAGTATGAACTCATGAACACCTATTTTGTCTCTTGGGTTATAAATTAATACTAGTATAATATATTTTGCTTTTCAAATTATTCCACATTTGGTTCTTGCCAGCTCTTTTAGTTTGCCTTCAATGTTTTGTGTGTGCATGCATGCATATGTGTATGTGTGTGTTTATTTTTTTTATTTTTTCATGTTTATTTATTTTAAAAGACAGAGAGCAAGAGGGGGAGGGACAGAGAGGGAGGGAGAGAGAAATTCCAAGCAGGCTCAGTGCTGTCAGCACGGAGCCCTATGCGAGGCTTGATCCCAAGAACCGTGAGATCATGACCTGAGCCAAAATCAAGAATCGAATGCTTAACCGACTGAGCCACCCAGGCTCCCCTATTTTTAGAAACTTGACACTACTTTTCCTTTTCTATTGAAGAATAATTTACATAAAATATTCCATTAGTCTCAGGTATGCAACATAGTGATTCAGTATTTATGTACATTATGAATAGTCACCACAGTAAATCTATCTACCATTTCTCACCATACAAAGTTGTTATAATATTACTTTCTTTTTTTCTTTTTTTCAGGTTTTTATTTAAATTCCAGTTAGTTAACATACAATTAATATTAGTTTCTGGTGTAGAAATTAGTGATTCATCATTTACAAATATGTCAAAATGCTCTATAACCACAGTTAAGCATTCCATTTCTTCAATAAGTACTCCTTTGATTTCTATAAGTTTTTGGTTAAATTCTAAAATTTTGAAAATGTTGATTCTGTCAGGTTTTTTTTTTTGCCAGGTTTAATGGTTGTTTCAGTGGAAGACATAATACTCCAGCTCCCTACTCTGCAAATTCAATGAAATCACTTCCATCAGTCAGCTTTTGTATGCCTGAAAAAGTCTTTGTTTTACTTATTTTTGAAAGCTTTCCCCTTCCTTGCTTGTATAATACTCTATGTTAATAGGTTTTTTCTTTGTTTAGTACTTTAAAGGTTTTGCTACACTGTTGGAAACAGTGTATATGCTGTCATTCTTATCTTTTTCCTATTTATGTAATGTCTTTTTCTTTGCTATTAAATTTTCTCTTTGTCCATTGGGTTTGGGTGTTTTGATTATGAGGTACATTAATGTAGTATTCTTTTAAGTTTCTTGTCCTTGGGTTTCTTAAGCTTCTTGGGATTGTCACTTTGAAAATTTTTCACCATTACATTTTCAGTTTTTTGGGGAACACAATATGTATTTACAATATATCATTATGCTGCTTGAAATTGTCTCACAGCCCACAGATTTTATTTTATTTTTTGAGAGAGAGAGGGTGTGAGTGGGGGAGAAGGGCAGAGGGAGACAGAGAGAGAATCTTTTCTTTAAAAATTTTTAAATATTTATTTATTTTTGAGAGGCAAAGACAGAGCATGAGCATGAGCATGAGCAGGGGAGGGGTAGAGAGAGAATGATACAGAATCCAAAGCAAGATCCAGGCTCGGAGCTATTAGCACAGAGCCCAACACAGGCCTCAAACCCTAAACTATGAAATCATTACCTGAGCCAAAGTTGGATGCTTAACCGACTGAGCCACCCAGGTGCCCTGAGAGAAAGAGTCTTAAGCAGACTCCTTTCTTAGCATGGAGCCCAACACAGAAATCAATCCCATGATCCTGGGATCATGACTTGAGCTGAAGTAAAGAATCAGGCACTCAAGTGACTGAGCCACGCAAGCTCCCTGCCTACTGATTTTATTTTTTTAATCTCTTTTCTCTATGGTCAATTCTGTTACATTTTCCTCTTTCTTTGCATGTTTGGTATTGAGTGATAGACATTTTGAATGTTATCTTCTCAGAACCACTGTTCAATCTCTATACTCTTGATTAGATATTCTGGAATTTAGTCAAGTTACTTAGATGTTTAAGATTTGTTAGGGTTGGTCAGATCAGTGCTCTTTGAAAGCTAATTATTCTCTGCAACTGAAGAAAACCCTCTTGTGTATTCTGCCAAATGCTCCATGAATTATCAGTGTTTCCAGTATAATTGGTAAGAAGAAACATTATTCTTGGAGTTGGTGGACAACATGGTGGGCATCTATAATGGACCTTCAACCAGGTGTAAATCAAGCCTGAAATGATTGGCTACCACCTGGGTGAATTTTCCATCACCTAAGAAACTCCTGAAGCAAGTTCCATCCAGCCACCCACTCCTGGTTAATCCCCTTCAAGTAGCCTGAAAGAAATGTTTATAACAAATCACTGTGAAGTATGAGGTTTTCTGAGGGTTTTGGACTCCTGTGATTAGATTGTACTCACTGGATAATTGAGGATAACCTCCCATCTCAAGTTCTCGAGTTAAGATGGAGGAGAAGTAAGGGGACACTGGGCTTTCCTCATCCTTCAAACACAGGTGTATTGAAGTCAGATTACGTAGAACACCCAAGAAATCGATCTATTGAGTGGCAGAAGGATTTCTACAGTTGGAGGGAGACAGCCTAGATGTGAGGTGCCTAGATGTGAATTGGAAGAGAGAAAAACAGCAGTGCAGTGGAAGGGAGGAAACCCTTTTCATGGAGAGACAAAGGGGAGAGAAAGAGAGAGGGGTTGAGCTAGTGTGGCATGGAGCTAGCACAAGAAGAAAACCTCTCTGGAGCATGGGAATTGAGAAGTACTGAGTGTCCCGGTTCTTTTTCTGCAAACAAACTCTGGTACTCAAGCTCTGAGGTTTTGGAAGTGCATGATTTTTTCCAGGGCTTTTCCAGGGCTGGATAGCTGTGGCAGGCAATCCTGGGGAGAAGGGAGCTGACCCCAGAGTACATAGTGTGGTGTAGAAATTCCCAGGGTGCACTGGGAGAGAACATTCCCCTTTCTGAAGTACTGTTGGAGGAGAGTTTATTGCCTCCCCAAGGTCAAAAGACCCCTGCAGGTGCCAGCCAGTGGCCTTTCATCAAAAGAAGAGAAGCTTTACTCAGGAGGAGAGGAGCAGGCTTGTGCCAGGTCTTTTAAGACTTCAGGTTTTGAATCCCAGCTGTGCCTCAAAGAAAAATGCAGGAGCATTGTGTTGCAGGGCAAGCAGACTGTCTTCACTATTCTGTAAAGGCTGCTTGAACAGTAGGGGTTGATATCCACAGAATGGGGAAAAGAGGGATGACACCATTTTTGCCCCAAAAAACAACACTTTGGGTCTTCAGAGAGCAACACAGATGCCCCCAGTGGAGGCAGGACCCACTTACCCCAATCCCTACATCTCCTTGCCTGGGAACTGCTTATTGCCTGGGGCAAGACTGACTCTGAGCCATTGCACCCAACCTCTTTTTTTTTTAATGTTTATTTTTGAGAGAGACAGAGACAGAGACAGACGGAGACAGAGACAGAGCACAAGTAGGGGAGGGGCAGAGAGAGAGGGAAACACAGACTCTGAAGCAGTCTCCAGGCTCTGAACTGTCAACACAGAGCTGATGTGGGGCTTAAACACGTGAACTGTGAGATTATGACCTTAGCTGATGTCAGATGCTTAAACTGACTGAGCCACCCAGGTGCTTCAACCCAGCTTCTTCTCCAGACTGGTATAGCCAGCACCCCCAGGCACCAACAGACAACTTTTTTTCCTTTTTTTCTCCTTTTTTTCTCCTTTTTTTTTTCTTTTGGAAACAGGCTCATAGCCTTATAGTTTTTGATTCTCTGTTTTTTGTTATTGTTTTGTTATTTGTTATTGTTATTGTTCCCTTTCTTTTTCTCTCTTCTTGGGATATTTCCCCTCACTCACTTTTTTCCCCCAGGGTTACTTCAACAAACAAATTGGGGCACCTGGGTGGTTCAGTTGGTTAAGAGTCTGACTTTAGCTCAGGTCATGATCTCATGGTTTGTGGGTTTGAGCCCCGCGTCGGGCTCTGTGCTGAAAGCTTGGAGCCTGGAACCTGCTTCAGATTCTGTTTCTCCCTCTCTCTCTCTGTCCCTCTCCTGCTCCTGCTCTCTCTCTCTCTTTCTCTCTCTCTCTCTCTCTCAAAAACAAACATTAAAAATATTAAAAACAAACAAATCAAATCAAAGCACACCTAGCTAAGTGCTCCACCACTGCAAGTGAGGAAGAGCTCTGCAGATGACTGACAAGTGGGAAGGAGCAACCAAAATGCAACAGCAGAATGCACACAGCAAACACAAGAAACACTTCCTGAAGTGCCAGGCCCTGGGCAGTGTATGACCCATTTTTAATATAGCAGTACTCTTAGGTGCACAAAACACAACAAGCTTTTAAAACACAAAAAAAGACAGAAATGTAGCCAAAATGACAAGGTGGATGAATTCTCCCCAAAAGAAAGGACAAGAAGAAATCACATCCAGGGACTTTCTCAAAACAGATATAAGCAATATATCTGAATAAAAATTTAGAATAGGCATATCACTACTAGCTGGGCTTGAAAAAAGCATATGGGGCACCTGGGTGGCTTAGTCATTTAAGCATTCAACTCTTGGTTTCAGCTCAGTTCATGATCTCATGCTTTCATGAGTTGGAGCACTGTATAAGGCTCTGAACTGACAGTGCAGAGCCTGGTGGGATTCTGTCTCTCCCTCTATCTCTCTCCCTATCCCTCCCCTGCTCATGATGTCTCTGTTTCTCTCAAAAATAAATAAACTTATTTTTTGAAAAAAATGTAGAAGACACCAGAGAAACACTTGCTACAGAGATCAAAGACCTAAGAAAAAACTAGGATTAATTTTAAAATGTTACAACAGATACAAGATAAACTAGATACAGTGACAGTGAGGACTGAAGAAGCAGAGGAAAGAATAGGTGAAATAAAAGAAAAAATTATGAAAAATAATGAAGTCAAAAAACAGGGAAAGGAAATTACTAGATAAGAAGAGGAGGCTAAGAGAGCAAACTGATTCTATGAAACAAAACAATATCCATATAATAGGAGTCCCAGAAGATGAAGAGTAAGAAAAAGAGGCAGAATGTTTATTTGATCAAATTGTAGCTGAGAATTTCCCTAGTCTGGGAAAGGAAACAGGCATACAAGTCCAAGAGGCACAGAGAATCCTCTTCAAGATCAATGAAAACAGGTCAACACCATGACATATCATAGTGAAACTTGAAAATTAAAAGCATAAACAGAGAATTCTGAAATCAGCTAGAATTCTGAAAGCAGAATTCTGAAAGGTCCTTAACCTATAAAATATACACTGAAGGTTAGAAGCAGACCTGACCACTAAAACTTTGCAGGCCAAAAGAGAGTGTCAGGAAATATACAATGTGCTGAATAGGAAAAAAAAATGCAGCCAAGGATCCTTTATCCAGCAAGGCTATCATTCAGAGCAGAAGGAGAGATAAAGGCTTTCCCAGACAACAAAAACTAAAAAGAGAAATTTAAAGCAGATTCTCAGTGAAGAGAAGGAAGAAGAAGACCAAAGCAGCAGAATACAAAGGACCAGAAACACCAATTCTACAAACAACTCAATGGCATTAAATCCATACTTTTCAATAATCACTGTGAATATAAATTGTAAATGATCCAATCAAAAGACATAGTGTATCAGAATGGATCAAAAAATAGGATCCATCTACATGCTGCCTACAAGAGACTCATTTTAGACCTGAAGACACCTGCAGACTGAAAATGATGGGATGGAGAACAATCTATCATGCTAATGAACATCAAAAGAAAAGCTGGAGTAGCCATAGTCATATCAGACAAACTAGATTTTAAACCAAAGACCGTAACAAGAGATGAAGGTCATTATATCATAATTAAGGTGTTTATCCATCAAGAAGATATAACAGTTGTAAATATTTATGCCTTAAACTTGGAAACACACAAATATATTAATCAATTAACCACAAACATAAAGAAACTCATGATAATAGTATCATAATAATAGGAAACTTTAATACCACACTTGCAGCAATGGACAGATCATCTAACCAGAAAATCAACAAGGAAACAATGGCTTTGAATGACACAATGGAGCAGATGGACTTGACAGATATATTCAGAATATTTCATTCTAAATGAACAGAATACACATTAGTCTCTAGTGCAAATGGAACAGTCTCCAAATTATATCACCTACTGTGTCACAAATCAGCCCTCAACAGGTACAAAAAGATGAAAATCATACCATGCATATTTTCAGATCACAGTGCTTTAATACTTGAAATCAACCACAAGATAAAAATTTGAAAAGCCCTCAAATACCTGGAGGTTAAATAACATCCTACGAAAAAAATGAATGGGCTAACCAAGAAATTAAAGAATTTTTAAATTGAATTTTAAAAGAATTTTAAAATGAAAGCAAATGTAAATGAGAACATGACAGTCTAAACCCTTTGGGATATAGCAAAGGAAGTCCTAAAAGGAAAATACGTTGTAACCCAGGCCTCTTTCAAGAAGCAAAAAAGTTCCCAAATGCACAAGCAAAACATGCACATAAAGTAGCTAGAAAAGGAGCAGCAAATAAAGGCCAAAGCCAGCAGCAGCAGAAGAAATAATAAAGATTAGAATAGAAATAAAAAAATATATAGAAACAAAGAAGAGAAAAAAAAAAAAACATTGGAACAGATCAACGAAACTAAAGGCTGGTTTTTTGAAAGGATAAACAAAATTGATAAATCCAGAGCCAGATTTGTCAAAAAGAAAAGAGAGAGGACCCAAATAGATAAAATCACAAATGAAAGAGGAGAGATCATAACCAACACCATAGAAATACAAACAATAATTAGAGAACACTATGAAAAATTATATGGCAACAAACCAGACAATCTGAAGGAAAAGGACAAATTCTTAGAAACTCACACAATATCAAAACCTAAACAGGAAGAAATAGAAAATTTGAACAAGCCCATAATCAGCAAAAAAACTAAATCAGTTCCCAAAAATCTCCCAACAAATAATAGTCCTGGGAGAGATGGCTTCCCAGGGAATTCTACAAACACTTAAACAAGAATTAATACCTATTCTTCTCAAAGTGTTAAAAAAAAATAGAAATGGAAGGAAAGCTTCCAAAATCATTCTATGAAGCCAGCATTACCTTTATTCCAAAGTCAGATAAAGACCCCACTAAAAAGGATGATTACAGGCCAATATCCCTGATGCACCTGGATGCAAAACTTCTCAACAAGATGCTACAAATCAAATCTAAATTCAAAGAATTATTCACACAATGAAGTGGGATTCATTCCTGGGCTGCAGGCCAGGTTCAATATTTGCAGGTCTATCAATGTAATATACCACATTAATAAAGGAAAGGATATGAGGTATCTGAATGGCTCAGTTAAGCATCTGACTTTGACTCAGGTTATGATCTCATGGTTCATGAGTTTGATCCCCACATCAGGCTCTGTGCTAACAGAACGGAGCCTCTTCAGATCCTCTGTCTCCTCTCTCTGCCCCTCCCCTGTGCTCCTTTTCTCTCTCTCTCTCTCTCAAAATTAAGTAAACATTTTTTTAATAAAGGAAAGAAAAAACAAACATACAATCCTCTCAATAGATACAAAAAAAGCATTTGACAAATATATCATCCATTCTTGATAAAAACCTTCAACAAAGTAAGGATAGATGGAACATACTTAAAATCATAAAAGGCATATATGAAAGACCCACAGCTAATATCCTCAATGGGGAAAAACTGAGAGCTCTCCCCCTAAGGCCAAGAAAATGACAAGTTTGTCCACTCTCATCACTCTTGTTCAACATAGTATTGGAAGTCCAAGCCTCAACAATCAGACAACAAAAAGAAACAAAATCACACAAATTGACAAAAAAGAAGTCAAACTTTCATTCTTTGCAGATGACATACTCCACATGGATAACATGAAAGACTCCACCAAGAAACTGATAGAACTGACACATGAATTCAGCAAAGTCTCAGAATATAAAATCTATGTACAGAATTCGGTTGCATTTCTACACTCCAATAATGAAGCAGCAGAAAGAGAAATCAAGAAATTGATCCTATTAACAATTGCACCAAAAACCATCAGATACCTAGGAATAAACCTAGTCAAAGAGGAAAAAGGTCTGTACACAGAAATTAAAGATACACAAAAAGTGGACAAACATTCCAAGGGTTGGAAGAACAAATATTGTTAAATGTCTATACTACCAACAGCAATTTACACATTCAATACAATCCCTATCAAAATAACACCAGCATCTTTGCAGAGCTGGAACGAACAAACCTAAAATTTATATGGAACCAGAAAAGACCCAGAATAGCCAAGGTAATGTTGAAAACAAAAACAAAAACAAACAAACAACAACAAAAAACAAAGGTGGAAGCATCACAATTCCAGACTTTAACCTATATTGCAAAGCTGTAATCATCAGGATAGTATAGCACTAGCACAAAGACACATAGATCAAAGGACACAACAGAGAACCCAGAAATGGGCTCACAGATGTATGGCTAACTAATCTTTGACAATGCAGGAAAGACAATCCAGTGAAAAAAAGACAGTCTGTTTAGCAAATGGTTCTGAGAATAAAGGACAACGACCTTCAGAGAAATGAAACTGCATCATTTTCTTACACCATACACAAAAATAAACTCAAAATGAATGAAATACATAATTATGAGACAGGAAACTATTAAGCCCTAGAGGAGAAAACAGGCAACAACCTCTTTGACCTCAGCCACAGCAACTTCTCATTTGACACGTCTCCGAAGGCAAAGAAAATAACAACAAAAATGAACTTTTGGGACCTTGTCAAGATAAAAAGCTTCAGTGAAGGAAACAATCAACAAAACTAAAAGGCAACCAATGAAATTGTAGAAATTATTTGTAAATGACATATCAGATAAAGACTCAGTATCCATAATCTATAAAGAAGTTACCAAACTCAACACCCCCCAAAAAACCCAAATAATCCAGTGAAGAAATGGGCAGAAAACATGAATATATGCTTTTCCAAAGAAGACATCCAGATGGCAAAACAGACACAGAAAAAGATGCTCAACATCACTCATCATAAAGGAAATACAAATCAAAACCACAATGAGGTATCACCTCACACCTCTCAGAATGTCTAAAATGAACAACTCATGAAACAACAGATTTTGGCAAGGATGCTGAGATAGTGGAACCCTCTTGCACTGTTCGTGGGAATGTAAACTGGTGCAGCCACTCTGAAAAACAGAATGGAGGTTCCTAAAAAATAAAAAAATGAGGGGCGCCTGGGTGGCGCAGTCGGTTAAGCGTCCGACTTCAACCAGGTCACGATCTCGCGGTCCGTGAGTTCGAGCCCCGCGTCGGGCTCTGGGCTGATGGCTCAGAGCCTGGAGCCTGTTTCCGATTCTGTGTCTCCCTCTCTCTCTGCCCCTCCCCCGTTCATGCTCTGTCTCTCTCTGTCCCAAAAATAAATAAATGTTGAAAAGAAAAAATTTTTAAAAAAAATTAAAAAATGAAAGTACCCTACAACACTTTAATTTTATTGCTAGGTATTTATACAAAGGATGCAAAAATGTTGATTCAGGGCACATGCACCCCAGTTTTTATATCAGCACTATCAACAATAGCCAAATTATGGAAAAAGCCCAAATGTCTATTGACTGATGAGAGGATAAAGAAAACACTCTGTGTGTGTGTATGTGTGTGTGTGTGTGTGTGTGTGTGTACACACATACACAGTGGAATACTACTTGGCTATCAAAAAGAATGAAATCTTGCTGTTTGCAACAATGTGGATGGAACTAGAGGGTATTATCCTAAGTGAAATAAGTCAGTCAGAAAAAGACAAATACAAATTTCACTCATATGTGGAATTTAAGAAACAAAATAAATGAACATAGGGGAAAGGAAGGAAAAGTAAAATAAAAACAGAGAGGGTGGGAAACCATAAGAGACTCTTGAATACAGAGAACCCACTGATGGTTGCTGGAGGGGCAATGGGTGGGGGGATGGGCTAAATGGGTGCTGTGTATTAAGGAAGGCAATTTTTGGGGAGAGCACTGAGTGTTACATGTAAATGATGAGTCACTAGGTTCTACTCCTGAAACTAACACTACACTCTAATTTAACTAACTTGAATTTAAATAACTAAATATTTTTTTAAAAAAAGAAGAGTAAACATTTTTCTTAATATAGGTTAGTTTCATACTCTGTTAATTTTGATCTTTTTCAGAAGATGTCTCTAATAATGAGGAATTTCCTTTAATGGATGTGCTACTTGAGCTATAATACTTCAGCACTTTTGTTTTTCAATTAAATCACCACCGACTAATTTCCAATCCAATGCCCCTTAGAAAAACCTGTTTTTGTACTTCTACCACAGTATAAAGAAACAAAGTTAATAAACATATGTTGTCAGTTTGAATTCTTAAAACCCTGGGCGCTCCTGAGAAGGTAATTATCCCACTATTCTTAAGTTAGGTTTTGTTTTCCAGTTGAAATACAAAATCCAGAGTCTCACAACTTATTTTGGAATTGGAAGTCAGTAAAAGAATAGCATCATTCACCAGTCAGTGTTCACTCCCCCTCACCATGTTATCTCTCTTTTTTTTTTTTAATTTTGGTATAGTTGATAAACAATGTTGTGCTAGTTTCAGATATACAACATAATGGTTCAAGAATTCTATACATTACCCCATGATGACCACAAGTGTAGTTACCATCAGTCATCATTCTAAGTTACTACAATGTTAATGACTATTTTTCTTATACTGTACTTTGACTTCCCATGACTTATTTATTTTATACCTTAATCCATTTCACCTATATTGTCCATGACTCCATCCACCTCCCCTCTGGCAAACGCCAGTTTGTTCTCTGACCCTATGAATCTAGTTCTGTTTTTGTTTGTTCGTTTTTTAGATTCCACATATAAGTGAAATCATTTGGTATTTGTCTTCTATCTCACTTATTTTACTTGGCATAATACCTTGCAGGTCCATCCATTTGTCACAAATGACAAGACCTCATTCTTTTTATGGCTAAGTAAATATATTTCACTGTATATACCACATCTTCTTTATTCAATAATTGATTGATGGACACTTCCACATCATGGCTATTGTTAATAATTCTGCAATAACATAGTGGTTCATATGTCTTTTTGAATTAGTGTTTTCATTTTCTTTGGGTAAACATCCAACAGTAAAATTACTGGATCATATGATAATTATATTTTTAATTTTTTGAGGAACCTCCAACTATTTTCTATAGTGGCTGCACCAATTTACTTTATCACCCACAGTACACAAGGGTTCCTTTGACATACTTGCCAACACTTTTGTAAAGTTTATTTTTATTTATTTTGAGACAGAAATAGAGAGCAAGCAGGGGAGGGGTAGAGAGAGAGGAGACAGAATCCCAAGCAGGCTCTACACTAACAGATCCCAAAGTGGGGCTTGAAATCATGAACTGTGAGATCATGATTTGAGCCAAAATCAAGAGTCAGATGCTTAAGAGTCACCCAGGTGCCCTGCCAACACTTTTTATACTTTGCCTTTTTGATATTAGCCATTCTGATTGGTGTGAGGTGATATCTTACTGTAGTTTTTCATTTTTTTATGTTTATTTATTTTAAGAGAGAGAAAGGGGGGGAAGGGAGGGTCAGAGAGAGAGGGAGAGAGAAAATCTCAAGCAGGCTCTGCGCTGTCAGCACGGAGCCCCAAATAGAGCTCAGTCACATGAACCTTGAGATCATGACCTGAGCTGAAATCAAGAGTTTTAGACTTAACTGACTGAGCCACCCAGGTGCCCCTCATTGTGGTTTTGATTTGCATTTACCTGATGATTAATGCTGTTGAACATCTTTTCAAGTGTCTGTTGGCTAGCTGTATGTCTTCTTTCGAAAAGCGTCTATTCAGGTTCTCTCCCCATTTTATAATTGGATTTTTGGTGTTGAGTATTATAAGCTCTTTATATATTTGGAAATGAACCCCTTATAAGCTATAATCATTTGCAAATATCTTCTATTTAGTAAGCTGCCTTTTGTTTTGTAGACGGTTTTCTTCATCATTCAAAAGGGTTTTAATTTGATTTAATCCCAGTGTTATTTTTGCTTTTGTTTTTCTTGCATGAGTAGGAATTTACAAAAAAATGTTTCTAAGGCCAATGTCCAGGACATTGCTGTCCACTTTGTTTTTAAAGGAGTTGTATGTTTTCAGGTATTACATTTAGGTCTGAATCCATTGTGAGTTTATTTTTGTGTATGATGTAATAAAGTGATCCTGTTTCAGTTTTTTGCATGCAGCTGCCCAGTTTTTCCAAAATCATATATTGAAGAGACGGTCTTTTACCCATTGTGTATTCTGCCTCATTTGTCATAGATTTGACCATATATGGATGGATTTATTTCTGGACTTTATTCTGTTACAACAACACATGTTTCTATTTTTGTCCCAGTACCATACTGTTTTGATTTCTATAGTTTTGTAGTATAGCCTAAAATGTGATATTGTGATACCTTTAGCTTTGTTCTTTTCAAGATCGCTTTGGCTATTTGTTTTCTTTTGTGATTTCATACAATTTTTAGGATTATTTTATCTAGTCCTGTAGAAAATACTGTTGGTATTATCAAAGGGATTGTGTTGCCCTGTAGATTGTTCTGGGTAGTGTGGACATTTTAACAACATTAATTGTCCCAATTCATGAACATGATATATGTGTGTGTGTGTGTGTGTGTGTGTGTGTGTGTGTGTGTGATCGTTAATTACTTTCATCTGTATCCTGCATTTTTGAGAGTACAGGTTTTTCACCTTCTTGGTAAAATGTATTCTGAGGTATTTTATTATTTTTGATGCATTTAGAAAAGAGATTGTTTTCTTAATTTCTCTTTTTGCAACTTTGTAATTCATGTATAGAAATGCAACCAATTTCTGTATGTTAATTTTGTATCTTGTAAATTTGCTAAATTCATTTATTAGTTCTAATAACTCTTTGGTGGAGTCTAGGATTTTTTATATGTAGTATCACACAATTTGTCTTTTGGAAATAGTAGTATTAATTCTTTCTTAGTCATTTGGATGCCATTTTTTCTTGTCTGGTGAAGTTGGGACATCTAGTACTATGTGTTGTTGTTGTTTGTTGTTGTTGTTTGAAGATTTTATTTAAATTAAAGTTGATCTACATATAGTGTAGTCTTGGTTTCAAGAGTAGAATGTAGTGATTCATCATCTACATACAACACCCAGTGCTCTTCACAAGTGCCCTCATTAATGCCCATCACCCATTTAGCCCATCCCCTGCCCACTTCCCCTCCACCAATTCTCAGTTTGTTCTCTACAGCTAAGAGTAACTTATGGTTTGCCACACTCTCTATTTTTTTAATCTTACTTGATTTTTTTCTTTCCTTTCACTATGTTCATCTGCTTTGTTTCTTAAATTCCACATGAGTGAAATCATATGGTATTTGTGTTTCTCTGACTGACTTATTTCATTTAGCATAATGCACTGTATCTCCATCGATGTCATTGCAGATGGCAAGTGTTTATGATGGCTGAGTAATATTCTATTTTTATATATACCACATCTTATTTATCCATTCATCAGTCGATGAACATTTGGCCTCTTTCCATACTTTGGATTCCTATTTATTTATGTGTGTGTGTCTATTATAGGTTTTGGGGTTTTGTTTACTATGAGGGCTTATATAATATTGTAAATATATAGCACTCAATATTAAATTGATGTTTGCTTAAACTCAACACATTATAAAAGAATTTAATTTGTACCATCCCCTCCATGTGTTGTCTATATGATGTCATATTTTACATAATTTATTTTGAGACCCAAATTCACAGTCACAGAGTAAGGAGATCTTGAGTAAATTGTTTATGTTAATAAAGAATCTTTGCATCCTGTAGACCATAAAGTACAGAAAATAGTGTTGATTCTTCCCTTTTTGACTACTCTCTGCATTCCCAGCAAGTTGTATACGCCATTGTTATATGTTTAATATATTAAATCTTGATGTTGTGTACATTATTAGACCTTGCCAACAAAAAAACATATAGAAGTATTATTTTTGGTTTTATACAACTCTATTGACTTATTTTATTTATTTTTTACTTCAGGCAGTCCTTAAGCAACATGTAATAAGCATCTCTTTTTAAAGAAATTATTGTCTAATCTTTTATTATTTTCTTCATACTGATTTCTGAATGTGCAATTTTTCAGATAAAGAAGGTATGCCATTTTTAATGTACTTTTTATGGTTTGCCTAATTGATTCCCAGTGATGCAAAAAATATTTGTCTCAACTTTACAGTGCATATATATTTTTTTACATCCCTGAATTAGATATGTGGAAATGGTTTGTCAGCCTAAGACTGAATTTGTTTAATGATTTAGAAGGTCAATTTTTTAAATATATATTTTTATATTTCTGTTGTGAATTGTTTCTGTTTTTGCCTATTTTAAAGTTTCTATTATTTTTTTCTCTTTTTCAAAGTAAAATTTTGTGTTATATTTTTAAAATGTTTTCTGTTAATTTGTAAATAATTTAAAAAATACACATGTACATAAAGAGAAAATACTTCAGTAATTTGATTTCTATGTTTTTTAATTTTTCAAGTTTTTATTTAAATTGCAGTTAGAGTTAGGATGGTGGAGAAGTAGGGGGACTGAGATTTACCTCATCCCTCAAACACAGTTGTACTGAGGTCAGAACACTTGGAACACCCAGGAAACCAATTTGTGGAGTGACAGAAGATTCTCCACAGGTGGAGCGAGACAGTTTGGTGGGACAGAGGCACATGTGTGTGAATTGAGGGAAATAAAACAGAATGGGCAGGGAGGGAGACAAAATAGAGAGAAGGAGAAG
The DNA here is from genome assembly GCF_022837055.1 of Prionailurus viverrinus. NCBI lineage: Eukaryota > Metazoa > Chordata > Mammalia > Carnivora > Felidae > Prionailurus > Prionailurus viverrinus. Next base: position 18,521,591 of record NC_062566.1, read on the forward strand.
CTGTGGATTGCAGTATTGACTTAGGACAAGAAACAAACCTCTTCAGACTATGAATTGGAGAAAGAGAAATACAGAGAGTGCCAGTCTCTATTTTGTAAACAGCCTTAGGAGCTAAAGATCAGTGTTTTCAGAAGCACATGACTTTCTCAGACTGAAGCCACTACCATGTGTGTGTGCCTGGGGATGGGGATCCAGTCCCAAGTAGTGGTAATAATCTCAGGGGCCCACTGGGAGAGAACAGTCCCCTCCCTTGAGGTCTGTGGGAAGAGTGTATATTGTCCCCTCAAGGATAAAAGAACCTGTAGGTGTCAGGCAAAGGCCTTTTATTTGCAGGGCAGAGTGGCACTACCCCAGAAACTGGTTTGCATGGTGCAGAACCTTTTAAGACATTGGTTTTTAAAAATTAATTAATTATTTATTTATTTAAAAATTTACATCCAACTTAGCATATAGGGCAACAATGATTTCAGGAGTAGATTCCTTAATGCTCCTTACCCATTTAGCTCATCATCCCTCCCACAACCCCTTCAGCAACACTCTGTTTGTTTTCTATATTTAAGAGTCTCTTATGTTTTGTCCCCTTCCTTGTTTTTATACTATTTTTACTTCCCTTCCCTTATGTTAATCTGTTTTGTATCTTAAATTCCTCATATGAGTGAAGTCATATGATATTTGTCTTTCTCTGACCAATCTCGTTTAGCATAATACCCTCTAGTTCCATCCATATAGTTGCAAATGGCAAGATTTCATTCTTTTTGATTGCCGAGTAATACTCCATATATATGACACATCTTTATCCATTCATCAATCAATGGAGATTTGGGCTTTTTGGCTTTGGCTATTATTAATAGTGCTGCTATAAACATTGGGGTGCATGTGCCCCTTCAAAACAGCACACCTGTATCCCTTGGATAAATACCTAGTAGTGCAATTGCTGGGTAGTAGGGTAGTTCAATTTTTGATTTTTTGAGGAACCTCCATACTGTTTTCCAGAATAGCTTCACCAGTTTGCATTCCCACCAGAAGTGCTAAAGAGATATTCTTTCTCCACATCCTTACCAACATCTCTTGTTGCCTGAGTTATTAATTTTAGCCATCTTGACTAGTGTGATATGGTATCTCATTGAGACTTTAATTTGTATTTCCGTGATGATGAGTGATGTTGAGTTTTTTATGTGTCTGTTAACCATCTGAATGTCTTCTTTGGAGAAGTGTCTATTCATGTCTTTTGCCCATTTCTTCACTGGATTATTTGTTTTTTTGGGTGCTGAGTTTGATAAGTTCTTTATAGATTGTGGATACTAACCCTTTGTCTGGTAAATTATTTGCTAATATCTTCTCCCATTCTGTTGGTTGCCTTTTAGTTTTGCTGATTGTTTCCTTTGCTGTACAGAAGATTTTTATTTGGATGAGCTCCCAATGGTTCATTTGTGCTTTTGTTTCCCTTGCCTCTGGAGACATGTTGGCTAAGAAGTTGCTGCGGCCGAGGTCAAAGAGGTTTTTTCCTGCTGTCTCCTCTAGAATTTTGATCGCTTCCTGTCTTACATTTAGGTCTTTCATCCATTTTGAGTTTCTTTTAGTGTACAGTGTAAGAAAGTGGTCCAGGTTCATTCTTCTGCATGTTGCCGTCCAGTTTTCCAAGCACCACTTGCTGAAGAGACTGTCTTTATTCCATTAGATATTCTTTCCTTCTTGGTTAAAGATTAGTTGGTCATACATTTGTGGGTCCATTTCTGGTTTCTCTCTTCTGTTCCATTGATGTGAGTGTCTGCTTTTGTGCCAGTACCGTACTGTCTTGATGATTACAGCTTTGTAATACATCTTGAATTCAGTCCAGGGTGCCTGGGTGGCTCAGTCAGTTAAACATCAGACTTTGGCTCAGGTCATGATCTCGTGGTTCATGAGTTCAAGTCCTGCATTGAGGACAGCCTGGAGCCTGCTTCAGATCCATGTCTCCCCCATCTCTGTTCTTCCCCTGTTCACACTCAGTCTCTCTCTCTCTCTCTCTCTCTCAAACATAAATAAAGATTTTAAAAATTAAAAAAAAAGAATGTGGGTTTTGAATCCCACCCATGCATCAAGGAGGTGTGGGAGAACTATGGAGCAGGGAAAGCCTCCCACCTGTGCTACTCTGTGAGAGCTGCCTGAATAGTGCGGTTTGAGACACCTGGTCTGGGGAGGAGAGATTGGGATATTCTATTTTTCTCCCCATCACCAAAATGGTGGGCCTTCAAGAAACAGGACAGTGGTCTCCAGTGAAGGTGGGACATGTTTACACCAAACCCCAGCCATCTGTGCCTGGAAACCGCTTATCTACTGGTGTGGGACTGACACTGAGTGAATGGATGGCCTCTTCTCCAGATGAACACAACCACCAGTCCCAGGCACCAACTGACAACTGTCCTGCAGTTTTGTATGTTAGCCTGTTTTTTCTCTTTTCTTTCCTTTTCTTCTCTTTCCTCTTCTTTTTCTTTCTACATTCTTCTTTCTTTTCCCTTTGAAATCAGGCTCATAGTTTCTGATTTGATTTTTGGTCAATTCTTATTCTCTCTATATATATATATTTTCTTTCCTTCTTTGCTTTATTTGTTTGTTTCTCTTTCCTCTTCTTTCTATTTCTACCTTCTTTTTTTCCCTTTGAAATCAGGCTCATAGTTTCTGATTTGATTTTTTGGTCAATTCTTACTATATATATATTTTTTTTCTTTCCTTCTTTGCTTTGTTTGTTTAGTCGGGCATTTTCACTGCATTCTGTTTACACCTTTGCTATATCTCTTTCTTCTTTATTTTCCTTTCACTCTCTCTGGATTTATCCTTATAGTTTCTTTGATTCACTGCTCAGTCTTTTTTTCCCTCTCCTTTTATTTTTCTCTTTGTATGGACTCAGGTCCCCTGCCCTTTCTTTTTATGCAGAGTTACTTCAGTAAACAAATCAAAGCATACCTGATGGAAGATCTAAACAATCCACCACTAAGAATAAAGAAAAGCTTTGTAGAAGACTTACCAGTGGGATATAGCAGCCAAATATGCAACAATAGAGTGCATGCAACACACTCCAAAAACACTTCCTGAAGTGCCAGGCCGAGTGAATGATCCCTTTTTAAGATAATACTTCTCGCATGTGCAGGACACATAACAAACTGTTAAAATACATAAAAGGTAGAAATGTGACCAAAATGATGAAAAGGAAGAATTCTACTTATAGGAAATTCCAGGGAGAAATGACAGCCAGAGAATTTCTCAAAACATATATAAACAATATTATCTGAACAAGAGTATAGAATAACAATAGTAAGACTAATAGCTGGCCTGAAAAAGAAAAAAAAAACATAGAAGACAGCACAGAATCTATTGCTGTGGAAATAAAAGATCTAAGAAATAGTCACAGTGAATTAAGAAATGCTATAAATGAGATGCAAAATAAACTAGATACAGTGACAGCAAGGATGGAAGAAAAGATAAAATTATGGAAAGCGATGAAGCTGCAAAAAAAAAAGGGAAAGGATATAGATCTAGATCATGAGTGGAAAATTAGAGAACTAAGTGATTAAATGAAACAAAATAATATCTGTATCATAGCAGTTCCAGAGGAAGAATAGAGATAAAAAGGGGCAGAAGGTTTATTTGAACAAATTATAGCTGAGAACTTCCCTAGTAAGGGGAAGACATCCATGTCCAAGAGGCACGGAGAACCCCCTTAAAAATCAACAAAAACAGGTCACCACCACCACATATAATAGTGAAACTGGCAAAATACAAAGATAAATTTCTGACAACAGCTAGGGACAAATGAGCCTTAAACTACAAGGGTAGACACATAAGTGTAGTAGTAGACCTGTCACTGAAACTTGACAGAGTATAAGGGAGTGGCAGGAAATATTCAATGTGCTGAATAGGGAAAATATACAGCCAAGAATTCTTTATCTAGCAAGACTGTCATTCAGAATAGAAGGAGAGATAAAGGTTGTCTGAGACAAACACTAAAGGAATTCATAAACCATGCCTGCAGGAGATCCCAAGGGGGGACTCTTGGACAGGAACAAAGACTACAAAGGACCAGAGACATCACCACAAGCACAAAACCTACAGATAACACAATGACACTAAATCCATATCTTTCAACATTAAATCTGAATGTAAATGGACTAAATGTCCCAATCAAAAGACATAAGGTATCAAAATAGATAAAAAAAATAAGATCAATCTATGTGCTGCCTACAAGAGATTCATTTTATGTATTTATTTTTTAATGTTTATTTCTGAGAGAGAGAAAGAGAGAGAGAGAGAGCATGAGCAGGGGAGGGGCAGAGACAGAGGGAGACACAGACTCAGAAGTAGGCTCCAGGTTCTGAGCTGTCAGCACAGAGCCCAACACGGGCTCCAACTCAGAACAACGAGATCATGACCTGAGCTGAAGTCAGATGCTTAACCGACTGAGCCACCCAGAAGCCCCAAAGATTCATTTTAGACCTGAGGATGTCTGCAGATTGAAAGTGAAGGGATGGAGAACCATATAGCATGCTGCTGGATGTCAAAATAAAGCCAAAGTAGCCATACCAGACAAACTAGATTTTAGCACAAAGACTGTAATAAGAGATGAAGAAGGGCATTATGTTATAAATAAGGGGTCTATCCATCAAGAAGAGCTAACAATTGTAAATGTTTATGCCTCCAACATCAGACACCCAAATATATAAATAAATTAATCACAAACATAAATAAATGTATAGATATAAAACCATGATTATAAGGAATTAATTGTTCACTTAGAGCAACGGACAAATCATCTATGTAGAAAATCTGGGAAAAAATTGGACAAATTCCTAGACATTCACACCCTACCAAAACTCAAAGGGGGAGAAACAGAAAATTTGAACATACCCATAACAAGAGAAAAAATTGAATTAGTTACCAAAAATCTCCCAACAAATAAGAGTCCCGGGCCAGATAGCTTCTCAAGGGAATTTAAGCAGAGTAAATACCTATTCTTCTCAAGCGGTTCCAAAAATAGAAATGGAAGGAAAGCTTCCAGACTCATTCTATAAAGTCAGAATAACCTTGATTCCCAAACCAAAGATGCCACTAAAAAGGAAAATGCATACCAATATGCATGATGAACATGGATGAAAAATTCTCAACAAGATCCTAGCAAATGAAATTCAACATTATATTAAAATAATTATTTACCATGATCAAGTGGGATTCATTCCTGGGCTGTAGGGCTGGTTCAATATTCACAAATCAATCAAGGTGATAATTCACATTAATGGAAGTAAGGATAAGAACCATATGATCCTTTCAAGATGTAGAAAAAGCATTTGTCAAAATACAGCATCCTTTCTTAATAAAAACCCTCAAGTAAGTTGGGACGGAAGGAATGTACCTTAACATAATAAAAGCCATATATGAAAGGTCCACAGGTAATATCCTCCATGGGGAAAAACTGAGAGATTTCCCCCTTAGATCAAGAACACTACAGGGATGTTCACTCTCACCACTGTTGTTTAACATAATGTTGGAAGTCCTAGCCTCAGCAATTAGACAACAAAATAAAACAAAAGCCATCAAAATTGGCAAAGAAGAAGTCAAATTTTCACTCTTTCATGGATAATCCAGAAGACTACTTCAAAAAACTGCTAGAGCTGATACATGAATTCAGCAAAGTCACAGCATATAAAATCAATGTACACAAATAAGTTGAATTTCTATACACCAATAATGAAGCAACAGAAAGAGATATCAAGGAACTGATCCAATTTACATTTGCACCAAGAACCATAGACTATTTAGGAATAAACCTAACCAAAGAAATAAAAGATCTGTACCCTGAAAATTATAGAAAACTTATGAAGGAAATTGAAGATGACACAAAGAAATGGAAAAACATTCCATGCTCATGGATTGGAAGGAAAAATATCGTTAAAATATCTATACTACCCAAAGCAATCTACACATTCAATGCAATCCCTATCAAAATAGAACCAGCATTCTTCACAGAAGTATAACAAAAAATTCTAAAATTTGTATGGAACCACAAAAGACCTTGAGTAGCCAAACTAACGTTGAAAAAGAAAACCAAAACTGGACACATCACAATCTTGGACTTTAGCCTCTACTACAAAGCTGTAATCATCAAGACAGTATGGTATTGGCACAAAAACAGACACATAGTCCAATGGAATAGAATAAACCCAGAAATTGACCCAACTAATTTTTGACAAAGCAGGAAATAATATCCAATGGAAAAACGACAGACTCTTTAGCAAATGGTGCTGGGAAAACCGGACAACGACGTTTAGAAGAATGAAACTGAGTCACTTTCTTACACCATGTATCTATCATCTGTATCTCTATCTCTATCTCTATCTATCTCTATCTCTATCTCTATCATCATCTCTGTCATCTCTATCTCTATCTCTATCATCTCTCTCTCTCTCTCTCTCTATATATATATATATATATATATATCCAAAATGGATGCAAGAGCTAAATGTAAGCTGGGAAACCATCAAAATCCTACAGAAGAAAACAGGCAGCAACCTCTTTCACCTCAGCCACAGCAACTTCTTACTTGACATGTCTCTGAAGGCAAAAGAAACAAAAGCAAAAATGAACTATCGGGACCTCATCAAGATAGAAAGTTTCTGTACAGCAAAGGAAATGATCAACAAAACTAAAAGGCAACAGATGGAATGGAAGAGATATTTGCAAATGACATATCGGATAAAGAGTATCTAAAATCTATAAAGACCTTACCAAACTCAACACCTGAAAAACAAATAACCCAGTGAAGAAATGAGAAGACATCGATAGACACTTTTCCAAAGAAGACATCCAGATGGCAAACAGACACATGAAAATATGCTCAACATAACTCATCATCAGGGAAATACAAATCAAAACCACAATGAGATACCACTCACACCTGTCAGAATGGCTAAAGTGAACAACTTAGGAAACAACAGATGTTGGCGAGGATGTGGAGAAATGGGAACCCCCTTGCATGTTGGTGGGAATGCAAACTGGTACAGTCTCTCTGGAAATTAGTGTCTAGGTTCCTCAAAAAATTAACGATAAAATTACCCTATGACCCAGAAATAGCACTACCAAGAATTTATACAAAGGATACAGGACACTGATTCAAAGGGGCACACGCACCCCAATTTTTATATTAGCGCTATCAACAATAACCAAATAATGGAAAGCGCCCTAATGTCCATCAACTGATGAATGGATAAAGAAGATGTGGCATATATGCATAGTGAAATACTACTTGTCAATGAAAAAAATGAAATCTTGACATTTGCAACAACTTGGATGGAATGAAAGATATTATGCTAAGCAAAATAAGTCAGTCAGAGAAAGACAGATATATGATTTCACTCATATGTACAATTTGATAAACTTAACAGTGACCATATGGTAAGGGAAGGAAAAATAAGATGCAAAGAGGGAGGCAAACATAAGAGATTCTTAAATACCAATAACAAACAGGGTTGATGAGGGTAGGAGGGTCTGATATCTGATCAGAATTGTAGGTCTCACACTCATTGGCTATGTGATGTGCTACAAGGCACTTAACTCTGTCCAACTTAGTTGTCTCCTCTTTAAAATGAGGATACGGATGGGAACATCATAGGCTGCCTAAAAAGACAATAAGAGCTAATTGCCTAACACTGATTAGGTAATTAACAAACAATAAATAATATCATTTCAATCTATTCTAATAGTCATAAGGCCCATTTAACATTATTTTTTTTCCTTTTTTTCCCTGAAGAAAAAAATATTCTTTATAATATGGTCTTTCTTTTAAAAATATAGTAACGTCAATATTTCCTTTCCCTTTATCCCCACAGCCTCTGCCTTGGTTTAGAATTTCATCAACTCTCATTTACGCTATTTCAGGAGCCTAGTAACTGGTCTCCCTGGCAACAGTTTCCACTCTACTCATTGCCTAAGGACTGATTTTCTTCCCTTGCTTCTCAACCACTCCTATTATTTTATCTTCCCCATCAAATGAATTTCAATGCCACACTCATAATACATGTTATAGTATTGTTTATGTGCCTGGTTAATCCTTTTTGCATATGAATAAATGTTTCTTCACTAGTTGAAATTATGGCATTATATAATTTCTATTCCAATTTTCACCTCGCAATAATTTCATGAGCCCTTTCCTGACTGCCAGAGAACACTAATAATTATTTTTCTAGTCAACATGTAGATTCATGAGCGAAAAAAAGCATTATTCAATAATTATTATTCATTGTTGTTAGAAACATAGCTTATTTCCAATTCTTCGGGTTATTTTAAATTAAGTTACATTGAGAGTCTGGGTATGCATTGTTATTTTCTTTATTTTTGACTGACTTCATTGTAAGATATATTCTACTGGGATAGTGTCATTGGGGAAAAGAGAATATTTTACGGTGTTTGTGAAGTCAGCTGCTTTCCTAATGTAATTGTTTAATTCCACTAAGCCATCTTGTATATTATTAAGTCATTTTGCTACAACACATACAAGGCAAATTATCACTTAAACCAATTTTGTGTTTAAGGAGTGAAAATTTTTCTTAACATAATGATTATAAATTGGAATCTTTGCTTTAGTTTAATTATTAACAAAGTTCAAATTATCTACATTTCACTGTGTATGTATAATTTGGAGCATAACTATTCATATAATTTGATTATTTATTACTTATTTATTGTTATAGTCACTAGGAACACTTGATTAAGGGAGAAAGCAATGTTCCCGTAATACTTCTTGTAATGTTTCTTTTTAGTTTTTGTTGTTTTGTCATTGTTGATGGTGGTTAGCTTAGTTCTTTGTGTTTCCTCATATAGACTTTAGTGCCATTTAATTCTCTGAGATTCATTTTTTTCTTTGTTAAACCTTCCTTACTATCTCTGTTAAGCTTTATTGAGGTATAATTGACATACAAAAAATGCACATATGGAATGTATACATGTTGATGATCTTGGACATCTGCATACAACCATAATGACGTCACCACAATCAAGATATTAAAAATATCCATTACCTCCAAAATTTTCCATGTGTTCTTTTGTGGTGTGTGTGTGTGTGTGTGTGTGAGCATACACATATAGTAAGAACACTTAACATGATATATATCCTCTTAACATATTTAAAATGTTTAACACCATATTGTTAATGATAAGTATTATACATCAGATCTCTAGAACTTCTTGATCTTGCATAACTGAAATTTTATTATCATTGAACAACAACTCAGCTTTTACCCTTTCCCTCATTTTCTGGAAACACCATTCTATTCTTTGCTTCTATGAGTTTGACTGTATTCTATACCTTGTAAAATTAGAATCATGTAGTATTTCTCCTTATGTTACTTGCTTATTTCATATAGAATATTGTCTTCTAGATTCATCCATGTTGGTGCAGATAATAGGATTTCCTTTTCTCAAGGATCAGTAATATTCCATTGTAGATATATACCACGTTTTCTATATATATTTGATAACAAAAATTTAGTTCTGTTTTATAATTTTTTAAGTTTGTTTATTATGAGAGAGAGAGAGGGAGAGAGAGAGAGAGAGCATGATCAGAGGATCAGAGAAAGAGGGAGAGAGAATCCTAAGCCGGTTCCACACTGTCAGTAGAGAGTCCAACATGGAGTTTGAACTCAGAAACTGTGAGATCATGACCTGAACCAAAATCAGAAGTGTGACACCTAACCAACTGATCCACCCAATCACCCTGAAAATTTGGTTCATTTTTATGTCTTGGTTACTGTGTACAATGCTGCAATGAATATGGGAGTGCAAATATTTCTTCCAAATCAGGATTTCAGTTCTTTGGATATAAATCCAGAGTGGAATTTCTGGATCCTATGATAGTTCTATACATTAATAATGAACTATGTTAAAAGAAAGTTAAGAAAAACAATGTCATTTAGGAATAAACTTAAGGAAGCAAAAGACTTGTACACTGAAAACTTTAAAAAACTGGTGAAGTAAATCAAAGAGGACACAAATTAGTGGAAATACACTACATGTTTATGGATTGAAAGAATTAATATAGTCAAAATGTGTATAATACTCAAATAGATCTACAAATTCAATGCAATTTCTGTCAAAATCCCAATGACAATTTTCACAGAAAAAAAATCCTAATTTCCATATGGAACCACAAATGACCCTGAATAGTCAAAACAATCTTAAGAAAAAAAGAGCAATGCTAGAGCCATCACACTTCTTAATTTCAAAATATATTACAAAGCTATATTAATTAAAACAGCATATTACCTACATAAAGCAGTAACATTGGCAGAAAAACCAATGGAATGGAATAGAGAAACCAGAAAAAAAAAACACATATGTCGTCAGCTAATTTTCAACAAGAATACCAAAAACACACAGTGGGGAAAAGCTAGCATCTTGAACAAATGGTGCTGGAAAAACTAGATATTCACATGTCACAGAATGAAATTGAACCCTTATCTTACACCATATGCACAAGTCAGATAAAAATGGATTGAATATTAAATGTAAGACCTGTAGCTATAAAACTGTATGAACAAAAAAAGGGCACCTGTGTAGCTAAGTCATTTAGGCATCTAACTCAATATTGGAGCAGGTCAACATCCAATCAGATCAATATCGGATCAGGTCAGTTGTGAGACTGAGCTTGGCAACTAGTTCTGTACTGACAGTGCAGAGCCTGCTTGGGATTCTCCCTCTCTCTCTCTCTCTGCCCCTCCCCCACTTACACTTTTTTTTTCTCTTTCAAAATACATAAACATAATTATCAAACAAACAAACAAATAAAGAGATGACTCTTTATTTCAGCACAGGTTGTGGGATTGAGCCCTGTGTCGAGCTCCATGCCGAGAATGGAGTCTGCTTAGGATTCTCTCTCTCTCTCTCTCTCTCTCTCCCTCCCTGCCCTTCTGCCCTACACATATTCTCCCTCCCTCTCAAAGAAAGAAAGAAGGAAAGAAAGAAAGAAAGAAAGAAAAGAAAGAGGAGAAAATTTATTGACATTGGTATTGGCAATGATTTCTTGGGTTTGCTAACATATACAAAATAAATCCAAAGATTAAGGGAGACTACATTAAACTAAAAAAAAAAAAAATCTGTGCAAAAAGCAAAAAAATCAACTGAATGAAAAAAACAAACAAACTAGGAATGGGAGGAAATATTTGCAAACCATTCCCATGGTAAAGTGTGACTATTCAAAATATAGGGGCGCCTGGGTGGCGCAGTCAGTTAAGCGTCCGACTTCAGCCAGGTCACGATCTCGCGGTCCGTGAGTTCGAGCCCCGCGTCAGGCTCTGGGCTGATGGCTCGGAGCCTGGAGCCTGTTTCCGATTCTGTGTCTCCCTCTCTCTCTGCCCCTCCCCCGTTCATGCTCTGTCTCTCTCTGTCCCCAAAATAAATAAATGTTGAAAAAAAAATTCAAAATATATAAGACTTTCCTACAACTCAGCACCAAATAAATAAATAAATAGATAGATAGATAAACTTAAGTTTAAAAAAACTTCAATTGTAAAAATAAACAAGACTTAAAATGGGCATTTTTCCCCCAAAGAAGACATTCAAATGTCCACCAGGTATATGAAAAGGTGTTCAACATAATCATCAGGGAAATGTAGACCAAAACCATAATTTGATATCACCTTACACTTGTTAGGATTATTATTATAAAAAAAAAAGATACCAAGTGTTGGTGAGGAATGTGGGAAAATTATAACTCATACAGTGTTGGTGGGGATGTAAAATGGTGCAACCCACTATTAAAAATAATGTGGAGGGTCTTCCCTAATATCTTTTGGCACAATTATAGAAAGAAGGCAGTAAAAGAATAAGAGCAAGATAATGGGTTCTGTGTCAGATATGATTTCTTAGTATTGAATCTATACCTTCTGCAGAGTCAGGTACCCTAAGAGAGACCCTGTCCTTGTATATCACTGAGTTAGACACATTGTTCTGAGATTCCTTGAAGAAACAGTATTGCACAAAGCCTGTAGTCAATAGACACCACTTTTAGGCTTTATTTCCTCTTTCCTGTTTAAGTGCTACATAACATTGAAAACACAGGTATATCAGGCACAGCTCAGGTCATGATCTCACCATTTATGAGTTTGACCCCCTTGTTGGGCTCTGTGCTAACAGCTCAGAGCCTGGAGCCTGCTTCAGATTCTGTGTCTCCCTCTCTCTCTCTCTCTCTCTCTCTGCCCCTTACCTGCTTGCACTCTGTGACTCCCTCTTTCAAAAATGAATAAAAAACATTTAAAAATATGTTGAAAGAAGGTACAGAACATCATGCTCTAGAGTATGGTGATTTACAAAGGTAAATTCCAGTGGGGATATTATTAACAAATACAAGCAGGATTTAGGACTTAGAATGTCTTTGGACATTCTGGAGTGAATAAAAGGAGCCTAGAGATGCATAGGGAATGAAAGAAAATAACTTAGAAAAAACAAGCTTCATGAAGATAGTCCCACAGAAGCATCATCCTGATCTCAGAAATATCAGCTCTACTTCTCCTGATCCCAAGAGAAACACATGTATCTAGGGACCTGGGCAGGGACCTGCTGTATGTTTTGCCAAGGAAGAATATGAATGTTTTGTCATGGGCTGAGTGTTGACTTTGCCTATATTTTGTTAAATCTATCCTTAAGTATTTTATATTTGTGGATGCTTTCATAAATGATATTTTTTCATTTAATTTTTAAACTTTTTGTTTCTAGTATATAGATGTACAAATAATTTTATTTAAAATTGAGATGACTGTATATTTACAAAAGTTATGAGAAATAATACATACAGAGATTGTGTATCCTTTACCATTTCTCCTTACAACATCTTAAATAATTATACTGCAACATCAAAACCAAGGTATTCACACTGACACAATCAAGACACAGAACATGTTTACCACCACAAGGATCTTTCATATTGCTTTTTACAGCTTCCACTTACCTACCTCCCCACACCCCTCTTTAACCACTAGTAACCAGTAATCTGTTCTCCATTTCTATAATTTTTCCTATCTCAAAAATTTTATATAAAAATAATTATAGAATATGTAGTCCTTTGAGTGTGAATTTTTTAACCTAGTATAATCCTTTGTAGATACATCCAGTTTACTACGTGTATTAATATTTAGCACTTGCTGGAGGGGAGGGAGGTGGCAGCAGAGTAGGAGGGCCCTAAACTCAACTCATCCTACAAACACAAGATAACTAAAAAATAATTCTAAATACCCAAGAAATCAACCTGAAGACCAACAGAACAAACTCCACAACTAAAGGAAGACAAGAGGCCACATCGAAGAAGATCGGAAGTGTGGGTTGTTGGTTTAGAGGAGAAACAGATCACAGGTGCCGTGGATGGGAAGGGGTTATGGTCAAAAGAAGGGTAAGAGAGAAAGGAGCACACAGGAAAACATACAAGGAGAATGTTTCCCCAAATGCACTGGCTTGGAAAACAAGAGGGGTTGAATTTCCTGAGTCCTTACAACCAGTAGAGCTTAAAGCCTGGAGTTTTAAAAGTCAGCGGGGGGCGCCTGGGTGGCGCAGTCGGTTAAGCGTCTGACTTCAGCCAGGTCACGATCTCGTGGTCCGTGAGTTCAAGCCCCGCGTCAGGCTCTGGGCTGATGGCTCAGAGCCTGGAGCCTGTTTCCAATTCTGTGCCTCCCTCTCTCTCTGCCCCTCCCCCGTTCATGCTCTGTCTCTCTCTGTCCCAAAAATAAATAAACGTTGAAAAAATAAATAAATAAAAAATAAAAGTCAGTGGGTTTGGCTGAAACAGAGCCCAGAGGACACTGCATCTTCCTGGAGAGAAGGCAGACAAACAACCCAAGAGCAATGTGGAAACACTGATCTGAAAAGCACTGGTGACACACAGTGGGGATATAATTCACTCCTCTTGTAACACACCCGAGAGAGACAGTCACAGAGACACAAAGGAGCTGATTGGCACAATTTCCCTGCTTTGGCCCTCAGCATAAACACAAAATCACCTGAAGGGAGCAGAGTAGCACCAACACAGGATGTCTAACTTGCATACACCAAGCCCCAACCCCTGTGTTCTGGTGGGACAATTCTTCTCAGTCACACTTTCCTTAGTCCCAACATGGTGGGCCTCTCCCTCAGAGATCAGCATAAACTCATGCTCATGCCACATCTTCCAGCCAGAGTTCTGCAGGTCCTCGGTTCTGATGGAGATGGTGTCAGGACTCATTTCACAAGCAGATCAGGGCACACCTAGTTAAAACTCACCACATTCACTCAAGGGACCAAACACTGCCTACAGCATGCAAGGTGAACCTCGAAGGATGACTGGCCTGAAGAATAGAGCAGCCAAACTACAACAGCACACATAGCACAACCTTGAAGAACCAGGCCCTTGACACTACTCTTCGTCATTAGGCCATTACTTTCAGAAGCAGGAGACATAACTGGTTTTTCTAACACAGAGGAGAAGGCACAGATTTAGACAAAATGCCAAGATGGAGAAATTTATCCCAAAGGAAAGAACAAGATAAAGCCATGGCCAAAGATCTAAACAAAACAGATAAAAGTAACAGGCCTGATGGAGATTTTAAAGCAACAATCCTAAGAATACTCACTGGGCTTGAGAAAATAACACAGAGACATATTAGTTAAAAAAAGAATAACAGAGGGGTGTCTGGATGGCTCAGTTGGTTAAGTGTCCAACTTCAGGTCAGGTCATGATCTCATGGTTTGTGAGTTTAAGCCCCTAATCAGGCTTTGCACTAATAGTATAGAGCCTACTTGGGATTCTCTCTCTGTCCCTCCCCCACTTGCTCTCTCTCTCTCTCTCAAAATAAATAAATAAAGTTTTAAAAATGAATCCTAGATTTGTGGGTCTAGTTCTGGGGTTTCTATTCTATTCCATTGGTCTATGTGTCTGTTTTTGTGCCAATACCATGCTGTCTTGATAATTACAGCTTTGTAGTAGAGGCTAAAGTCTGGGATTCTGATGCCTCCTGCTTTGGTCTTCTGCTTCAAAATTACTTTGGCTATTCGGGGCCTTTTGTGGTTCCATATGAATTTTAGGATTGCTTGTTCTAGTTTCGAGAAGAATGCTGGTGCAATTTTGATTGGGATTGCATTGAATGTGTAGATAGCTTTGGGTAGTATTGACATTTTGACAATATTTATTCTTCCAATCCATGAGCAGGGAATGTCTTTCCATTTCTTTATATCTTCTTCAACTACCTTCATAAGCTTTCTATAGTTTTCAGCATACAGATCTTTTACATCTTTGGTTAGATTTATTCCCAGATATTTTATGCTTCTTGGTGCAATTGTGAATGGGATCAGTTTCTTTATTTGTCTTTCTGTTGCTTCATTGTTAGTGTATAAGAATGCAACTGATTTCTGTATATTGATTTTGTAGCTCCTTATCAGGGAAATACAAATCAAAACCACACTCAGGTATCACCTCACGCCAGTCAGAGTGGCCAAAATGAACAAATCAGGAGACTATAGATGCTGGAGAGGATGTGGAGAAACGGGAACCCTCTTGCACTGTTGGTGGGAATGCAAATTGGTGCAGCCGCTCTGGAAAGCAGTGTGGAGGTTCCTCAGAAAATTAAAAATAGACCTACCCTATGACCCAGCAATAGCACTGCTAGGAATTTATCCAAGGGATACAGGAGTACTGATGCATAGGGCCACTTGTACCCCAATGTTTATAGCACCACTCTCAACAATAGCCAAATTGTGGAAAGAGCCTAAATGTCCATCAACTGATGAATGGATAAAGAAATTGTGGTTTATATACACAATGGAATACTACGTGGCAATGAGAAAGAATGAAATATGGCCTTTTGTAGCAACGTGGATGGTACTGGAGAGTGTGATGCTAAGTGAAATAAGCCATACAGAGAAAGACAGATACCATATGGTTTCACTCTTATGTGGATCTTGAGAAACTTAACAGAAACCCATGGGGGAGGGGAAGGAAAAAAAAAAGAGGTTAGAGAGGGAGGGAGCCAAAGCATAAGAGACTGTTAAAAACTGAGAACAAACTGAGGGTTGATGGGGGGTGGGAGGGAGGGTAGGGTGGGTGATGGGTATTGAGGAGGGCACCTTTTGGGATGAGCACTGGGTGTTGTATGGAAACCAATTTGACAATAAATTTCATATTTTGAAAAAAAAAGAATACAAAAGAAAATGAATCATAGAGGAAGAGAGCACTAAATTAGATTAGAAACATGCCTCATGCAAAGAACAGCAACCTGGAAGAAGCAGAGAAATGATTTAATGACCTAGAATACAAAGTAATGGAAAGTAATGAAGCAGAACAAAAAAAAGAGAAAGCAGAATTATGAAACATGAAATCGACAGGGAATTCAGTGACTCCATTAAACATAATAATATTTATAATAGGAGTCTCAGAAGAAGAGAGAGAAAAGGGGACAAAATTTATTTGAAGAAATAAGAGCTGAAACTTCTCTAATCTGGAGAAGGAAGAGACGTCCAGATACAAGAAACACAGAGAACTCCCATCAAGATAAAAAATAGCAGTCCAACACCAAAACATATTGTACTCAAATTTGCAAAATATAGTGTTAAGGAAAAGATGATAAATCATCATGATAAAAGAAGTTCATCACTTCAAAGGAAAACCCATCAGCTAGCTGGAGATTTCTCAGTTGAAACTTGGTAGGACAGAAGGGAGTGGCATGATATATTCAAGTTGCTGAATGGGAAAAATCTTCAGCCAAGAGTAGTATATCCATCAAGGCCATCATTCAGAATAAAAGATGAGATAAAGAATTTCCCAGACCAAAAACAAAAGCAGCAACAACAACAATAACAACTAAAGGAGTTACTGACCACTAAATCAACCCATCAAGAAGTATTAAAGGGGACTCTTTGACTGGAAAGGAGAGACCAAAAGTGGTAAAGACAAAAAAGAACAAAAGAAAATTTCCAGAAGCAATGACAAAACAGGCACCAATACGTACTATCAATAATAGTTTGAATATAAATGATCTAAACATGCCAATCAAAAGATATAAGGTGTCAAAGTGTATTAAAAAATATGATCCATCTTTATGCTGCCTACAAGAGACTAATTTTAGACCTAATGACAATGGTAGATTATAAGGGATGGGATGGATAATCATATATAATGAAAATAAAATACAAAAGAAAGCCAGAGTAGCAATAGGTATATAGGACAAAGTAGACTTTAAAATAAAGACTTTAATGAGAGATGAAGAAGCAAACTATAGATTAATAAAAGGGGACAATCCAACAACAATATATAAATATTGTGAATGTTTATGCATCCAACATTGGAGCACCCAAAATATATAAAACAGTTAATAACAAACATAAAGGAACTAATTGATAATAATATAACATCTCACTTACATCAATGGACAGATTATCTAAACAGAAAATAAACAAGGAAACAATGGCTTTGAATGACACTGGATGAAATGGACTTAACAGATATATTCAGAACATTTCATCCTAAAGCAGCATAATACACATTTTTTTCAAGTGCACATGGGGCATTCTGCAGAATAGGTCACATACTAGGTCACAAAACAGGCCTGAACAAATACAAAATGATTGAAGTCATACCACACAACTTTTCTGACTACAACACTGTGAAACTAGAAGCGAAGCACAAGAAAAAATATGTAAAGACCAAAAATACATGTAGGTTAAGCACCATGCTACAAACAATAAATGGGTTAACCAGGAAATCAAATAAGAAATAAAAAAATTCATTCAACAAATGAAAATGAAACCACAATCCAAAACCTCTGGGATGCAACAAAGTGGTTCTAACAGAGAAGTATGTACCAATACAGAACTACCTTAAGAAGCAAGAAAAATCCCAAATGAACAACCTAAGCTTACACCTAAAGAAGTTAGAAAAGGAAAACAAATGAAGCCTAAAGCAATCAGAAAAGAGGAAAGGTAAAGATTAGAGCATAAACAAATGATATAAAAACTAAATATATATATATAACAGATCAATGAAACCAGAAGATGGTTCTTTGAAAAAAATAATAAAATTGATAAACCTCTACCCAGGTAGAAATAAAAATCAAAACCAAAGAAATACAATTATAAGAAAATATTATGAAAAAATGTCAACAAGTTGGACAATCTGGAAAAAATAGGTAAGTTTCTAGAAGCACATAAACTACCAAAACTGAAAGATGAAGAAATAGAAAACTTGAACAGATTGATAACCAGGGCACAAAATGAATCAGTAATCAAAAATCTCCCAACAAACAAAAGTCCAGAGCCAGATGGCTTCACAGGAAAATTATACCAAACATTAAAAAAAGAGTTGAAACATATTTTTCTGCAATTATTCTAAAAAATAGAAAATAAAACCTCCAAATTTATTCCATGAAACTAGCATTAGCCTTATACCAAAACTACATAAAGATTCCACTAATAGAGAGAACTAGAAGAAATATCCCTGATGAACATAGATGCAAAAAAGCTCAATAAAATACTAGGAAACTGAATCCAACAATATATTAAAAAATATTCACCACAGTCAAGTGGGATTTAGCTCTGAGTTTCAAGGGTGGTTCAATATTCACAAATCAATCCACATAATACAGCATATTAATTAAATAATTAAGAATCATTTGATCCTCTCTATATAATCAGAAAAAGCATTTTATAAAGTAAAATGACCATTCATGATAAAAACCCTCAACAAAATAGGTTTAGAGGGAACATACTACAACATAATAAAGGCCATATACAAAACACCAATACCTAATATCATCCTCAATAGGGAAAAAAAGCTGAGACATTTTCTTCTCCTTTCAGAAACAAGACAGTATTATACAACATAGTGCTGAAAGTCCTAGGCACAGCAATAAGACAACAGAAAGAAATAAAAGACATCCAAATCAGCTAGGAAGAAGTAAAAATTACACTATTTGAAAATAACATGATACTATGTATAGAAAACCCTAAGGACTCCACCACAAAACATCTAGAACTGGTTAACAAAGCCAGTAAAATTTCAGGATAGAAAATCAATGTGCAGAAATGTGTTGCATTTCTATACAGCAATAATGAAGCAGCAAAAAGAGAAACTGAGGAATCTATCCCATTTACAGTTGCACCAACCCACAATATACCTAGGAGTAAACCTAACCAAAGGGATAAAAGACCTGTATCCTAAAAATTATAAAACACTGTTGAAAGTAGTTGAATGAGACACAAAGAAATGGAAAGACATTCCATGCTGATGGATCAGAAGAAAAATATTGTTAAAATGTGTATACACCCAAAGCGATCTACACATTTAATGCAATTCCTATCAAAATATCCAGCATCATTGTTTTCCACAGAGCTAGAACAAACAATCCAAAAATTTGTATGGAACCACAAAAGACCCTGAATAGCCAAAACAACCTTGCAAAAGAAAAGCAAAGATGGAGGCATCACAATTCCAGGCTTCAAGTTTTATTACAAAGGGGTAGCAATCAAGAGTATGGTACTAGCAGAGAAATAGACACATGTATCAATAGAACAGAATATAAATGCCACAAATGAGCTATATAATCAATTAATCTTCAACAAAGCAGGAAAGCCTAGTCAATGGGAAAAAGACAGTGTCTTCAAAAAATGGTTTGGGAACACTTGGACAGCAACATGCAAAATAATTAAACAGGACCACTTTATTACATTTACACAAAAACAAATTCAAAATGGATTAAAGACCTAAATGGGAGACAGGAAACCATCAAATCCTAGAGGAAAATACAGGCAGTAACCTCTTTGACATGGGCCATAGCAACTTCTTTCTAGGTATATCTCCTGAGGCAAGGCAAAGCAAAGCAAAAATAAACAGGTGGGATTTCATCAAAATTAAAAGCTTCTGCACAAAGAAACAATTAATAAAACCAAAAGGCAACCTATGAAATGGGAGAAGATATTTGCAAATAACATATCTGATAAAGGGTTAGGGTTAGTATCCAAAATATATAAAGCACTTATAAAACTAACACCCCAAAATCAAATAATCCAGTGAAAAAATTTACTACAGTTGTTTTCATACAGTTATGACTTAATACTTCATCTTTACATTTGTTTACATTTCTCTCAACTATGAATGGTGCTATGTATGGTCTGTAAGTTTTTGTGTATTTGTGTTTTGATAATTTTTAACATTTTATGATTGATTTGTATATATTTTATGGTAGTGAGTGATAAAATAAACTAGTATCTACATAAATTTTGTCTTCATGACATACCTTTTCCTCATTTTTTTTAATGTTTCTAGGCTACACAATTTGCTAGGTTTTTTAAATATTTTTTACATATTTCTAAAAGTTTTTCCAATATATTTATTGAAGAAAATCCATGTATAAGTGGATTCATGCAATTCAAATCTGTGTTGTTCAAGTGTCAACTCTCTTTGTAAACGCTTGTTATTGTCTTTTTTATTATAGGCATTCTAGTGGGCATGAAGTGGTATTTCATCATGGTTTTTATATGTGTCCTTGATGACTAATAATATTGAGTATGTTTTCATATGCTTGTTGACCTTTTGTATATTTTCTTTGGAAAAATGTCTATTCAAATCCTTTGATCATTTTCAACCGAGTTGTCTTTTTATTTTTGATTTGTAAGAATTCTTTGTATTTTTGTTAATAGATTCTTAACTGATATATTATTTGAAAATATTTATTTCCATTCTTTGGATTGTCATTTTACTTTTTGATAGTGTACTTTGAATAACAGAGGGTTTTAATTTTGATGAAGTTCAATTTATGCTTTTTTTGTAATATGTTGCTTGTGCATGTACTGTCATATTTATGACCTATGACCACATATGACCTGGCCTAATGTAAGGTTTTGAAGAGTGACATCTGTGTCTTTTTCCTTATGGCTTTCTCTATTGTTGTTTTAGCTTTCACATTCAATCTTTCATAAATTTCAGTTTATTTATTTACTTACTTTTATGGTATAAGATATGGGTCCAACTTCATTCTCTTGCATCTGGATATCCAATTGACCTCAGGCAAATTGTTGAAAAAACTATCTTTTTCCCACTGAGTTGTTTTAAAATTATTATTGAAAATAAAGTGAAGACAGGATATTATAAAAATTAAACTGGAAATAAACATAAAATAGAAAAGCAATAGGTGAAATTAAGCAAAAAAAAGGTATTAATTTGAGATCTTTTTCCATTTTTAAATAGTCATTTAAAGGTACATATTAGGGGTGCCTGGGGGGTTCAGTCGGTTAACATCCAATTCAATTTCGGCTCAGGTCATTATCTCACAGCTCCATGGGCTTGAGTCCTGTTTTGGGCTCTGTGCTGACAACGTGAAGCCCACTTTGGATTCTCTCTTTCACCCATTCTCTCTGTCCTTTCCTCTCTCTCCTTATCTCCCTCAAAGTAAATAAATAGACTTTAAAAAATAAATATATAAAAGTACATATTGCTACATATTTTCTCCTAAAGCTATTTTATTGCATCCCTAAGTTTTGGTATGATGTGTTTTCATTTTAATTTATCTCTAAGTATTTTGTGATTTTCATTTTATTTTCTTCCATTACACATACATTATTTAGGAAAGTGTTGCTTAACCATAAAATGTTTGTGACTTTCAAAATTCCCTTATGTAACTGACTTCTAATTTCATTCCATTTTGGTTGCATACTTTGTATGATTTCAATCATTTGGAATTCAATAAATATATTAAAATTGTTTTGTGAACTAACACATAGTCTTTTCTGGATTTCTAATTTGATTCCATTTTGATCTGAGTAAATATCCTTATAATTTCTTTCTTTTAAATTTATTAAGTTGTGTTTCATCATCCCAAAGGTGGTCTACATTGGTGAATGTTTCCTGTATCCTTGAGAAGAGTGCATATTCTTCCATTACTGGGTGGGGTGCTCTGTGTATCTGTTATGTCTGGTTTGTTTGTAGTGTTTTCCAAGTGTTCTATCTCCATATTGTCTCTCATTTATTTTTCTTTCCATTACTGAAAGTGAGATATTGGTATCTCCAATTACTATTATTGGATCATCTAATCCTCCCTTTAATTCTCAGAACTTTTTTGTTGTTGTTGTCTGTTTTGTTTTTTGCTTCATGTATTTTGGGGCTCTGTTGTTATATGAATATATATATTTTTTGTTATTATGATGAATTAACTATTTATTATTAATAGCCTTATTTTTCTCTAGTACAAGTTTCGTCTTAAAGACTGTTTCCTCAAATATTAGTCATATATTAGAACTTTAGCTCTGTTGTTGGATACATTTTCATTGGTATATCTTTTTCCACCTTTTGACTTTCAACCCAATTCATTTATGTCTTTGAATCTAAACTATGTCTCTTATAGAAAGCATATACTTATTTTTGTATTCATTCCTCCACTACCTACCCCTTATTTTGAGTTTCTAATTAACTTATATTTCATGATATTACTGGTCATGTAGGATTTACAATTGCTAATATATTGTTTTCTTTATGTCTTATTTCTGTTTTTCTTCCTTTATTCCTCCTTAAAGTTGTAAAATTTATTTTGTATTAAGTAGATATTTTCTAACGTATCATTTTAATTACCTTGCCATTTTTTATTATACATTTTAAATTATGTTCTTAGTGGTTGCCTTGAGGATTACAACTAACAGCTTAATTTATGACAATATAGCATAGGTTAATACAACTTAATTTCAATGGTATATAAGCATTTTGCTCCTTTATAGCTCTGTTACCTTCCCATATTTCATGTTGTTATTAACCTACAAATTACACCTTTATACTTTTTAATTCCATCAATACATATTTATAATTTTATTAGGTTGCCTTTTTAGTTAGGAGAAAAAAATATTTACAGACAACAAATACATTTATTTGTCTTCTATTCTCAAGGTAGTAACTTTATTGGAGCTCTTTATTTTGTCATATGGATTTGAATTACTGTCTAATGTCCTCTTAGTTTGACTTCCTGGAAACCATTTAGTATTTATGGTAGATCAGGTTTATTTTTATTTTTTTTTCAATGTTTATTTATTTTTGGGGGGGGGACAGAGAGAGACACAGCATGAACGGGGGAGGGGCAGAGAGAGAGGGAGACACAGAATCGGAAACAGGCTCCAGGCTCTGAGCCATCAGCCCAGACCCTGACATGGGGCTCGAACTCACGGACCGCGAGATCGTGACCTGGCTGAAGTCGGACGCTTAACCGACTGCGCCACCCAGGCGCCCCATGATCAGGCTTATTAATAATAACTCTTCTTAATTTTTGTTGTCGGTGGTGGTGGTGGTGTTTGTTTGATCTAGGAAGGTCTTAATTTCTTTACCATTTTAAAGAATAATTATGTTGAATATAGAACTCTTGGTTGACAGTCTTTTATCTATTGGATACTCTTTGCTGCTTTGTCAAAGATTAATTGACCATATAGTTGTGAGTTTATTTTTGGGTTTTCTATGATCCATGTGTCCATTTTTGTGCCAGTACTATACTGTCTTGATCACCACAGCTCTGTGATTTTAAAGAAATAAGATGGTGTTGGAGAACAAATGAGATTTTTCTTTTCTTTTTTTGTTCAAGTAATCTTGGTTCAAGCATAAAGTTGAGGAGAAAGTGACCTAAATGACTCATGTTATATTTCAGGGAACAAATAGCATTATGTTCCCCAGTGAACTGAGAGATATTTTTCTACCACTCCAATATGCCCACTCACCATTCAGTATGAGGGTCAGACAGGGAGAGAGAAAGAATTGCCCCTTTTGAGGAAGTGGGTGTATGAATACTGTGTATCATCATTTCTCTACAAGAAAGATAAGGGAGTCACCTCTTACCTTAAAGAATGCCCAGAGAAAAAGCAGTAGTGAAGTTAGATGGTGCCTACACAAAGGAATTTTGGCATTTTCCCTGATTAGATAGTTGATAAGCCACTGGACATGTTAGCTGCACTATTTTCCTATTGATGTTAATACAACAGGGAATTTGTACATTTCATCTAAGTTGCTGAATTTATCTAACATGTAATTTCAAAATATTAATGTACTATCCTTTTTTTATTTGCAGGGTGTTTGATAATACACTAATTTTTACTTTCTGAAATTAGTAATTTGTGTCTTCTTTTTATGATTTTCTTATTGGTAAACTTCTCAATTTTATAGATCTTTATAAAAGATTTGTGATTGAAAACCTTGCCACTAGAAAAAAATTCCCCAGCCAGATAACTTCCCTGATGAATTTTATAAAGTTTGAGAAAAGTATTATATTGGGGCGCCTGGGTGGTTCAGTTGGTTAAGCATCCTACTCTTGGTTTCAGCTCAGATCGTGATCTTGCAGTTTGTGAGTTTGAGCCCCACGTTGATCTCTGCACTGACAGTGTGGAGTCTGCTTAGGATTCTCTCTCTGTCTTACCCCCCCCCTCTCAAAATAAACAAATAAACTCTAAAAAAAAAAGAAAAATATTATATCAATTCTACCAAAACTTTAATTGAAAAGTAAATAGTAAACTTTTTTTCAGTGTATCTTTTCATACTAGGATTTCCTTGGTAACATAATCAAAGAGGGATATTACAAGCAAAGACTAATTTCCTCATGAATGTAGATATAAAAATTCTTAATAAGGGGCGCCTGGGTGGCTCAGTCGGTTGAGTGTTCGACTTCAGCTCAGGTTATGATCTTATGGTCCAGCCCATGAGTTTGAACCCTGCATTAGGCTCTGTGCTGGCAGCTCAGACCCTGGAGCCTGCTTCAGATTCTGTGTTTCCTGCTCTCTCTGCCCCTCTCCACTCTCTCTCTCTGAAAAATAAGTAAACAGTAAAAAAAATATTTTCTTTAATTTTTTTTTAAATCTTTATTTATTTTTGAGAGAGAGAAACAGAGCGTGAGCAAGGGAGGAACAGAGAGAGAGAAGGAGACACAGAATCTGAAGCAGGCTCCAGGCTCCAAGCTGTCAGCACAGAGCTCGACCTGGGGCTCGAGCCCACGAACTTCGAGATCATGACCTGAGCCGAAGTCAGACACTTAACCTACTGAGCCATCCAGGCTCCCCTACATTAAAAAATGCTTAATAAAATATTATCATATTAAATCTGGCAATGTGTGCAGAATGTAAAAAAAAAAAAAATGACCTGGTAAAAATTTTGCAAGTTAGTTTTAATGTTAAACAGGCAATCAGTATAAAGAAATGTTAATCAATATAATTTGCCATATTTATAGAATAAAGGAGAACCATTATATAACAATCTCAAGAGATATGAAAAGATCATTTGGCAAAATTTTAAATCCATGCATGATAAAACTCTCATCAAATAAGGAGTAGAAAATAACTTACTAAAACTGATAAAAGTCATGTAAGACAAACCTATATCTTAAATTATACCTAATGATAAAAGACTGAATGCTTTCTTCCTAGTTATAGTAATATGACAAGGATTTCCACTTTGACCTTTTCTATTTAACATTATACTGGAGGTTCTAGATAGTGCAACAAGGTCAGAATAATATATATATTATATATATATATATTCTTAAGAATAAATATATATAATATAATTTAGAATATATATAATATTATATTTATTATATTTATATTATATATACATATATAATATCAATATATATTAAAAATTAAAAATAATAATATATTATAAATATATAAATATATTATATTTAACTATAATAATTTATATTATATATTATAAATTATATATAAATTATATATAAATTCAATTATAATAAATTATAATTAATTTATATATAAATATATAAATATATAATATTAATATATATTCTAAATATATAATATATATTCTAAAGAATATATATTCTATATATAATATAGAATATATATTTTAAATAATATATATTCTATATTATATATTATAAAGAAAGATAATTGTCTTTATTTACAGATATGATCATGTACATAGAAAATCTTATGGAAACTACTTAGAACTTAGCAAACTGAACTTAGCAAATAATAATAAATGAACTTAGAAAAATTGTAAAACACAGCAAGGACAAGATGAGTTCAACAGATGAATTGAGGAAATAGAAAAATCAGTGAAGTTGATGACAGAGTAATAGAAATTACCTAATCAGAACAATAGGGAGCAAATAGACTAAAAAATAAATTAATATAATATAATATAATATAATATAATATAATACGATACAATATAATATAATATAACATAATATAACATAATATAATGGAATGGAATAAAATCAAATAAACTGAGCCTCAGGGACCTGTGGAAGTATAATAAAAGACCTATATTTTACATTTTAGGATTCCAAAAGGAGAGGAGAAAGAGAGCAGGACTGAAGAAAGAAATAATAACAGAAAACTCCCTAAATTTGGCAAAAGACATAAACATAAATATTCAAGAAGCTGAATGAACTCCAGGATGAAGAAGGAAATGAACACTAAGTTACATCACAGAACAACTGCAGAAAACTAAATACAAAGAAAACATGAAAGCAGACAGTGAGAAAGCTATCTTAGCTATAGAAGAGGAAGAGTTTGAGTAAGAGTCGAAATCTCAACCGGAACTGTGGGGAACTGAAGGAAGTGCCATAGCATTTGTCAAATTCTGAAAGAAAAAGACTGCCAACCTAGAACTTTATATGTCCTAAAAATATATTTCATCAATGAAGGAATCAAGACATTTAAGATGAAGGAAAAATAAGATAATTCATCACCATTAGATGTACAGTAAATGAATGGCTGAATAAAGTTTTATAAATAGAAAATAAAAAATGAGGGAAGGAATGTGGAGCATCATGAAGGAAGAAATAACAGTAAGAAAAACATGAGTAAATAAAATAGACTTTCCTTCTATTGCATCTCTTAAGTTGTGTGTGATGGTTGAAGTAAAAATTATAACATTTTCTGATAGAGTTCTTTTTTTTTAATGAAATTTATTGACAAATTGGTTTCCATACAACACCCAGTGCTCATCCCAAAAGGTGCCCTCCTCAATACCCATCACCCACCCTCTCCTCCCTCCCACCCCCCATCAACCCTCAGTTTGTTCTCAGTTTTTAACAGTCTCTTATGCTTTGGCTCTCTCCCATTCTAACCTCTTTTTTTTTTTTTTCCTTCCCCTCCCCCATGGGTTCTTGTTAAGTTTCTCAGGATCCACATAAGAGTGAAACCATATGGTATCTGTCTTTCTCTGTATGGCTTATTTCACTTAGCATCACACTCTCCAGTTCCATCACGTTGCTACAAAAGGCCATATTTCATTTTTTCTCATTGCCACGTAATATTCCATTGTGTATATAAACCACAATTTCTTTATCCATTCATCAGTTGATGGACATTTAGGCTCTTTCCATAATTTGGCTATTGTTGAGAGTGCTGCTATGAACATTGGGGTACAAGTGGCCCTATGCATCAGTACTCCTGTATCCCTTGGATAAATTCCTAGCAGTGCTATTGCTGGGTCATAGGGTAGGTCTATATTTAATTTTCTGAGGAACCTCCACACTGCTTTCCAGAGCGGCTGCACCAATTTGCATTCCCACCAACAGTGCAAGAGGGTTCCCGTTTCTCCACATCCTCTCCAGCATCTATAGTCTCCTGATTTGTTCATTTTGGCCACTCTGGCGTGAGGTGATACCTGAGTGTGGTTTTGATTTGTATTTCCCTGATAAGGAGCGACGCTGAGCATCTTTTCATGTGCCTGTTGGCCATCCGGATGTCTTCTTTAGAGAAGTGTCTATTCATGTTTTCTGCCCAGTTCTTCACTGGGTTATTTGTTTTTTGGGTATGGAGTTTGGTGAGCTCTTTATAGATTTTGGATACTAGCCCTTTGTCCGATATGTCATTTGCAAATATCTTTTCCCATTCCGTTGGTTGCCTTTTAGTTTTGTTGGTTGTTTCCTTTGCTGTGCAGAAGCTTTTTATCTTCATAAGGTCCCAGTAATTCACTTTTGCTTTTAATTCCCTTGCCTTTGGGGATGTGTCGAGTAAGAGATTGCTACGGCTGAGGTCAGAGAGGTCTTTTCCTGCTTTCTCCTCTAAGGTTTTGATGGTTTCCTGTCTCACATTTAGGTCCTGTATCCATTTTGAGTTTATTTTTGTGAATGGTGTGAGAAAGTGGTCTAGTTTCAACCTTCTGCATGTTGCTGTCCAGTTCTCCCAGCACCATTTGTTAAAGAGGCTGTCTTTTTTCCATTGGATGTTCTTTCCTGCTTTGTCAAAGATGAGTTGGCCATACGTTTATGGATCTAGTTCTGGGGTTTCTATTCTATTCCATTGGTCTGTGTGTCTGTTTTTGTGCCATCTGATAGAGTTCTAAATGTAGATAAAGGAATACTTAATTTAATTATATTATAAATGATGGAGTTCAGAGGGATGTAAAAGGAGGAAAGTTTATACACTTCATTTAAGTTGGTAAAATAATATTACCACCAGATTGTGGTAAAAACATATTCAAAGAGGTATACTCAAAGCACTGTAGATAATTTAAAATTAAATTATAAATTATGTTCAAGTAGCACTCAGGGAAACAGGTGAAAAAAAAAGGAAACTGTGCAAATTTTAGAATTGTTTGTTCTCACCCTGTGAAAAATGCTGGCAGTATTTTGATAGGGATTACATTTAATATGTAGATTGCTTTGGGTAGTGTATACATTTAAATAATATTTGTTCTTCCAATCCATGAGCATGGCATGTCTTTCCATTTCTTTATGTTGTCTTTAGTTTCTTCCATCAGGGTTTTATAGTTTTAGGAGTATAGGTGTTTTACCTCTTTGGTTATGTTTATTCCTGGGTATCTTGCGGTTTCTGGTGCAACTGTAAGTGGGATTGATTCTTTATCTTTCTGCTGCTTTATCATAGATATACAAAATGCAACAGATTCTGTACACTGATTTTGTATCCTGCAACTTAACTGGATTATGTTTCAGTTCTAACAATTTTTTGGTGGTCTTTAGGATTTCCTATATAGACTATCATGTCATCTACAAATAGTAAAATTTTTACTTCTTCTTGGATGATTGGAATGCCTTTTATTTCTTTTTGTTCTCTGATTGCTGAAGCTAAGGCTTCCAGTACTATGTTAAATTACAGTGGCGAGAGAGGATATCCCTCCCTTATTTATGACCGCAGAGGAAAAGCTCTCACTTTTTCCCCATTGAGGGTGATATTAGCTGTGGGTTTTTCATATATGGCCTTTATTATGTTCAAGTGTTTTCCCTCAAAACCTACTTTCTTGAGGGTTTTTATAATGGATAGATGTTGTACTTTGTCAAATGCTTTTTCTGCATTTATTGAAATGATCATAAGGGAAAACTGGGAAGCAACATACAAAGAATGGAACTGGACCACTTTCTTACACAATACACAAAAATATATTCAAAATGGATTGAAGGATGAAAGTTGAGACAGGGAGCCATTAAAATCCTAGAGAAGAGAGCTCGAGGGAAGATGGCGGCGTAGGAGGATGCTGGGCTCACCGCGCGTCCTGCTGATCACATAGATTCCACCTACACCTGCCTAAATAACCCAGAAAACCACCAGAGGATTAGCAGAACGGAGTCGCCAGACCCAAGCGCAGACGAGAGGACCACAGAAGAGGGTAGGAAGGGCGGCGAGGCGGTGCACGCTCCACGACTGGCGGGAGGGAGCCAGGGCGGAGGGGCGGCTCGCCGGCCAAGCAGAGTCCCCGAGTCTGGCTTGCAAAAGCGGAGGGGCCTGACGGACTGTGTTCCGACAGCAAGCTCAACTTAGCGTCTGGGAGGTCATAAGTTAACAGCTCTGCTCGGAAAGTGGGAAGGCTGGAAGACAAAGGGAGGGAGAGCTGCTGAGCCCCTGGACGACAGAGCTCAGTTTGGTGGGGAACAAAGGCGCTCACCAGCGCCATCTCCCCCGCCCATCCCCCAGCCAAAATCCCAAAGGGAACCGGTTCCTGCCAGGGAAACTGCTCACTCCGTGCAAACACCCAACTCTGTGCTTCTGTGGAGCCAAACCTCCTGCAGCGGATCTGACTCCCTCCCACTGCCACAGGGCCCCTCCTGAAGTGGATCACCTAAGGAGAAGCGAGCTAAGCCTGCCCCCCCTGCCACCGTGCACCTTGCCTACCCACCCCAACTAATACGCCAGATCCCCAGCATCACAAGCCTGGCAGGGTGCAAGTAGCCCAGACGGGCCACGCCACCCCACAGTGAATCCCGCCCCTAGGAGAGGGGAAGAGAAGGCACACACCAGTCTGACTATGGCCCCAGCGGTGGGCAGAGGGGAGACATCAGGTCGGACTGCGGCCCCGCCCACCAAATCCAGTTATACACCACAGCACAGGGGAAGTGCCCTGCAGGTCCTCACCACACCAGGGACTATCCAAAATGACCAAATGGAAGAATTCCCCTCAGAAGAATCTCCAGGAAATAACAACAGCTAATTAGCTGATCAAAAAGGATTTAAATAATATAACAGAAAGTGAATTTAGAATAATAGTCATAAAATTAATCGCTGGGCTTGAAAACAGTATAGAGGACAGCAGAGAATCTCTTGCTACAAAGATCAAGGGACTAAGGAACAGTCACTAGGAGATGAAAAACGCTTTAAATGAAATGCAAAACAAAATGGAACCCACCACGGCTCGAATGGAAGAGGCAGAGGAGAGAATAGGTGAACTAGAAGATAAAGTTATGGAAAAAGAGGAAGCTGAGAAAAAGAGAGATAAAAAAATCCAGGAGTATGAGGGGAAAATTAGAGAACTAAGTGATACACTAAAAAGAAATAATATATGCATATTGGTATCCCAGAGGAGGAAGAGAGAGGGAAAGGTGCTGAAGGGGTACTTGAAGAAATTATAGCTGAGAACTTCCCTGAACTGGGGAAGGAAAAAAGCATTGAAATCCAAGAGGCACAGAGAACTCCCTTCAGACGTAACTTGAATCGATCTTCTGCACCACATATCATAGTGAAACTGGCAAAATACAAGGATAAAGAGAAAATTCTGAAAGCAGCAAGGGGTAAACGTGCCCTCACATATAAAGGGAGACCTATAAGACTCGTGACTGATCTCTCTTTTGAAACTTGGCAGGCCAGAAAGAATTGGCACGAGATTTTCAGTGTGCTAGACGGAAAAAATATGCAGCCGAGAATCCTTTATCCAGCAAGTCTGTCATTTAGAATAGAAGGAGAGATAAAGGTCTTCCCAAACAAACAAAAACTGAAGGAATTTGTCACCACTAAACCAGCCCTACAAGAGATCCTAAGGGGGACCCTGTGAGACAAAGTCCCAGAGACATCACTACAAGCATAAAACATACAGACATCACAATGACTCTAAACCCGTATCTTTCGGGGCACCTGGGTGGCGCAGTCAGTTAAGCGTCCGACTTCAGCCAGGTCACGATCTCACGGTCTGGGAGTTCGAGCCCCGTGTCAGGCTCTGGGCTGATGGCTCAGAGCCTGGAGCCTGTTTCCGATTCTGTGTCTCCCTCTCTCTCTGCCCCTCCCTCGTTCATGCTCTGTCTCTCTCTGTCCCAAAAATAAATAAAAATGTTGAAAAAAAAATTTAAAAAAAATAAATAAACCCGTATCTTTCTATAATAACACTGAATGTAAATGGATTAAATGCGCCAACCAAAATACATA
This sequence comes from Prionailurus viverrinus, assembly GCF_022837055.1. Classification (NCBI taxonomy): domain Eukaryota; kingdom Metazoa; phylum Chordata; class Mammalia; order Carnivora; family Felidae; genus Prionailurus; species Prionailurus viverrinus. The sequence goes on from NC_062566.1 coordinate 18,553,205, forward strand.
GGGTATCAGAATGGATAAAAAAACAAGACCCATCTATTTGCTGTCTACAAGAGACTCATTTTAGACCTGAGGACACCTTTAGATGGAGAGTGAGGGGATGGAGAACTATTTATCATGCTACTGGAAGCCAAAAGAAAGCTGGAGTAGCCATACTTATATCAGACAAACTAGACTTTAAATTAAAGGCTGTAACAAGAGATGAAGAAGGACATTATATAATAGTTACAGGGTCTATCCATCAAGAAGAGCTAACAATTATAAATGTCTATGCGCCAAACACCGGAGCCCCCAAATATATAAAACAATTACTCATAAACATAAGAAACCTTATTGAGAAGAATGTGGTAATTGCAGGGGACTTTAACACCCACTTACAGAAATGGATAGATCATCTAGACACACGGTCAATAAAGAAACAAGGGCCCTGAATGAGACATCGGATCAGATGGACTTGACAGATATATTTAGAACTCTGCATCCCAAAGCAACAGAATATACTTTCTTCTCGAGTGCACATGGAACATTCTCCAAGATAGATCATATACTGGGTCACAAAACAGCCCTTCATAAGTTCACAAGAATTGAAATTATACCATGCATACTTTCAGACCACAATGCTATGAAGCTTGAAAACAACCACAGAAAAAAGTCTGGAAAACCTCCAAAAGCATGGAGTTTAAAGAACACCCTAGTAACGAATGAGTGGGTCAACCAGGCAATTAGAGAAGAAATTAAAAAAAATATGGAAACAAATGAAAATGAAAATACAACAATCCAAACGCTTAGGGATGCAGCGAAGGCAGTCCTGAGAGGAAAATACATTGCAATCCAGGCCTATCTCAAGAAACAAGAAAAATCCCAAATACAAAATCTAACAGCACACCTAAAGGAAATAGAAGCAGGACAGCAAAGGCAGCCTAAACCCAGCAGAAGAAGAGAAATAATAAAGATCAGAGCAGAAATAAACAATATAGAATTTAAAAAAACTGTAGAGCAGATCAACGAAACCAAGAGTTGGTTTTTTGAAAACATAAACAAAATTGATAAACCTCTAGCCAGGCTTCTCAAAAAGAAAAGGGAGATGACCCAAATAGATAAAATCATGAATGAAAATGGAATTATTACAACCAATCCCTCAGAGATACAAACAATTATCAGGGAATACTATGAAAAGTTATATGCCAACAAATTGGACAACGTGGAAGAAATGGACAAATTCCTGAACACCCACACTCTTCCAAAACTCAATCAGGAGGACATAGAAATCTTGAACAGACCCATAACCAGCGAAGACATTGAATCAGTTATCAAAAATCTCCCAACAAATAAGAGTCCAGCACCAGATGGCTTCCCAGGGGAGTTCTACCAGACGTTTAAAGCAGAGATAATACCTATCCTTCTCAAGCTATTCCAAGAAATAGAAAGGGAAGGAAAACTTCCAGACTCATTCTATGAAGCCAGTATTACTTTGATTCCTAAACCAGACAGAGACCCAGTAAAAAAAGAGAACGACAGGCCAAAATCCCTGATGAATATGGATGCAAAAATTCTCAATACGATACTAGCAAATCGAATTCAACAGCATATAAAAAGAATTATTCACCATGATCAAGTGGTATTCATTCCTGGGATGCAGGGCTGGTTCAACATTCGCAAATCAATCAACGTGATACATCACATTAACAAAAAAAAAAAAAGAGAAGAACCATATGATCCTGTCAATCGATGCAGAAAAGGCCTTTGACAAAATTCAGCACCCTTTCTTAATAAAAAACCCTTGATAAAATCGGGATAGAAGGAACACACTTAAACATCATAAAAGCCATTTATGAAAAGCCCACAGCTAACATCATCCTCAACGGAGAAAAACTGAGAGCTTTTTCCCTGAGATCAGGAACACGACAGGGATGCCCACTCTCACCGCTGTTGTTTAACATAGTGCTGGAAGTTCTAGCATCAGCAATCAGACAACAAAAGGAAATCAAAGGCATCAAAATTGGCAAAGATGAAGTCAGGCTTTCGCTTTTTGCAGATGACATGATATTATACATGGAAAATCCGATAGACTCCACCAAAAGTCTGCTAGAACTGATACATGAATTCAGCAAAGTTGCAGGATACAAAATCAATGTACAGAAATCAGTTGCATTCTTATACACTAACAATGAAGCAACAGAAAGACAAATAAAGAAACTGATCCCATTCACAATTGCACCAAGAAGCATAAAATACCTAGGAATAAATCTAACCAAAGATGTAAAGGATCTGTATGCTGAAAACTATAGAAAGCTTATGAAGGTAATTGAAGAAGATTTAAAGAAATGGAAAGACATTCCCTGCTCATGGATTGGAAGAATAAATATTGTCAAAATGTCAATACTACCCAAAGCTATCTACACATTCAATGCAATCCCAATCAAAATTGCACCAGCATTCTTCTCAAAACTAGAACAAGCAATCCTAAAATTTATATGGAACCACTAAAGGCCCCGAATAACCAATGTAATATTGAAGAAGAAGACCAAAGCAGGAGGCATCAGAATCCTAGACTTTAGCCTCTACTACAAAGCTGTCATCATCAAGACAGCATGGTATTGGCACCAAAACAGACACACAGACCAATGGAATAGAATAGAAACCCCAGAACTAGACCCACAAACGTATGGCCAACTCATCTTTGACAAAGCAGGAAAGAACATCCAATGGAAAAAAGACAGCCTCTTTAACAAATGGTGCTGGGAGAACTGGACAGCAACATGCAGAAGGTTGAAACTAGACCACTTTCTCACACCATTCACAAAAATAAACTCAAAATGGATAAAGGACCTAAATGTGAGACAGGAAACCATCAAAACCTTAGAGGAGAAAGCAGGAAAAGACCTCTCTGACCTCAGCCGTAGCAATCTCTTACTCGACACATCCCCAAAGGCAAGGGAATTAAAAGCAAAAGTGAATTACTGGGACCTTATGAAGATAAAAAGCTTCTGCACAGCAAAGGAAACAACCAACAAAACTAAAAGGCAACCAATGGAATGGGAAAAGATATTTGCAAATGACATATCGGACAAAGGGCTAGTATCCAAAATCTATAAAGAGCTCACCAAACTCCATACCCGAAAAACAAATAACCCAGTGAAGAACTGGGCAGAAAACATGAATAGACACTTCTCTAAAGAAGACATCCGGATGGCCAACAGGCACATGAAAAGATGTTCAGCATCGCTCCTTATCAGGGAAATACAAATCAAAACCACACTCAGATATCACCTCACGCCAGTCAGAGTGGCCAAAATGAACAAATCAGGAGACTATAGATGCTGGAGAGGATGTGGAGAAACGGGAACCCTCTTGCACTGTTGGTGGGAATGCAAATTGGTGCAGCCGCTCTGGAAAGCAGTGTGGAGGTTCCTCAGAAAATTAAATATAGACCTACCCTATGACCCAGCAATAGCACTGCTAGGAATTTATCCAAGGGATACAGGAGTACTGATGCATAGGGCCACTTGTACCCCAATGTTCATAGCAGCACTCTCAACAATAGCCAAATTATGGAAAGAGCCTAAATGTCCATCAACTGATGAATGGATAAAGAAATTGTGGTTTATATACACAATGGAATATTACGTGGCAATGAGAAAAAATGAAATATGGCCTTTTGTAGCAACGTGATGGAACTGGAGAGTGTGATGCTAAGTGAAATAAGCCATACAGAGAAAGACAGATACCATATGGTTTCACTCTTATGTGGATCCTGAGAAACTTAACAGGAACCCATGGGGGAGGGGAAGGAAAAAAAAAAAGAGGTTAGAATGGGAGAGAGCCAAAGCATAAGAGACTGTTAAAAACTGAGAACAAACTGAGGGTTGATGGGGGGTGGGAGGGAGAAGAGGGTGGGTGATGGGTATTGAGGAGGGCACCTTTTGGGATGAGCACTGGGTGTTGTATGGAAACCAATTTGTCAATAAATTTCATAAAAAAAAAAGAAAAATGGACTAATCATATTTCTGAAAAAAAAAGATGGCTTAAGAAATTATGTCATAATCACATCCATTAAAAATAGCAGGATTATAATTAAAAAAATAAATAAAATAAAATAAAATCCTAGAGAAGAACACAGACAGTAACCTCTTTGAGATCATTCATAATAAATTCTTACTGGATATGTCTCCTGGACAAGGGGAATAAAAGCAAAAATAAATTATTGAGACTTCATCAAAATAATAAGCCTTTGCGCAGCAAAGAAAACAATCAGGAAAACTAAAAGTCAACTGTAGAATAGGGGAAAATATTTCCAAATGACATCTGATAAAGTGTTATTATCCAAAATATGTATAAAGAACTTATCAAATCTAACATCAAACACAATCTTATTAAACATGGGTTGAGACATATAATGGAAAAGAGGTTTGAATTTGAAAGTGCTAAGAACTCTTTATAAGCTTAGGAGTTTTCAGGAAATCCATATAATAAATTTATTGGGCATATTAATTTTTAGGGTTGCTCTAGAAAATTACAAGAAACTTTGCCAAAGAACAGAAATTTATCTTCTCATGTTTCTGTAGATCAAAAGCCCAAATCAAGATGTAAGCAGGGTAGTTTCCTTCCAGAAATTCTGTGGTAGAATCCTCTCTTGCCACTCTCTGAAATTTTAGTTTGTTGCCAGCAGTCCTTGCTTTCCTTGGTTTTTAACTCCAGCCCTCCAATCTCTGCTTCCATCTTCACGTTGCCTTCTCTGTGTGTTCTGTGTCTTAAATATCATTTCACCTTTCTCATGTAAGTATGCCAGTAATTGCATCTAGGCACCACCCTAAATCCAGGATTATTTTACACCAAATCTTTATTTTTTATTTATTTTTTATTTTTTTTAACGTTTATTTATTTTTGAGACAGAGAGAGCATGAACGGAGGAGGGTCAGAGAGAGGGAGACAGAGTCCGAAACAGGCTCCAGGCTCCGAGCTGTCAGCACAGAGCCCGAGGCGGGGCTCGAACTCACGGACCTCGAGATCGTGACCTGAGCCAAAGTCGGCCGCTCAACCGACTGAGCCACCCAGGCGCCCCTTCACCAAATCTTTAACTCAATTACATCTGCAAAAACCCTGTTTCCAAATAAGGTCACATTCACAGGTGACCTTGGACATATCTTTTGGGGTCGACCCTATTCATTTAAAACTGAGGACAAACTGAGGGTTGATGGGGGGTGGTAGGGAGCGGAGGGTGGATGATGTGTATTGAGGAGGGCACCTGGTGGAATGAGCACTGGGTGTTTAATGGAAACCAATTTGACAATAAATTTCATATATTAAAAAAAAGAGGTTATCTCAAAAAGATTTGTGGGTTTGATCTCTGTCTAATGAGATCGATAATAAATTGATACACAGAAAGCCCCCCCCCAAAAAATAAATAAACATAAAAATAAATAAATAAAACTGAGCATCTCCCAAGAAATCCGTTATCAAAGTCCATTTGTGAAAATTTCATATCTAGGTTAAAGTGGGCCCAAGCTGATGGAATGTGAGAAGGAGCAGCACTGTGCAGTAAAGGTCTGCCAGGAATCTGAAAGCTGTAGGCATGTATGGGCTTCAAGCTGTGGGGCCCCTTCTGGGTTTGATTTACTGGTGGACATTGAGGGTGAGGTAATGTTACATAGTATTTTTTTTCCTGTCTGTTGATTTATTTCTCTGACTTCTCCAAATTTTATAGTTTTATTTCTTACATTTAGGACTAGGATTTATTTTATGTCCCTTGTGTATGGTGGAAGAAAACATTTGAGGTTTATCTGTTGCTGTTTTTATAGAACAACTTGTTTGAAGGATTATTTTTACCCTATTGAGTTAACTTGGCACTTTTGTCAAAAATTAGTTGACCATATGTGTATGGCTCTATTGCTGGATGTATTCTTCTGATCTATTAAAATCTATATATTCCTTAGGCAAATAAAAAACTCAATTATTGTGGCTTTATAGTTTATCTTTTTCAAATATGTTTAGCTATTTCATGCAAATTAGTACTTTCCTGTAGATTTTTAGAAATAGCTTAAAAATTTCCTCCCCCAAAAAGAAACTACGAGGATTTATTTTGGACTATGCTGAAACTATAGATCTATTTCAGACACTTGATATCTTAGTAAAATTGGGTCTTCAAATTCATTAACTTATTTATCTTGAATATATCCTAGCAATTTATAGTAGATTTCAATGCACATATTTTGTTAAATTTATTATTAAATTTTTAAAAGATACATTAATGTCATTCTATATGCTATTTTAAATTATACTTTTCAATTTTTCAATTGTATAGAAATAAAATTAATATTTGTATATTTTTTGATCATGCAACCTTGCTAAACTATTTCTAGTAGTTTTTGCAGATTCCTTAAAAGGTCATCCACGGAGATAAACATTTCATCTACATAAAAAAGGAAGCTTTGCCTATTAAATTATAATCTTACAGATTTTATTTATTTTTCCTACTTGATTTCAGTGAGCAGGGCCAAGAATGTAATGTTAACTAGTGGTAAGAGAGGACATCCTTGCTATATTTCTCATCTTAAGCAGAAAACACATAATTTGTCTCTATTAAATATGATGCTTATCTGTAGGTTTTTCAAACATGTTTTTTATCAGGTTGAAGAAATTCTCTTCTATTCCTAGATTGTTTACAAGTTTAATCATAAATGAGTCTTATTAGTCATATGAATTCCCTGTATCTACTGAGATAATTATATAATTTTTCTCATTTATTGTATTTACATGGTAAATTACATTGATTGGTATGTGTGCAATCAAGGTTACATTTCAGGATAAATTCTACTTAGTCCTTATGTATTAGACATTTTAAATATTTCTAGGTTCAATTTGTTAATATATATTTTTCAAGTTTTTATTTAAATTCCAGTTAATTAACATCCAGTGTAATATTAGTTTCAGGTGTACAATATAGTGATTCAACACTTTCATACATCACCCAGGGCTCATCACAAATGCACTCCTTGGGCGCCTGGGTGGCGCAGTCGGTTAAGCGTCTGACTTCAGCCAGGTCACGATCTCGCGGTCCGTGAGTTCGAGCCCCGGGTCAGGCTCTGGGCTGATGGCTCAGAGCCTGGAGCCTGTTTCCAATTCTGTGTCTCCCTCTCTCTCTGCCCCTCCCCTGTTCATGCTCTGTCTCTCTCTGTCCCAAAAATAAATAAAAACATTGAAAAAAAAAAAAAACAAATGCACTCCTTAATTCCCACCACCTATTTAACCTATTCCCCCACCCACCTCCATTTCTAATCTTTTGTTGTATATTTTTGCATCTACGTTCATGAGGAAAATTGAACTGCAATGTTCTTTGCTTTTATATTTCTGTAAATTTTGGTTTTTGTATCAAGGTAATAAGATTTTCACAAAATCAGTTAAAGAGTATAAGCAAGAAAAGGCTAACCCAGTAGTCCTGGGCTGTTCAGAACTAGATATTTTCAATACTTCTCTTCAGGACTGGCCCCTGGCCTGGTTCTGGAAGATGATCTCTTTAAGCCCTTGGGATACTCTGCCTGATAAGAGTGGTTTTGTTTGTTTGTTTGTTTGTTTTTATGGAGGCCCTGGCTCCCATAGAACCAGTTTAATTAGACAGTTTACATTAAAAAATGTGTTTTATGGTGACTACCTTATTTTACTCTGGGGGGCTGGAGTTTGAGTAGTCGTGGTTAGTCATGCAGGAGCTGCATGCGTATGTGAGTGACCTTCAAGAGAAACTCTGGACACCAAGGTTCAGTTGAACTTTTCATGTTGACAACATTTTACACATATTATCACACATTGTTGCTAGGAGAATTAAGTATATCATGTGACTCCACTGGGAGAGGACAACTGAAAGCTTGAATCTGGTTTCTTTTGGACTTCACCCCTTTTTCTGATTTTAATGTTTCCTTTCACTCTAATAAACCATACTGTAAGTATAATAACTTTTCTGAGTCCTGTGAGTCTTCGTACATCATTGGGCCTGAAAGTTGTATTAGGAACCCAGTTCTCAAGTTTGTGCTAAAGAGGGATTCACAAGAATGGCTCTGACTCACTGAAATGGTGGAAGCATTATTTGGAAAAATGATATGCAAATAAGCAAAGGATAGAAAACCTTAGATGCATGGGTGGCTACCAAATCACTCATAGTATGTGACAGCAGATGTGCTGTGATCAGTTACTAGAGGGAAAATGTTACTAATGGATTTATAAATGATAGAATTGACTCCTTAAAAGTTGGCTCATTGTATACCTAAAGAAATGCAAAGTAATTTTAAAAATATAAATATATAAAATTTTGGAAAATTTTATTTGCTATCACTAAAATTAAGTAGAGGAGATTGTTGACCAGAACCTGGACCTGTACTAAGCTTGAACTTTGGCCAGTCTTAGCTATAGCCATTAGTCTCAGGGTAGTCAACAAAAGGAAAATTATTCTAGAATAACCTCTGCTCACCAAGAAGGTAATCCAAGTGGCTGTAGGGAGCTCAAAACCAAGAAAGTACTGAAATTAAGTGGGGGTGGGAGGCAGTGTGAAGCAGTTGTCTCATTTTATTGATGAAAGAAAGAAAGAAAGAAAGAAAGAAAGAAAGAAAGAAAAACTCAGAAGCTGTCTACTTGATTTTTTTCTTAAAAATGTTTATTTTCGAGAGAGACAGAGAGAGAGAGAGAGAGAGAGAGAGAGAGAGAGGAGAGAGCTGTCGATGCAGAGCCAGATTCAGGGCTTGAGCTCACAGATTGTGAGACCATGACTTAAGCCAAAGTTGGATGCTTAATCAACCAAGCCACCCAGGTGCTCCTGTATCCAGATTTTTAATGCTGCACTATGGAGGAGCATATTGGGGTTGATGTAAAACCCACAGCTTACTATTGGACAATCACAAATGGCTGTGTATTAAATAAACAAAAAATAAGTGAATTCTGAAGGAACAGCTAGTCTGATATACTAATAAAAGTCACTTTAAGGTTTGTTTACCCTGTGAAAGGAAATTTTACTTTCTCTCCAAGGAAAATTTCCCAGAGTAAGTGGCTGATGTGTTGTGTATGCAAGCCATGCTGAATTGGCTTTATGATGATGGGTATGTCTATGCATTTAATAATATCCTTACCCAGGTCATGGTGGATGCCATGATCAAGGAGACTTCTTTCACAAGAGCACCCCATATAAGCTTACTTCTGAGAAATCAGGCAATAGTCTGAGATGCTGTATCAATTTTCTTTGTCTCTTTATGGGTCTTATAGAAGCTAAGAAAATTATCCACAAGAAAATGGAGGTAGACAAAGGGACATATAACCAAAGGATGGAAACCTTGAAATGATTGTTAATGAATCAGTGAATAAAACAGACTCTGAGGGGGTCATATCAAAGGTCTTAGTGCAGTACTATCAAGGTTAGGTAGACAAATGGGATGCTCCACTGGACCACAACATTGAAGAGCTCTAAAAAAATACACTCTGTTTACTTTGGAAGGATTTTATTTATTTTATTTTTAAATTTATTGTCAAATTGGTTTACATACAACACCCAGTACTCATATCAACAAGTGCCCTCATCAATGCCCATTTCCCCCTCTCCCCCACCCCCCCCATCCACCCTCAGTTTTTTCTCTGTATTTAAGAGTCTCTTGTGGCTTGCCTACCTCCCTCTGTGTTTGTAACTATTTTTTCCCCTTCCCTTCCCCCATGGTCTTCTGTTAAATTTCTCAAGATCCACATATGAGTGAAAACATATGATATCTGTCCTTCTCTGACTGATTTATTTCACTCAGCATAAACCTTCCAGTTCCATCCATGTTGATGCAAATGACATGACTTCATTCTTTCTCATCGCCAAGTAGTATTCCATTGTATATATAAACCACATCTTTTTATCCATTCATCAGTTGATGGACACTTAGACCTCTTTCCATAATTTGGCTATTGTTGAAAGTGCTGCTATAAACATTGGGGTACATGTGCCCCTATGCATTAGCACTCCTGTATCCCTTAGGTAAATTCCTAGTAGTGCTATTGTTGGTCTATTTTTCTATTGTAGTTCTATTTTTATTTTTTTTGAGGAACGTCCACATTGTTTTCCAGAGTGGCTGCACCAGTTTGTATCCCCACCAAAAGTTCAAGAGTGTTCCCATTTCTCCACATCCTCACCAGCATCTGTAATTTCCTGATTTGTTCATTTTAGCCACTCTGACCATTGAGAGGTAATATCTCAGTGTGGTTTTAATTTGTACTTCCCTGATGATGAGTGATGTTGAGCATCTTTTCATGTGTTTGCCATCTGGATGTCTTGTTTGGAAAAGTGTCTATTCATGTCTTCTGCCAATTTCTTCACTGGATTATTAACCAAAAAACAAATAATCCAGTGGAGGGATTTTTAAAGCTAGAAGGTAAAGCTAAGGAGAAATGTGATTTCAAATCTCCAAAGATATTAATTTGTTAAGCAAATTAATCAGGATTTTGGATGGCACATATTCTAATCTGAGAATATTGCTAACTCCTATCCATAAAACTACCCAAAAGGACATATTTAAATGGGAGCCTGAAAAATGGTAGGTTATGTTCAAATTTCAAAAAGTGGTGATGTAAGCAATATTTTGGAGCCATTATGATCTGCACTCAGATATAATTTGAAAGTGTCTTTAAATTCACATTTATGCAGACTAAAATTTATGGTAAAATCTAGCCGTTTCACCCAGAAGTGATTATTGGATTTTGAACCAGAAAATTTTCAGAGACAGTGGTACATTGAAACCATTTGAGAAACAATTATTGGCTTGCTATCTATCCCTATTACTGAAGGGAATAAAAATCTTGAAACCTGACATAATATCTTGGACAATGGAAACCAAACTGTTCTCTGTTCCTATGAGTTTGTTTTGTGTTTTTTTGGGGGGGGGGTTGTTTGTTGTTAGTTTGTTTTTAGATTTCACATATAAGTTAGATCACACAGTATTTACCTTTCTCTGTCTTACTTATTTCACTTAGTATAACGCCCTCAGGATCCATCCATGTTATCACAAATGGCAGGTTTTCCTACTCCATTCCCCTCTTTCTCCTTCTCCTTTCCCATTCTTCTTCTTCTTCATCTTCTTCTTTTATTTATTTATTTATTTATTTATTTATTTATTTTGAGAAAGAGAGAGAGAGAGAGCATCACTTGGAGAGGGTCAGAGAGAATGGGTAAGAGAGAATTTAAAGCAGACTCTGCCCCACTGGGGGCTCAATGTCATGAACAGTGAAATCATGACCCGAGCCAAAATCGATAGCCAAAAGCTTAACCGACTGAGCCACCCAGGTACCCCAGTTTTCTTCTTTTTGTGGATGAATAATATTCCATTATGTATATACTCATTCATTGATAGACACATAGGTTGTTTACATGTCTTGATTATTACAAATAATGCTTCAGTAAACATAAGGGTGCAGATATCTCTTCAAGATAGTGATTCCATTTTCTATGGATATATATATACCCAGAAGAAGAATTGCTGAATCATATGGCAGTTATATTTTTAATTTTTGAGGACATCCATGTTATTTTCCATAGTGGCTGTGCTAATTTATATTCCCATCAACAGTGTACGAGGGTTCCCCTTCTCTACATGATTGACAACATTTTTATCTGTTGCCTTTTTGACAATAGCCATCATAGCAGGTATGAGGTGATATTTCATTATGGTGTTAATTTGCTTTTCAAATTAAATGATCAGTAATGTTGGGCACATTCTCATGTACATGTTAGTGCTTTGGATAGGATATCTGCTTTCAAAAATGTCTGTTCAGATCTTTGCCCATTCTTAAAATTAGATGATGATGATGATGATGATGATGATGATTTACTATCGAGTTGTAGGACTTCTTTATATATTTTGCATATTGACCCCTTATCAGATGGATAGTTTGTAAAAAACTTTCTTCTGCTCTGTATGTTGCCTTTTCACTTATAGGTCCATATATCTCTGTTCTTTTTTTATTTAAATCTCTATTCCTGCGTTTGGATAGTTTTTATTGTAGTATCTTTAATTTCTTTTGTAATTTTAATCAGTATTTAATCTTAATCCTGTGCAGTGAAATTGTCACTTCAGTTGTACTTTCCAGCTCTAAAAGTTCCATTTTTTTCCTTTTATATTCAAGTTTTGACATATGATTAAAATGTGGCTTGTTATTTCATTGTTTGCTAGTTCCATCACCCCTTTAATTTTTTTTCTATTTATTTTTACTGACTTTTCTCCTGGTTATGAGCCTTATATTCCTGCTTCTTTGCTTATCTGGAGTATTGTGGGGGTGATCGTTTGGTTGGTTGGTTTTGGACATTGTGATTTTACACTGTTGATCACCTGGATATTTTAAACCTTCTTTAAAAAAGTTTGAAGTTTGGACAGGCAATTAAAATATGTTTTTAGGGGTGCCTGGGTTGCTCAGTCAATTGAGTATCTAACTTTGGTTCAGATCATGATCTCATGGTTTGTGAGTTCAAGCCCCACATTGGGCTCTCTGTTGTCAGTGAAGAGCCTGCTTCAGATCCTCTGTCCCCGTCTCTCTCTCTGCACCTTCCCTGCTCACATTCTATCTCTCAGTAATAAAAGTAAACATTAAAAAATTAATAATAAAATGATAAAATAGAATAACATAAAATTAAATTAAATTAAATTAAATTAAATTTGTATTGAATCATGTGGCACCTGGGTGGCTCAGTCTTTTAAGCATCCAAATCTTGATTTCAGCTCAGGCCATGATTGGGCTCCTCACTGAGCATAGAGTCTACTTGGGATTCTCTCTCTCCCTCCCTATCTACCCCTTCCCCGTTCACATGTATGTGTTCTCTCTCTCCCCCCCAAAATAAAAATGAAAATAATAAAAAGATAAAAAATAAAATAAAATATACATTGAACCAGTTGATTTTTTTTTAGTTTATTTAAGCCTTGTATGTCAGATCTCTGGTAGCTTTATTCTAGGGATAGTTTATCACAATAATTAAGGTGTGCCCCTTCTGGTGTCTTCACTTAATGTCCCAGGTGCCCAACAAAGACTACTTTGCCTGGTTATAAATCAATATCTCACATTACTTTCCAAACTCTGGAAAACGTTCAGAATACAGCTCTCCATCATCTCTTTGTACCTCCTTATAGAGTCTCACCCTACAAAGTGCATCTTAGTATTCAGCAACAGTATCAGCAGTGGCAATTGATGGTTCTTGCCCTTTTCTATATGACTGCCACTCCCTTTCTCTGAGCTTCTTGTATCTGATGAGCCAATTTTTGGTGTCTTTTTTTTTTGCTGAGTTATTTCTTTTTTATTATTTTTTAATATGAAATTTATTGCCAAATTGGTTTCCATACAACACCCAGGGCTCATCCCAACAAGTGCCCTCCTCAATGCCCATCATCCACCCTCTTTTCCCTCCTACCCCCCATCAACCCTCAGTTTATTCTAAGGTTTTAAGAGTCTCTCATGGTTTGGGTCTCTTCCTCTCTAACTTTTTTTTCTTTCCCATCCTCCATGGTCTTCTGTTAATTTTCTCAGGATCCACATAAGAGTGAAAACATATGGTATCTGTCTTTCTCGGTATGAATTATTTCACTTAGCATTACACTCTCTAGTTCCATCCACGTTGCTACAAAAGGCCATATTTCATTCTTTCTCATTGCCACGTAGTATTCCATTGTGTATATAAACCACAATTGCTTTATCTATTCATCAGTTGATGGACATTTAGGCTCTTTCCATAATTTGGCTATTGTTGAGAGTGCTGCTATGAACATTGGGGTACAAGTGCCCCTATGCCTCAGCACTCCTGTATCCCTTGGGTAAATTCCTAGCAGTGCTATTACTGGGTCATAGGGTATCTATTTTTAATTTTTGAGGAACCTCCACACTGTTTTCCAGAGTGGCAGCACCAGTTTGCATTCCCACCAACAGTGCAAGAGGGTTCCTGTTTCTCCACCTCCTATCCAGCTTCTATAGTCTCCTGATTTGTTCATTGGTATCTCAGTGTGGTTTTGATTTGTATTTCCGTGATGAGGAGTGACGTTGAGCATCTTTTCATGTGTCTGTCAGCTAGATGTCTTCTTTAGAGAAGTGTCTATTCATGGTTTCTTCCCATTTCTTCAGTGGATTATTTGTTTTTCAGCTGTGGAGTTTGGTGAGTTCTTTATACATTTTGGATACTAGCCCTTTGTCTGATATGTCATTTGCAAATCAATCAATGTGATACATCACATTAATAAAAGGAAAAATAAGAACCATATGATCCTGTCAATCGATGCATAAAAAGCATTTGACAAAATTCAGCATCCTTTCTTAATAAAAACCCTCGAGAAAGTCAGGATAGAAGGAAATACTTCAACATCACAAAAGCCATTTATGAAAAGCCCACAGCTAATATCATCCTCAATGGGGAAAAACTGAGAGATTTCCCCCTGAGATCAGGGACACGACAGGGATGTCCACTCTCACCGCTGTTGTTTAACATAGTGTTGGAAGTTCTAGCATCAGCAATCAAACAACAAAAGGAAATCAAAGGCATCAAAATTGGCAAAGATGAAGTCAAGCTTTCACTTTTTGCAGATGACATGATATTATACATGGAAAACCTGATGATTCCACCACAAGTCTGCTAAAACTGATACATGAATTCAGCAAAGTCACAGGATACAAAATTAATGTACAAAAATCAGTTGAATTCTTATACACTAACAATAAAGCAACAGAAAGACAAATAAAGAAATGGATCCCATTCATAATTGCACCAAGAAGCATAAAATACCTAGGAATAAACCTAACCAAAGAGGTAAAAGATCTGTATGCTGAAAACTTATATAAGAAATAGAAATCTTATAAAGGAAATTGAAGAAGATACAAAGAAATGGAAAAACATTCTGTGCTCATGGATTGGAAGAATAAATATTGTTAAAATGTCAATACTACTCAAAGCAATGTACACATTCAATCCAATCCCAATTAAAATTGTACCAGCATTCTTCTCAAAGCTAGAACAAGCAATCCTAAAATTTGTATGGAACCACAAAAGACCCTGAATAGCCAAATATTGAAGAAGAAGACCAAAGTGGGAGGCATCACAATCCCAGACTTTAGCCTCTACTACAAAGCTGTAATCATGAAGACAGCATGGTATTTGCACAAAAACAGACACATAGACCAATGGAATAGAATAGAGACTTCAGAATTGGAGCCACAAAGTATGGGAAACTAATTTTTGACAAAGAAAGGATATACAATGGAAAAAAAAAGACAGTCTCTTTAACAAATGGTGCTGGGAGAACTGGATAGCAACATGCAGAAGAATGAAACTAGACCACTTTCACAAAAATACCATTCACAAAAATAAACTCAAAATGGATAAAGGACCTGAACGTGAGACAGGAAACTATCAAAACCCTAGAGGAGAAAGCAGGAAAAAACCTCTCTGACCTGAGCTGCAGCAATTTATTATTTGACACATGTCCAAAGGGAAGGGAATTAAAAGCAAAAATGAACTATTGGGACATCATGAAGATAAAAACTTCTGCACTGCAAAGGAAACAATCAACAAAACTAAAAGGCAACCAACGGAATAGGAAAAGATATTTTATGTCTTACTAAAGAGCCCGGCCTCAGCTTTACTCCTCAAAAATTACCTCATTCTGCCATCCCACTAATCTTCCTACATGTAACTGCAGGTCCCTCAGATTTTAAATAGATAACTAAGATCCATGAATTATGTATATAGGTAAAGATTAAGCCCTCATATTCTACATATGTGTGTCTTTATGTGTGCATGAGTGGGTGGGTGGATGTTTAACACAGAATGAAAAGGCTGTAGGGTTTTGACAAGGAGTGGGTTAAGAGCTTGACAGCCTAAGAAGGCATCATAAAGACTAAATGGAATAACAGATATCAATGCCTTACTGTCATAAATTTGTGCTTTGTGCTCTTGGTTGCATTCCTTATTGCTCGGGTACAGAGAATGGATGCAGGACTAATGTTCAATCACGTGGCCAGATACAAGGGAAAATGATTAAAATTAGGGCTATCAAAGGGAAATATGGTATAATGGCATATTCTGTACAGGCATTATTTCTGAAGACAAAGCCACCAGTGTCAGAGTGGTGAGAAGGAGAGTGTTGGGGAGGAGAGGGACAGAATGGGGTCCTCTGACCTCAGGAGAGCCTTCTAGGAGCACTGGCTTCTCCTTTGTCTCAGCTCCCTGTAGAAATGGGGGTGGGTCAGAGAGGTATGGGAATGTGGGTTTGTTTTTTGTTCTCCCTCCATCATCTACCCCCTCTCCTTCCTTCTAATTTTGAGGTTTTGACAGACAAATTGCACAGTGTGTCTCTTATAGAGCAGCATGAACTTAGCTTCAAATGATCGACCCTCTTGGTTTCCTGGTTAATATCTTCAAACATTTGTGGTTACTGAGTTCCAATATTGGTTAATTGTGCCCCTAGAGCATATATGTTACAGATCATGTAAAACTGGAAATGTAAAGGAGATTTTATTTTTTTAAATGTTTTTACCTTTTAAAATTTTTTTGAAAGAGGAGAGAGAGAGAGAGAGAGAGAGAGAGAGAGAGAGAGAGAGAGATTGAGAATATTAGCAGGGGAGGGTAAGAGAGAGGGAGACAGAGAATCGCAAGCAGGCTCTACACTGTCAGTGCATAGTCTGACTCCGGGCTTGAACACACTAACTACAAAACCATGAGTTGAGCTGAAATGGAGAGTCGGACATAACAGACTAAGCACCCACACATCCCAGAAAGGAGATTTCAATTAAACAAACTGAATAGTAATACTGGCTTAGAGGGCGGAAACAGTATCAGAAATAGAACAAAATAGTAGTAGGTTTGGAAAGTTGCTTCCACTTCAGAAATGTCCACTACTTCCCTATTAGCTTCACTTCACACTCCAATCCTATATAAAATTTTTGCATAGGATTAAGAAGACAGCAGATATGAATAAATCCACTGCAGAATGCTTGAAATTGTGGCACTTCAGAGAATGTGGTGTCCAGACTGTGTGTCTGGAGAGATTGTGCATGAGAACCAGCTGCCGGCAGGCATGGGGTATGGTGTGGGGGAAGAAGACAAGGGGAAGTCTTCTTTGTGCATTAGGGGTCTCCCTGCTGGGCTTTGTACACCAAGGGATCCTCTTTGTGCATGTTCTCTTTTCTTCTTTCACAGGGGCAAACTGATGGGGGAGGAGTATGGGGGTGATGCTGGCTGTGCTGTTTCTCCATTCTACCCCTCCCCACCTATTCTTCTTCCTAGGCTTAAGAGCCCTAATCATCTATTTTATATTCTACAACTGTTCCGACTTAAATTGCCTCCACTTAAGTTGCCTTAATTTGATGATTGGCTACAGAAAGGTCTGAAGGGATCTCTGGTTCCTATGTAGAATAAAAGATTAATAAAAACCTTGAGAGTCTCTGGATTCAGACAGCAAATCGCTTAAAGCTGGGGCTGGACAATACGAATTAATGTAAGGAGAGAGGAGTCTCAGTGAAGGCTGAATGAATAAATCATTAAAGCTTCAGGTAGCTTCATCAAGATTTCTGAAATAATGACATCCACGTTCATTATTTGACATCCCCCAAACCCAACATTCTGTTGCTGCCAACAGGCAGGGATGTACTTCATATGTGATATCCCTACTGTTTGACAAGACTGTAAGCATAATGTTAAGATTGGGGGTATTCTTGGGAAATCTGGAGTGCGGGTCTGTGTCTGTGAGAGCTTTGTTTCTGAGAACAAATGTGTGGACAGACAGCTGGGAGGGAGCGGTGCTGGAGGGAGGGGCAAGCGGTGAGCCCTCCCGTTGAGAGGAGGGGGCTTCCGGCCTTGCACTCTCTTTGATGCCTGGCAAGTTCTTCATTGTGCTTGTGTCTCCTTTAGGGTCACAGCAGAAGCAAGGGTGGGAATCGTAGGGAGATACAGAGGGCTAATGCTCTGCCTACCCTTCTAACCCGCCATTCTTTCCTTTAGGCTGACAGCCGTTCATCAGCCATTTTCTATTCTATTACTATGAAGACAGCCTTCAGTGGCTCCAAATAAATTGCTTTTCTTCCCATCTGCTCCCCATCCAAATACAACTGTGAGTGTGGACATTTGGGATGGAATATTTGGGGTCTTCGATTCAGGTGTGGATGAATGGAGAAGTCCTGATCATCTATGGTTTAAGATGTGGAATTAAAAGGCAGATGGAATTCGACAAGAGGTGAGTTAAGAACTTCATAGAGCCAAGGGTGACTTCAAGAACAACTCAAAAGAAAAAAAGAAAAAGGAAAAAAAAACCCATAGCCTTAGGAGACTCTACTATCAGAAATGCAAATTGTGTTCAATGAAAGCCTTTCCCCCACTTTACCTCTCCATTCCCAGAAGCATGCCTAGTTCAGGACTGGTACAGGGTACTAATGATATTCTACATAATTATCCAAGAAGAGGCCACAGTAGGTATAGTTTGGCTCAGCCCAGTGTCATATCCGTGCAGGTGTTTTTTTTTTTTTTTTTTTTTTTGCTTTGTTTTGTTTTGTTTTGTTTTGTCCTTTTGAAGACAAAGGTGATTAGTTTGCTGGAAGGGACTTTTTTTTTTTTAAACATTTTCTATGTTCATTATTGTAGTAAAGCTTAAATGTTTTAAATTGGAACTCTTGAGTAAAAGCTGATTTCAGGCACATGAGTAAAACTGTGTTTCTGAAAACAAAGCTCCTGACTGAGGAACCACTTGTGTTTGCAGCAGCAGAGGGGGAAGGGTGGGGGGCCTGTGTCTCTCAGTGCTGGGAGGGGTCTTCTGGGAGCATGCTTGCACACTTCTCTCCCTACATTGCAGTGTCTGGTAGCGTCTTGCACTGGCCCTGGGCTCTTCTTTGGGGATGTTTGTGCAAAAGAGGAGAGGAGGCTGTGCATTTGTCGTCATCTCCCTGTTTTCTCTCTCTTCTCCTTCCCTCTTAGTGGCATCACGATTATTAACAAACCATTTCTCACTTATCACTCCAGATGTAAACACTTAACCAGAATTACAAGTCTCTTGCATAGGCTGTTGTATTAACTTCACCAGTGGTCTAAGCTTTGGAATGGCTTTGCATGTTTAGACCTAAAGTTAGTTCAAAATTTTACAGACCTCATCATCTTGGAATTATGATACAGAATAAAATAATAACTGATATTTCACAAAACATAATTAAAAGCATGAGGGGATGAGGACAAATTTGAGCACTGCTTCATGGTGACCTCCCTTCTCAGTTAACCCTCTTATTCCCAGTAGCTCTTTCAGCCTTAAGGCAGGAAGAATGGGGTGCTGAGCACTTACAGATACATGAATGGTTACATTGGGCCTCTTTAAGGGGATTCTGTGCAAGTTTCTATTTAAGAGAAAGATGATGTCAACCCCATGGAATAATAGAGAGTGTGCGGACTTAAGAGTATGAATTGTCTAGTCTGGGGAGTAATTTTCCTCAAATCAAAAAATAATCATAGGGACAGGTTCTTTCCTTCACTTACTGCTTTCAACTATGAATGCGGAGTGTTGAGAAGGTTGTGTGGTACAATTCTATGGGTTTTGGTGAATTCATTGTGTAATATATATACAATTACAATGTCATACAGAATAGTTTCACTGCCCTAAGAAAAATCTCCTGGGCCTCAGCTATGCAATGGTGCATCTCTATGAACCCATGACACAGCTGATAGAAGCACCATCTCCACAGTTTTGCCTTTTGCAAAATGTTATATAAATTATTTTTACATTTATTTATTTTTGAGAGAGAGAGATGGTGTGAGTAGGGGAGGGGCAGAGAGAGAGGGAGACACAGAATCCGAAGCATGCTTCAGGCTCTGAGCTGTCAGCACAGAGCCTGACAGGGAGCTCGAACCCATGAGCAGTGAGATCATGATCTAAGCTGAAGTCAAAAGCTTAACAAACTGAGCCACCCCGGCAGTAGGTAGGTAGCATTTCCAGATTGGATTCTTTCATCTGGTAATACACATTTAAGGTTTCTCCATGTTTTTGCAGAGCTTGATAGCCCATTTCTTTTTATTACTGAATAGTATTCCAATATAAGGATATACCGCAACTTATTTATTCATTGAGGGACATCTTGATTGTTTCAGTTTTTACTGATTTTGAGAAAAGTTTATGTAAAGCTTTATGTAAAAAAGCACAGGATTTCTATGGATGTCAGTTTTCAAATCAACTGGTCAAATACCTAGGTATGTTAATTGTATGGTAATATTATGGCTAGCTTTGTGAGACATTGACAAACTCTCTTTCACAGTGGCTGTGCCATTTTGGTTTTGTGCCAGCAAAGACTGAGTGCTCCTGGGCTCTGAGTCTTCACCCACAAATGGTTTTGTCAGTTGTTTGGAATTTAGCCATTCTAATAGATGTAATAGTATCTCATTGCTATTTTAATTTGCATTTCTCAAATGACAAATAATGCTAAGCATTTTTATATGCTTATATTTTATCTGCATATCTTTTTGATCAGATGCCTGTTTAATCTTTTGCCTATTTTTGATGTGGTTATTAGATTTATTCTTGTTGAATTTAAGTGATATCTGCATATTGTGGGTATAATATGCAGATATCACTTAATGATATGTGTTATCACTTATCTGATATGTGTTTTACAGATTTGCTATCAGTATGAGGACTGACTTGTCATTCTCTTAACAAATGTTTTTTTGCAAAGTGGTTCTAAATTTTAATAAAGTCCAATTAAGCAATTTTTTATTTCATGAGTCAGGCTTTTGATGTCATATTTAAAAATGCATCACCAAATTCTAAGTAAAATACATAGTTTTTCAATAAGTCTATGATCCATTTAGAAAATATTTTTGTGTGGTGTAAGACTTCAGTCTAGGTTTATCTTTTAGCATATGGATGTCCAATTGTCCAGTGCTATTTGTTGAAAACTATTTTTTGTCCATTGGATTGTTTTTTTGCCAAAACTCAGTTAACTATATTTGCATGGGTCTTTTTCTGGGTTATATGTTCTGTTCCATTAATCTATGGTTTTTGGGGGTGTTTTCTTTTTTATTCTTTTTGTTTGTTTTTTGTTTTGTTTTGTTTTGTTTTGTGTGTGTGTGTGTATTTTGTGGGATGTTTTTGTCACTACCATACTGTCTTGATTACTGCATCTTTATATTAAGTTTTGAATCTGGTAGTGTGAGTCCTCCAACTTTGTTCTTCAGTTTTATGTTGACTATTCTAGTTCCTATGTGTTTTCATAGATGTTTTGTGATCACTTGATATCTACAAAATGGCTTCCTGGGATTTTGATTGGGATTTTACTAAGTCTATAGATTAAGTTGGAAAGAATTGACATTTTAGCAATGTGAGTCTCTCAATAGTGAATACCCCTCTATTTAGTTAGATTTTACTTGATTTATTTAATTACTCTTATGCATAGAAATCCTGCACATATTTATACCTAAGCATTTCATTTCTTGGTATTATTGTAAATATCATTTTTAAATTTCAATTCCAATAGTTAATTTTTGATTTATAAGAAGCAGTGTATCCTGCAAACTTGTTATTTTACTTATTAGTACCAGAAGGTTTCTTGTAAATTCTGTGAGACTTTCTACATTGAGAATTATTTCGTCTGTAAATAAAAATATCTTTACTTATTCTTTTTCAATTTGTATGCCTTTTATTTCTTTTTGTCTTATTGCACTAGTGAGGAAAGCCAGTATAATGTTGGATAAGAGTGGTAAGAGAGACATATTTGCCTTGTTCCCGATTATAAGGGGAAAGCATTGTCTTTCACCATTATGATGTTATATTTAGATTTAGATTTTAGATGTAGATATCTTCATCTATACCTTTTATTAGGTTAAGAAAATTCCTTCCATTCCTATTGTTCTCTTTAGATTTTTTATTATGAATAGGTACTTGAATTTTGTTAAATGTTTTTATGCTTTATTGATAGGATTGTATTTTTTCCTTTTTCAGACTGTTAATGTGATGAATTATATTGACTGATTTATAAATGTTGAACCAGTCTTTCCTTTAATTAATATCTTCTGGCCATCTTATATAATCTTTTTTATACATTGCTAAATAACATTTTATTAAAGATATTTGAATCTATGTTCTTAAGAGATACTGGTATTTAGTTTTCTATTATTACAATGTAATTTCTTGGTTTGGGTATTAGTAAAATGCTGGTCTCATAAAATGAGTTGGGAAGTGCTCCCACTAGTTCTATTTTGGGGAAGATATTGCAAAACGTTTGTATTATTTCTTCCCTAAATGTTTATTAGAAGTCATCACTAAAACCATCTGGTCCTAATGCTTTATTTTTTTGAATATTTTAATTATCAAATCAATCTACTTAATGGGTATAAGATTATTCAAGTTATCTATTTCTCCTTGATTGAGTGTTGGTACTTGTGCCTTTCAAGTAATTAATCCATTACATCTAAGTTATCAAACATATGTACACTGAATTCTTTACTGTATGACTTTATTGTCTTTTTAATAGCTATAGAATCAGTAGTGGTTTCTTCTCTCATTTGTAATATTGGTTATTTGTATATTCTCTCTTTTTTACTAGCTACCCTAGCCAGAGGTTATCAAACAAACAAACAATCATATTGATTTTTTCCCACTATAATTTCTATCCTTATTCTTTAGTAGGTAAGAATTTTTTTACTGCAAATATTTATTCTTCTCTATTCTTTCTTTCTTAATCATTCTGATATTCCAGTTATGAGTAGGTTATACCTTTTCATACTGTCACATAAGTTTTTAATTTATTTTTTTATTTTTACTTTAACTTTCTTAAAAATTGAAGTAGAGTTGATACACAATGTTGTATTAGTTTCAGATGTTCAACATAGTGATTCTGGAAGTCTGTACTTTATGCCATGATCACCACAAGTGTAACTACCTCCTGTCACCATAAAATGTTGTGCTGTACTTTTTTTTTATCCCAGTGACATTCTTTCCATAACCAAAAGCCTAAATCTCAATTTTTAAATTTTTTTTTAATTGAAGTATAGTTCACATATAGTATTATGTTAGTTTCAGGTGTAAAATGTAGCGAATCAACTATTATAAACATTACAAAATGCCCATCACAATAAGTGTAGTTACCCCCTGTCACAATACTTTTATTACAATATTATTGAATATATGCACTATGGTATACTTTTCATCCCTATAAGTTATTTATTTTATAACTGCAAGTTAGTACCTCTTAATACCCTTCACCTAGTACATCTATCCCTGCATCCTCTTCCCTCTGGCATGTGAAACTGTTCTTGATATTTAGAAGTCTCTTTGTCCTTTTGTTTTGTTTCGTTTTGTTTTTTAGATTCCACATGTAAGTGAAATCAAATAGTATTTGTCTTTCTCAGGCCAAGTTATTTCACTTAGCATAATAATCTGTAGGCTCATCCATGTTGTTATAAATGACAACATTTCATTTTTTATGGCTGAGTAATATTTCATTGTACATGTATGCCACATCTTCCTTATCTATTTACTATAAATGGGCACTTAGGTTGATTCATACCTTGGATATTGTAAATAATGCTGCAATAAACATAGGGGTACATATATCATTTCAAATTGGTTTCATGTTATTTGGATAACTACCTATAAGTGGAACTACTGAGTAGTATGGCATTTATATTTTTTAACTTTTTGAGGTACTTACATATTCTTTCCATAGTGGCTGCACCAATTTATATTTTCGATAACAATGCACAAGGGTGTTTTTTTTTCCTCCACGTCCTTACCAACACTTATTCAATCTTTCTTTCTTTCTTTCTTTCTTTCTTTCTTTCTTTCTTTCTTTCTTATTTTGTACCCATTCTGACTGGTATGAAGTTACATATCATTATGTTTTGCTTTGTTTTCTTCTTTAAGTTGATTTATATATTTTGAGAGAGAAAGTGGGGGAGGGGCAGAGAGAGAGGGAGAGAGAGAATACGAAGTAGACTCCCTGCTGTCAGCACAGAGCCTGGCATGGGGCTCAATCTCATGAACTGTGAGATCATGAACTGATCACAACTGTGAGATCAGGTCTTTTTATTTCAAATTTTTATTTAAGTCCTAGTCAGTTAACATACAGTGCAATATTGGTTTCAGGAGTAGAAATCAGTGATTCGTCACGTACATACAACACCCACTGCTCATCATAACAAGTGTCCTCCTTAATACCCATACCCGTCTATCCCACTATCCACCAACCTCCCTCCATCAATCCTCAGTTTTTTCTCTATCTTTAAGAGGCTCTTACAATTTATTTCTCTCTCTCTCATTTTTCTCTGCCTGCCATATGTTTATCTGTTTTGTTTCTTAAGTTCCACATGTAAGTTAAATCATATGATATTTGTCTTTGACTGACTTATTTTGCTTAACATAATTCCCTCTAATTCTATCCTTGTTGTTGCAGATGGCAAAATTTCATTATTTTTGATGGCTGAATAATATTCCATTCCATATACATACCACATCTTCTTTATCCATTCATCAATTCCATATAAATTCCTTATACATACCATTCCATATATATACCACATTCTCTTTATCTGTTCATCAGTTGATGGACATTTGGTCTTTCTCCATAATTTGGCTATTGTTGGTAATGCTGCTATTAATATCAGGGTGCCCCTGATGTACCCTTTCAAATCTGTATTTTTGTATCCTTTGGGTAAATACCTAGTATTGCAATTGTTGGATCATAGGGTGATTCTATTATTAAGTTTTGGAGAACTCTCCATACTTCTCCAGAGTGGCTACACCAGTTATCATTCCAAACAACAGTGCAAGAATGTTTCCCTTTATCCCCATCCTCAGCAAAATCTGTTGTTTCTTGTGGTGTTAATTTAAACATTCTTACAGGTGTGAGGTGGTATCTCGTTGTGGGTTTTGATTTGTATCTACCTGACTGTGAATGATGTTGAGCATCTTTTCATGTGTCTACTAGCCAGCTGGATGTCTTCTTTGGGAAAGTGTCTATTCATGTCTTCTTCCCATTTCTTAACTGGATTATTTATTTTTGGGGTGTTGAGTTTGATGATTTCTTTATAGATTTTGGATACTAATCCTTTATCACCTATATTACTTGAAAATCTCTTCGCCCAACCCTTAGGATAAATTTTAGTTTTGTTGATTGTTTCCTTTGTGCAGAAGCTTTTTATTTTGATGATGTCCTGAGAGTTCATGTTTGCCTCTGGAGACATGTCTAGTAGTAAGTTGCTACAGTTGAGGTCAAATGGTTGCTATGTTATCTTCTAGGATTTTGATGTTTTCCTGTCTCACATGTAGGTATTTCATTCATTTTGAATTTGTTTTTGTGTGTGGTGTAAGAATGTGGGACAGTTTCATTATTCTGCATGTTGCTGTCTAGATTTTCCAACACCATTTGTTGAAGAAACTGTCTTTTTTCCACTGGATATTCTTTCCTGCTTTTGTCAAATATTAGTTGACCATATAGTTGTGAGTCCATCTCTGGGTTTTCTATTCTCTTCCATTGACCTAGTTGTCTGTTCTTTTGCCAGTACCATATTGTCTTGATGACTACAGCTTTATAATGTAGCTTGAAACCCAAAATCATGATGCCTCCAGTTTTTTTTTTCTCTTTTGCCATTGCTTTGGCTATTCAGGCTCTTTTGTGGTTCCATGCAAATTTTGGATTGTTTGCTCTAGGTCTGTGAAAAATGGTGGTGGTTCTTTGATAAGTATTGCATTAAATGTGTAGATTGCTTTGAGTAGTATAAACATTTTTAACAAAACCACTGATGGGGAATAAGGAGAGGGTTTAATTGAGGTTTTAATTTGCACTTCCCTGATAATTAATAATGTTGATCATCTTTTCATGTGTCTTTTCACTATACATTTGTCTTCTTTTATTTTTTTTTTAATTCAAGTTTGTTAACATACACTGTAGTGTTGGTTTTAGGAGTAGAACCCAGTGATTCATCACTTCCATGTATGAGCACCCAGTGCTCATCCCAACAAGTGCCCTCCTTAATACCCATCACCCATTTAGCCTATCCCTCCACTCACCTCCCTCCCAGCAACCCTCAGTTTGTTCTCTGTATTTAAAAGTCTCTTCTGGCTTGCCTTGCTCTCTGTTTTTATCTTATTTTTCTTTCCCTTCCCCTATGTTAATATGTTTCTAAGTTCCACATATGAGTGAAATCATGATTTTGTATTTCTCTGACTGACTTATTTCACTTAGCATACTACACTCTAGCTCCATCCACGTTGCTGCAAATGACAAGATTTCATTCTTTTTGATCGCCACATAAATTTACATTGTGTGTGTGTGTGTGTGTGTGTGTGTGTGTGTGTGTACATATACACGACATCTTCTTTATCCACTCATAAGTCAATGGATAGTTGGGCTTTTTCCATAATTTGGCTATTGTTAATAGCATTGCTATAAACATTTGGGTGTATGTGTCCCTTTAAATCCACATTTTTGTATCCTTTGGATGAAAACTTAGTAGTATCTAATTTCTGGGTTGTAGTTCTATATTTAATTTTTATGAACCTTCATACTATTTTCTAGAGTGGGTGCACCAGTTTGCTTTCCTACCTACAGTGCAAAATTGTTCCCCTTTCTCTGCATCCTCACCAACATCTGTTTCCTGGGTTGTTAATTTTAGCCATTCTCACAGGTATGAGGTGGTACACCATCCATTTTTCTTCATTGGAAAAAAAATGTCTAGTCAGGTCCTCTGTCCATTTTTCAAATTGATTATTTATTTTTAAATGTATATCTATATTAATTCTGTATATATTTTGAATATGAACCTCTTATTGGATGTATCATTTGCAAATGATGTATCATTCCCCATTTAATAGATTCTGTTTTTTTGTTGTTGTTTTATTGATGGTTTTCCTTAGTGTGTAAAGTCTTTTTATTTTGATGTAGTTTTAATTGTTATTTTGTTTTTGTTTCCCTGGACCAGATATACACATCCAGAAAAATATTGCTAAGGCTGATATCCAAGACGTACTGCCTATATTTTCTTTTAGGAGTTTTATGGTTTCAAGTCTGACATTTAGGTCTTTAACCTATCAAGTTTATTTTGTATATGGTGTGAGAGAGTGGTCCAGTTTCATTCTTTGGCTGTCCAGTTTTCTCAACAACTCTCTATTGAAGAATATGTTTTATCCCCATTGTATATTATTGTTTTAAGTTTATTTATTTTGAAAGAGAGTGTGAGGGGGAAGGGGCAGAGAGAGGGAGGAAGAGAATCCCAAGGAGGCTCTGCATTGTCAATACGGAGCCCTGTGTGGGGCTTGATCCCATAAATTGTGAGATCATGACTTGATCCAAAATCAACCTACTGGTTCAACCTACTAAGCCACCCAGTCGTCCCCCTATGTTGCCTCCCTTTTTTATATCCTGTAACTTTACTGAATTCATTTATTTTTTCTAATAGTATTTTGGTGGGGTCTTTAATTTTTTCCTGTATACGTTATTATGCCATCTGTTACTGTCACACAGTTCTTGAATGATCTATTTTGTTTTCTTTTATGTTGTTCATTCTTTTTTATTTACATTTCAGTTGGAAGGATTCTATTAACTTAAATTTGAGTTCAATAAGTCTTTCCTCAGCCATGTAAAAAGACTGTCAAAGACATTCTTCCTGTCTGTTACTGTGTTTGTCATATCTAGTATTTTCTTGATTCCTTTCTTAGAATTTTCATGTCTCTGCTTACATTGATCATCTATCTCTTCTTGAATGTTGTCTATTTTTCCATCAGAACCCTTACTATATTAAGTGTAGCTATTTTAAATTCCTTGTCTGATAATTCCAACATATGGGTTATAACTGAGTCTGGTTCTAATAATTGAGTTATTTATGCCGTCTGTGTGTTTTCTTCTTAAAGCTTGGGTTTTTTGTTTTGAAATCTAGATATATTGCATCACCTATTAGGAACTAAGGTAACTAGGACTTTTGTGTGAGTATTTGTGCTTATTTGGTCAGAAGTTGTGTTTTGTTTAAATTTTTTTTTTTTTTTTTTTTTGTAGCTATAGGTACCAGAGGGTTAAAATTCCTTTATGACTTTGTGTTTGTCTCCTGTTTTAGCTTTGGGAATTCCCTGTGTCTTACTACTTAGAGCATTTGTATCTTGCAGCTGTTTCAGCTGTAATCCACTTCATTAAATTGGGGCTGTCTTGCTGTGGTCATAAGTTCTGAAAGAGGGGAGCATTCTATACTCTTGAGTAAATATCAAACTTTTGGTTTGCATGTGTCTGAGAGATGTGGCTTTCACAACGTGTCTATATCCTTCTTCTAGTTTTAAGGCTTCCCTCAACCCTATGGGCTAATTTTTACTCCCTTTGTTGGTTATGACATTTTAAATCTATTTGTGTGAATCCTGTATTGACTATCGTTTTCATTTTGTTTCATTGTTCTCTTAGATGAGATAAAAAGGCTGGAGGGAGCTGGAGAGGAGAGTAGTTCCCTGTCCCTGGCTTGGATAAGGTTTTAGAATTGTGCTCTTATTGTCCTTCTCTCTGAAGAGTGGCTACACTACAGAGAGGGATTTGAGTGTCTTTCACGACGGTTGCATTATTCCCTTCCACTTCCATCAGGGCTGAGTTTGGGTCTTTCAGAAATACTCACTTTGAGACTCTAATGGAGTTCCTGGAAGAAAGGATTTGGGTTTACTTTAATCCTTATTTCTGCTTCTAATTTTAAGAAATTTTGTCTGGCAAGAGAACAGAAATGAAGTATTAAAGTCTATCAAAATATATCAACCCATAACAGGTAAGAAAAAATATGTATCTGCCCCCTCCAGTTCACACCATATGTAATAAATCCAAATGTGTTAGGGTACTAGATGTGAAAAAAAATCTAGAAATAATGAAGACTTAGAAAACATTTCTATGATGTTGAGGTAGGGAAATATTTATTAAACAATATTTTTGCTGATGAGATTTTTTTTCTATTGGATACTCTTTCTTGCTTTGTTGAATATTAGTTAGCCATACAATTGTGGGTCAATTTCTGAGTTCTCTATTCTCTTCCATTGATCTATGTGTCTGATTTTGTGCCAGTACCATACTGTCTTGATTACAGCTTTGTAATACAGGATAAAGTCAGGGATTGTGATGCCTTCAGCTTTGGTTTTATTTTTCAACATTACTTTGGCTATTTGGAGTCTTTTCGGGTTCCATACAAATTTTAGAATTGTTTATTCTACAACAGCTCTGTGAAGAATGCTGGTGTTATTTTGATAGGGATTGCCTTGAATATGTACAGTGCTTTGGGTAGTATAGACATTTTAACAATATTTCTTTATCCAGTCCATGAGTATGGAATATTTTTTCCATTTCTTTGTTTCTTCTTTATTTTCTTTCATAAACTTTCTATAGTTTTCAGTGTACAGACCTCTTACCTCTTTAGGTCCATTTCTGAGTTCTGATTTATTCCCAGGTGTCCTATGATTTTTGGTACACTTGTAAATGGGATCAATTCCTTTATTTCTCTTTCTGTTGATTTATTATTAGTATATATAAATACAACCTATTTTTGTACATTGATTTTATATCCTGCAACTTTGCTGAATTCATGTATCAGTTCTATCAGTTTTTTTGGTGGGGTCTTGCAGGTTTTCAATGTAGAGTATCATGTCATCTTGAAGAGTGAAAGTTTGACTTCTTTGCCAATTTGTATGCCTTTTATTTTGTTGTCTGATTACTGAGGCTACGACTTCCAGTACTATGTTGAACACTGGTGAGAATGTTCATCCCTGTTATGTTCCTTACCTTTCGGGGGAAGGCTCTTAGTTTTTCCCCATTGAGGATGGATTTTTCCTGATTATCTATGGATCTTTCATATATGGCCCTTATGACATTGAGGTATGTTCTTTGTATCCCTAATTTCTTTAGGGTTATTATTCAGAAAAGATTCTGTATTTTGTCAAATGCTTTTTCAGCATCTATTGAGAGGATCATATGGTTCTTATCATTTCTCTTGAATAGCCAAATTATGGAAAGAGCCCAAATGTCCAACGAGTGATGAATCAACAAAGAACTTGTGGTATTTGTGTACTATGGAATATGACTCAGTGATAATAAAACAACAAAATATTGGCATTAGCAATAATGTGGATGGAACAAGAATATATTATGCTAAGTGACATAGGCCAGAGAAAGACAAATAGCATATGATTTCACATATATGTGGAATTTAATAAGCACAACAGATGAATATAGGAGAGAGGAAGGAACAATTAGATAAAAACAGAGAGGGAGGCAAATCAGAAGAGACTCTTAAATGTAGAGAACAAACAGGATTTCAGGAGAGGTGGTGGGTAGGGAGATGGGCTAAATGGGTGATGGCCATTAAGGAGGACACTTGTTGGAATGAGCACTGGGTGTTGTATGGAAGTGATGAATCACTAGGTTCTACTCCTGAAACCAATACTATACTGTATGTTAACTAACTTGAATTTAAATAAATACATTTTTAAAAATAAAATAAAAATAAAAAAATAATACTTTATTGCAGCAATTTTTTAAGGTTGGAAATTTGTATATCATCAAAATTAAGAACTTTGTATTCCCAAAGAACTTATAACCAGAATTTATTTTTTAAAGTTTATTCATTTATTTTGAGAGAGAGAGAGAGGGAGAGACAGAGAGAGAGAGAGAGGAGGTGCAGAAAGTGAGGGAGAAATAGACTCCCAAATAGGGAGTGTAGGGCCAGTTTGCTTGCCAATTCCTGCCTTGCCTCCCTGTCTCTGAACTCATGGGTGTTAATGCAACTTGTTGGAGGTGTCACCAAAGAGATGAACATAAATGGGAATTCCCATAAACAGCCCTCTCATGTCAGGAAAAGGGGAAAAATTTTAACTGTGTGATAGTATGGTTTGGTATAGACCATGAGGGCTCTAACTTTTTGATAGAATAAACATATTGAAGCTCAGGTATTTTTGAACTTGATTTAGAATGAATAACAGTTATTTCCCTGAAGCATAGTGGCACATGTACCCCAATGTTTATAGCAGCACTTTCAACAGTAGCCAAATTGGGGTAAGAGCCTAAATGTCTATCAACTGACAAATGGATAAAGAAGATGTCATTTATATATACAATGGGATACTAATTGGCAATGAGAAAGAATGAAATTCCACCATTTGCAGTAACGTGGATGGAACTGGAGGGTATTATGTTAAGTGAAGTAAGTCAGAGAAATATAGATACCATATGTTTTCACTCATATGTGGATCTTGAGAAACATAACAGAAGACCATGAGGGAGGGGAAGGGAAAAAAAAGTTACAGGGAGGGAGAGAGGTAAACCATGAGAGATTCTTGGATACTGAGAACAAAATGAGGGTTTATGGGGGCTGGGGGAGTGGGAAAGTGGGTGATGGGCATTGAAGAGGGCACTTGTTGAGATGAGCACTGGGCATTGTATGGAAACCAATTTGACAACAAATTATATTGTAAAAAAGAAGAAATAAATAAAATGCATTGTTTCTAGTAATAAAAAAAGAATGAATGACAGTTATTGCAGTTTAATATATGGGACCTTAAGATCTGTTGGTTGAGGAAATTGATTAAAGAGAAAAACAGATAGGAATGACAACCAACATCAGAATCTAAGCTCTTCTTATTGTCAGCCTGTTTCTCATTTTCATCTTGCTGTGCCCTTTTCTGAATGTGGTGCTCAGGACATTGAAAATTATGAACTCATTGAAAACATACCAAAATATTTGCATTGAGATTATCTTAGGGATGAGTCATGCTCTTCTGTGGGATGTGGCAGCTCTGGGCTGAGATGTGTCCTTCTGAAGTGTGAAGATTATTTATGTGCTGCAGGGCTTTCTTGGTACTGTATTCACTTCAAGTCAGCACAGAGGGCTGGAGAAATGTGAAGAGGAGGGTTGAAGGAGAAATAGGAAAATTATGGCACAGAGTGGACAGAGGGATGCTGGCATTGCTTTCTCCTCTTGCATGGCCCTTGCTCCTGATAAGCTGTAACTATAAATATATACCAAGCAAGTATACCCATATATATCCATAATCTGCCTACCAACTGCCTATTTCATAGGTGAATCATGGGAACACCTCACAAAATGTATCAATACAGTGAATGAGCAAACCCAGATAATATAATGGAATGAAGTGGAAAAGAAATAAACTTGAGGAGATGCAACTGAAGAACAATATTGATCCCCAAATGGGTGGGGCGCCCACATTGGCCACATTCTCCATTGAACATGGCTAGGTCTCAGATGGTTTCAATGTGTACAGGGCAGGGACCTCATATGGAGAGAGTAAATATGAGATCTCTAATATTCAACGATGTTTTAATTGGATTAAGCAAATAATGAACAAAGGTTGGCATCAGACCCATCAGGAAACCAGTTGTATTTCTGTGGTGAGTGCTGGAGAAAGTTTGTTGAGGGTTTTAGGGAATTCAAAGAGAGAGAAGGAGGAGGGTTTTGTGTGGGCATGTGTGGTCTCTGTGCTGCATCTGTACCTACCTTTGACTCATAGAAAACAAGGACAAAAGGGAAATGGCTGTTCATTTGTCACCTTTGACTGACTCCTCTTCTTTTTGGGATCATGTTTATTAGTGGGATAGTTTTTAAAATAAGTCTTAGTACACAGAATCCTAAGTGTGACTTCAGATTATTTCCTTCAGCTGTCCCTATATTTCCATTTACACATGAAGCATAACTACAGGTGTTGGAGTGTGTGTGTGTGTGTGTGTGTGTGTGTGTGTGTGTGTGTGTGTGAAGGATATAGCTTAGATATAGGATACAATAACTCACCTTGACAATCTATGAAAAATGATGTGGGATGATAAGACAGCTGCACTTCCACAAAGATTGATTTCAGGTCTTTGAAGATAAAATTTCAGGGGGACTGAATGGAGAAAGCCATTCAGGATTAAAATCCATCTACAAAATCTGTGCTCCGCTCCCTAATGGCCCTGTTTCTTATCTCAGCCTGCTGTTGCCCAAATATTTTTTTCTCTAAGAAGAGGCAGAAATGAGGGGCCAAGGGGATGGTGTGTGTGACTCATCTTAGCCCAAGGCAGTATGCCTGAAATTGGATCCACAATTTCCTTAAATTGTTTTTGAGATACCTGGTCTCCACAGCCATCCCTGTAGGGTAAATGCATGGGATGTGTGTGTGTGTGTGTGTGTGTGTGTGTGTGTGTGTGTGTGACCTGGAGGCCATTCTGCATCCTAGGCACTTGTTTGCTGCCCTGAAAGATTTGCAATCAAGTCAGGCCTAAGGAAGTCTAGCTATCACACTGGGAGTAAAGATTTTTTTTAATTGGAATTTTGTATAACTTTTTTTTAAATTTTAATATAGTTGACACACAGTGTTACATTAGTTTCAGGTGTACATCGTATTGATTCCACCTTTCTATATCTTATGCCATGCTCACAAGTGTTGCTATCATCTGTCACCATACATTGCTGTTACAATGTCATTCACTATATTCCCTATGCTGTGTATTTTATTCCCATGGCTTACTCATTCCATAACTGGAAGCCTGTATCTCAGTCCCCTTCACCCATTTTGCTCTTCTCCCATCCCCTTCTCTCTGGTAACCATCAGTTTATTCTCTGTATTATAGTTCTGATTCTGATATTTGTTTGTTTGTTCATTTGTTTGGTTTTTTAGATTCCACATGTTATTGAGATCATGTGGTATTTGTCTATTTCAGTCTCTTTTACTTCACTTACCATTACACCCTCTAGGTACATTCATGTTGCTGTGAATGGCAATATTTCATTACTTTTTATGACTAATATTCCACTGTATGTGTGTGTGTGTGTGTATGTCACATATTTTTAAAAAAATGTTTATTTATTTACTTTGGGAGAGAGAGAGAGAGAGAAAGAGAGTACGAACAAGCAGAGAGAGAAGGAGAGGTAAAGCATCCCAAGCAGCCTCTGCACTGACAGAGCATTTTACCTGAGCTGAAGTCAAGAGTTTGTTGCTTAATTGACTGAGCCACTCAGGCACCCCATATCACATCTTCTTTATCCATTTGTCTATTGATGGACTTTAGGTTGCTTCAATATCTTGGCTATTGTACATAATTCTGTAATAAACATGGTGGTACATATATATTTTTTTAATTAGTGTTTTAATTCCCTTTGAGTAAATTCCCAGTAGTGGAATTATTGGATCATATGGTATTTATATTTTTAATTTTTTGAAGGACCTTCATACTGTTTTCTACAGTGGCTGTACCAATTTGTGTTCCCACCACAAGTACACAAGCATTCCTTTTTCTCCACATCCTTGGCAAAACTTGTCCTTTCTTTTTGTTTTGTTTTGTTTGTTTGTGTTTGTTTCTTTGTTTTTTTTGTTTTTGTTTTGTTTTTACATTAGCCAACCTGACAGATGTAAGGTGATATTTCATTGTGGTTTTGATTTGCATTTCCCTGAGAATTAGTGATGGTAAGCATCTTTTCATGTGTCTGTTGTCCATCTGTATGTCTTCTTTCAGAAAATGTGTATTTAGGTCATCTGCCCATTTTTAAATCAAATTATTTATTTTTTTGGTGTTGAGTTGCATAAATCTCATATATATTTTGGATATTACCCCTTATATTTTGGATATTAACTCCTTATTAGATATTTAATCCATTTTGAGTTTATCAGTATGTATAATATAAGAAAGTGGTTCGATTTTATTCTTTTGAATGGAGCTGTCCAGTTTTTCCAGCACCATTTACTGAAAAGACTGTTTTTCCCCACTGTGTATTCTTGCCTCCTATGTCAAATTAATTAACCATTTAATAATGGGTTTATCTCTGGGCTCACTTTTCTCTTCTGTTGATCATGTGTCTATTTTTGTGTGAGTACAACACCTTTTTTATTACTACAGCTTTGTAGTAAACCTTGAAATCTAGGATTGTGATACATCCAGTTTTATTCTTCTTTCTCAAGATTGATTTGGCTTTGGGGGGTCTTTTCTAGTTGCATACATATTTTATCGTTATTTGTTTTAGATCCATGAAAAAGTGTTGCTAGTATTTTTACTGGGATTATACTGAATCTGGAAATTGCCTTGGGTAGTATGGTCACTTAATAAATATTAATTCTTCCAATTCATGAGCATGGAATATCTTTCCAATTGGATGATGTTCAACTTCTCTCATCAGTGTTTTATAGTTTTCAGAGTACAAGTCATTCACTTACTTGGTTAAGTTTATTTCTAGTTATGTTACTCTTTTTGGTGTAATTGTAAATGGAATTGTTTTCTTAATTTTTCTCTCTGCTAACTCATTATTAGTATAGAGAAATGCTGCTGATTCTGAGTATTAATTTTGTATCCTGAATCTTTATTGAATTAATCACTTTAAATAGTTTTTTATTGTAGTCTTTAAGATTTTCTATGTACAGTATTATGTCATTGCATTTAGTGACAGATTAAATTCTTCCTTACCAATATAGATGCCTCTTATTTATTTTCTTGTCTAATTGTTATAGGTAGGGCTTCCAGTACTATGTTGAATAAAAATGGTCAGAATAGGCATCCCCTTGTCCTGTTCCTGATATTAGAGGGAAAGCTATCAGTTTGTCTCTATTGAATATGATGCCAGCTGTGGGTTTTTCATAAATGGCCTTTATTATGCTGAGGTATGTTTTCTCAAAAACTACTTTGTTAAGAGTTGTTATTATAAATGGATGCTGAATTTTGTCAGATGCTTTTTATTTCTCTATTGAGATGACCATATAATTTTTATCCTCTGTTTTGTTGATATGGTATGTCACATTGATTGATTTGTGAATATTTAAGCATCCTTGGATCCCTAAAATAAATGTCACTTAATTGTGGTGAATGATCCTTTTATAATGTATTGTCGAATGTGGTTTGCCAATATTTTACTGAGAAGTTTTGTTTGTATGTTAACCACAGATATTGGCCTGTAGCTTCCTTCCTTCCTTCTTTCCTTCCTCCCTTTCTTTCTTTCTTTCTTTCTTTCTTTCTTTCTTTCTTTCTTTCTTTTTCTTCCTTCCTTCCTTCCTTCCTTCCTTCCTTCCTTCCTTCCTTATAGTGTACTCTTCTAGTTTTGGTGTCAGGGTAATGCTGGCTTCACAGAACATATTTGGAAGCTTTCCTTCCTCTTCTACTTTTTGGAATAGTTTGAGGATGATAGGTATTAATTCTTGTTTAAAGTTTGGTAGAGTTTGCCTATGAATGCATGTGGCCCTAGACTTTTGTTAATTTTTTGATAGTTTTATATTGCTGATTCAATTTTGTTACTAGTAATTGGTATGTTCAAATTTTCTATTTCTTCCTGGATTCAGTTTTTGTTCATATGAGTCCTTTTTCTTTTTTTCTTGATGAATCTGGCTGTGGGTTATCAATATTGTTTATCTTTTCAAAGAACAGCTCTTTGTTTCATTGATTTTTTTCTTTCTTAATTTCTTTCGTCTCTATGCCATGTATTTCTGCTGTTATCTTTATTATTCCCTTTCTTCTATTTACTTTGGTCTCTATTTGTTCATCTTTTTTTTAGTTCCTTTAGGTGTACAAACTGTGACTCAAGTCTTGAGATGACTAATTGTTCCTACTGTCAATTTTCAGAATCACTGCCTGGCAAAGGGGAAGGAATAAAGTGCTCACAACTGGCTGTACAGGAACAATGGGCTTCTTGATGTTTGCTTACTCTTTTTGATGGACTGTAGCATCTTCTTCATGTGTTTGTCTCTTTTACAGTTGGATAGGGTGAACAGGGGTGCCTCTCCATGCTGGAGGGTTTTTCAGGAGCACATCTCCATTCTGTGCTTTACCTGCCCTGATTCATTGAAGGGAAGATGAGGGAAGGTGACTGTTTGCTTTAGATTTAAAGAAAAGTTGCAAAGATTGTACAGAGTTCCCTTATACCACATACCCAATTTTCCCTATTATTGACATCTTCAGTTAGTAAGTTACCTTTGTCATAAATAATGAACCAATACTGATATGTTATTACCTTAGTTTATACCTTATACCTTTTTGTTGTTGTTGTTGTTGTTGTTGTTGTTGTTCCAAGATCCCATCCAGGACACCACATCACAGTTAGTCATCATGTTTCCTAAGTCTCCTTTTGGCTGTGATAGATTTTCTGTTGTTTATGCCCTTGACCATTTTGAAGAGTACTGGTCAAGTAATTTGTAAATTTTCCCTCTATCAGAATTTACC
Organism: Prionailurus viverrinus; assembly: GCF_022837055.1. Taxonomy (NCBI): domain Eukaryota; kingdom Metazoa; phylum Chordata; class Mammalia; order Carnivora; family Felidae; genus Prionailurus; species Prionailurus viverrinus. The sequence goes on from NC_062566.1 coordinate 18,590,345, forward strand.
TAATGTTTTCCTCATGATTAAATGGGGGTTATGGATAATGTTCCATTTCATCACATCATATCAAGGTCATATGTCATCAGTGTAATTTATCACTGTTGATGTTGACCTTGAAACCTGGTAATGTTTGTCAGATTTCTCCACAGCAGTTACTCTTTTAATCCCCTTTCCATACTGTAATCATTGGAAGGAAATCACTTTGGACAGCCTACACTTGAGTAGGGAGTTATGCTCCTCTCCTTCAGGGTAGAGTATCTACATAAATTATTTGGAATTCTTCTGCATGCAATTCTTGTTTCAAACTTCTGATCTCTAAACTCCCTGAGAGATATGAGCTACTCAAGTGTAAACTAATAAAAATCAAGATATTTAACTGGAAATTTCTTTTTTTATTTTTTTAATATTTATTTATTGAGAGAGAGAGAAACAGAATCCAAAGCAGATTCCAGGCTCTGAGCTGTCAGCACAGAGTACAACATGGGGCTCGAACCCACGAACAGTGAGATCATAACCTGAGCTGAAGTCGGACACTTAACCAACTGAGCCACCCATGGGCCCCTAATTTGAAATTTCTTATATAAGCTGGTATCCAGGTTTAACTTTGTTAAAATGTTGTTTTTAACCCCATGAGTGAAGAAAATTGGTAGTAGGTATCTGGGAGAGTGCTTAGAGAGCTAGGGTGGAGCACAGTTCTTTACAGAACTCACACACTAACTGTGGGCATGAGTGGATTATCCCAAGTACCTTCATGCATAGAAATGGGTAAGGAAGGTTGTGAAAGGGAAGGCATACTGCATATGGGTCTGGGGGAAGGCGACTTCAGAGGTAGTTGTGATGGCCCAGCACAGGATGTGGGAGCCCCAATAAAGTGAGAAAAATATCAAAGGACAGTATCCAGCACAAGATTTGGAATGTGTGAAAGTCCATTCTCCAAGAGTGAAATCCTGTTTTCCAATATCCTTAAAAATGTTCTTACTTAGTGTGTCTATAATATGTAACCATTATCCCATGGCAGCTACATTTTTTTTTCTCTGTGCCTTCTCACCTGTCTCAGAACCCATATCCTGCCAGGCCCCGCAACACACATATTCCTTCTTCAGGCCCCTCTAGTTCAGATACCCTACGCAGGGCTGCCCCTCACGTAGGGCAAATCACACAGGATTTCTCACCACCTTTTTTTCCCTAATATTAAAAAAAAAAAACAAAAAAACCTACGTGATTGACAGGCAGATTTGTACAGAGAAAGGTCAGGATGTCTGAAAATTGAGCTGTATGTCAAAATGAGTTGCGAAAGCCCTTTTTTTCTGAGATTTTGTTGCTGAAAACATCTCTTAAAAAATGAAGTATATGCGCTTTTATTATTTGGATTTAATTATGTTATACTGTAATATCAAAGACCCCTCCCCCAAATTTCATTGAACTTGAAATCGCAAACATTTATATCTTACTCATGTATATATCAATAGTTGTCAATTACAGCTTTCCTTTATGTATCTTCTGGGATCCAGACCAAATAATACATTACATTTTTATAGTAAAAATAAAGGTAAAAACACATGCTTGGATGGGTGAAGTATCTGGTTGGATGTGATATTCACCGCCTCAACTCACATTCCAAAGACAGTCCTATGTCCAAGCCCAATTTATATGGAACATAGAGTATATCCTTTTTGCAGGGAAATGGGGAAGGAACAATTGAGCACAACAATAGAATATACCATAACCCAACCTTTGTTACAAATATTACTTCATTCCCTCAAGTGTATAGAATTCACTCCCTCCTGTAAGTGAAATCTCTGTGTCATCTAACCACACCATCATAGCTAAACTTCTGTATCTCATGATAACATTCTAGTCTATATTGTTGTTTTATTATCCAGATTTATATATATATATATATATATATATATATATATATATAAGCTTTCTAACCTGCATACAATCAGCATAAAATATCAAAGCAGGGCTATTTCAATAAATACCCTCCTTCTAAAAGGGAAAGATTCAAAGATTGGCAGTGGGGGGGACTGAGCTTTCATTGTAAGATTTCTGAAATCCTTCTGGACAAACATTGTATCCGTACTAGCTAATTGGTAGACGGTTTTCTTTTATTAGGTCCCAGTGTCTACTCTCTTGGAGCAGGATTCCATTCTCTTTGATTCTTGGCTCTACCTTCTGAAAGTAGAGGGTTTTTCATCACTCTCCTTGGCCACATTGGCATAAGGCATTAAACAGTATTTCTTCTTTGGGGACAAGCAGATTACTGGGGGTCCAAAAATCATTTTAAGTCTCAAAGAGCAACAGCAAATATTTTAATACAGGCTGCTGGCTCTTTGACAGTATAGCTCTCTCTAAACAAATTTAGCTTTTATTCTGTAAAATTCCAATGTGACAGTAACCACACCCACAGTTCTTTCCAAGACATCCTCCACTTGTGGTTTAAGGTAATCTGAAGTAAATTGATGTAACTTAAATCAATCACGCCTCCAAAAAAGAATCATATTCTTAGTCTCCTTTGTCTCCTGAGACATTTTGTGAAGCTAAATTTGTTGACTGAATGCTCCCTTTAATCAATTCAGAGGTTGTAACAAAGGGTATGAGGCCACACCCTTGAGGCCACACTCTTGGTTTGGTCTTTGCTTTAACACTGAGTTTTGGTCTTTGTTTCTGTTTTACCTTGCATTGTTTAGAGAGAATAAACAATTCCATATTTCAATTTTGCTATCAAATTCACAGGTTATTTTCTGAAATTTTCTCTTTCACATAATACCTTTTACTGTAACTAATAACAGCTAAGTCATACGATTAGCTTCACATTCCCAATATCTTTGCCTAAACCCATAAGCTTATAACAACTTATCATACAGAAAAGTTTTAGAAAATGTTTTATCGATAAAAAACATGGCTCACTTCATTTTCTAGGCATCAATAATGACTTTGTAACAGCCTATTGTTTGGATCTGCTGAGAATCTATTAGTTTTTTTTTTCTGGTGGCACCTCATAACTGGTGCCAATTTCTTTGTTCATTAGTTTAACTAAGTTAATGTATAGTAAGAAAGGACTTCAAAGTCTCTGGTATTCATAATTACAAGCATTATTTCTTTTTCACAAAAAATAGTGGCTGTGTATCTGATGGGGATCATGTGCAATTCATCACATGTCTTCTTTATTCTAGGATTCAGGTTGAAGGACATGCGATTTGTGTGACAGGAGGAACAAAAGCAACCACAGAAGCGAGTAAGGACTCTTAAGCTTATGCCCGAGCGCAGCATTCATAATTTCTGCTCACATTCCAAAAGCAAGTCAAGTGTCTATGCACTTGATGGAGGAACAAAACTCTAATAAAAAAGTGAGAATTAATAATTGGTACCAATAATACAATCTGCTGCCATATGAGAGGGAGACAAGAAAGGACCTACTCTTGAGATATCTTTACAGACCCTACATGGCATTATTTGTGTAATAAATAGATTTCTTTATACCTATGTTCCCCCCCCCCCTTTTTTTTCCTAGAGGAAAAGGATAGAAATGAGACTTGGGGATAAATGAAAAGAAGAAAGGAACATCTCATTTTCTTCCTTGCTGAAAATGATGTATCCTAATTGAAGTTTTTCTATCTTGTTGCTATGGAGATAGAATGAAATATAGCTCAACATTTACTCCCTGTTACCACTGTTTCCCTGTCGACAAGCACTATAGTCACTGGGCTTTGAAAGGATTAACCCAATCCCTGATTAAGGTGCCTTTAGTGTACATAAAAATACTCTGATAATCTGCAAATTTTAAAAATTTATGTAATATGGAATTGTATAAAGAATAAGCTAAGGCCTGAGAAAAATAAGAACTATTAGAAAATTCTCATAAACAAAAAGGATATGCCTTATGAAGAGTGCTGGTCCCACAGTATAAGCTGTGTCCTATTAGTCTTTCTCCTCATCCCATGTGCTCATTCCTAGAAGCATTTTCTGGCTTTAGGATGGGGCAGCTGCTGAGGACAAGCTATATGATTCACACTTTTACAAACCAAAACATATAATACTAGGGCCAGAGTTTTAAAAAGTGTTTAAAGTGAAGCAATGTTGAGGTCTATTTGTCTATGCATTACCAATAAGAAAAAAGTTTGGAAACAGACACATGAGAGGGCATTTATGGGTAAGGGCAAAGGGAGAGCTTGTGGTTCTGATTGAAGTCCACACAGCATTGTGTCTGCAACATGAACATTCTTTCTGCCCATAGTCAGTCTTGCCTCTTTCCGGAAAGACAAAGGGAACTGTCTCCAGGAAGGTGCTAGCTGATCATTTTTTCTCTAACTTTGATCATTGTCTCATAAAAGTTATTTTAACCTGCAAATTTGGAGAAACATTAATATCTTGAATTAACCCATTCTGCTGTCTTTTTCAATGGGTTTTCTGAACAATGAAAACATGACATAAGCACATTACTATTGATACACACCCATATACTATAGTCTATTTCTTAGCAATATCTATTTAAAATGCTATTCATTAGTATTTTGAAATTTTTGTACTTCATGGTTAAAAATTTTTATATTAAATATAATTTATTGTCAAATTGGTTTCCATACAACACCCAGTTCTCATCCCAACAGGTGCCCTCCTCAATGCCCAACAATCACTTTCCCCTCTCCCCCACACCCCACCAACCCTCAGTTTGTTCTCAATCCTGAAGAGTCTCTTATGGTTTGCCTCCCTCCTTCTCTGTAACTTTTTCCCCCTTCGACTCCCCCATGGTCTTCTGTTAAGTTTCTCAGGATCCGCATATGAGTGAAAACATATGGTATCTGTCTTTCTCTGCCTGAGTTATTTCATTTAGCAATACCCTCCAGTTCCATCCACATTGCTACAAATGGCCAGATTTCATTCTTTCTCATTGCCAAGTAGTATTCCATTGTTGTTGATACTTCTACACACTTTTCTATAAGGCATAATATTTTAAACTGGCAATTTCTTTCTACAGTTGTTGAGGAAGTTGGTGAGTTAACATTCTTCATTCTAATTTTGCTTAATATGTCTATTGAAATAGAGAAAAATACAGAAAGATAAAAATATAAGGCATTTTCAATGGTGAAGAATGCATAAAATACTCAAAAACTACAAAAATAAAAGATGCTATAGCTAAAATTAATAACTCCATATATCATTTGAAAGATCAAGTACAAAGTAAAGAAGATGAACCAAGAGCAAATATATGAAAATAAGTACTAAAGTAAAATAATTGAATATTTATATTTGAAATCTCTAGAGCACAGTGAAAATACCTAACACATTTGGAATTAGACTAAAGTAAAACAAAGAGAAATGGGGATCAAAGAAATATTGAAAAAATAATGCCTAAGAATTTTCCAAAATTGTTGAAAACATCAATAAATAGATTATAAACGTCCAGTGAAAATCAAGCAGGATAAATACAAAGAAATTGACAGTATGGTATATATATATATACATATATATATGTATATATGTATACATGTATATATATGTTTAAATAAATATATATGGGTGAATATATATGTAATATATTACTGAGTATATATTACATATATATTACTGATATATACTTTACATATATACATTATATATACATACATTACACATTAATATATATACACATATATATAATATATATATTATTGAATGCCAATTCAATGAGGAAAATCTTGAAAGAAGACAGAAAAAAACAGACATATTATGTTTAAGGAAGCAACAATAAAACAAACAGATTTAAACAGAAATAGTTTAAGCCAGAAATCAATAGAATGCCTTCTCATAACCAAAAGTAAATAAATAAATAAAATACCAGATGACCAAGAATCCTATGTTCAATGGAAACATTATTTAAAATTCAGATACTATGGGAAAGTTTTAGAGATATTTTACCAAAATATCATCCCAAACGAAAAATAAACAAGATTTATTCAAGCAGGATAATCTCTAAAAGAAACTCATATGAAGGACAAATAAAGTTGAATATGCATTTAAATATGAATATATATTGGTGTATAAAACAATGATCCTAAGATTTTATAGGATTCACAATATGAGTAGAATCAAAATACAAGATAAAAATAATTGCCAAAAAATGGGAGAAGGGAGTTGACGTGTTCCATGTTTCTGTCATTACTGAGAAAATGAGAAAAGTAGAAATTCATATTAGGATTTGTAAAATTGAGCATGTTGTAATTAATTGGATAGTCAACAATAATAAGATAACGAATAAATAATAATTTTAGAGGGTAAAATAATGCATGACTAAATATTTGATTTTAAAGTAGTTAAAAACAGAAGCAAACTACTATAGTTTTTAAACTATAACAGAAGTTATATAAAACGAGTTAAACTCAAATAGAACAGTGATTACATTAAGTTGACTATTCAAATTAAAATACACAGAGTGAAAAATCAACTTTCTACTCAAAATGCACAAAGTTCACATATCTCCCACTCCTAAACTAATAAATAAATAAATAAATAAATAAATAAATAAATAAATAAGCAAACAGTGGAACACAGTAGAGAATACAGGCACAGATCCACACATATATAACTATGTTATAAGTGAGTTCTAACATAACTATACTGTAAAGCAATGGTAAAATAGTCATTTCAAAAATGTCCTTAGATCAGTATGGAAATATATGGTCCCTACCTTGTATCATATAACATAACAACTATTGAGAGCTTTCCAATATAAACATGAATGGTAAAGTATGGGAAACTTTTCTAAAATAAAACATGAGAATAACTTCTGCCTTTGTAGTCAACATATATTTCTTAAACAGGGTATCTGCCATGCATTTTGTTCCCATGCATTATGGGTGCCACAAGATTTTTTATTGGGAACAAATTTTGACAAAAATGATTTTGGTAGGGGGGGTTTGCCTGGGTGGCTCACTTGGTTAAGCATCCAACTCTTGATTATGGCCCAGGTTATGATCTCATGTTCATGAGATAGAATCCCACATTGGGCTCTGTACTATAGTGTAGAGACGACTTGGGATTCTCTCTCTCTCCCTCTCTCTGCCCCTCTCCTGCTTGCTTTCACTCTCTCAAAATACAAATAAACATTTTTTTTAATGTTTACAGCAGCACTTTCAACAATAGCCAAATCATGGAAAGAGCCTAAATGTCCATCAACTGATGAATGGATAAAGACGATGTGGTTTATACATACAATGGAATACTACTTGGCAATGAGAAAGAATGAAATCTGGCCATTTGCAGCAAGTTGGATGGAACTGGAGGGTATTATGCTAAGTGAAATAAGTCAGTCAGAGAAAGACAGATACCATATGTTTTCACTCGTATGTGGATCTTGAGAAACTTAACAGAAGACTGTGGGGGAGGAGAAGGGGTAAAAAACAGAGGGAGGGAGGTAAACCATAAGAGACTCTTGGATACTGAGAACAAGTTGAGGGTTGATGGGGGTGGGAGAGTGGGGAAAGTGAGTGATGGGCATTGAGGAGGGCACTTGTTAGGATGAGCACTGGGTGTTGTATGGAAACCTATTTGACAATAAATTATATTATTAAAAAATAATTTTTTTGATACACACAAAAAAAGATTCTTAGCACTTAATTTCCACAAAACCCAACTTTTAGATATCCTGGTCTCTTTCTGTCCAAATTACAGAGGGTTTTCTCACCACCTAATTTATCAAAATCCACTAAAATTAGAGATGTAAGAATGAGGAATTTTGATGATGAAATACTACAATTCTTTCTGATTCACATCTTTGACTCTTCAGATGGGGCTTGTCTTTTGATCCATGTTTCTTATACACAAAAGTAAACACCTGGAAACAGCCACTGTGCCAAACTTTGGCATGCAACTCATCAACAAAAAGGAAAGAACTGCTGATATATGCTGCAGCATGTATACTTCAGAAACATTATGCTGATGAGTAGTAATCTAACACAAAATAGTCCATACAATTTTATTTTGTTTATATGATTTTTAAGAACAGGCAAAATAATCTATTGTTAAGAGAAATCAGGCCAGCGGTTGCTGTGAATTGAATGGAAAGAAGCATGAGGGAACTTTCTGCATTGATGGTAATTTTCTATATTTTGATAGGGTTTTGAACTCCATCAGTTCATCCATTTTTCAAAACTCATCACTTAAGTTTTATACATTTCACTATATTTAGATTTTCTTTTAGTAAGAAAATACTTTCATCTCATTAGTGATATTTATAGGGGTGATGTGTACTGATATCTGCAATCTACTTTAAAGTGCATAAAAGTAAAATGGATTAAATATAGGAATGGATAAATGGATAGATATTTGCTAAAGCAAATATAATAAAATATTGATTTTAGAATCTAGGTGGTGGGTACACAATTCTTTCAACATTTTGGTTTGAAATTTTTCATGATTGAATAGAGAAAAAAGAAAGAAAGGACTAAACCAATTAAATATTTAGGGCTCAAGCAGTGTTCACAATTTAAATATTAAATCCTTAACTTGCTCATCACAACATGTGAAAGTCATCTCTTTTTGCTTGTTTATTCTTCTTAGCTGGATATGTTTATATTCTGTACTGCCAGGGAATAAAATTGAGAAAATTTATTATTTTGCCACACCTATATTTGGTAACACAGTCAAAACAATCATGAATAAACACAACTTATTTGCTAAGGTTTTTCCCTTAAAAGTATTTGTATGTGTATTTGAAAGTTACTGTGAGGGGAAAAAAAGGTATATGTATATACCTTTGAAAATATTGAGGCCAAAATATTTACCAGTTCAGTATAAGAAATATATTTGAGAATATGCCTATATATTTGGCTCATTTTGTTTGTTTGGTTTGTTGTTGAAGACAAAAATGAGAGACAACTACAAGGAGAAGGGTAGGGGTTGGAGTGAGGAGAAAGACAGTAGACAATGCTCTGAGACCTGAAGGTTCTTCCTGGGGACAGAAGAACATTCATGGATCAGCACAGCATTCCTTACTCTATCTGTGACCTTAGCTGTACTCATTGCCATATGGAAGTTTTGGAGGCAAAGGGATTATGGAACTATGAATAGGAAACTGAAAGTGCTCCCTGTCAGCTTCATTCTCAAATATAATTACCTCCATATTTCACTTCCTACCTCCACCTCTTTCTGGGCATGTTATCTGCAACTTAAGATGTTTTGGAGAGCTGGAATTTGAAACTGACTTTGGGGTTGTTAAGTGAAGAAGTTACAAGTCATGCCCTAACAATTCACAACTTAGGTATTGGATATAAGTTTCCTGCGGTTTCAAATGATTATTTGTGAGATCTTATAGGAGACGAAGTGTCTTAAAAATATGTATTTTCCCCCAAAGAGTACATGCCTGGGAAAACATTCCTTCCCTTTGGATGACATTTTCTGGTCTTTGGTATTTGTTATTAGACTCTTCAAGGCCTGAACACGTTAACCTGCAGTATCAGACCTCCTTCCTATCCTATACCTGGGCCACCCTGGGATTTTGGAGAGGATTGTGAGCAATGACAGCTTTTAGTATGTGCCCAACACCTCCATAACAGTTCTGAGGTGCATGGTGCTCTTCTTAGGACTTTGTATACTAACTCATGTAAACATCATTAGAACCCTATGGTAACAGAGCTATTATTATTTTTCCCCACTTTACAGTTGAAATAACAGCACAGAGAGGTTAAATGATTTACACAGAGTCACATAGCTATGAGAGTCACATTCAGGGTTTGAGCCCAGATGATTGCAAAGCTGATTCTCTCTTCCTACCCAGAACACTCTGCCTTTTCTCAGAGTGTCTAAAGTAATGACAAAAATGAGGCTTGGCAAAGGGTTAAGAACCATAGAGCATAAAATGACAAGAACAGCTGTCCATGATCTATTTAAGACAAGGAATGGAAAATCCTGTGAAAGTTGACCAGGGATGAGGTAAGAGCTCAGAGAGCCAGAGGGGTTCCTGGTGGCCAAATGGCCTGAATAACAGCACCTAAGGAAATGTCTTCCTGAAATCAGAAACATGAGCTACACCTTAGCCAGCTGCTCTCTTCACCCCAGGTCCAGCCCCGGTTTGGATTGAAGTGAGGAGAGGCCATGATGCCCAATGTGGTTGGATTCAAGCCACAGTTCGTAACTGTGTCTGAGAAGATGTCTGGGGAAATGTGGTGTCCAAGTGAAAATCTAAGCAGGTTGTGCCACTCAGGGAGGAGAGGTATGTGGGCACACAGTGGGGGAAAGCAGGCAGCAGTGATCCATTATGTCAGGTGAGAGCATCTTCCATCAGCAGGTTCTTTTCTATCCCTCTAGCCTCTTCAACCTGTGCTGTTCTCATAGATCGAATTATGGGGATGGAACAGTAGGATATGTGTCTGTTGTCTTCCCCACCTCAGTTGGCTCTTTCCCCCAATGCACACCTAAAACTGTATTTTCTGGGGAATTTTTCTATTGTGTGTATGTGTTATTGAAGTTGATACACTTATTCAAAATAAACGTCTTGCTCAGCTCACTTTCTTTCCTATCAACATAGAACTCTTTGGTCTAGGACTTTGGGTGGGGCTCTGAAATTTCCAGATGTAAGTGTAAATCTCAAACTACTTCATATTCCAGGATGTGATCTCTGGAACAGTTAAAAACTGCGGTTTCAGGGTGGCACATTGAAAGTCTTAGATTTGCACATCAAAACAACTGAGTGAAGAAAATAGTATTGCCTAATAAATCCTAGGAAGTACCCTGTATTCTCTACTATCAGCATTTCTTCCTTTTGGACTGAAAGCCCCACAAATCTTGGGGACCAAAAATCATGGATAAAATGGTGAGGATACAGTACATGTCATGTATATGGAAAGACCCAAATATTCCAAATATTTTCTATCTATAGACATTCATGATTCACATCCCAAATTTTTCACATTTTGTTCCTGAGAAAAATAGAGGAGGTAATCACAGAGCTCTTCTGGGAGTATGAAGTAAGAAGAGAAATATGACAAGCCAGGAGAGTTTCCTGGAGCCTCCACACTATACTCCATGTACCATGCAATGGATTTCCATTATAGCCATGCTCTTTTCATAGCTCACAGCATATGTGAGTGTGGTGGAGTAGGGGTGGGGCCAGACTGGGGGACCTGCCCAGATCATTCATCCCTCTTGGGTTGGCAACATTGTATATTTTCTTTTCACAACCCAGACTCTCATTTGGCTTACAAATGTTGTCCAATTCCATTTATTTCTTATCCTATCTGTATGTAATCATGAGGATTTCATTTTGAGGTAGAATGTTACATAAGGTAAGGGAAACAAAAATAATATAAAAACAGGGAGGGGTACAAAACAGAAGAGACCCATAAATATTGAGAACAAACAGGATTATGGGAGGGGATGTGGGAGGGGGGATGGGTTAAATGGGTAAGAGGCACAGAGAAATATACTCCTGAACTCATTGTTGCACTATATGCTAATTTGGATTTAAATTTTTTAAAAAATGAAACAAAAAATAAAAAACAAAAAAAAAGGAGAAAAGAAAGAAAGAAAGAAAGAAGATGCTATGTTGAATAACAGTGGCAAGAGTGGACATTTCTGTCTTGTTCCTGTCCTTAGGGGGAAAGCTTTCAGTTTTTCCCCATTAAGATGATATTAGCATTGGGTTGTTCATATATGGCTTTTATGATATCGAGGTATGCTCCTTCTATTCCTACTTTCTTGACTGTTTTTATCAAGAAAGGATGCTGTGTTTTGTCAAATGCTTTCTCTGCATATTGAGAGGGTCATATGGTTCTTGTCCTTTCTTTTATTGATGTGATGAATCACATTAATTGTTTTCCGGATATTGAACCAGACCTGTATCCCAGGTATAAATCCTGCTTGGTCGTGGTGTATAATTTTTTAAATGTATTGTTGGACCCGGTTGGCTAATATCTTGTTGAGTATTTTCACATCCATGTTCATCAGGGAAATTGGTCTGTAGTTCTCCTTTTTAGTGGGGTCTCTGTCTGGTTTTGGAATCAAGGTAATACTTGCTTCATAGAAAGAGTTTTGAAGGTTTCCTTCCATTTCTATTTTTTGGAACAGTTTCAAGATAATAGGTGTTAACTCTTCCTTAAATGTTTTGTAGAATTCCCCTGGAAAGCCATCTGGCCCTGGACTCTTGTTTCTTGGCAGATTTTTGATTCTTAATTTGATTTCCTTACTGGTTATGGGTGTGTTCAAATTTTGTATTTCTTCCTGTTTCAGTTTTGGTAGTGTGTATGTTTCTAGGAATTTGTCCATTTCTTCTAGGTTACCCATTTTTTTGGCATATAATGGCTCATAATATTCTCTTATTATTGTTTTTATTTCTGTTGTGTTGGTTGTGATCTCTCCTCTTTCATTCTTTATTTTATTTATTTGGGTCCTTTCCTTTTTCTTTTTGATCAAACTGGTTAGTGGTTTATCAATTTTGTTAATTCTTTCAAAGAACCAACTTTTGGTTTCATTGATCTGTTCTACTGTTAGTTTTTTGTTTGTTTGTTTGGTTGGTTGGTTGGTTGGTTTCAATAGCATTAATTTCTGCTCTAATCTTTTTTTTTATTTTATACATTTATTTATTTTTGATAGAGAGAGACAGAGCACCAGTGGGGGAGGGGCAGAGAGTGAAGGAGACAGAGAATCCTAAACAAGCTCCAGGCTTCGAGCTGTCAGCACAGAGCCTGATGCGGGGCTTGAACCCACAAACCACAAGATCATGACCTGAGCTGAATTTGGACGCTTAACCGAATGAGCCACCCAGGCGCCCCTTTTCTGCTATAAGTTTTATTATTCCCTGTCTTCTGCTGGTTTTGGGTTTTATTTGTTGTTCTTTTTCCAGCTCCTTAAGGCATAAGATTAGTATTGGAAGTCTTAGCCTCTGCAATCAGACAACACAAAGAAATAAAAGGCATCCAAATCGGCCAGGAGGAGGTCAAACTTTCACTCTTTGCAGATGACATGATGCTCTAAATGGAAAACCCAAAAGATTCCACCAAAAACCTTTTAGAATTGATTCATGAATTCAGCAAAGTTTCAGGATATAAAATCAATGCACAGAAATCAGTAGCTTTCCTATACACTAATGATTACGCGACAGAAAGAGAAATCAAGGAATCTATCCCATTAACAGGTGCACAAAAAGAAACATAAAATACCTAGGAATAAATCTAACCAAAGACATGAAAAATCTATACACTGAAAACTATAGAAAGCTTGTGAAAGAAATTGAAGAAGTCACAAAAAAATGGAAAAAAATTCCATGCTCCTGGATAGGAGGAACAAATATTGTTAAAATATCAATACTACCCAAAGCAATCTCCATATTCAATGCAGTCCCTATCAAAGTAACACCAGCATTCTTCACAGAGCTAGAAAAAATAATCCTGAAATTTGTATGGAACTAGAAAAGACCCCGAATAGCCAAAACAATCTTGAGGGGAAAAAACAAAACAAAACAAAAAAAAAAACAAAAAAACAAAAAAAACCAGGAGGCATCAAAATGACAGGCTTCAAGCTATACTACAAAGCTGTAATCATCAAGACAGTATGGTACTGGCACAAGAACAGACACTCGGAACAATGAAACAGAATAGAGAACCCAGAAATGGACCCACAAACGTATGGCCAACGAATCTTTGACAAAGCAGGAAAGAATATCCAATGGAATAAAGACAATCTCTTCAGCAAGTGGTGCTGGGAAAACTGGACAGCGACATGCAGAAGAATGAACCTGGACCACTTTTTTACACCATACACAAAAATAAACTCCAAATGGATGAAAGACCTCAATAAGACAGGAAGCCATCAAAATCCTCGAGGAGAAAGCAGGCAAAAAACACTTTGATCTTGGCTGCAGCAGCTTCTTACTCAACACGTCTCCGGAGGCAAGGGAAACAAAAGCAAAAATGAACTACTGGGACCTCATCAAAATAAAAAGCTTCTGAACAGTGAAGGAAACAATCCGAAAAACTAAAAGTCAACCAACAGAATGGGAGAAGATATTTTCAAATGACATATCAGATAAAGGGTTAGTATCCAAAATCTATAAATAACTTATCAAACTCAACACCCAAAAAACAAATAATCCAGTGAAGAAATGGGCAAAAGACATGAATAGACACTTCTCCAAAGAAGACATCCAGATGGGCAACCGACCCATGAAAAAATGCTCAACATCACTCATTATCAGGGAAATACAAATCAAACCCACAATGAGATATCACCTGACACCTGTCAGAATGGCTAACGTTAACAACTCAGGCAACAACAGATGATGGCGAGGATGCAGAGAAAGAGGATCTCGTTTGCATTGTTGGTGGGAATGCAAGCTGGTGCAGCCACTCTGGAAAGCAGTATGGAGGTTTCTCAAAAAACTAAAAATATAATTACCCTATGACCCAGCAATTGCACTAATAGGTATTTATCCAAGGGATAGAGGTGTGCTTTTTCGAAGGAACACATGCACCCCCATGTTTATAGCAGCACTATCAACAATAGCCAAAGTATGGAAAGAGCCCAAATGTCCACTGATGGATGAATGTATAAAGAAGATGTGGTATATATCTACAACGGAGTATTACTTGGTAATCAAAAAGAATGAAATCTTGCCAATTGCAACTGCGTGGATGAAACTGGAGGGTATTATGCTATGTGAAATTAGTCAGAGAAAGATAAAAATCCTATGAGTTCACTCATGTGAGGGCTTTAAGAGACAAAACAGATGAACATAAGGGAGGGGGAACAAAAATAATATAAAAACAAGGAGGGGGACATAACAGAAGAGACTCATAAATACGGAGAACAAACTCCATATTGCTGGAGAGGTTGTGGGAGGGAGGTTGCTGGAAGGGTTGTGGGAGGGAGTATGGGCTAAATGGGTAAGGGGCACCAAGGAATCTACTCCTGAAACAATTTTTGCACTATATGCTAACTAATTTGGATGTGAATTAAAAAAATAAAAAATAAAATTAAAAAGAAAGAAAACGAAATAAAGAAAGGAAGAAAGAAAGAATGTTACTATCTCTGGTTAAGAGTAAAGAGTAAATTTAGCTTTGCTAATTTCTAGTTTAAGATATGGAATAAACGAATGAATGGGGTTTTGTGAAGGAAAGCTAAGAGCTTGGTAGAACTAGCATTTTCACAAAACTGAGTGAAAATAGGCATACGTTATATTTTCTGATTCTGTTCACCAACAGGGCCTAGAGGCAGCAAAACTCCAGTAACAATGAGGAGCACGTTCAATGCCTAGATTGTACTTTCTAAATTCTATTACCCAATAAAGAATCAGGGATTCATCATATTCTAAGGCTGGGACAGGAAAAATACAGGGTGAACCTGAAGCATCCTATAGGCCAGAAAGGAAGGACATGAAAAAAGAAGAGAAAATAGGACTTATCACAGGCCCAAAGAAGTAGATCAAAGAGCTCCCAGTGACCAAACAAAGCTGAAACAAATTTAGCAACAAAATAATTAAGGATGGTTTGGGTTATAATTAAAATAATAAAATAAATGCTCATGAATCCATGATGATATTTCAAAATAATTACACACACAAATAAATAGTAAATAAGGGATAAATATTTACAGAAGGATCCCAAACTATAAACATAGATATTCACTTCTCCAGAGGTAGAGATTAATTCTCTTCCCTTGAGTTAAGGCTTAGTAATTTGCTTCTAACAAGTATGTAAAATGAAAAATAGTAACTGTACAGTGGAGTAAACTGGGAGAAATCATCTTAACCAAGTTATCAAAGTTAACATTACCTTGTCACTATAATATCATGTACCCCCTGATGTGATGTGATAAGGGCACCTCAATTAAGTGGTATCCATCTCCAAAACCCATAACCATGGCCTGATAGTAAGAAAACATTAGATATTCAAATTGAAGGACGTTCTATAAAATATCTGATCAGGCTCTTTAAATGGCAAGGTCATGAAAAAAACTGAGAAACTGTCAATGTCTGAATAAAAATTATTTAATACTTTGTACCAATGCTAATGTATTATTTTTTCCAGATTTATTGATGTTTATTTGACAAATGAAAATTGTATATATTTAAAATATACACTATGGGGTGCCTGGGTGGCTCAGTGGGTTAAGTGTCCAACTTTGGCTCAGTCATGATCTCGCAGTTCATGAGTTTGAGCCCCATGTTGGACTCTGTGCTGACAGTTCGGAGCATGGAGCCTGTTTCAGATTCTCTGTCTCCCTCTCTCCCTGCTCGTCCCCCACTCGTGTTCTCTCTCTCTCTCTCTCTCTCTCTCTCTCAAAAATAAATAAACATTAAAAAATAAAGTAAAATGTATGTCATGATGCATTTAATATAATATACATTGTGAAATGATGAACAAAATCAAGCTAATTAACATATTGCTAACCTCACATAGCTACTATTCTTTTCTGTGTGTTGAGAACATATAAGACTTACTGTCTTAGCAAACTTCAATTATGTAATACAGGTTTTTTTTTTATTTAAATTCAAGTTAGTTAACATACACTGTAGTCTTGGCTTCAGGAGTAGAATCCAGTGATTCATCTCTTGCATATGACACCAAATGCTCATCCCAAATAGTGCCCTCCTTAATGCCCATCACCCATTTAACTTATCTCCTGCCAACCTCCCTTCCAGCAACGCTAAGTTGTTCTCTATATTTTAGTGTCTTTTGGTTTGCCTCATTCTCAAATGGGAAAAAGACATGAATAGACACTTTTCCAAAGAAGACATCATGAAAAGAGGCTGAACATCACTCATAATCAGAGAAATACAAATCGAAACCACAATGAGATACCACCTCACACTTGTCAGAATGGCTAATATTAACAACTCAGGAAACAACAGATGTTGGTGCTGATGTGGAGAAAGGGGAAAACTTTTGCACTGTTTGTGGGAATGCCACTGGTGCAGGCACTCTAGAAAACAGTATGGAGGTTCCTCAAAAAATTAAAAATAGAACTACCCTGCAACCCAGCAATTGCACTCTTAGGTAATTTATCCAAAGGGTACAAAAATGCTGATTTGAAGGGACACATGCTCCCAATATTTATAACAGCGCTATAAACAATAACTACATTATGGAAAGGGCTTAAATGTCCATCATCTGATGAATGCATATAGAAAATGTGATCTATATAATATATATGTATATATATGCATATATATACATATATATTATATGCATTATATATATGCATTATATATATAATATGCATATATATTATATAATATATGTATATATTATATATAATATTATGTATAATGGAATATTACTTGGTGAGCAAGAATGGAATCTTGCCATTTGCAACAACATGGATGGAACTGGAGGGTATTATGCTAAGCAAAATGAGTTAGCCAGAGAAAGACAGATACCATATGATTTCACTCATATGTGGAATTTGAGAAACTCAACAGATGAACATAGGGGAAGAGAAGGAAAAGTGATAAAAACAGAGAGGGTTGCAGTACAGTATTATTAACTATGGTTGCCATGCTCTTCAATATGCCTGAAGAACTTATCCTTCATAACTGATACTATGTGGTCTTTGAAACAACATCTTCCATTTTCCCCAAACCCATGCAACCACCATTCTACTCTCTCCTTTAATACATTTAATGTTTTTAGGTTTCCATATGTAAGTGAAATACTATGGTATATGTAATTTTATGTCTGGAATATTTTGTTTAGTTTAATGTCTTCCAGATTAATCCATGTTGTCCCACGTGGCAGGATGTCATTTTTTAAGGCCGAATAGTATTCCATTGCGTGTTTATTCGTGTGTGTACACATTATACATATGAATGGAATAATAGTCCATTGTATGTTTATGTGTGCATATGTAAACACACAAATAAATAAATACACATACAATGGAATACAATGGAATGCTATTCAGCCTTAAAAAAAGAAGGAAATCCTGCCATTTGTGACAATATAGATGACTCAATCAAAGTGTCTGCCAATCAAGCTGAATGTATAAAATAATTTCCATATTTTGACTATTGTGACTGATATCACAATGAACATGGGAGTGCAGACATATCTTCAAGGTACTTATTTCTTTGGCATATATCCAGAGGTGGGATTGTGGAATCATACAGGAGTTCCATTTTTAATTTTTTGAGGAACTAATATACTGTTTTCCATAATGGCTGTACCACATTCCCAGCAACAGTGCACTAGGATTCTGTATTCTTTACATTCTTACCAGCACTTGTTACCTCTTGATTTTTTTTAAATCTTTTTTAAAAGTTTGTTTATTTATTTATTTATTTATTTATTTATTTAATATAATGTATTGTCAAATTGGCTAATGTACAGTGTGTGCAGTGTGTTCTTGGTTTTGGGGATAGATTCCTGTGATTCATCGTTTACATACAATGCCCAGTGCTCATCCCAGCAAGTGCCCTCCTCAATGCCCATCACCCATTTTCCCCTGTCCCCCACCCCTCCCATCAACTCTCAGTTTGTCCTCTGTATTTAAGAGTTTCTTACAGTTTGCCTCTCTCCCTCTCTGTAACTATTTTTCCCCTTCCTTTCCCCCATGGTCTTCTGTTAAGTTTCTCAAGTTCCACATATGAGTGAAAACATATGATATCTGTCTTTCTCTGTATGACTTATTTCACTTAGCATAATACTCTCCAGCTCTGTCCATGTTGCTGGAAATGGCATGATTTCATTCTTTCTCATTGCCAAGTAGTATTCCATTGTATAGATAAACCACATTTTCTTTATCCATTCATCAGTTGATGGACATATAGGCTCTTTCCATAATTTGGCTATTGTTGAAAGCACTGCTATAAACATTGGGGTACATGTGCCCCTATGAGTCAGCGCTCCTGTATCCTTTGGATAAATTCCTAGTAATGCTATTGCTGGGTTGTAGCGTAGTTCTATTTTTAGGATTCTGAGGAACCTCCACACTGTTTTCCAGAGGAGTTGTACCAGTTTGCATTTCCACCAACAGTGCAAGAGCTTTCCATTTCTCCACATCCACTCCAGCATCTGTTGTTTCCTGAGTTGTTAATTTTAGCCACTCTGACCAATGTGAGGTGGTATCTCAATATGGTTTTGATTTGTATTTCCCTAATGATGAGTGACCTTCTGCAACTTTTCATGTGTCTGTTGGCCATATGGATGCCTTCTTTGAAAAAGTATCTATTCATGTCTTCTGCCCATTTTTTCACTGTATTATTTGTTTTTTGGGTGTTGAGTTTGATAAGTTCTTTATACATTTTGGATACTAACCCTTTATCCAACATGTATTTTAAATGTTTATTTTTGTGAGAGGGAGAGGGAGCCTAAGTGGGGGAGAGGCAGAGAGAGAGGGTGACAGAAGATCTGAAGTGTTCTCTGTGCTGACAGCAGACATTCCCATGTGGGGCTTGAACTCATGAACCATGAGATCATGACCTGAGCTGAAGTCAGACGCCAAACTGACTGAGCCATCCAGGTGCCCCACCTGTTTTTTGATAATAGACATCCTAAAAGCTGTGGGGTTATATCTCATTGTGGTTTTAATCTGCATTTTTTTGATGATTAGTGATGGTAAAAACTTTGACACATGTATTGTTCTGTGTATCTTTCTTTGAAGAAAAATTGAACAGTGAATAAGGAATGGGAAAAATATTTTCAAACTATATATCTGAAAGGAGGTTAATATCCAAAACATATAAAAAAACTTAAACAACTCAATATAAATAAATTAATTAACTAATTAATTAAAAGGACTTAAAGGCTTAGATTTTTTTGCTGAATTATTGTATTATTTTATATATATTTTTAAGTATATTTGGCATGCACTATCACATTAGTTTCATGTGTACAGCATAGCAATATAACAAGTTTATACATTATGCCATGGGCAACACAAGTGTAACTATCATTTGTCTTCATACATCACTGGTATAATATTGTTGGCTATATTCCTTATGCTGTATCTTTTTTTCCTGTGACATTCCATAACTGTAAGCCTGTATTTCTGATCCCCTTCACCCACTTTGCACATTCCCAAACTCCTGATGGCAACCATCAGTTTTTTCTCTGTATTTATAGGTATGATTCTGCTTTTTGTTTCTTAATTTTTATTTTTTGTATTTCACTTATGGATGAAATCATATGGTATTTGTGTTTCTCAGTCTAACTTATTTCACTTAACATAATACCCTCTAGGTCCATCTACGTTGTTTCAAATGACACAATCTTATCCCTTTTTATGGCTGTGAAATATTCCATTGTGTGTATATATGTATATATCACATCTTCCTTATCCATTTATATATTGATGGACAGTTAGGTTGCTTTCATATCTGGACAATTGTAAATAATGTTGCAATAAACATAGTGGTGCATATATCTTTTCAAATTAGTGTTTTCATTCTTTTCATAAATACCCATAGTGAAATTATTAGAAAATATGATATTACTAATTTTATTTTATTTTCTGAGGAACCTCCATACTGTTTTATACAGTGGCTATGCTGATTTATATTTCCACCAACAGTGTAAGAGGGTTCTTTTTCTCCACATCCTTGACAACATTTGTTATTTCTTGTCATTTTGATACTAGCTATTCTGACAAATGTAAGGTTATATTTCATTGTGGTTTTTATTTATATTTCCCTGATGATTAGTGATATTGAGTGTTGATTTTCTGTTCATGAATCTGTTAGCCATTTCTATGTCTTATTTAGAGAAGATTTATTCAGATTCGATGCCCATTTTTAACTGGATTATTTGGATGTTTTGGGTGTTGAGTTGTATAAGTGATATGTATTGGACGTTAACATTTTTTTCATTTTTTTAATATGAAATTTACTGTCAAATTTGTTTCCATACAACACCCGGTGTTCATCCCAAAAGGTGCCCTCCTCAATACCCATCTCCCAACCTCCCTTCCCTCCCACCCCCATCAACCCTCAGTTTGTTCTCAGTTTTTAAGAGTCTCTTATGCTTTGGCTCCCTCCCTCTCTAACCTCTTTTTTCTTCCTTCCCCTCCCCCATAGACTTCTGTTAAGTTTCTCAGGATCCACATAAGAGTGAAAACATATGATATCTGTCTTTCTCTGTATGACTTATTTCACTTAGCATAACACTCTCCAGTTCCATCCACGTTGCTACAAAAGGCCATATTTCATTCTTTCTCATTACCACGTAGTATTCCATTGTGTATATAAACTACAATTTCTTTATCCATTTGTCAGTTGATGGACATTTAGGCTCTTTCCATAATTTGGCTATTGTTGAAAGTGCTGCTATAAACATTGGGGTACAAGTGCCCCTATGCATCAGCACTCCTGTATCCCTTGGGTAAATTCCTAGAAGTGCTATTTCTGGGTCATAGGGTAGATCTATTTTTAATTTTTTGAGGAACCTCCACACTGTTTTCCAGAGTGGCTGCACCAGTTTGCATTCCCACCAACAGTGCAAGAGGGTTCCCATTTCTCCACATCCTCTCCAGCATCTATAGTCTCCTGATTTGTTCATTTTAGCCACTCTAACTGGCGTGAGGTGATATCTGAGTGTGGTTTTGATTTGTATTTACCTGATGAGGAGCAATGTTGAGCATCTTTCCATGTGCCTGTTGGCCATCCGGGTGTCTTCTTTAGAGAAGTGTCTATTCATGTCTTCTGCCCATTTCTTCACTGGATTATTTGTTTTTCGGGTATGGAATTTGGTGAGCTCTTCATAGATTTTGGATACTAGCCCTTTGTCCGATATGTCATTTGCAAATGAAACTAGACCACTTTCTTACACCATTCACAAAAACAAACTCAAAATGGATAAAGTACCTGAATGTGAGACAGGAAACCATCAAAACCCTAGAGGAGAAAGCAGGGAAAAACCTCTCTGACCTCAGCCACAGCAATTTCTTACTTGACACATCGCCAAAGGCAAGGGAATTAAAAGCAAAAATGAACTATTGGGACCTCATGAAGAAAAAAAACTTCTGCACAGCAAAGGAAACCATCAACAAAACTAAAAGGCAACCAACAGAATGGGAAAATATATTTGGATATTAACATTTTATTGAAAATATGATTTGCAAATATTCCCCTCATTGAGTAGGCTTTTGGTTTTGTTGATGGTTTCCTTTGCTATGCAAAATCTTTTTATTCCTATGTAGTCCAAATAGTTTACTTTTGCTTCTGTTTCCCTTGCCTGAAGAGACATATCTAGAGAAATGTTGCTATGGCTGATGTAAGAGAGATTACTACCTGTTTCCTTCTAGGAATTTTATAGTTTCAGGTATCACATTTAGGTTTTTATTCTATTTTGAGTTTATTTTTGTGTATGGTATTAGAATGTGGTCCTGTTGTTGCTGCTGTTGTTGTAGTTTCAGAGAGAAAGCACAAGCAGGGGAGGGGTAGAGGGAGAGGGAGAGAGAGAGAAAGAATTTTAACCAGACTCACACAGAGCCCAAAGTGGGGCTTGATCTCAGAACCATTAGATGATGAACTGCACTGAAATCAAGAGTTGGCTGCTCAACCAACTGAGCCACAAAGGCACCCTAGTCCAACTTTACTTTGAATGTAGCTGTGTGGTTTTCACAGGGCCATTTATTAAAGAGACTGTCTTTTCTCCATTGTATATTCTTGCCTCCTTTGTCAATAATTGACCATATAATTGTGGGTTTATTTGGGGGGTCTTTATTCTGTTCCATTGACCTATGTGTCTATTTTTGTGCCAGTCTCATACATACTGTTTTGATTACTACAGATTTGTAGTATATCTTAAAATCTGGAATTGTGATACCTCCTGCTTTGTTCTTGTTTCTCAATATTGTTTTGGCTACCTAGGATCTTTTGTAGTTCCATACAAATTTTAAGATTGTTCTAGTTTTTAGAAAAAATGCTGTTGGTATTTTGATAGGGATTACATTGAAACTGTAGATTGCTTTGGGTAATATAGATATTTTAACATTTTTTCTTCCAATCCATGAGCATGGAATATTTTTCCATTTGCTTATATCATCTTCATTTTGTTTTGTCAATTTTTTATGGTTTATGGTGTACACTTCTTTACATTCTTGGCTAAGTTTATTCCTAGGTATTTTATTACTTTTTGTGCAATTGTAAAAGAGTTTTTTTTATTTTTCTGCTACTCTGTTATTAGGTATACAAATGCTACTGAAATATGGGTATTTATTTTGTATCCTATAGTTCACTTGTGATGAGCACCAACTGATGTCTTAATGTGTTGAATCAATATATTGCATACCTAAAACTAATACTATACTCTATGTTAACTAAATGGAATTTAAATAAAAACTAAAAAAAAAAACTTTTGTATCTGTAACTTTCCTGAATTCATTTATTACTTCTCATAGTTTTTTGGTGTAGTCTCTAGTATTTCCCATGTATAGTATCAGGTTATCTGCAAATGGTCTTATTTTTGCTAAGCATTCCGTAGTACATAATATGTTAACATTAGGGAAAGCTGAGATAAGTGTATACAGGGATTCTTTGTACTGTCTTTGCAATTGTTTTATAAGTCTGAAATTATTTTAAATTATAAAAAATTTGAAAGTCAGTGAATACTATACAGCAGTAAAAAATAAAAAAGGAACAACAGGAACAACCTATTGATGCACACATTATAACTGAATCTCAAAATCATTATGCTGACCGAAGAAGCCAGGCATAAAGGAATACATGCTGCATTGTTTTATGTATATAAAATTCAAATAAAAACTAATCTACAGTGAAAGAAATCATATCAGTGGTAGCCTATTGAGATTGTAGGGAGGAGGGTGAGATTACAAAGTGTCACCAGAATTTTTAGGGATAATGATATTATCTTGACTATAGTGATGGTTTCATGGGTATACACACACATGTAAATGCTCATTAAACTGTACAATTTAAATATATGCTGATTTTAGATGTTTAGAGTTTATCTCAATAAAGATATAAAGCAATGGAGAAATAGACATAAAGGAAAGATATATGATAGATAGATAGATTACAGAAGATAGGTAGGTAGGCAGGCAGATATGATTGATAGATAATGGATAGATAGAAGATAGATACATAGATAGATACTTAGTAGGTAGGTAGGTAGGTAGGTAGGTAGATAATACAAGTTATTAGGGAAGATCTCTTCTTTTGATAGATAATAACCACAGGAGTGACAGAAGTAGAAAATTAACATTTTGCAACTCTTACCAGATGTAATAATTCAGGCAGAACCCTTGTCAAGGCTACAATCACCAGATGAAAGGCTCTTATGTTTCAGGATAGTTTTGTTGTCTCAAACCATCATTCCCCAAGGAATTTTCCCTTTGCAAAAAAAAATGTGCCTGTACAGTAGGGTAGTGATCAAATCCAGCATCTCTGATGGTGTGGCAACCTAACCTGAATCTAATCCTTAGCGGGGGGGGGACACAAAGAAATCCAGAATGTAGAATTATCTACAAGAACTTTGTCCTGTAGTTTTGAAAAACAATTTCATTAAAAAAAAACTAAAAACAAAAACCAAAAACAGGTGTTGGTGGAGGGCATATGATCATGATACATTAAAGGAGACAAGACACCAAATGCACTGCATGTGGTTTGCTTGCATTTTGGGTCCAAAAATAAATAAAAATAAAAAGCTATAAAAGATATTTTGGAGACAAAATGAAAATTTAAACATGTACTACATATTAAATATTACATAATTAATCTTAATTTTCTTAGATGTGATATTATCATAGTTATGTAATAAACGACTATGATAAGTACACAGACACATAAACAGATATATAGATAGAATATTAAAAAGCTGAATTGTTAGCAACTGGTGAATTTAGATGAGGATATTACAGTGGTTTACTTTTCGATGCTTTCAACTTTCCTGTGGCTTTGAAATATTTCAAAATAAATAATTGGAGAAAAGAAGAGAAGAAAGAACAGCATTGTTCTGTGTGTAGCTGTCTAGCTTCTGCTCTGTCTTTGCTACATTCCTCACTGCCCAGGTCGCTGACCCTCAGAAGCCCCTTCTGGTCATGCTCAGGGATTGGGTGTTGTGAAGTGGCCATATTGTCACCAGATTGTTTGAGATGGAGGCGTTTTGCAGAAAGGTGGTGTATCCAAGCTAGCGGGGGAAGACAGGATGAAGGGAGGGCAGTTGTCATGGAGCCCTGAAGAGCCCTCTTTACTGGGTCTTGACGTTTGTTTATATTCCAGAGAGATGGTGGGGGTGGAAAAGAGAGAAAAGGAAGGATGGGGGCTTAACTTGCTCTCACAGGTTCGCCCGCCCACGGGGCTTATTATCCTTGATTGCCTGTTTTCTACTTTCTGTTGCTATGGGGACGGGCTAAAACGTGACTCTGCTCAGATTTACGCACTTTGCTCCCTGATGCCTTGTCCCCATACCTGCTGGGTCTCTGCCTACTGAGTGCGTATGTGCGAAGGCGTGTGATTAACTAGGTGGCTGTCGTGAGCTTGTGGTGGGGGCGTTGAAGCGTCTTTGGGGAGTTTATGAGAACAGAGTTGTTGTCAGCCTCATTACCCAGGCCAGGCTGCTAAATCTTGGAAATGATTTCAAGGCGGGTGGTTGAAAGCAACATGCTATGCTAGTTAGGACATGCTGTGTGATGTTGTAGCCTCATCTGAAAGGGCATGGTCAGAAATTTATAACTGGGACCCTTGGGTGGAAATATTTTGAGATTTGTAGATGCAGATTTGGTCCCTAAAAACAGATCATTGTAACAACCCCTTCAGAAAGAGTAGAGCAGACAAGTCTGTACTGAGGAGGAGCTTCCTTAAGAACACTGTAGTTTTCTTTAAGATGAGGAGGGCCTCTGAGAATATGCACTTTTTTAAGTGATGAAGAATAAACAATAAAGCTATTGTCAAACATCCTCAAGGGGGTTTGGAAAGAGGATAAGAAAGGCACATAGGGCATCATGGAAGGCAATCCATGGTACTGGGAGGAATTTCCTGGGAGTCTGCAGCATATGAAAAGCATGTAGGCTCTTCCTGGTGTCAATGCCCACTTCCTAGTGCAAAGAATGCATGGAGGAGTTGCAGGTGTGGGAGAGCAGGAGAGAAATGCTTCTTTGCCATTCTTTTTTCTGTCTATTTCTGTAAATGGCCCCATGCTGGATTCTCTGCTATTTGGTGGCCTGAACAAAATCCCTACTGAGACATAAGGACAGGTCTCTGAGATTTTTAAAGTGTGAGGGGCTCCCTCTTTTAGATGCTGGACCTACCCTAAGAGTTGATGGCTAAAGAATTGGAATGAATTGAGCTTTGAGGTGAGTGCTAGCTTCCTAGGTATTTCTAGCTTCTAAAGGAAGTTGAGCCAGGGCGCCTGGGTGGCTCAGTTGGTTGAGCGTCTGACCTGGGCTCAGGTCATGATCTCAGGGCTTGTGAGTTCGAGGCCATGTTGGGCTCTGTGCTGACAGCTCAGAGCCTGGAACCTTCTTCTGATTCTGTGTCTCCCTCTCTTTCTGCCCCTAATCCACTCGCATTATGTCTCTGTCTCTCTCAAAAATAAACAAACATTAAAAAAAATCTAAAGGAAGCTGAGCTTTAGGAACTTGTGCCAAGATCTCAGAAATAGGAACAGTATTTGATCTCAGATGCATTTTCCCCAGATTTATTGAGATACAATTGACAAATAACATTGTGTTAGTTTAAGGTGTACAATGTGATGATTTGAGGCATGTATGTGTGTGTGTGTATATATATATATATGTATATATATACACACACATATATATATATATATATATATATATAATTAAGTTAACATTTCCATTACCACATATGATTGTGTGTGTGTGTGTGTGTGTGTGTGTTAAGATCAATTCTCTTAATAACTTTCCAGTATACAGTACAGTATTATTAACTATAGTCACCATGCTCTACATTTCATCTATGAATTTTGTTCATCTTAAAACTGGATGTTTGTATTCTTTGACCAGCATCTCTTCATTCCCCCCAGTTGCCCCCGGCAATCACCATTCTACACTCTGTTTCTGAGTTTGGCTTTTTAAGATTCCATATACAAGTGGGAACAGACAGTATTTGTCTTTATCTGTCTGAATCATTTTTACTTAGCATAGTCTCCTCAACATTCATCCATGTTGTTTCAAATGACAATATTTCCTTCTTATTTATGGATGAATAATATTCAGTTGTATATATACCACATTTTTTTTACCCATTTATCTGTTGATGGACACTTAGGTTGTTTCCATGTTTTTGTGATCATGAATAATGCTGCAGTAAACATTAGGGTGAAGATATCTCTTTGAGATACCAATTTAATTTCCTTCAGATATATACCCAGGAGCTGAATTGCTTGATCATATAGAGGTTATATTTTCAATTTTTACAAGAACTTCTCTACTGTTTTCTATAATGGCTGTCCCAATTTACATTCCCACCAAGACTGTAGTAGAGTTCTCTTTTCTCCACATCTTCGACACCATTTGTTTCTTGTATTTTTCATAATAGCCATTCTAAAAGGTATGCAGTGATATTTTACTGTCGTTTTTTTCTGCATTTCCCAGGTGATTAATGATATTGAGCACATTTTCATATACCCGGTGGTCATTGCATACCTACCTTGGAAAAATGCCTATTCAGGTCCTTGTCCATTTTTAATTGGATTATATGAGTTATAGTATTGCTATTGAGTTGGATCAGTTTCTTATATATTTTGGATATTAATGTCTTATCAAATATATCATTTTCAAATATCTTTTTCCATTCATTTGGTCGCTGTTTTGTTTTGCTGATGATGCACATATTTTCTCTCATTTGTATGTTTTCATTTTATTTTTATTTCTGTGCAGACACTTTTTAGTTTGATATAGTCCCACTTGCTTATTTTTGCTTTTGTTTCTTGTGCTTTAGATAACATATCCAACAAAATTATTGAAAAGACTGATGTCAAGGGGCTCTTCTGTATGTTTTCTTCCAGTAGTTTTATGGTTTCACATCTTGTCTTTAAGTTTTTCATCCATTTTAAGTTGATTTTTGTGAGGGGCATAAGATAAGGGTCCAGTTTCACTATTTTGCATTTGAGTATGCACTTTCCCCAACATGATTTTCATTATTGAAGAGATTGTCCTTTACTCATAATCTTAACTCCCTTGAAAAAGATCAGAGATTAGTTGACCTTATATGTGTGGATTTCTTTCTGGGCTCTCAATTATATTCTATTGATGTGTATATCTATCTCTAAGTCAGTACCATGCCATTCTGATTACTATAGCTTTGTAACATAGTTCAAAATCAGGAAGTGGGATGTCTCTGACTTGGCTCATTCTCATGATTGCTTTGGCTATCAGGGATCTTCTGTGGTTTAGAATTATTTTTTTTTCATCTTTCTGCTAAAAATGCCTTTAAATTTTGATATGGATCCATGGGCTCAGGGTATCTTTTTTTCTACTTTTTAATAAATGTTTATTTTATTTATTTTGAGGGGCGGGGAGAACTCACTTGTGCAGGGAAGGGACAGAGAGAGAGAGGCAGAGAGAGAATCCCAAACAGGCTCCACGCTGTCAGTGCAGAGCCCGATGCAGGGCTTGAACTCACCAACTGTAAGATCATGACCTGAGCCAAAACCAAGAGTCAGACGCTTAACCAACTGAGCCACCCAGGTGTCCCTTAGAATAAGTTTCCATTTATTTGTGTCTTCTTTGGTTTCTCTCATAAATGTGTTATAATTATCAGTGAAAAACTATTTTTACCCCCTTGGTTAAATTTATTCTGGAATATTTTATTTTTTGATACTGTTATAAATAGAACTATTTTATTTCTTTTTCAGATAGTTAATTGTTAGTGTATGGACACATAATTGATATTTGCAAGTTTATTTTGTATTCTGAGACTATTAAATTTAAATTTATTAGTTCTAAGAATTTTTTGGTGAAGTCTTTAGGGATTTCTATACACAATAGTATGTCATCTGCAAACAAAGATGATTTTCCTTACTCTTTTCTTATTTGAATTGTTTTTATTTATTTTTGTTTCCTAATTGCTAGGATTTCCTAATGGCTAGGATTTAGAGTACTATGTTGAATAGGAGTGGTGAGAGTAAATACCCTGGTCTTGTTCCTCATAGGAAAAGCTTTCAGTCTTTCACCATTGAGCATGATGTTAGCTGTGGCTTGTCATATGTGACCTTTATTATATTGAAATACGTTCATTGTATACCACCTTTTTGGGGTTTTTATCATGAAAAGATGTTGAACTTTGTCAAATTATTTTTCTGCACCTACTGAAATGATCATACGATTTTTATCTCTCATTCTATTAAGGTGGTGTATCACATTTACTGACTTGCGTATGTTGAACCAACTTTGCATCCAAGGGTAAATCCCATTTGATCATGACGTATGATCCTTTAAATGTGATGTTGAATTCAGTTTGCTAGTGTTTTGTTGAGAATTTTTATACTTACATTCATGAGGAATATTTGCCTGTTGTTTTCTTTCCTTGTAGTGTCCTTATCTGACTTTGGTATCAGAGTCATGCTGGCCTTGTAAAATTAGTTTGGGAGTATTCTTTCCTCTTCAATTTTTTGAAAGAATTGGAGGATTGATGTAAATTCTTCTCTAAATGTTTGGTAGAATTTACCCATGGAGTCATCTGGTTCTGAGCTTTTCTTTCTTAGGAAGTTTTAGTTACTTATTCAATTTTCTAACTTATTATTGGTTTGTCAAGATTTTCTATTTCTCAGTGCTTAAATTTGGGTAGCTTGTATGATTCTAGGAATTTATTGATGCATTTCTTATCCCCTGATTTCCATCCACATAAGTGTTTTGTCTGTATATCCCTGCAGCATATTCCTCTGCATCCACTGGATTGGGAGCAGCAATGTAATGATATGTCACTCCAGCAATACTCTTGTTTAGCATTAAATGTGCTGCTTTGCTTTCAACACCTATGGCTACATCTAACACTGGGGTCCACATTATAAATGTTGAGGAAAGAAAAATCCTGGAGTTATTTGAATGATTACTATTTAATATTTTGGGTGAACCTGTGCCAGGAATCTCACATGAGACTGTCCAGCATGGAAAAGGCTTCATAAAGTCTGAGTAGAGAGAACTAAAAATCCCAGATGCAGAAATATGAGCTGTGTGCCCTGTCAGCTACATTCCTCCTTCCAGGCTTCTAATCCCCAGAATCCTTTCTTTGCTACAGGGTAGGAATGTGACCTTGAGATCTGGCTTCAAATGTTGATCTAATGCATGTGTGCATGTTTTAAATGGTTATCTTCTGAGAATGGTATTGTCCAGGCCAATATTGCTATACATTGACAATTGGGTTAGGGAAATAAGGAGTAATTGGGAATTTCTCCTTCCTATCTATAATTCTAACCTTTAACTCTGGAGCTTGGTGCACAGTTAAGCCTGTGTCTTTTGTCCTTGTATTGACATACCACTCAGAGAACCTCCTTCTCTTTTTTAAACAGCCCCCTGATCTCACTCTATGCTATTTTGTGATTCTGTATAGTGTCACCCCTTGCCCAGATTTCACCATGGTTCCACCATCTATCCTCTCTTCCTCTAACTCCAACCTCTCCCATTGTGACTACACTGCAGGGAGGCTTTGTGGAGGCCTAGGAGGGATGTCATGAACAGTTTGATAACTGAAAAACTAATTAGAAACTAAAGGGGAAAAAATGGGAATAGTATTTGGCCAGTAGCTATCCCTGGAATTAAAACAGGTTATTGGAACCCATTCCAGACCTACTGAATTGGAAACTGGATGAGGGACTCAGCAATCTATGTTTCCCCAAGTTCACCAGATGGTTCTGTCTCATTCACTGAGGTAGACTATAGATTGATCAAGCCTTGATTAAGAAGTAAATGAAAAGCACAGCTCTCTAAGTCTTAGTCAAGATGTAGCCATACTTAATAGTGACAAATGCTCTTCTTGCTCTCTGTTTTCGGGACAAGGCTGGATATTACCCCTATCTGGTCTCTGTAGTGACTGTACCTGTGCTCAGAACATATATGGGGAAATTTAGGAAGATAGAGAGAAGCTAGTTTATTTCTGTTTACTTCTTTGTAGGTTTTTTTGTGGGGGGGAGAGGTTTTTTTCTACCTGACCATTCATCTCTCTCAGTGAATATAAATGATCTGCCATTTTATATATTCATTTATATAAAAAGGGAATTTTGTCCCTTTTAGGTCCCCAAGCCCCACTGAACTCTTAAACCATTTTATTACTGAACATAGAATAGGATTCACTGTGGTAACAAATAAGTCCCCATTATCAGAGGGGCTTATGAAAATGTATTAATAAAATCTCTTATAGTAATTCAAGACATAGATTGAAAAGTAAAGGGTGTTTAAGTTAAAAATCCGGTGTAGCCAACATGTTTCTTAAGCAATGAATGAGAAATAAGGATGCTTGCTGGTACACCTCCCTTCATGGCTATTAGGAGTTCCCTAGCTTTGTGCATTTCTCATTCTGGACCTCTGACACCTAGAAAATTCTTCCATGAGGTGGTTGAAAATGGCGTATTTGTGATTTGGTTTCTGAGTGTTCAGGCCTTTCAATTGGATTCATTTATAGACACATTATGTAGACTTATAATTCTATAGATTCATTTTCTGAGAACAGAGGAAGTTTGCAGAAAGTTAGAAAGGGAAAGAAGAGGAAAACACTTGGAGGCTTCTTTGCTGTCAAAGGTTTTGTTCCAGAGTCTTACTGGAGGTCCTACATTGCTTCTGTGCTTTCTGTTTGTATTCTCAAGGGCTTACTTGAAGAACAGAGATGTAGAGAGGCTGCTTCCTGCTTTCCTCTCCTCCCTATGCTCATCTATTCAGTTGTTTTTTGTTTTGTTTTGTTTTTTTGTCTTGTTGACTTGTAGAGAAAACAAGTAGGGTCATCCAGGGTTCTAAATTCAGATCAATTGTCCCGGTCCACATGTACTTGTCAAACATTGTTTTGTTTAGGTATGTGAGAATCCACACTGAAAGAATGTAGAGAGTCAAAAACTAAATTCTGATAGGTGTGTATTGAAATTAGAGGCTGTAAGGGAACAAATATCTGTGAGTGGTGAGGGATTTCCCAGAAGGCTGTGTAGATAGTTTATCTCTTTGGGAGCTTTTCTAATCACAAATATGAGCTGATGTTCCATCCATCCTCATTCTTTGTGCCAGGCTGCTTTTTCCTTAAAGTACATTTTTTCTAGAGGGGTGTGGACAAAATACTCCACATGTTAAGCTTAGTATGGAAAAGAATGTTTAAACCAGAGATAGGATTTTATTTTTACTTAAACTTCCCAGTGTTTAATTTCTTTAAGTTTGTTTTTAATTTTATTTTTAATTTTTTTTAATTCACATCTAAATTAGTTAGCATATAGTGCAACAATGATTTCATATTCAAAGTATGGAAAGAGCCCACATGTCCATCAATGGATGAATGGATAAAGAAGATGTGGTATCTATATACAATGGAGTATTACTCGGCAATCAAAAAGAATGAAAACTTGCTATTTGCAATTACATGGATGGAACTGGAGAATATTATGCTAAGTGTAATTTCTTTAAGTTTTTATTTAAATTACAGTTAGTTAATACATGGTATAATATTATAATCACATGAATATTAGTGATTTAGCACTTCCATACAACAACCTGTGCTTATCACAAGTGTACTCCTTAATGCCCATCACCTATTTAACCCATCCCCCACCCACCACCCCTCTGATAACTATCTGTTTGTTCTCTATAGTTGAGTCTGTTTCTTGGTTTTCCTCTCTCTCTTTTTTATCCCCTTTGCTCATTTGTTTTGTGTCTTCAATTCCACATATGAGTGAAATTGTATGGTATTTGTCTTTCTTTTACTGATTTATTTCACTTAGGATAATACTCTGTAAGTCCATCCATGTTATTGCAAATGGAAATATTCCATTTTTTTTATGGCTGAGTTACATATATGTGCATGTGTGCGTGTGTGTATTTAGATCATGCTGCTATAAACTTTAGGATCCAGGTATCCCTTTGAATTAGTATTTTTGTATTCTTCAGGTAAATGCCTAGGAATGCAATAGCTGTATCATAGGGTAGTTCTAATGTTTAATTTTTTGAGGAACCTCCATACTGTTTTTCAGAGTGGCTACATCAATTTACATTCCCACCAACAGAGCAAAAGCGTTCTCCTTTTTAACATCCTCAAAAACTAGACAGCACGATGCAAAAGAATTAAACTGTACCACTTTCTTACACTTACACAAAAATAAATTCAAAAAGAATTGTAGAGTTAAATGTGAGACATAAAACCATTAGATTCCTGGAGAAGAAAACAGACAGTAACCTCTTTGACATTTGTCGTAGTAACTTCTTAACAGATACGTCTCCTGAGGCAAGGGAAACAAAAGCAAAAATAAACTATTAGGACTTCATCAAAATAAAAACTTCTGCACAGCGAAGAAAACAATCAAAAAAACTAAAAGGCAACCTATGGAATGGGAGAAGACATTTGCAAATGACATGTCTGATGAAGGGTTAGTATCCAAAATCTATAAAGAACTTATCAAACTTATCTAAAAAATGAATAATCCACTTAAAAAATTGGCAGAAGATATGAATAGACATGTTTTCAAAGAAGACATCTACATGGCCAACAAACATATGAAAAGATGCTCAATATTACTGATTACCAGGTAAATACAAATCAAAACCACAAATCTCACACCTGTCAGAATGGTTAAAATCAACAACATAAGAAATAACAGGTGTTGACAGGATTTTTGTAATTGAAGCCTTTAGGTATGGCTAGTGTTCAGGTGTCTACACAAACTATGTCTCCATGAAACTCATTCAACTCTCTGAGCTGAAAAAGACCATATGGAGACTTTGTTCCTCATTCTCTGTGACACATTTTTGGTACCTGCTCCCTGACTGGATCCCTGTACATCCCTGGTTGTAGATGTTAGGTGTGGTAGGATTGATTTTCCCATCTACTTGCCCCTCCCTTTATCTGAATCCAGGGTTTCTCAAGATCTGTGTTTTGACCTTTTACTGTGAAACAATTGTCAGGATAAACTTCTCAGAAGTTTGCCTTTTCTGCCCATCTTTTACCCTTCAACATGTAACTTGGAGTTCTAGGAAAGGGCACTGGAGGGGCTTCAAAGATGTGGAGTTAAAAAAGAAACCCTAATAACTTATGACTATATGAATGAAACAGAAACACAATCATAAGTTTAACAGGTGTGTGGTAAAGGCTTCAGAAGACAGAGAGGAGACTAGAGGATTTCTAAAAAGAACAACTGTGCCTGAGGAAACCTGATCTCCAAAAGCTGAGACCTTCTCCTGCCAGCTCAGCTCTTCACAACCAGTCTCTGATTTCCATAATCCCTCTCATCTAGGAGGCTGCTGTAGCTGCCAAAGTCATGCTGTGAAATGGGTTATACCAGGGAAATCTATTATAGACTGATAATCATGTTATTATATTTTCCCATGGGGGCAAAAGAGCTGTGTCTTTTGCAAGTGGAAAGGAGGCAAGTGGAAAGGAGGTGGAAAGGACATGGAGAACATCTGTAATCCTTTCTAATGAGAGAACTCTGCCCGGTGTCTGCTTGGTGTTCATGTGCCTCCTATGATTCTCCATGGCACCTACACTCACACAGTTTCTTAAAAAAAAAAAAAAAAAAAGATGAAGCTTGTGGCTCAGAAGCTTAGGATAAGTGGCCATGTCAATCCTCCCTTTAGTGGCATGTAGTCTATATTATACTCTTATACAGTCCCTTCTTCATTGTGTACTTACTGGTTTCTTATCTAGAATTGAAAAGCAACTCTCTGCCCACTCCTGACCTGACCCTGTCTCATTCTTGGCTAGGAGGAATGTGCATGGAGCCTGCACACTCTTCTTGGTAAACCAAGGATTTCCAGGGTCATAGCAAAAGCTGAATGGGTTTTGGGAAAATGATTTGCCCTTTTTTCCTCATATATTTATTTATCTCATGTGGTTTCTGATAAGCAATGTTAATTACTTTATCAACATAACTCATATAAATATATTTCCAATTTTTTGCCTCACTTCACCAAATCCTGACTTTATTCACAAATAATTATTTTTTATTATGCACAATTTTACATTTAATATCTTTAAATTAGTGAGACTTGAAGTTGGGTCATTATTTACTTGTTCTTTTTTTTTTCTCAATGCTACATAAAGTAATGGTGTACTTGAAGTCAGTGACCTCTTAGACTTAATGAAACACATATTTTTGATGATTTGGGACATTGGGTAAAATATAAGGATCCCTGCTTGTGATGTGGAGGTAAAAGACAAATTCTTTTTTTCTCAACGTTTTTTTGTGTTTTTTTTTTTTTTTTTTTTTTTTTTTTTTTTTTTTGGGACAGAGAGAGACAGAGCATGAACGGGGGAGGGGCATAGAGAGAGGGAGACACAGAATCGGAAACAGGCTCCAGGCTCTGAGCCATCAGCCCAGAGCCTGACGCGGGGCTCGAACTCACGGACCGTGAGATCGTGACCTGGCTGAAGTCGGACGCTTAACCGACTGCGCCACCCAGGCGCCCCAAAAGACAAATTCTTAATATTGGTATTTTAAGATACAGAATTACAAAGCAAGTTTGAGGAAAGATGAGGCAAAAGCTGGTGGTCCTGTGTCATTATTTAGAAAACATGACACTGATAACACTGAAAGACAGCCAACTGTGCTTATTGACATAACTGGAGGGGGCCATCTCTAGGAACCAAAATCCTCACTCCACACCTCTTATCACCAGAGGTCCCATCAGAAACATTCAGTATCAAACACTTGCATAGGCATGAGATTGTCCAAGGCATGTGAGATTGAATTTTCCGAGAGTATGAGATATATGGGTTATTAACTGTGTACATTATTTTTATGAGACTTCATAAAGTGATCTGTAGGCCAACTGGGAAGTGGGAAAGATGACACACTTCTGACGTTAGTACTTGGGGCTTTGTGGAGCATGAGTACTTGTATTAGCATGTGGTAGGGAGGTTTGCATCTGAATCCTAACTTGTATTCTGCAGGGGGAAGGCTAGGTAAAGGAGTGTTGAGGGGTAACTTCTAATTGCTTTGTCCTTGCTGGCTCCTTCCTCCTCCACTAAGCTCAGGTGTCGTTCAAGGCTATTTGCTATCTTTCCTCTGTGAAATCAGAACAAAATATGGCCTAACAGAAATGTGTGTGTGCTCAGGTACTAACTTCTCCCTCTATTTGTATGTCACAGCACTGAGATTTGGGACCCTCATAAAGGGTCCCAAATTTACCCTTACCAGGGTAACTTTTTCCTTAACAGGAAATTTACCATGAAATAAAGAATAACTTTTTTAAGTTTACTTATTTATTTTGAGAGAGAAAGAGAGAGCAGGGAAGGGGCAGAGAGAGAGGGAGAGAGAGAGAATCCGAAGCAGGGCTTGAACTCACAAACTGCAAGATCATGACCTGAACCAAAACCAAGAGTTGGTCATTTAACTGACTGAGCCACCTACGTGCCCCCAAAATAACTTTTGTATAAGGTGTGAATTAAGGGTCCAGAAGCATAAGAGGATTTCTAGAAGACCCCTAAGCAGACTGGCTGCAGCTATAAACAGATTTTCAGATTTCAAAGATGTTAGTCACATTCCTTGTTAATGCAATTCCTCATTCTTGGCTGCATTTTTCTAGAAGTTTTTCTAGTGATGGAAAGGGGACACACTGCTGAAGGAACACTGTATGATTTATGTGGTACAAACTAAAGTTTTCAAATACAGATCAGGATTTATAAAATCAGTGCTTCTGATTAAAACTGATTTTCAAATCTATATATAAAATCTTTGTTGCTGAGGACAGAGCTCAGTAGCAAGCAGAAAGGGAGGTAACAGAAGGGGGATCCTGGGAGCACTGTGGACCTTTCCTCATTCTAAAAGGAATCTTTGGTGCCACACCCTGGCTAGTACCCCTCCACAGAGAGGAATAGATAAGAATTTGATTATAGCCTGGATTTCTCAGTGGGTATTTGCACATAGATAGAGAAATAAATTAATGAATCAAAGACAAGAGAGCTCAAAGCAGATACATGCATATAAAACAAATAATTTATAAGAAAGATCAATGGGGGGAAAAGATTTTCCCATAAATGTTTGAACAGATTGAATAGCCATAGGGGGAAATATAATCTAATCTTTGATCTTACATTATACACAAAATGAATTCCATATGGGTTATACACCTAAAATTTATAAACAATTTAATACAGTATCTAAAACCTAATTTAGGAAAATAATATTATGACATTATGGTGGCTAAAATTCCTTAAACTAAATGTAGAAGAGTATTTTCCATAAACGAGAAAAGGTATTCTAACACAGTTGATGGAAAGACTTGAGACAGAATGAGTCATGCTTAAGATTATTCCAATTTTTCACTTGTAGGAATTTAGCTCAGATACAGAAATGGAATGTGGGACTCTTAGTGCCTGTCTCTTTAGATGTGAGGATTGAGTAAATTAATAATACATAAAGTATGTAGACTAAAACCAATTATATAATCATGACCAAGTCAGTACTTGCTAATAATGAAAGCCTTTTCTAAGTAATTACAAAATTCATTTGTATCAAATGTAAGGTGCATCATTATTGTGTATATCATGAGTAAAGAATAAAGCCTGTGACAAACTGTACTACAAATATTTCTTGTCACTTAGAATTTTTATCATATAATTATTGAAAAATCTCTCAAACTTATATAAAAGTGGATATTTATCTTCTGTCACTTTTATGATTACAAGAAATGAAAAATATAAGCCAATAGCACTGACAAAATTATTCCTAAAATTTCTCCCATTCAGTCAGACTCCTCTGAATCACTTTTCAGCTCATCATATCTATGATTTTCCTCATATTATCATCATATGTGCTAATCAGAAGCTTTACAGATGCCACATTTCTTGAACAAGTCTTATACTTCTCTCTGTGAGATTATCTTGCAACTTACTGAAACCAAGCCTGCAAGTTTTGATAATGTTAACATTCCCAGAGAAGTAATGGAAAGTTTTTAGAACAAGTTTCATGCATGTGCAGCAATGACAGCATCACTGTGATCAATAGTGTTTGTACACTATTGGTTTTAAGATACATCTCTGTTGGAAAGATGTGAAATGTGTGCTCTATCATCAATGGAATATACTATTTTTCTCTGTAACTTCCTATTTCTCAATGTTAAATAATGGCGGCTTATCTGTTGCATTATGGTCTATTACTGATGAAACATACTGAAATTTAGTTTTATATAAGTTGACAACTCCACATGCCTCCTACCTGATTATTAGAGATATTTGAATTTTGGGTGGAACTACTGATATTCCTAGATTATATATGGAGATGTCATTTTATAAATTATGGCTCAAGAAATCCACTGAGGGGCGCCTGGGTGGCTCAGTTGGTAAAGCGTCAGACTTCTGCTCAGTCCATGATCTCATGGTTCATGAGTTCTAGCCCCACACTGGGCTCTGTACTGACAGCTCAGAGCCTGAAGCCTGCTTCAGATTCTGTCTCCCTCTATCTCTTCCCCTCCCCCACTCGTGCTGTCTCTCTCTCTCTCTCTCTCTCTCTCTGTCCATCAAAAATAAATAAAAACATTAATTTTTTTAATTTTTTTTTTTTTTCAATGTTTATTTATTTTTGGGACAGAGAGAGACAGAGCATGAACGGGGGAGGGGCAGAGAGAGAGGGAGACACAGAATCGGAAACAGGCTCCAGGCTCTGAGCCATCAGCCCAGAGCCCGACGCGGGGCTCGAACTCACGGACCGCGAGATCGTGACCTGGCTGAAGTCAGACGCTCAACCGACTGCGCCACCCAGGCGCCCCTAATTTTTTTAAAATAAAGAAATCCACTGAGAAGGAAGGTAGAAGTGGCTAAGATTAGTTGAAAGTTTATACTGGAACAATAGCTTCCTAAAAACTTAGAAGAAACTTTATCTCGAGAATTTCTGTCCTAATCTTAGAAACATGAGCAATGATCTGTGTAAGTGGCATTCCAAATTCAATTCTTCAATCCATAACAATTGTATATCTATATTTTCCTTCTTTCATTCCTTCTGATAAGATGGATGGTGATCATACAAAACACTTATGATTTATCAGAGACTAAGCATTTGTACTATGGTCTCCATAAAATGTTTTTTTTCTTATCCTGCTTGCTACTCTGACCAATTCTACTTTTGGAATTGAAATAAGCTTCGGTGTCCCCTGATGAACTTATTAAGTGAAGAAGAAGTTCACCTAATTCATAATTTAGGATGTTGATGGAAATTGTAGGCAAAAGTTCCAGGCAGAATGAATTAAGTGTGCATCCAGTCCTGATCTCAAATATATGAGTCATGCATCCGCTACTCCACAATTTATTCAAGCTAGAGTATGAAGACAGGGTAATGGGTTCTTGCATTGTGATGTGTTCTGAGACTTAGGGATGTTTTCAGTTCCCATTTTCCTGGGAATTCTGGTAGCCAGATGAGACTTTGTTAAGTCTGGTCACAGGTGGCTTCATAGATTGTGATAGATATTAGACATGGTATCAGAGAGTAGTTTTTGAGTACTGGGTACTCATTTGTGCCTGTGGACATCATGTCACTACAATTCTATTTATGTCTATCACCTATCTTCTCTGAATCCTAAGCACTTAGGGCTCATTGTTTGGTTCTTCTATTTGACAGTATTTAAAATTTATTTATTTAAATTAAAGTTAGTTAACATACAGTGTAATACTGGTTTCAGGAATAGAATTCAGTGATTCATCACTTCTATACAACACCCAGTGCTCATCCCAACAAGTGCCCCCCTTAATTCCCATCACCCATTTAGCCCATTTCCTCACCCACCTCCTCTCCAGCAATCCTCAGTTTGTTCTCTGTATTTAAGAGTCTCTTATGATTTGACTCCTGTTCTGATTTATCTTAATTTTCCTTCCCCTCTCCTACATTCATCTGTTGTGTTTCTTAAATTCCACATATAAGTGAAATCATATGATATCTGTCTTTCTCTGACTGACTTATTTTGCTTAGCATAACACACTCTAATTCCATCCATGTTGTTGCAAGTGGCAAGGTTTCATTTTTTATTGCTGAGTAGTATTCCATTGTGTGTGAATACACACACACTACAACTTCTTTATCCATTCATCAGTTGATTGACATTTAGGATTTTTCCATAATTTGGTTATTGTTGATAGCACTGCTATAAAATTGGGGTGAGTGTGCCTCTTTCAATCAGCATTTTTCTATCTTTTGGATAAATACTTAGTACTACACTTGCTGGGTCATAGGCTAGTTCAATTTTTAATTTTTTGAGGGAGCTCCATACTATTTTGCAGAGTGGCTTCACCAGTTTGCATTCCCACCAACAATGCAAAAGGGTTGCCCTTTCTACAAATCCTCATGTACATCTATTATTTTCTGAGTTGTTAATTTTAGTCATTCTGACAGGTGTGTGGTGGTATCTCATTGTGGTTTTGATATGTACTTCTCTGATGATGAGTGATTTTGAGCATCGTTTCATGTGTCTGTTTGCCATCTGGATGTCTTCTTTGGAAAAATGTCTATTCACATCTTCTGCCCATTTATTCATTGGATTATTTGCTTTTTGGGTATTGAGTTTGGTAAGTTCTTTATAGATTTTGGATACTAAGCCTTTATCTGATATGTCATTTGCAAATATATTCTCCAATTCCATTGGTTGCCTTTTAGTTTTGTTGAGTGTTCCCTTTGCTGTGCAGAAGATTTTTGTCTTGATGAGATCTCAATAGCTCATTTTTTGTTTTGTTTCCCTTGCCTTCAGAGACATGTCAAGTAAGAAGTTGCTGCATCCAAGGCCAAAGAAATTGCTGCCTGTTCTCTCATGTAGTTTGTTGATAGTTTCCTGTCTCACATTTAGGTTTTTCATCCATTTTGAATTTATTTTTGTTTATGGTGTAAGAAAGTGGCCCAGTTTCATTCTTCTGCATGTAGCTGTCCAGTTTTCCCAGCAGCATTTGCTAAAGAGACTGTGTCCTCCACCCCATTGGAAATTCTTGCCTGCTTTGTTGAAATTATTTGGTCATATATTTGTGGGTCCATTTCTGGGTTCTCTATTTTATTCCATTGGTCTATGTGTCTGTTTTTGTGACAATACCATTGTATCTTGATGATTACAGCTTTGAATAAAGGTTAAAATCTGGGATTTTGATGTCTCCAATTTTGTTTTTCTTTTTCAACATTACTTTGGCTACTTGGGGTCTTTTGTGGTTCCATGCAAATTTTAGGATTATTTGTTCTAGCTCTGTGAAGAATGCTGGTGATATTTTGATTGGGATTACATTGAATGTGTAGATTGCTTTGGGTAGTATTGACATTTTAACAATATATGTATTTCAATCCATAAGCATGGAATGTTTTTCATTTCTTTTTTGTCTTCTTCAATTTCTTTCATAAGCTATAGACTATAGTCTTTAGCATACAGATTTTTTACCTTTTGGTTAGGTATTTTATTCATAGGTATTTTATGTTTTTTGATTCAATTGTAAATGGAATTGAG
Organism: Prionailurus viverrinus; assembly: GCF_022837055.1. Lineage (NCBI taxonomy): Eukaryota > Metazoa > Chordata > Mammalia > Carnivora > Felidae > Prionailurus > Prionailurus viverrinus. Next base: position 18,631,823 of record NC_062566.1, read on the forward strand.
TCCCTGATATCTCTGTTGCTTCATTATTGGTGTATAGAAATGCAACTGATTTCTGTATATTGATGTTATATCCTGCAAATTTGCTGAATTCCTGTATCACCTCTAGCAGATTTTTGGTGCAGTCTTTGGGTTTTCTATGTAGAGTATCACGTCATCTGAGAATATTGGAAGTTTGACTTCTTCTTTGCCAATTTAGATGCAGTTTATCTCATGTTGTTCTCTGGTTGCTGAGGCTAGGACTTCCAACACTATGTTAAACAACAGTGGTGAGAGTGGAGTGCAGATTCAAAGGGACACATGCACCCCAAAGTTTCTAGCAACACTATCAATAATAGCCAAATTATAGAAAGGGCCCAAATTTCATATACATATATATATATGTATATATATATATATTCCAATATATGTTTGTATATATATATATATATATGTATATATATATACAATATATGTGTATATATACAATATATGTGTGTGTGTATATATATATATATATACACACAATATGTGTGTGTATACACACACACACACACTGGAATACTACGTGGCAATGAAATATATATACTATATATATATATATATATATATGTGTGTATATATATATATATATATATATACCCATACATACATACACAGACAATGGAATACTACTGGGCAATGAAAAAGAATGAAATCTTGCCATTTGCAACAACATGAATAGAACTGGAGTGATATGCTGAGTGAAATAAGTCAGAGAGAGACAGATATCCCATGATTTTACTCATATGTGGAATTTGAGACACTTAACAGATGATCATAGGGGAAGGGAAGGAAAAGTAAAATGAAAACAGAGAGGCAAACAAACCATAAGAGACTCTTAAATACAGAGAACAAACTGAGAGTTGAATGGGATGGGGAAAATGGGTGTTGGGCATTAAGGAGGTCACTTGCTGGGATGAGCACTGGGTTTTTTATGTAAGTGATGAATCACTGAATTCTCCTGAAGCCAAGACTACACTGTATGATAACTAAATTGAAAATAAGATTAAATAAATAAATAAATAAATAAATAAATAAATAAATAAAATTATTGTTAAAGAAAAAATATCAAGAGAATTTTTTGTAGGGCTAAAACAAAAAATCCCGAAATTTGTATGAAACCAAAAAAGACCATGAATAACCAAAACAACCTTGAAAAAGCAAGCAAAGCTGCAGGCATCACAATCTTCACTTCAAGTTATTTTACAAAGTTGTAGTAATCAAAATAGTGTGGTTCTGGCACAAACACAGACACATGAATCAATAGAACTTAATAGGAAATCTAGAAATGAACCCACAACTATATAGCCAATTTTATCTCCAACAAAGAAGAAAAGAATTTAGAATGGGAAAAAGACAATCACAAGAAATGGTGTTGGGAAAATTTGATAGCAACATGCAAAAGAATGAACCTAGACCAGAAGGTAGATGTTTGCAAATGACATATCTGATAGAGGGTTAGTATCTAAGATATATAAACAACTTATAAAACTCAACACCCAGAAAACAATCCAATTAAAATTTAGACAGAAGATATGAATAGACATTATTCCAAGGAAGACATCCAGATGGCCAACAGACATATGAAAAGATGCTCAACATCACTCATCATGAGGGAAATACAAATCAGCACTACAATGAGATATCACTTCACATCTGTCAGAATGGCTGAAATCCACAACGCAAGAAACAAAGGTGTTGGTGAGGATGGGGAGAAAAGGGACCTCTCTCAGACTGTCGGCAAGTATGCAAACTGGTGCAGACACTCTGCAAAACAGTATGGAGGTTCTTCAAAAAAGTTAAAAATAGAACTACCCTATAATCCAGTAATTGCACTAGTAAATATTTACCCAAAGAATACAAAAGCACTAATTCAAAGGGATGCATGCACTCTGATGTTTATAGAAGTATTATCTACAGTAGCCAAATTATGTAAGCAACTCAAATGTTCATCTACTGATGAATGGATAAAGAAGATATATATGCAATGAATATTACTCAGCTATAAATAATAATGAAATCTTGCCATTTGCAATGAAATGAATGGAACTAGAGAGTATTATGCTAAGTGAAATATGTCAGAGAAAGACAAATACCATATGGTTTTTCTCAAATGTGTATGAAACAAAACAGATGAATATAGGGGGGAAGAAAGAGAGAGGCAAACCATGAAACAGACTTTTAACTATAGAGAACAGTGTCGCTGGTGGGAATGTGGGCAGGGGCATGGGTTAAATTTGTGATGACTATTAAGGAGGGCACTTGTGATGAATCCTGGATGTTGTATGTAAGTGATAAATCAGTAAAGTCTACACCAGAAACTAATATTACACTGGATGTTAACTAACTGGAATTTAAATAAAAACCTGAAAATCAAGGGGCGCCTGGGTGGCTCAGTCGGTTAAGCGTCCGACTTCGGCTCAGGTCACGATCTCGCGGTATGTGAGTTCGAGCCCCACATCAGGCTCTGTGCTGACTGCTCAGAGCCTGGAGCCTGTTTCGGATTCTGTGTCTCCTTCTCTGTCTGACCCTCCCCCGTTCATGCTCTGTCTCTCTCTGTCTCAAAAATAAATAAACATTAAAAAAAAAAAACCTGAAAATCAAATTCACATTAAATTTCCTTGGCTAAATAGTCTTGGCAAATTTAGAAAAGCAATTGGCCAAAATGTGAGGGTTTATTTTTGGACACTTAATTCTATTCCACTGATCAATATATCTATACTTATGCCAGTACCACAATTTATTATTATTATTATTATTATTATTATAGCTTTTTATGTGAGTTTTCAAATCAGAAAGTTTGAAATGAGTACTCAAAATTTTGTTCTTTTTTGAGATTGTTTTTGCTATTCTGGATTCCTTGTATTTTCATCTGATTTCTATTTTTTTATTTTTATATGATTTTTAGAATCAGCCTGCCAATTACTAAAAAAAAAGGCAACTGGGATTTTGATAGGAGTTGTACTGATATGAATAGATAGAATTGTTCATCATTATTTACCATTAATGTAATTACTGTTAATGGAGGATTTATGACTTCCATTTTACTATTTCCTTTTGATATGTCTTAACTCATTCTTGTTCCATACTTATCTACCATAGACTGTTTTTGTATTTTATAGTGTACTTTTTAATCACCTTGCTGTTTCCTTAGCTAAGCTTTTGGAATTATTTTATTGGTTGTCCTGGTGGTCACAATTATTATCTGAACTTTAACCAATCTAATTCACATTAATACCAACTTAAATTTATTCCTGTGTGGACTCTCCTGTGTGTTAGTCTGTCTCTCAACCTTCTATGTGACAATGGCTCGCTCCCCTCTGTGACAGCCTTTACCTGTTTCTCTTCCAAAATTCATTTTTGCACTTGCTACCTTCTTTGATTTGGCCTTTTCTCTTTCTTTAGTTGTGGAGTTTGTTTTACCAGTCCTCAGGTTGATTTCTGGAGTATTTATGATCGTCTGATAGTCATATAGTTGTATATGTGGGGGAAGGTAAGCCTAGGGTCCTCCTCACTCCACCACAGTCTTCCCTTTCTCCATAATTTCCATTTTTAAAACAATTACTTTTACTGATATTATCTAGTTGATGAGATACATATATCTCATACTTTGGTTTAACATGGTTTCCTTTAAGTCTTTGGAATAATTGTAACAGCTGATTTTATACTTTCGTCTAGCAAGTTTAATATCTAGGGTTGCTCTGGGAGAGACAGTCTTCATTGACTGTTTTTGTTCTATGCACAGGACATACTTTCTTTTTATTCATTTGTATTATTTTTTGTTATTTAAAACTAAACTTTTGTTATTGAAAACTATAATATGTGACAACTCTGGAAATTATAACCCTTCCTAGTGTTTATTGTTGTTAATATTCATTGTTGTGCGGTAATTTAGTGACTTTCCTGAACTGGTTCTATAGAATATGTATTATTTGTCATCTGTAGCTGCTGCAGTCTTTATCATTTAACTAAGTGGTTAGCTAATGATTGGGCAGAGACTTTCTTACATGACACGACCAATAAATTTTCCAGCTTTTGCTAATGGGCTCTGTGCAGGTATTGGGACACACATTCATTCCCTGACTTTTTACCCTTTCACTTTCTGCTCATGTAGAGTCTCAAGGTTAGTCACAAATGATAAATTAAGACTTTTTTCAAGGTTTTTCTGAGCTTTCATATAGCCCTGAATGTGTACATGTCATTCTAGATCACTAAGAATATGTCTAAACTTTCCAAATTATCCTATCTCATTTCCTAGATTTTAGTTTTAAGTTTTTGTCATACCTTAGTTACTCTAATGGGTATTGCCATCTCAGGTACTTGCAATGTTAAACAAAGAACATTTATTGTTATTAACAAAACCCCTTGAAATTGGGTATTCTCTCTAGCTCTTGGTCACATCAAATGAAGACAGTCTCTGTGGATGGGTATTTTTCAGGGGCTGTCTGATAAAATAGTGACAGTTTTCTAGGAATGTAGTGTTGGGTGAAGTTCAACACTTATTCTAACCTTCCAGTGGCTTCTAGAATGCTGGTTTTCACAAGCTACACTTGTTGCAGAGCTGCTAGATGTCAAGGCTACTGAGGAGTTCAGGAGAGAGGAATGGGGATAGGGCAGGTTAGATTGACACAAATACTGTTAATTTATTTTTAATTCATTTTTTTAAATAAATGATTTTTTTCTTTGTTACAAGTCTTTGGTCAATTTCCAGAGTTCTGAAAAGGTTTATTTTGATAAGTTTTGCCACATTCCCATTGCTGTTATGAAGGAACAGATTTTCAGAGATCCTTAGTTCGTAATTCCAGGATACTTCTTTTCTATTTCACTTTTTTTTTTTTTTTTTTTTTTTTTTTTTATGAAATTTATTGACAAATTGGTTTCCATACAACACCCAGTGCTCATCCCAAAAGGTGCCCTCCTCAATACCCATCACCCACCCTCTCCTCCCTCCCACCCCCCATCAACCCTCAGTTTGTTCTCAGTTTTTAAGTCTCTTATGCTTTGGCTCTCTCCCATTCTAACCTCTTTTTTTTTTTTTTTCCTTCCCCTCCCCCATGGGTTCCTGTGAAGTTTCTCAGGATCCACATAAGAGTGAAACCATATGGTATCTGTCTTTCTCTGTATGGCTTATTTCACTTAGCATCACACTCTCCAGTTCCATCCACGTTGCTACAAAAGGCCATATTTCATTTTTTCTCATTGCCACGTAATATTCCATTGTGTATATAAACCACAATTTCTTTATCCATTCATCAGTTGATGGACATTTAGGCTCTTTCCATAATTTGGCTATTGTTGAGAGTGCTGCTATGAACATTGGGGTACAAGTGGCCCTATGCATCAGTGCTCCTGTATCCCTTGGATAAATTCCTAGCAGTGCTATTGCTGGGTCATAGGGTAGGTCTATTTTTAATTTTCTGAGGAACCTCCACACTGCTTTCCAGAGCGGCTGCACCAATTTGCATTCCCACCAACAGTGCAAGAGGGTTCCCGTTTCTCCACATCCTCTCCAGCATCTATAGTCTCCTGATTTGTTCATTTTGGCCACTCTGACTGGCGTGAGGTGATACCTGAGTGTGGTTTTGATTTGTATTTCCCTGATAAGGAGCGACGCTGAACATCTTTTCATGTGCCTGTTGGCCATCTGGATGTCTTCTTTAGAGAAGTGTCTATTCATGTTTTCTGCCCATTTCTTCACTGGGTTATTTGTTTTTTGGGTGTGGAGTTTGGTGAGCTCTTTATAGATTTTGGATACTAGCCCTTTGTCCGATATGTCATTTGCGAATATCTTTTCCCATTCCGTTGGTTGCCTTTTAGTTTTGTTGGTTGTTTCCTTTGCTGTGCAGAAGCTTTTTATCTTCATAAGGTCCCAGTAATTCACTTTTGCTTTTAATTCCCTTGCCTTTGGGGATGTGTCGAGTAAGAGATTGCTACGGCTGAGGTCAGAGAGGTCTTTTCCTGCTTTCTCCTCTAAGGTTTTGATGGTTTCCTGTCTCACATTTAGGTCCTTTATCCATTTTGAGTTTATTTTTGTGAATGGTGTGAGAAAGTGGTCTAGTTTCAACCTTCTGCATGTTGCTGTCCAGTTCTCCCAGCACCATTTGTTAAAGAGGCTGTCTTTTTTCCATTGGATGTTCTTTCCTGCTTTGTCAAAGATGAGTTGGCCATACATTTGTGGGTCTAGTTCTGGGGTTTCTATTCTATTCCATTGGTCTATGTGTCTGTTTTGGTGCCAATACCATGCTGTCTTGATGATGACAGCTTTGTAGTAGAGGCTAAAGTCTGGGATTGTGATGCCTCCTGCTTTGGTCTTCTTCTTCAAAATTCCTTTGGCTATTCGGGGCCTTTTATGGTTCCATATGAATTTTAGGATTGCTTGTTCTAGTTTCGAGAAGAATGCTGGTGCAATTTTGATTGGGATTGCATTGAATGTGTAGATAGCTTTGGGTAGTATTGACATTTTGACAATATTTATTTTTCCAATCCATGAGCAGGGAATGTCTTTCCATTTCTTTAAATCTTCTTCAATTTCCTTCATAAGCTTTCTATAGTTGTCAGCATACAGATCTTTTACATCTTTGGTTAGATTTATTCCTAGGTATTTTATGCTTCTTGGTGCAATTGTGAATGGGATCAGTTTCTTTATTTGTCTTTCTGTTGCTTCATTGTTAGTGTATAAGAATGCAACTGATTTCTGTACATTGATTTTGTATCCTGCAACTTTGCTGAATTCATGTATCAGTTCTAGCAGACTTTTGCTAGAGTCTATCGGATTTTCCATGTATAATATCATGTCATCTGCAAAAAGCGAAAGCTTGACTTCATCTTTGCCAATTTTGATACCTTTGATTTCCTTTTGTTGTCTGATTGCTGATGCTAGAACTTCCAGCATTATGTTAAACAACAGCGGTGAGAGTGGGCATCCTTGTCGTGTTCCTGATCTCAGGGAAAAAGCTCTCAGTTTTTCCCCGTTGAGGATGATGTTGGCTGTGGGCTTTTCATAAATGGCTTTTATGATCTTTAAGTATGTTCCTTCTATCCCGACTTTCTCAAGGGTTTTTATTAAGAAAGGGTGCTGGATTTTGTCGAAGGCCTTTTCTGCATCGATTGACAGGATCATATGGTTCTTCTCTTTTTTTTTGTTAATGTGATGTATCACGTTGATTGATTTGCGAATGTTGAACCAGCCCTGCATCCCAGGAATGAATCCCACTTGATCATGGTGAATAATTCTTTTTATATGCCGTTGAATTCGATTTGCTAGTACCTTATTGAGAATTTTTGCATCCATATTCATCAGGGATATTGGCCTGTAGTTCTCTTTTTTTACTGGGTCTCTGTCTGGTTTAGGAATCAAAGTAATACTGGCTTCATAGAATGAGTCTGGCAGTTTTCCTTCCCTTTCTATTTCTTGGAATAGCTTGAGAAGGATAGGTATTATCTCTGCTTTAAACGTCTGGTAGAACTCCCCTGGGAAGCCATCTGGTCCTGGACTCTTATTTGTTGGGAGATTTTTGATAACCGATTCAATTTCTTCACTGGTTATGGGTCTGTTCAAGCTTTCTATTTCCTCCTGATTGAGTTTTGGAAGAGTGTGGTTGTTCAGGAATTTGTCCATTTCTTCCAGGTTGTCCAGTTTGTTGGCATATAAGTTTTCATAGTATTCCCTGATAATTGTTTGTATCTCTGAGGGATTGGTTGTAATAATTCCATTTTCATTCATGATTTTATCTATTTGGGTCATCTCCCTTTTCTTTTTGAGAAGCCTGGCTAGAGGTTTGTCAATTTTGTTTATTTTTTCAAAAAACCAACTCTTGGTTTCGTTGATCTGCTCTACAGTTTTTTTAGTTTCTATATTGTTTATTTCTGCCCTGATCTTTATTATTTCTCTTCTTCTGCTGGGCTTAGGCTGCCTTTGCTGTTCTGCTTCTAGTTCCTTTAGGTGTGCTGTTAGATTTTGTATTTGGGATTTTTCTTGTTTCTTGAGATAGGCCTGGATTGCAATGTATTTTCCTCTCAGGACTGCCTTTGCTGCGTCCCAAAGCGTTTGGATTGTTGTATTTTCATTTTCATTTGTTTCCATATATTTTTTAATTTCTTCTCTAATTGCCTGGTTGACCCACTCATTCGTTAGTAGGGTGTTCTTTAACCTCCATGCTTTTGGAGGTTTTCCAGACTTTTTTCTGTGGTTGATTTCAAGCTTCATAGCATTGTGGTCTGAAAGTAAGCATGGTATAATTTCAATTCTTGTGAACTTATGAAGGGCTGTTTTGTGACCCAGTATATGATCTATCTTGGAGAATGTTCCATGTGCACTCGAGAAGAAAGTATATTCTGTTGCTTTGGGATGCAGAGTTCTAAATATATCTGTCAAGTCCATCTGATCCAATGTCTCATTCAGGGCCCTTGTTTCTTTATTGACCGTGTGTCTAGATGATCTATCCATTTCTGTAAGTGGTGTATTAAAGTCCCCTGCAATTACCACATTCTTATCAATAAGGTTGCTTATGTTTATGAGTAATTGTTTTATATATTTGGGGGCTCCGGTATTCGGTGCATAGACATTTATAATTGTTAGCTCTTCCTGATGGATAGACCCTGTAACTATTATATAATGTCCTTCTTCATCTCTTGTTACAGCCTTTAATTTAAAGTCTAGTTTGTCTGATAGAAGTATGGCTACTCCAGCTTTCTTTTGGCTTCCAGTCGCATGATAAATAGTTCTCCATCCCCTCACTCTCAATCTAAAGGTGTCCTCAGGTCTAAAATGAGTCTCTTGTAGACAGCAAATAGATGGGTCTTGTTTTTTTATCCATTCTGATACCCTATGTCTTTTGGTTGGCGCATTTAATCCATTTACATTCAGTGTTATTATAGAAAGATACGGGTTTAGAGTCATTGTGATGTCTGTATGTTTTATGCTTATAGTGATGTCTCTGGGACTTTGTCTCACAGGGTCCCCCTTAGGATCTCTTGTAGGGCTGGTTTAGTGGTGACAAATTCCTTCAGTTTTTGTTTGTTTGGGAAGACCTTTATCTCTCCTTCTATTCTAAATGACAGACTTGCTGGATAAAGGATTCTCGGCTGCATATTTTTTCTGTCTAGCACCCTGAAAATCTCGTGCCAATTCTTTCTGGCCTGCCAAGTTTCAAAAGAGAGATCAGTCACGAGTCTTATAGGTCTCCCTTTATATGTGAGGGCACGCTTACCCCTTGCTGCTTTCAGAATTTTCTCTTTATCCTTGTATTTTGCCAGTTTCACTATGATATGTCGTGCAGAAGATCGATTCAAGTTACGTCTGAAGGGAGTTCTCTGTGCCTCTTGGATTTCAATGCCTTTTTCCTTCCCCAGTTCAGGGAAGTTCTCAGCTATTATTTCTTCAAGTACCCCTTCAGCACCTTTCCCTCTCTCTTCCTCCTCTGGGATACCAATTATGCGTATATTATTTCTTTTTAGTGTATCACTTAATTCTCTAATTTTCCCCTCATACTCCTGGATTTTTTGATCTCTCTTTTTCTCAGCTTCCTCTTTTTCCATAACTTTATCTTCTAGTTCACCTATTCTCTCCTCTGCCTCTTCAAGCCGAGCTGTGGTGGTTTCCATTTTGTTATGCATTTCGTTTAAAGTGTTTTTCAGCTCCTCGTGACTGTTCCTTAGTCCCTTGATCTCTGTAGCAAGAGATTCTCTGCTGTCCTGTATACTGTTTTCAAGCCCAGCGATTAATTTTATGACTATTATTCTAAATTCACTTTCTGTTATGTTATTTAAGTCCTTTTTGATCAGCTCATTAGCTGTTGTTATTTCCTGGAGATTCTTCTGAGGGGAATTCTTCCGCTTGGTCATTTTGGATAGTCCCTGGCGTGGTGAGGACCTGCAGGGCACTTCCCCTGTGCTGTGGTGTATAACTGGAGTTGGTGGGCGGGGCCGCAGTCAGACCTGATGTCTGCCCCCAGCCCACCGCTGGGGCCACAGTCAGACTGGTGTGTGCCTTCTCTTCCCCTCTCCTAGGGGCGGGATTCACTGTGGGGTGGGGTGGCTCGTCTGGGCTACTTGCACCCTGCCAGGCTTGTGATGCTGGGGATCTGGCGTATTAGCTGGGGTGGGTAGGCAAGGTGCTCGGGGGCAGGAGGGGCAGGCTTAGATCGCTTCTCCTTAGGTGATCCACTTCAGGAGGGGCCCTGTGGCAGCGGGAGGGAGTCAGATCCGCTGCCGGAGGTTTGGCTCCGCAGAAGCGCAGAGTTGGGTGTTTGCGCGGAGCGAGCAAGTTCCCTGGCAGGAACCAGTTCCCTTTGGGATTTCGGCTGGGGGATGGGCGGGGGAGATGGCGCTGGCGAGCGCCTTTGTTCCCCACCAAACTGAGCTCTGTTGTCAGGGAGCTCAGCAGCTCTCCCTCCCTTTGTCCTCCAGCCTTCCCGCTTTCCGAGCAGAGCTGTTAGCTTATGACCTCCCAGACGCTAAGTCACGCTTGTTGTGGGAACACAGTCCGTCAGGCCCCTCCGCTTTTGCCAGCCAGACTCGGGGGCTCTGCTTGGCCGGCGAGCCGCCCCTCCGCCCCGGCTCCCTCCCGCCAGTCCGTGGAGCGCGCACCTCCTCGCCGCCCTTCCTACCCTCTTCCGTGGGCCTCTCGTCTGCGTTTGGCTCCGGCAACTCCGTTCTGCTAATCCTCTGGCGGTTTTCTGGGTTATTTAGGCAGATGTAGATGGAATCTAAGTGATCAGCAGGATGTGCGGTGAGCCCAGCGTCCTCCTAAGCCGCCATCTTGCCGCAACTCCTCTCTATTTCACTTTTGATGGATTAGTTAGCGCTCTCTCTCTCTCTCTCTCTCTCTCTCTCTATATATATATATATATATATATACATATATATATTTCTAGTTTTTTTCTCTTAACACTTTAAAGAGTTTACTTCATTCATTCCTTGCTTGAATTGCTTGTGAATAAAGCCCACTGTAAATCTTATCCTTATCCCTCTATAGGTAAGGTTTTTGTTTTCTCTGGCATCCATTAAGGGACCTCTGTCTGATTTTATCTAGTTAGAATGTAATAAACATAGGTGTTTTTTTTTCTTTTGTTTTACTATTTATATAGTTTAGTGTTTTCTTTGTTTCCTGGATATTGGTTTGGCATTTGTCAATAATTTTGGACGTTCTTGGCAATTATTACCTCAAATATTTATTCTGATCAATTCCTTCTTTCTTTTCCTCTGCTATTCTATATTATATATCTTGATATGGACACAGAGTTCTTGTATGCTCTGTTCTTAATTTTTAAATTTTTGTTTGTTTCTTTCATTTCAGTTGAGAACTTTCTATTTACCTATCTTCAAACTCATTGGTTCTTTCCTCAACCATAATAAGTCAATTGATAAACATAAGACAGTCTTCATATCTGTACCTTTGTTATGTACCAAATGTTTCTATATATTTGCATAACAGATTCATATATATGCATATATTTATATATGTAATAATATATATATGCATATATATGTACCCAACATCCACCAAAGATTAGTTGGTCATACATTTGTGGGTCAATTTCTGGGTTCTTTATTTTGTTCCATTGATCTATGTGTCTGTTTTTGTGCAAGTACCATACTGTCTTGATGACTAAATATTTGTAATAGTTTGAAGTTCTGAATTGTGATGCCTCACGCTTTTCTTTTTCAGGACTGCTTTGGCTATTCAGGGTCTTCTGTAGTTCCATCCACATTTTATGATTGTTCTAGCTCTCTAAAAAAATGCTGGTGGCACTTTGATAGGGATTGCATTATATGTGTAGATTGCTTTGGGTAGAATAGACATTTTAACAATATTTATCCTTCCTAACTATGAGCATGGTATGCTCTTTACATTTCTTATTTAATTTCCTGGTTAACACATTCATTCTTTAGTAGGATGTTCTTTAACCTCCAAGTATTTGTGGTCTTTCCAATTTTTTTTTCTTATGGTTGATGTCAAGTTTCATAGTGCTGTGGTCTGAAAATTTGCGTGGTATAATCTCAATGTTTTTGTACTTATTTGTGGCTAATTTGTGACCCACCAAGTATGTAATCTATTCTGGAGAATATTCCACGTGCACTCAAAAAGGTATGTGTATTATGATACTATCGGATGAAATGTTCTGTATATATACGTTAAGTCTGGTCCAAAGCCATTGTTTCCTTGTTGATTTTCTGCTTAGGTGATATGTTTATTGCTTTAAATTGGGTGTTGAAGTCCTCTACTATTGTTTTATTATTATCAGTGGGCTTCTTTATGTTTGTTATTTTCATACATATATATATATACATATATATATATATATTTAATTTATTGTCAAATTAGTTTCCATACAATACCCAGTGCTCATCCTAACAGATGCCCTCCTCAATGTCCATCAACCACTTTCCCCTCTCCCCCACCCCCCATCAACCCTCAGTTTGTTCTCAGTACTTAAGAGTCTCTTATGGTTTGCCTCCTTCCCTCTCTGTAACTTTTTTCCCCCTTCCCCTCCCCCCCGGTCTTCTGTTAAGTTTCTCAGAATCCAGGTATGAGTGGAAACATATGGTATCTGTCTTTCTCTGCCTGACTTATTTCACTTAGCATAACAGTCTCCAGTTCCATCCACATTGCTACAAATGGTCAGATTTCATTCTTTCTCATTGCCAAGTAGTATTCTAATGTATATATAAACCACATCTTCTTTATCCATTCATCAGTTGATGGACCTTTATGTTTGTTATTAATTGGTGTATATATCTGGGTGTTTCTAATTTGGGGCCATTTATATTTACTACAGCTGTATCTTCCTGATAGGCCTTGTAATTATGATGTAATACCCTTCTTCATCTCTTTTCACAGTTTTCATTTTAAAATCTATTTTGTCTGATATAAGTATGACTACTCTGGCTTTCTTTTAATGTCCATTAGCATGATAGATGGCCCTTCTTACCTTCACTTTTAATCTGCTGGTATCTTTAAGTCTAAAATGATTCTCATGGGGCGCCTGGGTGGCTCAGTCAGTTAAGCATTCAACTTAGGCTCAGGTCATGATCTCGCAGTCTGAGTTCAAGCCCTATATCGGGCTCTGTGCTGACAGCTCAGATCCTGGAGCCTTCTTCTGATTCTGTGTCTGCCTCTGTCTCTCTGCCCCTCCCCTGCTAGTGCTCTGTCTCTCTCTCGCTCTCTCTCAAAAAAAAAAAAATAAACATTAAAAAAATTAAAATGATTCTCTTGTAGGCAGCATATAGTTGAGTCTTGTTTTGTTTTGTTTTGTTTAAATCCATTCTGACATATGCCTTTTGATTGGAGCTCTTAGTCCATTTACATTCATGGTGATATGATAGATATGAAATTAGTGCCTTTGTGTTACCTGTAAAGTTGGTGTTTCTGGTGATGTTTTCTGTTCTTTTCTAGTATTTGTTGCTTTGGTCCTTTCTCCCTCACTCAAAGAGCCCTCTTTACTATTTCTTGCAGGGCTGGTTTAGTGGTCACATTTTTTTTTCTGGGAAACTTGGCTGAATATTTTTCCCATTTAACACTTAATATATCATGCTACTCCCTGTCAAGTTTCTATCTACAGATATGCTGTGAACTTTATCTGGCTTCTTTTGTGACTTAAACCTTAAGGACCTTTTTCCCTTTGCTGCTTTCAAGATTCTTCCTAGTCTGTATATTTTGTGAATTTGTCTATGGTGTATCTTGGTGATAGCCAGCTTTTGTTGAGTTTAATGGGAGGTTCTATGTGCTTCCTTTTCAATGTTTTATTTTATTGTTGAGAGAGAGAGAGAGAGAGAGAGACCGACCAAGCAGGGGAGGGAGAGACAGAGACAGAGACAGAGATAGAATATAGAGCAGGCTCCATGCTGTCAGTTCAAAGCCTAATGTGAGGCTTGAACCCATGAACTGTGAAATCATGACCTAAGTTGAAGCTGGAAACTCAACCAAATGAGCCACCCAGGCACCCCTGTGCTTCTTGGATTTCAATGTCTGTTTCATTCCCCAGGTTAGGCAAATTTTCAGCTATAATTTTCTCAGAGAAACCTTCTGCCCCTTTTTCCCTTTCTTCATCTGCTGGGACTACCATGATACAAATGTTATTATGTTTAAGGAGTTTCTGAGTTTCCTAAGCCCACATTTGTGATCTAATACCTTTCTGTCCCTCCTCTTTTCATCTTCATTATTTTCCATAATTCTATCTTCTATTTCACTGATTCATTCCTTTGAGTCATCCATCCTCATTGTCATGACATTCTTTCAGGCTTCCATCTTGGTTATAGCATTTTTAATTTTGTCCTGACTAGTCTTTAGTTTTTTTTATCTCAAGAGTAAGGTATTCTCTAGTGTTTTCTACTCTTTTTTTCAAGCCCAACTAGTGTCCTTATAGGTGTTTTAAATTCTAGTTAGATATCTTGCTTATATCCATATAGATTAAATCTCTGGCCATTACTTTTCCTGTTCTTTCTTTTGGGGAATTCCCTTGTCTTGTCATTTTGTCAGGGTCAAAAAAAAGAAAAATAAACTAATCCTTCATATATTTTGGTCTGTTTGTTAAAAGAAGGCATACCCAAATATATAATGCATACATATGCATATATGTAATTTATAATATAATATAAAAATAAATAAAAATTGCTTTTTCTGTATCACATAGGGGAGGGGAAAAGGGGGAAGTTAGAACCTATTTACCTAGAGCTGAAGCTTTGCATGTAGCATTCCATGATCAATAGACTTGGTACCTTCAAGGGGTTTGTTCTGGTCTTCTGGGGTGTGTGCCTGCTGTGTTGATTCTCAGGCAGACTTGCCCTAGTAGAGATGGATCTGCAGAACACAGGGGGGCAGGGTGTGGTGTAAGTGGCTGTCACCTCCATTTGGTATATGTTTTGCCCACTGAAGTAGATCAGTGCTGATGGACGGGGTGAAATGGTGTAGCCTGGCTCTCTTGTTTCTGGAGCAGGGAGATCCCACCCACCACTCTTCAGGAAACCCTCACAAAAAAGCAAACAATTACCTCTTCTGCATCCCTGGTTTCTTCCAGATCTCTACCATCACCCTGCTTACATCTGAGCTATTTGCCTGACAGGTGGCACAGCACTCCTGTATTTTATCTCAGTTGCATGGCTGGGTTTCAAAACTCCAAACTTTAAAGATCCCTGCAGCATGGTATCATACTGATCCTCTGGATCCCATTGTGCTTTGGCCCATGCTGGTTTGTCCCAGAAATCAGTTGTGTGACTGCAAAGTGATTGGAGTTTATGGGTAAAGCACAGAAGAAAGCCTGCACCAAGGCTCACTGCCCTCAGCCAGCATCCTCATACCTATGTTAGTTAATGGAGCAGCTCAATAGCATCCACCAGGTCTTGTGTCCCTAGAGAGGCCATGTCACCTGCCAAATGAAGTCCAAGCAGGGGAACTTCGTCTTCCCATGTGATGCTGGATATCTTCAGACCAGCTGTGTGACTTTTGTTATTATACCCACTTGTCATCACTTTTTTGGGACAACTCCCTTTCTGTTAACATGAAAGCTGAATTCATTGACTTCATTGTGTAATTTTTTATGGCTTTAAAATACACGCCCATTCATTTTTACTGCTAACCAGTTCCCATGGCTTGAAATGATTTTTAGACTCATTCTGATTTAAAAAAAAAATTCTTGACCAGAATTTCAAGGAGAATGATATGAGGTAGGAAAATAAAATCTTCCCATGTCAGACTCCATATAGGCAATGTATGAAATAAGAGTCTAAAGCAGCAACAATAAAAAAAAAAAAACTGCATAAAGGTCATAGTTCTAGCAGCCTTGGGCCTTGAAAGACTATGTTGGGGAGAAGCACCTCCCAACCTATGTGGTATATATAGCATGGATAAGTAACAAACTTGTGTTATGCCATAGATACTTTGGGTTTAGTTTTTTTAACACAATATAATATAGCCTAACCTAATGTAGAAATCAGAGAATCAGAATACTACAATAACATTAAAACTAAAACATGTGGTATTAGCTTAGCAGTTCATAGTAAGCAATATAGAAACTGATATTTGAGCCCAGAAGATGATCATCTATCTTTGGTGGTGACAAAATATAGAGTTACTCAGCTGTCCTCACTAAGTTGTGAGGTGAACCACATGCTTCCTGAGCCAGCAGCTTGAAGGAAAGACTGGGAAATAGAATCTTAGTTCTGAAGTTGGCAGCTATTGCTTACAGTTAGTAAAATATCATAAGAAAGCAGTTAAGAGCAGACCATTTTTTAAGAAGGAAAAATTGTCGGGACAGAAATGATATTTTAAATTATTTTTTAGAGAAAATGGCCAATAAAATCCATTGATTGGTTAACATAACTCACCAAAAATATCAAAAAATTATAGTGTTCCTCCTTTGTGTTCCTGATAAACATACCCCTTCTTTATAATTTATGTTGGAAGGGAAAGCCATGGGGATGAGAACAGGAAGAAACAGTTAATTGGCAAATTCTCCAAGTAATTGCAGGTATGGATACTGGTAAAAGGACCTGATTAGAAGCACATAAATGAAAAGTTTACTGAGTTTAAAAACTTAAAAATGCTTAAGGTAGTTAAACATTGTCTCTTCAAGAGTTAAATTATTTTCGGGGCGCCTGGGTGGCTCCGTCGGTTAAGCGACCGACTTCAGCTCAGGTCACAATCTCGCGGTCTGTGAGTTCGAGCCCCGCGTCAGGCTCTGGGCTGATGGCTCAGAGCCTGGAGCCTGCTTCAGATTCTGTGTCTCCCTCTCTCTCTCTGCCCCTCCCCCGTTCATGCTCTGTCTCTCTCTGTCTCAAAAATAAATAAACGTTATGGGGCGCCTGGGTGGCGCAGTCGGTTAAGCGTCCGACTTCAGCCAGGTCACGATCTCGCGGTCCGGGAGTTCGAGCCCCGCGTCGGGCTCTGGGCTGATGGCTCGGAGCCTGGAGCCTGTTTCTGATTCTGTGTCTCCCTCTCTCTCTGCCCCTCCCCCGTTCATGCTCTGTCTCTCTCTGTCCCAAAAATAAATAAACGTTGAAAAAAAAATTAAAAAAAAATAGATAAACGTTAAAAAAATTTTAAAAAGAAGTACAATTTTAAAAAGAAGTACAAATTTTCAAGAAGTACAATTATTTTCAAAAATGATTTGTCAGCTTCTTATGAGGTAAGTTAGACATACACTTATAATAGGAATCGGCAAACCAATACCTAGTTACTTATTTAACAGAAATGAAAATATATCTGCAGAAAGACCTGTTCACAAATATTCATGGCATTTTTCTTTAAATTAGCCCCAATCCAGGTAAAAACTGAATGTACTTCAACAGGTAAATAGACAAATACATAGTGATGTTTTTATAAAACAGGGTACTACTCCACAATAAAAGGAAAATGCCACATCATAGATGTCTATTAAAGACATATGCTAAAAAAAAAAGGTTAGAATAGAAGATAACATATTGTGATTCTACTTCTTTAAAACTGTAGAAAGAAAAAACTCAAACTAGTGAAATAAAGACTGTTCATGAAGTCATAGATCCCAGTGAAATACCTAAGGTATCACTTTTATATAAAGTTTTATATAAGCTAGGAAAGAGAAAAGGTGGTAGTGAATATAACAAGGAGCACCCCCACCCTCAGAAAGACATTTCCTCATGATTCTATCCAGGATCTTTATTCAGCTTTTATCCTTTTCTGAGATCACTGCATGGGAAGATATATTTTTATTTTTCTACCAGCTCTTCTATATCACCAGTTGCCACATTTGCCTCATATATATTTGTCTTATTACACACACACAGAGAAACACTGAATATATATATACATATATATATATATTCATTACATATGTATGTATTACATATTATATATTCATATATTATTTAGTGTGCAATCACTCAGATTAGAGGAGGCAGAGGTCAGCACTCATAGGGGTGGGATGGCTGGGATTTATGAAATATAGTAATAAAAGAAAGAAAAATATGCAGGAAAAAACCTCCAGAAATCTACATAATTGTCCCATTAAGTCTGTTGCTAATCCATGAATATGTGGACAAAGAACAACCATACATCTGTAACCTGAATAAATCCTAAACATGCAGAGCTGGAGAACATTCCAGTGCAGACCAGGCAGATTGGAATGACTTTAATGAAAAGACGTTCAGCGGAAAACCCAAAAAGACTGCTTATTAGACATAGGACCAAACTCCCTCTAGAGTGAAAGCAACTCAAGACCTGCCCTGAAAATGTCTGAAAACAAGCTTCAAAATTATTGAAATGATTTACAAATTACTCAGTTGCCTATCAACAAAGCCCAGCAGAATCCAGATAATCAACACTGAAATATTCAAAATCACTAAATATGACAAGTAGCAAGAAAATGTGACCCATAACTAGAATAAAAAAAAGTGTCAGTCAAAGCAGACTGAGAAAAGATGGGGCTAGCAGACAAGAATTTTAAAATATATAATAAATGCTGTTAATAACTCTTTTTATTCACAGATGGTATGGTAGTGTATATATAAAATCCTAAGGAATCTATAAATATCCACTAGAATTAAGCAGTGATTTTAGCACGATGTTGGGCAAAAGTTCAAAATATAAAAATTAATTGTATCTTTTATTTACTACCAGCCATCCATTTGAAAGTAAAACTTAGAAACAACACCATTTATAACACCAAAAAATTTAAATCAGGATATATTTTAACAAAATATTTGCAAGACTTTTACAGTGAAAACTATAAAACATTGACTTGAAAATCTAAAGAATCTAAATAAATGGAAACATATAGCATATTCATGAACAGAAGGTCAATATTGTTAAAATATAAAGTTGTCTTCAAGAGTATATGTATATAAAACACAAATCAAATCAAAATCACACCAGGCTTTTTTAAAAGTTTTTATTTAAATTCCATTTAGTTAACATACAGTTAACTAAATTTAGTTTTAGTTAACATACAGTGTAATACTAGTTTCAGGTGTACAATATAGTGATTCAACACTTCCATACATCTCCTGGTACTTATAACAAGTGCACTCCTTTATCCTCATCACCTATTTAACCCATCCCCCACCCCCCTCCAAACTGGTAACTATCAGTTTGTTCATTATAGTTAACAGTCTGTTTCTTGGTTTGCCTTTCATTCTCCTTTCTTTTCCCCTTTTCTTCTATGAGATATCACCTCACACCTGCCAGAATGGCTAAAATCAACAACACAAGAAATAACAGGTGTTGGTGAGGATATGAGGAAAGGGGAATCCTCTTACATTATTGCTAGGAATGCAAACTGGTGCAGCCAGTCTGGAAAATAGTATGGAGATTCCTGAAAATGTTAAAAATAGAAATACCCTAAAATCCAGCAATCACACTACCAGGTATTTGCCTGAAGAATACAAAAACACTAATTCAAAGGGATACATGCACCCTGATTTTTATATCAGCATTATCTACAAGTAGCCAAATTATGGAAAGAGCCCAAGTGTCCATCAACTAATGAATGGATAAAGATGTGGTATGTATGTATATCTATGTGTAGATGTATGTGTGTATCTATATATATCATCTATCTATTATGGAATATTACCCATATTATTTTTATAAAAGAATAAAATCTTTCAATTTGCAATGATATGGAGCTAAAGAGAGTATTATGTTAAGTGAAATAAGACAGAGAATGACAAATAATTTCACTAATATGTGGAATTTAAGAAACAAAAAAAATGAACAGGCTTTTTGCAGAACATAACAGTCTGATTTTGTTTGGATATGCAAAGGACCTACATTAGCCACAAAAGTTTTGAAAAAAAAAATAATCAAAGTTGGAGTATTCTCACTGATTTCAAGTTACCATACAGCTAGCTTTCATTGGTCTAAGGATAAACATATAACTTGATGGAATTGTTTGGAGAGTTGAAATTTAATTCAACTATGGAGTCCTGAGAGTGCTGGGTACAACAATACAAGAGACCACATAATGTATAGCAGTTTTTATATTGGGCCTTTCAACAGAAATATGTTGCCCAGGCCTGTAAATATGAGCTTTTTTATTGGGAATAAAGTATTTATCATGTACCTAGAGAGGGGGCAAAATGAGAGACAACAGACAAGATGGGAAGGATATTTAAGGATCAAGTGCATCTTTACAGAGTAGTATGGGCACCTTCTTAGCACTTGTATTTCTCTATTGATAGAAGCCACACTAAACAGGAGAGAGATTAATGAGAG
Organism: Prionailurus viverrinus; assembly: GCF_022837055.1. Classification (NCBI taxonomy): domain Eukaryota; kingdom Metazoa; phylum Chordata; class Mammalia; order Carnivora; family Felidae; genus Prionailurus; species Prionailurus viverrinus. The sequence goes on from NC_062566.1 coordinate 18,652,029, forward strand.
GTAAAGAGAAGTTCCACTACTGGTTCATCATTCCTGCCTATTCTTCCATCCATATTGATTGTACTGATTTGTATTTTTCTTATCTAAAAGGTCAAGCTTAGGGGCACCTGGGTGGCACAGTTGGTTAAGGGTATGACTCTTGATTCTGGCCCAGGTCATGATCTCATGATCATGAGACTGAGCACCGCATAGGGCTCTACAATGACAGGTGGAGCCTGCTTGAGATTCTCTCTCTCTCTCTCTCTCTCTCTCTCTCTCTGTTTCTCTCTCTCTTTTGCTCTTGCTCTCTCTCTCTACCTCTGCTCCTCCCCCACTCACACTTTCTCAAAATAAATAAATCAACTTTAATAAATAAATAAACAAATAAATAAAAGCACAAGCTTAGATTGATTATCATTTCATTTATGTGGCCCACTTTGAACACTATCTGTACAGATTTAAATATGTAGTATTTTTTTATTGGGTTACTGGGTACTGTTATTTTATTGGGGTGCAGACTTTCCTTTCCCTATAATTAACTTCAGTATTTTTGTGGCTTAATGAGTGGAGAAAAAAAAGAGCCCGGAATTTGGCAAGGAGTAAGCTTGGAAGTGAGTAATGGCTTCATAAAGATGTAATTAAGAAAGCAGATGTGTCTTAGGAAGCTTTGCCCAGATCTGAGAAATGTGAGCAGTGCTCCCAGTCAGCTGCTTGTCAGCTGGTTTATGTTCTGATACTGTAGGGACTGAGTTAGGATGTAGGGACTGACAGGATTCTATGAAAACTTTCTTGCTCAATGATCAGCAACTCTGGCTACATGAAACTCTGAGCTGTTAGGGTTGGACATAGATATTGGGAGATCCTAAAGTAGATATTTAGTGATTAACTCATGATATAAGACATTGAACCTGGAGATTCACATGATTTTTAGGATGATTCTGGTGGCAGAAAAATATAATTACATTTCTTTGAGCTGTGGGCTCTTCCGGCTATATTTCACTGTTCAGAATTCTAGACCTAGATACTATTGATTAATAAGAATATACTCCAGATCCTCAAATCTTAATTCATGATTTGTTATAATAAATTATATTTGAAGTTTGATTTTGGGGAAATGATTAAAATATGGCTTAAAGAGATATCAGGCTTGAAGTTTCCTTTATGTACCAGGAAATTTCTGGAGTCTACACAAAAGGCCAGTTATTCTAAGACTTTCATGGCAACCACTATGGGAGCACTACTGTCTCCTCATAACATAGAACCCACTTGGCTCACTGATCCTCAGTCTCTACCTGTCTAGTCACTCTGTGATCAAATATGAGCATGGTTTTACATCAGGCTTCTGCCCTCTTACCTGTCCTTACATGTGAATTGGACATAGAGAGCACCCATGCTGGATGACATCCTTAGGGAATGTGACAGTTGAATGGAAAACACATTGCACATTATGATGAAAGGTGTTTAATTAAAGTGGAATGAGACAAAGAAAGAACATGAAGTATTATGGAAACAAAATTCTTACTAAATAAAATGGAAAAACAAGTTTTCCATGATTTAAGCCTTGAATAGAATTGATGCTGCATTTTCCTGAGGAGTGAGGTCAGCACTTGGAGACTGTAGATGCTTTATGAATGATAAATGGAAAGAACAGCAATCTCTAAGGGAAAAACAAAAACAAAAACTGTGTTTTCTGTCTGTTGCTTTCCTTTTTCCAGGTCCCCAGCTCCCTGAAGAATGTTCTGCTTAAATCTGGGAATATAGTTTAGAGATATAGTTTAGATAGTTTAGAGGTATCTGTTTATTAATGCAAAGAACAATATTTTATGTTCTTCACAAGGGTGGTCAGTCATGTGACCCCGAGGTTTTATTCCTCAGACCGCAGGGGTTCTGAAAGAGAAGGTATGAGTGGAGAGGTGAGCAAGCAGCACTCCATGTAGGAGCATTGTCTTTTGATCCCACACCTTTTTCCTGGCCCTCTCCAGATTATTCATTTCTCCTATGTCCTTCTTTTATTTTTTTAAATTTTTTAACGTTTATTAATTTTTGAGAGACACAGAGAGATGGAGCATGAATGGGGGAAGGAAAGAGAGAGGGAGACACAGAATCCAAAGCAGGATCCAGGCTCTGAGCTGTCAGCACAGAGCCTGACGCGGGGCTCAAATTCAAGAACCATGAGATCATGACTTGAGCTGAAGCTGGATGCTTAACTGACTGAGCCACCCAAGTGTCCCAACTATGTCCTTCTTTTAGATGGATGCATGGAGAGGTAGTTTCTCTCTCTTCTCCCCATACACCACCCCAAAACTCATGACATCTTTAATGCAATTTTCTGGTAGCTCTATGTAGTGGGATGTCCTGACATGTATTCAGAGAAATGTTCCTGTTTGGTCTTTCCTGAATACTCTGAACTCTGTTTAGAGCTTCGGACCAGTCCGTGTGCTTCTCCTAGTGTTTTAAGAAAACCAACTTGAGGTTATGCTTCAGGCCATAGCCAAATATCTCTTATTGGAAGAAACCTCCTGCAGATAACAAAAAACTGAATAAATGTATTTGGTTTCAAGTATGTAAATATAAACATCTATATGTTTTTAATTATTTCATATGAATTGTGTATTGATGCAGTGATGTAAATATCATTAATATTTTAATAATAATATATTGTTCTAATATTGCAATATATTGTTAAAATACTTTAAAATATATTCTTTTTTAAGTTTATTTATTTATTTTGAGAAAGAGAGAGAGTACAGCTTGGGAGGAAAAGTGAGAGAGGGAGAATCCGAAGAAGTATCCACACTCTCATGCAGAGCCTGATACAGGGCTTGAACTCACAACCGTGAGATCACGACCTGAGCCAAAATCAAGAATCCAATGCTTAATCAACTGAACCACACAGGTGTCCCTAAAATATATTCCTTAAAATGTATAATATAAATAATTTTAAATAGAAGAAAATGTAAAAACAACTCTGAAATCACTGGAGAGCAATAAAAAGTGGGCAGATACTGGAGGGGAGTTGACAGTTGGTTACGGGGGTATGGTGGTAGGTGAGTTTCCCATTGTTTTATGGTTTTTAGCCCAAGGGAATTTCCAAGTCCCTTCCCATGAAGGGAAGCTAAAATTCCAAAGGAAAAACCAAGACAGAAGTTTCACTGGTATGAAAAATCAGAGGATAGAGTTTAGGGCAATCATATAAGCTAGAAAATAAGGACAAGGTCTCAGAAAGGGGAGAGTCGGAGAGAGGGCTAAATCCTGTTTGTACACTCTTCTAACTCTCTGGATGACCCCTGAAATAGGCACACAGTTGAGACTCTAAGCAATCTAGCTAAGACCTGAACTGAAACCACAGTTCCCACCAGCAGCAGGGGAGATGGAGTTTGTCACTATTGGTCCACCAAGTGAACAGCCTGCTTAAAAAAAAATACATATGTAGATTAACTGTTCACAAAAACATCACAATCAAGACTGTTTATAATGTATCATTCAAAATGCCTAGGACGCAACCCACAATTATTCAACATCTGAAGGAATAGGAAAATGTGATGCACACTGAAGAGCAAAGACAATAAACAGAGACCAAATAAACTCTGAGGATATGTCAAATCCTCTTTGGAATGGCTAGGATGCTGATTGTGACAATAATAAAGAAAAGGCCTAACAATTTACTTCAGGCACCCTGAAAAATAAGCATTACATCAGGTATGAAGGTTTTGGGTACAGAAGTGTGAGCTTTGATCTGTCTGCCCCATTGCTCATTCAAAGCTCTTCATCTCCAGAAGCCTTGACTAACTGGAGTCTATGCCATAAGACTTAGTACTGCATGAAGTGGCCAGGTGGAAACCAGAATGTTTTAAATGGAGGATGTCTGAAAGAATTAATGCTCTTTCCTGCACCTGGTTACAAAGAGGATTGAGGGTGTATGGTTGGTCAGTGGTAGGCAAGTTGAAGGAAAGAAGGAAGGGGGATCTTTATGCTTGGAGGGATCTTTGTCAAGCATGTGTTTTCTTGATGCAGCATTCAAGATATTACCAGCACCCTTGCCTGGGCACCCTCCTGGTGTCTGGGAGAGAGGTAGTAGAGGGTGCTGGAGCACATGGCTCTGTGTGTGTGTGTGTGTGTGTGTGTGTGTGTGTGTATGTTTTTTGCTTGTGGTGTGGTGTGTGTTTCCTGGCTTATCCATTTGCCTGAGCTTATGGCCCCTAAGTTTTTTGATTGTTTGTTTCTTGCTTTGTTTTTGCTGGTGCATTTGCATTTGGTTTTATTTTAAGAAAAGTACGGAAAATGCACACTGTAAGTGTAACTTTAATATTTTTTCAGAAGGAGAACACACCTCTGTGTATATAGCACCCAGATCTAGATAAATAACATTGCCAGCATCTCAGAAGCTCCTGTGATCTTGATTATCCCTACCTCCATCCTGTCATTGTCTTTCCATAAATTGTTTTTAATGTGCCCCCAGCACAGAAAGAGGGGATTCCCCCTCACCCCCGGTCATTGAATGGGTACCCTGACCATGCAAATCTGGAAGGGATACTGTAGTCAGTAGTCACAGAGGGTAAAAAATGCACCCTGATAAACATGGAAAATAAGAACAGCTGTCTCTTTCATTAGAGTACTCAAAAGATGGATGATGAGATGATTCTGAAAGGCTGAATTAACTGAACAACAGCAAAACAAACAAAAATCCCATATCTGCACCTGAGCACCTCCATTCCTCTCTAACAAGAGGCCTAAATTAGAGGAGCATGGACTGGGATGGGGTTGGGAGGGACTGCAGATGGGTGTCAAACTCTGGTATAATCCAGGAGGTTCTAATTGCATCTGTCTGAGGAAATCTGGCGTTGAAAGCCATTTTCCTACAGTCTCCCCACCCTTTCAATAAAGCTAACGTCAGGCTTCAAAAAAAAAAAAAGGGTTGCCAAGGGGAGCAGAAGGTACCCAGCCCCCACCCTCAGTACAGGGAGTGGTCCTTCTGGAGCCTGCGCAGTTGCCTTGGTGCAGTGCAGGGGTGTCTTCTGCACCTGCGCCAGTTCTTGTAGGGAGGGAGCAGAAGGGGGCTCCAGAGGTGGAGTGTTGGTGTTTTCTCCCCCGCTTAACTCCTACCTCTCCCTTGAGCTCATGGTAGCTAATGCATTTTCTATTCTTACTATCAAAGACAAAGTGTGGCTCCTGCTAATTATTCTCAATATGCCCCCTGAGATGTCTGCCTGAATATAACTGAATTTGGGTTTTCACATGCGCTAAGTGGGGCCCTGGTGTGGAGCTTTGAGGGGAAGTCAGCAGAAGGTTTCCCAGTAAGAAAATAAAAAGAAGCTGGGGTATGACAAAGGGTGAATGATGAGCTGGGGGGGGCAGGGTATGACTTTATACAGCTCAGATTTTGTTGTTGTTGTTGTTAATCAGAGCCATGAAAAATGCAGGGAAAAAAGACTGAAGGAAACCTGTCTGAAGAGGTCTGGGAGACTAGGAGTATATTGGGGTGTGGGTGAAGATAAAGATTCTGGGTGGGCAGGGTCTGCTGCATTTCAAGTCTCTGGGGCAGTGACACATGTTCTTTAGATTTAACAACATGAACGTTAGCAGAGACTTAGCATGAGTCTTTTGGTGGAGAGATAAGAACAGAAACCTCTTAAAAGCAAACTGGAAAGTGAATGTTCCAAGACCCCTTCTCTCCCTATCCTATCTCTCTTCTGAAAGGCTCCAGAACATCATTTCCAAAACAGACTTCTAGAAGAAACTTACTAACCTTAAGTGAACATTCTCCTGCTAACTCCCAGTGATCCTGAGGGAGTAGATTGGAAATCTCTGACATTTTTCGGTGGCTTTAAAGACATACCATACCAGCTCTATTCTTGACATGGCAAAGGGCCCAGGGTAGGCTTCATGGATGGATAGGTCCAGCTGGAGGCCTAAATAGCCCCAAGTCCCTATGGTAGATATTTCTGTGTTTGGGTGGCACTGGAGAGGTGGGAGAACCATTGGAAGCTAATGATACAGTGACCCTCAAACTCATATTTTAAAAATATTTGGTCAAGGTTTATTTTGGTGAGGGTGAGCAAAAACCATTCTAGGTTAGAAAAAAATGCAACTACATGTCCATTGTTTAATACAAGGAATGTATTATATGTTCCAAAAATTCTGTGACACTTCGATTGTTTAGAAATACTTATTTCACAAATGTTCTCTTTTAAAAATACTTTTTAATGATTTTTAATTCATTTTTAGAAACAGAGAGAAAGCAAGTGAGCAGGGAAGGGCAGAGAGAGGGAGAGAGAGAATTCCAAGCAGGTTCCACACTGTCAGCACAGAGTCCGACGTGGGGCTCAAACTTAAGAACCATAAGATCGTGACCTGAGCTGAAATCAAGAGTGGTATGCTTAACTGACTGAACCACCCAGGCACCCCTATTTTACAAATGTTTATAACTTTTTAAACTTGCTTGTGACCAACTTAAAATTCCTGCAGATAAATGTAACAAAATGTTTTTTTATCTCATTCTTCATCTCCTCCTTTCTCAATCTCTAATTTTATTTCTTAAAGAATTTTTAAAAATAAAATTTCCTTACAATCACATAAGATAATAAAATGTTTGGTAAATAAAATGATTTGTTTATTCTCAGTTGACATTATTTGCTTCCAGAATTTCAGTTCCCTTGTACCCTGAGCTCTGATAAATGTCCACTGGTGACTGCAGGGAAATAGTATATGTTTGGTTACATTGTTGTAGAATAACAACATGGGCATATAAATTGCCCATACACATGTTTAATTCACATGTGGCTATGGTTTGAATTTTCATATAATTTGCAGGTTTTCACATTGCCTTTTGAATATTTCTGTGTACACTTAAACACAAATTTAAACTGTTTTCTAACTCATCACTCATTTCGTAGTTTCTTCAGAAATAATCAATTAGAAAAACTCTAAATTGAGACCTGCAGGTACCAGCAGTCAGAAGTTCTACAACAACAGCAACAACAAAACACTTACAACAGATTTTTCACATTGAGTAAAAACAGCTAAATTTAGGATAATTTGAGGGAATATTTTTGAATTGATCATTATTGTCATATAAAAATAGTGTTTATTTTTGTAGAGAGACACACACACAGAGCATGAGCGGGTGAGGGGCGGAGACACTGGGAGACACAAAATCTGAAGCAAGCTCCAGGCTCCGAGCTGTCAGCGTCTAGCTTGACACAAGACTCAAATTCACGAACCACGAGATCATGACCTGAGCTGAAGTTGGATGCTTAACCCACTGAGCCACCCAGGCTCCCCCACTCTGGTCATTTTAAAGTCTATTATTTTCAAAGTCTATCATATCAAGAGTCTTTTTTGTTTGGTTGGTTTTTTGTTTGTTTGTTTGTTTGTTTGTTTTGGGGGATGGACATTTTTTGAATGCAAAATGTGTCAGCACATCCCACATGAATTTCCCCTTTTGGCTCACTTCTGTAGATTCTAACCGAACAGGTCCTGAGGAGTGAATCCCAAACACATCCAAATCTGCTGCTTTAATATGATCTTCATTCACTCTTGAGGGATCTGTTGGGATAGTCTTTACCAATCAGGTTACAGCGCCACCTGGCATTCAAAACAGGGAACCCTGGGCAAGAAGCAAACTGCTTCAAAAATCCCGAAGAATTGCAGGGGGGAAAGGTACTGAATTGATGGGAGGGAGTAAAAAAAAGACTCAGAAAAAAGTGCAGAGGGGATAAGAACATAGTGATGAAGGAGGTGAGTGGAGCAGGAATTTTTAAATAACAAAACTAATTCATAGTTACTGCAAACATTCAAACATTGTAAGGCGTATAAACAAACATATTAATGAGTCCTATGCCAAATTTCTGTTTCATTTAACTTAATAGATGCAATCACTGTTAAAAATTGACCAGTAACTATAAGTGATTTATGCCTATACCAATATACTGAAAAATGTCTGCATAAATACACATGTTGCTTTTAATTACTTTTGGAATTGTTATTTTACAAATATCAGATGATTTTTCCATATAACCATATATAGATCTTTCATTTTTCTGTCAGATGTTTGATTTCCAATAACATATGTACCTTTTTTGTGAGCCATCTGTTTATACATAATAAAAACATCTCTAATTTTTCCACCATTGCAAACAATGCTGTGGTGGACATACTTACTCCTCTTCTTCTTCTTCTTTTTTTTAATCTGTTTTTAAATAGTTTTTAGTGTAAGCACATTTCACATTTTTCAAGATATTAAAAATATATGCCCTAGAAGAGGCTTTTCTGAGGTCACATGAACAGAGGAAAGGCTCCAGAGTAGTCGTGTCCCGATCTCAAAAAGGGAATGCTGACTCCTGCCAATCTCCTTGCTCATTCTAGGCAACTAATCCCTCGAAGCCCTCCTTGGCTATGGGACAGGGGTGGACTTCTGAGGACAGACTATGTGATTCTGATGAGTAGAGACCAAAATATTCAAACTGAGGCAACTAATTGTAAAGTTGAAGCCTTCCAGGGAAAACAAATTTCATGTCCAAATGTGTACGCATTTTGTTCTAAGGAAGCAAGTTTGGCAAGCATCGTTTGGATTGGTTTATTGAGGCAGGAGGAAGACAGCAGCAAGCAGTAAGAGCAAATCTCTCTATTCTGGGGCTTTCTAGTGCCTGTACACGTTTCTTGCTTCTTTACAACATCTTATTGTGCTCACACTATCCTTTTTGCTCACAACTCAAAACAGGGCTTGGGAAGACTATTTGTGAGCCTCCTAATTTTGCTATGCCCCTTTTTTCTCTTGTTATTTACTTCTCCCACTAACTTCATGGTTCCTAAACTGTCTTTTCATTTTATGTCTTACTCCTGAGACCTAAATATTCATCCATTTATTCATTCATTTAATTAATATTTGTTGAACACCTACTATATATTGAGTACTTGCCAGGGGCTTGAGATACATCAGTGTAAAAAACCAAAGCTCCCTGCTTTAGTGAAGCTTACAATTATAATTTATATTATACATTTATATAGTATGTATAATTATATAGGGGTAAAAAGGTGATGAGTACATTGGGGGAAAAACACACATGTATCAAAGTAAGATGAATTGATAGGCTTTGCTGAGAAGTGCAAGTTTCAAAAGTAAATAAGGTGGTTGGGAAAAGACTCAAAAAAGTGAATTTGGATCAGAGATTTGAAGGAAGTGAAAGAGTTAACCAAGCAGGAGCAGAGTGGGGGTTGTTCTAAGCATAGAGCAAAAGACCTCTAAGAGAGCTCATTTGTCAGGGGAATGGCAAGGGGGGCCCTGTGGCTGGAGTGCAGCTGAAGTCAGAAGGGTCATTCATAGCCATTCATAGTGTTTAGGAGACTGTGGCTTCCACTGAGTGCAGTAAGCAGCCATTGCAGGGGCTTGAACAGAGGTTGTACAGAGTCTGAGTCATCCTGCTTTATTGATGATTATGGGCTGGAGGAGAGGAAAAGGAAGAAGCAGGAAGACATGCACGGAGACTACTACAGTACCCAAATGAGAGATGTTAAGGATCTAACCAGGTTTCACCTACATGTTATGTTATGTTATGTTATGTCTATCTCCTATTCAGTCTGATGAAACTACGAAGTTATGTGGGTCCCTGATAGAAGACGAAAGGGGTAATGTGTTCAGGTTGTCTGTAATGTTTGAGTATGAAAAAAATGCTGTACCTTAGGAAGTGTTGAACTAATATTAGAACTAAAAGCTTTGTTGCTGTGCTGTCTCAGATCTCTGCCGCCCAAGGAAGTCTTGCCTATATGGGGCTCTATCTTGGGGCAGGATGCTAATGGTTTCTCAGTCTATTAAAGAAATGTGGTTCTTAGACTGAGAACAAAGGCATAGTGAAGGGCAGGGTGCGACTTTGAGGGCAGATGTGGAGGAGGGGCCAGTAGGGAGGCATGCTTCCCCCACCTCTCCTTTTCCTGCTTTAGATCTCTGGTTCCAAATGGACTCTTCTCCCCTTAACAGAACAGCAGAGTCACTAGGCCCTCTTCTCTCCTACTATCCTGATTTCCTGTACTTGTGACATAGAACTTTCAGAAGAAGCTCTGAGCCTCATTGATATAGGTGTATAGATTTTTTAACAACTGATAACAACATTCTATAATTTAAGAGGCAGAAAAAATGTAAAGGTCAGTTGTGGGCTTCCTAACATGCCATCTGCCATCTGAAGGCTGCAACAGTGACGAGTTTTAAAGAATAAGAGTGAATTGAGAATCTCAGTGTAAGACAGCCCTGATTTCAGAAATCTGAGCTTATCTGACCCCGGTCCACTGTTAGATCACTGCCCTATTCTGAACTCTATGGGACTGGGGACAGGGACTGGTATGTAGGTTATGTCGCAGTACAAGAATGTTTATGTCGCATCTGTATTTGACAACACTTCTCCTAGGACCACCATTCTGCAGCCCTTCATCCCTTAGGCCAAGTCTAGTGTCAATCACCTAGAAGAGGAGGTGGGAGGAGATGGGTGGAGACCAGCTCACAGCCCTGAAAAGGAGGGGGGCTCCTGGCGCTTGCGCACTTTTTTTTCACTGCACTGCAGGGGTCCCTTCACACAGGAAGGGGGTTTTTGGCACATGCGCACTCTTGATCCACTGCAGGGCCAGCTTCACGCGGGGAGGGGGCTTCGTAGAGCATGCGCACTCTTTTTACAGCACTGCGGGGCCAGCTTTGCGGCTGCGCAAGTTTGGCACCTTCCAGAAAGCTCGAGGGCTGGGCGGGGGAGATAGCGAAGGATGTTGGCTTGGCATTCTCTCCTGCTCCTCCCTCTGCTGGAGCTTACAGCCCCCAAGTGTTCATTTTGTGACATGTTACTGCCATCAACAGACCACAACAGATTTACATAGGGATTGCCCCTTTCTGTTCTCTGACAGCATCTTAGTGGGATATTGTAAATTGGAAATGAACTATGAGAGTCACTGAGTAGGATTAGAGTCAAGTAACAAACCCTAATTTTGGAAAGAGAGCAGCTGCGTGAAAGCAATTTGTGCAGTTTGGCAGGCTGGAGGTGAGTGGGCCCAAAGAAGTCTCACCTCAGCAACTGAATCCCCTGTTTATCAGCCTCTCTCTCCCTGGGACTGTATTCCCAGACGCCACGGATGATTGAACAAAGAGTGCTTTCCATACCAGCAGCAGCACTGTGAACTTGTTAAAAATGCAGATTCTCAGCTGCAGATCCCCAGTCCCTTCAAGCTGAAAATGGAGTATTTAAACATTGGCCAGCCAGAGTGCTGAAAGACTGTGGTGGAAACAGCCCAAGGAAAACTAGGAATTTTACCCCCATCCCCGCCACCCCCAAACCCCGGCCTGCTAGAACTAAGCTGTATCTGCCGCTTTGGGGAAGGAATGGGGCGAGAGAGGAGGCACAGGCTGACAACTTCTGAACTTCAGTGGGTCTTCCTGATGGATGTGTTTCATTCGTGCAATATGGCACCCACACTGGGTCCCATGTACCTCGTGGCTGTGTCCTGAGAATTTGGGGGGGGGGGCGGAATCTTTTAAGAAGAGATGCTAATTTTTTTTAAGGCTTCTTACTGCCTATTCGTCCTTCTAGGATACTAATGATTAATCACCTATTTTCTGGTCATTTAGCTGAGGAAAAGACTTAAATATGGCACTTTACATTTTGTCCCAATTTGTCCACTAAATACCTTTCCAAATTTCATGGAAGGGTGAAGGGTATCCAGTGGTTGAGTTTGTAATGGGACATAAACAGTAATGTGACAAGGGGTGAGTTATGAGTTTGCAAGGGCTTAAGGATGTCTTATACACTACATTTGAGTGAAAGCAATGACTTAGAAAATCATAAACATTTCTCATATTAATATTCAAATCTTTTAATCCTCTTACTGTATGTAGTCAATAATGAAAGCTAGAGATTGTTTCTCCCATAGTGTGTGTAACAGTTACTTCTGCTGTCCTAGGAACTTTCTTGCCCATATCCATGCCTATACAACCTGGCACTAATGGACACATATAAGTGAAAAGAAATGCAACATTCCTCTGTGTTCAGAGGAGTCTTCTCAGCATGGGAATTGTCTTCCATTGTTGTGCTGCTTTGTTTTGTTTCAACTGGACATCTATGCCCGAGCCCTCACGTTAGTGTGATTTGGGGACAGACTCTTATATGCCCATTAGGACACATGCAAACACAAAGGATCATCATATAATTAAGACATTCTCCTGGTTTGTATGGACCTTCCTGAACTTCCTGAACTTCCTTAAAGTTCTCACCTCCATTCACCACAGAGTCTTTGTCACCATAAGATGTTGTCCTGTCTCTGGTGAACAGAAAAGACAGTGAGCCCAAGTCCCTTATGCTTTCCAGGTCCAATTGTGTTTTTCTCTTCCACGGATCCTTACATATTCCCTCAGCCCACAAAACTCTCTTTCAAGTCTGGTGGATGAAGTAGCTTAGCTTTCCTCCCTGCTTTTGACTGAGGTGTTTTTGCTTTATCATTAAATCCTCTCTCTCATATAGGGTGTAGGTTTTTGGAAACAGAAGCTGGGAAGACTTGAAAAATATTACAGCTTTGATCCCTGCTGCATTCCACATTAATTTAACATGCAGAGATATGGCTATCTCCTTGAATTGAGGAAATGAAGGGAAAACTATGAGGAAGAATAAAATAGATTAGTATCCCAAAATATTTTCTGCTATGGATAGGTTTTTGCAGTAATCCAAGAAGGAGATAAAGTTGCTTGAATTATCTTGGTGATGAAAAAGTAAATAGGCTTGAGTTATATATTTCCACATAGATAGGTGGAATTTGGCAGAGGTGAATGAGTGGAGGGATTGGAGGGATTTAATCATCAAGAAATAGGAAGGATAATCTAGGTGTTTGGTCTAAGTAGCAGCTAATAATAAAGATAACACCACTTATTGAGATATAGAACAATGGAATAGGAGTCTGTTTTGGGAGGGAAAAAGTGGAGCTCAATTTCTGATTTTTTATGTATAAGAAAAAATCTGTGAAAATTCAAGGGGATTTAAATTTAGCTGTAGATCATTGTATGTGGAGTTTAAATGGAGTCTGAGGTGGAGATAAAAGCATGGACTCATACCTACAGTGAAAGCCAATTGATAGCAAAAATCTATCAGTTTTTGTTGTGCCCATACTTAGTGTCTTAGAGGAGTAGTCATTCATTATTTAAATTATCTTCGTTTGCTTGAGATTGTGAGAAATAGTTTTATTTTTCAATTCAGCATATTCTCATCCATTTTGTTTTTCTCCTAAATTTTGCTTATGTACTGAACAATTCATTTTTTTAAGATCAGCTGTCTCTTTTGTTGCACCTTATCATACTTAACTAAAAGGTGTCAATTGGCAATTTAACCATACTACCTGGAAACCATCTTTTTCAAGGTAGGTAAAAATCATTCAATTTACCATTGGCCATAGGTTTACCACTTTTTCTACCATTATATAACATGGATCACCATTTTTTGAACCTGTGACAATTGTTTCCCTGCCATTTTTTTCAGCCTCAAAGCACAAGAGGTTTGCTCTCCCTTTTCCAGCTTTTCCTAACATTTTCTTCACTGTGTTTTCAGTTTGTACCTTCTGCTCGCTACAAAGCTGGTGCTTCATATTTTTGTTACCACCACACTTCTAAGTGCCTATGTATTAATTAGGTTTGGTGCATATCAATCTATCCCCCAAAATATGTGGCTTTAAACAACAGTGTTGGACATTTCTAGTCAGTTTCGTGGTTCCTCTGATCTGGGCTAGACCTGGATGGTCTATCATGGCATCCTCTATATGTGCAAAGTTTGGCTTGGTGGCAGGTTCAGTGACAGGGATGATTTGCAATAGGTATCTCATCATAAAGCAGACTAGACTAGCCTTCTTAATATAATTATGGCATTTTTAAGAGCATCAAGAGAAGACAAGCCTCAATGTGCAAGTACTTTTTCTGCATGTCTGGTTGTGTCACATTTGAGATATTCCTGTTTGGTAAAGCAATACATGTGTCCATGGCCCAGAGTTAGTGTGGCTAGGGACTACCCATTAAATTGGATGCAAGGAATGAAATTGTAACAATTTTCTCACACGTGGAAATGGATAATATGGAGGACCTTCCACCATAGCTTAAGGATTCCAACATTCTAAGGTTATGAACAATGGAGAGGGAACCAATAAATGAGACTGAATTAGACTAGTCAGTTCACTGGGCAATAAGGAGAATGGAGGCTCAGAAACAGAGGATACATAGAAAAGAGGCTCATAAACACTTGAATATAGATGAATGATCAAAGAAAATGGTGGGAAGTGCCTGCCAGTTTTAACAGCACGAAGATCCACAATAATGTTTGAAAGATTTGTTTTGATGGAGAGGGAAAACCCATCCAGAATAGGACAGAGACTTGGATGCGAATAGTGTCTGTACAATGACCCATTGTTGTTTACTACGTTATAGTTTTCCCTGTATAGGATAGGCTTTTTTAATTGTAACTGAAAAATCACTCTAAATATTACCAACCACATGAAAATCACAGCATCTATTCATGATTCATAGCAGTCACAGGGCACATGGTAATCTCCAATGCATTTCTATGGCTTTAAAAGACATGCCAGGCTCTATTCCTGTCCTGGCCAGAATCCTGGTGATGCAGTTGGTAGATGGATGGGTCCAGCTGGGAGCTCCAACATCAAGCACCTGAGGTAGATATCTATGTTTAGAGTGGGAAAACCATGAATAACATGATGACCCTTCAAAGCATTTTCTTCAAATTTTGTTCAAGATTGAGATATTGAAGACACAGAGAAAATTAAAAATAAAAAAATGTTCATTTCTTCCTTTCAGTTGAAAACCAAGGATTTATTGTATTCTGGGGACACTCTATAACATTCTAACTATTCGGAGTTATCTTTCATTTCACAAATATTTCTTCAGCCATAGTGGGAATTAGTCAGCCATAGTAGTTAATGACAGCAATAACTTAACCTATCATTCATTATTTCTTCCAGAATCTTGGCTAGTCGTTCTCTGGGTAGTTAGCATAGACATTATGCACAATACTAATACCTAATACATTTGCATTCCTATAACCAATACAGAGAATACTTGTTTCCCCAATCCTTTGACCACACTGTATAAATTAACTTTTTAAAATTGCCATTTCAATAGGTTAAAAATAGTGTATTTTTATTTTCCTGATTCCTACATAAGACTAAGTATCTCTTTTTATGTTTCTTGGTAATTTGTATTTTCTGTGAATTTCCTGTTGGATATTAACTGTTATTTTCCCCCATTTGGTGGTTTATTTGTTAATCTTAAAAAATGTGAAAGTTGCTTATATATTCTAGAGGTGAAATCTGTGCCAATTATAAGTGCTACAAATATTTCTTCCAAATAGGATGATTTCCTCACTGTTTTATAGACAGTTGCTTTAATTTAAACTCACTTTTGTAAATATTGTGATAGAGGGATTTCACCTTTTTTTCCTAGGTAGTTTAAACAGTCACTTGTGCCAAAATTATTTGTTGTAACTTTTTTTATTATGATAAAATTTTAAACTTAAAGAAATGTTGCAAGATTACAACAGGGATTCTTGTATTCTTTTTACCTTTTATAAACACACAGACCCCACTTGATTTATCATTCTTATCATTCTCTCTACATATATACATGGGTAGATATAGAATTATATGTGCATATGTATACACACACAAAATAAATTTCCAAAACATTTGAAAAATAGTTAAAGTATGTTCTTTCAAACCTAAATAGTTTAGAATACATTTCCAATAACACTGACATTCTCTTACATAACCATAGTTAGGAAATTTAGGATTGATTAAATGTTACTATCTACTCCACAATCCATACCCAAATTTTGTCAATTGTCTCAATTATGTCCTTTACAACAGTTACTTTGGGATTCAGGATTGCATGGTGTGTTTCATTTTCATATATTTTTAGTCTCCTTTTACCTTGAGTAATTCCTCAGTGTGTCTTTGTGATTATTGACTTTTATGTGTTTGAAGCATCCAAGTCATTTTGCAATATACCTCTTAGTTTGTGTTTGTCTGATGTTGACCCATGGTTAGAATTATGTTATACATTTTTATCAACAATGATGTTGAAATGATAGTCCTTCTCAAAGCATCATTTCAGGAGACATATAATGTTGATTTGTACTGATATTGGTGATGCTTTGATTATTTGGTTAAGGTAAAAAGTTAAGATTCTCCATGATTAACATTTTCTATTTGTAATTAATAAAATAATTTATAGGAGACATTTTGAGACTGTGTAAATAATGTGTTGCTGATCATACTTCCACTCACTATTTTAACACAAATTGATGACTTTCTTATTCTTACTTTATCATTCATTCCTCAGTTGTAAGCTTGTATCCTTATATCTGGAAGAATTTTCACTTCGCCTTCGTTCATTCATTCATTCATTCATTGTTTACATCAGTATGGATTCATGATTCTCATTTTACTCATTGGGTTCAAATCCATAAATACATATATTTTTTAATTATTTCAAATTTACAGAAAAATGTATAAAACTTTATATAAAAGATAGTACAGAGAGTTCCTATATCCTTATTCAAAGTTTCTACTGAAGTCCAACACCCAGTTCCCCTATTAATAACATTTCACAAAAGTATTGTATATTTCTTAAAATTAGTGAACCAATATTGATATGTTATTAACTGTAAGTTATACATTACTCAAGTTTCCTTAGTGTTAACCTAATGTGATTTATCTGTTCCAGGATTTCAGCCAGGATACTACATTATATATACTTGTCAGGTTTCCTTACTTGTCGGTCTTTTGTCTGAGACTGTGACCATTTCTCAGAATTTCTTTGTTATTGATGACTTTAACACTTTTGAGGACTACTGGGCAAGTATTTTGTAGAATGTCCCTCAACTGGGATTTATTTCATGCTCTTCTCATGATTATACTGGATTATGTATTTTGAAGAGGAGGATCACAAAGTAAAAGTACCATTTTAATCACATCATATCAATGGTACATACTATCAAAATGACTTATCACTGTGGATATTGACCTTGAATACCAATACTTGCTGAGGTAGTATTTGTCAGGTTTCTAAAAAGTTACTTTTTTTCCCCCTTTGGAGCAAGTAAGTATAGGCAGCCAGCACTTAAAGAATGGGGGTTAATGCTGTACCAGCTAGAGGGGACCACCTACATAAATTATTCAGGGTTATTATGCATGGGATATTTGTCTTATTTCCTTATTTGTTTATCAAATTATTTATATAAATGTGGACTCATAACGTGAATTTTAACTAAAAAAATAGTTATTCTCAGGGTTCACACATGTCTTCTGAGGACAGGATATTGACATAAATAAGTAGAAGTAAACATTCATGGATGTTTATGTTATGTTTTAGGATATAATACAACACTACTTTATTTATTTTGAGGCACATATTTTCCCAAATCTGCTTCCTTCAGGCTGGTTCCATACTTTTTGGCATGTTTCCATGTATTTTCAAGCACTTCCTGATTCCACCATTATTTTCCTCAAAGATTAACTCTTTAGTGCTTGCTTTTCTGATTTGAAATATTTATATGACTTTTTCATACATACATGGTTTATATTCAATGTTATAATATTTTTTCCAATATCCTTTCTTCACCAGCACTTGTAGGCTACCAAAAGGGTATAAATTTATTAGCAAAATCATGAGGCGAGGGCTTCTGTAAGCCCATAAACTCTTGGAAACATCCTAAAATGAAATGGCTTATGCAAGATTTTTTTCACATCTTTAAAATTGCTAGGCTTAGGCTTAAAACATTTGCTTGGGCTTCAAACATTTTTTTTTCATTAGTAACTGACCTTCCCATTCAAGTCTTTCATTTTAAATGTATTTTTTTCCTTTTTATTTTATGGTTTTATGAAACTCACAGTTTTCTAGTACCTCTTCCACTGCTTTGTCTGCCCTTTTTCTACATATTCTAACCAACATGTGCCACATAAAACTTTTTCCTCCCAGACTGACTGTTTAGTAATGGTTCTTGGTCTTTGAAGTTTGGGAGAGATCTTGAGCCCAGAAAAAATGCTAGATTATAAGAGAAACCACCTTCAAACTCTTCCAGTTAGTAGTTACAGGACAATTTATTTTGTAGCCTTTTCTCAGCACATGTAGAGTGTGCTGTTGTTACAGTGCTTAAAATTTCCCTAAAAATTTACATCAATGCACCACTGTCAAAAAAAAATGTGTAAACCTTAGAACTCCATTTTCCTAGTTAAAATTCACCTTATTCATGTGAGGTGTCAGTGTTAGAACTGTACGCAGCTATCAAAGACCCATGTTGCAGCGCCATCTGTCATCCAGAAATGGAATTATGGGAGCAAGAAAAAAATTAAATTGACGAGAATCCAGGCTCTCCGCTGCTGCTGTGTATGTTGGTGTTATTGTGAGGAGAGCCATCAGAGTCCTAAAAAGAGCACGGTCCAAGAAACCACTGATGATGGACTTCAACAGAGAGAAGATTAGAATACTTTTAAATTTAAAAAATCAGTATATTACTGCAAGTATTTAAGAATTACAGAAGCTTACAAATTAAAAGTTAAAAGGTTTATACAAAGTATTCTTTTATCCCATTTCATTACATACAATCTATTAAGTGTGGTTATGCATTCAAACTTTTAGTATGTTTACAAATATATTAAATACAATATATATATCTACTTATATAGAGTTGGATATATAGACACAAATATAGACATCAGATTTTTATAACATTTACAAATATATCAGCTGGAGATCTCTGTATATATCTACCTACGTATACATATTTCTATATGTTTACTATGCATAAATATATGTATCTAATAAAACTAGATACATGATATTCACATTTTTTGTCCAAAATATATTTGTAATATATCATGTTTTTGTTTTTGTGTCACTAGATATCACTACATTATTTTCATTAACGTTTTGTATTAGAAATTATGTATGACAATTAGTTTGTCTATGCCCCACTGATAAACATTTTATTTCTTACGTTTCACTTTTTTGGAAAATGCTGCAGAGAGCATTTTCATAAATGTCATACTTGAGTGAAAATAGAATTGATGTGTCAAAAAAAGGCTACAGCAATATATACCTTACCTTAAAATGTGTAAGTACCAAATATACAGTTCTCAAACCTGAATATTAGCAACAATTCGTTTGTTCCCCAGTCAAGCTAACACGGCTTATTAGCTTATTTTAGTGTGTTTTTTGGTGGGCATATATAGTGTTCAGTATTTTTATGTATTTTGTTTCCTCTTCTGAAAAAAAAATTTCTTATGACATCATTTAATCTGGGATTTATGTATATTTATGGAAAATATGGAGAATCTAGGTTTATTTAATGAATGAATGGCGGATAATGTCAGAATATTTTAATTATCCATCCTCTACATTGTGGATTTTAATTAAAAGTTCCTTTTTATTAAGTCGTTATGCATTTAACAGAAAATATATTCAGTGAAAGACAAGTACTATAATACCCTGAAAGGTGTTGGACAGTGCTATTTTTTACCATTTTGGAGCATTTGCTTCTTACTATGCTTTTGTTGATTCTGACACATTACCTAAACATTTATCTTAAAGCAGGTGCTACTCTGTAACTTGTCCTTTTAACGTTTCAAATTCAGCATTTCAGAAGAATGTAAGAAATGCAGCTGTAAGAATGCAGAGCTACAGAATCTCTAAACTGTAGTTTCTGACAAAGCGATCTGAAATTTTTTAACAATGTTAAAAAAAAAAAAGTTTACACTCTTTACACTTATCATACATTATGGTGAAAAACAGCAAGGAAGTGGAAATGAACTGTGGAGACTTCTGGAACTGTTTTGTTTTGTTCTTCTTGACTTATGAATAGCCCAGAATGAACACTACGTGAGCCCCAGGTTTCCGGACAGTGACCCCGTCAGTACCGAGACCGCTGCCACCACCTCAACCGAGAAAGAGAGCCGCTAGGAAAAGCTTCCTGGTCCGCCGAGCGCGCTCACTGGCTAAGCACTGTGGGAAGGTCACGTGACTGGCAGAGAAGACGGCAGCCTGAAAGCGCCAATCTCATGAGCGTCTGAGCGGTATTGGTGGGTGAGACGAGGTGTAGAATATCTGTCCCTGTGGGCCTCCGTCTCTTGGACCTCTGCCGATCCGTTCAGGTTTAAGGCTCTAAACTGGGACTTTCCTATCGGTGATTTGCGCCTGGGAGACACTGGCGCTAGATGTCGCTGGCTGTCTCATGGCTGATTGGCTTTGAGCCCTTTGTTTCCCTAGATTTTGATGTTTGATTTTCAGCCTATAAAGAGGTTGACTTTTTTTTGAAAATGTGAAAATGTGTTTTTAATATCATCCGCTTTGTATATTTATATGAAAACACGTAAATAAAGTTGTTTACAGTATTCCTTTTTAAATAGTGCTTTCTGTTTATTTACTTTAAATTAACTCCATTGGTCATTTTTCAAATGGTTAATTTAGATTGATGTGGAGGTTTTTATCTTTTGTTTTGTTTAATGGAAAGCTAACAGCACTTAAGGTCATTGTAGACCTGGGTACTGATTACTTTAGTGTTTTGCAGACCTATTTATCCACGCCAGTGGTTCCAAGAACTAGAATTCAACACAGTTCCTCAAAAATCCTGTGATTGTTGCCAGTGTGCAATTTTGCTTCCACTTTAAAACTTTTAATCTTTTAAGGTCAATTTTATTTTGATTTAAAATAGCTTAAAATTGTTTGATTAATTAATTTCAAAATAACTGTTGGACTTTTCTTTTAAACTTCCACTAATACACAACTCCCTCTCCTCTTAACCACTATTTCATCTTAGAACTACTGGACCTCAGAATTTTGTTTCAGGTTTACCCACCTTTGTTTCTCAGTGCTATACCCTAGCTCAGTCTTCTGCGTTTGTTGTAGAAACCTCTTTAGTAGAACATCACACAAAATGGGTCTCGGTCTCTTTTCCATGTATTATAAATTATTTGGAATTTACTTATTCGGTCTTCTTCATTCCAAAAATTATTCTAGAAAAATATTAAAAATATAATGGAGAAACAGAAGCAGGGAAAATCTAAAAACATGAAATTCCTGATATGTTATTCAGTATTGACTTTCAACTCTTGTTTTTATAGCCCTATAATTTTCCTTCATAGAATATTTACAAGTATATAATTTGCTGTATTAATTTTCTAACTTTTGAAGTAATAAATTTGTGTTGATAAAACATCAAATTATACCTAGACAAAAGTTACATAATTAATGACTGTCATCTACCTTCTGACTCCTGCAGTTTGTAACCACCAATATCCATACTTTGATGGCTCTTTTTTCAGACTATGCTTGTAAGACACATATATGTGTATCTCTCTGTTTTCACATGTACAACTATATAGAGACCATATAATATATTATAATTTTCAGCTACATATACTGAGTCATAGTATTGTCACACATTATTATTAGTGTTTTTTTTTATTTTGTTAGAATGTTATTACTCAGATAAAAAATACATGTATATATTACCATTATACCCACTGCACAGCTCAGGACACCAACGATGAGGTAGGTAGTGTAACTGGTGAAAGGTTACATAAGTATTAAGTGATGTAATCAGAACACTGTCACCTTTGTTCTCTCTACACCATTATCCTCACCACTGTATAAGCATAAACATTCCATTGTCCTATTGTCATGTACTGTGGATGTGTTAACACTAGACTTATTACTTATCTCAAGTATTTATTGTATTCCATTGCCATATGTTGCTTACCCAATCACCCATTACTATTTGATAGGTATATACAGTATTTACTTTGTTTCTATTTTGGGTTTTTGTTTGTTTTTGTTTTATTTTATTTGTTTGCTTTTTTTGTCGAAAGAAACAGTATTGGAGTACACATAACCTTTACATTTATCTACATTACAGGTCCACTATGTATGGAATTATATATGGAATTATATATGATGTATTTGTGGATATATTTGTATGTTTGTATATATTTGTAGACTTTTAACTGCTAGGCCAAAGTGTGTGCATGCCTTCAATCTTACTACATAATGACAAATCACTATCCAAATTATATTATTTCCTATTATAATATGCATATTTCTGTAGAGTTATGCTATATGTTACATGAGAAATATTTTGCATCTTATTTACAAATTAGAGTATATAAATCTTTATTTTGCTTTAACAGCTATTTCAATACTGCCTATTGCCTTTATCTAAACCCTTTGAACTGCTTCAATAAAGTTTGGGAGTGACATGATTTGTTAACTGATCAAAAAGTGACAATAAACCAGAAAAGAACAAAGAGAAACCAGAGCACAAGGTGCTACGAGAACCACTACGAGACTTTCCAGAAAGCTTTTGTGTAGGAGTTTGGTGTAAGTGCTACCCAGTTGTAATACAAACTAACTGACCATATTTTAAGAATTCTAGTATTAAAGAAAAAACCCTACTTTAGTTTCTTATAAATGTAATGAAGACATTATTTTATTTTATTTTATTTTATTTTATTTTATTTTAATCTATTCAATTCTATTCTATTCTAGAGGGAGAGAGAGAGAGAGAGTGAACGTTCAAGCAGGGGAAAGGGGCAGAGGGAGAGAGAGAATCTCAAGCAGGCTCCACACTCAGCGTGTGAAATCAAGAGTCAGTTGCTCAACCAATTGACCCACCACGTGCTCTCAGAATTTATTTTTATAATATCAAAAAGTCCAATCATTGTAAGCAAACAAAGACTATTATAGAAACTCAAGAATGTCCTTAGTCTCAGCCTCCTTCTAGTTTTCTTTTCCACCATCCTCAATATCTAGGCCTTCATATTATTACAATTATGCAAAAAGAGATAAAGAAGGCAATAAGGATTACTGTTGCATCTCTTCAGATGGCATGTATGTGGATCACGTGTCCAGTGTAAAAGATGCTTGTTCCACTTACATACCTGCCAGTCGAGTTGTGGGTTTAGCACAAGGGCTTAATGTTTTCTTGTGGAAAGAATCTATGTTGAATTAGAGTTGTAAAAATTACTAGATGTGGCATGACATATTTCATGAAAAAGGCTTTGAGTCACTTTTGAAGTACAGATGTAATTTAACAATTATTTAGCCATTATCTTAAGAGCTACATGCACTTAAAAATAAAATATCATATATCAAATAAAATCACATACCTTAAAAATAAAAACAAGAAATATATAAGCATTCAAGAAAAACAATTTGGAGAAGCAATACTGACTGAGAGCTAATTACTTAAGGTCACACTTTTTTGCCAGAGAACTATATTAGCCCAAACAATAAGTGCAACCAAACTCAATTTTATATGTTTAATAGTGATATCTTCAAGAATTTTACATAAATTGTTCCTGTGCCTTATTATTCTCTATTTCTTATTGCATCATCACCCTTCTTATAATGATGCATTTTTGGGATACTATACTGAAGTATTGCCTTATCTCTAACTTGGCCTTGGTCATGCGTGAACAGACACATCTCAATAGTTCCTGTATGGGAAAATCCTTAAACATGTTCATAAATGGGAAGTGGCAGCCTACAAAATTAGTTAATTCCCAATGTCATGTTCACTGGTATGCAAAATTGTCAAGAGTAAAATAAGAAGCTTCTGTTTTGCCAAACTAAAGATGTAAACTTTGGTATCAAAGGCTCTGTTGCCAATTGATAACTTAAAGTGAAAAGTTTATTCAATGTATATATTTAATTCACATAAGAGTAGGTATTAGAGAATTAAACAGCACACAGAACATGTTGGCTCTTGCTGGGAATCTGATAAGCAAAACAGAACTGTAAGCCATGTTTAAGCATGATAACTTGATAGAGTATAAGAACAGAGTTTCCATGTACCCTTCATGCAGGTCTACCAATGAAAACATTGTATAGTTATAGTTCAATTATCAAAACCAAGAATTGACCTTGGTATTACCTAAACTACACAACTTATATGGATTTCACTTATTATTTTTTTTATTTCATACATGTTTTTAAGATTTTATTTTTAAGTAATCTCCACACCAAACATGGGGCTCGAACTTACAACCGTGAGATCAAGAGTCACATGCTCTACTATCTGAGACAGCCAGGCGTCCTAGATTACACCCATTTTTATATGCACTCTTTTGTATATAAGTCTATGAAATTTTATCACCTGAATAGGTTTGTGTAACAGTCATCACATTCAGACTGTATACCTTTTCCATCACCCTAAATTACTTTCATATACTATTCTGTGATAGTTGCACGCTTTCTCAACACTAATCTCTTTCCTCCTCTGATCTCTTCCCCATATCTACAATTTTATAATTTCAATAATGTTATATAAATTAAATCCTATGGAAAGTAGTCTTTTGAGATTGACATTTTTTTTTCACTCAGCCAATTGATTTGAAATTCAGCCAAGTTTTACATGTATAAATAGTTTATTCCTTTATATTTCTGAGTAGTATTCCATTGTATGGGTATACTTTTGTTGTTTTTTCCCTTCATCTTTGGAAGAATATTTGGTTTATTTCCTGCTTTTGGATATTACGAGGAAGCTGCTATGAACATTCATATACATGGTTTTGTACGAACATAAGTTTTCATTTCTACAAGGTATATTCCTATTAGTAACACTGCTGGAGAACATGATAAGTACATTTTTGTACTGTTTACCAGAGTGAAACTGTTTACCAGAGTAGCTGTAAAATTATATATTCCTAATACCACCTGATACCATAATTTTTTTAATTTTTAATTTTTTTATCTGAGTATACTTCACACGCAATGTTAATTAATTTCAGGTGTACAACATAGTGATTCAACTTCTCTATATATTATGCTATGCTCACCACAAGTGTAGCTACCATGTGTTACCACACAATGCTATTACAATATTATTGACTGTATTTCTTATGCTGTGTCTTTTAGTCCCATGACTTACTGATTCTATAACTGGAAGCTTGTATCTCCCACTAGCTTCACCCATTTTGCTCATTCTCCACCCCCTCCCTCTGGCAAACACCAGTTTATTTTCTGTATTTAGGGTCAGAATCTGTTTTTTGTTTGTTTATTTATTTATTTTGCTTTGTAGATTCCACAGGAGTGAAATGACATGGTATTTGTCTTTGACTTATTTCACTTAGCATAATACCCTTAAGGTTCATCCATGTGTCACAATGGCAAGATCTCATTCTTTTTTTTGGCTGATTAATACTCCGTTATTTCTATATTTATATCTATATCATCTATATCTATATCATCTATATTTATATCTATATCTATTATATGTATCTAATCTATCATTATCCATTTGTCTATTGATGGATACTTAGGTTGTTTCCACACCTTGGCTATTGTAAATAGTGCTGCAGTAAACTTGGAGGTACATATGTTTTTTGAATTCATTTTTTAAAAAGTTCTTTGAGGGGCGCCTGGGTGGCTCGGTCGGTTAAGCGTCCGACTTCGGCTCAGGTCATGATCTCACGGTCTGTGAGTTCGAGCCCCGCATCGGGCTCTGTGCTGACAGCTCAGAGCCTGAAGCCTGTTTCAGGTTCTGTGTCTCCCTCTCTCTCTGCCCCTCCCCTGTTCACGCTCTGTCTCTCTCTGTCTCAAAAATAAATAAACGTTAAAAAAATTTTTTTAAAAAGTTATTTGGATAAATCCCTCTGGTGGAATTAATACATCATATAGTATTTATGTTTTTAATTTTTTGAGGAACCTCCATAGTGTTTTCCACAGTGGCTGCACCAATTTGTATTCCCATCAATAGTGCACAAGTGTTCCTTTTACTATACATCCTTGCCAACATTTTTTGTTGTTGTTGTTTCTTTTATTTTTTATCCTAGCCATTCTGATAGTTGTAAGATAATATCTCATTGTGTTTTTTATTTAAATTTCTCTGATGATTTAAATTTCTCTGATAATTCTCTGATGATTAGTGATATTGAGCATTTTCTGATGTGTCTGTTGGCCATCTTTCTGTCTTCTTTGGAAAAATGTCTACTCAGGTCTTCTGCCCATAGATTTGGTGTTTAAGTATAATTAAAAATAAGTTTTATTTTAGTTTCAGGTGTACAATACAGTGATTCAACAATTCTGTATCACTCTGCCCATTTTTAATTAGATTGTTTGGGGTATTTTGGTGTTGAATTTTTTAAGTTATTTATATAATTTTGGAAATTAACCTCTTATCACATATATTATCTGCAAATATACAATCCCATTCAGTAGTTTACATTTTGCTTTGTTGATAGAGTCCTTTGCTGTGCAAAAGCTTTTTATTTTTATGTAGTCCCAATAAGTTATATTTGTTTTTTTTCTCTTGCCTGAGGAGACATATTTTGAAAAATATTGCTACAGCTAATGTCAAAGAAATTACTGTCTCTTTTCTTCCAGGATTTTTATGTTTTCAGGTCACACATTTAGATCTATTTTGGGTTAATTTTTATGTATTGTGTTGGTACTGTCATGTTTTAAAAATATATTTTATCAATTTTAGTAGTATCTTATCGTGGTTTTAATTTGAATTTCCCTAATAGCCAAGAATGTTGAATATTTTTCATGTGCTTATCTTATATTTGGTATACTGTCAGTTCATGACTTTCTCATGATTTAGTTATAGACAGATAGATAGATGATAGATTTCTTAATTTTCTTACTATTTGGTGTAGAGAGTTCTTTGGGTTTTTTTCTGGATGTGAGTCCTTTACCACACGTATGATTGTAAATGTTTTCACCCATTCTGCACCTTGACTTTTCAGTCTCTTATCGATGTCTTTCACAGAGCAAAAGTTACTAATTTTGAAGAAGTCCAATTCATGTATTTTTTCTTTTATAAATTGTCCTTTTGGTGTCATATCTAATTTCTCTTCTTCTAAAGAAAAGTCAACAAATGTGCTCCTTTTTGGAGAATTTTACAGTTTTACATTTTAAACTTAGATATTGAATCCATTTTGCATAAAGCATGAGGTGTGACTTGAGGATATGTGTGTGTGTGTGTGTGTGCATGTGTGTGTTGAATATACAACTAATACCATATATTTTAAAATTAGATCTCCAGGGGCGCCTGGGTGGCGCAGTTGGTTAAGCGTCCGACTTCAGCCAGGTCACGATCTCGCGGTCCGTGAGTTCGAGCCCCGCGTCAGGCTCTGGGCTGATGGCTCAGAGCCTGGAGCCTGTTTCCGATTCTGTGTCTCCCTCTCTCTCTGCCCCTCCCCCGTTCATGCTCTGTCTCTCTCTGTCCCAAAAATAAATAAACGTTGAAAAAAAATTTTTAAATTAGATCTCCACTGAATTCCTTTTGTTTAATATTTATTTATTTTTGAAAGAGGAAGGGGCATAGTTAATGGGAGACACATAATCTAAAGCAGGCTCCAGGCCCTGAGTAGTCAGCACAGAGCCTGATGCGGGTCTTGAACTCATGAACCCCAAGAACATGACCTGAGCCAAAGTTGGACACTTAACCTACTTAACCACCCTGGCGCTCCCACTGATTTTCTTTTGTAACCTTATCAGAAAACGTTTTGTTTAAAAAATGTTTTGGTTATTATTGCCTGAGTCTATTTATAAATTCTATTCTGTTCCATTGATATATGTCTTTATTCTTTCACCTGTATCACAGACTCTTGATTACAGTACCTATACACTAAGTGAAAATCAAATTGTGTGAAAAAGAATTTCAAAAATGCATTAAATACCTAAATGTGAGACATGAAACCATTAAAATCCTAGAGAAGAAAACAGGCAATAACCTCTTTGACGTCGGCCATAGCAACTTCTTTCTAGATATGTCTCCTGAAGCAAGGGAAACAAAACCAAAAACAAACTATTGGGATTTCTATAAAGGTAAAAAAGCTTCTGCACAGCAAAGGAAACAGAAAAACTAAAAGGCAACCTACAGAATGGAGAAGACACTTGGAAATGATATATCTGATAAAGGGTTAGTATCCAAAATACATAAAGAATTATCAAACTCAACACCCAAAAATGAATAATCTGGTTAAAAAATGGGCAGAGGACATGGACAGACATTTTACAAAGAAGACATCCAGATTGCCGACAGACTCATGAAAAGATGTTCAACATCACTCATTATCAGGGAAATATAAAGCAAAACTACGATGAGATACCACCTCACACCAGTCAGAATGACTAAAATCAACAACTCAGGAAACAGCAAATGTTTTCAAGGGTGTAGGGAAAGGGGAACCCTCTTGAACTATTGGTGGGGATGCAAAGCGGTGAAGCCACCCTGGAAAACAGTATGGAGGTTCATCAAAAAGTTGAAAATGGAACTACCCTATTATCCAGCAATTGCACTACTAAGTGTTTACTCAAAGAAGCAAAAATACTAATTCAAAGGGATATATACACCCCGATGTTTATAGCAACATTATCTACAATAGTTAAATTATGGAAACAGAAAAAGTGTCCATGGACTAAGGAATGGATTAAGAAGAAATGGTATACATATATGACAGAATATTCCTCAGCCATAAAAAGATTGAAATCTTGCCATTTGCAGCAACATGGATGGAGCTAGAGAGTAAGCAAAATAAGTTAATCAGAGAAAGACAAATGCCATATGATTTCACTCATATGTGGAATTTAAGAAATAAAATAAATGAGCACAGGGAAAATAGAGGCAAACCAAGAAACAGACTCTTAACCATAGAGAACAAATTGATGGTTACTAGAGGGGAAGGGGGATGAGTTAAATAGGTGGTGGGGATTAAAGAGTGTACTTGTAAGCACCAGCTGTTGTATGGAACTGTTGATCACTATATTATACACCTGAAACTAATATTACACTGTATGTTAACTAACTGTAATTTACTTTTTAAGTTTATTTTTATTTTGAGACAGAGAGAGAGAGAGAGAGAGAGAGAGAGAGAACGGGTGGCGAAGGGACAGAGAGAGAGGGAGACAGAATCCCAAGCAGGCTCCATGCTGTCAGCGCAAAGCCTGATATGGGGCTTAAACTCATGAACCATTAGATCATGACCTAAGCTGAAGTCAATAGTTGGACACTTAACTGACTGAGCCACCCAAGCACTCTTTAACTGGAATTTAAACAAAAACTAAAAAATCAGTTTGTCTGATTCCTCCTTTGTTATTTTCTATTTCAAAATTATTTTATCTATTTTAGTTACTTTGCCTTTTCACACAAAATTTAGATTATGCTTGCTGATGTACACAAAAACTCTTGGAATTTATTTACACCTATAGATCAATTTGGGAAGAACTGGCATCTTTGCTATGTTGAGTCTTTCATTATATGAACAAGGTATATCTTAGTGTTCTGTAATTTTCATAATAAATATCCCACATATGTTGTATTAGATTTATACCTAAGGTGGATTTTTTTTTGGTTATTATTTATGGTATTGCATTTTCAGTTTGAATTTCCAATGTTCTGTTCACTGTGTTGACATCCTATTTGCAAACTAGCTAAATTCACTTATTAGTTCTAGGAGTTACTTGGTGGATGTTTTAAGACTGTCTACGTAGATACCATATCATCTGCAAAATACTTTTACATCTTTATTTCCTACCTCTATGACTTTTATATCTTTTTGCCTGATTTCATTAGATAAAATATGTATTACTTTGCTGAAAAAGCAGTTAGAGTGGGGTATCTTTACCTCATCTCAATCTTAAAGATAATGCATCTCTCTTCACCATTATATTTGATACTGTTTTTTGTTTTGTTTTGTTTTTTCCAGGCTGGGTTTTGTAAATTTTTTTTATCAAGTTGAGCAAACTCCTTTATTTTGGTTTTGAGCTATATCAACTTTTATGATAGATTTCATCCAGAATAAATGTTACAGTTTGTATGCCTTGATCTCTGTAAATTTATTTAGACTTTTTGACACAGAATATGTGCTATCATGGTAAATGTCCCATGTTCACGTCAAAGGAGTGTGCTTTGCTGCTGTTTTAGTAAAGCAGATAAATATATATGTCAATAAGATCAAGTTAGTTGATAATGTTTAAATATTCTATATCCTTCCTGGTACCTTTTTCTATATGTTCTACTAAATATTGGGAGGCAGATTGGAATTTCCAAATATAGTTTTGGATTTGTCTATATTTCTTCTTGAGGCACTATCAAATTTTTTTTTAGTTGGCATACATTTTGAAAATCTGTTATTTTGTGCATGAAGGATTAGGATTGTTATGTCTTATAAACTGACCAGTTGTTATGATAAAATAACTTTTGGGAATGCCTGGCTAGCTCAGTCAGTAGATCATGCGACTTGACCTCAGGATCATGAATTCAAGTCCCACATTGTGTATGGAGCCTATTTAAAAAGAAAAAAAATAATTTGTGAAATAATCTTCTTTAATACTGGTAGTATTCTTTTAGTATAACATTTACTTTAAGGGGTGCCTGGGTGGCTCAGTCGGTTGAGCGTCTGACTTTGGCTCAGGTCATGATCTCGCGGTCTGTGAGTTTGAGCCCAGCGTCAGGCTCTGGGCTGACAGCTCAGAGCCTGGAGCCTGCTTCATATTCTGGGTCTCTCTCTCTCTCTCTGCCCTCTCCTGCTCATGCTGTCTCTCTCTGTCTCTCAAAAATAAATAAACACTAAACAAAACAAAACATTTACTTTAAGTGATACTAATATTGCCACTAAAGGTATCTTGTTTTTTGTTGGAATGATATATATTTGTCTATCCTTTTACCTTCTCCCTATTTATACCTTTATATTTAAAGTATATTGTGCAGGCAACTTATGGTTGGCTCTTGTGTTTATGTCCAATCTGACAATGTGTCTTTGAGTTTGTGGATTTAGACCCTTTACATTTAAAATTATCATTAATATAGTTACGTTAAAATGTATCATTTTTCTATTTGTCACATATATTACTTTATCCCTTTTTCTTATTTCTCTGCCTTATTTGCAATAATATTGTATGTCTAATGACTCCACTTTGTCTTCTTTATTGGCTATTTTATATCTATAACTCTTTTTTACTAGTATTGTTGATTTAGGATTTATTGTATCTAGGTTTAGCTTATAAGATTTTATCTTGCAGTGATATTATACCACTTCATGTAATGCATAAAGCCTAAAAATACTATAGTTCCACTTCTCATTTTCCAACTTTTATGAATAAAGGTTGTAATAAATTCTACCTTTACACAAGTAACCCCATACTACATTATAATTATTTTTTCTAAACTGTAAATTATATGCTGTTATTAACTAATAAGAAAGTATATATGTTTACTCATACAGTTACAAATTCCTGTGTTCTTCATTACTTGGTGTAGATTCACATTTCCATCTGGTGTTTTGTTCTGTCTGCCTGAAATTTAACAATTCCTGTAATGAGGGTCTATTAGTGATGAATTCTTTCAGCTTATACACATTAAAAAGTCTTTATTTTATTTTGTTTTGGAAAGATTTTTTTTGCTTTGTACAGAATACAAGATTGACATTTTTTTCTTTTTACTATTTTAACAATATCACTGCACTCTCATATTTTTTTGTGTTGCTTCCAACAAGAAATATGCTGGCATTCTTACCTCTATTTAAAGGACCTCTTCAGAAAGAACATGCGAGGATTGGTCCTGTCCACTTAGCAGATCCCTGTACATTGCCAAGAGGGTACTAGGTTTGGGAAACAACAAGGGTGGAAGGGATTTCACAGACTTGCATACTGACCTTGAGTGATCCTGTTCATCTTTCTATTTCCATTCCTTTTACCCCACACCCCACCTGAGGGCAAGCTCCTTTCCCCTCACTCATTTTGCCAGTGTATATGGAATTCATGGATTTAAATATTCTGGGCTGCCAGCTCACCGCGCCATCTGGCGTCCACATCCTGGAAGCCAAGACCAATCTTAAAATGCTGAAAATAAACCTGGTCTGCAGCTGCACAGGCTGTTTCAAAATAACTTGATTTTATAGAAACTTGGAAGATATTTAAGAGCATTAGATTGTTATTGCAATTTGTGGCATTCTAGTACTCTTATAATTTCAGTTCTAGTACCTTTATCATTTTTGTATATAATTTGGCACATCGTTCTTGAATTTTAAATGTATAATAAAAATTGATACTTTTAGAAAAGCAAAAGGAATAGTAAAATTAACACCTATCCACCTCAATCCAAAATCGTTAACATATTTCTGTAATAAGCTCATTGTATACCTAAGTCTGAAGTAGACAATTTTAAGGCATGGCATTTCTGCCTGCATTTTGACAAAATTAAGGATATTCTTCTGTAACCACAATACCTAGATCACTTCTATCAAAAAGGAAGGGGATAGCTCCCTAAGGCCATGATTTTGTTCCATATGAAAATTTCTCCAACTATCCCCCAAGAACTTCACTGATGATTTTTTTGCCCGAGACAGGAAACGATGGAAGATTCTGTATTTCCACGGACTTCAATGTCTCTAAAACCACTGTGAATCCTAGGCAACCTCCCCAACACCATTCCCGCTTTAATTTTTTAGTACATTCTCAGTGAATTTTGTTCAACGGCACGCCTCTTTTATCTTTTATCCCCGCCTTCGCCCCCCCCCCCCCCCCCCCCCCCCCCCCCCCCGGCTTTCTGCAGCCTGAGTGACTTTCCGCTCTTTGCTCCAGCAACAGCCAGCTGCGGCGGGAGCCCCAGGGGAGGAGTCCCAGAGAGGCTACTGAGCAAGCGCAGATGACCTAGTAGGTGTGGACCTTCTCCGAACCCCGCCCAACAAGGGCAGGGCCCTAGCTGGCGAGGCTGATATGAGTACTTCGCCGCGGGGTCGACTATGCAGGCGAAGCTAGCTGCTCCTTGCTTTTCCCTGAGGATTCGGTCGGAGAATTTGTATAAAGAACGTTTGTTCAGAAATCATACCGCTTGCTGTGCGTTATTGCTTCAGGCCTTGCCTTGTAATATTTGTTCTTGCATTTTGTTTGGCACATGCGTATAAATTCTTACCGTAAAAAAATTACATAGACATCATCTACAAACAGACTCATATTTTTTGTACTGTGTATGCCTTTCTTGCTTTTTAAATGCATGAACAATCATTTTTCAAAGAATTTTGAAATCATTTTTATTTAATGTTTTGAAGCATTACTCTTTACTAAATTGATTTTTTAAGGAAGACATGTAACATTTTCACTGTTTTAGTGTTTTCCAGATTTTTTCTCAGAGTCTTATGCTTTGAAACGTGCTGTGAATATTTTATTATATGACTTAATTTGTTCTAATTGTGAAAGATTCAGAAAGGCATTCATTTGTGTAAACAGAATACTAAGATTCCCTCTCTGAATATGGAGACCAGATACTTACTTGCTGTGCAGGTATGAATTTAGTAACATTGTTTGCTTTTTTCCTTATCTAAAAGCTGTAAACCTTAGTTGGAGCCTGTAGTTATTTCCACATCATTTTTTTAACGTTTGCATGATTTTTTTAAATATACATGGCCCATAATATAGATATATATTCTTTTCTTACTGTTTAGTAAGAGGATACTAAATGCCACTCAAAATATGTGTATACACATCTGTTACAGGTAGCACATACTTTTGTAATATGGTCTTTTAGAGAAGAAATTGTAATATTTTACCAATTACCATAATATTAAAGTATGTGTGACTGTGACTTTTTAAATTATCATTGTATTGACTTAGTCAATTATTTATCCACCTTTCTATGACTTAGCTGATTCATTGATGTTCATTGTTTCAACTTGAATCTTTGACACCTCTGCGACATAGTTTGTTTGTGAATAGGCTGATGAGTATCCTGGAGCGTGCAGATGGGATTCCTTGACTGGGTTAAATAGATATTTCCTCACCCCAAACCACCAAGAGACACAAAAGCATGAAGAGGTAGAAACAATTCAGGCCTCCAACAAGCAGACTTAAGATTTATTTGAGGCCTGAAATGTGGAGAGCACAAATGTGTTTAAAGGAACACATTCTCCTGTGAAGGAAGCATCCTCACAGGTTGCATCTCTGAGACTCAATAGCTATATTTGCTATGCAAGCAAATGAAATTCTTGATCTAATGGCCTAAAAACTGTTCTGGGGTGGGAGCATCATTTGTTCTAGGTTTGTAAGATATGAGGAAAACAGAGCAAAATCATGATGTTTTTATGGATATCTTTACTCCAAATTGTATGGCTGCAGTCAAGGTGTCAATACTGGAAATTGGTACTCTATACAGAGAATTTAAAGGCCAAATCTCGTTAAAAAATTTGTGCCTCATCTTCACCTCATTTGATTATTTCACCATTAACTTTAATTTTCCTGCATGTGAAGAACAATCCACTGTTTCAGTGCAAACTACATAGAATACAGCATTTATATAGCAAAGGAAAGAGACAATTCCCAAGTTTAAAGGAAACTCGAGGATTTGGGAAGAAATAAATAGAAATGATAAACCTTACTGGTTGCTCTGTATTTTGATGATAGTTATGTTTTGCTCTTGTAAATAAAAAACTCTAATTGAATTATTTAATAAAATTATTGTAAGTTTATTGACCTCAAATATGAAATCACAAGAAAAGCAGATTAGGGTCCCTATGAGTGGTTCAACCTACTAATAGACGTCATTTCCTTTGTCTCTAATATGTAACTCTTCACCATTGGGCTTGCTGAAAGATAACAATGACATGTAAAGACCTCTATCTTTTTGTAGTCAGGAGGATTAAAAGGTTGAGAGCCACGTTCAAATGACATTTCCTAGTGTCTTTGCTTCTTTTTTTTTTTCCTGCGCAGTTCCCATAGTTCTGTGACCCATATCTCAGTGGATAATGATTCACATAGCAACCCTATCTGCAAGGTAACTGGCATGATTATCATCTCTTCTTATTGCTAGATGTGGATAATGGTTTGATAAAATGTACTAAGCTAGATATTGAGTGAACCAATATGTAGTGTCTTGTCATATTTTCCTCTTCTGCATCTGAGGAATGTTCTAGGCCACTATAGGCAGAAGGTAGTGCCACATACCAAGTATTATTTTCAGTTTTATATAATTCTAAAATTTGCCTAGTTGTAAAAAGCTGGTAACAGAAATATGGGGAATTGACTGAGGCATTTCTGTTTCTACTACTTATTAGATCAAAGACTGCCAGTCAGTTGTTCAATATCTGATTTTATTATATGTTCTATGGCAATAACAACAATTACCTCCTAGAGATATGTGAGAGTTAAGTACGTTAATAACTGTAACTAGTAAGTAACTGTGCTCAATAACTGCACCTGAGTCAGTTAAGGAGTGGCTCAGTCACTCCTAGTTTTGACTCAGGTCATGATCTCATGATTCATGAGTTTCAAGTGCGGCATACCCTATGCTCTGGTGGCTTGGAGCCTGCTTGAGTTTCTCTCTCTCTTTCTACCCCTCCCCTGTTCTCTCTCTCTCTCTCTCTCTCTCTCTCTCTCTTCCTCTCTGTTTCAAAATAAATAAGCTTTTAAAAAAGAACAAAGGATGTACCTTCTTGGGGCTCCTGCGTGGCTCAGTCAGTTAAGAGTCTGACTCTTAGTTTTGACTCAGGTCTTGATCTCATGATTCATGAGTTTATGCCTCATCAGGCTCTGCACTGATGGCTCGGAGCCTGCTTGAGTTTCTCTCTCTCTTTCTGCCCCTCCCATCGTCTCTGTCTTTCTCTCTCTCTCTCTTTCAAAATAAATAAGCTTTAAAAAAAAAGAACAAAGGACGTACCTCCTTTACCAATCTCCAAATTGGCTAGAACTACTGCTTGATTCTGGATTTAGAGTCAATGGGAATGTCGACAGATGGGGAATTTGGTTTGTGACTTCTCACATAGAAAATTGACTGCCAAAGTGTGATTTGCAGTTACTTCCAGGAGATAGAACCTGTTTTAATACCTAGTATTCATACCCAACATCCCCACAGTGATAACATTCTTGGAGAGTTCTGAGAATTGTGTTTGACAATACAGATACCAGTATATATTAACCACAGTGTTAATATCCAAATGTATTATCACCTTTCAATTTTAAAATGTCTTATCAGGACTCTCATTGCTATTTTACAGATGAGAAATATGAGGCACATCCAGGTTAAGAAACTTAACTAAGTCACACAGAAAATGGCAGAATTGGGAAATCAGCACAGGCAGCCAGATTCCACAAATATTACCTCTCAATATGAAAACCCACTTCCAACAACACGTAAGTAGCAAAAATCTGGAATTTTAAATGTCTTGTCTGCCTCCCTCTGAGGTTATTACTCTAAAGCTATTAACTTGATTCTCCTGTCCTCTAGCAGCACTTTATTTGAACACTATGCTGAAAAACTGCCTTGGTAACTCCTCTTTGAACTGATGGCAATACTACTCTCAAAATAACCTCTATATGGGGAATGGCCTCAAGCTATGGCCCATAAGAGCAAATGTCAGCTTCCAAAATCAAAGAACCTATCATATGGTGTTTACTGAAATGCCAACATTTTTAAAGTAAAATATGAGATCCAAGTGTTCCTTTGCACCAACCCCCCCTCCCCAAATACAATGTAGTAGTATTTAAATTGTCAAATTTAAACAAAGCTGGACACCACTTCATGGTAAGGAGAGATTTCAATCAATAGTATACTACTGCAATAGAAATTATGGTCTAACATCTGTTTGTACAGAGAAGACTGGGCGTTTTAAAGAAAGAATAAGGGAAAAAGAGAGAAGTGAACAGGGGCTTGGTAGAGTCTGGGAAGTGAAAAATGATGTAGTTGGTCAGTATAAATGTGATTAGGACAGCTGTGTCTGTTAGCTGACAATTATTAAAGTTAAGATTCTATACCCCAACAGAGGCCCTATCCTTCTTAATTTCATTTCAAACTAATGATTTTCAGGTACTTGAGAAAGAAACCTCTGAGTTGAAAGAGATACATATATATGTCAGTTATTTATAACTCAAAATAACTCAAAATTTTAAGTATTTTTTGTAAGTGTCTAATAAGAAGATCAGGTCTCTATCATCAGGTGTTGATTAGAACAAATGGTAAATTATTTTGGCAGCAAAAGTCATCCTAGGGATTGAGCTGTTAGAAACTTTTGTAATCTTTAAAAATTTTAATGTATGTGTAGGAAGATGAACAAAATCATTTATACTGAGAGTCTATAGCTTTTATAGGCCAAGATGTGGGCTTAGAGAAACCTGACTAGAGATTAGAAAAAAGGATGATTTTTACCAGTATCAAAAAGAATCATGCATCCCAAAATACATATAGAGTCTCAAAAGACGCCATTAAATGGTAAATACAAAATAATAATAATAATAATAATAATAATAATAATATAATAGTAAAATAATAATAGTAAATAAAATAATAAGTAATAATAAGTAAATGAAATAGTAAAAATAAATAAATATTAAAAAAATAAAATAGGAAAAAATAGTAAAAAAAAATCTGAAAAAGGACAAAGTTGAAGGTTTCAAAGCTAGTGTATGCTAGTGTGGTACTAGCATACAGACAGACATATAGAACAATGGAACAGAATAGGGAGGTCTAAATTAAACCCTTTTATGCATGGTCAAATTATTTTGACAAAGGTTCCGTGATCATTCAAGGAGTGAAGGACAGTCTTTTCAACAAATGGTATTGGAAAAACTGGATGCAAAAAATATATGAAAAATATATGAAAAAGTATAAAGTATAAAAAACTCAAAATGGGTCAAAACCTAAATATAAGGTCTAGAAACTGTAAATGTCTTTGGAAAAAAAACACATGTAGGGACAGCTTGATGACATTAAATTTGGCAGTGATTTCTTAGATATAAATTAAAAGCACAGGCAACAAAAGTAAATATAGATACATTGGAGCACACTAAAATTAACAAATTTTGTGCACCCAAAGATACAATCCATTGACTGATAAGGCAATCTATGGAATGGGGGTAAATACTTTCAATAGATATTACTCCAAAAATGATATGCAAATGACCAGCGAATACATGGGAAGTTACTCAGTATCAACAATCATTAGGGAAATGCAAATCAAAACTATGATGAAAAACCCCCTTACACCCATTAGGATGGCTTCTAAAAAAACACAGACATCAAAACAGAAAAACAAACAAACAATCAAGTGTTTGTGAGGATGTGGAAAATTAGAATCATTGTTCACTGTTGATGGAAATGTAAAATGGTACAGCTACTACGAAAAAGAGTATGGTGATTCCTTAAAAAATTAAAAGTAGAATTATCATATCATCCCACAATTACATTTTAGGTATGTTTCTAAAAAATTTGAAAGCAGGTCTTGAAGAAATATTTGTACACACATTTTCATTGCAGAATTATTCACAATAGCCTAAAGTTGGGAGCAACCAAAGTGTCTATCAACAGATGAACAGATTGTGGTGCCTGGGTCACCCATTAGGCTCGAGGTCCAACTTTTGATCTCAGCTCAGGTCTTGATCTCAGGGTCGTGATTTCAAGCCTTCCATTGGGTTCTGCCCTGGGCTCTGCAACATATTTACAAAACACATACACTCACAAATGAATGGATAAACAAATAGATAAATAAAATATATAAAGCAAACAAAGAGCTAAACAAAATGTATATATATGGCAGTTATGTGAAAAACAACAACCATAACAGCAACAGAACGTGGGGATTTTTGTTATAGATGAGTAATGAGACAAATTCAAAAGTTAATGAAAGTAAAAACAGATAAAATGGGGATGATTTCTGATTATTGACTACACTGTGAGGTCACAGGGAAGCTTCTTGAAAGCTTATTTCCATTTATCCTATTAGTAATAGATGTGACCATCATGTTTATGACTTTTATAGTTAGCCCCTGGAAAACAAGAATTAGACTGTAAGCCCTTTGGAGACGAATTATTCTATTTTACCATTCAATTACATATCCCCTGGAACTAGGATATTTTCTCTGACCTCACTGGTGAAAACATCTAGATATTGAATTAATATATAGATGAAATACATAGATTTATGTATGAAGACTTGGGTTTATAGCTCAGACAGAAAATGCATCTTTAATAACTCAGTTTTCAAAATCATCTAATCAGGGAGTCAGTTTCTAAAATGATATAATGACTGAGTTAGTTACTAGAGCATTGCATTAGTTTGCTAGAACTTCCACAATACATTACCACATACTGGGTGTCTTAAACAAAACTAGTTTATTTTCTCACAGCTGTAGAGACTATAAATACAATATCAAGGTATTGGAAGTTTTGGGTTTTTTTGTTTTTGTTTTTGTTTTTTGTTTTTTGTTTTTTTGTTTTTTTGGGTTTTTTTGTGGACTCTCCTTTGGCTTGCAGATGACTGCCTTCTCAGTGTATCCTCATGTGTTCTTTCAGTGTTAGCATCCCTGATATTTCTTTGTGTGTTCAGTTATTTTCTTCTTGTAAGGATACCAGCTGGAGTGGGTTAGGATCCACCCTCATGGCCTCATTTTAACTTAATCATCTATTTAAGGGCCGTATCTCCAAATACATTCACATTCTGAGGTATGGCGGATGGGATTTCCAGAATATGAATTTGGGGAAGATGTAATTCAGCCAGTAGCAAGCACAGAGATTTCAAGGCTACAGAAATAAGGGAATGATACCCAGATGTAAAGATGTCCAAATTAAATAAGGCAAAAATAATTACCTAGTCATAAAATTGTGAATGGCATTGGGACAAGACATGAGTCTGAACATGTAGGTAGGACTGTTACTATTTTATGTCTACACAGAAATGTAAGTTGAACATTTCTACTATGAAAAATGTGTAATATATGTTTTTTTTTAATGTATAAGGCTACTAATTTAAATAAGCAAGGACTAAAAGTAAGGAGATTGATAAATAATCCACTTATTCTTAAGTTGAGTTTATTAAGATGAAATTCATCTTTTTTCAGTATATAGTTCAATGTATTTTAACAAATACATACAGTCATGCAACCACCACCATAATTAAGATACAGAACATTTTTCTTCACCCTTAAAACTTCTGTTGTGTCTCTTTATTGCAATTCTCTCCCTTCACAGCCTTAGAAATTATTTTTCATATTTCTCTTGATTGTTTTGTCTTTTTCAGAATGTTATATAAATGAAATTATTCTGTATGCAAGCTTCCTGTCCAGTTTTTCTCACTTAGAATAATGTTTTTGAGATTCATTCATACTGCTGCATGTATATGTAGTTTGTTCCTTTTCAACATTGATTTGTAATCTACTGAAAAAGTGTACTAGAATGTATTCATCTCTTTTACAACTTGTTGGATATTTGGGTTGTTTCCAGGTTTGGATTATTATAAATACATTTTCTATAATAATTTAGATACAGCAGGGGTGCCTGGGTGGCTCAGTCAGTTAAGACTCCAACTTCAGTTCAGGTCATGATCTCATGGTCGGTGAGATTGAACCCCATGTCAGGATCTGTGCTGACAGCTCAGTGCCTAGAGCCTGCTTTGGATTCTGTGTCTCTTTCTCTCTCTGCCCCTCCACCACTCTCACTCTGTCTCTCTCGTTCTCTCAAAAAAATAAATAAACATTAAAAATATTTAAAAAAGAATTTAAATACAGCATTTTATGAACATATAGTTTTACTTATCTTAGGAAAATTCCTAATATTAAGGTTGCTGGATCATATAATTGATTTTTATTCACTTTACATAAACTGCCAAATTGATTCAGAAAGCTGCTATACCATTTTACATTCCCAACAGCAAAATAGGAGAGTTGAAGTTGCTTCACATATTTGCTAGCATTTGGTATTGGCAGTATATTTTGAATTTTTTAAAGTTCATCTAGTGGATGGGTAGTGGTATCTCATTGTGGTTTTAATTCTCATCTTTCTGATGACAGTGGTGTTAAGCATATTTTCATCACTTGTTTGCCAACTCCTTTTTGCTTAAGTATCAATTTTCCTGCTTTAAAATTTTGTTTCTTGTTTTATTGTTATTAAAATTATATATATAATATATATATTATATTTATATAAATTCTTGATATAAGATTTGTATCAGTTAGATATTGAAAATATTTTCTC
The DNA here is from genome assembly GCF_022837055.1 of Prionailurus viverrinus. NCBI lineage: Eukaryota > Metazoa > Chordata > Mammalia > Carnivora > Felidae > Prionailurus > Prionailurus viverrinus. The sequence continues at coordinate 18,692,978 of NC_062566.1, forward strand.
TAAGTCTATCGTATCTCTTGTTATTTTGTTAACAGAGTCTTTCATAGAATATAACTTATTTTTAACATTAAGTACAATTTATCCATTTTTTCTTTTGTGACTTATGTTTATTTCCTACCCATGAAATTTTTGCTCATCCCAAGACTACAAAGGTTACCTGCTATGTTTTCTTTTAGACATATATTAAGGTTTTATATTTATATCTATGAAACATTTTGAGTTAATTTTTAATATAGTGAAAAATGCAATTGGATGGTTTTATTTTGTTGCTGTTGTTGTCAGCATACAGATGCTCAAATGTGCTAGCACCATTTGTTACAAATACTATTATTTCTCTCCGTTGACTTCCTTTAGCTCACTTATCAAGACCTACTGACCATATGCCTGTAGGTTTTTTTTCTGGATGCTATGATATTTCATTTATTTAAATGTCTATCATCACCTCAACTTTCCTTTATATTAAGTCTTGAAATAAATCAATCCTCTAACATTGCTTTTCATTTTCTGAATTGATTTGGGTTTCTAAGTCTTTTACTTTCCTATGTAAATTTTAATGTTTTTTAAACTTATTTTTAAGACAGAGAGAGACAGAGCATGAGTGGGGATGGGGCAGAGAGAGAGGGAGACACAGAATCCGAAGCAGGCTCCAGGTTCTGAGCTGTCAGCACAGAGCCCCAAGTGAGGGCTCGAACTCAGGAACCATGATATCATAACCCCAGCCAAGTCGGAAGCTCAACCCACTGAGCCCCCCAGGCGCCGCTATATAAATTTTAGAATGCACTTGTCAGTTTTTACAAAAATTCATAATGAGATGTTGATTGTTGATTGTGTGGAAATATTTAGATAAATATGAAATAATTGATGTCTTAAAATATTGACCCTTCCAATACATGAGATTGGGGTATTTCTCCATTTACTTCAATATTTTTTATTAATCTTATCTAATATTCATAGTACAAATTTTGCACACATTTTGTCAGATTTATCCCTAAGTTCTAATTTATTATATTTTTATACTACTGTAAAATATAATTTTAACTTCAATATCCATTTAGGGAGCCCCCAAATATCCATTTATTCATTGTTGGAAAATATGAAGACAACTGATTTTGAGCCATTCAATTTTGAAAACCAAGGAAATTAAGTGATAACCATGTAACATGTATTTTGCTATATATTAAGAATGGAGAAATAAAACATTAATGTAATGTTTCCCTTTTTACTTGAGACATAAGGCAAGTGGAGATTCAAATAGGCAATGGAAATAAGATTAAATATGCTGGAGGAGGGAATGTGCATTACTCTGCTGCAATCCACAATATGTACAGGAATGAAACCTGAATTTAAATGGTCATTGAAGCTTTGTTGGAGAAAACATTCTATGATTGAATACATAAAGCATTAGAAGCCCATGTAAATTAGAGCTAGAGAAGCCAATAAAGAAATTGTATTCAGGTATCAAGGACAAAAGATGTGAGAAATAACATGGAAAGTAGCATTTTCAGGAAATTTGAAGAAAGCTGGAAACATATGCCTGTGGTAGATTTTTGAAGGAATGTATTCTCTGTTACTGAACTTGGATTTATAGTTTTTAACATTTTATCAGACTACTATGGGGTCTACTTACTAGAAACACAGCTGGTGTAACTGTAAAATGAGAATTTGGGAGACTTGTAAATTTGAATAACAAAATTTATGGGGTTTAGAGACAGACTAGGCAACGGAAAAGCATGGGGTGAAAAAAAAAATGAGAGCCTAAGGTCCTGGAAAAATAGCCACAGAAAAATGTAGTGTTTGCAGGGTACAGCCTTCTCTTGATTGAGTTAGACCTCCATGTGAAAGATGCCAAGTCAGACCATGAACGCCCCTCCTGTAAGGAGGCAATTCAGCTCCAAACACAGGTTACTTTCAAGCCTTAAACTAAACTTCTCATGTTTCAGAAGTACGTGCTACACTGATTTTGGAATCGGGACCCCTGGGCTCATAGCGCCATCTAGCATCAACAGAAATGGGAGGCCAACAGCAAACTAAATACAAGTTTAAAAAAATAGGTGGCTGCGGAGGGGAGTGGGGGGGGGGGGGGGTGACCCAGGAACCAGAAATGCCTATGTTCATTTGAGCAGGATTTTTAAATATTTATTTGAAAAGTGAAACATAATGAATAATTGTTGCAGGGGGAAAATAATGTGATTTTATGATTATTCTCGATAAAGATACAGAAAAGACTGGCCCATATCCACTTTACATTTTACAAGTAACATAAGGGCTAAAAAACTGATGTGAATTCTATTAGATTGATTTCATTTACACACATGGATTAAAGGAGTGGATTACCATGGAGATATATATATATGTATTTCATGTTTGATATAAAACTAATTCAGTTGACTTCTCACGGTGTCACACTAATCCTTGGAAATATGTATGTGTGTTTACAAATACCATTTTCCTCTTTAGTTACATTATAGTTCATGAGCATAATTTTAAGCTGAGGCCTTTATACGTTAGTATTCTTTAAACCATTTTTCCAATCTGATAGGCCTGGTGTGTTTGTTTGAGGCTCCCCGGGCAGAGCCTTGTACTCTTAACACTCCAGGGTTCCGACTCCTACAGCACAGGCAGCCTTCGCTGCCTCCTAGCAGGACTTCAGCCGGCAGGAAATGCGCCATTGTACAGTGCGGTCGGCTGGCTCTCGCAGTGCGCTGTGGGAAGGTCACGTGCTTTTCCGGCGACTGCAAAGGCCGATCCTGTAAGTTCCGCGGGGCATAGGCGGGGCGTTATCAGGTGCGTCACTCCTTATCGTCCGGTTTTCATTTCCGTGCTCTGCGCTATGTGCGTTCCTCTTTCTGTCGCCCTCCGCGAATTTCCTGTCATCTGCACTGTAAAGACTTTAACAAATTATTTAAGTATTCCCCCGCCCCCCCCCCAAAAAAAAAATTCTCCCAGACTTCTTATCATGGTTTCGGGTCTTGATCTTTAACTTGATATGTTAACTTCGGGTTATTTGTTCCCGCCCCTGAGAAAAGTACAAACTGATGTGTCCACAGCATTCTCTTCCTTTTTTTTTTTTTTTTTTTTGCGCAGTTAGATAAGCATTACCAAATTCATAATTTTGTACCCTTTCTTTACATTTCATTTATTGCATCCATCTGCAAAGTCTAAATATGTTTTAATACTGATCTTGAGTATTTTTTATGGTATACTATTTTAATCATTTCTATGTTTTCCTTTAGATTCTGTATTGCTTCTCTGATTGTTTTTTTCTTTCTACACCAATAAAATATCTTTAATATACGAAGACTTTAGGGGCTTCAAAGTTAAACTTTGCAAAAGTCTCAATATTCACATTTTATTTTTTTAAGATTCTTAAACAATTATGGCACAAAGTTGAAAAAAGTTTTACTACTTTTAAAATACCTACTGAATCTTGGTTTTCTATATGTCCTGACTTATCTTACTCCATTGTCCTAGCTGACATCTTAGAACTGATCATTCAATCCCAAAATTGTTCTGATACTGCCTCTGCTTCCCCTATACTATCCTCCCAGTTCTGGTTCAGTTTTCTTCCCTCCCTCCCTCCCTTCTTTCCTTCCTCCCTTCTTTCCTTCCTTCCTTTCTTCCTTCCTTCCTTCCTTCCTTCCTTCCTCTTTCTCTCTCTCCCTTTCTTTCATTCTTTCTTTTTCATAGAAAATATTCCCCAAATTCTAATTCAGAGGTCAGCATTGTTTTTGTTTTCTGTAAAGGGCCAGATATTAAGCATTTTAAGCTTGGAAGGTCCACTATGGTCTCTGTGACAGTTATTTATCTCTGCGATGTAACATGAAAGCAACAATAGACCATATATAAATGAATGACTCCATTCCAGCAAAGATTTATTTACAAATGTATGAACTGACCAATGAAGGTGGTTTCTGACTGTAGCTTAATCAGCACCTTGCTTATGGTAAACGACATTGTAGTTTATACAACTCAAAAGTCATGTTTTATTTTTGTTGTAAATTATTTTGATTTTACCTGTATTTTTTGCATTAAGTTGAAATATTTAAGCAATATTAGAGAAGGTAAGGGAAATGGAGGGAATCCCAACATAAAGGCACTATGGTCTGCTATAATTCATTAGTTGATTCTATTATTGTTCTATAATCTTGTATACTTATTTTGTCATACTGACTACCCTATTTTTTTTGAAATGGGAATACATGCTGATTATAATATTAAAGAAAAATATTCAACGAAACTAGTTAAAAGTGATGTTAGGTTTTATTTGGGGCCATTATGACAGGTACGGGGATCACTGCAATGGGATTTTATAGTAGGAGAAAGAAGTTAGGCTCAACTATTGAATATAGGATAGGCAAGTGGGAATATACAGACAAAAACTAAGGTAGGAGTCAGGTAAAATTTCAGAGTTCTGGGTCAATCAGCCTAACAGGATCCTTGCTGAAGAAAGGCCAGGTTCAAAAGATATGAACTGGGGATAGTGGAGGATAAGGAAACTGATTAAGGATATTCAAGATGTTCAAATATTTAGGGTGGGAGTTTCTGGTTAAAGTATCTTAGTGGAGTACTTGCTAAAACTAGCTTTTACAAGGAAGAGCATAGATAGGACCAGGAGAAGGTTCAGGACACTTACTGAAGTTTGGCCAAGCAAAGAATCCTTGTCAGTATCTAATCTTTACCCCACCCAGAGTTCAGTTTAGAGCCTAGGCTGTTCAGTCTTTGGTATGTTAATTAGGAAGAAATCCACACTAAGACAGAGGAGGCTGGTGAGCCTGTGAATTCTTATACTACTTCAAAGAATCCCCTTCTCAAGCTCCTTTCTCTCCACAAACTCCCAATACTTTCTGCTTCCATTGGTCCTTTTCAGTTCTCAGGCCATGATTTTGACCATGTTTGGATGAAGTAGTCAGAAGACATAGAAATAAAACATAAAAATAATATGTGTTGGCTTTTAGAACTACAACTTCTAGCAGCAAAGAAAGTTCCCTTACTCTTACTTTTTTCTTCTTGTGAGCTCCCTTAGCTGCCACTGTCACCATGACAACAGAGTGACCTCAGGGCTTGGGAAGGAGAGATTGGAGAAAAGAAAGGGGGGAAGGGAAGACAAATTCTGTACTTTCTTAGCATTAGCAGTTCCCTTTGCAATTCTCAAATTAGAATAAGAGGGCTCTGAAGCATTCTGTCTGCACCACAGTGCTCATTTCTGGGTTTCTGTATGTGTTAAATACAAGCTGGGAGATATATGTGTATCTCAGGCCAGGAAATACACAGTGGGAAAAAAAGAAAGAAAAAGAGAAAGAAAGAAAGAAAGAAAGAAAGAAAGAAAGAAAGAAAGAAGAGAAAAGAAAAGAGAAAAAGGAAAGGAAAGAGTAAAAAAACACCAGTTTAGTAGTACTTCACAATCCATTGTCCTTCCTTGATTCCTGCTGATGTTTATTTTCAGTATTTAAATGGCTGTTCCATATATTTTATTCAACATTTATAGTTATATTCAGTGGAATAAACAGAGTGGAGTGTGCTTGCTCCCTCTTACTTGGAAAAGGAACCTTGAATGCAGTCTATTCCACCTTTGTTTTTCAATTTTGACCAAAAAAAAGTTTAATTTATGTTCACAAATTCATATTTATACTTATAAAATATCATGTTAAAACCAAGTTCTTCATTTTAGTATCTATGTCTTTCAATTCTGTTTTGATATATTTGTATTCTTAGGAAATTTTCAATTATCAATTATAATGATATAGGCTATCACTTTTTTATACGAATGAGAATGCTACTTCTAATATGAAATACAGATTTTAGTAATGTTTCTTGTGTTAATATTTTAAAAATTTTCCACAGCAATATATCTAGAGGATATCAAGATGAGTGGGGAAACTTTGCTCTGAGTCTCATATTATATTTTAAATTACCATGAATTTTACATGTTATGATGTTATTTATTCTAATTTTAAAATGTGTTGTTTGATCTACCAACAGCTACAAAATGGGCCCTTTACACTTTAAAGTCAACTTTCATGGAGCTAAATATAAAATTCAGAACTTGGGTCACCTGGCTGGCTCAGTCAGTAGAACATGTGACACTTGATCTCATGGCAGTGAGTTTGAGCCCACATTGGAGGTAGAGTTTACTTAAAAAAAATAAAAAGAATAAAATAAAATTCAGAACTTCCTGAACATATATTTGTGCCAGAATAGGCTATGTCTACACTATTCAGCTAATTGCCAAACATATTCTCGTTGTACCCCTTTATATATGCCTCTGGCCCTTTATTTATCTCCCCTCACCCCAAATTGACAGTAACAATTGTGTTCTAACCTTCCATTTGCCTTTAGAGTTGTCTCTACTCCAGTATCCCCATACTGTTAAGCTAATAGTCTCCTCACTAAGGTGTTCCTGAAGCCTTTTCATTGACACCCTATGAATTTGACTATTATTGTGATTATAATTACTATTTTGTTTTCAAAAACTTAATTTTTCTTCTCTCTAATCAGTTCTCCAAAGTTTATAAAAAACAGAATAATGGGGCGCCTGGGTGGCGCAGTCGGTTAAGCGTCCGACTTCAGCCAGGTCACGATCTTGCGGTCCGTGAGTTCGAGCCCCGCGTCAGGCTCTGGGCTGATGGCTCAGAGCCTGGAGCCTGCTTCCGATTCTGTGTCTCCCTCTCTCTCTGCCCCTCCCCCGTTCATGCTCTGTCTCTCTCTGTCCCAAAAATAAATAAACGTTGAAAAAAAAAATTAAAAAAAAAAGAATAAGCAAGCAGAATATAATCAGAAAAAACATAGAATAACAATTATAATTTTTAGAAATCTTTTCTAATACAACTTATGCATATATATATCTTTCACTTCATTGATTTTTTTATTTTATCTTAAGTGTAGAAGTCTCAAGTGTAGACATTAGCAATCTGCATATATCCTAGATATCTTCTGATATCACCTTTCACTGGTGACCACTATCAAAATCTTCATGTATTTCTTTCCTAAGGATGTACTCTGCTTATAATATTTTTTTAATTTTATTATTTTTTTAATTTACATCCAAATGAGCGTATACTGCAACAATGATTTCAGGGGTAGATTCCTTAATGCCCCTTACCCATTTAGCCCATACCCCCTCCCACACCCCCTCCAGCAACCCTGTTTGTTCTCCATATTTATGAGTCTCTTATGTTTTGTCCCCCAACCTATTTTTATATTGTTTTTGTTTCCCTTCCCTTATGTTCATCTGTTTTGTCTCTTAAAGTCCTCATATGAGTGAACTCATATGATATTTGTCTTTCTCTGACTAATTTCACTTAGCATAATACCCTCCAGTTCCATCCATGTACTTGCAAATGACAAGATTTCATTCTTTTTGATTGCTGAGTAATACCCCATTATATATATACATCATATCTTTTTTTTAAATTTGTTTAATGTTTATTTATTTTTGAGACAGAGAGAGACAGAGCATGAATGGGGGAGGGTCAGAGAGAGAGGGAAACACAGAATCCAAAGCAGGCTCCAGGCTCTGATCTGTCAGCACAGAGCCTGACGCAGGGCTCAAACTCACAGACCATGAGATCATGACCTGAGCCAAAGTCGGAGGCTCAACCGACTGAGCCACCCAGCCACCCCACACCATATCTTCTTTATCCATTCATCCATCGATGGACATTTGGGCTCTTTCCATACTTTGGCTATTGTTGATAGTGCTGCTATAAACATGGGGGTGCGTGTGTCCCTTCGAAACAGCACACCTGTATCCCTTGGATAAATACCTAGTAGTGCAATTGCTGGGTCATAGGGTAGTTCTATTTTTATTTTATTTTTTTTTTTGAGGAACCTTCATACTATTTTCCAGAGTGGCTGCACCAGCTTGCATTGCCACCAACAATGCAAAAGAGATCCTCTTTCTCCGCATCCTCACCAACATCTGTTGTTAATGGTAAGCCATTCTGACAGGTGTGAGGTGGTATCTCATTGTGATTTTGATTTGTATTTCCCTGATGATGAGTGATGTGGAGCATTTTTTCATGTGTCAGTTGGCCATCTGGATGTCTTCTTTGGAGAAATGTCTATTTATGTCTTTTGCCCATTTCTTCACTGGATTATTTGTTTTTGGGGTGTTGAGTTTGATAAGTTCTTTATAGATTTTGGATACTAACCCTTTATCTGATATGCCGTTTGCAAATATGTTCTCCTGTTCTGTCAGTTGGGAGAATGCAAATATCTTCACCCATTCTGTCAGTCTTTTAGTTTTGCTGATTGCTTCCTTCACTGTGCAGAAGCTTTTTATTTTGATGAGGTCCCAGTAGTTCAGTTTTGCTTTTGTTTCCCTTGCCTCTGGAGACGTGTTGAGTAAGAAGTTGCTGTGGCCAAGATCGAAGAGGTTTTTGCCTGCTTTCTCCTCAAGGATTTTGATGGCTTCCTGTCTTATATTGATGTCTTTCATCTGTTTTGAGTGTATTTTTGTGTATGGTGTAAGAAAGTGGTCCTGACTCATTCTTCTGCATGTCGCTATCCAGTTTTCCCAGCACCACTTACTTAAGAGACTGTCTTTATTCCATTGGGTATTCTTTCCTGCTTTGTCAAAGATTAGTTGGCCATGTGTTTGTGGGTCCATTTCTGGGTTCTCTATTCTGTTTCATTGTTCCGAGTGTCTGTTCTTCTGCCAGTACCATACTGTCTTGATTATTACAGCTTTGTAGTGTAGCTTGAAGTCTGGGATTGTGATGCCTCCTGCTTTGGTTTTCTTTTTCAAGATTGCTTTGGCTATTCGGGGTCTTTTCTGGTTCCATACAAATTTTAGGATTGTTTGTTCTAGCTCTGTGAAGAAAGCTGGTATTATTTTGGTAGGGATTGCATTGAATATGGAGATTGCTTTGGGTAGTATTGACATTTTAACACTATTTGTTCTTCCTATCCAGGAACATGGAATATTTTTCCATTTCTTTGTGTCTTCTTCAATTTCCTTCATAAGCGTTCCATAGTTTTCAGCATACAGATATTTTACATCTTTGGTTGGGTTTATTCCTAGGTATTTTATGGATTTTGGTGCCACTGTAAATGGGATCAATTCCTTGATTTCTCTTTCTGTTTCTTCATTGTTGGTGTATAGGAATGCAACCGATTTCTGTGCATTGATTTTAGTTCTTCTACTTATAATACTTATGTGGATTATTTGAGGGTGGATTTATCAGTGTGTGTGTGTGTGTGTGCATGTGTACTTGTGTGTGTTTGCCTGTATGTGAGTGCACATATGATCATAATAATTGTTAGACACAATCATTATAGATAAAAGTCCAATGGTATAGTATGTGTCAGAACTCTATTTTAGGTCTTTCCTTTGACCACACACGCACACACACACACACACACACAATTTCATCATGAACTATTATTTTACCCATTAAAGTATTATTTTACCCTTTACCCATTAATGTGAAGACATTAAGGATATAATTCAAAACCTATCTTTCTAAATGCAAAGACAACCCTCTTTATCATGGTGATGGATAAACTCTTCATATCTGTTCAGTTTCTTCAGACCCATTAGTATGATGGGTCTATTGTATTTCTTGGAGTCACAAAGCTGTCCTTACCTCTTCCTCGTGGAAGATTTTATCACTGAATCAATCAATTGAAGAAAAATCAGTGGATAAATATGTAAATGTATATTAAAAAAAATATGTAGTAATGTATGGTTATACACACACATGTCTGTGTGTGTGTGTGTGTGTGTGTGTGTTACTAAGTGACTAAGTATATATAGTTACTAAGCATTATCTAGAGATCAGGGCTTAGACATGAGGTCTTCTTTACAACTACAATACAGAGTCCTTACTCACAAGGAAGAACTGGATTTCCTAGGATTCACCTGGTATGTATTACTGTGCTGGATTCTGGCTATTGCATAAATTTGTGGTTAGTTCAAGTCATGCTTTGTAATTGTCTTTACTTCATGTTAAAACAAAACAAAACACTATAAACCTCTGAACTTCAAAAATCTCTGAGTCCTAAAATATTTCACCAACAATGTAAGCAGGAAAAGACAGTTGGAGAGAAAGTGTTTAATTTCTTCTTCATGTTAAGTCCAATAACTAGGAGGCCCAAGAAAACTCTAAATAAGTAACCATGATTAGAATGAAAATACAAGATCCATAAATATTAGTTGTTTATTTTACCCTGACCTGGTATTTTTCTATCTACAGTGATGAGTGATCTAAGAAAGAAACACACACACACACACACACACACACACACACACACATATCCTGGACAATGTGATAAAACTAGTTATCACTAAATACTTAATTTGTATTAAGCAAAATACAAGCAAAATAATTGTGATTTCCTCAAAATTCCTTGATCACCCACATAGAGGTTCATGTAACTAATGTAACAATGCAGTATATGTTTAGTAAATTGCAAAGAAATCATGTGCCATATTCATGGATTTATGAATAGAATGAGCAGAGATGGGGACAAATCAGTAGACAGGACTCATGTCAACTTTATGTCTATGTATCAGAATGCTACTAAAGAATTTTGAAATAAAAAAGACCAAATTATAATTTATGTACTTGTGTGGGTTATTTAAATAAGCATAGGGATATTGATGCAGCATTTCAGTCACTTTTACAAAATGGAATATTGAGCCACCCACATGACATCCACTCCACTGTGCACGGAGGATACACAAATGTTCTGAACAGATGAAGATCCTGTTGCTTCAGATACAGCAACCAGTGGTCATTCTGATGGATAGAGAAGTGATTTCCATTGCCGTAGATATTATGCAGTATAAAAAGTAACAGTAAAGAATGTTATGGACTGAATGTTTGTGCCCCCCCACCCCCCTCATATGTTGAAGACTTACTCCTCAATGAAATGGTACTTTTGGAGATAATTGGGTTTAGAGTAGATCTTGAGGATGAGACCCCCCCCTCACCGATAGGATTAACATATGTATATTCAATATGGGCACACAGTTAGAAGGCAGCTGTCTACAAGTCAGTAGGCTGTATACAACTCACTGTTGGTGCCTTGATCTTGGGCATACCAGCCTCCAAAAGCATGAGAAAAAAAAGTCTGTTGTTTAAATAATCCAGTCTGTGCATTTGATATACTAGCATGAGCTAAGACACAGGTCTAGTAGAAGGAGGCAAAAACAAAACAAAACAAAAAACAAACAACAAAACAAAACAAAAGTTGTAGTGCCACAACATAAGCCTCAACATGAAAACATTTGAAGCATTGTGGAAATATTAACTATTAAATAAATTACATCTAGTTTCTGAGATCACTGTATGCCATATTCATGAGTGCTGAATTTGTTAACTATTCATCAACTTTTATTGGGAGTATCAGTCTTAGGAATGCTGTATATACAATTGTCAAGACTTAGGTCTGAAAAGGTGCTGAAATAAAGCCTGGAGTTCAAGGACAGAGGCCATGTAAGCAAAGGAAAATTAGAAAGCAAGCCAACACTTCCTTCCCGTCAAAAGTGGCCACAGGTTTTCAGTTGACAACTTTCTCTTCACCCACTTAAGCCTCCCTGGAAAGCTCTGAGAGTTAGACCATAAAGGTACGCCTGAATTCATATTCTAACTGTCTCTTCATAGACTTTGTGTATTATTTCTCCAGTTTTTTGGGGTCCTGGTAACTGAATTTGATTTTTTTATGTTCTTCCGTGTAATGAATGCTTAAATGTTAAATATAAAAGTTTATTGTTGGGGCGCCTGGGTGGCGCAGTCGGTTAAGCATCCGACTTCAGCCAGGTCACGATCTCGCGGTCCGTGGGTTCGAGCCCCGAGTCGGGCTCTGGGCTGATGGCTCAGAGCCTGGAGCCTGTTTCCGATTCTGTGTCTCCCTCTCTCTCTGCCCCTCCCCCGTTCATGCTCTGTCTCTCTCTGTCCCAAAAATAAATAAACATTGAAAAAAAAATTAAAAAAAAAAGTTTATTGTTTTTTCCAGAACCATTATTTCTGACTTTTTATTTTGTAAAACAAGTCTTTTTTTTATCAGCCACATTATATTGAGATTTTAACTAATTATTATTATTATTATTATTAATTTTAAGTAAGCTCTACACCCAGTGTGGGACTTGAATTCATGACCCTGACATCAAGAGTTGCATGCACTAATGACTGAGCCAGCTGCATGCCCCAAGTAAATATTTTGAATGTAAACATATTACATTAAATTTGAGTAAAAGTGAGAGAAATTATCACCAAAAGTTCTTATCGTTGTCTACTCTTAATATTTTACCAAGCATGCATTTTTTAATAATTCAAAATTTTGTAGTTTTATTGAATAATTGGCATATAACATTATATAAGTTTAAGGTATAAACATGTTTATTTGATACACTTAAATATTTCAAAATGATTATTATCATAACATTAGCTAATAATCAGTCATATCACATAATTAACATTTTTTTGTGGTTGAGAACAAAAGATCTTAAGCAACTTACAAGTAAGAACCATTCTACTCTCTGTTTCTATGAGTTCACCTTTTGGAATCTATATACAAGGGATATCATACAGTGTTTGTCTTTTTCTGACTTATTTCACTTAGCATAATGATCTCACGTTTTATCCAAATTGTTGCAAATGGCAAAATTTCCTTCTTATTGTCACTAAATAATATTCCATTGTACACATTTATACCATGTTTGCTTTACCCATATATACATTGACAGATGTACACTATACAACTGTAATAAAAGTTTTTATAGTATTTCATTGTATTGATGGGCCACAGTGATTTTCCAGTTTACCATTCTTTCTTGATATCTCAATATTTAGGGAATTTTTGTCTGTTATTATTATCATTGTTTGATACAAGAAACAATGTTGAAACAAACATACCCAAACATAAAATAAACATATATGTTAATATGTATACATTTTTGTAGCAGATTCTTAGGGCCAGAAGGTGTTCATTTAAAATATTGCCAGATATTGCCAAAATTGCTTTTAAAATCTTCTCATGTCATAAGATAGCATGATTGTTTTACTCATTTTTCTATATGGGCTCAGAAACATTTTGATATTTATAAGATATAACCCCATTTATAACTTTGAATAATTTAACTATTTTGACCATTTCATTACTCTGTTTTTACCTAAATCTTTCTCATCTGCAAAATTATGCTAGTCCCCACCTAAACCACAAGAGAACAGGAGAGAACAGAGGAACAGAGCTGAGCAGAGAAGACAATGTTGGGGAAAATACTCTAATGTTGCTTCCTGTAGATTTTGTTTTTAGAATGCTGCCCAGGTGTTACACAGCTATATTTTAAGTATGAAGGTATAAAACAATACATTATTACAGTTACATACAGAAGCAATTAGTTTATTTTTCATGTGCATGGCAAAATCCTAGAACATGTGAGCCAGGTCTCTTGTAAAGTTTAAGAATATCCTGGGGCGCCTGGGTGGTTCAGTTGGTTAAGCCTCCGACTTCGGCTCAGGTCATGATCTCACGGTCCGTGAGTTTGAGCCCCGCGTCGGGCTCTCTGCTGACAGTGCAGAGCCTGGAGCCTGTTTCAGATTCTGTGTCTCCCTCCCTCTCTCTGACCCTCCCCCACTCATGCTCTCTCTCTGTCTCAAAAATAAATAAACGTTAAAAAAATTAAAAAAAAAAGAATATCCTCATGGACCCAGCAACCATCTGATTTCTATATTTACATTCTTAATTGGTAACTTTCTACTGTTTCCTCCAATCCTCAAGTATGCTTTGAGGAAGGACATCAGGATTCTGCTCAAATGCCCAGACAGAAGGCAAATTTTCATCACAAACTACTTGACATGGTTACTAAATCTTTAAAAGTCCTTTACCTGTCTTGCTTTCTCCTTTGTTCCCTGTATGTTCTTCCCATCCTACAGCAATGCATTACATGAGCACAACTGAGGTCTTATGTTGATTCTAACTTTGGTTCTGTCCCTGAGTGTCAGTCCACATGTTATAATAGATTCTGTCTCGGCTATCATTAAGCCATCAGCAAAAATGTCCTTTTGTAGATCTAAAATTAGAAAAGAAGGACAGAATCCTCTAAGGAAAAAAAAATGTGATATCTGGGCTTTGCAAGGACAAAGATTCAACATGTTGGTAGCTAGAACAATATTGTCACTCATGACCTTGAATTGAAAAAAACCAAAAGTGTATCTGTGTTAAAAGTCCATGCTCCATTCCATTGGGAAGAGGATTGTAATAGGTAGGTTAAAATAGGCCACAGAACTCTGAGTTTATCCTTAGGTAAATTGGAAGAGGACAAACACAAAAAATTATGAAAACTCCTGCAGGTCAGTTTAGCATCCTGGTAGGTGCCAGGAACCATGAAGGATATGCCTGAAGCTTGGTGTCTGATCTCACTGTACTGTTAAGAGGCACAAGGGCATTCTTGCAAGCTTATATCCAAATGTTTTTTTTAAGGAGGTTCAAAATAAATCTTAATTTTTTGAGATATAACATTGGATAATTTTAAGGTATACACATGTTAATTTGATACAAGTATTATTGTAATAGGATATTACCATAACATCAGGTAACACTTCCATCACATAACATAATTATCATTTATTTTATGTAATAAGATTTAAGATCTAGTTGCAAAGAAACTAGATCTTTAATGTTCTCATTACATAAAATAAATTATATATAGATATATATGGTACTTAATATTATAAGTATATAATACAATATGATTAACTGTAATTATTATGGTGTACCTTGTATCCTCAGAACTCATTCATCTTCTTACTGCAAGTTTGTACCCTTTGGCCAGCATCTCCTTATTTCCCCTACACTGCAGCCCCTCATTACCACCATTGTACTCACTGTTTTTTTTTACTTCAATATTTGAAGTTTTTTGTCAAATTGTTTTCCATACAACACCCAGTGTTCATCCCAAAAGGTGCCCTCCTCGATACCCATCACCCACCCTCCCCTCCCTCCCACCCCCCATCAACCCTCAGTTTGTTCTCAGTTTTTAAGAGTCTCTTATGCTTTGGCTCTCTTCCACTCTAACCTCTTTTTTTTTCCTTCCCCTCCCCCATGGGTTTCTGTTAAGTTTCTCAGGATCCACATAAGAGTGAAACCATATGTACTCACTGTTTCTATGAGTTTGACTTTTTAAAGTTCCATATGAAAGAGATATCATGCAGTATTTTTCCTTCTCTGACTTATCTCTGAATAGATGCCTTTTTTGGGGACACCATAAAACCAAAGAGAGGAAGATTTCATAATATACACAAATATCTGGAAAAACCGGTAGACACTGAACATGTATTATAATAGAGTACAGTGCAGGTAATTCTTCTCTTTTGATCACAGTTTTATCACCATTCCTACAAAGAATCTGGAATACTTTTGGCATCAAATATGTATATGTATATATAGGTATGATTAGATTATGCAAAAATTTTTGTTAAAATGCGAATAGAGCTGATGATGTTGCTCAAACTCAATAATCTGTCAATTCAAGCTTTATGATAATCTTTATCACCACATTTATGGTGCAAGAATAGATTATATTTGAAGAATTACTTAAATAATTATCTATTTCACTTCTTCATAAAAAGCTAAAAGAACAATTATAGGATTAAAATTATATTCTTATCTTTGTATAATTTATTTGTGTAAGTTATGAGAAGTAGCATTGTTATCACAAGGAATGATGTGTTCCCACTTTACTCAATCTAGTCAAAATGGGTATTTATATGTTAAACAATTTTCCTTGGGAATTAATTTTTTTCAGTACTTATAATTTTTAGGAACCTACCCTTTGCATCTCAAATTTTATTTCAGAGAGCACTTCAGTGGCCATGTTCTTTCTATTAGGTTGAATACTGAGTTGCCCAAACCATGCTAATATATTCCAAATTTTCAAGTGGAATCCCCTTAGAATCTTTAATCTTTTAAAAATTTATTTCCCAACAATTTTCTGATTCATTTCTTCTGCAAACCTGTATTAAAGACTTCTGTACACCAAGTTTTAGGCTTTCATTAATATTATTTACTTGAAGGAATAATTCAAATAAAATCCACAAAATGAGACAGATTAAAAACCTGGCAGTTGTAATACAAATAGGAGTATAAGAATTAGATATTGCAAGATTTCCCTTTGAGTGCAAGTGAGTGGGACTCAGAATATGTCATCCTCTCAACAAATCATTAAAGATGTATATTAAGGAAAAAAATGCTCAGTGTATTATATCATAATGGTCATGATCCTTATTTTGTACATATAAAAAATCTCTTTGAAAACTATATAGATATAGCCCTCATATACATTAAAAAAGAAACAAATTAACTAGATTCTCAAAAGTATATGAATAGTCTGCATCCAATTCTTCAGAATCAGGTTTAGACTTAGAGTCATCAGTGTTCATAATGTTTAATGTAATATCTCTCGAAGTGTTGTTAATATAGATTGTGATGTAATGCTTCTTAATAGAATACACTTTTTTGTCCCTGAGACTTTCCTCCAAGACACTGGCACCAGTTCTGCAGAACTTCATGCTGGTGATCTAACTAGAAAATATCAATGTAAGGATTTTCAGACTAAGTTTATGTGTGTATATGCAATGACGATGTGCTCTCTATGATGTTATATTAATTATAAGAAGGTTTTTTTTTCTCTATCCAGGATGAAAAATGTAATAAAACGTGCATGTTAAAATTGATGAAACTGAAAATTGATGTTTTAATTAGTTTATAAAAGGAGCACTAATTACCAAGATGATTCTTGGTGAATGCATAGTTGACTCAGATCCAGCAAGGTGAGATTCCCTAACCAGAAAGAAAGAATGGTTGCAAAAGAGGTGAGAAGGACAAATGCATATCATGGTGATTTATTAATAGAGTGGTGATTTGTGAAGAAGCAATCTCAGCCAAAAAGCAAGACTCATCCTGTGGTGCTATCTACCTGATGAAGCATCTTCAGATTCAAATCCTGTCTATGGTTGCAAAATTCTATAGTCTAGAAACACTAGAGGTCAAGGATGTGGAGGATTGAAATAGCCTTATTTGATTTTATACTACAATTAAAGGAAATCTTCTCTGTTACTCTGTGTCCAATACATGTGAGGGGCCTCATGGGGGATTAACATAGATGAAGTTTCCATATTCTCTGAGATTTTGGTACAGTGGGAATTCCCAAAACTTAACAGGAAACTAAACTGTGTGTGGAGAGCTGCACTTGGGAACTCAGATGTGAGGAATCAGACTTATAATGGGATGCACAAGGAAGACCACTTGGAGGACCATATCTGAGGAAGTGTTGAAGTATGGGGAACAGCCAGTTATGCAAAATGGGGAGGGCAAAGAGAAGTAAAAGCATGTCCTCATCACAGGCAAGGGCATATGAAGAGGCCAGTGGTTTCAAAGGACCTTTGGGAACAGTAATTTGTAAGGATATCAGAAGCATTAAGGGAAGAGCATGGTGGGACTAGCCAGTGGGAGAGGAAAGTCAGGAAGTATTGCGGGGGCAGCCCACAGAGGAATGCATGTGGTGTCAGGGAATTTCTAACTCCTGGGTCTTTTTCCTTGAGACGTTACTCCCTGCCCACGAGGTCTGTCAGGAAGACAGGAAGACAGTGAAAACAAGTGAGGATGGCTCCAGTCCACTGGACAGGTCCCTTGACTACCAGGAGTGGTTCTGCACCAGAGGAGGAGCCAGGCTGGAGGGGGCAAAGAGAATTTCCAGGCTAGTGGACGGCAGGGGTCCTGAATGTCCCTGTTTGCATCCCTTTCTCCATGCCTCACAACTCTTCCCCATCTGAGTGCAGGCTCCTGTTTCTTCGCCATTTTGCATGTGTGCATAGGGTGGATATTGAATGTTGAGTAGAACATTCAAAGGGACTGGGTCACAGCGCCCCCTGGCGTCCACAGATGGGAGGCCAAGAGTGGACTTAACAGAATGCTATGGGAAAGGGTCCTCGGCCGCTGAGCACAGAAGAAACCCGACGGGAGCGGCACAATTGACGCCGGCAGGGGACGCTGAGGTACCACAGCTCGGCAGTGGGGGCGCCTCTTTCAGGCCATTTCTCACTGGAGCATATATCCTCTGTGCATCTTTTCTCTTAGAAGCTCTTTAATTTTCCAACACAAACCTCGTGATTTTTTCCATTGTCTCACAGAACAGAATTTTCTTGCTGCATTATCTTCATCTGCTCCTTGTGGGGCTGAAGTAGTAATAGTTAGCCAAACCTAAATATTGGTATATTATTAATACTTCATATGTCAAGGATAAATTGTATGTAGATGAGCATAACAAACTTGGCCTACAGACTTGGACGAAAGCTGATATAGCTTCTGAAACCTCAAGCTGCATCCCGAGGATGACCCTAGACTCCCTCTTCCTTCCCCACACTTGACCTCACCCCCACACTGTCATTAAAGTGCCTGAGAAAACTCAGCCAAAAGCATTTTCTGTTTGTTGCAGCCAACTCCTGATGATAAGGGTCCTGGTTTTCCAGTCTATGTGGGAAGGTAGGAGCCTAAGTTTGATAAGTGCTTGTTAACAAACCCAGATAGGTTCCATATGGACCGAACCATCCTCCCACTCTTTGTAATTTTTCACTTCCATGACTCTACTGAGACCCTGCTCAAACCCTCCCTTCTCCCTCATTCTCCTTTAAAAAGACCATTCACTTCTGAGTAAATACAAGTTGAACTCAAATCACACCGGACTCTTCTCACTATTGCAGTGGTATATTTCTAATTAAAATCAGTCCTTGCCACTTTAACTAGTGCCCAACTTTGTTTGCCTTTGACAGTTTTGGCCTCCACAACTTGGATCTGTATTGTAACCACCATTAGACCCTCCTCAGACATGACAACTGGACTTCTCAGCTGCATAGAGACTTTTGTATCATCTTCAAACTTCTTGTTCCTATGGTGGTAAGTCCAAGTCCTGATCTAATGCTCTGGACAAATGTCTGTTGAAGCATGATGAGGAACAATTTTGTTTCTTACAATTTTGAGTACATACTGGAACTAAGTTAGACAACCTCCCCACTCGCCCCAGACTTCTAATGAAAGGTATCTGCTTGAATGGATGTCCCTGATGGCTTCTTGTTTTGAGTAGGGCTCATACCCTGACTCCTGAGCTAGAACAAAGTTTTTTTTTTCTTCCTGCCTCTTTTTTCTAACTGGCATATAACATTATATTAATTTTAGGTGTACAACATAATGATTTGATATGTATTTTTTATTGTGAAAAGATTACTATAATA
The DNA here is from genome assembly GCF_022837055.1 of Prionailurus viverrinus. Lineage (NCBI taxonomy): Eukaryota > Metazoa > Chordata > Mammalia > Carnivora > Felidae > Prionailurus > Prionailurus viverrinus. Next base: position 18,712,210 of record NC_062566.1, read on the forward strand.
CATTTAGTTAACATCCATCATACAAAGGTTTTTCTTGTGATGAGAATTTTTAAGATTTACTGTTTTAACAACTTTCAGATATACAGTACAGTACTGTTAACTGTAGTCGCCATGCTGTATGTTATACCCTCATGACTTATTTATCTTATACCCGGAATTTTCTACCTTTTGATTATCCTCACCCATTTCACCTATCCCCAAACCTCCACCTCTGGCAACCACCAATTTATTCTGTCTATTGGTTTATTTATTTGTTTGTTTGTTTGTTTTAGATTTCACTTATAAATGAAATCATACAGTATTTGTCTTTCTGTGTTTGACTTATTCCACTTAGCTTCATGCCCTCAAAGCCCATCCATGTTGTCACAAATAGCAGGATCTCCTTTTTATGACCAAATACTATTTCACTGTGCGTATGAGTGTGTGTGTGTGTGTGTATTTTACCCATTTATGTGCCATTAGACACTTAGGTGGTTTCAATGTCTTGGCTATTGTATATAATACTGCAATAAACATGGGGGTACAGATATCTTTTCAAGATAGTAACTGCATTACTATTTCTTGTAAATACCCAGAAGTGGAATGCTGGATTTTATGGCAGTCACATTTTTAATTTTTTGAGGGACCTCCGTACTGTTTTCTATAGTGGTTGCATCAAATTACATTCCCACCAAGTGCACGTGGGTTTCTTCTCTTCCACATCCTTGGCAATACTAGTTAGTTCTTGCCTTTTTGATAATTGCTATTTGCTATTTGATTCTGGTTCTTTTGATGTCTCTTTGTTCTCTATACTTAATCCTGCTTCTCCAATGGGAACTTCTCAGTTGTCCAAATACCCCCTACCTTAAACTCCAAGTGACAAAAATGCCACTACATCGCTAACTCTCTACTTCTTCTCTTGGTGTCAGTAACTGACTAAAAATAATGTGGAACTTCAGTGACTTCTTTGGGAAAGTTAAGATCCCCTCACACTAGCCCCTCTAAGGACTCTGTCTTTCCATTACCCCCACTCCTCCTTTTACCACTGTTTATCTTTTCTTCAGATCCTTTGTATCCTTTTGTATGTCTTCTTTCAAGTCTTACCTCCTCCACCCCTCTCTTTACTCCTGCCAGACCTTTCCTTTCTGACTCCAGCTCGTAAAGTCCCTATATTCACTGGAACTTTAGGTGTTTTGCCCTATCAGGGGCTCTCAAAAATGTGCAGACTCCAAAAAGCAAAACTATCTGAGGCTGAAAAGAAAAAAAAGAAAAAATGAACTGGAAACAGAATGGATATTTTATTCACTCAGATAGGCTTTAGAGATGTCCAAAGAGCTGCTTCATGTCGCCTTAGTCCCTCACCTAAAATGTATTCCACAGTCCTATAAGATAACATATAAGAGCACAGGAAACTTAAAAGTCTTCTCCATAAATATTGGTAAATAGTTTTACCCGCATATTGAACAGATGACATTTAACATTTCCCATTTGCCCTAAACACATTTCCAATAAAAAATATAAAATGGAGCAAAAACAAAGAGAACCAACTCAGATATAAATTAGTGAGCTTTGTATTACTGCATTTATGCCTGACTCATGGCTAAAATTTTTGAAATGAAAATCATAAAGTCTCTATTTACATTTGTATGTATTTGTGTGTATGTGTGTGTGCAAGTGTATATTTTCTCTATCTTCTGACATTACTAATTAATTTATAAAATCCCTTAAGGGAGTTCTATCATAATTAGCTTAGGGAGAAATCAACACTTGTATAAATTAAATATTTCTAAATTCCAAAAATATAAGAACCAACTCAAATGTTTTACACATTTACATGGGTTGGGCAAATATTTGGTAAATAGGACTACTTTTTTAAAGTTTTTATTTTAATTCCAGTTAGTCAATATACAGTGTTATATTAGTTTCAGGTGTACAATATAGTGATTTAACAATTCCATATATTAATAAGAATACTTTGATATTGTTGATTTAATAATACAGGCATGTCCTCAGAGTTGTAAGCATTAAATATAATGCAAGCATACATTCTATTTCATTTACTAGTCAAATAAACTAATATTATATACACTAGTGTTTAAGATTATACAAATGATGAAATTAATTTTAATAAAAGTGTATCATTATTCTGACAAACTTCATTTAAACAATAATTGCATTTTTATTTTTTATTATTTTTTTTATTTTAGAAGGAGAGAATGCATGAGTGGAAAATAGGGATAGACAGAGAGACAGAGAGAGAGACAATCTTAAGCAGGCTCCACACTCAGTGCAAGCCTGACATGGGGCTCAATCCCATGACCCTGAGATCATGACCTGAGCTGAAATCAAGAGTCAAACGCTCAACCGACTGAACCATCCAGATACCCCAACAATAATTGTGTTTTTAATATGTTTGCCTAAAAATATTTTCCAAAATATTTTGGTAACCTCCAAAATTAAGTAATTAGATATCCATTGAATAGCTAAATAATTTCCAGATAAGGTAGCATGCTGGAACTTTTATTATTAAGCGTAAGTTTAGGTTTATATACCATTAGCTTCCTATTTTTATATGGTACAAAGAAGATAAATATATTACGTTTTGTTGATAAACATGTTCTTGCTACATTAATGAATTTTAATACAAAACATATACCTCTAGAGACTGTGAGATAGTATATTCATAAAATTTGTTAATCTATTACAGTGTATTGGTATATGACAATTTACAATTGTTTACTTTGTAGTTTTCCCTGTAAAATAAAGGATGCTAATTGTTATTATTTATAATCAATACATTAAAATAAAACTATTAGAAACAGTGAAAGAAAAACTTCATTACACAGAGTATGAAAGGCAACTTGGATGTGTTTTTACATGAAAAAAAATATTAGGAATATAAGATATGCATTTTTTGTTTGTTTAGGAAAAAATAAGAGTAATTTTGTCCTTAAGTAAAATGTGAAAAAAAAAAAAAAAAGACAACCTGAGTGGGTACAGAAGATTTCAGGTTTATGGGAGAAGAATTTTGTGCTGTGAGGTCAAAGCTGGATAAGATTAAATGGATATATTTATAAGATTCATTTTATTTATTTATTTATTTATTTATTTATTTATTTATTTATTTTAGAGAAAGAGAGCGTGTGGGCTGGGGAGAAGGGCAGAGGAAGAGAGAGCAGGCTTAACATAGAGCCCAACGCAGGGCTCAGTCCCATGACTCTGGGATCATGACCTGAGCCAAAAATCAAGAGTCAGATGCTCAATCAACTGAGCCACCCAGGAACCCCTCAAGCGTTTTATTTAAATTCCCATTAATATACAGCGTAGTATTAGTCAGGTGTAGTAGGATCTAGTGATTTAATCATTCCACACATCAGCCATTGCTCATCACAAGTGCCCCTCTTAAGCCTCATCGCCTATTTCAGTGATTCCCCCATGTACCACCCCTCCAGTAACTCTTGGTGTGATCTGTATAGTTAAGAGTCTCTTTCCTGGTTTGTCTTTCCTTTTCCTCCCCAAAGTTCATCTGTTCCATTTCTTAAATTGCACATGTGAGTAAAATCATATGGCATTTATCTTTCTCTGACTGACTTGTTTCACTTATCATAAGCCTCTCCATTTCCATCCACATAATTGCCAATGGCAAGGTTCCATTCTTTTTAATAGCTGAATAATAATCGTGTGTGTGTGTGTGTGTGTGTGTGTGTGTGTGTGTGTGCCACACCATCTTTGTTCATTTATCAGTAGATGGACATCTGGGCTCTTTCATCATTTGTTATTGTTGATAATGCTGCTACAAGCATCCAGGTGCAGGTACCCCTTCAAATCAGTATTTTTGTGTCCTTTGGGTAAATACCTAGGAGTACAGTTGGTGGATTTCAGGGTAGTCCTATTTTTCACTTTTTGAGGAACCTCCTTGGTATTTTCCAGAGTGGTTGCACCAGTTTGCATTCACACCAACAGTACAAGAGGGTTCCCCTTTCTCTGCATCCTCACTAACATCTCTTCTTCCCTGGGTTGCTAATTTTAACCATTCTGACTTGTGTGAGGTTATATCTCATAGTTTTGCTTTGTATTTTCCTGATGATGAGTGATGTTGGGCATCTTTTCATGTGTCTGTTGGCCTTCTGTATGTATTTTTTGGAAAAATTTCTATTCATGACTTCTGCTCATTTTTTATTTGTGTTTTGGGTTTTAGTTTTATAAGTGCTTCATATATTTTAGATCCTAACCCTTTACCAGATATGTCATTTGCAAAAATCTCCTCCCATTTTGAAGGTTGCCTTTTAGTTTTGTTGATCATTTCCTTCACTCTGCAGAAGCTTTTTATTTTGATGAAGTCCCAATAGTTCACTTTTATTTTGTTTACCTTGCCTAAGGAGACATATCTAGTAAGAAGTTGCTACAGCCAATGTCAAAGAGGTTATTGCCTTTGTTCTTCTCTAGGATTTTGATGATTTCCTGGATCATATTTAGGTCTTTCATCCATTTTGAATCTATTTTTTGTATGTGTAAAAGTGGACCAGTTTCTTTCTTTTGAATTTTGTTTTCCACTTCCCCCCAAACCATTTATTGAAAATATTGTATTTTTTTTCATTGAATATTCTTTACTACTTTAGCAAAGATGAGTTGACGATATAGTTGTGGGTTCATTTCTGGTTTTTTTATTGTGTTCCATTGATTGATGTGTGTGTGTGTGTGTGTGTGTGTGTGTGTGTGCGTGCGCCAATACAAGACTGCATTGATCAGCATAGGTTTGTAATGTAAATTGAAGTCCAGAATTGTAATGCATCCAGTCTTACTTTTCTTTTTCAAGAATGTCTTGGCTATTCAGGGTCTTTCGTGGTTGCATACAAATTTTAGGATAGTTTGTTCCAGCTCTGTAAAAAATGCTGGTCATACTTTGATAAGGATTGCATTGTATCTATAGATTGTTTTGGGTAGTGTAGACACTTTAACCATAATGGTTCTTCCAATATATGAACATGGAATGTTTTCCCATTTCTTTATGTCATCTTCAGTTCCTTTAATCAGTGTTTTATAGTTTTCAAAATACAAATCTTTTTCTGCTTTGGTTAGGTTTTCCTAGGTATCTTATGGTTTTTTTGTGCAATTGTAAATGGGATTGATTCTTTGATTCCCCTTTCTGCTGCTTCATTATTGTATGGAAATACAACAGATTTCTGTATCTTGATTTTGTATCTTTCAACTTTACTGCATTCATGTATCAGTTCTGGAAAATTTTTGGAGCAGTCTTTTGGGTTTTCTGTATAGAATATCATTTCATCTGCAAAATGGTGAAAGTTTGATTTCTTCCTTGCCCATGTGGATACCATTCTTTTTGTTGTCTGATTGCTGTGGCTAGAACTTCCACTACTATATTAAATAACAGTAGTGAAGGTGGTCATCCATGTTTTGTTCCTGACCACAGATAAAAAGCTCTTAGTATTTTTTTCCTGTTGAGGGTAATATTAGCTGTAGGTTTTTCATATATTGTCTTTAGGATGTTGAGATATGTTCTCTCTATCCCCACTTTGTTGAGAGTTTTTATTATGAATTGATCTTATACTTTGTGAAATAATTTTTCTGTATATATTAGAGGATCATATTATACTTATCCTTTCTTTTATTAATGTGTTGTATCATGTTGATTGATTTGTGGATATTGAACCCACTTAATCATGCTGAATGATTCTTTTAATGTGCTGTTAAATTTGATTTGCTAGTATTTTATTGGGAATTTCTCCATTCATGTTCATCCAGGCATTGGCCAATAGCCAATAGTTACTTTTTTTTAAGTGGAGTCTTTGTCTGGTTTTGAAATCATGGTACCACTAGCCTCATATAATATTTTAGAAGTTTCTTCCATTTATATTTTTGGGGATACTTTGAGAAGTACAGACATTACTTCATCTTTAAATGTTTCGTATAATTTGTCTATGAAGCCATTTGCCCTGCACTTTTGTTTTTTGGGAGATTTTTGATTACTGATTTGGTTTCTATGCTGATTATCAGTCTGTTCAAGTTTTCTATTTCTTCTTGTTACAGTTATGTTTCTACAAATTGACCCATTTCTTCCAGAATGTGGAATTTGTTGGCATACAGTTTTTCATAATATACTAATAATTTTTTTGTACTTCTGGGGCATTGTTATTTCTCCTGTCTCATTTGTGATTTCATTTATTTTGGTCCTTTCTCTGTTCTCTGATAAGTCTGGCTAAAGGTTTATCAATTTTATTATATTATAAATTTTATATATTTTATTATAGAACCAGCTGCTGGTTTCTTTGATCTCTTATATTTTTTAATTCTATATATTTTATTTCTGCTATAATCTTTATTATGTCCCTTCTTCTGCTGGCTTTGTTGTTCTTTTTCTAGCTACTATATGTATAACATTAAGTTGTTTATTTGAGGTTTTTTTTACTTTTTTTTTTTAATTTAGGTTTAAGTTAGTTCACATATAGTATTGTATTGTTTTCAGGACTAGAATTTAGTGATTCATCACTTACATATAACACCCAGTACTCATCCCAACAAGTGCTCTCTTAATGCTCATCATCCATTTAGCCCATCTTCCCACCCACCTCCCCTCCAGCATTCCCTCTTATGGTTTGCCTCCCTCTCTGTTTTTTTTTTCTTTCCCTTCCCTTGTTTATCTATTTTGTTTCTTAAATTCCACATATTTGTGAAATCATATGATATTTGCCTTTCTCTGACTGACTTATTTCGTTTTGCATAATACACTCTAGTCCCATCTATGTTGTTGCAAATGGCAAGATTTCATTCTTTTTATTGCTGAGTAATATTACATTGTGTGTGTGTGTGTGTGTGTGTGTGTGTGTGTGTGTGTGTCTTATCAATTCATCAGTCGATGGACCTTTGGGCTCTTTCCATAACTTGGCTATTGTTGATAGTACAACAAATCAGTGATATAGAAGATAAAATTATGGAAAATAATGAAGCTGAAAAAAGAGGGAAATAAAGGCAAAGTGTCATGATACAAAACTTAGAGAACTTGATGACTTATTAAAGAGGAATAACATTCATATTATAGGAGTCACATAAGATTAAGAGAGAAAATAGGGGCAGGTTTATGTGAACAAATTATAGCTGAAAACTTCACTACCCAAGGAAGGTTGCAGACATCAGAATCCAAGAAGCACAGAGAACTCCCATTAAATTCAGCAAAAATCAACCATCATCAAGGCATAGCATAGTCAAATTCACAAAATACACAGAGAAGGTAAGCAGCAAGGGAAAAAAAGTCATTAACCTACAAGGAAAGATAGAACAGGTTAACAGAAGATTTGTCCACAGAAACTTGGGAGACCAGAAAAGAGTAGCAGGATATATTCAACCTGCTGAATGGGAAAAATATGCAGCCAAGAATTTTTTATCCAGCAAAGCTGTCATTCAGAATAAAAGGAGAGATAGTTTTTCAGACAAACAAAAACTAAAGGAGCACATGACCACTAAACCAGCCCTGTAAGAAATTTTAAGGGGGACTCTTTGAGTGGAAAAACCAAACCAAACCAAACCAAAGCAAAACGAAACAAAGAGACCACAAGTGACAAAGACTAGAAAGGACCAGAGAACATAACCAGAACAACAACTATGGCACTAAATTAATATCTTTCAATAAAAACTCTGAATGTAAACGGACTAAGTGTTCCAATCAAAGGACATAGGGTATCAGAAATCGTGAAAGAAATAAGATCCATCTCTCTACTGCCTACAAGAGACTCATTTTAGACCTAAAGACACCTGCAGATTGAAAGTGAGGGGATGGAGAACAATCTGCCATGTTAATGGATGTTAAAAGAAGTCCAGAGTAGCTGTACTTACATAAGACAAACTAGATTTTAAACCAAAGACTATAATAAGAGATTAAGAAGGGCATTATATCATCATTAAAGGATCTGTCCACCTAGAAGTTCTAACAATTATAAATATTTATGTCCCCAACTTGGAAAAACCCAAATATGCAAGTCAATTAATTAAAAACATAAAGAAACTGGGGCACCTGAGTGGCTCAGTTGGTTGAGCATCATAATCTTTGGCTCAGGTCATAATCTTGCAGCTTGTGGGCTCAAGTCCCACGTCAGGCTCTGTGCTGAAAGCTCAGAGCCTGGAGCCTGCTTCAGATTCTGTGTCTCCCTGCCTCTCTGCCCCTCACCTGCTCAGGCTCTGTCTCTCTCTCAAATATAAAATAAAACATAAAAACTTAAAAAAAATAAAGAAACTAATTGATAATAATACCATAATAGTAGGGAACTTTAACACCCCACTTACAATAGATAGAGCATCTAGGCAGAAAATCAACAAGGAAATAATGGGTTTGACTGTCACACTGGACCAGATGGACTTAACAGATATATTCAGAACATACCATCCTAAAGAAACATTTCTTCTTGAGCACACATGGAAAATTCTCCAGAATAGATCACATACTGGGTAACAAATCAGAAGTACAAAAAATCAAGATCATACCATGTGTATTTTCAGGCAGCACTATGAAAGTTGAATTTTTAAATTTTTTTAATGTCTTATCTTTTTTTGAGACAAAGAGAGATAGGGCATGAGTGGAGGAGGGGCAGAGAGAGAGGAGACACAGAATCCTTAGCAGGCTCCAGGTTCTGAGCTGCAGCACAGAGCCTGACGTGGGGCTCAAATCCATGAACCGTGAGATCAAGACCTGAGCCGAAGTTGGATGCTTAACTGACTGAACCACCCAGGCACCCCAACACTATGAAATTTGAAATCAACCACAAGAATAAAATTGGAAATACCACCAATACTTGCAGACTAAAGAACATCCTACTAAGGAATTTTTGGGTTAAACAAGAAATTGAAGAGGAAATTAAAAATTACATGGAAGCCAATGAAAATGAAAACATATATTCAAAATCTTTGGGATGCAGCATAGGCAGTCATAAGAGGAAAGTATAACACAATCCAGTCCTTCCTAAATCCTTCCTAAAGAAGGAAAAAATGTCACAAATATTTGAGATTTCTCTTGCTTCCTAGGTAGCCCTGTATTCCTATATACTTTATCTTCTTAAGACCAATTTTGCTGGATCCCAAAGGTTTGATTGCCATGTTTTCATTTTTATTTTTCCATGTATTTTTGTATTCTTTAATTTCTTGGTCAACCCATTGATTCTTTAGTAGAATATTACTTAGCATCCATATGTTTGTGGTCTTTCCAAATTTTTTCTTGTGGTTGACCTCAAATTTCATAGGGTGGTGGTCACAAAATATGCATTGTATGATCTCATTTTTTTGTACTAATTGAGGTCTGATTTTTGACCTATTCTGTGATATATTTTGAAGAATGTCCCATGTGCAGTTGAAAGGAATTTGTGTTCTGCTGCTTTAGGGTGAAATGTTTTGAACATATCTTTTGAGTTCACCTGATCCAGTGTGTCATTCAAAGGCATTGTTTCTTTGCTGATTTTTTGCTTAGATGAACTGTCCATTGTTGTAAATGGGGTGTTAAATTCCCTACTGAAAGAGCGGACCTATGCCGGCCGATTCCATCTTGTTCTGTGTCCTCCACCTTGAGTGACTATGTCCCTGACATGCCCCCTTTCCAGGAAAATCGCAGAAACCTCAGACCATGCCTCCTCCCCTTGAGTAACCTCCCTCTCACCCATTCAAACTTCCCAATCAAAACACACCCGGCCACCTGTGTAACAGGACTCCAACCCTTCCCCAGCCAATCGGCTGAGGCCACAGCCATTACCTCACCAACTGCCCCTAGGCCCCTATAAAACCTTTGTGCTTTTGAAACTTGCTCTCTCTCCCTGGCATCTCACTGGTGCATCCGTTCAGGTAGGGGATTGAGCTCGAGTTAGCTTGAATAAAGGCTCTTTGCTTTTGCATCGGACTCGGCTCCCTGGTGGTCTTTGGGGATCACAAATTCTGGGCATAACACCTATTATTATTGTATTATTATTGATGAGTTTCTTTAGGTTTTGGTTAATTATTTTATACATTTGTGAGTTTCAAGTTGGAGGCATAAATATTTACAATTGTTAGACTTTCTTGTTGGGTAATCCCCTTATTATGATACAGTGTCTTTCTTCATCTCTTGTTACAGTCTTTGGTTTATAATCTAGTTTGTCTGATATAAATTTTGCTACTCTGGCTTTATTTTTGACATCCATTTGCATGATATATGTTTTTCCATCACCTCTTATTTATTTATTTATTTATTTATTTATATGGAATTTATTGTCATATTGGTTTCCATACAACACCCAGTGCTCATCCCAACAGGTGACCTTCTCAATGCCCATCACCCACTTTCTCCTCCTCCCACCCTCCATCAATCTTCAGTTTATTCTCAGGCTTTAAGGGTCTTATAGTTTGCCTCCCTCCCTCTCTAACTTTTTTTTCCCCTTCCCCTCCCCCATGGTCTTCTATCAAGTTTCTCAGGATCCACATAAGAGTGAAAACATATAGTATCTGTCTTTCTCTGTATGACTTATTTCATTTAGCATAACACTCTCCAGTAATCATCACCTCACTTTTATTTTTTTATTTTTTTATATATATGAAATTTATTGACAAGTTGGTTTCCATACAACACCCAGTGCTCATCCCAAAAGGTGCCCTCCTCAATACCCATCACCTACCCTCCCCTCCCTCCCACCCCCCCATCAACCCTCAGTTTGTTCTCAGTTTTTAACAGTCTCTTATGCTTTGCCTCTCTCCCACTCTAATCTCTTTTTTTTTTTCCTTCCCCTCACCCATGGGTTCCTGTTAAGTTTCTCAGGATCCACATAAGAGTGAAACCATATGGTATCTGTCTTTCTCTGTATGGCTTATTTCACTTAGCATCACACTCTCCAGTTACATCCACGTTGCTACAAAAGGCCATATTTCATTTTTTCTCATTGCCACGTAGTATTCCATTGTGTATATAAACCACAATTTCTTTATCCATTCATCAGTTGATGGACATTTAGGCTCTTTCCATAATTTGGCTATTGTTGAGAGTGCTGCTATGAACATTGGGGTACAAGTGGCCCTATGCATCAGTACTCCTGTATCCCTTGGATAAATTCCTAGCAGTGCTATTGCTTGGTCATAGGGTAGGTCTATTTTTAATTTTCTGAGGAACCTCCACACTGCTTTCCAGAGCGGCTGCACCAATTTGCATTCCCACCAACAGTGCAAGAGGGTTCCCATTTCTCCACATCCTCTCCAGCATCTATAGTCTCCTGGTTTGTTCATTTTGGCCACTCTGACTGGCGTGATCACCTCACTTTTAATATGAAGGTGTCTTTAGCTCTAAAATGAGTCTTTTGTAGGCATGATAGAGATGGATCTTGTTTTTTCTTTCCTTAATCCATTCTGACACCTTATGTCTTTTTATTGGAACATTTAGTACATTTAAATTCAGAATAATTATTGATAGATGTGTATTTAGTGCTATTTTATTATTTTTGTTGTTGTTCTTTTCTTGGAGACTTTTTCTGCTCCTTTCTAGCCTTTGTTACTTTTATTTTTCCTTCCTACTCAAAGAGTCCCCTTTAGTATTTCCTGCAAGTCTTGTTTAGTGATCACAAATTCCCTTATTTTTTGTTTGTTTAGGAAACTCTTTATCTCTCCTTCTATTCTGATTGATAGCCTTGATGGATAGAGTATTCTTAGCTGCATGTTTTTCCCATTCAGCATGTTAAATATATCATGCCACTCCCTTCTGGCTTGCTAAGATTCTGTGGAGATATCATCAGCTAGTCTTATGGGTCTTCCCTTGTAAGTTAATGACTTCTTTTGTTTTCTGCCTTTAGGATTTTTTTTCTATTTTGCAAATTTAAATACAATACGTTTTGGTGTTACCCTGCTTTTGTTGATTTTGATGGGAGTTCTCAGTGTCTCCTGGGTTTGGATATCTGTTTCTTTCCCCAAATTAAGCAAGTATTCAGCTATTATTTCTTCAAATATGCCTTCTGTCCATTTTTCTTTTTCTTTTTCTTCTGGGACTCCTATTATAGGAATGTTAATTACATTTGATGGAGTCACTGAGTTCCCTAAGTCTACTTTCATGATCCATAATTCTTCTTTCTCTTTTGTTCAGCTTTATTATTTTTGATAATTTTCTCTTCTATATGACTTATTTGTTTATCTGTTTCTTTTATATCTGTGGCCATTAACTCCATTGTTTTTGAATTTCAGTTATTGCATTGTTCATTTCTGCCTGATGATTTTTTTAACTCTTTATTCTCTGTGGTAGGGTCTCTCTGATGTCTTCCATGATTTTCTCAAGCCCAGCGAATATCCTTATTATTTCTGTTTCAATTCTAAGGCATATTACTTATATCTGTTTTGATTAGATCTCTGGCTGTGACCTTTTCTTCTTTCTTTGGGGGTGAATTCCTTCACCTTTGCATTTTGTCTAGGTCTCTCTTTCTTCTATTTGTTAGAAAAGCCTGTTATATTTCCTACTCCTGAGAGTAATAGCCTTATGAATAGGTTGTATACCGTCCATGGCCTTGTGCTTCAGGGAGTGTCTGTGTTGTGTGATGCATGCACTCTGTTGCTGTTTTGGCCACTCTGTCCCTCGGGTCTGTCATATGTGGAGGCTCTTCTTGCTTGCACTGTGCAGTGTTTGGACTTTGGCAATAATGTGGTAAGTCTTAACTAGGAGAACTCTGATCTGCTTGTTAAATGAGATATCATGGTATTTTCTCTAGAACTGAAGCCTTGCAGAACTCAATGGTCAGTAGATGTGCGTGTGGAGTTTCTGCTGGCCTTCAGAAGAAGGGGCCCACTGGTCTGGCCCTTAGGCACACCTGCCCATGAAAAAAAGTACCAGCCGAGTACAGGGGGGCAGGACTTGGTGTAAACAGATTAGGCAGCCAGTTTTTATGCCATGCTGCTTACTGAATTTGGTTTAAGCAGAGCAGCAAGGGAGGGAAATGGGATGCAGCAAATGCAATCCTAAGGGGAAAATACACTAAAATCCAGGCCTATCTAAAGAAACAGAAAAATCCCACTTCTCCAAAGAAGACATCCAGATGGCCAACTGACACATGAAAAAATGCTCAACATCACTCATCATCAGGGAAATACAAATCAAAACCACAATGAGATACCACCTGACACCTGTCAGAATGGCTAACATTAACAACTCATGCAACAACAGATGTTGGTGAGGATTTGGAGACAGAGGATCTCTTTTGCATCGTTGGTGGCAATGCAAGCTGGTGCAGCCACTCTGGAAAATAGTATGGAGGTTTCTCAAAGAACTAAAAATAGAACTACCCTATGACCCAGCAATTGCACTACTAGGCATTTATCCAAGGGATACAGGTGTGCTGTTTTGAAGGGACATATGCACTTCCATGTCTATAGCAGCACTATCAACAATAGCCAAAATATGGAAAGAACCCAAAAGTCCATTGATGGATGAATGGATAAAGAAAATGTGGTATATATATACAATGGATTATTACTCAGCAATCAAAAAGAATGAAATCTTGCCATTTACGGCTACGTGGATGGAACTGGAGGGTATTATGCTAAGTGAAATTAGTCAGAGAAAGACAAATATCATATGACTTCACTCATATGAGGACTTTAAGAGACAAAACAGATGAACATAAGTGGAGGTTTCGGAAACAAAAATAAATAAAAACAGGGAGGGGGACAAATCAAAAGAGACTCATAAATATGGAGAACAAACTGAGGGTTGCTGGAGGGGTTGTGGGAGGGGGTATGGGCTAAATGGGTAAGGAGCATTAAGGAATCTACTGAAATCATTGCTTCGCTATATACTAATTTGGATATAAATTTTAAAAAATAAAAAATAAAGTTAAATTATTAAAAAAAAAAGGTAGACCGAGAAAAAAAGAAAGAAAGAACCAAAGAAAGAAAAAAAGAAAGAAAGAAAGAAAGAAAGAAAGAAAGAGAAAAATCCCAAACACAAAACCTAACCTCACACCTAAATGAACTAGAAGCAGAACAGAAAATAAACCCCCAGGCTAGCAGAAGAAGAGAAATAATAAAGATTAGAGCAGTTATAAACAATATAGAATTTTAAAAAAAGAACAGATCAATGAATCTAAGAGCTCATTTTTTTAATAAAAAATAAACAAATTTGATAAACCCCTAGTCAGACTTCTCAGAGAGAGAGAGACAGAGAGACAGAGACAGGACCCAAATAAATAAAATCATGAATGAAAAAGGACAGATCACAACCAACACCACAGAAATACAAAGAATTATTAGAGAATGCTATCATAAATTGTATGCCAACAAACTGGAAAACCTGGAAGAAATGAACAAATTCCTCGACACCCACACACTACCAAAACTCACATGAGAAAAAATTGAAAATTTGAATAGACCCATTAACACCTAAGAAATTGAATCAGTTACCAAAATCTCCAAACAAATAAGAGTCCTGGGTCAGATTACTTCCCAGGGGAACTCTACCAGTCATTTAAAGCAGAGTTAATACCTATCTTTCTCAAGCTGTTGCAAAAAATAGAAATGGAAGGAAGGCTTTTAGACTCATTCCTTGATTCCCAAAACAGACAGCAATCCCACAGAAGAGGACAATTATAGGCCAATACCCCTGATGAACATGGATGCAAAAATTCTCAACTAGATACTAGCAAATCGAATTCAATGGTATATTGAAAGAATTTTTCACCATGATCAAGTGGGATTCATTCCTGAGGTACAGGTTCAATATATGCAAATCAATCAATGTGATATATCACATTAATTGAAGAAAGGATAAGAACCATATGATCCTGTTAATAAACGCAGAAAAAACATTTAACAAAATCCAGCACCCATTCTTAATAAAAACCCTAAAGAAAGTTGGGATAGAATGAACATACCTTAACATCATAAAAGCCATATATGAAAAGCCCACAGTTAACATCATCCTCAATGAGGAAAGACTGAGATCTTTCCTCCTGAGATCAGAAACATGATGGGGACATCCACTCTCACCACTGTTGTTTAACATAGTGTTGGAAGTCCTAGCCTCAGAAATCAGACAACAAAATGAAATGAAAGCATCCAAATTGGAAAGAAGTCAAACTTTCCCTTTTTGCAATTACATGATTCTCTACATGAAAACCCAAATGGCTACACCAAAAAGCTGCTAGAACTGACACGTGAAATCAGCAAAGTTGCAGGATACAAAATCAATGCACAGAAATAAGTTGCATTTCTATACACCAATAATGAAGAAACAAAAAGAGAAATCAAGAAATTGATCCCATTGACAATTGCACCAAGAACCATAAAATACATGTGAGTAAACCTAACCAAAGATGTAAAATGTCTGTATACTAAAAACTATAGAAAAATTATAAAAGGAATTGAAGTAGACACATAGAAATGGGAAAAAATTCCACACTCATGGATTGGAAGAATGAATATTGTTAAAATGTCAATGCCACCCAAAGCACATTCAATTCAATCACAATCAAAATTGCACTGACATTCTTCTCAAAGCTAGAATAGTCTTAAAATTTGTATGAAACCACAAAAGACCTTGAATAGCCAAAGTAATTTGAGAAAGAAAAAACAAAGCAGATCACAATCCTGGACTTTAGCCTCTACTACAAAGCTGTAATCATCAAGACAGTATGTTATTCGCACAAAAACAGACACATAGACCAATGGAATAGAATAGAGAACCCGAATTGGACCCCCAGTTGTATGGCCAGCTAATCTTTGACAAAACAAGAAAGAGTATCCAATGGAAAAAAAGACAGCCTGTTTAGCAAATGGTGTTGGGAGAACCGGAAAACAACATGCAGAAGAATGAAACTGGACCACATTATTACCCCACACACAAAAATAAACTCAAAATTAAAGAAAGACCTAATTGTGAGACAGGAAACCATTAAAATCCTGGAGGAGAAAACACGCAACAACCTCTTTGACATTAGATGCAGTCATTTCTTGCTCAACACGTCTCTGAAGGCAAGGTAATTAAAAGAAAAAATGACCTATTGGGACCTCATCAAGATAAAAACCTTCCACTGCAAAGTGGATAAAAACCTCCACTGCAAAGGAAACAATCAATGAAACTAAAAGGCAACTGAAAGAATGGAAGAAGATATTTGCAAGTGACATATCAGATAAAGGGTTAGTATCCAAAATCTATAAAACACTTACCAAATTCAACACCTGAAAAACAAATATTCCAGTGAATAAATGAGCAGAATACATGAATAGACACCTTTCCAAAGAATACATTATGAAGACCAACAGACACATGAAAATGTGCTCAACATCACTCACCATCAGGAAAATACAAATCAAAACTACATTGAGATACCACCTCACACCAATCAGAGTGGCTAAAATTAAAAACTCAGGCAACAACAGATGCTGGAGAGGATGTGGATAAATGGGAACCCTCTTGCACTGTTGTTGGGAATGCAAATTTGTGCAGCTGCTCTTTAAAACACTGTGGAGGTTCCTCAAAAAATTAAAAATAGACTTACCCTATGACCCAGCAATAGCCCTACTAGGAATTTATCCAAAGAATACCGGAGTGCTGAATCATAGGGACACATGTACCCCAATGTTTATAGCTGCACTTTCAACAATAGCCAAATTATGGAAAGAGCCTAAATGCCCATCAACTGATGAATGGTAAAGAAGATGTGGTTTATAAATACAATGGATTACTACTTGGCAATGAGAAATAATGAAATCCTGCCATTTGTAGCAATGTGGATGGAACTGGAGGGTATTATGCTAAGTGAAATAAGTTAGTCAAAGAAAGGCAGATATTGTATTTTTTCACTCTATGTGAAATGTGAGAAACTTAACAGAAGACCATGGGGGAAGAGAAGGGGAAAAATAGTTTCAAACAGAGAGGAAGACAAACAATAAGAGACTCTTAAATGCAGAGAACAGACTGAGGGTTGATGAGGGTGGGACAGGGGCGAGGGGATAATGAGTGAAGGACATTGTTGGGATGAGCACTGGGTGTAGTATGTAAATGATTAATCATGGGAACCTACCCCCAAAACCAAGAGCACAGTGCAAACACTGTATGTTAGCCAAATTGACAATACATTATATTTTTTAAAAAGAAAAAAAATTGTGTGTCTTCATTATGTGTGATGATGGCAACTCTAAAGATATGCAATTTTATTGAAAATGTTGCCCAAAATTAGAAACAGCCCAGATACCCGTCGATAGAAGAATGGATAAACCAACTGTAGTATATTTACACAGTGGAAACTTGATTAGCATTAGAAAGGGACAAAGTACTTATACATAACACAACATGGCTGCATATTGAAAGCCTCATTCTTACTAAAAGAATCTAGACATACAAGAGCACAGATTATATGGTTCCCATTTATATGAAGTTCTAAAACAGGCAAAACCAATCTATGGCCAAAGACCATGAGAACAGTGGTTGCCTCTGGAATGGATTTGGGGCAGGGGCCAACAAGGAAATGATATCAGAGAACTTTCTGGGTAATTGTAATGTTCTGTATCATTTTGTTAAATTAATTAATTTATTTACTTATTAATTTACATCCTAGTTAGTTAGGATATAGTGCAACGATGATTTCAGGAGTAGATTCCTTAATGCCCTTTATCAATTTAGCCCATCCCCCTTCCCACAACCCCTCCAGCAACCCTCTGTTCTCTATATTTAAGAGTTTGCCCCAGTCCCTGTTTTCATATTATTTTTGTTTCCCTTCCATTATGTTAATCTGTTTTCTATCTTAAATTCCTCATATGAGTGAAGTCATATGATATTTGTCTTTCTCTGACTAATTTCGCTTAGCATAATACCCTCTAGTTCCATCCACATGGTTACAAATCGCAAGATTTAATTTTTTTTGTTTGCTGAGTAATCCCCCATTTGTGTGTGTGTGTGTGTGTGTGTGTGTATACCACACCTTTATCCATTCATCTGTTGATGGACATCCAGGATCTTTCCATACTTTGGCTATTTTTGATAGTGCAGCTGTAAACATTGGGGTGCATGTACCCCTTTGAAATAGCACAGCTGTATACCTTGGATAACTACTTAGTAGTGCAATTTCTGGGTCGAGGGGAGTTCTGTTTTTAATTTTTTGAGAAACCTCCAAACTGTTTTCCAGAGCAGCTGCACCAGTTCACATTCCCACAAGCAGTGCAAAAGAGATCCTCTTCTCTACCTCCTCACCAACATCTGTTGCCTGAGTTGTTAATGTTAGCCATTCTGATGGGTGTGAGGTGGTTAAAGATATTCCTTCTTATATTTGATGACGACAACTCTAAAGGTATGCCTTATTTATTTTGCCAACAATTTTTAAATCTAGTTTTATTTACCAAAGATTATGCCAGGTCATAGGAACTTAAGAAAAATTGGATTTGTGTTAAAATTTCATATATATTTAGGATACTTACTTAATTAATTTTTTTGATATGAAATTTATTGTCAAGTTGGTTTCCATACAACACCCAGTGCTCATCCCAACAGGTGCCCTCCTCAATACCCATCACCGACCCTCCCCTCCCTCTCACCCCCCATCAACCCTCAGATTGTTCTCAGTTTTTAAGAGTGTCTTATAGTTTGGCTCCCTCCCTCTCTAACTTTTTTTTTCCTTCCCTTCCCCCATGGTCTTGTGAAAAGTTTCTCAGGATCCACATAAGAGTGAAAACATATGGTATCTGTCTTTCTCTGTATGACTTATTTAACTTAGTATAACACTCTCCAATTCCATCCACTTTGCTACAAAAGGCCATATTTCATTCTTTCTCATTGCCACGTAGTATCCCATTGTATATATAAACCACAATTTCTTTATCCATTCATCAGTTGATGAACATTTAGGCTGTTTTCATAATTTGGCTCTTGTTGAAAGTGCTGCTATAAACATTGGGGTACAAATGCCCCCATGCACCAGCACTCCTGTATCCCTTGGGTAAATTCCTAGCAGTGCTATTGCTGGGTCATAGGGTATATCTCTTTTTAATTTTTTGAGGAACCTCCACAGTGTTTTCCAGAGTGGCTGCACCAGCAAAAATGAACTATCGGGACGTCATGAAGATAAAAACTTCTGTACTGAAAAGGAAACAATCAACAAAACTGAAAGGCAACCAATAGAATGGGAAAAGATATTTACAAATGACATATAGGACAAAGGACTAGCATCCAAAATCTATAAGGAACTCACCAAACTCCACACCTGAAAAACAAATAATCCAGTGAAGAAATGGGCAGAAAACATGAATAGACACTTCTCTAAAGAAGACATTCGGATGGCCAACAGGCACATGAAAAGACGCTCAACGTCGCTCCTCATCAGGGAAATACAAATCAAAACCACACTCAGATAACACCTTATGCCAGTCAGGGTGGCTAAAATGAACAAATCAGGAGACTATAGATGCTGGAGAGGATGTGGAGAAACAGGAACCCTCTTGCACTGTTGGAGTGATACTTAATTTAAAGAAATAATTTATCTCTAAGTTTATGTGAATATAACTTCTTTATAGGGTTTATAAATTAATTTGGTAATATCATCCATAGGTAGGAATATGTCACCTAGGCATAAACATGCATTCATGTGTACATAAATGTATATAAACATACAGACATTCCAACAGAGATCTTACGGCTTTTATTTTAAAATATGAGGTGAGGGGTGTCCAGATGGTTCAGTGGGTTAAGCATCACTCTTTTGCTTTTGGCTCAGGTCATGATATCACACTTGGTTAGTTCACGCCCCTCATAGGGGGTCTACTCTGAAAGCATGGAGCCTGCTTGGAATTCTCTTTCCCCCTCTCCCTGGCCCTCCCCCATTCATATGCTCATGCACGTTTTCTCTCTCTCAAAATAAAAAAATAAATTTTATTTATTTTTTATTTATTTATTTTTTTTTATGAAATTTATTGACAAATTGATTTCCATACAACACCCAGTGCTCATCCCAAAAGGTGCCCTCCTCAATACCCATCACCCGCCCTCTCCTCCCTCCCACCCCCCATCAACCCTCAGTTTGTTCTCAGTTTTTAACAGTCTCTTATGCTTTGGCTCTCCCCCATTCTAACCTCTTTTTTTTTTTTCCTTCCCCTCCCCCATGGGTTCCTGTTAAGTTTCTCAGGATCCACATAAGAGTGAAACCATATGGTATCTGTCTTTCTCTGTATGGCTTATTTCACTTAGCATCACACTCTCCAGTTCCATCCACGTTGCTACAAAAGGCCATATTTCATTCTTTCTCATTGCCACGTAATATTCCATTGTGTATATAAACCACAATTTCTTTATCCATTCATCAGTTGATGGACATTTAGGCTCTTTCCATAATTTGGCTATTGTTGAGAGTGCTGCTATGAACATTGGGGTACAAGTGGCCCTATGCATCAGTGCTCCTGTATCCCTTGGATAAATTCCTAGCAGTGCTATTGCTTGGTCATAGGGTAGGTCTATTTTTAATTTTCTGAGGAACCTCCACACTGCTTTCCAGAGCGGCTGCACCAATTTGCATTCCCACCAACAGTGCAAGAGGGTTCCCGTTTCTCCACATCCTCTCCAGCATCTATAGTCTCCTGATGTGTTCATTTTGGCCACTCTGACTGGCGTGAGGTGGTACCTGAGTGTGGTTTTGATTTGTATTTCCCTGATAAGGAGCGACGCTGAACATCTTTTCATGTGCCTGTTGGCCATCCGGATGTCTTCTTTAGAGAAGTGTCTATTCATGTTTTCTGCCCATTTCTTCACTGGGTTATTTGTTTTTCGGGTGTGGAGTTTGGTGAGCTCTTTATAGATTTTGGATACTAGCCCTTTGTCCGATATGTCATTTGCGAATATCTTTTCCCATTCCGTTGGTTGCCTTTTAGTTTTGTTGGTTGTTTCCTTTGCTGTGCAGAAGCTTTTTATCTTCATAAGGTCCCAGTAATTCACTTTTGCTTTTAATTCCCTTGCCTTTGGGGATGTGTCGAGTAAGAGATTGCTACGGCTGAGGTCAGAGAGGTCTTTTCCTGCTTTCTCCTCTAAGGTTTTGATGGTTTCCTGCCTCACATTTAGGTCCTTTATCCATTTTGAGTTTATTTTTGTGAATGGTGTGAGAAAGTGGTCTAGTTTCAACCTTCTGCATGTCGCTGTCCAGTTCTCCCAGCACCATTTGTTAAAGAGACTGTCTTTTTTCCATTGGATGTTCTTTCCTGCTTTGTCAAAGATGAGTTGGCCATACGTTTGTGGGTCTAGTTCTGGGGTTTCTATTCTATTCCATTGGTCTATGTGTCTGTTTTGGTGCCAATACCATGCTGTCTTGATGATGACAGCTTTGTAGTAGAGGCTAAAGTCTGGGATTGTGATGCCTCCTGCTTTGGTCTTCTTCTTCAAAATTCCTTTGGCTATTCGGGGCCTTTTGTGGTTCCATATGAATTTTAGGATTGCTTGTTCTAGTTTCGAGAAGAATGCTGGTGCAATTTTGATTGGGATTCCATTGAATGTGTAGATAGCTTTGGGTAGTATTGACATTTTGACAATATTTATTTTTCCAATCCATGAGCAGGGAATGTCTTTCCATTTCTTTAAATCTTCTTCAATTTCCTTCATAAGCTTTCTATAGTTTTCAGCATACGGATCCTTTACATCTTTGGTTAGATTTATTCCTAGGTATTTTATGCTTCTTGGTGCAATTGTGAATGGGATCAGTTTCTTTATTTGTCTTTCTGTTGCTTCATTGTTAGTGTATAAGAATGCAACTGATTTCTGTACATTGATTTTGTATCCTGCAACTTTGCTGAATTCCTGTATCAGTTCTAGCAGACTTTTAGTGGAGTCTATCGGATTTTCCATGTATACTATCATGTCATCTGCAAAAAGCGAAAGCTTGACTTCATCTTTGCCAATTTTGATGCCTTTGATTTCCTTTTGTTGTCTGATTGCTGATGCTAGAATTTCCAGCACTATGTTAAACAGCAGCGGTGAGAGTGGGCATCCTTGTCGTGTTCCTGATCTCAGGGAAAAAGCTCTCAGTTTTTCCCCGTGAGGATGATGTTAGCTGTGGGCTTTTCATAAATGGCTTTTATGATCTTTAAGTATGTTCCTTCTATCCCGACTTCCTCAAGGGTTTTTATTAAGAAAGGGTGCTGGATTTTGTCGAAGGCCTTTTCTGCATCGATTGACAGGATCATATGGTTCTTCTCTTTTTTTTTTGTTAATGTGATGTATCACGTTGATTGATTTGTGAATGTTGAACCAGCCCTGCATCCCAGGAATGAATCCCACTTGATCATGGTGAATAATTCTTTTTATATGCTGTTGAATTCGATTTGCTAGTATCTTATTGAGAATTTTTGCATCCATATTCATCAGGGATATTGGCCTGTAGTTCTCTTTTTTTACTGGGTCTCTGTCTGGTTTAGGAATCAAAGTAATACTGGCTTCATAGAATGAGTCTGGAAGTTTTCCTTCCCTTTCTATTTCTTGGAATAGCTTGAGAAGAATAGGTATTATCTCTGTTTTAAACGTCTGGTAGAACTCCCCTGGGAAGCCATCTGGTCCTGGACTCTTATTTGTTGGGAGATTTTTGATAACCGATTCAATTTCTTCGCTGGTTATGGGTCTGTTCAAGTTTTCTATGTCCTCCTGATTGAGTTTTGAAAGAGTGTGGGTGTTCAGGAATTTGTCCATTTCTTCCAGGTTGTCCAATTTGTTGGCATATAATTTTTCATAGTATTCCCTGATAATTGTTTGTATCTCTGAGGGATTGGTTGTAATAATTCCATTTTCATTCATGATTTTATCTATTTGGGTCATCTCCCTTTTCTTTTTGAGAAGCCTGGCTAGAGGTTTGTCAATTTTGTTTATTTTTTCAAAAAACCAACTCTTGGTTTCGTTGATCTGCTCTACAGTTTTTTTAGATTCTATATTGTTTATTTCTGCTCTGATCTTTATTATTTCTCTTCTTCTGCTGGGCTTAGGCTGCCTTTGCTGTTCTGCTTCTATTTCCTTTAGGTGTGCTGTTAGATTTTGTATTTGGGATTTTTCTTGTTTCTTGAGATAGGCCTGGATTGCAATGTATTTTCCTCTCAGGACTGCCTTTGCTGCGTCCCAAAGCGTTTGGATTGTTGTATTTTCATTTTCGTTTGTTTCCATATATTTTTTAATTTCTTCTCTAATTGCCTGGTTGACCCACTCATTCGTTAGTAGGGTGTTCTTTAACCTCCATGCTTTTGGAGGTTTTCCAGACTTTTTTCTGTGGTTGATTTCAAGCTTCATAGCATTGTGGTCTGAAAGTAAGCATGGTATAATTTCAATTCTTGTAAACTTATGAAGGGCTGTTTTGTGACCCAGTATATGATCTATCTTGGAGAATGTTCCATGTGCACTCGAGAAGAAAGTATATTCTGTTGCTTTGGGATGCAGAGTTCTAAATATATCTGTCAAGTCCATCTGATCCAATGTCTCATTCAGGGCCCTTGTTTCTTTATTGACCGTGTGTCTAGATGATCTATCCATTTCTGTAAGTGGGGTGTTAAAGTCCCCTGCAATTACCACATTCTTATCAATAAGGTTGCTTATGTTTACGAGTAATTGTTTTATATATTTGGGGGCTCCGGTATTCGGCGCATAGACATTTATAATTGTTAGCTCTTCCTGATGGATAGACCCTGTAACTATTATGTAATGTCCTTCTTCATCTCTTGTTACAGCCTTTAATTTAAAGTCTAGTTTGTCTGATATAAGTATGGCTACTCCAGCTTTCTTCTGGCTTCCAGTCGCATGATAAATAGTTCTCCATCCCCTCACTCTCAATCTAAAGGTGTCCTCAGGTCTAAAATGAGTCTCTTGTAGACAGCAAATAGATGGGTCTTGTTTTTTTATCCATTCTGATACCCTATGTCTTTTGGTTGGCGCATTTAATCCATTTACATTCAGTGTTATTATAGAAAGATAGGGGTTTAGAGTCATTGTGATGTCTGTATGTTTTATGCTTGTAGTGATGTCTCTGGGACTTTGTCTCACAGGGTCCCCCTTAGGATCTCTTGTAGGGCTGGTTTAGTGGTGACAAATTCCTTCAGTTTTTGTTTGTTTGGGAAGACCTTTATCTCTCCTTCTATTCTAAATGACAGACTTGCTGGATAAAGGATTCTTGGCTGCATATTTTTTCTGTCTAGCACCCTGAAAATCTCGTGCCAATTCTTTCTGGCCTGCCAAGTTTCAAAAGAGAGATCAGTCACGAGTCTTATAGGTCTCCCTTTATATGTGAGGGCACGTTTACCCCTTGCTGCTTTCAGAATTTTCTCTTTATCCTTGTATTTTGCCAGTTTCACTATGATATGTCGTGCAGAAGATCGATTCAAGTTACGTCTGAAGGGAGTTCTCTGTGCCTCTTGGATTTCAATGCCTTTTTCCTTCCCCAGTTCAGGGAAGTTCTCAGCTATTATTTCTTCAAGTACCCCTTCAGCACCTTTCCCTCTCTCTTCCTCCTCTGGGATACCATTTATGCATATATTATTTCTTTTTAGTGTATCACTTAGTTCTCTAATTTTCCCCTCATACTCCTGGATTTTTTTATCTCTCTTTTTCTCAGCTTCTTCTTTTTCCATAACTTTATCTTCTAGTTCACCTATTCTCTCCTCTGCCTCTTCAAGCCGAGCTGTGGTGGTTTCCATTTTGTTATGCATTTCGTTTAAAGCGTTTTTCAGCTCCTCGTGACTGTTCCTTAGTCCCTTGATCTCTGTAGCAAGAGATTCTCTGCTGTCCTGTATACTGTTTTCAAGCCCAGCGATTAATTTTATGACTATTATTCTAAATTCACTTTGTGTTATTTTATTTAAGTCCTTTTTGATCAGCTCATTAGCTGTTGTTATTTCCTGGAGATTCTTCTGAGGGGAATTCTTCCGCTTGGTCATTTTGGATAGTCCCTGGTGTGGTGAGGACCTGCAGGGCACTTCCCCTGTGCTGTGGTGTATAACTGGAGTTGGTGGGCGGGGCCGCAGTCAGACCTGATGTCTGCCCCCAGCCCACCGCTGGGGCCACAGTCAGACTGGTGTGTGCCTTCTCTTCCCCTCTCCTAGGGGCGGGATTCACTGTGGGGTGGTGTGGCTCGTCTGGGCTACTTGCACCCTGCCAGGCTTGTGATGCTGGGGATCTGGCGTATTAGCTGGGGTGGGTAGGCAAGGTGCTCGGGGGCAGGAGGGGCAGGCTTAGATCGCTTCTCCTTAGGTGATCCACTTCAGGAGGGGCCCTGTGGCAGCGGGAGGGAGTCAGATCCGCTGCCGGAGGTTTGGCTCTGCCGAAGGGCAGAGTTGGGTGTTTGCGCGGAGCGAGCAAGTTCCCTGGCAGGCACCGGTTCCCTTTGGGATTTCTGCTGGGGGATGGGTGGGGAGATGGCGCTGGCGAGCGCCTTTGTTCCCCACCAAACTGAGCTCTGTTGTCAGGGGGCTCAGCAGCTCTCCCTCCCTTTGTCCTCCAGCCTTCCCGCTTTCCGAGCAGAGCTGTTAACTTATGACCTCCCAGACGCTAAGTCGCGCTTGTTGTGGGAGCACAGTCCATCAGGCCCCTCCGCTTTTGCAAGCCAGACTCAGGGACTCTGCTTGGCCGGCGAGCCGCCCCTCCGCCCCGGCTCCCTCCCGCCAGTCCGTGGAGCGCGCACCTCCTCGCCGCCCTTCCTACCCTCTTCCGTGGGCCTCTCGTCTGCGTTTGGCTCCAGCGACTCGTTCTGCTAATCCTCTGGCGGTTTTCTGGGTTATTTAGGCAGGTGTAGATGGAATCTAAGTGATCAGCAGGACGTGCGGTGAGCCCAGCGTCCTCCTAAGCCGCCATCTTGCCTAAATTTTTTCAAAAAAATAAATTTTAAAACAAGACTAAAAATAAATAAATAAATAAGTAAATAAATAAATAAATAAAATTTGGGATCAGCAAAACATAGTAATACGGTTGACCCAGTTTGTCTGCACTTTATATTTTTATCTAAATTGTTCTGACATGACACAAAGTATGGTTACCTGTTTATCAATATTTGTGGAGAAGCCCTTTAAAATGTTCTTTTGCCCTGACAAAAAAATCCTATGCAGTTTCTGGATTCAACTTAATCAGTGCCTGAAAGGATATTTAGCTGCTCTCTGGGTGTCTCCAAAACGTATCATAGACAAAACATCCAGTTCTCTTCCAAATAGCATTTTGTTCTTTTTTTCAGCCTCAGATGATTGCTTTTGGGGATCCATAACCCCTTAGAGCCCTCAAGGAATGGCAGTAGGCTTAAAGCTCAAGTGAATAGGGGCTAACATGAGAAGGGAAAACTCTGGCAAGCTGAACAGAGAGAGATGTTGTGGTAAGGGTTATAAAGAGGACATATCAAAGGATTCAAGAACAATTGGAGTAAGATTCAAAGCAGTAAAAGGAGAAAGCAGAAAAAAAAACTGATGTGAAGGGAGAAGTTTTAGAAAAGCTAGTTTGAATAGACATTAAATTTCCCCTATGGTTGATTAAAGTTCCAAATTATCCTTAGTAAAATCATAATAACAGCATGGAATCAGAATTAGGAATATTTTCAGTGAGAGTTCAAGAAAGAGGCTTTCAATACACTGACAAGCTACCAGGTTCTTAACTATGAATATCTTTACATGTAAGGAAAGAGAAATTTGGGACTTTTAACTTAGTTTCTTTTAGCCTGGCACTTAAACCTGTTTCTTACACAGGTGCTTGCTGTGTACTCTTATTCAGAGTTTAACAAACAAAGAAACCTAGCATTCTGTACTGCCTCTCTTTGGGACCCTAACATATCTTCTAATTAGAACCCAAATTTTTAGAAGCAAACTTTATCCATACCAGCTTTAAGGATATTTCTGAAGCAATTGTTTAGGAGTCAGTCACTAATGGATCCTTGATCAAGTAGGAGTGAAGATAAATGTTTCAAAAGTGCACACTCAGGGTCCTGGGGGATGGCCTGGAGGTCCAAAAATGTACCTGACCTTATCTGAGTCTCATAACATCATCATCATCATCATCATCATCAAAACAGATCCAGACATTGAAGTAATAAAAACATACATTATCCAGGACTATGACAATAGAGGGAGAGAAATCTCTTTACAGAATTGGGTTCAATTATAAATACATCAGGAGAAAGTGGTAGTTTTTAGCAAGGAAGCCTGGTGGGTGTCTGTAAATGAAAAATTACTACAAGAAAACATCAAGGCTAAAGGAGTAGTTGACTAATCTACCCACAGGAGTCTTGGTGAATACAGGGAAGTCTTATTTTACACACCCTGATAGATGGTGGAGGATAAGGAACTTGTTCAATGACAATGCTCAGATATGGAGGAAGAAAGACTTTTGCTAAACTGACATAGCTAAGGATTTTACAGTGGATAGGTGGGCCTATGGGAAGGCTTAGGAGCCTAATGTCTGGTGAATAAAAGAATCTGCGTTATTAGCAAATCAAAATAAAACAACTGATCCACAGTGGAAGTGAGAAAGAATATGTCTAGAATACAGAACATCACTTAGACATTCTCTTAGTATTAACATGTTCTAAGATCAAGGGCAACGTAAAACTGATAACATAATCCAAGCAGGACAAGTATACTATAGTCCAGATGCTTCAGAAATAAAAATTCGGGTTAACCCATCAGGTAAAGGACCATCCTGAATCATTCCTTCCAGTTCAAGAATGCATAATTAGAGTAGCATACTTAATAGGTGTAAGAATTAACATTTATTTCCTGACCTGCAGAATGAGGCTATTATCATGGGAAAGGCCACATGGAAGCCATAATTATTACCTTTACCTAGGAAGATAGTAAATCAAAAGCAATACCTAACATTCCTTTAGGGATTGCAGAGATACTTGCCAACATCAAAGATGCAAGATGCAAAAGTGGTGATTTCCATCACATCCACATTCAATATTTCTATTTGGCTTTGAGGTACAGAGGTTGATCTGTGTAAGAAAAATAATGGATTATTACTAGCTTAACCAAGTAGTGATCCTATGGTAGCTGCTATGCCAGTTGTAATTTCATTTCTTGAGCAAATTCACATACCTTCTCGTACCCAGTATGAAGCTATATCTTTTTATCTATCTTTCCATAAAGCCCACCAGTAACAATTTCTTTAATTATTCAAGGACAAAAAATATATTCATGGTCATACTTTAGAGGTATATTAACTCTCCAGCCTAATCACAGTTTAGTTCTTCAGGGATCTTGGTTTCCTCTTCCTTACAAAGATACTACATTGATATATTGCACTGATGACTTTACATTGATTGGACCTACTGAGCAAGCAGGAATATAAACTTCTTGATAAAACATTTGAATTTTAGCTGGTATAAAATATAGCAAATAAAATGCAAGCCTGTACTAACTCAGTGATATTTTTAGGAGTCCTGTGGTATAGGGATTGCCCAGATCTCCTATGTAAAGTGAAGGGTAAGTTCTTTCAACGTGTGTGTGTGTGTGTGTGTATGTGTGTGTGTGTGTGTGTGTATGTGTGTATATGTATTTAAATTCCAGTGTAGTTAACACACAGTGTTGTATTAGTTTCAAGTCTACAATATAATGACTCAACAATTCCATATATTACTAAATGGTCACCAAGAGAAGTGTTCTCTTATTCCCCTTCACCTATTTTGCACATTCTCCTACTCATTTCCCCCACAGTAACCACTGTTTGTTATTTACAGTTAACAGTCTGCTTTTTTTTTCATTTTTCCCCTTTGTTCGTGTTTTGTTTTCCTACATTCCACGTATGAATGAAATTATATGGTACTTGTGTCTCAGACTACTTCATTTTGCTTAGAACTATACTCTCAAACTAAGAACAAACTGAGGGCTGATGGGGGTGGGAGGAAGAGAAGGGTGGGGGATGGGTATTGAGGAGGGCACCTTTTGGGATGGGCACTGGGTGTTGTATGGAAACCAATTTGACAATAAACTTCATATTAAGAAAAAAAGGAACTACACTGTCTAGATTCACCTATTTTGTTTCAAATGGTAAGATTTAATTCTTTTTTATGGAGAAACAATACTCTCCTGTGTGTGTGTGTGTATGTGTGTGTGGTGTAACATCTTCCTTATACATTCATCTATTGATGGACATTTGGGCTTCTTCTAAAATTTAG
Organism: Prionailurus viverrinus; assembly: GCF_022837055.1. Lineage (NCBI taxonomy): Eukaryota > Metazoa > Chordata > Mammalia > Carnivora > Felidae > Prionailurus > Prionailurus viverrinus. The sequence goes on from NC_062566.1 coordinate 18,741,273, forward strand.
CTATTGTAAGCAATGCCAGACTAGTCAGGGTTGTGGATATTCCCTCAACTTAGTGTTTTTATATACTTTGGGTAAAAAACCAGGAGTGCAATTACAGGATCATATGTAGTTCTACTTTTAATTTTCATTTTCTTCCTTTTTATATTGTTATTTAATTCCACTATAGTTGACATACAGTGTTATATTAGATTCAGGTATACAATAAAGAAATTCAACATACATCACCCACATATTTAATACATATGCCCACCCCACCCCCCTAGAAACCATCAGTTTTCTATAGTAAAGGTCTGTTTCCTAGTTTCTGTCTCTGTCTTTCTCTCTCTCTTTTTCTTTTTTTTTTTATTTTGTATTTTTTAAATTCTAAATATGAGTGAAATCATATGGTGTTTGTCTTTCTCTGCCTTATTGCACTTAGCATTATATTCTATAGTTCCATCCATGTGGTTGCAAATGGCAATATTTCATTCCTTTTTAATAACTGAATAATATTTCATTATAGCTGCATCCAAGAGGCTAATTTTAGACCTAAAGACACCTGCAGATTGAAAGTAAGGGTATGGAGATCCACTATCATGCTAATAGATATCAAAAGAAAGCAATAATAGCCACAGTTATATCAGACAAACTAGATTTTAAAACAAAGAGTGAAATAAGAGATTAAGAAAAGCATTATATCATAATTAATGGGTCTATCCACCAAGAAGACCTAGCAATTGTAAATATTTATGCCTCCGACTTTGAAGCACCCAGATATATAAATCAATTAATCACAGACTTAAAGAAAGTCATTGATAATAATACAATAATGCCATGGGACTTTAGCACCCCACTTACAGCAATGGACAGATCATGTAAGCAGAAAATCAGCAAGGACACAATCGCTATGAATGACACAATGGACCAGATGGACTTAATAGATATATTCAGAACATTTCATCCTAAAGCAGCAGGATACACATTCTTCTTGAGTGCACAAGAAACATTCTCCAGAATAGATCACAAATCAGCCATAAGAAGTACAAAAAGATTAAGATTACACCATGCATATTTTCACACCACAATGCTATGAAACTTGAAATCACCTACAAGAAAAAAAATTGGAAAGACCACAAATACTTGGAGATTAAAGAACATCCTACTGGGGTGCCTGGGTGGCGCAGTTGGTTAAGCATCCGACTTCAGCCAGGTCATGATCTCGTGGTCCAGGAGTTCAAGCCCCGTGTCGGGCTCTGGGCTGATGGCTCAGAGCCTGGAGCCAGTTTCCGATTCTGTGTCTCCCTCTCTCTCTGCCCCTCCCCCGTTCATGCTCTGTCTCTCTCTGTCCCAAAAATAAATAAACGTTGAAAAAAAAATTAAAAAAAAATAAAATAAAGAACATCCTACTAAGAATGAATGGGTTAATGAAGAAATTAAATAGTAAATAAAGAAGTACATGGAAGCCAATAAAAATGACAAAGTGGCAGTCCAAAACCTTTGATGCTAGGTGGTCATAGAGAAGTACATAGAAATCCAGGTCTTTCTCAAGAAAGAGGAAAGGTCTCAAATATACAACCTAACCTTACACCCAAAGGAGCTGGGAAAAGAACAGCAAATAAAGGACAAAAGCATCAGAAGAAGGGAAATAATAAAGATTAGAGCAGAAGTCAATGGTACCAAAACCAACAACAACACCAACACCAACAACAAAACAATAAACAAAAACAGTAGAACAGATCAATGAAGCTAGGAGTTGGTTCATTGAAACAATTAACAAAATTGATAAATCCCTACCAATATTTATCAAAAAGATAAAGGAAAGGACCCAAATAAACACAGTCACGAATGAAGGAGGAGAGATCACAACCAACACCACAGAAATAGAAACAATAATAAGACAATATATGAGCAACTATATGCCAACAATATGGGCAAACTGCAAGAAATTGGTAAATTCCTAGAAACATATAAACTATAAAAACTGAAGCAAGAAGAAATATAAAATTGGAACAGACCCATAACCAGGAAAGAAATGGAATCAGTAATCAAAAATCTCCCAACAAACAAGAATCCAGGGCTGGATGGCTTTCCTAGGGAATTCTACCAAACCTTTAAAGAAGAATACCTATTCTTTTGAAGTTGTTACAAAAAATAAAAAGAAAAGGCAAACTTTAAACTCATTCTATGAGGCCAGTATTACCTTGATTCTAAAACCAGACAAAGACCCCACTAATAAAGATAATTACAGACCAATTTCCCTCATGAATACGGGTTCAAAAATTATCAATAAGATACTAGCAAACCAGATCCAACAATACATTAAAATAATTATTCACCATGATCAAGTGGGATTTATTCTTGGGCTGCAGGAGTGGCTCAATATCTATAAATTAATCTCACATGATACACCACCTTAGTAAAAGAAAGGATAAGAAGAACATGATCTGCTCAATAGATGCAGAAAAAGCTTTTGACAAAGTACAGAAACTTTTATTGATAAAAGCCCTCAAGAAAGTGAGGGTAGAAGGAACATACCTGAACATCATAAAGGCCATGTATAGAAAGACCCACAGCTAATATATCCTCAATGGGGAAAAATTGAGAGGTTTCCCCCTAAGGTCACAAACATGAAAGGGATGCCTCCACTGTCACCACTGTTTTTCAACATATTTATGTTGAAAGACCTGGCTTTCCGCTATCAGACAACAACAAGAAATAAAAGGCATCCAAGCTGAGAAGGAAGAAGTCAAACTTTTACTCTTCACAGATGACATAATACTCTATGTGGAAAACCCAAAAGACCACAAAAAAACTGCTAGAACTGATACATGAATTCATCAAAGTCATAGGATATAAAATCAACTTACAGAAATCAGTTGTATTTCTATCCACCAGTAATGAAGCAGCAGAAAGAGAAATAAAAATTGATCCCATTTACAATTGCACAAAAAAAGATGAGATACCTAGGAATAAACCTAACCAAAAAGGGAAAACATCTGTTTTTTGGAAACTATAGAAAGCTTGTGAAAGAAATTGAAGGCACACAAAAATGGGAAAACATTCCATACTCATGGATTGGATGAACAAATATTGTTAATATGTCTATTTTACACAAAGCAATCTACACATTCAGTGCAATCCCTTTCAAAATAATATCATTATTCTTCCCAGAGCTAGAACAAACAATTCTCAAATTTGTATGGAATCAGAAAAGACCCCGAATAGCCAAAGTAATGTTGAAAAAGAAAATCAAAGCTGAAGGCATCACAATTCCACACTTCAAGCTGTATTAAAAAGCTGTAATCATCAAGACAGTATGGTACTGGCACAAAAACAGACACATAGATCAATGGAACGGAATAAAGAACCCAGAAATGGACCCATAAAGTATGGCCAACAATCTTCAACTAAGCAGAAAAGAGTATCTAATGAAAAAGTGAGAGTCTCTTCAGCAAATGGTGCTGGGAAAACTGGACATGAAAAATGAAACTAAACCACTTTCTTACATCATACACAAAAAGAAATTCAAAATGGATACTGTATGTGTGTACACACACACACACACACACACACACATACACATTCATACACTGGAATATTACTCGGTGGTCAAAAAGAATGAAATTTTGCCATTTGCAACAATGTGAATGGGACATGAATGTATTATGATAAGTGGAACAAGTCAGTCAAAGACACATATCATATGATTTCACTCATATGTATAATTTAAGAAACAAAACTGATGAACAGAAGGGAATCAAAAATAAAGTAAAAACAAAGAGGGAGGCAAACCATAACATATTCTTAAATACAGAGAACAAACTGAGGGTTGCTGGAAGGAGGTGGGTGGGAGGATGGGCTAAAAGGGTGATGGGAATTAAGGAGGGCTCTTCCTGATGAGCACTGGGTGTTATATGTAAATAATGGGTCACTAAATTCTACTCCTGATACCATTATTACACTATATGTTAACTAACTTGGATTTAAATTTTAATTTTTTCTATTTTATATATATACATATATACCACCTCCTCTTTATCTCTTAATCTATCAATGGACACTTGGGCTGCTTCCATAATATGGCTGTTGTAAATAATGCTTCTATAACAATGCAAGAGCCTGTATCCTTTTGAATTTGTTTTTTTCCTATTTTTTGGATAAATACCCACTATTGGCAATTACTAGATCATATGGTAGTTCTATTTTTAATTCTTCTAGTAACATTCATACTGTTTTCCACAGTGGCTGCACATATTTGAAATTACACAAGAGTGAAAGAGGGTTCCTTTTTCTTCACATCCTCACCAACATTTGGTGTTTCATGGGATTTTGATTTTAGCGATTCTAGCAGGTGTGAGGTGAAAATGCATTGCAGTTTTGATTTGTATTTTCATAATGAGTTACGTTAAGAATCTTTTCAAGTGTCTGTTGACCATCTGTAGGTCTTATTTAGATAAATGTCTGTGCCTGTCTTCTGCTCATTTTTAAATTGTATTATATGATTTTTGGGTGTTGAGTTATATTAATTCTTTATGAATTTTGGATAATAAGATTTTATCACATATTTATCGGATATCAGAAGCCTCATATACAATATACTATTTTTCAAGTTTTTATTTAAATTCCAGTTAGTTAACATATAGTATAATAATAGTTTCAGGTATAGAATTTGGTTGTTCATCACTGAAATGGTTCATCACAGCACCCAGTGCTCAACTCAACAGGTGAACTCCTTAATCCTAATCATCCATTTAACCCACCCCTGACCACTTCCCTTCCAGTAATCCTCACTTTATTTTGTGTAGTTAAGAGTCTGTTTTCTGGTTTTCCTTTGTTTTATGTTGCCCCTATGTTCTTCTGTTTTATTTTGTTTTGTTTTTTAATTTAACATATAAGTGAAATAATATGTTATTTGTCTTTCTGTGACTTATTGCACTTAACATAATACTCTCTGGTCCCTTCCATATCGTTGCAAAGGCAAGATTTCATTATTTTTATGGCTAAGAAATATTCTATCTATATTTATATCTATATAATCTATATCCATATGTCTATATCTATCTATTCATCAGTCAATGGACACGTGGGCTGTTTGCATCATTTGGCTATAGTTGGTAATGCTGCTATAAACATTGAGGTGCATGTATCTCACTGAATCGTTTTTTTTTTTTTTTCTATCCTTGGGGTAAATACCTACTAGTGCAATTGCTGGGCAGTAGGGTATTAGGTTTTCTATTTATAACTTTCTGAGAAACCTCCACACTGTTCAGAGTGGCTGCATCAGTTTGCATTCCCATCAACAGTGTAAGAGGGTTTCCTTTTCCACTTTCTTGACAACACCTGTTGCTTCCTGTTTTGTTAATTTTAGTCATTCTGACTGATGTGAGGTGGTATCTCATTTAGTTTTGATTTGTATGTCTCTGATGACGAATGATGTTGAGAATCTTTTCATGTCTCTCTTAGCCATTTGTATGCTTTCTTTGGAAAAATGTCCATTCATATCTTCTGCACACTTTTTAACTGGATTATTAATTTTTGTGGGTGTTAAGCCTTATACATTCTTTATATATTTTGGATAGTAACCTTTTATCAGATATGTCATTTGCAGATATATTTTCCCATTCCGTTGATTGTCTTTTAGTTATGTTGACTGTTTCCTTCACTGTGCAGAAGTTTTTATCTTGATGAAGTCTCTATACTTTATATGTGCTCTTTCTCCTCTCTCATTTATGATTTTATCTGAGTATTTTTTTGTGTAACAAGCCAGGCTAGAGATTTATCAATTTTATTTTCAAAGAACCAGCTCCTGTTTTCATTGATGTAGTATATTGGGGTTTTTTTGTTTGTTTGTTTGTTTCTATATTATTTATTTTTGCTCTAATCTGTACTATTTCCTTCCTTCTCATGTTTTTAAGTTCTGTATGTTGTTGATTTTCTAAGTGGTTTATGTCTAATGTTAGGTTATTTGATATTTTTCTCGCTTCTTGATCTAGGTCTGTATTGTTATAAACATTCCTTTTAGGAACACTTTTGCAGCATCTTTGGAACATTGTGTTTTCATTTTCTTTTGTTTCCATATAATTTTTCTTTCTTCTTTTATTTACTGGGTGACCCACTCATTGTTAAGTAGTATGTTATGTGATCTCCATGTTTCTGTGTCATTCCGGGTTTTTTTTTTCTTTTACTTGTGGTTGATTTTTGGTTTCATAGTGTTGTGGTCAGAAAATATGTGTGGTATGATTTCAAAATTTCTGTACTTGTCTGAGGCCTGTTTTGAGACATAGTAGTGATCTATTCTGGAGAATGTTCCATGTGCACTTGAATGGAATCTGTATTCTGCTGTTTTAGGGTAGAATATTCTGAATGTATCTGTTCAACCCATCTGTTCCACTATGTCACTCAAAGCCATTGTTTCCTTGTTGATTTTATGTTTAATCTTTTCATTTATGTATATGGGATATTAAAGTCCGTCACTATTATTGTATTGTGCTCCATCATTTCCTTTATGTTATGAACTGTTTATGTATTTTGGGTTCTTCTATGTTGAGTGCATAAATATTTACAATTGTTATATCTTCTTGTTAGATTGTCTCATTATTGTATAACATTCTTCCTTATTGTTACAATTTTTGTTTTAAAGTAAATTTTGTCTGACATTACTATTGCTACTCCATCGTTCTTTTCACATCCATTTGTATGATAGATGTTTTTCCATCCCCTCACTTTCAATCTGCAGATGTTTTAGGTCTGAGATGAGTCTCTCATAGGCTTCATATATGGGTATCTTCATATATGAGTATCTATATATGGGTTTGTTTGTTTATTTGTTTGTTTTAACCAATTATGTCACCCTATGTCTTTTGATTGGAGCATTTAGTCCATTCACATTCAAAGTAATTATTGATAGATAGCAATTATTTATTGTCATTTTATTATTTGTTTTATGGTTGTTTCTGAAGATACTCTCTCACTCTCTTTTGCCTTTATGTCTTTCATATTTTTCTGATTTTCTTTAGTGATATATTTGAATTCCTTTCTCTTTATGCTTTGCATATTTTTAGTGTGTTTTATATATATGGTTACCAATTGGATTGTATAAAACCTCTTTTGCCTGTATCTGTCTATATTAATTTGATGATTATTTAAGTTTGAACCCATTCTTTACTGCTCTCCTCCCCATGTTTCGGGTATATGTTGTTATATTTTACCACCTTTTATTTTGTGAGTTCCTTGTGTTTTTTTTTACAGAAATATTTATTTTTTACTGTTTTTACTGTAACAGTCTCTGTATACTGTTACTTCTGGCCTCTCCTTTCCACTCAAAGCTTCCCCTTTAATATTTCTTGCAGGGCTGGTATACTGGTCATGAACTTCTTTAGTTTTTGTTTGTCTGGGAAACTCTTTACCTCTCTATTCTGAATTATAGCCCTGTAAGAGAGAATTCTTTGTTGCAGGCTTTTCCCAATCAGTACTTTGAATATATCAAGCCACTCTCTCTGGCTTGCAAAATTTTTAACAAAAAGTCTGATATCTATATGGGTTTTCTTTTATAATTTTCTTCTCCTTTTATCTTGTTGCTCTTAATTTTTTTCCTATATATACATTTTTCAATTTTAATTACAATATGTCTCAGTGTGGGTGTGCTTTTGTTGATTTTGATGAGAGTTATCTGTGCCTCTTAGATATAGATATTTGTTTCCTTCCCCAGATTAGGGAAGTTTTCAGGTATTATGTCTTCAAATAATGTTCTGCCCCCTTTTCTTTTTTCTTTTTCTTCTGGGACCCCTATAATTTGAATGCTATTATGTTTTATGGAACCACTGAGCTCCCTAAGACTATTCTTTTGTTCCATAATCCTTCTCTCTTTTTCTCAGCTTGATTATTTTCCATCACTGTCTTCTTGGTCATTATTTGTTCCTGTGCTTTTTCCACTCTGCTGATCATTTCATCCAGTGTGTTTCTCATTTTGTTTATTGAGCCCTTTACCTCTGCTGTGTTATTCCTTATCTCTGTGTTAAGGGCTTCACTTATGTCTTGACTCTTCTCAAGTCCAGTGAATACACTTATGATCTGGACTCTGAAAACTATAAAATAATGGTGAAAAAAAATTAAAGATTGCATAAACAAACAAAGTTAATCCATAGAAATCCACAGATTCAATGCAATCTTTATCAAAATATAAACAGTATCTTTCACAAAAGTAGAACAAATAATACTAAATTTGTATGGAACCATGAAAGAACATGAAAAGCCAATGCAATCTTGAAAAAGAACAAAACTGGAAGTATAACAATCCCAGATTTCAAGATATACAACAAAGTTGTCATAATCAAAACAGTGTGGTACTGTCATGGAAATAGATACTTAGATCAATGGAACATATTAGAGAACCCAGAAATAAACCCATGCTTGTGTGGTCAGAAATCTATGACAAAGGAGGGAAGAATATACAATGGAGAAAAAGTCTCTTCAATAAATGATTCTGGAAAAACTGGACAACTACAAGTAAAAGAAAGAAACTGGACCATTTTTAACACCATCCACAAAAATAAACTCAAATGGATTAAAGACCTAAAGTTGAGACCTGAAACCTTAAAAATCCTAGAAGAGAGTAGAAGCAGAAATTTCTCTATCATCCATAGAAAAATTTTCCTAGATATGTCTTCTAAGGTAAGAGAAACAAAAGCAAAAATAAACTGTTGGGAATACATTAAAAAAAGAAAGAACAGATTCTCACTGAATTTTTACAATAACCATATTACCATAAAAATAAAAAATACTTGCCGAGTTTTCAAATTCTGGGGGGATCTTCTATGGAGAGAAAGTAATTGTTTCATCTTAGATCACAAAGATAAACCTTACAAATTTCTACAAGGTATACATAGCTTAAGAGAGAAGTTTTTATTTAATTCTGGAAGGCAAAACATTTTTTAAAAGACAAAGCTTCAAACAGAAAGTCATAAACAAGCATAATCATTCTTATTAGTTCATTCATCCCCATGGATTTAATTATTGTTCTGTTATCTTAGATTAGCAGTTTTATAAATCCATCAGCATCTTCAGTAATTTTTTTAACATTTAGGACACAAACTTTTATAAAGGAAGCAAAGACCTGATAAAGACAATCTGAAGTATAATAAATTATTTTTAGACAAAAATCTTGGTTTCACAGGCATAAAAGAAAAATTAAAGAAAATTTTGATACTTTCCACTAACAAAATATCAATAATCTAAGAAAACTATGTTATTTTTGTTGAGATAACCAAATTGTGATTTTGTGTCAAAGCATAATATTGAACCTAAATCAATAAATCCAATCATTTTTAGTTTTGACTGCATGAGACAAGATAGCTGTTCAAAGATTTCTTTCCCACAAGCATTCGACAACTTTTTGTTTGTTTGTTTGTTTGTTTTTAATGTTCATTTGGTTTTTATATTACTCTTTTCATCTCTCTTATTCTGGAATAACCAATTATTCTGCCTTAGGACAAAGTTATTCTCTTTTGTCTTAAAAAAAAACACCCTTAATGTCTTTCATTATCAACAAGAAATCTTATATTCCTTGCATACAGACTTTTTCTTTACTATTGTTAGTCCTAGCAATGCCATTTACAAATATTGATTCAATTTTTAAATTACTAGTCACCTTTTACATAGCATCCCCAAAAGTAACAGTTTGAAACTGTCTGCCATATACTATCATTCTGTAGCAAATTTATGAACATATCATTTCATTATTTCCTAGAGACATATGCTTTTTTCCTTGTACAAATTACATGCTTATTAACAGACACAAATACATTTAGCTTCTCTGTATTGTATAACATAAGATGCCAAAAGTAGAGAAACTTATATTCAATTAGTAATGTTTAAATAGTTTAGGGGCACCTGGGTGTCTCAGTCAGTTAAATGTCTGACTCTTGGTTTTAGATCAGGTCATTATCTCATGGTTCATGTGATTGAGCCCCACATTGGGCTCTGCACTGACAACTCAGAGCCTACCTGGGATTCTTTCTCTTCCTCTCTCTCTGCCCCTCTCCTGTTCTATCTCTCTCTCTAAAAAAACTAAAATAAACATTAAATATTTTATCTTATTTAGAAATCATCTAGACATTTATTAGTACCCATCATTTACCTTAACTTAATATGATTTCAGGTTTTAAGTCACCAAATTGTGCTGTGAAAATACTGTAAACATATTTTGAAACATAGTAATTGCAGAAACGTTCATTTATAAGCTTTTGTCCCATTTGCATCTATTTAATCCACTTGTTTTTGCCAATTATTTTCAAATAGTGATGAAAATTTCATGAGCTAAAAAAATGAGTGTAGCTGTTATCTTGAGTTATTGTTCATGTTGACAAATTATGAAGTATTAAAAGAAAACACAAAATAAAGACCCTAAAAAGTTAAACATGATGCTTTTTTCTTTATAATTTATTACTACATTTGACATGCATCAAGCACCTTATTTAATGTACATTTTTTCTTATGTTAGATTTATATTTTTATAATATTAAAACATCTAGTAGAGATAACATAAGCTTGTTTGATTACTAAACATAGAAAGAAATTTTTATGTGCATTATATTTAATGCTGACAACTCTAAGGCGTATTTATTTTTATTTTACCAACAAATTTGAAACTTACCTTTTATTAGCAATGTTTATCCCAGGTAAAGTTTACTTAAATATATTTAATTTTTTGTATATTTCTGCAATCATTACAGCAATCATTACCCTAAGCCAATTTGAGTGGAAACACTTTAAGAGATTTTATAAATTAATTTAGTAATATTATTAAATAGAAAGTGTAACATATATGCAGCAACATACTTAAACTTAGAGACAGATGAAGAGATCTTATAGCTTTCATTATAAAAATATATCCTGACTCATATAAAATATAATAATACAATCTCACTGGTGTATCAACACTTTCTATTTTTATCTGAGTAGTGTTTCTGGAAAGTGACAATTTAAGGTTACCTGTTTGCCAATTTTGTGGGAGAGATTGTTACAATTTTCTTTTGCCCTGAAACATAACCTGATAATGCTATGGACTAAATTCTAGGCCAATGACTGAAAAGACATCTAGCAGCCCTCTGGATGTTTCCAAAAACCGTCTGCATGGACAAAATATGCAGTTCTGATTTCAAATAGCTTTTTGCTCTTTTTTTTTATCATCAGGTGGTAACTTTGTTTGGGGGAGTGTGTCCCATAGTCTGTTAAGAGCCATTACTAGAGGATATGGGACCTAAAGTTCACATGACTCTAGTGAATGGAGGGGCTGAAGTGGGAATGGAAGAGTGACCAGAGTGGACAGAGAGATAAAGAAGATAAGGTTTTGAAGGTGGATATATCAAAGGACTCATGGGAACTGAATTAAAGTTCCAAAGCAGTGAAGGAAGGAAGCAGGAACACCTGTGATGAGATGGGAGCAGCTAAGGAAGAAGTTTAGGAAGATTTTAAGTTTAGTGAAGAGTTCCTTGAAGTTCCCAATTACCTTTAGTAAAATCTTGGCAGCAGAAGGTAAGCAAACTGAGCTGGTAGTGCATGTAATAAACAGTGATTCAAGAATGGGTTTTGTAATACACTAAGAAGCTCCCACATTCTTAGCTAATGATAATTTTATACTTAGTAAGAGAAACTTGGGACTCTAACATAGGTTGTGCTTGCCTGGGACTATTTTGTGCTGGTCTCAGCCTATTGAGAGTGATGTGGCCAACTCAAAATGCCTGGGGGTGCTCACTTGGACCCAGATTCCTCTTTCAGAACCAGTGCTGTAGCTGGACTTGCCCCTATGATTCTTGTTATGATTGCAAGATGACTCCAGCAATGACCATCAGGGAACTTTTAAAGAAACAAGATTACTCACAAGTCCTGGATGGTACACGGTATGCTTGGGGCCACACAATGAAGTTGCAGGTAGAAAGACAGAGACACAGAGAGGTGTTCTACTTTTATTTGGGTTAGGGAGGGAGCCTAGAGTTGCATGGATTTACTCGTTATTGGTGAATTTAAAACTTGGTGGTTCTTTTAAAAAAATAAAGTTTACTTATTTTTGAGAGAGAGAGAGAGAGAGAGAGAGAGAGACAGAGCATAAGCAGGGGAGAGGCCCATAGGGATGGAGACACAGAATCTGAAGCAGGATCCAGGATCAGAGCTATCAGCACAGAGCCCAACATGGGGCTTTAATTCATGAACCATGAGATCATGACCTGAGTTTAATTTGGATGCTTAACTGACTGAACCACCTAGGCACCCCAAAACATGGTGGTTCCTAAAGCATGAGAAGAAGAGTAAAGGAAAATAAAACAAAACTCAAACAAGCAGCTAGATATATAAGCCAAGTTAACATCTCTAAACAAAGGAACCTCATATGGAGCATCCTACCTCTTTGTCTATTCCTATGCCTGGCAATGTGGTTAATGGAGATAGCTGCCTTTGAAGTGGATTCCTTAAAATACAAAGCTTAAGTGAGGCACTTGCATTAAATGAGTTTTAAAAATTGGCAAGTTCTTACATGATATGGACTCCTAACCAGCTTCTTACAGAAAAATCTAGTACCCTAATCTACCTCTGTTTTTCTGTGACTCTAGAGCATATTCACAATCTCATGAATCAAAATATATCCTTAATATTACAATCAATTTTTGATGGAACAATTATACAGGGACTGGACTCACTCATTGGTAATTAGGTGATCCCTAATCAGACAGTCAGAAGTGAAGACAAATACTTCAAAGGTGAATATGTAGGATTCTGGGTGAAGTTTCTGCAGCTCCATGATGAATTTGCACTATCTGACTTGTGGCATTATAATTGTCAAAGAAAAACTAGATGTATAAAAGGGTAAAAATAGATTTAATTCAGGGCTTTTGCAATAGAGGAAAAGAGATCTCTGCATAGAAACAAGATTAAATTCAAATACAGCATGGGCAAGTGGAGACTGATGTGGGTCTGTGGGTAGAAAATTAACAACAGCAAAATTAATAACAGTAAGGAAGATTCTGTCTAAACTGACCTAACAGGATTCTTGCTGAAGACAGGGCAGGTTGATCAGTCATCACCTGGTGGATGGTAGAGGATGAAAAGCTGATTAGATTTTGATGATAATCATACATGGAGGATGAGAGCCTCTTGACAACTGAGTTAGCGGGGTTCACACTATAGATTTTACAAGGAAGTGCACAGGAGGTTCTAGAAGTTTCATGAGATTGACTGACTAATGTTTGGCAAGCAAAAAATGTATGTTATTACCAAAAAGAATTGAACAACTATTCCAGATAGTTGTATTCTGTCTGGAATACAGAATAGCCCTTAGGGTTTCTTATAGTATTAATGTGCAAGTGATTAAGGCCAAAGGGAAATTGTAAACAATCAATCCAAGCAGGACTAGTAATGATCCAGATCTTTCTGGAATAAAGGTTTGGGTCACTCCACCAGGTAAAAAGCCGCCACTGGCTGATGTGCTTGCTAATGGAAAGGGGATACAAAAAAGGTATTAGAAGAAGGTAGCTTTATTTTTTTTTATTTTTATTTTTTCAATATATGAAATTTATTGTCAAATTGGTTTCCATACAACACCCAGTGTTCATCCCAAAAGGTGCCCTCCTCAATACCCATCACCCACCCTCCCCTCCCTCCCACCCCCCATCAACCCTCAGTTTGTTCTCAGTTTTTAACAGTCTCTTATGCTTTGCCTCTCTCCCACTCTAACCTGTTTTTTTTTCCTTCCCCTCCCTCATGGGTTACTGTTAAGTTTCTCAGGATCCACATAAGAGTGAAACCATATGGTATCTGTCTTTCTCTGTATGGCTTATTTCACTTAGCATCACACTCTCCAGTTCCATCCACATTTCTACAAAGGGCCATATTTCATTCTTTCTCATTGCCATGTAGTACTCCATTGTGTATATAAACCACAATTTCTTTATCCATTCTTCAGTTGATGGACATTTAGGCTCTTTCCATAATTTGGCTATTGTTCAGAGTGCTGCTATAAACATTGGGGTACAAGTGCCCCTATGCATCAGTACTCCTGTATCCCTTGGGTAAATTCCTAGAAGTGCTATTGCTTCGTCATAGGGTAGGTTATTTTTAATTTTCTGAGGAACCTCCACACTGTTTTCCAGTGTGGCTGCACCAATTTGCATTCCCACCAACAGTGCAAGAGGGTTCCCGTTTCTCCACATCCTCGCCAGCATCTATAGTCTCCTCATTTGTCCATTTTGGCCACTCTGACTGGCGTGAGGTGATATCTGAGTGTGGTTTTGATTTGTATTTCCCTGATAAGGAGCGACGTTGAGCATCTTTTCATGTGCCTGTTGGCCATCTGGATGTCTTCTTTAGAGAAGTGTCTATTCATGTTTTCTGCCCATTTCTTCACTGGGTTATTTGTTTTTCGGGTGTGGAGTTTGGTGAGCTCTTTATAGATTTTGGATACTAGCCCTTTGTCCGATATGTCATTTGCAAATATCTTTTCCCATTCCGTTGGTTGCCTTTTAGTTTTGTTGATTGTTTCCTTTGCTGTGCAGAAGCTTTTTATCTTCATAAGGTCCCAGTAATTAATTTTTGCTTTTAATTCCCTTGCCTTTGGGGATGATCGAGTAAGAGATTGCTATGGCTGAGGTCAGAGAGGTCTTTTCCTGCTTTCTCCTCTAAGGTTTTGATGGTTTCCTGTCTCACATTCAGGTCCTTATCCATTTTGAGTTTATTCTTGTGAATGGTGCGAGAAAGTGGTCTAGTTTCAACTTTCTGCATGTTGCTGTCCAGTTCTCCCAGCACCGTTTGTTAAAGAGAGTGTCTTTTTTCCATTGGATGTTCTTTCCTGTTTTGTCAAATATTAGTTGGCCATACGTTTGTGGATCTAGTCCTGGGGTTTCTATTCTATTCCATTGGTTTATGTGTCTGTTTTTGTGCCAATACCATGCCGTCTTGATGATAACAGCTTTGTAGTAGAGGCTAAAGTCTGGGATTGTGATGCCTACTGCTTTAGTCTTCTTCTTCAAAATTACTTTGGCTATTCGGGGCCTTTTGTGGTTCCATATGAATTTCAGAATTGCTTGTTCTAGTTTCGAGAAGAATGCTGGTGCAATTTTGATTGGGATTGCATTGAATGTGTAGATAGCTTTGGGTAGTATTGACATTTTGACAATATTTATTCTTCCAATCCATGAGCATGGAATGTTTTTCCATTTCTTTATATCTTTTCAATTACCTTCATAAGCTTTCTATAGTTTTCAGCATACAGATCTTTTACATCTTTGGTTAGATTTACTCCTAGGTATTTTATGTTTCTTGGTGCAATTGTGAATGGGATCAGTTGCTTTATTTGTCTTTCTGTTGCTTCATTGTTAGTGTATAAGAATGCAACTGATTTCTGTACATTGATTTTTTATCCTGCAACTTTGCTGAATTCATGCATCAGTTCTAGCAGACTTTTGGTGGAGTCTATCGGATTTTCCATGTATAATATCATGTCATCTGCCAAAAGCGAAAGCTTGACCTCATCTTTGCCAATTTTGATGCCTTTGATTTCCTTTTGTTGTCTGATTGCTGATGCTAGAACTTCCAACACTATGTTAAACAGCAGCGGTGAGAGTGGGCATCCCTGTCGTGTTCCTGATCTCAGGGATAAAGCTCTCAGTGTTTCCCCATTGAGGATGATGTTAGCTGTGGGCTTTGCATAAATGGCTTTTATGATGTTTAAGTATGTTCCTTCTATCCCGACTTCCTCAAGGGTTTTTATTAAGAAAAGGTGCTGGATTTTGTCAAAGGCCTTTTCTGCATCGATTGACAGGATCATATGGTTCTCATCTTTTCTTTTATTAATGTGATGTATCACGTTGATTGATTTGCGAATGCTGAACCAGCCCTGCATCCCAGGAATGAATCCCACTTGATCATGGTGAATAATTCTTTTTATATGCCATTGAATTCGATATGCTAGTATCTTATTGAGAATTTTTGCATCCATATTCATCAGGGATAGTGGCCTGTAGTTCTCTTTTTTTACTGGGTCTCTGTCTGGTTTAGGAATCAAAGTAATACTGGCTTCATAGATTGAGTCTGGAAGTTTTCCTTCCCTTTCTATTTCTTGGAATAGCTTGAGAAGGATAGGTATTATCTCTGCTTTAAACGTCTGATAGAACTCCCCTGGGAAGCCATCTGGTCCTGGACTCTTATTTGTTGGGAGAGTTTTGATAACCGATTCAATTTCTTCACTGGTTATGGGTCTGTTCAAGCTTTCTATTTCCTCCTGATTGAGTTTTGGAAGACTGTGGGTGTTTAGGAATTTGTCCATTTCTTCCAGGTTGTCCAGTTTGTTGGCATATAATTTTTCATAGTATTCCCTGATAATTGCTTGTATCTCTGAGGGACTGGTTGTAATAATTCCATTTTCATTCATGATTTTATCTATTTGGGTCATCTCCCTTTTCTTTCTGAAAAGCCTGGCTAGAGGTTTATCAATTTTGTTTATTTTTTCAAAAAAACAACTCTTGGTTTCGTTGATCTGCTCTACAGTTTTTTTAGAGTCTATATCGTTTATTTGTGCTCTGGTCTTTATTATTTCTCTTCTTCTGCTGGGTTTAGGCTGCCTTTGCTGTTCTGCTTCTAGTTCCTTTAGGTGTGCTGTTAGATTTTGTATTTGGGATTTTCCTTGTTTCTTGAGATAGGCCTGGATTGCAACATATTTTCCTCTCAGGACTGCCTTCACTGAGTCCCAAAGCGTTTGGATTGTTGTATTTTCATTTTCGTTTGTTTCCATATATTTTTTAATTTCTTCTCTAATTGCCTGGTTGAACCACTCATTCGTTAGTAGGGTGTTCTTTAACCTCCATGCTTTTGGAGGTTTTCCAGACTTTTTCCTGTGGTTGATTTCAAGTTTCATGGCATTGTGGTCTGAAAGTATGCATGGTATAATTTCAATTCTTGTATACTTATGAAGGGCTGTTTTGTGACCCAGTATATGATCTATCTTGGAGAATGTTCCATGTGCACTCGAGAAGAAAGTATATTCTGTTGCTTTGGGATGCAGAGTTCTAAATATATCTGTCAAGTCCATCTGATCCAATGTGTCATTCAGGGCCCTTGTTTCTTTATTGACCGTGTGTCTAGATGATCTATCCATTTCTGTAAGTGGAGTGTTAAAGTCCCCTGCAATTACCACATTCTTATCAATAAGGTTGCTTATGTTTATGAGTAATTGTTTTATATATTTGGGGGCTCCAGTATTCGGTGCATAGACATTTTTAATTTTTAGCTCTTCCTGATGGATAGACCCTGTAATATTATATAATGCCCTTCTTCATCTCTTGTTACAGCCTTTAATTTAAAGTCTAGTTTGTCTGATATAAGTATGGCTACTGCAGCTTTCTTTTGGCTTCCAGTCACATGATAAATAGTTCTCCATCCCTTCACTCTCAGTCTAAAGGTGTCCTCAGATCTAAAATGAGTCTCTTGTAGACAGCAAATAGATGGATCTTGTTTTTTTATCCATTCTGATACCCTATGTCTTTTGGTTGGCGCATTTAATCCATTTACATTCAGTGTTATTATAGAAAGATACGGGGTTAGAGTCATTGTGATGTCTGTATGTTTTATGCTTGTAGCGATGTCTCTGGTACTTTGTCTCACAGGGTCCCCCTTAGGATCTCTTGTAGGGCTGGTTTAGTGGTGACAAATTCCTTCAGTTTTTGTTTGTTTGGGAAGACCTTTATCTCTCCTTCTATTCTAAATGACAGACTTGCTGGATAAAGGATTCTTGGCTGCATATTTTTTCTGTCTAGCACCCTGAAAATCTCATGCCAATTCTTTCTGGCCTGCCAAGTTTCAAAAGAGAGATCAGTCACGAGTCTTATAGGTCTCCCTTTATATGTGAGGGCACGTTTACCCCTTGCTGCTTTCAGAATTTTCTCTTTATCCTTGTATTTTGCCAGTTTCACTATGATATGTCGTGCAGAAGATCGATTCAAGTTACGTCTGAAGGGGGTTCTCTGTGCCTCTTGGATTTCAATGCCTTTTTCCTTCCCCAGTTCAGGGAAGTTCTCAGCTATTATTTCTTCAAGTACCCCTTCAGCACCTTTCCCTCTCTCTTCCTCCTCTGGGATACCAATTATGCGTATATTATTTCTTTTTAGTGTATCACTTAGTTCTCTAATATTCCCCTCATACTCCTGGATTTTTTCATCTCTCTTTTTCTCAGCTTCCTCTTTTTCCATAACCTTATCTTCTAGTTAACCTATTCTCTCCTCTGCCTCTTCAATCCGAGCCGTCGTCATTTCCATTTTATTTTGCATTTCATTTAAAGCGTTTTTCAGCTCCTCCTGGCTGTTCCTGAGTCCCTTGTTCTCTGTAGCAAGAGATTCTCTGCTGTCCTCTCTACTGTTTTCAAGCCCAGCGATTAATTTTATGACTATTATTCTAAATTCACTTTCTGTTATATTATTTAAATCCTTTTTGATCAGTTCATTGGCTGTTGTTATTTCCTGGAGATTCTTTTGAGGGGAATTCTTCCATTTCATCATTTTGGATAGTCCCTGGAGTGGTGGGGACCTGCAGGGCACTTCCCCTGTGCTGTGGTGTATAACTGGAGTTGGTGGGCGGAGCTGCAGTCAGACCTGATGTCTGCCCCGAGCCCACCGATGAGGCCACAGTCAGACTGGTGTGTGCCTTATCTTCCCCTCTCCTAGGGGCGGGATTCACTGTGGGGTGGTGTGGCCCGTCTGGGCTACTTGCACACTGCCAGGCTTGTGGTGTTGGGGATCTGGCGTATTTGCTGGGGTGAGTAGGCAAGGTGCATGGGGGCAGGAAGGGCAGGCTTAGCTCGCTTCTCCTTAGGTGATCCACTTCAGGAGGGGCCCCTCTTCCGTGGGCCTCTTGTCTGCCCTTGGCTCCGGAGACTCCGTTCTGCTTGTCTTCTGGTGGTTTTTTGGGTTTGTTAGGCAGGTGTAGGTGGAATCTAAGTGATCAGCAGGACGTGCGGTGAGCCCAGCGTCCTCCTACGCCGCCATCTTTTCTTAGTCTCTCGAAGAAGGTAGCTTTAAATAACACGTACCACTACATGACTGGATATGTAAATGAGAGATGTAATTATCATGAATATTTTCTTCTTTTTTTGATGTTGATATGTGACACTTATTGATATATTTGTTGTGTGTGCTAATATCTTTTTCTTCTATGCTTTCTTATTCCCCTATAATGAGACATATAACATATAATATGAGATATAATGGCTTTGTAACATAATTTTTGAGTATTGTTAGTTTTGCATCATACTATTTTTATGAGATATCTGGGAGAAGAGTAAACATTCAAGGAATTTACCTTCTTTTCTGGGAAAATGTTAGTGTATTTTCAGTATTATACAGGATACCTCTATCATGTTAAGGTTTGCCATCTTGTCATCGTCTTTATTTGAAGTTTGAGTATGGTTGAAGGCATTGGGTACAGGTGTCACATTGAAAAGGGTGGGCTTGCGATGTTATGTGTTACCTTGTTTGGGATATGGGAAGTCAGTTAAATGGTAAAACATTGTTTCTTAGTGTATCTATGAGAATGTTTCTGGAAGGAACTAGAGTAAAGATTTGGAGTAAAGAGATCTTCCCTCACCAATGTGGGAAAGCAACATGTAATCTGAGTAGATAGTCACAATAGAACAAAAAGACAAAGAAACAGTGAATTCCTTCTCCTCTCCTTGAGCTGGGATGTCTGTCACTTCCTACCCTAAGAGAAATGAGATCCTGATTATTAGGCCTTTGGCCTCTAGGACATTACACCAAGGGCCCCTTCATTCTCAGGGCTTTTCCTTGGGACTAGGAGTTTTGCCGTATGCTCCCAATGTTTCTCAGAATGTCAGACTGAGAATTATATCACTGGCTTTGTTCTCCACTTAGCAGATGGCCTATTATAGGACTTCTATTCTCCATAACTGCCTGAAACAATTCCTGTAATTAATTAATCTCATATTATAGCTATCTATCTATCATCATCATCATCTATCATCTATCATCATCTATTCTATAAGTTCAGTTTTTGTTGTTCTTTTTGGACAAACATGAAAATTTTAGATTGGGTATAGAGAGTAGTTCTAAAGAATATTAATTTTAAAATCAGTTTTCTGGATTGGTTCTAGGGTCATTGAAATTGCTCTCTAATTTTACTGGATTTGATGATGTTAATGATTATTTTCATTAATAAAGACAGCACTATTTGTGTAAAGTGTGAACTGTATATTAAAATATGCAGAATATCTGGATTAGCTATATGTTCTATATTAAAAATGTATTTAATTTATTTCCTTTTTTTAGTTTTTAAGTAATAGTTAACATACAGTAAAATATTAGTTTCAGGTGTACAATTTAGTGATTCAGCATTTTCATACAGCAATAGTTGCTCATCATAACAACTTCACTTCCTAATCCATATCATCTATTTAACCCCCCCCCCCCAACCATCAGTTTGTTCTCTGCACTTAAGTGTCTGTATCAGGCTGGATAGCTCAGTTGATTAACCATCTCACATTTGATTTCAGCTTAGATCATGATCTCATAGTTCATGGGATTGTGCCCCACTTTAGACTCTGCACTGACAGTGTGGAGACTGGTTAGGATTCTCTTTCTCCCTCTCTCTCTCTACTCCTCCCCAGCTCATGCATGTGCACACACACACACTCTCTCTCTCACATTAAGTAAATATATATTTTTAAAAAGAGTCTGCTTCATGGTATGCATATTTTTCCCACTATGTTTGCTTTCTTTCCAAATCCCACATATGAATGAAATCATATGGTATTTGTCGTTCTCTGACTGGCTTATTTCACTTAGAATTATACTGTCTATCTCTATTCACATTGTTGCAAATAGGAAGATTTCATTGTTTTTTATATACACACACCGTATTTATGGCTGAGTAATGTTCCATGGTGTGTGTGTGTGTGTGTATACCGTATTTTCTTTATCCATTCATCAGTGGATGGACATTTGGGCTATTTACATATTTTAGCTATTGATAATACTGCTATAAACACTGGAGTGCATGTACCCCTTTGAATATGTATTTTTGTATTCTTTGGGTAAATAGTAGTGCAATTGCTGGATCATAGGGTAATTCTATTTGTAAATTTTCAACTTTTTGAGGAACTTCCATACCGTTCTCCAGAGTGGCTGCACAAATTTGCATTTCTACCAATGAAAGCGCGGGCTTACGCCGGGCGGACTCCATCTTGTTCTGTGTCCTTCCCCTTGACCACGCCTCCTCCACTTGAGTAACGCCCCCCCCCTCACCTGCCTAACAGGACTCAGACCCTTCTCCAGCCAAATAGCTGAGGCCACAGCCATTACCTCACCAACAGCCCCTAGGCCCCAATAAAACCTTTGTCCTTTTGAAAGTCGCTCTCTCTCCCCGGTATCTCACCGCTGCGTCAGTGTAGGTAGGGGACTGATTCGAGCTAGCTCAAATAAAGGCTCTTTTGCTTTTATATCGGACTAGGCTCCCTGGTGGTCTTTGGAGATCACGAATTCTGGGCATAACATTTGGGGGCTCGGCCCGGGATCCCCAAGACCCCCAAGGGACCCCCGACCTGGAGAGCCTGACTGGCCACGGTTAGTGTCTGTTTGTTCCATCTTTTCTGTGTGAGCTCATTTCTGAAATTCTGGTAGTGCCCGATGCGGTCTAAGTGGACGCACTGGAGGACCACGGGCCGGGAGTTTTGGAAGACGTTCTGATCCTCCCTTTTAGAGGGACGTGGAATTGCCTCATCGGTTTTGGAGGGACATGGAATCCCCTCAAAGGTCTAAGCTAGCTTTCAGTTTTGCTTCCATGGAGTTGTAAAACTTTCTAGGGGCCCTCTGTTTGTCTGTTTTTGTGTTTCTCTGTTTTGTTCTGTGGACTTACTGGACTTACTGGACGGATGTTATGGGACAGACTCAGACTACTCCTTTAAGTATTATGATTGATCACTTTAAGGATGTCAGGGGAAGAGCTAACAACCTCAGTGTGGAAGTCCGAAAGGGTCGGTAGTAGTTTTTTTGTTCTAGTGAGTGGCCAACTTTCAATGTTGGATGGCCACCAGAGGGGACCTTCGACCTCCCTACCATCCACCGAGTCAGGAGTATCATCTCTCGGCCTAAGATGGGCCATCTTGATCAGCTCCCTTACAGTATCACTAGGCAGGACCTTGTAGAAGACCCACCCTCTTGGCTTAAGCCCTTCCTAGCCCTGCTTCCTCTGGAGCCAAAACCCATTCTTGCTTTGCAGGGGACAAAGAAGAAGAAAAGTCTTACCTAGGCTTCAGCACCCCTCTACCCTGTACTACAAGGGGGAACTGAAGAAGAATTATTTTTTCCTCCCCCGTATAACCCCTCTAGGATGCCAGAAGAACACCAACCTCCCCCTCCGGGGAGGCAGACGCTGTTCTGAGATCAAGAGGTGGAAACGCTCCATTGGGAAGCCCACCTTTTACCAGACAAAGGGCTCAAAGAGAGCAATCCACCTCCGCTGCCAACTCCACTATTCTGCCCCTGCGAGCCACTGGACCCCCAGACGCGGAGGGGAATCAGCCACATCACTATTGGCCTTTCGCCACTAGTGACCTCTACAATTGGAAAGCTCAGAATCCTGTTTTCTGAGAAACCGGCAGGGCTTATTGATTTATTAGACTCTGTTCTTTTTACCCATCAGCCCACGTGGGGCAATTGCCAGCAGCTTTTTCAGGTCCTGTTCATGACTGAAGAAAGAGAAAGAATCCTCAATGGGGCCCGAAAACTAGTTCTGGGCGCAGACAGGAATCCCACCACCAACCAGGCTCAGATAGATGCCTCCTTCCCCTTAACTCGGTCCCAGTGGGATTTCAGCACAGCAGAAGGTAAGGAGAGGCTCTGGGTCTACAGCCAGACTCTAATGGGGGGGCTCTCCGAGTGGCTGCTAGAAAGCCAACCAATTTGGCCAAGATAGGAAATGTACAACAGGGAAAAGATGAATCTCCATCTGCCTTTTTAGAATGGATCATGGAGGCATTCCGTACCTATACCCCCATGGATCCAGAGGCTCCAGAAAGCAAGGCAGCTGTTATCATGGCCTTTGTAAACCAATCGGCCGTAGACATTAGGAGAAAATTACAGAAAATATATAGACTAGGAGAAAAAAGTCTGCAGGACTTACTGGTGGTAGCCAAAAAGGTATATAATAACCGGGAGCCTCCTGAGGACAAGCAGGCTCGCGCCATGGTGGCTGCCAGCAGTAAGCAGACTCGAGACCTGGCCGGAATACTACTAGCTACCACTGCTGACTTCCCCGAGGAACGAGACCACCATCTCCTACAGCTGGCAGATGATGCAAGAAAAGGTAAAGGAACCACCAAGGTGGGGGGGGGGGAGGGGGGAAGCAGAGGCTGCAGAAAAATCAGTGCGCATACTGCAAGGAGATAGGGCATTGTGCCCGAGATTGTCTGAAAAGGGCCAGCGCGAAGGGAAGCAAGACTGATCGAGTAAAAGTCCTAGAGCTAGATGAACTAAGTGATTAGGGGAGTCGGGGTTTGGACCCTCTCCCTGAACGCAGGGTAACTCTTAAAGTGGACGGGATCCCTGT
Organism: Prionailurus viverrinus; assembly: GCF_022837055.1. Taxonomy (NCBI): domain Eukaryota; kingdom Metazoa; phylum Chordata; class Mammalia; order Carnivora; family Felidae; genus Prionailurus; species Prionailurus viverrinus. The sequence continues at coordinate 18,764,844 of NC_062566.1, forward strand.
TGACTTCCTTGTCGACACCAGAGCACAACATTTGGTCCTCCGCACCCCACAAGGAAAACTAGCCAGCCAGAAGTCCTAGGTACAAGGGGCAACTGGTATGAGCCAGTATTCATGGACTACCCGAAGAACGGTAGATTTGGGGCTAGGCCAGGTATCCGACTCCTTTATGGTAATACCAGAATGCCCCTACCCGCTGTTAGGAGGGGACTTGCTGACCAAGATTAGAGCTCAGATAACTTTCAGACAAGGGGGGCCTCAGGTCACCGATGGTAAGGGCCACCCCATCCAGGTCCTGACCATGAAACTGGAGGATGAATACCTCCTCCACCAGGAGGCTCTCCCGAGAGAGGATAATATAGACAGATGCCTACAAGAATTCCCCTCAGTTTGGGCAGAGATGGGGGGGTTAGGACTAGCCGCTCACAGGACCCCGGTCCTGGTAGAACTCAAGCCAGGAGAGAGTCCGATAAGGATCAAACAATACCCCATGTCTCAGGAGGCCCTAAGGGGATCCAGCCACACATCCAGAGACTACGAAGCCTAGGGGTACTAGCTCTTTGCCAGTCTTCCTGGAACACCCCCCTACTGCCGGTCAAAAAGCCTCACACAAATGACTACCGACCAGTACAAGACCTCCGGGAAGTAAATAAGAGGGTCACGGACATACACCCAACTGTTCCCAACCCATATACTCTCTTGAGCTCCTTGGCGCCCTCCAGGGTCTGGTATACTGTACTAGATTTAAAGGACGCCTTCTTCAGTCTGCCGCTGGCACCCCAGAACCAACCTTTGTTCACCTTTGAGTGGCATGATCTGGAGGAGGGCTATAGTGGGCAACTCAGCTGGACACGGCTACCTCAGGGATTCAAAAATTCACCAACCATCTTCGACGAGGCACTACACGAGGACCTGGGTGAGTACAGAAGGGAGCACCCTGGCCTCACCCTCCTACAGTACATAGATGACCTCCTGATTGCTGCTGACATGGCCAAAGACTGTGAGCGAGGGACCCAGGACATGCTTGCTACCCTGGGGGCCTTAGGGTACCGGGCATCCGCGAAGAAGGCTCAGATATGCAGGGAGAGGGTAAGTTACCTGGGATATATCCTGGAGGGCAGACAGCGGTGGTTATCAGATGCCAGAAAAAAAACTGTCCTAAAGATCCCTACTCCCACCTCCCAAAGAGAAGTAAGGGAATTCCTAGGATCAGCCGGCTACTGCCGCCTCTGGGTTCCGGGTTTTGCTGAGATCGCCAGGCCCCTATATGAAGCTACCAAAGAGGGGAAAACATTTAAATGGGCTGAAGAAGAAGAAACTGCCTTTAATCAGTTAAAAAAGGCCCTCCTAAGTGCCCCAGCCCTGGGCCTGCCAGACATTATGAAGCCCTTCCACCTCTTTGTAGACGACCATAAGGGAATAGCAAAAGGGGTTCTAACTCAAGCCTTAGGCCCCTGGAACCGCCCGGTGGCTTACCTGTCCAAGAAACTAGACCCAGTGGCTGCCGGCTGGCCGCCATGCCTAAGAATTATTGCGGTGACAGCACTCCTAGTCAAGGACGCAGACAAACTGACCCTAGGACAGGAGATCTGGATCACGACCCCACACGCCATTGAAGGGGTCCTGAAACAGCCTCCTGATAGATGGGTGAAAACACACGTATGACTCATTACCAGAGCCTCCTACTCAACCCTCCACGAGTGCAGTTCCACCCCAGTGCAGCCCTCAATCCTGCAACCCTGCTGCCCGACCCTGACCTAGGTGCTCCACTACATGACTGTGTGGGAATCCTGGAACAAGTACATGGATTCCAGACAGACCTGACCGACCGGCCCCTTGCCAATGCCGAGGCTACTTTGTTCACTGATGGCAGCAGCTTTGTGCGAGACGGACACAGGTATGTGGGTGCAGCGGTGGTCACCGAAAGGAAAACCATATGGGCGGAGGCTCTACCCTCCAGAATGTCAGCCCAGCGAGCAGAGCTCATAGCCCTCACCAAGGCACTGATGCTGGGAGCTGGAAAATGGCTTAACATCTACACAGACAGCTGTTATGCGTTTGCCACAGCTCATATTCATGGGGCAATTTATCAGCAGAGGGGGTTACTGACGGCAGAAGGACGGACTATAAAAAATAAGCAGGAGATACTTAACCTGCTTATGGCCTTATGGATTCCTGCCAAGCTAGCCATTATCCACTGCCAAGGGCTCCAAAAAGCTGATAACCCAGTAGCTAGAGGTAATCAAAATGCTGACCAGGCAGCCAAGGCAGTAGCCCTTACTTCAGTCCCCACCATGACCATACAACTACCGGACCCGGGAGACCCAGTTTTACCAGACCAGCCCAAATACTCCCAGGAGGAGTTACAGCAGATCAAGAAACTCCCCATGGCCCAGGAGATAAAGGGATGGTGGTATACACCTAACAAGGAGCTTGTGCTGCCAGAGCAGCTCGGAGTCTCAATATTAAAACACATGCATCGGTCTACTCACATGGGGGCCTGAAAATTAAAAGGCTTAATCCGACATGCTGGAATCAAGATTCACCAACAGGACACCAAAATAGAGCAAGTTGTATCTGCCTGCAAGACCTGCCAACTCACCAATGGGAGAGCCACATCAAATAAAAAAGGAACCAGGCTCAGAGGCACCAGACCAGGAGCCCAATGGGAGATCGACTTCACTGAAGTCAAACCAGGAAAGTATGGTTATAAATATCTTTTAGTATTTACAGACATCTTCTCTGGCTGGGTGGAGGCATACCCAACCAATCATGGTATGGCTCAGACGGTGGCTAAGAAGTTACTGGAAGACATCTTACCCAGGTATGGTTTTCCTGCCATGGTAGGATCAGACAATGGACCAGCTTTTATCTCGCAGGTAACACAGGCAGTAGCCAAGGTGGTGGGGGCAAACTGGAAATTACATTGTGCTTATAGGCCCCAGAGCTCAGGACAGGTAGAAAGAATGAATAGAACCCTAAAAGAGACCCTTACCTAATTAACCATGGAGACTGGTGGGGACTGGGTGACTCTCCTACCGTACGCCCTTTACCGGATTAGAAACACTCCTTACACTCTGGGTTTTACTCCCTACAAGATCATGTTTGGCAGGCCACCCCCTGTTATTCCCAACCTTCGAGCTGAACTTCTTGCTGAGTTTAAAGATCAAGAACTTTTTCTTTCCTTAAGAGGGCTCCAGAGGGCACACGAGGACATTTGGCCGTCCCTGGCCCGACACAAGGCTGGCCCGACCCTGACACCTCAACAGTACAGGCCGGGAGATTGGGTCTATGTCAAGAGGCACCACCGAGAGACCCTCGAGCCGCGCTGGAAGGGACCCTACATCGTGGTGCTGACAACCCCCACCACTCTCAAAGTAGACGGGATCGCGACCTGGGTCCATCACACCCACGTTCGGCCAGCGGACCCTTCCATGATCTGGTAGGACTTCGTCACGTGGTGGGCCATCAATCGGGACCAACACAACCCGCTCAAGCTCACCCACCTAATATTGGTAACTCTGTTAACTCTGCATGTCATTGCTTATGCTGCTGGGTGTCCCCACGCCCCCAAAACATCACCTGGCAGATCATAGACACCAGCTCAGGGACAATACTTAATCAGACCTCCCAGAGCCACTCCAGGGACACTTGGTTCCCAGAACTTTGCATAAACCTCCAAACTCTGTTCCCCTTGTCACCATAAATGCAGCCGGTCCCATGATTGGGTCCGTAAGCTACATCACAAGGGGGGAATGAAAGGGTGGGCCTACACCGGCCGACTCCATCTTGTTCTGTGTCTTTCCCCTTGACCACGCCTCCTCCACTTGAGTAACCCCCCCCTCACCTGCCTAACAGGACTCGGACCCTTCTCCAGCCAATCGGCTAAGGCCACAGCCATTACCTCACCAACAGCCCCTAGGCCCCAATAAAACCTTTGTCCTTTTGAAAGTCGCTCTCTCTCCCTGGTATCTCACCACTGCATCAGTACAGGTAGGGGATTGAGTTTGAGCTAGCTCGAATAAAGGCTATTTTGCTTTTACATTGGACTCGGCTCCCTGGTAGTCTTTGGGGATCACGAATTCTGGGCATAACACCAACAGTGTAAGAATGTCTCCCCTTCTCTGAACACTCGCTAAAACCAATTGTTTACTGTGTTGTTAATTTTACCCACTCTAACTGGTGTAAGGTTGTGGGAGATGCTGGAGAGAAGCATCAAAAGAAAAGACTTCAAAAGGAAGGGCTGGAGAAGGTGCAAGGCCTTAGGACATGTTTACATAACTGAACTCGGCTGCAGCACATAAGGAATGCCTAGAGTCATTAACATTGTTCAGGGCCAGATCCTCCTTCACACCTGACACTTCCTAGTGTTATAGAAACCAATTAACTAAAAATTCAACCTTCAAAAGTTAACCAGTAGATTGATTAATACACTTGCTTAGCTGACTTTATGTATATAGTCTTTAGCAATTATCCTAATAAAAAGAAGCTTTATTCTGGAGTTGGGGCCTCCTTCCGATTTGAGTATGAGGACCTTCACTTAACTGCACTTTGTTTGTGGACTCATCTTTTGTGACTCTGGCCATACTCCCTGCGACTGAGTTTTTCGGTTTTGTTTTGTTTTGTTTTGTTTTGCAAACAGCATATGGAGCTCAAACTCTGGGATTTGGGAAGTGCATGGACTTTCCCTAGAGTGGAGCTGTGGTGCAAGTTCCTGGGGAGAAGGAGGACCCTGGCCCTGGAGTGCAGAGAATGGTATAGGGACCTCCTGAGTTGCACTGGGAGAGAAAATTCCCCTTCCTGGAGTACATTTGGAAAAGAGTATATTGCCTGTCCAAGGATGAAAGACCTACAGGCACCAGTATAAGATTGTTCATTGGTAGGGGACAGAGGGGCACACAGAGGGCAGATAACCTGATTGCTACTTTTTGTGGTGCTAAACCAGATTCCACACGTGAACAGGCATGGGACTTTTTTTTTTGTGTGGGGGGGACAAATGTCATCAGACACAGCATGATGTGTACATGATTTGTACACATACTCTGTAGGAGAGGGGCAGGGCCATGTGGTGCTGGGCACTTTAAGTTTCCCAGTTTTGAATCCTAGCCCTGTGCCAAAGAAAAAATGCAGGAGAGTTGTGGTGTGGAACATGCTGACTGCCCAGACTTCAGAGAGCAACACAGTGGCTCATAGTGGAAGCAGGACCTACTTACACCAAACCCTATCCCCTTATACCTGGAAACTACTTATTTACTGGGGCAAGACTGATGCTGAACCAATGCGGTGGGCCACTTCTACAGACCAGCACAGCCACCATCCCCAAGATTTTTTTTTTCCCCGCAGCACCCAACATTCACCAAGTGTACAGAAAATAAAGTGCTTCAAAGCATCAACTGCAGTTCTGGTAGAAATAGAAACTTTTTTTTTCTTCTTCTTTTTTAATATTTTCCTTTTGAAATCAGACTTATAGTTTCTTTGTGTGTTTGGTTTTGTTTTTAATTTAGTTTCCTTCTCTCTCTCTCTCTCTCTCTCTCCCCCTCTCTCGTTTTTTTTTTCTTTGGAATCAGGGTTATAGTTTTTAATTTTAAATTATTTTTCATTCCTTTTCCTTACTCTTTTTTTGGATCAGACTTTTTTTCTGTTCTTTTTTTTTTCCAAGACTTATTTTTCAAGACAAGTTATTGTCAATTTAGCTAACATACAATGTATACAGTGTGCTCTTGATTTCATGGGTGGATTCTTATGATTCATCGCTTGCATACAACACCCAGTTCTCATCCCAACAAGTGCCCTCCTCAATGCTCATCACCCATTTTCCTCTCTCCCATTCCCCTCCATCAACCTTCAGTTTTTTCTCTGTCTTTAAGAGCTTCTTCTGGTTTGCCTCCCTCTCTGTTTGAAACTATTTTTTCCCTTCTCTTCCCCCATGGTCTTTTGTTAAGTTTCTGAAGTTCCACATATGACTGAAAACATATGATATCTGTCTTTCCCTGACTGACTTATTTCACTTAGCATAATACCCTCCAGTTCCGTCCATGTTGTTGCAAATGGCAGGATTTCATTTTTTCTCACTGCCAAGTAGTATTCCATTGCATATATAAACCACATCTTTTTTATCCATTAATCAGTTGGTGAACGTTTGGACTCTTTCCATAATTTGACTATTGTTGAAATCACTGCTTTCCTGTGCCCCTGTGAATCAACACTCCTGTATCTTTTGTATAAATTTCTAGTAGGGTTATTTCTGGGTCATAGGGTAGTTCTATTTTTTTTTAATTTTTTCAGGAACCTCCAAACTTCTTTCTAGAACAGCTCTGCCAGTTTGCATTCCCACCAATGGTGCAAGAGAGTTCCCATTTCTCCTTATCCTCGCCAACATCTGTTGTTGCCTGAGTTGTTTTTAGCCTCTCTGAGCAGTGTGAGGGGATATCTCAATGTGGTTTTGATTTGTATTTCCCTGATGATGAGTGATGTTGAGGATCTTTTCATATGTCTGTTGGATGACATCTGGATATCTTCTTTGGAAAAAGTGTCTATTCATGTCTTCTGCCCATTTCTTCACTGGATTATTTTTTTCAGGTGTTGAGTTTGGTAAGTTCTTTGTAGATTTTGGATACTAACCCTTTATCCATTATGTCATTTGCAAATATCTTCTCCCATTCTGTAGTTGCCTTTTATATTAGTCGATTGTTTCCTTTGCAGTGCAGAATATTTTTATCATAAGGAGGTACCAATAGTTCATTTTTGCTTTTATTTACCTTGCCTTCAGAGGTGTGTCAAGCAAGAAATTGGTCAAATTGTTGCCTATTTTCTCCTCTACAGTTTTGATGATTTCCTGTCTCACATTTTCGTCTTTCATCCATTTTGAGTTTATTTTTGTATATTATTAAGATATTGGTCCCGTTTCATTATATTGAATGTTGCTCTCCAGGTCTCCCAGCACCATTTGCTAGAGAGACTGTCTTTTTTTCATTGGATACCCTTTCCTGCTTTGTTACTGAAAATACAGTGCTTCAAAGCTCTTTCTTTCTTTTCTTCTTCTTCTTCTTCTTCTTCTTCCTCTTCTTTTTCATTTTCATTTTGAAATCAGGCTTATAGTTTTTTTGTGTGTTTGTTAGTTTATTTTTTTCATTGCCTTTTCTTTTTTGGAACAGACTTCCTTTTTTCTTTTATTTTTCTTTCTTTTTTTAAAAATTTCTTTTTCTTTGGAATCAGGCCTATAGTTTATCTTTTTCATTCCTTTTCCTTTACTCTTGTTTTGGGTCAGACTTTTCTATTCTTTTTTTCCCCTCTGGACTTAGTTTTAACAGACAAATCATAGCACAACTAGTTAAAGGTTCAAACGATCCCCACTGTATACACCAGAAACACTTCCTGAAATGCTGTACCTTTGGCAGTGTGTGACCCCTTTTCAGTACAGCATTGCTTTCAGGTGCAGAAAACATAAAAATATTTAAAAGATGCAAAAGACATAAACAGCCAAAATGACAAGATGGAGGAATTTTCCTCAAAAGAAAGATGAAGAAAAAATCACAGCCAGGGACTTGCTCAAAACAGATGTAAACAATATATCTGAAAAATAATTTAGAACAATAATAATAAGACTACTATCTGAGCTTGAAAAAATCATAGAAGACACCAGAGAAAGCATTGCTATGTGGCGTAAAAATTAGTCAGGCTTAAATAAAAAGTACTATAACTGAGATGCAACATCAACTGGATATAGTCACTATAAGAATTGAAGAAATAGAGGAGAGAATAGGAGATAGGAGATATAGGAGATAAAATTGTGGAAAATAATGAAGCTGAAAAGAGAATGGAAAGAAGATCACTAAGAAAGACTGAGGGAACTCAGTGATTCCAAAAAGCAAAACAATATCAATATCACAGGAGTTCCAAAAGAAGAAGAGTGGGAAAAGGGTAAAGAAGGTTTATTTGAACATATTTTCGATGAGAACTTCCCTAGTCTGAAGAAAGAAATGGGCATCCAAGTCCAAGAGGCACAGAGAACTCTCCTAAGAATCAATGAAAACAGGTAAACACCATGACATATCATAATGAAACTTGAAAAATACAAAGTTAAAGAGGTAATTTTGAAAGCAACTAGGGACAAAGGTTTTTAAATTACAAGGGTAGACACAAAAGGTTAGCAGAAGACCAGTCCACTGAAACTTGGCAGATTAGAAGGGAATGGCAGGAAATACTTAATATGCTGATTGGTAAAAAAAAAAAAATATGCAGCCAAGAATTCTTTATCCAGCAGGACTGTCATTCAGAATAGAAGGAGAGATAAAGAATTTCCCAGACAGAATGCAAACTGGTGCAGCCACTCTAGAAAACAGCCACTTTGGGAAACACTCTGGATTTTTTTTTTAAATAGAAGTACCCTATGACTCAGCAATTGTAATACTAGGTATTTATCCAAAGGATACACGAATGCTGTTTTGAAGGGGCATATGCACTCCAATGTTTATAGCAGCACTATCTACAATGGCCAGATTACGGAAAGAGGCCAAATGTCCATCAACTGATGAATGGATAGAGAAGATGGAAAGGAATATTATTTTGTGATCAAAATGAATGAATCTTGCCATCTGTAACAACGTGGGTTACAAGATTATTTACTTAACCCTTAACAAACTAGGGTTAAAGGGAACATACATTGACATAGTAAAAGCCATATATGAAAAACCCACAGCTAATATCATACCAAATTTTTAAAAATATAAAAGCTTTTCCTCCAAGATTAAGAACGAGACACAGATGTTTGCCCTCACCACATCTACTCAACACACTACTGTAAGTCCTAGACACAGCAAGCAGAAAAGAAACAAAAAAGCATCCACATTGGTAATGAAGAAGTACAATTTTCACTATTTGAGTATTTGTAGTGGCATTATACTATATATATAGAAAGACTTAAAACTCAATCATAAAACTACCACAACTGAAAAATGAATTCAGTAAGAATGCAGGATACAAAGCCATATACAGAAGTCAGGTGTATTTTTATACACTAATAATAAAGTAGCAGAAAGAGAAATTAAGAAAATAATCTCATTTACATTTGCACCAAAATCTAGGAATAAACTTAACCAAGGAGGTGAAAGACCTGTACTCCAAAACTATAAAATATTGATGGAAAACCTTGTAGAGAGCACAAACTAATGGAAAGATATTCCATGCTCATCGATTGGATGAAAAAATATTGTTAAAATGCCTTTACTACCTAAAGAAATCTACAGATTTAATTCAATCCCTATCAAAACAGCCTTTTTCACAGAACTAGAACAACTAATAATTCTAAAATTTGTATGGAGCTGAACAAGTCCTCATAAAGACAAAGCAATCTTGAAAAAGTAGAACAAAACTGGAGGTATCAAAATCAAGATTTCAGGATATACTACAAAGCTGTAGTAATCAAAAGCATATGGTTTGGGCACAAAACAGATATATACATCAATAGAACATAACAGAGAACCCCAAAATAAATCCACAATTTTATGGTCAATTTATCTATAATGATATATTATAGGGCAAGAATATATAATGGGAAAAAGACAGTCTCTTCAACAGATGGTGCTGAGAAAACTGGACAGCAACATGCAAAATTATGAAACTGAACCACTTCCTTTCACCATAAACAAAAATAAAATTAAAATGAATTAAGTACCTAAATGTGAAACCTGAAACCATGAAAATCCTAGTAGAGAGCAAAGGCAGTAATTTCTCTGACATCAACCTTAGCAAGATATTTCTAGATATGTCTCCTGAGGCAAGTGAACCTAAAGCAAAAATAAACAATTGAGACTATGTCAAAATAAAAAGCTTCAGTACAGGAAAGAAAACTTTCAACAAAGCTAAAAGACAACACACTGAATGAGAGAAGATATTTGAAAATGACATATCTGATAAAGCATTAGTATCCAAAATATATAAAGAGCTGATAAAACTCTACACCCAAAAAACAAATAATCCAGTTAAAAAATGGGCAGAAGAGAAGACATTTCATTAAAGAAGACATACAGATAGCCAAAGACACATGAAAAGATACTCAACAGTACTCATCATCAAGGAAATGCAAATCAAAACCACAATCCCATATCACCTGATACCTGTTATAATGGCTAAAACCAAAACCTCAAGAACCAACAAATGTTGGTGAGGATGTGGAGAAAAAGGAACTCTCATTCACTGTTGGTGGGAATGCAAACTGGTGAAACCACTTTGGAAGACAGTATGGAAGTTCTTCAAATAAAATAAAATTAAAACTACCTTATGATCTAGGAATTGCACTACTGGGTATTTACCTAAAGAACACAAAAATTTGAAGGTGCACCCCAATGTTTATATAAACATTATTTATAATAACTACATTAGGAAACAGCCCAAGTGTCCATCAACTGATTGATGAATGAGTAAAGAAGATGTGCTATACATATACAACAGAGTATTATTTAACCATAAAAAAGAATGCCATCTTGCCATTTTCAACAACATGAACAGCTCCACAGTATAATGTTAAGTGATATGTCAGTCAGAGAAAGACAAATATCATACAATTTCACTCATATGTGGAATTTAAGAAAGAAGACAAAGAAAAAAGAGAAACAAAGAAAAAGACTCTTATCTATAAAGAAGAAACTGACGGTTACCGGAGAGGAGGTGGGTGTGGGGGATGGGTGAAATAGGTGAAGAAGGTTAAGAGTACACTTAACAGACTTTGGGGAAAGATGGCGGCTTAGGAGGACGCTGGGCTCACCGCACGTCCTGCTGATCACTTAGATTCCATATACACCTGCCTAAATAACCCAGAAAACCGCCAGAGGATTAGCAGAATGGAGTCGCCGGAGCCAAGCGCAGACGAGAGGCCCACGGAAGAGGGTAGGAAGGGCGGCGAGGCGGTGCGCGCTCCACGGACTGGCGGGAGGGAGCCGGGGCGGAGTGGCGGCTCGCCGGCCAAGCAGAGCCCCCGAGTCTGGCTGGCAAAAGCGGAGGGGCCGGGCGGACTGTGTTCCCACAACAAGCGCGACTTAGCGCCTGGGAGGTCATAAGTTAACAGCTTTGCTCGGAAAGCGGGAAGGCTGGAGGACAAAGGGAGGGAGAGCTGCTGAGCCCCGGGACAACAGAGCTCAGTTTGGTGGGGAACAAAGGCGCTCGCCAGCGCCATCTCCCCCGCCCATCCCCCAGCCGAAATCCCAAAGGGAACCGGTTCCTGCCAGGGAACTTGCTCGCTCCGCGCAAACACCCAACTCTGCGCTTCTGCAGAGCCAAAACTCCGGCAGCGGATCTGACTCCCTCCCGCTGCCACAGGGCCCCTCCTGAAGTGGATCACCTAAGGAGAAGCGATCTAAGCCTGCCCCTCCTGCCCCCGAGCACCTTGCCTACCCACCCCAGCTAATACGCCAGATCCCCAGCATCACAAGCCTGGCAGGGTGCAGGTAGCCCAGACAAGCCACACCACCCCACAGTGAATCCCGCCCCTAGGAGAGGGGAAGAGAAGGCACACACCAGTCTGACTGTGGCCCCAGCAGTGGGCCGGAGGCAGACATCAGGTCTGACTGCGGACCCGCCCACCAACTCCAGTTATACACCACAGCACAGGGGAAGTGCCCTGCAGGTCCTCACCACGCCAGGGACTATCCAAAATGACCAAGCGGAAGAATTCCCCTCAGAAGAATCTCCAGGAAAAAACAACAGCTAATGAGCTGATCAAAAAGGATTTAAATAACATAACAGAAAGTGAATTTAGAATAATAGTCATAAAATTAATCGCTGGGCTTGAAAACAGTATACAGGACAGCAGAGAATCTCTTGCTACAGAGATCAAGGGACTAAGGAACAGTCACGAGGAGCTGAAAAACGCTTTAAACGAAATGTATAACAAAATGGAAACCACCACAGCTCGGCTTGAAGAGGCAGAGGAGAGAATAGGTGAACTAGAAGATAAAGTTATGGAAAAAGAAGAAGCTGAGAAAAAGAGAGATAAAAAAATCCAGGAGTATGAGGGGAAAATTAGAGAACTAAGTGATACACTAAAAAGAAATAATATACGCATAATTGGTATCCCAGAGGAGGAAGAGAGAGGGAAAGGTGCTGAAGGGGTACTTGAAGAAATAATAGCTGAGAACTTCCCTGAACTGGGGAAGGAAAAAGGCATTGAAATCCAAGAGGCACAGAGAACCCCCTTCAGACGTAACTTGAATCGATCTTCTGCACGACATATCATAGTGAAACTGGCAAAATACAAGGATAAAGAGAAAATTCTGAAAGCAGCAAGGGGTAAACGTGCCCTCACATATAAAGGGAGACCTATAAGACTCGTGACTGATCTCTCTTTTGAAACTTGGCAGGCCAGAAAGAATTGGCACGAGATTTTCAGGGTGCTAGACAGAAAAAATATGCAGCCAAGAATCCTTTATCCAGCAAGTCTGTCATTTAGAATAGAAGGAGAGATAAAGGTCTTCCCAAACAAACAAAAACTGAAGGAATTTGTCACCACTAAACCAGCCCTACAAGAGATCCTAAGGGGGACCCTGTGAGACAAAGTCCCAGAGACATCACTACAAGCATAAAACATACAGACATCACAATGACTCTAAACCCCTATCTTTCTATAATAACACTGAATGTAAATGGATTAAATGCGCCAACCAAAAGACATAGGGTATCAGAATGGATAAAAAAAACAAGACCCATCGATTTGCTGTCTACAAGAGACTCATTTTAGACCTGAGGACACCTTTAGATTGAGAGTGAGGGGATGGAGAACTATTTATCATGCGACTGGAAGCCAAAAGAAAGCTGGAGTAGCCATACTTATATCAGACAAACTAGACTTTAAATTAAAGGCTGTAACAAGAGATGAAGAAGGACATTATATAATAGTTACAGGGTCTATCCATCAGGAAGAGCTAACAATTATAAATGTCTATGCGTGGAACACCGGAGCCCCCAAATATATAAAACAATTACTCATAAACATAAGCAACCTTATTGATAAGAATGTGGTAATTGCAGGGGACTTTAACACCCCACTTACAGAAATGGATAGATCATCTAGACACACGGTCAATAAAGAAACAAGGGCCCTGAATGAGACATTGGATCAGATGGACTTGACAGATATATTTAGAACTCTGCATCCCAAAGCAACAGAATATACTTTCTTCTCGAGTGCACATGGAACATTCTCCAAGATAGATCATATACTGGGTCACAAAACAGCCCTTCATAAGTTTACAAGAATTGAAATTATACCATGCTTACTTTCAGACCACAATGCTATGAAGCTTGAAATCAACCACAGAAAAAAGTCTGGAAAACCTCCAAAAGCATGGAGGTTAAAGAACACCCTACTAACGAATGAGTGGGTCAACCAGGCAATTAGAGAAGAAATTAAAAAATATATGGAAACAAACGAAAATGAAAATACAACAATTCAAACGCTTTGGGACACAGCAAAGGCAGTCCTGAGAGGAAAATACATTGCCATCCAGGCCTATCTGAAGAAACAAGAAAAATCCCAAATACAAAATCTAACAGCACACCTAAAGGAACTAGAAGCAGAACAGCAAAGGCAGCCTAAACCCAGCAGAAGAAGAGAAATAATAAAGATCAGAGCAGAAATAAACAATATAGAATCTAAAAAAACTGTAGAGCAGATCAACGAAACCAAGAGTTGGTTTTTTGAAAAAATAAACAAAATTGACAAACCTCTAGCCAGGCTTCTCAAAAAGAAAAGGGAGATGACCCAAATAGATAAAATCATGAATGAAAATGGAATTATTACGACCAATCCCTCAGAGATACAAACAATTATCAGGGAATACTATGAAAAATTATATGCCAGCAAATTGGACAACCTGGAAGAAATGGACAAATTCCTGAACACCCACACTCTTCCAAAACTCAATCAGGAGGAAATAGAAAGCTTGAACAGACCCATAACCAGCGAAGAAATTGAATCGGTTATCAAAAATCTCCCAACAAATAAGAGTCCAGGATCAGATGGCTTCCCAGGGGAGTTCTATCAGACGTTTAAAGCAGAGATAATACCTATCCTTCTCAAGCTATTCCAAGAAATAGAAAGGGAAGGAAAACTTCCAGACTCATTCTATGAAGCCAGTATTACTTTGATTCCTAAACCAGACAGAGACCCAGTAAAAAAAGAGAACTACAGGCCAATATCCCTTATGAATATGGATGCAAAAATTCTCAATAAGATACTAGCAAATCGAATTCAACGGCATATAAAAAGAATTATTCACCATGATCAAGTGGGATTCATTCCTGGGATGCAGGGCTGGTTCAACATTCGCAAATCAATCAACGTGATACATCACATTAACAAAAAAAAAGAGAAGAACCATATGATCCTGTCAATCGATGCAGAAAAGACCTTTGACAAAATCCAGCACCCTTTCTTAATAAAAACCCTTGAGAAAGTCGGGATAGAAGGAACATACTTAAAGATCATAAAAGCCATTTATGAAAAGCCCACAGCTAACATCATCCTCAACGGGGAAAAACTGAGAGCTTTTTCCCTGAGATCAGGAACACGACAAGGATGCCCACTCTCACCGCTGCTGTTTAACATAGTGCTGGAAGTTCTAGCATCAGCAATCAGACAACAAAAGGAAATCAAAGGCATCAAAATTGGCAAAGATGAAGTCAAGCTTTCCCTTTTTGCAGATGACATGATAGTATACATGGAAAATCTGATAGACTCCACCAAAAGTCTGCTAGAACTGATACAGGAATTCAGCAAAGTTGCAGGATACAAAATCAATGTACAGAAATCAGTTGCATTCTTATACACTAACAATGAAGCAACAGAAAGACAAATAAAGAAACTGATCCCATTCACAATTGCACCAAGAAGCATAAAATACCTAGGAATAAATCTAACCAAAGATGTAAAGGATCTGTTTGCTGAAAACTATAGAAAGCTTATGAAGGAAATTGAAGAAGATTTAAAGAAATGGAAAGACATTCCCTGCTCATGGATTGGAAAAATAAATATTGTCAAAATGTCAATACTACCCAAAGCTATCTACACATTCAATGCAATCCCAATCAAAATTGCACCAGCATTCTTCTCGAAGCTAGAACAAGCAATCCTAAAATTCATATGGAACCACAAAAAGCCCCGAATACCCAAAGGAATTTTGAAGAAGAAGACCAAAGCAGGAGGCATCACAATCCCAGACTTTAGCCTCTACTACAAAGCTGTCATCATCAAGACAGCATGGTATTGGCACCAAAACAGACACATAGACCAATGGAATAGAATAGAAACCCCAGAACTAGACCCACAAACGTATGGCCAACTCATCTTTGACAAAGCAGGAAAGAACATCCAATGGAAAAAAGACAGCCTCTTTAACAAATGGTGCTGGCAGAACTGGACAGCAACATGCAGAAGGTTGAAACTAGACCACTTTCTCACACCATTCACAAAAATAAACTCAAAATGGATACAGGACCTAAATGTGAGACAGGAATCCATCAAAACCTTAGAGGAGAAAGCAGGAAAAGACCTCTCTGACCTCAGCCGTAGCAATCTCTTACTCGACACATCCCCAAAGGCAAGGGAATTAAAAGCAAAAGTGAATTACTGGGACCTTATGAAGATAAAAAGCTTCTGCACAGCAAAGGAAACAACCAACAAAACTAAAAGGCAACCAACGGAATGGGAAAAGATATTCGCAAATGACATATCAGACAAAGGGCTAGTATCCAAAATGTATAAAGAGCTCACCAAACTCCACACCCGAAAAACAAATAACCCAGTGAAGAAATGGGCAGAAAACATGAATAGACACTTCTCTAAAGAAGACATCCGGATGGCCAACAGGCACATGAAAAGATGTTCAGCGTCGCTCCTTATCAGGGAAATACAAATCAAAACCACACTCAGGTATCACCTCACGCCAGTCAGAGTGGCCAAAATGAACAAATCAGGAGACTATAGATGCTGGAGAGGATGTGGAGAAACGGGAACCCTCTTGCACTGTTGGTGGGAATGCAAATTGGTGCAGCCGCTCTGGAAAGCAGTGTGGAGGTTCCTCAGAAAATTAAAAATAGACCTACCCTATGACCCAGCAATAGCACTGCTAGGAATTTATCCAAGGGATACAGGAGCACTGATGCATAGGGCCACTTGTACCCCAATGTTCATAGCAGCACTCTCAACAATAGCCAAATTATGGAAAGAGCCTAAATGTCCATCAACTGATGAATGGATAAAGAAATTGTGGTTTATATACACAATGGAATATTACGTGGCAATGAGAAAAAATGAAATATGGCCTTTTGTAGCAACGTGGATGGAACTGGAGAGTGTGATGCTAAGTGAAATAAGCCATACAGAGAAAGACAGATACCATATGGTTTCACTCTTATGTGGATCCTGAGAAACTTAACAGGAACCCATGGGGGAGGGGAAGGAAAAAAAAAAAAAAAGAGGTTAGAATGGGAGAGAGCCAAAGCATAAGAGACTGTTAAAAACTGAGAACAAACTGAGGGTTGATGGGGGGTGGGAGGGAGCGGAGGGTGGGTGATGGGTATTGAGGAGGGCACCTTTTGGGATGAGCACTGGGTGTTGTATGGAAACCAATTTGTCAATAAATTTCATAAAAATTAAAAAAAAAAGAGTACAATTAACATGATGAGCAATGACTAATCTGTGGAATTTTTAAATGACTATGTTGTACCCTATACTAACATTACACTGTTTATTTACTATACTAGTATTATTTTTTCTAAAAAGAAAAGAAAACAGTGAGATGTGACCTAAAATCTGTTAGAATGGCTAGTATCAAAAAGTAAAAGATAAAAAATGCTAGTAAGGATCTGGAGTAAAAGAAAACCTTGTGCACTGTTGGCAGTGGGATGTAACTTTGTGCAGTCACTATAGAAAACTGTATTAAGGCTCTTCAAAAAATTAGAAATAGTATATAACCCAGTAATTCCACTTCTGTGTATATACCAATGAAACAAAATTGTATCTCAAACAGATATCTGCAACCTCATTTTTACTGCAGCATTATTTATAATAGCAAGACATAGAAACAACCTATGTGTCCATCAACAGTTAACTAATAAAGAAAAAATATATATATAATTTTTGTTATATAATATGATGTAATTATATCATATATTAATTAAATATTTATTAAATACTTGTTTAAATAATTGTTAAATAATTATTGTTAATTAATATTATTATTTTATTAATTATTAAATAATTATCTTCTTGTAGCTTGTCCCAGAGAGGTAGTGTTCATGGAGATGCCTCTCAGGGGACAAAGGAAATGGTGCCATTTCCCTCCTCTTCCCCTCAGCATAATCACAGACCAAATATGAGAAGTGGGTCAGCCCCAACATTGGCCACTTAGCCCATTTATACAAAACCCCACGCTGCTGTGCTCTGGCACAAGTTATCTGATCTGTCAAGTCAGCCATAGTCCTAGCATGGTAATACCCTTCCCCAGAAGACCAGAGAAGGACTCTGAAAACACCACATTCCTAAATCCAGTAGTTTTAAAAGTCAGAAGCCTTGGTTGGGATAGATACCCAAAGGGCACTGCACAGCTACTGGAAGGAAGGAGTCAAACAACTTGGAGGCAGACATTGTGGAAACAGTTATCTGAAAAATTCCTGGGACACATGGTGGGGAGATTATTTGCTCTTTTTGAACTGTTTTCCTGAGAAGCAGCGTGCACAGAGACTCACTCCTCTCTTAGGACAAAGAAGTTTGTTGATGTCATTTCCCTCCTACCCCCTAATATAAACACAGAGCCACCTGCAGTAAGTAGCATAGTTCTGACACTGCTTACACCTTGTTTCACATCCCCGTGCACTGGCAATACTGTCATTTCTGGTCAAGCTTGCATCAGTCCCCGCAGAACAGGCACCTTCTGTAGAAGCAGAAACCCCTGCCCATGTCTCCTAACCAGAGAGTACTGCAGGGGAAATAGTATCAGGTCTCATTTAATAAACAGACCAGAGCACATCTAGTTAAAATTCACCACACTCTGACCAAGAACCAAACACTGCAGGCAAGGAGAGCCTCTGCAGACAACTGGCCTGAAGGACAGAGCAGGCAAAACACAGCAGAGCACACACAAAACAAAACAGAGACACTCCAAGAAGCACCAGGTCCTGGACCCTATACAAACTCTTCTACATAATGTCATCACTCTCAGAAGCCAGAAACATGACAGGCTTTTAACACAAACAAGACGACAGAGACAAGAAAGAGAAATTCATCCCAAATGAAAGAAAAATATAATACCATGACCAGAAATCTAAATAAAACAAACATAAGTAATATGCCTGCTGGAGAATTTAAAGCAGTAATCATAAGGATACTTGCTGGGATTCAGAAAAGAAAGGAAGGCTTCAGAGAGTCCCTTTCCACAGAGATAAAAGAGTTACAAAACAGTCGGAAATGAAAAATGCAATAATTGAGATTCTAAACTGAATGAAGGATGAAAGAAGCAGAGGAATGAGTAAGTGATATACAAGCTAACGTGGGTTACAACGTGGGTTACAAGTTTATTAAGGGTTAAGTAAATAATCTTTGTCAGCCCCCTCTTGTTTAATAAAAGAAAATACAGTCTTCTTTCATTTGAACAATATGTGTCCACTTCTTCTTCAGTTAATTTTTGTTCATTAAAGACAAGCTGAATCACAATATGTGTCCACTTCTTCTTTCAGTTAATTTTTGTTCATTAAAGACAAGCTGAATCATATGTTGAGATGAGGGAGTAGATGGGGTTTGCTGGAAAGTACTCTCAGGTGTTTAATACTAGGGAAAACAAAGACTAATATTTAAAACAGTTTCAGATTATAGGGGAGCTTGGGTGGCTCAGTTGGTTAAGCATCCAACTTCGGCTCAGGTCATGATCTCACAGTTCGTGAGTTTGAGCCCCGCATCGGGCTCTGTGCTGACAGCTCAGAGCCTGGAGCCTGCTTCAGATTCTCTCTCTGTCTCTCTCTGTCTCTCTCTGACTCTCTCTCTCTCTCTCTCTGCCCCACCCCTGATTGTGCTCTGTCTGTCTCTGTCTTAAAAGTAAATAAAACATTAAAAAAAAAAAAACTAGTTTCAGATTACAGAGGATAACCAGTTAAGATTTCTAGGTGTTTATCACAAAGCTTTTTAGGTAGTAGGATAAGGACAGAAGTGGTAATCCAGAGGACTTTCTGGTTTTGAGTTTAAATAAACATGGTTATGGTAAAAGGTGTGCTGGTGAACTTTTGGAGTGGGTCACATAGCAGCAGACACACAGATTGCTCAACATGATCTGTTGTTATTTCTTTTAAGTTTATATCATGTCATCCAACTTCATCTTGTAGGGCTTTGGCAAAAAGCTGTTATCAATAATTTTAAGTAGATTGGAGAAAATTTTTAAATGTTAATTTGGGGATATCAGATCTTGGAAGAAGCTAGAAGACTTAAGGATTTATCAAAAATGTTAAAATGTGCAAGACAGAACCCACAGTATACACTGTAGTTTTATTGGAATATACTTTTTCTCTCTAAAGTCCTAACCATTTCTATCATAGTTAATTAAATAAGACTGGTTTGTTTGAAAAATACGTCTAGTTTCATGAAACTTGCCTTATTATTTACCTTATTAAAGTAAGAATAGTCATTGACCACATAGGTATGAGTTTGTGTGCCTGGAGCTTTCTTTAAGGAATCTCAGGTGGATTTTTAAAAGCCTCTAAAAGTTAGGAAGACAATCCAATAAATTGACCCCAGATTTTGCCTATATACTTATAGATTTCAGTTAATTCCACTTTTCAAGGTCCCCAAAATCCTTATCCTCCTGAGAACTCCAGAAAGTAACTTTTATAACCATGTGTAATGCAGGAAACTATATAAGTCACTAGTAGGCTGATTTTCCAGAGCAGTTTTACAAGCATTGGATCCCTCAAGACAACTTTAGTTTCTTAAAATAGGTCATATATGATTCATTACATATCACTCTCAAATATGAATTCCAGC
This sequence comes from Prionailurus viverrinus, assembly GCF_022837055.1. Taxonomy (NCBI): domain Eukaryota; kingdom Metazoa; phylum Chordata; class Mammalia; order Carnivora; family Felidae; genus Prionailurus; species Prionailurus viverrinus. The sequence goes on from NC_062566.1 coordinate 18,784,861, forward strand.
AAAAGTCTTGATACTATAACCAATATTTCAAAATGTTCTCTGTTACATGGAAGACATTCTTGTGCATATGCAAATAAGTATGTTGCCATAAATACAAGAATACTAAATAAGAGTTTCAAATTCTGGAAAGACCAGGTTGGAAAAAAAGTAATTATGCATCTTTTCTTTAACAGGTGTAGTTTACCAAAATAGCTTGAACTTACACCTAGCTATGAGATAAAATATCTCCATACATATGGAAAATAAAATGTTAAAACAGTAATATTTCAAACCACAATTTATTTATTTATTTTATTTTTAAGGCTTTAAAATTCCAGTTGGTTAACATGGTGTTATATCAATTTCATGTGTAAAATATAGTGATTCAACAGTTTCTTACATCTCCCGGTGCTCATCATGACAAGCCCACATGCCGAATCCCCATCACCTAATTAACCCATTTTCCACCCTTCTTCACATTGGTAATCATCAGTTTGTTCTTTATTAGATTCTTTCCTTATGTGTCTCTCTTTACTTTATTTTCCCCATTTACTCATTTGTTTTGTTTCTTAAATTCCATGTATGAGGTAAACTATATGAAATTTGTCTTTCTCTGCCTGAATTATTTCACTTACCGTTATATTCTCTAGCTCCATCCATGCCATTGTAAATATTAAGATTTCATTCTTTTTCCCATTTGATACTCTTTCCTTCTTTGTTAAAGATTGACCATATAGTTGTGGATCCATTTCTGGGATTCTATGCTATTCTACTGCTCTATGTGTTTATTTTTGTGCCAGGTCATAGTGTTTTCATTACTACAGCTTTGACATGTGATGGCTCCAGGTTTTGTTTTCTTTTTCAAGATTGCTTTTGAGTATTCTGGGTCTTTTGTAGTTCCATATAAATTTGAGAATTGTCTGTTCTATCTGTGAAAAATGCTACTGGTATTTTGATAGGGATTGCATTAAATGTGTAGGTTGCTGGGCGCCTGGGTGGTTTAGTCAGTTAAGTGACTGAATTCGACTCGGGTCATGATCTTACACCTCGTGAGTTTGAGTCCCGCCATCGGGCTCTGTGCTGACAGCTCAGAGCCTGGAGCCTGCTTCAGATTCTGTGTCCCTCTCTCTGTTCTGCCGCGCCTCTGCACATGCTCTGTCTCGCTCTCTCTCCAGAATAAACAAACATTAAAAAATTAAATGTGTAGATTGCTTTGCGTGGTATAGACATTGTAACAATATTTGTTCTTCCATTCCATGAGGTGGAATGTCTTCCCATTTATTTGTGTCATCTTCAATGTTTTCATCAGTGTTTTATAGTTTTCAGAGTAAAGTCTTTACACCTTTGATTAGGTTTATTCCTAGACATCTTGTTGTTTTGGTGCATTTGTAAATGGGATATTTTTCCTAATTTATGTTTCTGCTGTTTTATTCTTATCAGAGCATAGAACTCCAACAGATTTGTGTGCATTGATTTTTGTACCCTGAGATTTTACATAATTTGTCAGTTCTACAAGTTTTTGTGGTGTAGTCTTTGGGTTTTCTATATAAAGTATCATGTCATCTGCAAGTAGGGAAAATTTGACTTTTTCCTGGCTGATTTGGATGCCTTTTATTTCATTTCGCTGTCTGATTGCTGAGGCCAGGACTTTCAGTACTATGTTAAATTACAGTGGTGTGAGTATGCATCCAGAAAATCTCTGTTTTTCTCCACTGAGGATGATGTTAGCTGTGGATTTTTCATAGATGGCATTTATTATGTTGAGGCATATTCCCTCCAAACCTACTTTGTTGAGGATTTTTATCTTGAATGGACATTGTACTCTCTCAAATGCTTTTTCTGCATCAATTGAAATGATCAAGTGGTTATTGTCCTTTCTCGTACTGATGTGATGTATCAAACTGATTGTTTTACAAATATTGAAACACACAACCCATTTTTTAAAAATATTTTTATTTTGATTCGGTTTGCTTGTATTGAGGATATTTGTGTCTATGTTCATCGTTGATATTAGCCTGTAGTTTTCTTTTTTAGTTGTGTCTTTGACTATTTTTGTTATCTGGGTGATGCTGGCCTGATAGAATGAGTTTGGAAGTTTTCCTTCCTGTTGTATTTTTTGGAATAGTTTAAGAATTTTTTTTTCTGTTTTTAAAAACATTTTTAATCTTTATTTATTTTTGAGAAAGGCAGAGCACAAGCAGGGCAGGGCAGAGAGAGGGGTACAGAGGATCCAAATCAGGCTCTGCACTGACAGCTGTGAGTCTGATGTGGGACTTGAACTCACAAAATGCGAGATCATGACCTGAGGCCAAGTGAGATGCTCAATCAACTGAGCCACCCAGGTGCCCTGAGAAGAGTATATACTAAATCTTAAACGTTTGGTATAATTCACTTATGAAGCCATTTGGCCCTGGACTTTTGTTTTGGTTAGGTTTTTGATTACTGATTCAATTTATTTCCTGGTTATCTGTTCAAATTTTCTATTTCTTTTTGTTTCAGTTTTGGTAGTATATATGTTTCTATAAATTTATCCATCTCCTCTAGTTTGTCCAATTTGTTGGCATATATTTTTTTCATAATATTGTCTTATAATTGTATATCTGTGGTGTTGGGTGCTATTTCTCCTGTCTTGTTTGTGATTTTATTTATTTTATTTCTTTATCTCTTCTTTTTGATAAGTCAGCCTTGAGGTTTACCAATTTTATTTTATCTGATATATTATATATGCTATATGTATAATATTATATAATATACATATAATATTATATATAATATATAATATATATAATATATTATACAGCAAAACTAGTTTTAAGAGGGAAGTTTATAATTTATATCTATAATATATAATTTATATATAAATTTTATATATTAATATGTAAATATAAATTAATTTTTATAAATTAATATATAAAATATAAATTAATATTTATAAACATATTACTATACATTAATATATAAATATATTAATATAACATTTATAAATATTGAAATATAAATTATATATTAATATATAAATTATACACTTCCCTCTTAAAACTAGTTTTGCTGTATCCCAGGGGTTTTGGACCATTGTGTTTTCATTTCCATTTGTTTCCATGCATTTTTTTCTTTCTTCTTTATTTCTTGGATGACCCATTCATGGTTTAGTAGCATGTTATTAAACCTCTGTGTATTCATTGTTTTTCCTGATTTTTTCCTTGTGGTTAATTTCTGGTTTCATAGCAAGCACTGTGTTCAGAAAAGATGCATAGTATGGCTTGATTTTCTTGCATTTGTTGAGTCTTGTGTTGCCTAAAATGTGATCTATACTAGAGAACGTCCCAAGTGATCTTGAAAGGAATTCTGCTTTGTTACAGAGAGTATTCTGCTCTGTTAGGATAGAATGTTTTGAATATATCTGTTAAGTCCAGCTGTTCAAGTGTATTACTCTTAGCCATTGTTTCCTTGTCAATTTCTGTTTACATGATGTGTTCATTGGTAGAAGTGGGGAGTTAACATCCCCTACTATTATTGTATTACTATCAATTAGTTATTTATGTTTGTTATTAACTCCTTTATATATTAAGTTATTCCCATATTAGTTTCTTAAATACTTACAATTGTTATATCTTCTTGTTGGAAGTTCCCCTATATATTATGTAGTGTCCTTTGTCTCTTGTTACAGTGTTTGTTTTAAAGTCTATTTTTTTCCAATATAAGTATTGCTGCCCTGGCTTTCTTTTGACACCCATTAGCATGATAGGTGTTTCTCTACTCCCTCACTTTTAAATCTTCAGGTTTCTTGAGGTGTAAAAGAGTTTATTGTAAACATCACATAGATGGTTCATGTTTTTTTAATCCATTCTAACACCCTATGTATTTGGATTGTAGCATTTAGTCCATTTGCATTCAGCATGATTATTGATAGATTTATATATATGGGCATTTTCTTACTTGTTTTGTCATTGTTTCTGGGAATTTTTCTTTTTCTGTCTAGTCTTTGTCACTTCTGGTGTTTCCTTTCCACTCAAAGAATCCTCTTCTTTATTTCTTCCAGAGCTGGTTTGGTGGCCACAATTCCTTTAGTTTTGGGGGGAAATATTATATCCTTCTATTCTGAATAGATAGCCTTACAGAATAGAGTATTCTTGGCTGCAGATTTTTCACATTTAGAAATTAGAATGTATCATGCCACTTTTTTCTGGCTTGCCAAGTTTCTGTTGATAAATATCCAACTATCTTTGTGTATCTTCTGTTGTAAGTTAAGGACTTCTTTCGTCTTGCTGCTTTTAAGATCTTTTCTTTATCACCGTATTTTTAAAATTTAATTATAATATGTCTTGGTGTTGGACTGCTTTTGTTGATTTTGATGAGAATTCTCTGTACCTACTGCATCTGTTTATCTGTGTTCTTCACCAGATTAACGATCTTTTTTAGCTATTATTTCCTCAAATAAATTTTATGCCACCTTTTCTCTCTCTTTTTCTGGTATTCCTCTAATATGAATGTTGTTACATTTGATGGAGTCACGATGCTACATCTATGCTCTTGAATAATTCTTCTTTCTCTATTTTCATAAGCTTCATTATTTTCCATTTTTGTTGTCCTGTCAGTCACTAATTCGTTCCTCTGCTTTTTACAGCATGGTGTTCCTTACATCAAGCCTGTTCCCAGCCTTGTTTATTGCATTCTTCATCTCTGATTGATACTTTTTTAAATTTTTTTATCTCTTTGGTAAGAGTCTCACTGATGTCTTCTCTTCTTTTCTCAAGATGAATGAGTATTCTTATAACTATTGCTTTAAATTCTTCATCAGGCATATTATTTATTTCTGTTTCACTTAGATCTCTGGTAATGGTCTTATCTTGTTCTTTAGTTTGGGATAAATTTATCCATCTTGGCATTTTGTTTAGGTCTTGGTTTATTTTGTATGTCAGAAAAAGCCAATTATTTCTCCTGCTCCTGAAAGTAATGTCCTTATTAAGAAGAGGTCCTGTAGTGCCCAGGGCCTGGTACTTCAGGATGTGTCTGTTGTGTGTACTTGATGTGCTCTGCTGTTGTGTTTTGGCTGCTCTGTTCTTCAGGCCAGTTGTCTGCAGAGACCCTTCTTGCCTGCTGTGTACAATGTTTGGTCCCTGGACTGAAAGTGATGAGTTTTAACTAGATGTGCTCTGGTCTTATTATTAAATAAGACTTGACACCACTTCCACTAGAACTGAGGCCCTGCAGAACACTCTGGTTTGGAGATATGGTGCGAGCAGGATTTGTGTTGGTCTTCTGGAGTAGGGGTCCATCATACTGGGACTGATGCAAGCTTTACTGAGAAGGGCAGTCAAATCAGAGCACTGGGGGATGAGGTTTGGAGTAAACATGTTAGGAAGCCAGTGTTGGCACTGGACTGCTTCTCACAGTTGGCTCTGCATTTGCACTGATGTGCAGGAGAGGGAAATGGTGCCACCCAGCTCCTTTGTTCCTAGAGAGGCATATCCATGAATGCTGCTTCTCAGAGAAGTGCTCCAAGAACAGATAGTCTCCCCATGATGTGTCCCAGGTGTTATTCTGATCAATTTTTCCACACTTTTTGTCCTGAGGTTGTTTAACTGCCTTATGTGAAGGAGCAGCACAGTCGCTCCAGGCTCTATCCCAGTTAAGCCTGCTGATATTTAAACCTTCAGGATTTAAGTCCTACTGTTCACAGGAACTCATGGAATTCAGCCCCTGGATTTGGGGAAACATTCTCTTTGTGTGTTCTTCTTTGTGCTTCTCTGTCTCTCATTCTTTTCTGCAACCACGGTTCCCTCTCTTCCTCAATACCTGTGATCCATTTCTCCCTTGAACCACATCTCCATACTTCCTTCCTTCATCAATGTGGTCTCTTTTCTCCCTTTAGTTCAGAGTTTGTTCTGTCATTCTTCACACCAATCTCTGGATTGTAAAGTTTCTGCTGATATATCCCCTGCTAGCCTTTTGGGGTTTTCCAATTATGTTACTGTCTTCTTTTGTCTTGCATCTTTCAAATCTCTTTCTTTACCACTATATTTTTCTAACTTAATTAAAAGATATCTTGGTGTAGAAGAGTTAAAATAGTGGCATAGTAGGAGGACCCTATTCTTGTCATTACAACACAGCTAGACAAATATCATATCTTTCTGAACACCCACAAAAAATTGATCTGAGGATTGACAGAACAATTTCACAACTAAAGGAGGAGAAGAGGGCATGGGCACGTTATGGAAGGTAGAAGGTGTGGAGACATGATTTTGGGGAGAAAAGGATCATGGGTGCTGCAGAAGGGAGGCAGCCCTGATCACAGAGAGATGTGTGAAAGAGAAAAAGAGATTCACACACACACACACACACACACACACACAGAAAGAGAGAAAGAGAGAGAGGAGGAGTGTGGGGTGGGCAGAGAGACTGCAGTGCATAGGGAATCACATGAGGAAAACACTTCTCCAAGGCCATTGACTAGGAAAATGATAGGGGCTGATTTTTTTGAGTTTTTATACAAGTTGAGCTCAAGAACTGGATTTTTAGAAGTCAGTGCCATGGCTGGTGTTAAGCTTAGCAGGCATTGCAGTGATCCTGTGAAGAAGGAAGACAGAGGCTGTGGAGGGAGATTGTCCAATATGAGGATACCTTTGGATGCACTGGGCAAGATTGTTTCCTCTTCTTGGAATGCATCTGGGGAAGGTGGAATTGCCTCTCAGTTGAAAGAGAGCCAGTGGCACCATTTTGCTGCACTATCCCTTTATTATAGGGGCAGAGACATTTGCTGAGGGTGGCTAAGATACATTCAGGTTTTTTGATGCACTTCATTCTAAACTCCATTCTGCTGTACATTGGTACAGCTACCTTTGTGTAATAAAACAACACCAATGCCAACCCATTGAGACACTCCCCCTGAGGACCATAGTAGGTCCATGCCATGCTGGGTACCTAAGATTTGGATTTTTAAAAGTCAGCCAGTGTGTCTGAGATAACACACAGGTGCATTGCACTACCAGGCAGGTAGACAGCCAAGACACAGATATGGTGAAGACAAAGATCTAAAGGATGCCTGGGATGCAAAAGGGGAGAGTATTCATTCTTCTGTGAGGGCTTCCTGGAAAGCAGCAACCATGAAGTCCCATCTATGGGGATGATGGAGAGACAATCAACATTTTTCTCCCTCAACCATCAGCAGGGACTGTCTTCAGTGAGCAGCAGAGCACGAACAGTATAGGCCTGAGCACCTATGCTCTGCAGGTGCTTCTTTACAAGGCCAAGTGTGCCTGAGAACCAAAAAAGCAAGGCCATACACCAGAAGACCAGCACAAACCCCTACAAGTGCAAAGCCTACTGGCCATGGAGTACTGCAAAGCTTCAACTTTAATGGAAATTGGATCAGGCCTGTTTTTTTGTTTTTTGTTTTTTGTTTTTTTAATTTTTTTTTTCAACGTTTATTTATTTTTGGGACAGAGAGAGACAGAGCATGAACGGGGGAGGGGCAGAGAGAGAGGGAGACACAGAATCGGAAACAGGCTCCAGGCTCCGAGCCATCAGCCCAGAGCCTGACGCGGGGCTCGAACTCCCGGACCGCGAGATCGTGACCTGGCTGAAGTCGGACGCTTAACCAACTGCGCCACCCAGGCGCCCCGGATCAGGCCTGTTTTAATAAGCAGACCTTAGCACACCTCACTAAAACTGGCCACCCTATGGCAAAGGTCCAAATACTCCCAACTGCAGGGAGGAAAAAACTTTGCAGAGGTCTGACCTGAGGTAAAAAGCAGTGAAACCACAGTAGCAGAGTGCACACAGCATACAGCAGAGACACCTCCTGAAACACCAGGCCCTAGACAGTATATGACCTTCTCTACATAAAGCCATTACTCTCAGGAGCAGGAAACATAACAGGCTTTTGTAACATACCGAATACAGAGACTTTGATAAAATTCCAAAATAGAGGAATTACTCCGAAAGGAAAGAACAAGAAAAGGTCATGGCCAAGGATCTTATATGTAGATGTAAGATCTATTACATAGATATATGTAATATGCCTGATACAGAAAATAAAACAACGGTCATAAGGATACTAGCTGGAATTAGGAAAATCATAGAAGATACCAGGGAGTCCCTTAGCAAGGGATAAAAGACCTAAAAACTAGTCATGCTGAAATAAAAAATGCCATAACTCAGATTCAATACTGAGTGAATGTAGTTATCATAAGGAAGGAAGAAGCAGAGGAATAGATAAGTGATATAGAAGATAAAATTATGGAAAATAATGAAGCTGAAAAGAACAGAGAAGAACAAAATTGTATCATGAATGTTGACTAAGGGAAATCTGTGACTCCATAAAGCATAATAACATTTGGATCATATGATACCCAGCAGAAGAAAAGAGGAAAAAGGGGGCAGAAGGTGAGGTTTTTAAAATATAAATTTCAGATAAAATAAAAATACTTACTTTTTGCAAGTATACTTTTTTACCTTTTTAAAATTTTTTTCTTCTTCTAAAGGTCTCAAAATTTTGTTTAAATTTATTTATTTAAATTCAAGTTAGTAAACACACAGTGTAGTATTGGTTTCAGGGGTAGAACACAGTGATTCATCATTTACATATAATACCCAGTGCTCATCCCAACAAGTGCCCTACCTGATGTCCATCACCAATTTAGCCTATCCTCCCACTCACCTCCCCTCCAACAACATTTATTTTTTCTCTGTCTGTAAGAGTCTCTTTTGGTTTGCCTCCCTCTCTGTTTTTATCTTATTTTTCCTTCCCTTCCCCTATGTTCATCTGTTCATCTGTGTGTTTCTTAAATTCCACATATGAGTGATATCAGATAATGTTTGTCTTTTCTGACTGACTTATTTTGCTTAGCATAATACCCTCCAGTTCCATTCACGTTGTTGCAATTGGCAAGATTTCACTTTTTTCATTGCTGATGAAATCTTCTTTATCCACTCATCAGACAATGGGCATTTGGGTTCTTTCCATATGTTGGCTATTGTCAATAGTGCTGCTATAAATATTGGGGTACATGTGCCCTTTTGAATCAGCATTTTTGTATCCTTAAGGTAAACACCTAGTAGTGCAATTCCTTGCTCATAGGATAATTCTATTTTTAATTTTTTGAGGAACTTCCATACTGTTCTCCAGAGTGGCTGTACCATTTTGCATTCTGACCAACAGTGCAAATGGATTCCCCTTTCTCCACATCCTCATCAACATCTGTTGTTCCATGAGTTGTTAATTGTAGCCATTCTGACAGGTGTGAAGTGGTATCTCATTGTGGTTTTGATTTGTATTTTCCTGATGATAATACTGAGCATTTTTTCATGTGTCTGTTAGCCATCCAGATGTCTTCTTTGGAGAAGTGTCTATTCATGTCTTCTGCCCATTTCTTCACTGGATAATTTGTGGGGTTTTTTTTGGGGGGGAGTTGAGTTTGATAAGTGTTTTATATATTTTTGATACTAACCTTTTATCAGATATGTCATTTGCAAATATCTTCTCCCATTTTGTCAGTTGCCTTTTAGTTTTATTTATTATTTCTTTTGCTGTGCGGAAGCTTTTTATCTTGATGAGGTCCCAATAGTTCATTTTTTATTTTATTCCCCTTGCATCCAGAGACATGTCTAGTAAGAATTTGCTGCAGCTGAGGTCAAAGAGGTTGCTGCCTATTTTCTCCTGTAGTATTTTGGTGGTTTCCTGTCTCACATTTTGATCTTTCATCCATTTTAAGTTTATTTTTGTGACTGGTATAAGAAAGTGGTCCAGTTTCATTCTTCTGCTTGTCATTGTCCAATTTTCCCAGTATCATTTGCTGAAGAGACTGTCTTTTCTCCATTGGATACTCTATCCTGATTTGTTGAAGATTAGTTGGGCACATATTTGTGGGTCTATTCTGAGTTCTCAATGCAATTTCATTTGTTCTATTTGTTTCTGTACCAATACCATACTGTCTTGATGATTACACCTTTGTAATACAGCTTAAAGTCTGAAATTGTGGTGCTTCCAGCAATGGTTTTACTTTTCAACATTTCTTTGGCAATTCATGGTCTTTTTCGTTGCATACAAATTTGAGAATTTTTTTTCTAGCTCTGTGAACAATTATGATGTTATTTGATAGGGCTGCATTGAATGCGTAGATTGCTTTGGGTAATATAGACATTTTAATAGTATTGTCTCTTCCAACTCATGAGCATGGGATGTTTTTCCATTTCTTTGTTTCCTCTTCAATTTCTTTTATAAGATTTCTGTACTTTTCAGTGTACAGATCTTTTACCTCTTTGGTTAGGTTAATTCCTAGGTGTCTTGCGGCTTTTGGTGCAATTGTAAATGGGATCGATTCCTCAATATCTCTTTCTCCTGCTTCATTATTGCTGTATAGAAATGCAACCAATCTCAGTACATTGATTTTATACCTGTGACTTTGCTGAATTCATGTGTCTGTTCTAGCACGTTTTTGTGGAGTCCTTTGGGTTTTTCATGTAAAGTATCATGTTATCTACAAAGAGTGAAAATTTTTGACCTCTTCCTTGCCAATTTGGATGCTTTTTATTTTTTATTGTCTTATTGATGAGGTTAGGATTTCTAGTACTATTTTGAACAACATTGATGAGAGTGGGCATACTTGTCATGTTGCTTACCTTAGGGGAAAAGCTCTCAGTTTTTCTCCATTGAGAATGAGATTAGCTGTGGCCCTTCCATATATGGCCTTTATGATTTTTATGTATGTTCTTTTTACCTCTACTTTCTTGAGTTTTTTTTTTAATTAGGAAAAGATGATATGTTTTGTCAAATGCTTTTTTCTGCATCTGTTGAAAGGATCATATGTTCCTTATCCTTCCTTTCATTAAAGTAGTGTATCACATTGATTGATTTGTGAATATTGAACCAGACATGCAGCCCACAAATAAATACCACTTGAACATGGTGAATAATTCTTTTAATATACCGTTGAATTCAATATACTAGTGTCTTGTTGGGATTTTTGCAACCATGTTCATTATGGATATTAGCCTGTAATTATCCTTTTTCATGTGATCTTTGTCTGGATTTAGAATCAAGTTAATGCTGGCTTCAAAGAATTTTGAAGGGGCGCCTGGGTGGCGCAGTTGGTTAAGCGTCCGACTTCAGCCAGGTCACGATCTCGCGGTCCGTGAGTTCGAGCCCCGCGTCAGGCTCTGGGCTGATGGCTCAGAGCCTGGAGCCTGGTTCCGATTCTGTGTCTCCCTCTCTGTCTGCCCCTCCCCCATTCATGCTCTGTCTCTCTCCGTCCCAAAAATAAATAAACGTTGAAAAAAAATTAAAAAAAAAAAGAATTTTGAAGCTTTCCTTCCATTTTTAATTTTTGGAACAGTTTGAAAAGAGTATGTATTAACTTTTCTTTCAATGCCTTGTAAATATCCCCTGGGAAGCCATCTGGCTCAGGATTCTGTTTTGGGAGATTTTTTATTATGACTTGTTCAAATTTTCTATTTTTTTCCTGTTTGAGTTTTCTTAATGTGTGAGGTACTAGGACTTTGTCTATTTCTACCAGTTTGCCCAGTTGTTTTGCTTTTAATTTTTCATAGTATCCTCTTATAATGATTGTATTTCTTTGGTGTAGGTTGTGTATTTTTTACCTTCCTTGCTCCTTGAGATAGGCCTGAATCCCAATGTACTTTCCTCTTAGACTGCCTTTGCTGCATCCCAAAGGGTTTGGACTGTCATGTTTTACTTTCATTTGATTCCCAGGTTTTTTAAGGTTTTTTTTGTTGTTTACTTAGAGAGAGAGAGAGAGAGAGAGAGAGAGAGAGAGAGCTGGGGAGGAGCAGAGAGAGGGAGAGAGAGAGTCCTAAGCAGGCTCCACACTGTCTGTGTGGAGCCCGATGTGGGTCTCAAACTCACAAACCATGAGATCATGACCTGAGCTGAAATCCAGAGTTAGACACTTCACTCACTGAACTACCCAGGCGTCCCTACTTCTGTTTTTTTTTTTAAGTTCATCTTTCATTTCCTCTTTAACCAATCCCTTCTTTAGTAGGATGTTATTTAACCTCCATGTATTTGAGGGCTTTCCAAATTTTTTCTTGTGGTTGATTTCAAGTTTCATAGCATTGTAATCTGAAAATATGTATTGTATGATCTCGATCTTTTTGTACTGTTTGAGGGATGATTTGTGACCCAGTATGATCTATTCTGGGGTATGTTCCATGTGCACTAGAAATTAATGTGTGTTCTGCTGCTTTAGGATGAAATGTTCTGAATATGTCTGTTAAGTCCATCTAGTCCAGTGTGTCAATAAAAGCCATTGTTTCCTTGTTGATTTTATGCCCTGATGATCTTTCCATTGCTCTAAGTGGGGTATTAAAATCTCCTACTATTGTGGTATTGTTATCAATGAATTGCTTCATGTTTGTGACTAATTGATTTATATATTTGGGCTCTTTCAAGTAGGAATCATAAATATATACAATTGTTTGATCTTCTTGGTGGATATACTCCTTAATTATGAGACAATGACCTTCTTTAACTCTTATTACAGTCTTTGTTTTAAAATCTAGTTTGTCTGAACTATAAATATGGCTACTCTGGCTTTCTTCTTACCAGCATTAGAATGATAGATGGTTCTCCTTTCCCTAACTTTCTACCTGAAGATGTCTTTAGGTCTAAATGAGTCTCTTGTAGGCAGCATATAGATGGATCTTCTTTTTGTATTCATTCTGATACCCTATGTCTTTTACTTATTTAGTCCATTGACATTGAGAGTGATTATTGAAAGATATGAATTTAGTGCCATTGCAGTGCCTGTAGAATTGGCTTTTCTGGTGATTTCTATGTTCCTTTGTAGTCTTTGTTGCTTTGGTCTTCTTTTTTTTTTTTCTCCAGTCAGAGAGCCTCCCTTAAAATTTCTTCCAGGGCTGGTTTAGTGGTCATGAACTCCTTTAGTTTTTGTTTGCCTGGGAAACTCTTTATCTCTTCTATTCTGAGTGGCAGCCTTCCTGGATAAAGGACCCCTGGATGCATTTTTTTTTCATTCAGTACATTGAATAATTTTCTGCCACTCCCTTCTAGCCTGCCAAGTCAGTGTACAGGTCTGCTACTAGCCTTAGGTTTCTTTTTTTTTTTTTTTTAATTTTTTTTCAACGTTTGTTTATTTTTGGGACAGAGAGAGACAGAGCATGGACGGGGGAGGGGCAGAGAGAGAAGGAGACACAGAATCGGAAACAGGCTCCAGGCTCTGAGCCATCAGCCCAGAGCCTGACGCGGGGCTCGAACTCACGGACCACGAGATCGTGACCTGGCTGAAGTTGGACGCTTATAGCCTTAGGTTTCTACTCTTGTAGGCAAGGACCTTTTATCCCTGCTGCTTTCAGAATCTCTCTTAGTCTTTGTATTTTGCAAGTTTCACTATGATATGTCATGACATTGACCTATTTTTTTGTTGAATTTGAGGCGGATTCTCTCTGCCACTTTGAATTGAACGTCTGTTTCCTTCTCCAGATTAGGGAAGTTCTCACCTGTAATCTGTTCAAATAAAACTTCTGCTCCCCTTTCTGGCTTTTCTTCTGGGACTTCTATGATACAGATATTGACCTGTTTCACAGAATCACTTAGTTCTCTAAGTGTCCCTTCATGATCTAGTAATTTCCAACCCTTCTTGTTTTAGCTTTGTTATTTTCCATAATTTTATCTTCTATTTCACCCATTCTCTCTCCTGCTTCTTGAATCCTCATTGTGACTGTATCAAGTTTGTTTTGCATCTCAGTTATAGATTTTTTTATTTCATCCTGTTTGTTAGGTATTTGATCTCTGGAGCATGGTTTTCTCTAGTATTTTCTATGATATTTTCAAGTCAAACTAGTAGTCTTATGACTGTTGTTCTAAATTCTTGTTCAGTTATATTGCTTATATCTGTTTTGAGCAAATCCCTGTCTGCGATTTATTCTTGATTTTTCTTTTGGGGGATATTCCTCCACCATGTCATTTTGGATAAAGCTCTGTCTTTCTTGTATTTTGAACTCTTGTTATGTTTCCTGCACCTGAGACTACTTCTATATTAAAAATAGGTCATACACTGTCAAGGTCCTGGCATTTTAGGAAGTTTTCCTGGTGTATGCTGTGTGCATTCTGCTGGTGTGTTTTGGCTGCTCTTTTTCACTGGTCAAACCTCTGCAGAGCTCCTCCTTGCTTGCAGTTGTGGAATTTTTGGACCTTTAACTAGGTATGCTTTGATTTATTAGCTGAAGTAACCCTGGAAAAAGAAAGGGGAGTCTGATCCCCCCAAAAAGAGGGAAGGTAATTGACAAGAAAAAAATACAGAATAAAAAAAAAAAACTATAAGACTGATTCCAAAGAAAAAGAATGGTATATATAAAAAAAAAAAGAATAAAAAAGACTGATCTCCCCAAAAAAAGAGAGAGAAAAGGAAATGGAAAAGAAAAAAAAAGAAACTACGAGCCTGATTCCAAAAGAAGAAAAGAAGAATAAAGAAACTAATATAAAAGAACTATAGGTATCATTCTGAACCTCTGGATATTCAATACACTTGGTATATGTGGGGTGCTGGCTTTGGTGGTATTCTGGAGGAAAGGTCCACTGCTTTGGCTTACAGTCACTCTTGACCCAGTAAATGCATAGTTGCCAGGCACGGGGTGGGGGGTGGGGTTTGGTGTCAGTGGGTCACATCTTCACTAGAGGCTGCATTGTTGCTCTCTGAAGTCCCACCATGTTGGTGTTGGGGGGTGGGGAAATGGCGCCACCCCAGTCTCTCATCCCCAGGTGGGGATCTCTTACATCCATCTGTTCAGGCAGCCCTCACAGAACAGCGAGGACAGTCAGCTTGCCCTGCACCACAACTCTTCTGTGTTTTTTTCTTTGGCGTGATGCTAGGATTCAAAACTCAAAGTCTTAAAGGACCCGGCACCACATGGATATGCTCCCCTCCTTCATAGTAGAGCCTCTCCATGCTATGTGAAAGCCTCTGTCCCTGAGAAACTATCCCAAGCCTGCACAGTGCATGGAATCTATGGTATAGCACCACTAAAGGCAGCAAAGGTTAAATTCCCTCTGGATGCACCTCTGTCCCCTGCTGATAAAAGACCTTGTCTGGCACCTACAGGGTCTTTTGTCTTGGGAGACAATAAACCCTCTTCCAAAAGTACTCTAGGGAAGATAATGTTCTTTCCCAGTGCACCCCAGAGGTCCCTACACCACACTATGCACTCAGGGCTAGCTCCCTCCTTCCCCAGGATTGCACACTACAGCTCTGCTCCAGAGAAAGTTGCACACTTCCAAAACCTCAGAGTTTGAGCTCCAAATGCAGTATGCAAAAAACCAACTGGGACACAATACTTCACACTTCTCAGTCATTGTTCCAGAGAGCTTTTCCTCATGTGCTAACTCGATGCTTCACTTTCTCAACTCCTCTCTCTTTCTCTCTCTTTTGTCTCTCCACAGAGAAGGTTCTCTCCCCTAGGAGACACTGCCATTTTTCTCTTCCCTAATTCATCTTCATGCACCTCACACCTGCCAAACTCTCTTCTTCTAACTGTGGAGATTCTCTGTCAATCTGCAGATCAATTTCCTGGGTGTTCCAAGTGATCTGACCTTTAGAGCTGTGTTTGAGAACAAAGAAAGCCCAGGGTCTTCTTACTTCTCAGCCATCTTAACTCCTCGCCTAAAGCTCTCAAAAATATATTTTTAAAAATTTTAAGCGATTTTTATTTAACATACAGTATAATATTGGTTTCAGAAGTAGAATTCAGTAATTCATTCTATACATACAACACCCAATGCTCATTACAACAGGTGCCTTCCTTAATACCCATCAATAATCTAGCTCATGCCCTAGCCACTTCCCTCCAGGAACTCTCAGTTTTTTCTCTAACATTAAGAGTCTCTTATTATTTGTTTCCCTCTTTTTTCTTTTCCCCCTTACCATTAATTCATTTGTTTTGTTTCTTAAATTATACCTATGAGTGAAATCATGTGGTATTTCTATGTCTCTAACTGTCTTTTTTCCTTTAGCATAATACACTCTAGCTCCATCCAAGTCATTGTAAATAGCAAGATTTCCTATTTTCTTTCTTTCTTTCTTTCTTTCTTTCTTTCTTTCTTTCTAGTAATATTCAATTGAATACATATAGCAAACTTTATCCATTCCTCAGTTGATGGACATTTGGGCTCTCTTCATTGTTTGGCTATTGTTGATAATGCTACTATAAATATTGGGGTGCATGTACCCATTAGTATTTTTGTATCTTTGCGTGAATACCTCGTAGTGCAATTGTTGGGTCATAAGGTAGTTCTGTTTTTAACATTTTGAGTAAGTTTCATACCTTTCTCCAGATTAGCACACCAGTTTGCATTCCCACTAACAGTGCAAGAGGGTTCTGCACATCCTCATCAACACCTGTCATTTTATTTTTATTTTACTGATGTTATTGTTTGACTGTTGAGTCTAGGACTTCCAGTACTAATTTTATAAACAATGGTGACTTCTTCCTTGTCGATTTCAATACCCTTTATTTTGTTGTTGTTGTTGTTGGTGGTGGTGGTGGTGGTGGTGTTTGATTGCTGAGTGTAGGACTTCCAATACTAATTTTATAACAATGGTGAGAGTAGACAGCTCTCACTTCTCCTGACTACAGAGGGAAATCTCTCACTTTTTCCATATTGAGGATGATATTAGCTGTGAGTCTTTCATATACGGCCTTTATGATGTTGAGTTATGTTCCATCTATCCCTATTGTTTTGAGGGTTTGCATCAAAAGTGGGAGCTGTACTTTGCCAAATATTTCTTTCTGTATCTATTGAGAGAATCATATGGTTTTAATCCTTTATTTTATTAATGTGGTGTATCACATTGATTGATTTGTGAATATTGAACCAATCCTGCAGCCCAGGAATAAATCCCATTTTATTGTGGTGAATGATTCTTATTGTTGGATTCAATTTGCTAATATTTTGTTTAGAATTTTTTTTTCCATTTTCATCAGGGATACTAGCCTGTCATTCACCTTTATAGTGGAGTCTATGTCTGGTTTTGGAATCAAGGTAATGCTAGCCTAGTAGAATGAGTTTCATTTTCCATCCATTTCTACCTTTGGAACAGTTTGAGAAGAGGTTAACTCTCCTTTAACTGGTAGAATTCCCCTAGCGAGCCATCGGGCCCTAGACCTTTTCGTTGAACGATTTTTGGTTATTGTTTCAATTTATTTGATAGTTATGGGCCTATTTAAATTTTGCTTTTCTTCCTGTTTCAGTTTTGGTAGTTTATGTTTTTAGAACTATGTCCATTTCTTCCAGATTGCCCAAGTTGTTTGCATATAACTTTTCATAATATTCTTTGATAATGTTTTTATTACTGTGGAGATGGTTGTGATTTCTCCTCTCTCATTCATTATCTTATTTGTTTGAGTCCTTTTTCTTTCTTTTTTTTTTTTTTGATAAGTCTGGCTTGTGGTTTATCAATTTTATTAGTTCTTTCAAAGGAGCTACTTCTGGTTTCATTGATCTGTTCTACTTTTTCCTGTTTGTTTCTATATTGTTTATTTCTGTTCTAACTTTATTATTCCCCTGCTTCTGCTTGCTTCAGGCTTCATTTGCTGTTCATTTTCTAGCTTCTTTAGGTGTAAGCTTAGGTTGTGTATTTGATATTTTCCTTGCTTCTTGAATTAGGCCTCTGTTATTATATATTTCCCTCTTATGATTGATTTTGCTGCATCCTGAAGGTTTTTGACCATTATGTTTTCACTTTCATTTGTTTCCATGTACTTTTTATTTCATTTTTAAGTTCCTGGTTAACCCATTCATTAAAGAATGAATTTTTTTTCTGTCCAAGTATTTCCTAGTGGTTGACTTCATAGTGTTGTGGTCAGACAATGTGCATGGTGTAATCTCATTTAAAAAAAAATATTTCTTGAAGCCTCATATGTGACCCAGTATGTGATCTATTGGGAAACTGTTCTGTGTGCACTTCAAATAATGTGTAATCTGCTGCTTTAGGATGAAATGTTCTGAATATATCTCTTAAGTCCTTCTGATCCAATGTGTCTTTCAAAGCCATTATTTCCTTGTAAGTTTTCTGGTTAGAAGATCTGTCCATTTTTGCAAGTAGGGTGTTAAGTCCACTATTATTTTTTTTAATTATTACTGAGTTTCTTTATGTTTGTTATTGTTTTATGTATATGAGTGGTCCAAAGTTGGGAGCACAAATATTTATGATTTTTTATCTTGTTGTATAGAATTTTTTATTATGATATAGTGACTTCTTCATCTTTTGTAACAGTCTCTGGCTTAAAATCCAATTTATCTGATATAAGTGTGGCTAATCTGGCTTTTATTATTTTTTTATTTTTATTTTTTTTGCTATTTTCACCATCAACAGTTATTAAATGACATATATTCGACTAGTGCAGGATTATTTTTTGGTCTTATATTTTTATTTATTTATTTTTATTTGTTTACTTATTTTTAAATATGAAATTATTGTCAAATTGTTTTCAATACAATACCCAGTACTCACCCCAAAAGGTGTCCCCCTCAATACCCACGACCCTCCCCTCCATCCTACCCCCCATCAACCCTCAGTTTGT
The DNA here is from genome assembly GCF_022837055.1 of Prionailurus viverrinus. NCBI lineage: Eukaryota > Metazoa > Chordata > Mammalia > Carnivora > Felidae > Prionailurus > Prionailurus viverrinus. The sequence goes on from NC_062566.1 coordinate 18,803,395, forward strand.
TCTCAGTTTTTTTTTTAATTTTTTTAACGTTTATTTATTTTCGAGACAGGGAGAGACAGAGCATGAACGGGGGAGGGGCAGAGAGAGAGGGAGACACAGAATTGAAACAGGCTCCAGGCTCTAAGCTGTCAGCCCAGGGCCTGACGCGGGGCTTGAACTCACGGACCGCGAGATCATGACCTGAGCCGAAGTCGGACGCTTAACCGACTGAGCCACCCAGGTGCCCCTGTTCTCAGTTTTTAAGAGTCTCTTATGCTTTGGCTCTCTCCCAATCTAACCTCATTTTTCTTTCTTCTTCTTCCCCTCACCCATGAACTTCTGTTGTTTCTCAGGATCCACATAAGAGTGAAAACATATGGTATCTGTCTTTCTCTGTATGACTTATTTCACTTAGCATAAAAGTCTCCAGTTCCATCCACGTTGCTACAAAACGCCATATTTCTTTCTTTCTCATGATCAATTAATATGCATTATGTATATAAACCACAATTTCTTTATCCATTCATCAGTTGATGGACATTTAGTCTCTTTCCATAATTTGGCTATTGTTGAGAGTGCTGCTATAAACATTGGGGTACAAGTGCCCCTATGCATCAGTACTCCTGTATCCCTTGGGTAAATTCCTAACATTGCTATTGCTAGGTCATAGGGTAGGTCTATTTTTAATTTTCTGAGGAACCTCCACACTGCTTTCCAGAGTGGCTGCACCAGTTTGCATTCCCACCAACAGTGCAAGAGGGTTCCCGTTTCTCCACATCCTCGCCAGCATCTGTAGTCTCCTGATTTGTTCATTTTGGCCACTTTGGTGTGAGGTGATATCTGAGTGTGGTTTTGATTTGTATTTCCCTGATGAGTAGCAATGTTGAGCATCTTTTTATGTGCCTGTTGGCCATCTGGATGTCTTCTTTAGAGAAGTGTCTATTCATGTTTTCTGCCCATTTCTTCACTGGATTATTTGTTTTTTGGGTGTGGAGCTTGGTGAGCTCTTTATAGATTTTGGATACTAGCCCTTTGTCCAATATGTCATTTGCAAATATCTTTTCCCATTCTGTTGGTTGCCTTTTAGTTTTGTTGATTGTTTGCTGTGCAGAAGATTTTTATCTTCAAGAGGTCCTAATAGTTCATTTTTGCTTTTAATTCCCTTGCCTTTGGGGATGTGTCAAGTAAGAAATTGCTGTGGCTGAGGTCAGAGAGGTTTTTTCCTGCTTTCTCCTCTAGGGTTTTGATGGTTTCCTTTATCCATTTTGAGTTTATTTTTTGTGAATGGTGTAAGAAAGTGGTCTAGTTTCATTCTTCTGCATGTTGCTGTCCAGTTCTCTCAACACCATTTGTTAAAGAGACTGTCTTTTTTCCATTGGATATTCTTTCCTGATTTGTCAAAGATTAGTTGGCCATACATTTGTGGGTCCACTTCTGGAGACTCTTTTCTATTCCATTGGCCTTTGTGTCTGTTTTTGTGCCAATACCATGCTGTCTTGATGATTACAGCTTTGTAGTAGAGGCTAAAGTCTGGGATTGTGATGGCTCCTTCTTTGGTCTTCTTCTTCAAAATTACTTTGGCTATTCGGGGCCTTTTGTGGTTCCATATGAATTTTAGGATTGCTTGTTCTAGTTTCGAGAAGAATGCTGGTGCAATTTTGATTGGGATTGCATTGAATGTGTAGATAGCTTTGGGTAGTATTGACATTTTAACAATATTTATTCTTCCAATACATGAGCATGTAATGTTTTACCATTTCTTTAAATCTTCTTCAATTTCCTTCATAAGCTTTCTATAGTTTTCAGCATACAGATCTTTTACATCTTTGGTCAGGTTTATTCCTAGGTATTTTATGTTTCTTGGTGCAATTGTGAATGGGATCAGTTTCTTTATTTGTCTTTCTGTTGTTTCATTGTTAGTGTATAAGAATGCAACTGATTTCTGTACATTGATTTTGTATCCTGTGACTTTGCTGAATTCATGTGTCACTTCTAGCAGACTTTTGGTAGAGTCTATCGGATTTTCCATGTATACTATTATGTCATCTGCAGAAAGTGAAAGCTTAACTTCATCTTTGCCAATTTTTATGCCTTTCATTTCCTTTTGTTGTCTGCTGATTCTAGAACTTCCTACACTACGTTAAACAACAGCGGTGAGAGTGGACATCCCTGTCGTGTTCCTGATCTCAGGGAAAAAGCTCTCAGTTTTTCCCCATGGAGGATGATATTAGCTGTGGGCTTTTAATAAGTGGCTTTTATGATGTTTAACTATGTTCCTTCTATCCTGACTTTCTCGAGGGTTTTTATTAAGAAAGGATGCTGAATTTTGTCAAATGCTTTTTCTGCATCGATTGACAGGATCATATGTTTCTCATCTTTTCTTTTATTAACGTGAGGTATCACATTGATTGATTTGTGAATGTTGAACCAGGCCTGCAGACCAGGAATGAATCCCATTAGATCATGGTGTATAATTATTTTTATATGCTGTTAATTCGATTTACTAGTATCTTATTGATAATTTTTGCATCCGTAATCATCAGTGTTATTGGCCTGTAGTTCTCTTTTTTTACATGGTCTCTGTATGGTTTAGGAATCAAAGTAATGCTGGGTTCATAGAATGAGTCTGGAATTTCTTTCCCTTTCTTTTTTTTGGAAATGCTTGAGAAGGGTAGGTATTATCTCTGCTTTAAATGTCGGTAGAGTTCCTCAGGGAAGCCATCTGGTCCTGGACTCTTACTTCTTGGGAGATTTTTGATAACTGATTCAATTCCTGGATGATTATGTGTCTGTTCAAGCTTTCTATTTCCTCCTGATTGAGTTTTGGAAGAGTGTGGGTGTTCAGGAATTTTCCATTTCGTCCAGGTTGTGCAGTTTGTTGGAATATAATTTTTCATAGTGTTCCCTGATATTTTCTTGTATTTCTGAGGGATTGGTTGTAATAATTCCATTTTCATTCACGATTTTATCTACATGGGTCATCTATCCTTTCTTTTTGAGAATCCTGGCTAGAGGTTTATCAATTTTGTTTATTTTTTCAAAAAACCAACTCTTGGTTTCATTGATCTGCTCTACAGTTTTTTTAGATTCTATATTGTTTATTTCTGCTCTGATCTTTATTATTTCTCTCCTTCTGCTAGGTTTGGGGTGTCTTTGCTGTTCTGCTTCTATTTCCTTTAGGTGTGTTGTTCGATTTTGTATTTGGGATTTTTCTTTTTTCTTGAGATAAGCCTGGATTGCAATGTATTTTCCTCTCGGGATTCCCTTTGCTGCATCCCAAAGCATTTTGATTATTGTATTTTCATTTTCATTTATTTCCATATATTTTTTAATTTCGTGTCTAATTGCCTGGTTGACCCATTCATTCTTTAGTAGGGTATTCTTTAACCTCCATGCTTTTGGAGGTTTTCCAGACTTTTTCCTGTGGTTGATTTCAAGCTTCACAGCATTGTGGTCTGAAAGTATGCATGGTATGATCTCAATTCTTGTATACTTATGACGGGCAGTTTTGTGACCCAGTATGTGATCTATCTTGGAGAATGTTCCATGTGCCCTCGATAAGAAAGTATATTCTGTTGCTTTGGAATGCAGAGTTCTAAATATATCTGTCAAGTCCATCTGGTCCAATGTATCATTCGGGGCCCTTGTTTCTTTTTTGATCCTCTATCTAGATGATCTATCCATTGTTGTAAGTCGGGTGTTAAAGTCCCCTGCAATGACCACATTCCTATCAGTAAGGTTGCTTATGTTTGTGAGTAATTGTTTTATATATTTGGGGGCTCCCGTATTTGGTGCATAGACATTTATAATTGTTAGCTCTTCCTGGTGGATAGACCCTGTAATATTATATAATGCCCTCTCCATCTCTTGTTACAGCCTTTAATTTAAAGTCTAGTTTGTCTGATATAAGTATGTCTACTCCAACTTTCTTTTGCCTTCCAGTAGCATGATAGACAGTTGTCCATCCCCTCACTTTCAATCTGTAGGTGTCCTCAGGTCTAAAATGGGTCTCTTGTACAGAGCAAATAGATGGGTCTTGTTTTTTTACCCATTCTGATACCCTATGTCTTTTGGTTGGCACATTTAGTCCATTTACATTCAGTGTTATTATAGAAAGATATGGGTTTAGAATCATTGTGATGTCTGTAGGTTTCATGCTTCTAGTGATGTCTCTGGTACTTTGTCTCACAGGATCCCCCTTAGGATCTCTTGTAGGGCTGGTTTAGTGGTGACGAATTCCTTCAGTAGGATAAAGGATTCTCGGCTGCATATTTTTTTCTGTTCATCACATAAAAGATTTCCTGCCATTCCTTTCTGGCCTGACAAGTTTCAGTAGATAGATCCATCACTAGTTCTATCGGTCTCCTTTTATATGTTAGAGCATGTTTATCCTTAGCTGCTTTCAGAATTTTCTCTTTATCCTTGTATTTTGCCAGTTTCACTATGATATGTTGTGCAGAACATCAATTCAAGTTATGTCTGAAGGGAGTTCTTTGTGCCTCTTGCATTTCAATGCCTTTTTCCTTCCCTGGATCAGGGAAGTTCTCAGCTATGATTTCTTCAAGTACACCTTTAGCACCTTTCTCTCTCTCTTCCTCCTCTGGAATCCCTATTATACGTATATTATTGTTTCATCACATCACTTTGTTCTCAAATTCCCCTCATACTCCTGGGTTTTTTTTATCTCTCTTTTTCTCATGTTCCTCTTATTCCATAATTTTATCTTCTAATTCACCTATTCTCTCCTCTGCCTCTTCAATCCGAGCTGTGGTCGCCTCCATTTTATTTTGCACCTCATTTATAGCATTTTTTAGCTTCTCCTGACTGTTTCTTAGTCCCTTGATCTCTTAGCAATCAATTCTCCTCTGTCCTTATACTTTTTTCAAGCCCAGCGATTAATTTTATGACTATTATTTTAAATTCATTTTCTGTTGTATTGCTTAAATTGTTTTAATCAGTTTGTTAGCTCTCACTACTTCCTGGAGTTTCTTTTGAGGTGAATTCTTCTGTTTCGTCATTTTGCATAGTCTCTGGAGTGGCACAGAACTGCAGGGCTCTTTCCCTGTGCTGTCTGGAGTAACTTGTGTTGGTGGGTGGGGATGCGTCAGACCTGATGTCTGCCCCCAGCCCACCGCTGGGACCACAATCAGAATTGTGTGTACCTTATCTTCCCCTCTCCCAGGGGCAGGACTCACTGTGGAGTAGTGTGGCCCCTGTCAGGCTACTTGCACACTGCCAGGCTTGTGGTGCTCCCTCTATGGGATCTGGTGTATTAGCCAGGATGGATCTGCAAGGTGCACAGGGGTGGGAGGGGCAGGTTTGGCTTGCTTTGCCTTTGGTGGTCCACTGTGTGAGGTGCCCAGTGGCACAGGGAGGGAGGCAGACCAGTCCTCTTCTGTGGGCTCTTGTCTATGCTTGGCTCCATAGAGTCCATTCTTCTAGTCTTCTGGCAGTTTTCTGGGTTATTTAGGCAGTTGTGGGTGGAATCTAAGCGATCAGCAGGACGCACTGAGCCCAGAGTCCTCCTACAGTGCCATCTTCCTGGTCTTATCAATATGGCTTTCTTTTGACATCCACTATGATGATAAATTGTTGTCCATCCTCTCACTTTCCATCAGCAGATGTCTTTAAGTCTACTTATGGGCCTCTTGTGGGGAGCATATATACGAGTCTTGTTTCATTTGTTTGTTTGTTTTTGTTTTTGTTTTCCCATTCTGATAACCCATGTCTTTTGATTATAAAATTGAGTCCATGTGCTTTCAGATTGATTATTAATAGATATGAATGTAGTGCCATTTTATTACTTGATAAGTCATTTCTGGAGATTTTCTCTGTTTCTCTCTACTCTTTGTTGTTTTTGATCTTTATTTCCCACCCAAGAAGCCCTTTATTATTTCTTACAGGGCTAGTTTAGTGGTCATGAACTCCTTTAGTTTTTCCTAGTTTTTTTTATTCCTGTATCTTGGAAATTTTACTACAATATATCTTGGTGTTTGCTTGATTTTGTTGATTTTGATGGGAGTTCTTTGTGTCTCCTGGATCTCAATGTCTGTTTCCCTCCCCAGATTAGAGAAAATTTTAACTATAATTTCCTCAAAATTAACTTCAGCCTGTTGACCTTTTTGACATTGGCCTTAGTTGGCCATGTTCTTACTAGACATGTCTGTGGAGGCAAGGGAAACAAACACAAAAATGAACTATTGGAACTTCATCAAGATAAAAAAAAATTGTACAGAAAAGGAAGCAATCAACAAAACTAAAAGGCATCATTCATAATAGTATATCAGACATATCTGATAAAGGGTTAGTGTCTAAAATCTTTAAGAACTTATCAAACTTAGCACCCAAAGAAAACAAATAATCCAGTTAAGAAATGGGCAGCAATGAAGACACCCAAATGGCTAATAGATTCATTAAAATATACTCAACATCATTCATCATCAGAGAAATACAAATCAAAGCTATGCTGAGATACCACCTGAAAACTGTCAAAATTGATACAATTAACAACACAGAGAATAGCAGATTTTGGCAAGTGTGCAGACAAAGGGGAACCATCTTACACTATTGCTGGAAATGGAAGCTGGTGTGGCCACTCTGGGAAAGAGTATGGAAGTTCCTTAAGAAGTTAATAATAGAACCTAGAGAGCAAGATGGCGGCTTAGGAGGACGCTGGGCTCACCGCACGTCCTGCTGAACACTTAGATTGCATCTACACCTGCCTAAATAACCCAGAAAACCGCCAGAGGATTAGCAGAACAGAGTCGCCGGAGCCAAACGCAGACGAGAGGCCCACGGAAGAGGGTAGGAAGGGCGGCGAGGCGGTGCGCGCTCCACGGACTGGCGGGAGGGAGCCGGGGTGGAGGGGCGGCTCGCCGGCCAAGCAGAGCCCCCGAGTCTGGCTTGCAAAAGCGGAAGGGCCTGACGGACTGTGTTCCCACAACAAGCGCGACATAGCGTCTGGGAGGTCATAAGTTAACAGCTCTGCTCGGAAAGCGGGAAGGCTGGAGGACAAAGGGAGGGAGAGCTGCTGAGCCCCCTGATAACAGAGCTGTTTGGTGGGGAACAAAGGCGCTTGCCAGCGCCATCTCCCCCGCCCATCCCCCAGCGGAAATCCCAAAAGGAACCGGTTCCTGCCAGGGAACTTGCTCGCTCCGCACAAACACCCAACTTTGCGCTTCTGCGGAGCCAAACCTCCGGCAGCAGATCTGACTCCCTCCCGCTGCCACAGGGCCCCTCCTGAAGTGGATCACCTAAGGAGAAGCGATCTAAGCCTGCCCCTCCTGCCCCCGTGCACCTTGCCTACCCACCCCAGCTAATACGCCAGATCCCCAGCATCACAAGCCTGGCAGGGTGCAAGTAGCCCAGACAAGCCACACCACCCCACAGTGAATCCCACCCCTAGGAGAGGGGAAGAGAAGGCATACACCAGTCTGACTGTGGCCCCAGCAGTGGGCTGGAGGCAGACATCAGGTCTGACTGCGGCCCCGCCCACCAACTCCAGTTATACACCACAGCACAGGGGAAGTGCCCTGCAGGTCCTCACCACGCCAGGGACTATCCAAAATGACCAAGCGGAAGAATTCCCCTCAGAAGAATCTCCAGGAAATAACAACAGCTAATGAGCTGATCAAAAAGGACTTAAATAACATAACAGAAAGTGAATTTAGAATAATAGTCATAAAATTAATCGCTGGGCTTGAAAACAGTATACAGGACAGCAGAGAATCTCTTGCTACAGAGATCAAGGGACTAAGGAACAGTCACGAGGAGCTGAAAAACGCTTTAAAGGAAATGCATAACAAAATGGAAACCACCACAGCTCAGCTTGAAGAGGCAGAGGAGAGAATAGGTGAACTAGAAGATAAAGTTATGGAAAAAGAGGAAGCTGAGAAAAAGAGAGATAAAAAAATCCAGGAGTATGAGGAGAAAATTAGAGAACTAAGTGATACACTAAAAAGAAATAATATATGCATAATTGGTATCCCAGAGGAGGAAGAGAGAGGGAAAGGTGCTGAAGGGGTACTTGAAGAAATAATAGCTGAGAACTTCCCTGAACTGGGGAAGGAAAAAGGCATTGAAATCCAAGAGGCACAGAGAACTCCCTTCAGACGTAACTTGAATCGATCTTCTGCACGACATATCATAGTGAAACTGGCAAAATACAAGGATAAAGAGAAAATTCTGAAAGCAGCAAGGGGTAAACGTGCCCTCACATATAAAGGGAGACCTATAAGACTCGTGACTGATCTCTCTTTTGAAACTTGGCAGGCCAGAAAGAATTGGCACGAGATTTTCAGGGTGCTAGACAGAAAAAATATGCAGCCAAGAATCCTTTATCCAGCAAGTCTGTCATTTAGAATAGAAGGAGAGATAAAGGTCTTCCCAAACAAACAAAAACTGAAGGAATTTGTCACCACTAAACCAGCCCTACAAGAGATCCTAAGGGGGACCCTGTGAGACAAAGTCCCAGAGACATCACTACAAGCATAAAACATACAGACATCACAATGACTCTAAACCCGTATCTTTCTATAATAACACTGAATGTAAATGGATTAAATGCGCCAACCAAAAGACATAGGGTATCAGAATGGGTTAAAAAACAAGACCCATCTATTTGCTGTCTACAAGAGACTCACTTTAGACCTGAGGACACCTTTAGATTGAGAGTGAGGGGATGGAGAACCATTTATCATGCTACTGGAAGCCAAAAGAAAGCTGGAGTAGCCATACTTATATCAGACAAACTAGACTTTAAATTAAAGGCTGTAACAAGAGATGAAGAAGGACATTACATAATAGTTACAGGGTCTATCCATCAGGAAGAGCTAACAATTATAAATGTCTATGCGCAGAATACCAGAGCCCCCAAATATATAAAACAATTACTCATAAACATAAGCAACCTTATTGATAAGAATGTGGTAATTGCAGGGGACTTTAATACACCACTTACAGAAATGGATAGATCATCTAGGCACACGGTCAATAAAGAAACCAGGGCCCTGAATGAGACATTGGATCAGATGGACTTGACAGATATATTTAGAACTCTGCATCCCAAAGCAACAGAATATACTTTCTTCTCGAGTGCACATGGAACATTCTCCAAGATAGATCATATACTGGGTCACAAAACAGCCCTTCATAAGTTTACCAGAATTGAAATTATACCATGCATACTTTCAGACCACAATGCTATGAAGCTTGAAATCAACCACAGAAAAAAATCTGGAAAACCTCCAAAAGCATGGAGGTTAAAGAACACCCTACTAACGAATGAGTGGGTCAACCAGGCAATTAGAGAAGAAATTAAAAAATATATGGAAACAAACGAAAATGAAAATACAACAATCCAAACGCTTTGGGACGCAGCAAAGGCAGTCCTGAGAGGAAAATACATTGCAATCCAGGCCTATCTCAAGAAACAAGAAAAATCCCAAATACAAAATCTAACAGCACATCTAAAGGAACTAGAAGCAGAACAGCAAAGGCAGCCTAAACCCAGCAGAAGAAGAGAAATAATAAGGATCAGAGCAGAAATAAACAATATAGAATCTAAAAAAACTGTAGAGCAGATCAACGAAACCAAGAGTTGGTTTTTTGAAAAAATAAACAAAATTGACAAACCTCTAGCCAGGCTTCTCAAAAAGAAAAGGGAGATGACCCAAATAGATAAAATCATGAATGAAAATGGAATTATTACAACCAATCCCTCAGAGATACAAACAATTATCAGGGAATACTATGAAAAATTATATGCCAACAAATTGGACAACCTGGAAGAAATGGACAAATTCCTGAACACCCACACTCTTCCAAAACTCAATCAGGAGGACATAGAAAGCTTGAACAGACCCATAACCAGCAAAGAAATTGAATCGGTTATCAAAAATCTCCCAACAAATAAGAGTCCAGGACCAGATGGCTTCCCAGGGGAGTTCTACCAGACGTTTAAAGCAGAGATAATACTTATCCTTCTCAAGCTATTCCAAGAAATAGAAAGGGAAGGAAAACTTCCAGACTCATTCTATGAAGCCAGTATTACTTTGATTCCTAAACCAGACAGAGACCCAGTAAAAAAAGAGAACTACAGGCCAATATCCCTGATGAATATGGATGCAAAAATTCTCAATAAGATACTAGCAAATCTAATTCAACGGCATATAAAAAGAATTATTCACCATGATCAAGTGGGATTCATTCCTGGGATGCAGGGCTGGTTCAACATTCACAAATCAATCAACGTGATACATCACATTAACAAAAAAAAAGAGAAGAACCATATGATCCTGTCAATCGATGCAGAAAAGGCCTTCGACAAAATCCAGCACCCTTTCTTAATAAAAACCCTTGAGAAAGTTGGGATAGAAGGAACATACTTAAAGATCATAAAAGCCATTTATGAAAAGCCCACAGCTAACATCATCCTTAATGGGGAAAAACTGAGAGCTTTTTCCCTGAGATCAGGAAGACGACAGGGATGCCCACTCTCACCGCTGCTGTTTAACATAGTGCTGGAAGTTCTAGCATCAGCAATCAGACAACAAAAGGAAATCAAAGGCATCAAAATTGGCAAAGATGAAGTCAAGCTTTCGCTTTTTGCAGATGACATGATATTATACACGGAAAATCCGATAGACTCCACCAAAAGTCTGCTAGAACTGATACAGGAATTCAGCAAAGTTGCAGGATACAAAATCAATGTACAGAAATCAGTTGCATTCTTATACACTAACAATGAAGCAACAGAAAGACAAATAAAGAAACTGATCCCATTCACAATGGCACCAAGAAGCATAAAATACCTAGGAATAAATCTAACAATAGATGTAAAGGTTCTGTATGCTGAAAACTATAGAAAGCTTATGAAGGAAATTGAAGAAGATTTAAAGAAATGGAAAGACATTCCCTGCTCATGGATTGGAAAAATAAATATTGTCAAAATGTCAATACTACCCAAAGCTATCTACACATTCAATGCAATCCCAATCAAAATTGCACCAGCATTCTTCTCGAAACTAGAACAAGCAATCCTAAAATTCATATGGAACCACAAAAGGCCCCGAATAGCCAAAGGGATTTTGAAGAAGAAGACCAAAGCAGGAGGCATCACAATCCCAGACTTTAGCCTCTACTACAAAGCTGTCATCATCAAGACAGCATGGTATTGGCATGAAAACAGACACATAGACCAATGGAATAGAATAGAAACCCCAGAACTAGACCCACAAACGTATGGCCAACTCATCTTTGACAAAGCAGGAAAGAACATCCAATGGAAAAAAGACAGCCTCTTTAACAAATGGTGCTGGCAGAACTGGACAGCAACATGCAGAAGGTTGAAACTAGACCACTTTCTCACACCATTCACAAAAATAAACTCAAAATGGATACAGGACCTAAATGTGAGACAGGAAACCATCAAAACCTTAGAGGAGAAAGCAGGAAAAGACCTCTCTGACCTCAGCCGTAGCAATCTCTTACTCGACACATCCCCAAAGGCAAGGGAATTAAAAGCAAAAGTGAATTACTGGGACCTTATGAAGATAAAAAGCTTCTGCACAGCAAAGGAAACAACCAACAAAACTAAAAGGCAACCAACGGAATGGGAAAAGATATTCGCAAATGACATATCGGACAAAGGGCTAGTATCCAAAATCTCTAAAGAGCTTATCAAACTCCACACCCAAAAAAACAAATAACCCAGTGAGGAAATGGGCAGAAAACATGAATAGACACTTCTCTAAAGAAGACATCCGGATGGCCAACAGGCACATGAAAAGATGTTCAGCGTCGCTCCTTATCAGGGAAATACAAATCAAAACCACACTCAGGTATCACCTCACGCCAGTCAGAGTGGCCAAAATGAACAAATCAGGAGACTATAGATGCTGGAGAGGATGTGGAGAAACGGGAACCCTCTTGCACTGTTGGTGGGAATGCAAACTGGTGCAGCCGCTCTGGAAAGCAGTGTGGAGGTTCCTCAGAAAATTAAAAATAGACCTACCCTATGACCCAGCAATAGCACTGCTAGGAATTTATCCAAGGGATACAGGAGCACTGATGCATAGGGCCACTTGTACCCCAATGTTCATAGCAGCACTCTCAACAATAGCCAAATTATGGAAAGAGCCTAAATGTCCATCAACTGATGAATGGATAAAGAAATTGTGGTTTATATACACAATGGAATATTACGTGGCAATGAGAAAAAATGAAATATGGCCTTTTGTAGCAACGTGGATGGAACTGGAGAGTGTGATGCTAAGTGAAATAAGCCATACAGAGAAAGACAGATACCATATGGTTTCACTCTTATGTGGATCCTGAGAAACTTAACAGGAACCTATGGGGGAGGGGAAGGAAAAAAAAAAAAGAGGTTAGAATAGGAGAGAGCCAAAGCATAAGAGACTGTTAAAAACTGAGAACAAACTGAGGGTTGATGGGGGGTGGGAGGGAGGAGAGGGTGGGTGATGGGTATTGAGGAGGGCACCCTTTGGGACGAGCACTGGGTGTTGTATGGAAACCAATTTGTCAATAAATTTCATAAAAAAAAAAAAGTTAATAATAGAACTACCCTTTGATGTACCAATTACACTAATAGGTATTTAACCAAATGATACAAATATACTGATTCAAACATACACATACACGCCCTTGTTTATAGCAGCATTATCAACAATAGCCAAATATGGAAATAGTCCAAATGTCCATTGGCTGAGAAATTGATAATGAAATACTACTTTGCAATGAAAAAGAATGAAATTTTGCCACTTGCAACAACATGGATGGAAATGAAAGATATTATGCTAAGCAAAATAAGTTAGAGAAATGCAAATACCATATAATTTCATTCATATGAATGAATGAAACATAAGGAAACATAATAAATAAACATAAGGAAAAGAAAAAAGAAAAATAGGAAAACCAATAAACATAAGGAATAAACATAATAAATAAATAAACAAATTTACATATAAATAAAACATAAGGAAATAAATAAACATAAGAAAAAGAAAAAAGAGAAAGATAGGAAAACCAACAATAAAGGGGAATCTTAACTATAGAGAATAAACCAAGGCTTACCTGAGGGGAGGTGGGGGGGGGCAGGCTAAATGTGTTATCAATATTAAGGAGGACACTTGTGATGAGCACTGGATATTGTATGTAAGTGATGAATTACTGGGTTCTACTCCTGAAACTAAGATTACACTATATGTTAACTAACTAGAATTGAAATAAAAACATGAAATATAAAGAAAATAGAATACTTTTTTTGATTTATTTTTGTTGATTTTGGAGGGGATCTGTATGCTTCCTGCATCTACATATATGTTTTATTCCCAGAGATTAGTGCAGTTTTCAGCTATTATTTCTTCCAATAAGTTTTCTGTCTGCTTTTCACTGTCTTCTTTTTCTGGGACTCCTAATAGTACAAATATTATTATATTTTATGGAATCACTGAGTTCCCTAAATATATTCTTGTTTTGCATAATTCTTTTTTCTTTTGTTCAGCTTGATTACTTTTCATTGCTGTCTTCTAAGATCATTATTTCATTCCTATGTTTCTTCAAGCTTTCTTTCATTTCATAAAGCATTTTTATCATTTCCTTTCTTGAGCCCTTTATCTCTATTATGTTCCTTATGTCTGTGTTCCATGTCTTACTAATGTCGACCACTGTTTAACCAAATCCAATGAGTATCATTATGATCATCCCTTTAAATACTCCATCAGTCATATTACTTATATCTGTTTCATGAGATATCTGTTCACAGCCTTGTCCTTTTCTTTCATTCAAGACAAATTTCTCTGTCTTCTCATTTTCTGTACATCTGTATGCCTGTTTCTGTGTGTTTGGAAAGCGAGTTATGTCTTCTGCTCTTGAGGGTAATGACCTTATGAAGAAGAACTCTTACCATGCCCTGCCATGTGGCATCCCCTCTTTCTCAGAGCCTTGCACTTCTGGAACTGTCTCCAATGTGTGCTATATGTGCTTAGCTCTTTTCTTCTGGTCACTTTATCCTGCAGGCCAGTAATCTGCAGAAGCTCTTTGCTTGTTGTGGGCATTTTTTGGTCCCTGGCCTGGAAATGGCACGTTTAACTAGGTGTGCTCTGGTCTTCTTATGAAATGAAAGCTGTCACCACTGCCACCGGAACTGAGTTTCTGCAAAACTCCCAAATTGTGAAACACAGTGTGAGCAGGGGTTTGGACTGATATTCTGGGGCAGAGAACCTGCCATGCTGGGACTGAGACAAGCATGACTGCAAAGGACAGATCCACCACAGCATGGGTGGAAGGGCTTGGTGTAAGCATGTTATATAGGGAGTATCAGCACTTTTCTGGTTCCCACAGGTGGCCCGTTGCTTATGCTAAGAGGCAGAAAGGGGAAAATGGCATCATCCAGTTCCTTTGTTCTCAGTGGAGTCTGTCTGTGAACACTGTCTCTCCGGACATGCTCTGAGATTAGTGATATACCACTTCAATATGTACCTCAGATACTCTTCATATCACTGTTTTCACACTGAATGTTTGTGAGTTGTTTGGCTGCCTTCTCTCCAAGAGTAGTGCAATGTCCTTGGGTCTTGCCTTGGACATCAGCCAAGCCTGCTGACCTTTGAAACTCCATGTTTTATGCCCCTTGTGTTGCCAGAAGTCACAATATTTCACTCCTCTCACTTTTCAAATCAATTGTGAGGATTCGTTTTCCCCATCAGCTGCCCTGTGTGCTAATCTGCCTTTCTTTTCTCTACAATGTGGCTTTCTCCCCATTATAGCAGCACAATCCATTTCTCTTCCAAACTGCATGTCTGCACTTCCTACCTTCTTTGATGTGGCCTCTTCTCTATCTGTAGTTGTAGAATTTGTTCTGCCAGTCTTCACTTCAGTTTCTGGGGTATTTAGGATGATTTGATAGTTGTTTTGTTGTATTTGTGGGACGAAGTGAGGCTGGGGTCCTCCTACTCTGCTGCCATTTTCAAACCAGGTGGTGTTGACCAGCTTTACAGGTACCTGTTGGCCTCCTCTATGTCCTTAGAAAAATGTGATGGGTGTCTCACTCCACTAAGCATCTGACTCTTGGTTTTAGCTCAGGTTATGATCTTGTGGTTCATGGGTTTGGGCCCTACATCAGGCTCCATGATGACAGTGTGTATCCTGCTTGGTATTATCTCTATCTCCCTCTCCCTTTTCCACCCCCACTCACTCTCAATCTCTCTCTCTCTCTCTCTCTCTCTCTCTCTTTCTCTCTCTCTTTCTCAAAATAAACATTTTTTTAAAAAGAAAAAAAATGTTGAGTTCTTCTCTCAAGTTTTAAATTAGATTATTTTTATGCTGTTGCATTGTATGATTTCTTTATATATTTTGGATATTCACTGCTTATCAGATTTATGATCTGAAAATATTTTTCCCATTCAGTAGGCTTTTTTTAATCTTGATGATATCTTTCATTATGCAGAAACTTTTAATTTGATGTAATCCTACTTGTTTATTGTTGTTTTTGTTTTGTATTTTTGCCTTTGTTTTTAGTGTCAAATCCAATAACATCACCAAGACTGATGTCAAGAATATTAATGGATATATTATATTCTAGAAGCTTTATGGCTTCAGGTCATTAAGTCTTTAATTCACTGAGTTAATTTTAATTTATAGTATAAGATGGTAGTCTAGTTTCATTATTTAGCATGTAGCTGTCTAGTTTTCCCAGCACCACTTATTGAACAGACTGTCCTTTCCTCATTTTATATGCTTTGCTTCTTTGTCATTAGTAGACCACACTCGTATAAGTATATTTCTAGGTTCTTTATTCTGTCCCATTAATCTCTGTGCCCTGGTTTGTGTCAGGGACATACTGTTCTGATTACTACAGGTTTATAATATAGTTTGAAATCAGAGTGTGTGATGCCTCCTTCTTTGTTCTTTATCAAGATTTCTTTGGCTTTTTGGGATCTTTTGTGGTTCCATACAAATTTTGGGATTGTTTATCCTATTTCAGTAAAAATACCACAACAATTATGGTAGAGATTACATTTAATCTGTAGGTTGCTTTTGATCATGTGAACACTTTAACAATATTAATCCTTCCAGTCAATGAACATGGAATGTCTTTCCACTTATTTGTTTGTTCTTCAATTTCTTTCATCAATTTCATACATTTTTCAGTTCATAGATCTTTCACATACGTGTTTTAATTTATCCCTAAAGATTTTATTCATTTTGATGCAATTATAATTAAGTTTATTTTTCTTAATTCCTCTTTCTGATAATTATTATTGTATAGAGATGCAACAGGTTTTCATATTCTGACTTTGTGTCTTTCCACCCTACCAAATTTATTTATTCATTTAATCAATTTTATATAGTCTTTCGTGTTTTACTTTTTTAAATTTTTAAAAATATTTATTCATTTATGAGAGACAGAGCATGAGCAGGGTAGGGGCAGAGAGAGAGGGAGACACAGAATTTGAAGCAGGCTCCAGACTTTGAGCTGTCAGCACAGACCCAGATGCAGAGCTCAAACCCACGAGGTGTGAGATCATGACCTGAGCCAAAGTCAGACGCTCAACCAACTGAGCCACGCAGGTGCCCCTTTAGTGTTTTCTATATATAATAGTATGATATTATTTTATCTGCACATCACAATAATTTTACTTCTTCCTCTCCAGTTAGGACCGTTTATTTATTTTTTCTTGCCTAGTTACTTTAGCTAGTATTTCCAATATTACGTTGAATAAAAGGGACAAGAGTGAGCATCCTTGTCTTGTTCCTGATTTTAGAAGAAATGCTTTCAGTTTTTAACCATTAAGTATGATGTTAGCTCATGGCTTGTCATATATGAACTTTATTATGTTAAGATACAAACCTTCTGTACCCACTTTGTGGAGTTGTTTTTAACATAAATGGATGATGGATTTTGTCAAATTATTTTTCTGCATCTCCTATGATGATCACATGATTTTTATCTTTAATTTTGTTATTGTGGTGTATCATATTGATTTACATATATTGAACCATGCTTGCATCCCTGGGTTAAATCAAACTTTGTTATGGTCTGTGATTATTTTAAAGTATTTTTGAATACAGTTTCCTACTATTTCATTTAGCATATTTTGTATCTGTGTTCATTAGGGGTATTGGCCTGTATATTTTTATTGTGTATTCATTGTCTGTTTTTAATATTAGCATAATATTTTCTTCATCAAATGAGTTTAGATGTGTTCACTGCTGTTCTAGTTCTTGGAAGAGTTTTAGAAGGATTGATATTAATTCTTCTTTGAATGTTTGGAAGAATTCACAAGTGAAGTCATTTCATCCTGAATATGTGCTTATTGGGAGATTTTTGATTACTGATTAAATAAATCTTCTTACTATTTACCAGTCTGTTCAGATGTTCTGTATCTTTATGATTAAGTTTTAGAATGTGTGTGTTTCTAGGAATTTATTCATTTCTTGTAGGTACTACACTTTTGTGGCATATAATTATTCATAGTATTCTGCTTTGATCTTATATTATTGTATTATATCATTTTCCATTTCTAAATTTCTTTTTTTGAGCCCTCAGTATATTTTTCATAGTGAGTCCTGTTAAGGTTTGTGAATTTTGCTTATCTTTTTAGACAACTAGATGTTAGTTTCTTTTATCTTATTTTCACTTTTATTTATTTCATTTATTTCTGCCCTGATCTTTGTTATATCCATCCTTCTACTAACTTTGGACTTCATATGTTCTTTTTCTAGTTTCTTGGAATGTTCAGTTAGATTATTTATTTGATATTTTTCTTATTTATTGAGGTAGACATTTATTGCTACCCTCTTAGAACTCTCTTTTACTGCTTCTCATAAATTTCAGATTGTTGTATTTCCATTTTCTTTTACCCCAAGTTATTTTTTATTTCCCTTTTGATTTCTTTATTGACCCATGCAATAGCATGTTGTTTAATCTCCACATATTTGAAAATGTAATAATTTTCTTCTTGTAATTGATTTCTAGTTTTATGTAAGCATTTTTGAAAATAGTTAAGGTGCTTTCCATCTTATTAACTTTGTTAAGACATTTTTTTGTGACTTAACATATCCTGGAGGATATTCTATGTACACTTGAGAAGAATGTGTATTCTGCTATATTGGGATCCAGTGTTCTTTACATAACTGTTAAATCTACCAGTGTAACATGTTATTTAAGGTCAAATTTATATATTTATTTTATTTATTGATGATCTATCAATGAAAATGTGGTATTGTAATACCCTACTATTATTGTATTGCTTTCTATTTCTCCCTTTAGGTCTGATATATTTGCTTTATATATTTAGGTCTTCCTATTAAGTGTATAAGTATTTACAAATGTCATATCTTGTTGAATTAAATCCTATATCACTATGTATTTTTTTGTCTCATTGTTTTAAAGTCTATTTCATCTGATATAAGTATTGGTACCCCAGTTTTCTTTTTTTTAGTGATATTTTATTTTACTTTTATTTATTTATTTTTAACTCTATTGTCAACTTAGCTAACATACAGTGTAGTCTTGGCTTCAGGAATAGATTCCCTTGATTCATGACTTATATACAACACCCAGTGCTCATCCGAATAAGTGTCCTCCTCAATGCCTATCACGCATTTCCCCCATCCCACTCAACCCCTACTCCCATCATCCCTCAGTTTGTTGTCTGTATTTAAAGGCTTTATGGTGGCCTCCCTCTCTGTCTACATCTTATTTTTCTTTCCCTTCCCTTTTGGTCTACTGTTGTGTTTCTTAAATTTCACATATGAGTGAAATCATATGATATCTGTCTTTCTCTGACTGACATATTTCGCTTATCATTATATTCTCTGATTCCATCCATGGAATTGCAACTGACAAGATTTCATTCTTTTTCATTGCCAAGTAGTTGTGTATATGTATGTATATATATTGTGTATATGTATGTATGTATGTATGTACATATATACATATACACTGTACATATATGTGCATATACTATATATATGTATGTGTGTATATATACATATATGTGTGTATATATGTATGTATGTGTGTGTGTATGTGTGCATATATATATATATATATATATACACATACCGCACCTTCTTTATCCATTCATCAGTTGATGGACATATAGGATCTTCCCATAATGTGGTTAATGTTGAAAGTGCTGCTCTAAACATTGGGGTACATGAACTCCTATGAATCACGACTCCAGTATCCTTTGGATAAAATCCTAGTAGTTCTATTGCTGGGTCGTAGGGTAATTCTACTTTTAATTTTTTGAGGAACATCCATACTGTTTTCCAGAGTGGCTGCATCCGTTTGCATTCCCACCAACAATGCAAGAGGGTTTGCCTTTCTCCACATTCTCACCTCAGTTGTTTCTTGCGTTGTTAATTTTAGCCACTGTGACCTGTGTGAGGTGATATCTAAATGTGGTTTGATTTGTATTTCACTTATGATGAGGGATGCTCAACATCTCTTCATGTGTCTGTTGGCAATCTGGATGTCTTCTTTGGATAAGGATCTATTCATGTCTTCTTCCCATTTCTTCACTGGATTATTTGTTTTTCAGGTGTTTTGTTTGATAAGTTCTTTATATATCATTGATACTAACCTTTTATCTGATATGTTATATGCAAATATCTTCTCCCATTCTGTCAGTTGCCTTTTAGTTTTGTTGGCTGTTTCTTTTGCTGTGCAGAAGCTTTTTATCTTCTGAAAAAAATAGTTCATTTTGTTTTTATTTCCCTTGCCTCGAGAGACATGTCAAGTAGGAAGTTGCTGTAGCTGAGATCAAAGAGGTTGCTGCCTGCTTTTTCCTCTAGGATTATGATGATTTCCTGTCTCACATATAGGTCTTTCATTCATTTTAAATTTATTTTTTTGTATGGTGTAAGGAAGTGGTCCAAGTTCATTCTTCCACATGTCACCGTCTAGTTTTCCCAGCAACATTTTCTGAAGAGACTAACTTTTTTTCCATTGGAGATTCTTTCCTGCTTTGTTGAAGAGTAGTTGGCTATACATTTGTGGGTCAATTTCTGGGTTCTCTGTTCTACTTCATTGATCTATTTGTCTGTTTTTGTGCCAATACCATACTGTCTTGATGATTACAGCTTTGTAATACAGCTTGAAATCTGTACTTCTGATGCCTCCAGCTTTGGTTTTCTTTTTCAACATTGTTTTGGTTCTTATGTGGTTCCATATAAATTTTATCATTGTTTGTTCTAGCTCTGTGAAGAACACTCGTGCTATTTGGATAGGGATTTCATCGAATGTGTAGATAGCTTTGGGTAGTATTGACATTTTAACAATATTTATTCTTCCAATTCATGAGCATGGACTGTTTTTTTTTCCATTTCTTTGTGTTCTCTTCAATTTCTTTTATAAGCTTTCTATACATTTCAGTGTATAGATCTTTTACATCGTTGGTTTGGCTTATTACTCAATAATTTATGATTCTTTGTGCAATTGTAAATGGGATGGGTTCCTTGATATCTCTTTATGCTGCTTCATTGTTGGTGTATAGAAATGCAACCAATTTCTGTACACTGATTTTATATTCTGAAACTTTACTGACTTCATGTATCAGTTGTTGCAGTTTTTTGGTGGAGTCTTTTGAATTTGTCATGTAGAGTATCATGTCATTTGCAAAAAGTGAAAGTCTAATTTCTTCTTTACCAATTTGGATTCCTTTTATTTAGTTTTCTTGTCTGATTGCTGAGGCTAGGATTTCCAGTACTATGTTGAGCAACAGTGGCAAGAGTATACATCCTTTTTGTGTTCCTGCCCTAAGGAGAGTGATATTAGCTGTGGGACTTTCTTATATGGCTTTTATGATGTTAAGGTATGTACCTTTTATGCCGGCTTTATTGAAGGTTTTTATTTAGAAAGGATGCTGTATTTTGTCAAATATTTTTTTTCACCTACTGACAGGATCATATGGTTCTTATCCTTTCTTCTATTAATGTGGTGTATCACATTGATGATTTGTGAATATATAACCAGCCGGCAGCCCAGGAATGAATCCCACTTGATCATGGTGAAAAATTCTTTTTACATACTGTTGAATTAGATATGCTAGTATGTTGTTGAGAATTTTTGCATCCATGTTCATCATGGACACTGGCCTATAATTCTCCTTATTGGGGTCTTTGTCTAGTTTGGGAATCAAGGTAATGATAGATTCATAGAATAAGTCTGGAAGCTTTCCTTCCATTTTGGAACAGTTTGAGAATAATTGGTATTTATTCTGCTTTAAATGTCTGGTAGAATTCCCCAAGGAAGCCATCTGGCCCAGGGCTCTTATTTGTTGGGAGATTTTTGATAATCAATTCAATTTCTTTGCTGGTTATGGGTATGTTCAAATTTTCTGTTTATTTCCTTTTGAGTTTTAGTAGCATGTGGGTGTCTAGGACTTTGTCCCTTTCTTCCACGTTGTCTAGTTTGTTGGCATATAGTTTTTTTTTTAATAGAATTCTTTAAAAGTTGTTCATATTTCTGGTGTTGGTTGTGATCTCTCCTCTTTCATTCATGATTTTATCTCTTTGGGTCCTCTAATTTTCTTTTTGAGAAGTCTGGGTAGGCGTTCATCAGTTTTATTCTTTCAAAAAACCAGCTCTTAGATTCATGGATCTATTCTACTGTTGTTGTTGGGTTTTTTTTTGTATTCTATATTGTTTATTTCTGTTCTAATCTTTATTATTTCTCTCCTTCTGGCTTTGGGATTTCTTTACTGTTGTCTTTCTAGTTGCTTTAGGTGAGGGTTAGGTTATGTATTTAGGACTTGTCATGATTCTTGAGGTAGGCCTGGATTGCAATGCATTTTCCTCTTAGTAGTGCCTTTGTTGTGTCCCAAAGGATTTGTAATGTCATGTTTCATTTTCATTTACTCCCATGTATTTATTTTTTAATTTCTTCTTTAATTTCCTTGTTGACCCATTCATTCTTTAATAGGATATTCTTTAAGCTCAAAGTGTTTGGGGGCTTTCCAAAGTTTTTACTGTGGTTGATTTCAAGTTTCATAGAGTTTTTATCTGAAAATATGTATGGTATGATCTCAAGGCTGTTTTGTGACCCAGTATGTGATCTATTTTGGATAATTTCCGTGTGCACTCAAGAAGAATGTGTATTCTGGTGCTTTTGGTAGAAAGGTTCTGAATATATCCATTAACTCCATCTGTTCCAATGTGTGTTTCAGATCCATTGTTTCCTTATTGATTTTCTGCCTAGATGATCTTTCCATTGCTGTAAATAAAGTATTAAAGTCCCCTACAATTACAGTATTATTATCTATACATGTATTTATGTTTGTGATTAATTGATTTATATATTTGAGTGTTCCATGTTAGGGACATAAACATTCACTATTGTTAGCTCTTCTTGATGGATAGGCCCCTTAATTATTATATAAAGTCCTTCATCTCTTGTTGCAGTCTTTGTTTTAAAATCTAGTTTTTCTTATATAAGTATGGATATTTCAGCTTTCCTTTGACATCCATTAGCATGATAGATGGTTTTCCATCCCCTCACTTTCAATCTGAAGATGTCTCAGGTCTAAAATGAGTCTTTTGTTTGTGCACCTGGGTGTGGCTCAGTGGGTTAAGCGTCCAACTTCAACTCAGGTCATGATCTCACATTTCATGAGTTCAAGACTGCTCAGAATCTGTGACTATCTCTCTCTCTGCCTCTCCACTGCCCATGCTCTCTCTCTCTCTCTGTCTCTCAAAAAAATAAACATTAAAAAAATTAAAATAAGTCTTTTGTAGGCAGCATATATATGGATTTTTTTAACCATCCTAAGACTTTTTGTCTTTTGATGCAGCATTTAGTCCATTTACATTCAGAGTGATTACTGAAAGATATGGATTTAGTGTCATTGTGTTATCTGTAGGTTTTATGCTTCTGGTGATGTCGCTGTTCTTTTGAAGTCTTTGCTGCTTTCTTTTTTTTTTTTTTCTTCTTTTTTTCTGAAATTTATTGACAAATTGGTTTCCATACCACACCCAGTGCTCATCTCAAAAGGTGCCCTCCTCAATACCCATCACCCACCCTCTCTTCCCTCCCACCCCCCATCAACCCTCAGTTTGTTTTCAGTTTTTAACAGTCTCTTATGCTTTGGCTCTCTCCCATTCTAACCTGTTTTTTTTTTTTTCTTCCCCTCCCCCATGGGTTCCTGTTAAGTTTCTCAGGATCCACATAAGAGTGAAACCATATGGTATCTGTCTTTCTCTGTATGGCTTATTTCACTTAGCATCACACTCTCCAGTTCCATCCACGTTGCTACAAAAGGCCATATTTCATTTTTTCTCATTGCCACGTAATATTCCATTGTGTATATAAACCACAATTTCTTTATCCATTCATCAGTTGATGGACATTTAGGCTCTTTCCATAATTTGGCTATTGTTGAGAGTGCTGCTATGAACATTGGGGTACAAGTGGCCCTATGCATCAGTGCTCCTGTATCCCTTGGATAAATTCCTAGCAGTGCTATTGCTGGGTCATAGGGTAGGTCTATTTTTAATTTTCTGAGGAACCTCCACACTGCTTTCCAGAGCGGCTGCACCAATTTGCATTCCCACCAACAGTGCAAGAGGGTTCCCGTTTCTCCACATCCTCTCCAGCATCTATAGTCTCCGGATTTGTTCATTTTGGCCACTCTGACTGGCGTGAGGTGATACCTGAGTGTGGTTTTGATTTGTATTTCCCTGATAAGGAGCGACGCTGAACATCTTTTCATGTGCCTGTTGGCCATCCGGATGTCTTCTTTAGAGAAGTGTCTATTCATGTTTTCTGCCCATTTCCTCACTGGGTTATTTGTTTTTTTGGGTGTGGAGTTTGATAAGCTCTTTAGAGATTTTGGATACTAGCCCTTTGTCCGATATGTCATTTGCGAATATCTTTTCCCATTCCGTTGGTTGCCTTTTAGTTTTGTTGGTTGTTTCCTTTGCTGTGCAGAAGCTTTTTATCTTCATAAGGTCCCAGTAATTCACTTTTGCTTTTAATTCCCTTGCCTTTGGGGATGTGTCGAGTAAGAGATTGCTACGGCTGAGGTCAGAGAGGTCTTTTCCTGCTTTCTCCTCTAAGGTTTTGATGGTTTCCTGTCTCACATTTAGGTCCTGTATCCATTTTGAGTTTATTTTTGTGAATGGTGTGAGAAAGTGGTCTAGTTTCAACCTTCTGCATGTTGCTGTCCAGTTCTGCCAGCACCATTTGTTAAAGAGGCTGTCTTTTTTCCATTGGATGTTCTTTCCTGCTTTGTCAAAGATGAGTTGGCCATACGTTTGTGGGTCTAGTTCTGGGGTTTCTATTCTATTCCATTGGTCTATGTGTCTGTTTTTATGCCAATACCATGCTGTCTTGATGATGACAGCTTTGTAGTAGAGGCTAAAGTTTGGGATTGTGATGCCTCCTGCTTTGGTCTTCTTCTTCAAAATCCCTTTGGGTATTCGGGGCCTTTTGTGGTTCCATATGAATTTTAGGATTGCTTGTTCTAGTTTCGAGAAGAATGCTGGTGCAATTTTGATTGGGATTGCATTGAATGTGTAGATAGCTTTGGGTAGTATTGACATTTTGACAATATTTATTTTTCCAATCCATGAGCAGGGAATGTCTTTCCATTTCTTTAAATCTTCTTCAATTTCCTTCATAAGCTTTCTATAGTTTTCAGCATACAGATCCTTTACATCTTTTGTTAGATTTATTCCTAGGTATTTTATGCTTCTTGGTGCCATTGTGAATGGGATCAGTTTCTTTATTTGTCTTTCTGTTGCTTCATTGTTAGTGTATAAGAATGCAACTGATTTCTGTACATTGATTTTGTATCCTGCAACTTTGCTGAATTCCTGTATCAGTTCTAGCAGACTTTTGGTGTAGTCTATCGGATTTTCCGTGTATAATATCATGTCATCTGCAAAAAGCGAAAGCTTGACTTCATCTTTGCCAATTTTGATGCCTTTGATTTCCTTTTGTTGTCTGATTGCTGATGCTAGAACTTCCAGCACTATGTTAAACAGCAGCGGTGAGAGTGGGCATCCTTGTCGTGTTCCTGATCTCAGGGAAAAAGCTTTCAGTTTTTCCCCGTTGAGGATGATGTTAGCTGTGGGCTTTTCATAAATGGCTTTTATGATCTTTAAGTATGTTCCTTCTATCCCGACTTTCTCAAGCGTTTTTATTAAGAAAGGGTGCTGGATTGTGTCGAAGGCCTTTTCTGCATCGATTGACAGGATCATATGGTTCTTCTCTCTTTTTTTGTTAATGTGATGTATCACGTTGATTGATTTGTGAATGTTGAACCAGCCCTGCATCCCAGGAATGAATCCCACTTGATCATGGTGAATAATTCTTTTTATATGCCGTTGAATTCGATTTGCTAGTATCTTATTGAGAATTTTTGCATCCATATTCATCAGGGATATTGGCCTGTAGTTCTCTTTTTTTACTGGGTCTCTGTCTGGTTTAGGAATAAAAGTAATACTGGCTTCATAGAATGAGTCTGGAAGTTTTCCTTCCCTTTCTATTTCTTGGAATAGCTTGAGAAGGATAGGTATTATCTCTGCTTTAAACGTCTGGTAGAACTCCCCTGGGAAGCCATCTGGTCCTGGACTCTTATTTGTTGGGAGATTTTTGATAACCGATTCAATTTCTTTGCTGGTTATGGGTCTGTTCAAGCTTTCTATGTCCTCCTGATTGAGTTTTGGAAGAGTGTGGGTGTTCAGGAATTTGTCCATTTCTTCCAGGTTGTCCAATTTGTTGGCATATAATTTTTCATAGTATTCCCTGATAATTGTTTGTATCTCTGAGGGATTGGTTGTAATAATTCCATTTTCATTCATGATTTTATCTATTTGGGTCATCTCCCTTTTCTTTTTGAGAAGCCTGGCTAGAGGTTTGTCAATTTTGTTTATTTTTTCAAAAAACCAACTCTTGGTTTCGTTGATCTGCTCTACAGTTTTTTTAGTTTCTATATTGTTTATTTCTGCTCTGATCTTTATTATTTCTCTTCTTCTGCTGGGCTTAGGCTGCCTTTGCTGTTCTGCTTCTAGTTCCTTTAGGTGTGCTGTTAGATTTTGTATTTGGGATTTTTCTTGTTTCTTGAGATAGGCCTGGATTGCAATGTATTTTCCTCTCAGGACTGCCTTTGCTGCATCCAAAGCGTTTGGATTGTTGTATTTTCATTTTCGTTTGTTTCCATATATTTTTTAATTTCTTCTCTAATTGCCTGGTTGACCCACTCATTCGTTAGTAGGGTGTTCTTTAACCTCCATGCTTTTGGAGATTTTCCAGACTTTTTTCTGTGGTTGATTTCAAGCTTCATAGCATTGTGGTCTGAAAGTAAGCATGGTATAATTTCAATTCTTGTAAACTTATGAAGGGCTGTTTTGTGACCCAGTATATGATCTATCTTGGAGAATGTTCCATGTGCACTCGAGAAGAAAGTATATTCTGTTGCTTTGGGATGCAGAGTTCTAAATATATCTGTCAAGTCCATCTGATCCAATGTCTCATTCAGGGCCCTTGTTTCTTTATTGACCGTGTGCCTAGATGATCTATCCATTTCTGTAAGTGGTGTATTAAAGTCCCCTGCAATTACCACATTCTTATCAATAAGGTTGCTTATGTTTATGAGTAATTGTTTTATATATTTTGGGGCTCCGGTATTCGGTGCATAGACATTTATAATTGTTAGCTCTTCCTGATGGATAGACCCTGTAACTATTATGTAATGTCCTTCTTCATCTCTTGTTACAGCCTTTAATTTAAAGTCTAGTTTGTCTGATATAAGTATGGCTACTCCAGCTTTCTTTTGGCTTCCAGTCGCATGATAAATAGTTCTCCATCCCCTCACTCTCAATCTAAAGGTGTCCTCAGGTCTAAAGTGAGTCTCTTGTAGACAGCAAATCGATGGGTCTTGTTTTTTTATCCATTCTGATACCCTATGTCTTTTGGTTGGCGCATTTAATCCATTTACATTCAGTGTTATTATAGAAAGATCCGGGTTTAGAGTCATTGTGATGTCTGTATGTTTTATGCTTATAGTGATGTCTCTGGGACTTTGTCTCACAGGGTCCCCCTTAGGATCTCTTGTAGGGCTGGTTTAGTGGTGACAAATTCCTTCAGTTTTTGTTTGTTTGGGAAGACCTTTATCTCTCCTTCTATTCTAAATGACAGACTTGCTGGATAAAGGATTCTTGGCTGCATATTTTTTCTGTCTAGCACCCTGAAAATCTCGTGCCAATTCTTTCTGGCCTGCCAAGTTTCAAAAGAGAGATCAGTCACGAGTCTTATAGGTCTCCCTTTATATGTGAGGGCATGTTTACCCCTTGCTGCTTTAAGAAATTTTCTCTTTATCCTTGTATTTTGCCAGTTTCACTATGATATGTCGTGCAGAAGATCGATTCAAGTTACGCCTGAAGGGAGTTCTCTGTGCCTCTTGGATTTCAATGCCTTTTTCCTTCCCCAGTTCAGGGAAGTTCTCAGCTATTATTTCTTCAAGTAGCCCTTCAGCACCTTTCCCTCTCTCTTCCTCCTCTGGGATACCAATTATGCGTATATTATTTCTTTTTAGTGTATCACTTAATTCTCTAATTTTCCCCTCATACTCCTGGATTTTTTTATCTCTCTTTTTCTCAGCTTCCTCTTTTTCCATAACTTTATCTTCTAGTTCACCTATTCTCTCCTCTGCCTCTTCAAGCCGAGCTGTGGTGGTTTCCATTTTGTTATGCATTTCGTTTAAAGCGTTTTTCAGCTCCTCGTGACTGTTCCTTAGTCCCTTGATCTCTGTAGCAAGAGATTCTCTGCTGTCCTGTATACTGTTTTCAAGCCCAGCGATTAATTTTATGACTATTATTCTAAATTCACTTTCTGTTATATTATTTAAATCCTTTTTGATCAGCTCATTAGCTGTTGTTATTTCCTGGAGATTCTTCTGAGGGGAATTCTTCCGCTTGGTCATTTTGGATAGTCCCTGGCGTGGTGAGGACCTGCAGGGCACTTCCCCTGTGCTGTGGTGTATAACTGGAGTTGGTGGGCGGGGCCGCAGTCAGACCTGATGTCTGCCCCCAGCCCACCGCTGGGGCCACAGTCAGACTGGTATGTGCCTTCTCTTCCCCTCTCCTAGGGGCGGGATTCACTGTGAGGTGGTGTGGCTCGTCTGGGCTACTTGCACCCTGCCAGGCTTGTGATGCTGGGGATCTGGCGTATTAGCTGGGGTGGGTAGGCAAGGTGCTCGGGGGCAGGAGGGGCAGGCTTAGATCGCTTCTCCTTAGGTGATCCACTTCAGGAGGGGCCCTGTGGCAGCGGGAGGGAGTCAGATCTGCTGCCGGAGGTTTGGCTCTGCAGAAGCGCAGAGTTGGGTGTTTGCGCGGAGCGAGCAAGTTCCCTGGCAGGCACCGGTTCCCTTTGGGATTTCGGCTGGGGGATGGGCGGGGGAGATGGCACTGGCGAGTGCCTTTGTTCCCCACCAAACTGAGCTCTGTTGTCCGGGGGCTCAGCAGCTCTCCCTCCCTTTGTCCTCCAGCCTTCCCGCTTTCCGAGCAGAGCTGTTAATTTATGACCTCCCAGACGCTAAGTCGCGCTTGCTGTCGGAACACAGTCCGCCCGGCCCCTCCGCTTTTGCAAGCCAGACTCGGGGGCTCTGCTTGGCCGGCGAGCCGCCCCTCCACCACGGCTCCCTCCCGCCAGACCGTGGAGCGCGCACCGCCTCGCCGCCCTTCCTACCCTCTTCCGTGGGCCTCTCGTCTGCGTTTGGCTCTGGCGACTCTGTTCTGCTAATCCTCTGGCAGTTTTCTGGGTTTTTTAGGCAGGTGTAGATGGAATCTAAGTGATCAGCAGGACGTGCGGTGAGCCCAGCGTCCTCCTAAGCCGCCATCTTGCCGCAATCAGTCTTTGCTGCTTTCAAAACCCCATGTCTTACAGGATCGCACACCATGGAGGCCTGGTCCTGGGGCAGCACCATCTTTCCCAGGTGACAAAGGACCTCTGGAGTTTGCTTGCAGGGTCTTTTGTCCTTGGGGGGCAATAAACCCTCTTCCCACAGTACTCAAGGGTGGGTACTGTTGTCTCTCAGTGTGCTCCTGAGATTGCTACTGTGATCTGAGACTTGCTCCCCTCCTCCCCAGATGCATGCACACAGTGGTGGCTCTGGTCCAAAGAAAGTTGGGCACCCCCTGAAAACTCTGATTTTCAGCTCTTAAGCCTGTTTTCAAAGTGGTAACTGGTTATCTCTGTATTTCTCATTCCCCAGACTGTGGTCTGGATAGGTTTTCCTCTTGTCCAAATATAATACCACACGTCCACAACGTCTCTTTCTCTTCCTTTTGTCTTTCCATAGAAGGGGTCCCCTTGCCTCCATGTCCATGCTGCCTGCCATTTTATCACCCCCAATTCGTAAATACGCACACTTCTTCTCCCAAGTTCTCTCCATCCACCTGTAGAGATGTCTCTGTCACTCTGCAGACAGTATTCCTAGGTATTCTAAGTGTTCTGACCTCAATACAGCTATGTTTGAGAGACAAGGGTAATCCCAGTCGTCATAATTCTCTGCCATCTTTGCTCATCTGTAGCTACCTCAGTTTCCTTTTGGTTTCCATTTTCATCGAATATCTTTTACCATTCCATCATTTTAAGACTGTGTGTGTTTTTACATTTGAAGTGAGTCCCTTGTAGGCATTGTATAGATAAGTATTTTTATATTTATGTCCATTTAACCCCTCTATGTCTTTGAATTGGAGAATTTAGTCCATTTACATTAAAATAATTATTGACAGGTATGTACTATTACCATTTTGTTAATTGTTTCCTGGATGTTTTTGTAGTCCCTGTCTGTATCTTCTCTTTCTCTTCCCTTTGCCAAGTAGTATTCCATTGTATATTCAAACCACATCTTCTTTATCCATTCATCAGTTGATGGATAGTTAGGCTCTTTCCATAATTTGGCTATTGTTGAAAGTGCTGTGATAAACATTGGGGTACATGTGCCCCTATGAGTCAGCACTCCTGTATCATTTGGATAAATTCTTAGTAGTGATATTGCTGGGTCATAAGGCAGTTCTATTTTTAATATTTTGAGGAAGTCCACACTGCTTTCCAGAGTGGCTGCACCAGTTTGAATTCCCACCAATAGTGCGAGAGGGTTCCCATTTCTCTACATCCTTGCCAGCATCTTTTGTTCCCTGAATAGTTAATTTTAACCACTCTGACTGGTGTGAGGTGGTATCTTAGTGTGATTTTGATTTGTATTTCCCTGATGATGAGTGACATTGAGCATCTTTTCATGTCTGTTGGCCATCTGGACGACTTTGGAAACGTGTCTTTTTATGTCTTCTGCCCATTTTTTCACTGGGGTATTTGTTTTTCAGGCGTTGAGTTTGGTAAGTGCTTTATATATTTTGGATACTAACCCTTTACCTGATATGTCATTTGCAAATACCTTCTCACATTCTGTCCATTGCCTTTTAGTCTTGTTGATTGTTTCCTTTGCAGTGCAGAAGCTTTTTATCTTGAGGTCCCAATAGTTCATTTTTGCTTTTGTTTTCCTTGCCTTTGGATATGTGTTGAGTAAGAAGTTGCTATGGCTGAGGTCAAATAAATTGTTGCTTGCATTCTCCTCTATGGTTTTGATGGTTTTCTGTTCCACATTTAGGTCTTTAATCCATTTTGAGTTTATGTTTGTGTGTGGTGTAAGAATGTGGTCCAGTTTCATATTTCTGCATGTCACTATCCAGTTTCCCAACACCATTTGCTAAAGAGACTGCCTTTTTTCCATTGGATACTTTGTCCTGCTTCATCAAAGATTAGTTGGCCATAAATTTGTGGGTCCAATTCTGGGTTATTATATGCCATTGGTCTATGTGTCTGTTTTTGTCCCCAAAATGATTATAGCTTTGTAGTAGAGGCTCAAGTCCAGGATTGGGATGCTTCCCACATTGGTTTTCTTTTTCAACATTATTTTGGCTATTCAGGTCTTTTGTGTTTCCATATAAATTTTAGGATGGTTTGTTCTAGCTTTGAGAAGAATGTCAATGAAATTTTGATTGGGATTGCATTGAATGTGTAGATTGCTTTGGGTAGTATTGACATTTTGGCAATATTTGTTCTTACAAGCTATGAGCATGGATTTTTTTTTCCCGTTTCTTTGTGTCTTCTTCTATTTCCTTCATAAGTTTACTATAGTTTTCAGTATACATATCTTTTACATCTTTGGTTAGGTTTGTTCCTAGGTATTTGATGTTTCTTGATACAATTGAAAATGGGATAGATTTCTTGATTTCTCTTTCAGTTGCTTCATTATTGGTTTATAGACACACAACCGATTTCTGTACATTGATTTTGCATCCTGTGACTTTGCTGAATTCATGTATCAGGTCTAGCAGCTTTTGGGGGAGTCTTGAGTTTTCCATGTACAGTATCAGGTTATCTGTAAAGATTGAAATTTTGACTTTTTCTTTGTCAATTTGGATGACTTATTTCATTCTGTTTTCTGATTGCTGAAGGTAGGACGTCCAATGGTATAATAAACAATAATGGTGAAAGTGGATGTCCCTGTCATGTTCCTGTTTTCAGTGGGAAAGCTCTCAGTTTTTCCCCATTGAGGATGATATCAGCTGTGGGATTTTCATATATGGTTTTTATGATGTTAAAGTGTCTTCCTTTTATCTTGAGGGTTTTATCTTGACTTTCTTGAGGGTTTTTACTAAGAATGGATGTTGTATTTTGTTATATGATTTTTCTGTATCTACTGACAGGATCATATGCTTCTTATCCTTTCTTCTATTAATGTGATGTAACACATTGATTGACATGTAAATATTGAACCAACCTTGCCACCCAGGAATGAATCCCATTTGATCATGGTGAGTAACTCTTTTAATATGCTATTGAATTTGATTTGCTACTATCATGTTGGGGTTTTTTGCATCCATGTTCATCAGGGGTATTGGCCTGCAATTCTCTTTTTCAGTGTGGTGTATGTACAGTTTGGGAATCAAGGTAATTCTGGCTTCATAGAATGAATCAGGAAGATTTCCTTCTGTTTCTATTTTTTTTAATGGCTTCAGTCTTTTCTTCTGTTTCTTTCTTTTCTTTTCTTTTTTTTCTTTTTTGGAATGGCTTGAGAAGGATAGGTATTAACTTCACTTTAAATGTCTGCTAGAATTCCCCTGGGAAGCCATCTGGCCCAGGGTTCTTATTTGTTGGGAGATTTTTGATAACTGATACAATTTCATTGCTCGTTATGGATCTGTTCAAATTTTTATTTCTTCCTGTTTGAGTTTTGGTCGTGTATGGGTGTCTAGGAATTTGTCCATTTTTTCCAGGTTGTTCACTCTGTTGGCATATAATTTTTCATACCATTCTCTAAAACTTGTTTGTATTTCTATGGTCTTGGTTGTGATCTCTTCTCTTTCATTTGTGATTTTATCTATTTGAGTTTTCTCTCTTTTCTTTTCGAGATGCCTGGCTAGGGATTTATCAGTGTTGTATATTTTTTTCAAAAAAAAAGACAGCTCTTTGATTCATTGATCTGTTCTATTGTTTGGTATTCTATATTGTTTATTTCCACTGTAATCTTTATTATTTCTCTTCTGCTGGCTTTGAGGTTTCTTTACTGTTCTGCTTCTAGTTCGTTTAGGTGTAAGATTTGGTTTTATATTTGGGATTTTTATTGTTTCTTGAGATAGGCCAGGATTGAAATTTATTTTCCTCTTATAACTGCTTTTGCATCCCAAAGGGTTTTGACTGTCGTGTTTTCATTTTCATTTCTTTCCATATATATTTTTAATTTCTTCTTTAATTTTATGGTTGACCCACTCATTCTTTAGTAGAATTTTTTTTAGCTTCCATGCATTTGGCGGCATTCCAATTTTTTTTCTTGTGTTTGATTGAAAGTGTCATAGCATTATGATCTGAAAGTATGCATGGTATGATCTCAAATCTTTTATATTTATTGAGGGCTGTTTTGTGACCCAGTATGTGATTTGTCTTGGAGAATATTCCATGTGTACTTGAGAAGAATATGTATTCTGCTGCTTTTGGATGAAAAGTTCTGAATATATGTCAAGTTTATCTTGTCTAGTATATCATTCAGGGTCGTTGTTTTTCTATTTATTCTCTGCCTAGAAGATACATCCATTGTTGTAAGTGTAGTATTCGATTCCCCTGCAATTAGCTCTTACCAATAAAATTTCTTATGTTTGTGATTAATTGATTTATATATTTTGGTGCTAACAAGTTGTGGTGTAAAAATTTACAACTGTTCCTCTTCTTGATGGGCAGACCCCATAATTATGATATAATTCCCTTCTTCATCTCTTGTTACAGTCTTTAGTTTAATATCTAGTTTGTCTTATATAAGTATGGCTACTCCAGCTTTCTTTTGACTTTCAGTAGCATGACCAATGGTTCTCCATCCCCTCACTTTCAGTCTGAAAGTGTCCTCAGGTCTAAAATGAGTGTCTTGTAGACAGCATATAGATGGACCTTGTATTTTTTTAATCCATTCTGATACTCCATTTCTTTTGATGTGAGCACTTAGTGCATTTACATTCAAAGTTATTATTGAAAGATATGGAATTAGTGACATTTTGTTGTACATAGATTTCATGCTTGTAGTGATGTCTCTGGTCCTTTGCAGTATTTGCAGCATTACACTCAGAGTCCCCATTAGTGTGTCTTACAGGGCTGGTTTAGCAGTCATGAACTTCTTCAGCTTTTGTTTTTCTGGAAAAGCCTTTACCTCTCCTTTTATTCTGAATGACAGCTTTGCTGGATAAAGGATTCTTGGCTACATATTTTTCTTATTCAGCACATTGAATATTTCCTGTACCTCCCTTCTGGCCTGCCAAGTTTCAGTGGATAGGTCTGCTACTACCCTTATGTGTTTATACTTGCTGGTTAAGGTTTGTTTGTCCTTAGCTGCTTTCAGAAATCTCTATATTTGTATTTTGTCAGTTTCACTATGTTATGAAGTGAGAAGACCTATTTATGTTAAACCTGAAGGGATGTCTCTGTGTCTCCTGTATTTGGATGTCTGCCTCCTTCTTCAGATTAGGGAAGTTCTCAATTATAATTTCTTGAAGTAAACATTCTGCCCCTTTCTCCCTCCTCCTCCTCCTCCTCCTCCTCCTTCTTCTTGTTCTTCTTCTTCTTCTTGTTCTTGTTGTTGTTGTTGTTGTTGTTGTTCTTCTTCTTCTTCTTCTTTTGGAACTCCTATTATATGGATATCATTATGTTTCTTTGAATCACTTAGTTCTCTAAATCTACCTTTGTGCTCTAGTATTTTCTTGTCTCTCTTTTTCTCAGTGTCATTGTTTTCCATAATTTTATCTTCTATTGTGTATTCTCCCCCTCTCCTTCCTCCAGCCTTGATGTCACTGGATCTAGTTTATTTTGCACCTGATTTACACCATCTCTTAATTCATAGTGATTATTTCTTAGTTCCTTGATCTCTGCAGCAATAGAATCTCTCCTGTCTTGTACACTTTTCTCAAGCCCAGGTATTAATCTTATAACTATTATTCTAAATTCTTGCTCAGATATATTATTTATACCTGTTTTGATCAATTCTCTAGCAGTAATTTCTTCCTGGAATTTCTTTTGATGAGAAGTCTTCTGTTTCATCATTTTGGCTAGTTTTCTGTCCCTTATGTGTTTTAATAACATTATTTGTCCTGCACCTGAGTGCACTACTGTATTAAAAAGGGGTCATGCACTGTCCAGGGCCTGGTCCTTCAGGAGGTGTTTATTGAGTGTCTTGCATGCTCTCTGTTGTTCTGACACTCATTGCTTTATAAACCACTCGTAGTGGTGGTTTGGGCTTTCTAACAGGTATGCTTTGATTTGTTCATTGAGGTAACCCTGGAGAAAAGTTGTAAAAACGGGGTGGTGGCAGAAGCCTTATCCTAAACAAAGAGAGAAATTACAGGCATGGGGAAAAATAAGAGAATAAAAAACTGACCAGGCAGAGAATCAGAGAAACTGTATGACTTAATTTGGAGAGAGAGAGAGAGAGAGAGAGAGAGAGGAAAATAAAGAAGGAGACACAGAAGAGGTGTAAAAAGAATACAGTAAAAATGTCTGCTTAAACAAACCAACAACCACACAACCACAATAACCCTACTAGAGAAGGGAAGGGATAAGAGGAAGGGAAGGAATAAGAGGAATTTCATATATATATATATATATATATATATATATATATATAGTTCATGATGGGGAGAAAAATGGTGACATCCCTGTCTCTACCCCACCCCCAGACCAAGTTTACCAAACCACTCTGTTCAGGCCATCCTCACAGTGTCGTGCAGTCATGAGTGGGCTGGTTTTTTCTGCTCCATAGTCTCCCACACCCCCCAGGTGCTCTGCTGGGATTCAAAACCTGATGTCTTAAAGGGTCCTGCTCCATGTATCGAGGTTCTGGGGTATTGCCAGCTACCTCTGCCCAGCTAGCTGACAAAGGACCTCTGGTTCCTCACAGGGCTGCACAAACATGAGTGGGCTGGTTGGTTCTGGTCCACAGTC
The DNA here is from genome assembly GCF_022837055.1 of Prionailurus viverrinus. Lineage (NCBI taxonomy): Eukaryota > Metazoa > Chordata > Mammalia > Carnivora > Felidae > Prionailurus > Prionailurus viverrinus. The sequence continues at coordinate 18,838,886 of NC_062566.1, forward strand.
TCCTGTGCCTCCCAGGCACTCAGCTGGGATTCAAAACGTGATGTGTTAAAGGATCCTGCCCTGCATTCTCCAGTTCTTGGGTAGAGTCACCCTGCCCAGCCAGCTGACAAAGGGCCTCTGGCTGGCAGGCACCTGCAGGGTCTTTTTTCCTTGTAGGCTATATGCCATCTTCCCATAGCACTCAAGGAAGAGGATTTCTGTCACTGACTGTGCCTCTGAGCAGGCTACTGAGCCCAGGGCTGGCTCCCCTCCTCCCCAGATGTACAGAGTGGCAGGCCCCAGTCTGGAGAAAGCCCCACAACCCTAGAATGAAGAGGAAATTGGTTCTTGCTCCATTTTTTCCATTCCCTTGCCCCTGGTTTTCCTCCTGTCCAAATTCAGTCCTACCCTTCCACAGTCTATCTTTCTATTTCTTTTGTCTCTCAACAGAAAGGGATCCCTCCACTATATACTGACACCACCCGTTTTATTTCTCCCAGTTCACAGTCATGCACCTATGGCCCACCAAGTTCTCTGTGGGTCCCTGGAGATGTTTATGTCACTCTGTAGCCCAGATTCCTGGAATTCCAAGTCTTCTGGTCTCAATACTGCTGTGTTTGGGGTATGAGGGAACTTCACATACCCCTACTTCTCTGCCAAGTAAACTCCCAGCTATATAGGATTTTGAGTTTTATAAGTTATGTATATATGCTGGATAGTAAACATTTATCAGATATATCATTTGCAAATATCTTCTCCCATTCTGTGGGTTCCCTTTTAATTTTGTTCATTGTTTCCTTTGTTGTGAAGATTTTTTATTTTGATGTAGTCAAAGAAATCCTGAAAAGAAAAGCTAAGCTGGAGACATTTCAACTTTCATCCTTGGAATAAATATTACTTGATTATAATGAATAAATTTTTGAGTGCATTATTGAACGTGGTTTGCTGCTACTTTGTTGAGGTGTTCCATTTATGTTTATCAGAGATACTGGAATGTAGTTTTTCTTTTGGTTTGGGTTTTTTGCAGTGCCTTTATCTGGTTTTGACATCATGGTAATGCTAGCCTCATAAATAAATTTGGAAACTTTCATTCCTCTTCTATTTTGGGGATAGTTTGAGATGAATAGATATTAACTCTTCTTTAAATGTGGTAAAATTTGCCTGTGAAGTCAATTCATCTAGACTTTTGTTTCTTGAAAGTTTCTTTTTATTACTGATTCAACTTTATTACTAGTAATATGTTCCAATTTTCTATTTCTTCCATATTCAGTTTTATAAGGCTTAGGTTTCTAAGAATTTATCTATTTTTCTAGGTTGTCCAATTTTTTGGCAATTTTCCCTAATATTCTCTTATAATCTTTTATACTTCTATGGTGTGGGCTGCTTCCATCTGGTCCAATCTCTCATTAAAAACCATTGTTTTCGGGGCGCCTGGGTGGCGCAGTCGGTTAAGCGTCCGACTTCAGCCAGGTCACGATCTCGCAGTCCATGAGTTCGAGCCCCGCGTTGGGCTCTGAGCTGATGGCTCAGAGCCTGGAGCCTGTTTCCGATTCTGTGTCTCCCTCTCTCTGCCCCTCCCCCGTTCATGTTCTGTCTCTCTCTGTCCCAAAAATAAATAAACGTTGGAAAAAAAAAACACATTGTTTTCTTGTTATTTTTCTGTCTGGATGATCTATCCTCTGATGTAAGTGGGGTGTTAATGTTCTCTCCTATTACCGTATTACTGTCAGTTTTTCTCTTTATCTCTGTTAATAGCTGCTTTATGTATTTAGGTGCTCCCATGTTGGATGCATAAATATTTCCTGTTGTTATACGTTTTTGGATTGTATCTTTTATCTTTATATAGTGTACTTCTCTTTCTTGTTACAGTCTTTGTTGTAAGTTCTATTTTGTTTGATGTAAGTATTGCTACCCCATCTTTCTTTTTGCTTCCATCACATGGCAAATATTTTTCCATCCTTTCACTTTCAGTCTGCATGTGTGTTTAGATCTGAAATGAGTATGTTTTGGCCAACCTATAGATGGATATTTTATCAATTCAGTCACTCTATGTCTTTTGATGGGAGCATTTAGTGCATTTATATTCAAAGTAGTTAATGATTGGTATATACTTCTTGCCATTTTGTTACTTCCCTTATGGTTGTTTTTGTAGTTGTCTGTTTTTTTTCTTCTATTGTTCTTTTCCCTTTATGTGCCTTGATGTCATCCTTCTTGGGTTATCCTTCTGTTAGGATCCTTCTGTCATCCTTCTGTTAGGAACTCTCTGTGCATGTATCTGTATGTCTGTTTCTTCCCAAGATTTGGGAATTTTCAACTATTATTTCATCAAATTAATTTCCTTCTCTCTAATCTCTCTCATCTGCTTTTGGAATTGTTATAATGCAAATATTACACTTGATGAAGACTGTTTCCCTCAACCTATTCTCATTTTTAAAATTTCATTCCCTTGACCTATTTATATTTTGTTTATATTTATTTTTATTTATTTATTTAGTAAGTCAGTCAGTTGGTTGTATATAGTGCAATAATGATTTCAAGAGTAGATTCCAGTGACTCATCCCCTACGTATAACACACAGAGCTCATCCCAACAAGTGTCTTCCTCGATGATACTTACCCATTTAGCCCATCCCCTAACCCACAACCCCTCCAGCAACCCTCAATTTGCTCTCTGTATTTAAGTATCTTATATTATGTTCTGTCACTTCTCTGTTTTCATATTATTTTTGCTTCCCTTTCCTCATGCTCATTTGTTTGGTATCTTAAATTCCACATATGAGTGAAATTATATATTTGTCTTTCTCTGACATATTTGGCTTAGCATAATACCCTCTAGTTCCATCCATGTGGTTGCAAATGGCAAGATTTAATTCTGTTTAATTGCTGAGTAATACTCCATTGTGTATATATATATATATATATATATATATATATATATATATAAAACATCTTCTTTATCCATTAATCCATCGATGGAAATTTGGTATCTTTCCATACTTTGGCTATTGTTGATAGTGTTCCTATAAACATTGAGGTGCATGTGCCCCTTCAAAACACACCTATATCACTTAAATAAATACCTAGTACTGCAATTTCTGAGTCATAGAGTAGTTCTATTTTTACTTTTTTGAGGAACCTACATACTGTTTTCCAGAGTGGCTGAAACAGTTTGCATTCCTACCAGCAGTGCAAAAGAGACCCTCTCTCTCTTCATCCTTGCCAACATCTGTTGTTGACTGACTTGCTAATGTTAGCCATTCTGACACGTGTGAGGTGGAATCTTATTGTGGTTTTGACCTGTATTTCACTGATGATGAGTGATGCTGAGGATTTTTTCATGTGCCAGTTGGCCATCTGGATGTCCTCTGGAGAAGCGTTTATTCATGTCTTTTGCCCATTTCTTCACCTGATTATTTGTTTTTTTTGGGGGGGTGTTGAGTTTGATAAGTTCTTTATAGATTTTGGAACTAACCCTTTATCTGATTTGTCATTTGCAAATGTCTTCTCCCATTCCGTCAGTTGCCTTTTGGTTTTGCTGTATGCTTCTTTCACTGTGCAGAAGCTTTTTATTTTGATGAGGTCTCAATAGTTCATTTTTGCATTTGTTTCCCTTGTCTCCAGAGACGTGCTGAATAAGAAGTTGCTGTGGCCGAGGTCAAAGAGGTTTTTGCCAGCTTTGTCCTCGAGGATTTTGATGGATTCTTGTCTTATATTTAGGTCTTTCATCCATTTTGAGTTTATTTTTTGTGTATGGTGTCAGAAAGCCATCCAGGCTCATTTTTCAGCGTGTCCCTGTCCAGCTTTCCCAGCACCACTTTCTGAAGAGACTGTCTTTATTCCATTGGATATTCTTTCCTGCTTTGTCAAAGATCAGCTGGCCATACGTTTATGGGTCCATTTCTGGGTTCTCTATTCTGTCCCATAGATCTCAGTGTCTGTTTTTTGTGCCAGTACCATACTGTCTTGATGATTACAGCCCTGTAATACATCTTGAAGTCCAGGATTGTGATGCCTCCAGCTTTGGTTTTCTTTTCCAAGACTGTTTTGGCTATTCAGGGTCTTTTTTGCTTCCATACCAATTTTAGGATTGTTTCTTCTAGCTCTGTGAAGAATGCTGGTGTTATTTGGATAAGGATTGTATTGAACATAGATTGCTTTGCGTAGTATTGACATTTTGACAATATTTGCTCTTTCTATCCAGGAGCATGGAATATTTTTCCATATTTTGGTGTCTTCTTCAATTTCTTTCATAACCTTTCTATAGTTTTCAGTGTATAGATTTTTCACCAGTTTGGTTAAGTTTATTCCTATGTATTTAATGGTTTTTGGTGCAATTTTAAATGGGATCACATCCTTGATTTCTCTTTCTGTTGCTTCACTATTGGTGTATAGAAATCCAACTGATTTCTGTGCATTTATTTTATATCCTGCAACTTTGCTGAATTCATGAATCAGTTGTAGCAGTTTTTTGGTGGATCTTTTGGGTTTTCCATATAGAGTATCATGTCATGTGAAAAGAGTGAAAGTTTGACCTCCTTCTGGCCAATTGGATGCCTTTTATTTCTTTGAGTTGTCTGACTGCTGAGGCTGAGACTTTCAATACTATGTTGAATAACACTCAGTACCACTAAATGTTAATCATGGATAAAATAATCAATTATAGACCTCAAAAATGAACTGTTGATAGGAAAGAATCATCAATTACAGGTCTAAACAGTGAAATATATACATTGCATCTCCTACAAGAAATTGACTACTGCTGCAACTTAGTCCACAAGAAACTGTCATCACTCTGAACACTTGATATTCTCCAGTGGATTTTCTTTCAAAAAAAAACCCTCCTGGAGAGGACTTCAAGGAAAATGGAAGAGGTGGAGGATCCTAAGTTCAGTCGTTCCATGGGCACACCTAGATAACAGCAATATCAGTGCAACCAACACAGAAAATTACCTGAATACTGGCAGAACAGACTTTCCTTAGTTAATTGTAGAGAGGAGGACACATCAAAAAAGGTAGGAGGGTCAGAGATGCATTTGGGAACCAAACTAACAGTGCAACTAAAGACAAATGGGAGAAGCACCACAAACACAGAGAAAGAAGAGCAGACCCTGTTCCCGGCATCCCGGAAATAAGTGCATTCTCACATGCACTGAGAATATAAGTCCCAATAATATTTGGCTTTGAAAACTATATGGGATTAACAGCATTTTTTTTTTACAACCAGCAGGGCTAACTCCACGTACTTTAAAAATCAGTGATCTCTGCTCTGGGAGAGACAAACAGCAATAAGAAACTGAATCACCCATAAAGATACAGAGAAACAAACAACCCCACTGATGTACACCATAAAAACATCAGTTTGAAAAGCACCTGGCATACATGTGAAATTTTATTCACTAATATAAGACAATGAACTGGATGAGCAGGAATCTTTAGGAGACTTCTCTAAGAACAAAAGAGCTATCAAGTGTCATTTCCCACCCACCCAGCTTAGTTACACAGACACTTGTAGGAAACAGTATAAACACTCTCCATGTATTTTATTAACACCATGTGTCCTGCTTCCATGTTCTCCTGCAGATCTTCCCTGTCCACCCTGCCCCACTCAGCAGGAGTATCTCATGCCACTCCTGCCATGTCTTCTCCTGAAAGTGGCCTCTGTAGCGACTGGCACCACTCCAAAGTGACTCTTGCCTTTGGAAGAAGGGAAAATAAACACACACACTTGTATGCTTGGGTCCCAGGAGATAAACCTTTTAATTGGTAATGCAGAAAGAGTGCCATCCTGGATAGCAGGATATAAAATAAATGCACAGAAATCAGTTGGATTTCTATACACCAATAGTGAAGCAACAGAAAGAGAAATCAAGGATGTGATCCCATTTAAAATTGCACCAAAAACCATTAAATACATAGGAATAAACTTAACCAAACTGGTGAAAAATCTATACACTGAAAACTATAGAAAGGTTATGAAAGAAATTGAAGAAGACACCAAAATATGGAAAAATATTCCATGCTCCTGGATAGGAAGAGCAAATATTGTCAAAATGTCAATACTACGCAAAGCAATCTATGTTCAATACAATCCTTATCCAAATAACACCAGCATTCTTCACAGAGCTAGAAGAAACAATCCTAAAATTGGTATGGAAGCAAAAAAGACCCTGAATAGCCAAAACAGTCTTGGAAAAGAAAACCAAAGCTGGAGGCATCACAATCCTGGACTTCAAGATGTATTACAGGGCTGTAATCATCAAGACAGTATGGTACTGGCACAAAAAACAGACACTGAGATCTATGGGACAGAATAGAGAACCCAGAAATGGACCCATAAACGTATGGCCAGCTGATCTTTGACAAAGCAGGAAAGAATATCCAATGGAATAAAGACAGTCTCTTCAGAAAGTGGTGCTGGGAAAGCTGGACAGGGACACGCTGAAAAATGAGCCTGGATGGCTTTCTGACACCATACACAAAAAATAAACTCAAAATGGATGAAAGACCTAAATATAAGACAAGAATCCATCAAAATCCTCGAGGACAAAGCTGGCAAAAACCTCTTTGACCTCGGCCACAGCAACTTCTTATTCAGCACGTCTCTGGAGACAAGGGAAACAAATGCAAAAATGAACTATTGAGACCTCATCAAAATAAAAAGCTTCTGCACAGTGAAAGAAGCATACAGCAAAACCAAAAGGCAACTGACGGAATGGGAGAAGACATTTGCAAATGACAAATCAGATAAAGGGTTAGTTCCAAAATCTATAAAGAACTTATCAAACTCAACACCCCCCCAAAAAAAACAAATAATCAGGTGAAGAAATGGGCAAAAGACATGAATAAACGCTTCTCCAGAGGACATCCAGATGGCCAACTGGCACATGAAAAAATCCTCAGCATCACTCATCATCAGTGAAATACAGGTCAAAACCACAATAAGATTCCACCTCACACGTGTCAGAATGGCTAACATTAGCAAGTCAGTCAACAACAGATGTTGGCAAGGATGAAGAGAGAGAGGGTCTCTTTTGCACTGCTGGTAGGAATGCAAACTGTTTCAGCCACTCTGGAAAACAGTATGTAGGTTCCTCAAAAAAGTAAAAATAGAACTACTCTATGACTCAGAAATTGCAGTACTAGGTATTTATTTAAGTGATATAGGTGTGTTTTGAAGGGGCACATGCACCTCAATGTTTATAGGAACACTATCAACAATAGCCAAAGTATGGAAAGATACCAAATTTCCATCGATGGATTAATGGATAAAGAAGATGTTATATATATATATATATATATATATATATATATATATATGTATATATATACAATGGAGTATTACTCAGCAATTAAACAGAATTAAATCTTGCCATTTGCAACCACATGGATGGAACTAGAGGGTATTATGCTAAGCCAAATATGTCAGAGAAAGACAAATATCATATAATTTCACTCATATGAGGACTCTAAGACACAGAACAGATGGCCACAAGGGAAGCAAACACAATATAAAAACAGGGAGGGGGACAAAACATAAGAAACTCTTAAATATGGAGAACAAAGTGTTACTGGAGGGGTTGTGAGAGGGGGATGGGCTAAATGGGTAAGGGGCATTAAGGAATCTACTTCTGAAATCATTGTTGCACTATAGGCTAAGTTGGATGTAAATTGAAATCATCATCATCATCATCATCATCTACTTGAACATAAGGAAAAAAAGAATCATTGAGTAGTACTGGATCCTCTTTCAACCTCTCCTTCTAGTCCTCTGACTTAACTTTAGTTTCCCCTTTATTAATTTTCACATTCCCCCTTTTGATCATCTTTCCTTAAAAATATCACTGATCAAGGGTCAAGTTCCCTTAATTCAGTGACTTTTCGTCTCTTGGTGACAGTAAAGACTTTTTCTGGGTGTCATTTCCCACCTTGGAGGGAAATTATACAGATTGGGAAGCTACTGAAGTCACATTCATGTAACAAAGAGTGGTAGCAGGGAGAACTTATATGTGTTTCCCATCTATAGTCCATATTTGTCAATATTACAATCATTGGAGGTCATATATTTATTGGGTACATTTTTTAAATAAAGGTTTCACAAGAAACAAATACAGAATCAAAAGTAACATGAATATTAAAAATTATATAATGGCTCTAAACCAGGATCATAGATCAAAAAGTAGCCAACTAAAAATATATGTTGGCTGTTATTCAGACTTATGGGAGAAACATTCCCACTATGGAGATAAACCCAGAATCACATATGCTTTCAGGAAGTCTTTGCTTTAAGTGTCCATAAAAACATAATAGTGAATATTACAAGAACACACATAAAGAATTAACTGAGCCCATTTGGGAAGATACAGTGTAGGTATAAATATGAAGCAACAGTTGTGAATTTTTGCCAAGCAGCAAAACTTCAAAGACTTTTTAAAACAGTATAATCTCAAAAGAACTATTTGATTTGTTATTAATAATATAGTAAAAGTGGAAAATAAGAAACTATGAATTCTAAAAAAGCATCCAGAGTCAGTTCACAGTCTAGGATAGAAAGAGAGAGTTCTAGGGGCACCTGGGTGCTCAGCCGGTTGAGCGTCCGACTTTGGCCCAGGTCATGATCTCGTGGTTCATGAGTTCAAGCCCCGTGTCAGGCTCTGTGCTGACAGCTCGGAGCCTGGAGCCTACTTTGGATTCTGTGTCTCCCTCTCTCTCTGCCCCTCTCTGGCTCATGCTCGCACTCTTTCTCTCTGTCAAAAATAAATAAACTTATTTTTTTTTAAATACAGAGTTCTGTGAATCAGGACCTTCCAAGAGTCCTGGTTTAGACATCTTGGGAAAGTTGTCTCATCAGATGTTTTCTGTTTCAATTCCAGTAACTCTTTACTTTCATGTCACTAGATGGTGTTGACGTACACTCAGGGTTGAGACCTTTCTTTAAATATGTTACATTAAATCAAGACTCTATTTACCAGATTTGGCAGAGTTTGATTAGCAGTACTGAAAGGAACTTTTCCAATGAGGTTGAAGTCACTCTTCCTGCAGGTATCTTTTCCAATAGACAAAATTTTCAGTCTTCCAGTGTGATGCCTAACATCTTCATCCAAAGTACTGAACAGTGTAAACTTTGCTCTATCAAACCATTGTTATTTTCAATAGAAACATTTAGGCTTTACAATTCTAAAGTATATCTTGTTTTATCAACTGTGGGTCAAATGATGGAGGGGACCAGTGCATTGGACATCCATGGATTATCTCAAAGTTTAAGAATCTATGAGTTTCAAAGGGAATTAATCTGAGATTTAGAAGGACCAATGGCAATACTTTATAACAAGATATTTTAAGGGACTATACAAATTTTGCCAGTTGAGTCTTATTAGTGCCATTAATATATTAAACTAACAGTGAGCATTCAGAATTATATGAACAATGAAAATGCTATAAAACTGGACAAACAACACAGATTTGTTGAAGCACTGATATGTAAAATGGGTTCCTTATCACTACAAAGTTTGAGGTGTTCCCCCCATAGGAAACTTTTTTTTTTCCTAACAAAATTTTAGCCCTAAAAGAAGCAGTGTCCTGTCTGTAAAGGAAAGGATTGGTCCTGTGAGAAAACATAAAAGAGGTTGAAAAACATTTATAGCTATGATATGGAGGAAGCTGTATGAAATTTATTTGCCAAAATTTGAATGGTCCATTAGGTGTGTCCAGGAGAATTGGAAACAATGTTCCCTGGGTTCTGTTTTGGACAAGTGTGACAAACAGGTAGGCATTGTGATTTTTTATTTCTTTATTTGTTTCAGGAGTAGAATTCAGTGATTCATCACTTATATACAACACCCAGTGCTCATTACAAATAAGTGCCCTCCTTAATACCCATCACTTATTTACCATATCCACCACCCACTTCTCTTCCAGAAACCCTCAGTGTGTTCTCTATAGTTAATAATCTCTTATGGTTTGCATTCCTCTTTTTTTCCTTCCCCTATATTCTCTGTTTTCTTTCTAAATTCCACATATGAGTGAAATCATATGGTATTTCTCTTTCACTGACTTATTTTGCTTAGAACAATACTCCTCTCTGGCTCCATCCACGTCATTCCTAGTGACAAGACTTCATTTTTTTTGATGGCCCAGTAGCATTCATGACATTTTCTGGACACTTGGCATCTTTCCATAATTTGACTATTGTTGATAAGGCACATAACATAGGGGTGTGTGTGCCCCTTCAAATTTGTATGTTTGTAACCTTTGGGTAAATACGTAGTGGTACAGTTGCTGGATCGTAGGCTATTTCTATCTTTAACTTTTTGAGGAAGCTACACACTGTTTTGCAACGTGGCTATACCAGTTTTCATTCTGACCAACAATGCAAGAGGGTTTCCCTATCTCCATATCATACCCACAACTGTTGTTTCCTGTGTTGTTCATTTTAGCCATTCTGAAATGCGTGAGGTGGCATCTCACGCGGTTTTTATTTGTATTTCCCTGATGTTGAACATCTTTTCATGTGTCTGTTAGCCATCTGTAAGTCATCTTTGGGAAAATGTCCATTCATGTATTCTGCTCATTTCTTAGCTGGATTATTTGGTTTAGGGGTGTTGAAGTTGATAAGTTCTTTATAGATTTTGAATAGTAAACCTTTATCAGATATGTCATTTGCAAATATCTTCTTCCATTCCATTGGGTGCCTTTTAGTTTTATTGTTTGTTTCCTTTTCTGTGCAGAATCTTTCATCTTGATGAAGTCCCATAGTTCATTTTTGCCTTTGTTTCCATCACCTCTGGGTATGTGTCTAGCAAGAAATTTATAAGGCACATGTAAAAAAGATCACTTCTTGTGTTTTCCTCTAAGATTTTGATAGATTCCTTTCCCACATTTAGGTCTTTCATCCATTTTGAATTCCTGTTTGTGTAAGGAGAAAGAAAGTGGTCCAGTTTCATTCTTCTGCGTGTTGCTGTTAAATTTTGTCAACACTATTTTTTGAAAAGACTTTTTTCCATTGGATATTCGTCCCTTCTTTGAAGATTAGTTGAACATATATGTGTGAGTCCATTTATTGGTTTTCTATTCTGTTTCAGTGATCTATGTGTCTGTTTTTTTGCCAGTACCATAATGTCTTGATGACTACAATTTTGTAAGGTAGCTTGAAGTCCAGAATTGTGGTGCCTCCAGTTTACTTTTCTCATACAAGAGTGCTTTGTTTAGCTTGTGAAAACTTCTGGGGGTATTTCAATGGGGATTGCATTAAATGTGTACATTACATTGTGTGGTATAAACATTTTAGTAATATTTTTTCTTCCAATCTATGATCATGGAATGTTTTCCATTTTTTTATATACTCTTCAAATTCTTTCATAAATTTTCTATACTTCTCAGAGTACAGATTTTTTTTACCTCTTTGTTTAGGCTTATTCCTAGATATGATTTTTAGTGCAATTGTAAATGGGATAATTTTCTTGATTTCTCTTTTTGCTGCTTCATTATTAGTGTATAGAAATGCCACAGACTTCTGTACATTGGTTTATATCCTGTGAATATACTGAATTTGTGTAACAGTTCTGGCAATATTTGGAGTCTTTTGGGTTTGCTACATAAAGTGTCATATCACCTGCAAAGAGAGAAACTTTGACTTATTCCTAATTTTTCATAATAATCCCTTACAATTGTATTTCTGTGGTGTTGGTGGTGATCTCTCCTCTCTGGTTTATGTTATTTATTTGTGTCCTTTCTCTTTTTGATAAGTCTTGGTATGGGGTTATCAATTTTATTAATTTTTTCAAAGGACCAGCTCCTAGTTTTATTGCTATATTCTGCTTTTTAAATTTCTATATCATTTATTTCTGCTTTAATCTTTATTATTTCCTTTCTTCTGCTGGCTCTAGGATTCATTTGCTGTTCCTTTACTTGGTTCTTTAGGTATAAAGTTAGGTTATGTATTTGAGATTTTTAGTTCTTGAAGTAGGTCTGTATTGCTATATACTTCCCTCTTATGACTGCTTTTGCTGAATCCCAAAAGTTTTGGGCTGTTGTGTTTTCATTTTCATTTACCTCCATGTGTTTTAAATTTGTTTTTATATTTCTTGGTGAACATAATCATTCTTTAGTAGGATGTTCTTTAACTTCCATGTGACTGTGGTCTTACTAAATTTGTTCTTGTGGTTGAATTCAAGTTTCATAGTGTGTGGTCTGACAATATTCATTATATAAACTCAAGTTTTTCTATCTATCTATCTATTTATTGAGAGAAAGAGAAAGAGAGCAGGGGATGGACAGAGCAAAAGGGAGAGAGATAGAATCCCAAGAAGGGTCTACACTGTCAGCACAGAGCCCAACACAGGGCTTGAACTCACAAACTGTGAGATCATGACCTGAGCCAAAATCAAGAATTGGACACTTAAGTGACTAAGCCAGCCAGATGCCCCTATAATCTCAAACTTTTTGGATTTGTTGAGGCCTGATTTGTGACCCAGTATGTGATCTATTCTGGAGAATGTCCAATGTGCACTTGAAAGGAATATATATTCAGCTGCTTTAGAATGAAATGTTCTGGATATATCTGTTAAGTCCCTCTGTTACAGTTAGTCATTCAAACCATTGTTTCCTGGTTGGTTTTCTGCTTAGTTAATATGTCCATTGTGGTAAGAGGGGTGTTACAGTCTCCAAAGTATCATTGTATTATTATAAGTGAGTTTCTTTATTTTTGCTATTAATTGATCTATATATTTGTGTTGTTTCAAGTTGGGAGCACAAATATTTACCATTGTTGGATCTTCTTGTTGGATAGACCCTTTTATTTTTATATAATGTCCATCTCTTGTTACAGTCTTCGCTTTAAAATGTAGTTTATATAATAGAAGTGTGGCTACTCTGCCTCTCTTTTGACATCCATTAGCATGATAAATGTTTTTCCATCCCCTCACTTTCAATCTGTCGATGTCTTTGGGTCTAAAATGAGTTTCTTGTAGGCAGCATATATTTTTGTCTTTTTTAATCCATTCTGATATCCTATGTGTCTTTTTATTGGAGCATTTAGTCCACGTACATTCAGAGTAATTATTGATAGATATGAATTCAGTGCCATTGTATTACCCGTAAAGTTGTTTCTGGAGAGTATCTCTGTTAGTCTGTAGTCTTTTTTTTTTTTTTTTCCTTTTAGTCTTTACTTCTCACTCAAAGAGTCCCTTTAATATTTGTCACATGGCTAGTTTAGTGGTCATGAACTCCTTTAGTTTTTGTTTGGGAAATTCTTTATTTCTCCTTCTATTCTGAATGGTATCTTTGGCACATAGAGTATTCTTGTCTGCTGCATATTCTTACCATTGAGCACGTTGAATATATCATGCCACTTCCTTGTAGCCTGTGAACTTTCTGTGGATAGAACTTCTGCTATCCTTGTCTTCCCTTGTAAGTTAGATATCTTCTCTGCTGTTTTTAAGATTTTTTTTTCCTTATCTCTGTATTTTTCAAATTTTAGTATAATACATTTTGGTGCAGGCCTGCTTTTGTTGATTATAATGGGAATTCACTGTGACTCCTAGATTTGGGTGTATTTTTTCCAACCCCAGATTAAGGGGGTTTCAGGTATAATTTCCTCACATAAAATTTCTGCACCTTTTTCCCTCTCCTCTTTTTCTGGGACTCCTGTAATATGAATGTTATTGCACTTTATGGAGTTTCCAAATTCCCTAAGTGTACCCTTATAATCCAATATATTGCTTTCACTCCTCTTTTCAGCTTCATCATTTTCCATAATGGTGCATTCTATATCACTTTTTCATTCCTTTGTTTCTTCCATCCTTGTGGACATTACGTCCAGTTAGTTTAATCATTCAGTTACAGCATTTCTTAAAATTTTGGACTGACTAGTTTTTAGGTCTTTTATTTCTGTAGTAAAGGACTACCTGGTCTTTACATGCTTTACTCAATTCCAGACACTATCTTTACGACTTTAAAGGCAGTCACATAGGGGCTTGGAAATTATAGTGAAGTGAAGCAAAATGCTGACTTCCAGACTAGCTCCCTCACCAGGTGTTTCTTCCCCTATGCTAATGAATGAGGAAGTGCGATGGTGCCCACCAGCTCTCTTGTCCCCTGAAAGGCAGTTCAGTCTCTCCCAAATGCATACCAAGAAGGGGAATTTTCTCTCCCAGAGTGATCCAGGGGATTATCAGATGATGCTGTCCACTCTTTAACCTCTGCTTTCCTTCTCCACAGGAGCACCACTATGTCCACCAGGCTCCACACTGGCCATGGCATGGACTTCTAAAACTTCATATTTCAAGCTCTACTGCTTTAAAAACTCATGATAATCAGACCCTCTCATTTACCCAATCAATGGTTTTTGGTAAGTGTCTTGCTCAGTCTCCTTTGCACTTCTCTCTCTCTCTCTCTGTCTCTCTCTGTGATCAGGACTCTCTCCCCTGTGCAGAACCTATGATTCTTTTCTCCCTCAAATACCATCTCCCCACCTCCTCCATGATGTGGTTTATTTTCTCCTTATAGTTGTGAAGTTCATTCTATCAGTTCTCAAATTGATTTCTTGGGTGTAAGAATGATTTGATATTCATCTAGCTGTGTTTGAGGGGGGAGGCAAGCATAAGGTCCTCCTATTACTTTTACATCTTAACTCCTCTTAACTACTTTTCCCACCAATAGTAGTTCATGAACACTATGATTTTTTCAGTAGACCAATGATTTAATGCATGTACACTGGTAAGTAGTTGATATTTAAATTTCTGATGAAGCTGAATTGTTTTTGGTCCAAACCAGAATGCCCTTTTTATCAAACCAATTATTATTAGATTTTAAATATTGTTTTTACCCTATTCTGGGGCCAATTATGGGGCATTTCTGGACAATTTTTTCAAATTATCATTGGGGAGAACATCCTTTCGACCATGACAGAGGTTTTGCTGATGATTTCCCTGAATACAGTATTTTGGGCAGAAATACAAGCAATGTGGTTTATTTGGGCCTCCAAGGAGTCAATTCTCAAATTCCCAGGAACCTTAATAATAACTAGGTTAGGCA
Organism: Prionailurus viverrinus; assembly: GCF_022837055.1. NCBI lineage: Eukaryota > Metazoa > Chordata > Mammalia > Carnivora > Felidae > Prionailurus > Prionailurus viverrinus. Next base: position 18,853,894 of record NC_062566.1, read on the forward strand.
GAAAAAGTGTAGCATCTAATAAATTTGGACATAACAACCAATTTTAATTTTATCCCCTTCACAGGGAAGGAGACCTTATTTTTTTCCATAACATACTGGCTATCAATATAAATGTTTGTGGTTTTACCCTTTGGCTAATTTACAAGCTCAAGTAAGGCCATATAACTCACCTGTGGGGCTGAAGTAGCCAAAGGTAAATGTGCTGCCATAATGAATTCAAAAGGGGTTGCAATAACACACCCAATATGGCATTTACCATGTTAATCCTTTAAATAAGAGCCATGAAAAATCTGCATTGATTAGAGATGATGCTTATAAATTGTCATGGAAAATCTAAAGTTAATATGCCAGCATTAATCAGCCATGAGGTATTTTGTCTGTGAAGGAAGGGAGAACAATAGAAGGGTTACTGTTATTGCAGTGAGCAGGAGACATGAGGAGCAGTTAATGGGAAGATTTCATAAGAGGTGAGATGACGGAAAAGTGTTGAATGTGATAATAATTTAGGAGGGCATCTACCTCATGAGACAATAGACAATTAAAGAGGATTCCATGGGGAGCCTGGGTGGCGCAGTCGGTTAAGCGTCCGACTTCAGCCAGGTCACGATCTCGCGGTCTGTGAGTTCGAGCCCTGCATCGGGCTCTGGGCTGATGGCTCAGAGCCTGGAGCCTGTTTCTGATTCTGTGTCTCCCTCTCTCTCTGCCCTTCCCCCGTTCATGCTCTGTTTCTCTCTGTCCCAAAAATAAATTAAAAAACGTTGAAAAAAATTTTTAATTTTTTTTTCAACGTTTATTTATTTTAAAAAACGTTGAAAAAAATTTTTAATTTTTTTTTCAACGTTTATTTATTTTAAAAAACGTTGAAAAAAATTTTTAATTTTTTTTTTCAACGTTTATTTATTTTTGGGACAGAGAGAGACAGAGCATGAACGGGGGAAGGGCAGAGAGAGAGGGAGACACAGAATCAGAAACAGGCTCCAGGCTCTGAGCCATCAGCCCAGAGCCCGATGCAGGGCTCGAACTCACAGACCGCGAGATCGTGACCTGGCTGAAGTCGGACGCTTAACCGACTGCGCCACCCAGGCGCCCCTTTTTTTTTTTTAATTTAATTTTTTTTTTTGAAAAAAAATTTTAAAGAGGATTCCATGATTATTTATTCAATGGCTTTATTTTTTTTTAATTTTTTAAAAATGTTTTATTTATTTTTGACAGAGAGAGAGAGAGACAGAGCATGAGCGGGGGAGGGTCAGAGAGAGAGGGAGACACAGAATCCGAAGCAGGCTCCAGGCTCTGAGCCATCAGCACAGAGCCTGACGCGGGGCTCGAACTCACAGACCACGAGATCATGACCTGAGCCGAAGTCGGACGCTCAACCGACTGAGCCACCCAGGCGCCCCAATGGCTTTATTTTTAAAAAAAGATTTTATTTTTAAGTAATCTCTATATTCAACATAGGGCTCAGACTCACAACCACAAGACCAAACATCACACACTCTAACAACTGAGCCAGCAGGAATCCTGTCAGTGTCTTAAATTAAAAGTAAAGTGGCAGGAATGGCTCTGAGGCCAGGATTTCCTCATGCCATAGAATCTAGTTGTTGGCTATAATACCCTATGGGTTGATGATGGTTCCTATGGTTTTCAGTGAGCACTTCAAGTATAATCCTTTCTTTCTTACATACAAAGTGGAAAAGAGAAGTCGATAACTAAGATGTCTGAAGGTGGATGCGGGGAGTAATTAGATTATTTATTTATTTACTTATTTTTATGAGACTATTTTTTCATTGATTTTTAGCTTCAACTTGAGTGTGATTATATTTAATGGCCACTTAGTGGTTTTCCATTGCTATCCTATAAACCAAACTTTGAAAGCATTTTATAGTCAGAAAGAAAACAGAAAAATATGGAATCTAAACATTTTACTAACAACCAATGGATCAACAAAGAAATCAAAATGAAAATAAAGAAGTACGTGGAGACAGATTAAGTGAAAACACAATGGGCCAAAACATTTGGGATTCAGTGAAATAAATTTCAAGAGGGAAATTTACAGTGATACAAGTATACCTTCAGAAAATCTCAAATAGGGCCACCTGGGTGGCACAGTTGGTTAAGTGTCCAACTTTGGGTCAGGTCATGATCTCATGGTTCATGAGTTCAAGCCCCACATCAGGATTTGTGCTGATAGCTCAGAGCATGGAGCCTACTTCGGTTACTGTGGTTCCCTCTCTTTCTGCCCCTTTCCCACTTGCTGTCTGCCTCTTCCTCTCTCTCTCTCAAAAATGAATAAACATTTTAAAAAGTTTTTCAAAGAAAAAAGAAAATCTCGAGTAAACAATCTAACTTTGCAACTAAAGCAACTGGAAAAAGAACAAACAAAGCCCAAGGTTAGTGGAAGGAAGTACATAATAAAAATTAGAGCAGGAATAAATGAAATGGACACTAAAAACAGTAGTAAAAATCAATGAAGGTCAATGAAATTGAGAACTGCTTTTTTTTTTTTTACTTTTTCAGTTTCTGTTTAAATTACAGTTAGTTAACACACCGTGTAATATTGACTTAAGATATAGAAATTATTGATTCATCACTTATATACAACACTCAGTACTCATCATAACAAGTACCTTTCTTAATACCCATGACACATTTATCCCATACCCCAGCCCACCTCCACTGCATTAACCCTAACTTTCTTCTCTATAGTTAAGAGTCTGTTTACTGGTATGCCTCTGCTTTCTATTTTTTCCTTGTGTTCAACTGTTTTGTCTCTTAAATTCCACATGTGAGTGAAATCATATACTATGTGTTTTTCTTTAATTTATTTCACTTAGCATAATACTCTCTAATACCATCCATGTTGTTGCAAATGGCAATATTTCATTATTTTTTACAGCTGAAAATACTACATTGAATATATATATATATATATACATATATATATATATACACACATATATATAACCACATCTTCTTTATCCATTCATCAGTGGATGGTTTTGTCTTTCTCCATAATTTGGCTACTGTTGATAATTCTGCAATAAACATTGGAGTGTATCATTTTAAACAAGTATTTTTCTATTCTTTGGGTAAATACCTAGTAGTTCAATTGCTGGATCATAGGGTAGTTCTATTTTAACTTTTTGAGGAACCTACATATTGACTTCCAAAGTTAATGTAACAGTTTTAATTCCCACAATGTAAGAGGGTTCCCATTTATCCACACCCTCACTAACACGTGTTTATGTGCTGTTAATTTTAGGCATTCTGACTAGTGTGAGGTGATATCTCATTGTATTTTTTATTTGTATGCCCCTGATGATGAATGGTGGTGACAATCCTTTCATGTGTCTATTGTCTTTCTGTATGTCTTCTTTGGAAAGATGGCTATTCATGTTTTCTACCCATTTCTTTATTGGATTATTTGGTTTTTTGCATGTTCAGTTTGATAACTTCTTTATAGATTTTGGATACTAACCCTTTATCAGATATGTCATTTGCAAATATCTTCTCCCATTCTATAGGTTGCCTTTCAGGTTTGTTGATTGTTTCCATTGCTGTGAAGAAGCATTTTACCTTGATGAAGTCCCAATAGTTTATTTTTGCTTTTGTTTCATGATACATCCTCTGGAGATGTATCTAGTAAGAAGTTGCTTTGGCTGATATCAAAGACGCTACTGCCTGTGTTTCTTCTAGGATTCTGATGTTTTCCCGTCTCACATTTATGTCTTACATCCCTTTTGAATTTATTTTTGTGTATGGACTAAGTGGTCCAGTTTCATTCTTCTGCATGTTGATGTCCAGTGTTATCAACAACATTTGTTGAAGAGGCTGTCTTTTTTCTATTGGATATTCTTTCTTGCATTGTGGAACATTAGTTGACCATATAGTTGTGGGTTCATGTCTGAGTTTTCTATTCTGTTCCATTCATTTATATGTCTGCATTTTTGGTTTTTTTTTGTTTTATTTTGTTTTGTTTTGTGTTGTTTCTTTTGTTTGGTTTTGTTTTGTTTTTGCCAGTAGTATATTATCTTGACCTCTACAGCTTTGTAATATAATTTGAAGTACGGAATTATGATACTTCCAGCTTCGCTTTTCTTTTTCAAGATTACTTTGGCTCTTTGGGGTCTTTTGTGTTCCCATACAAATTTTAGAATTGTTTGTTATAGCTCTATGAAAGCTGCTGGTGCCATTTTGAATGGATTGCATTACATGTGTAGTTTTCTTTGGGTAGTATAGACATTTTAACATTTGTTCTTCTGATCCATGAGCTTGGAATATTTTTCCAATTCCTTGTGTTATCTTCAATTTATTTCATAAGTGTTTTATACTTTTCAGAGTATAAATCTTTTATCTTTTTCATTAGGTTTATTCCTAAGTATTTGATGGGTTTTGGTGCAATTGTAATTGAATTTCCTTGATTTCCCTTTCTACTGCTTCATTACTGGCGTATAGAAATGTCACAGATTTCTGTACATTGATTATATATCCCACAAAGTTACTGAACTTGTTTATCAGTTCTAAGAATTTTTTGGTAGAGTCTTATGGGTTTTTATAGAGAATCTCATATAATCTTCAAATAGTGAAAATTTGATTTTTTATTTGCTGATTTGAATGTCCCTTTTCTTCTTTTTATTTTTTTTTTAAGAAAGAAAGAGTGTGAGTGGGGAGGGACAGAGAGAGAGAGGGAGACACAGAATCTTATATTGATGTCTGTTCCTTCTATCCATAATTTGTTGAGGGTTTTTATCATGAATAGATGTACTTTATCAAATGCATTTTCTGCACCTGTTGAGAGAATTATACTGTTCTTTATTTTATTAATGTGGTGTATCACGTTGATTGATTTGTGAATACTGAACCACACTTACAGCACAGGAAGAAATCCCACTTGATCATGGTGAATGATTCTTTTAATGTACTGTTGGATTCAATTCACTAGTATTTTGTTGAGAATTATTGCATCTATATTCATCAGGGATATTGGCCTCAAGTTCTCTTTTTCAGTTGAGTTTTTGTCTGGTTTTGGAATAAGGATAAGCTGGCCTCATAAAATGAATTGGGAAGTTTTCCTTCCATTTCAATTTTTCAGAAGACTTTGAGAAGAATAGGTATTAACTTTCCTTTAAACTTTTGGTATAATTTCCCTGTGGAGCCATCTGGACCTGAAGTTTTCTTTGTTTGGAATTTTATTATAATAATAATCATTATTAGTATTACTATTATTATTACTGATTCAATTTAATTGCTAGTAGTCAGTCTTTTCAAGCTTTCTATTTCTTTCTGTCTCAGTTTTGGTAGTTTTTATGTTACTAGGAATTTATTAATTTCTTCCAGATTGCCCAATGTGTTGACACATAATTTTTATAATGTTCTCTTATAATTGTATTTCCGTGGCATTGATTATTCCTCCTCTCTCATTTGTGATTTTATTTATTCGGTTTCTTTGTCTTATCTTTTTGATAAGGTTGGCTAGGTGTTTATTAATTTTATTAATTTTTTTCAAAGAACCAGCTCCTTGTTTCATTGATCTGTTCTATTATTTTGTTTTGTTTTGGTTTGTTTTCTATATCTTTTGTTTTCTTTTCTAATCTTTATTATTTCCCTTCTTCTGCTGCCTTTGGCCTTTGTTGTTATTTGTCTAGGTCCTTTAGGTGTAAAGTTAGGTTGTTTATTTGTGAGTTTTCTTGCTTCTTGACTTAGGCTTGTATTGCCATATACTTCTGTCTTATGACTGCTATTGTCACATCTCAAAGGTTTTGGACTGTTGTGTTTTCGTTTTCATTTTTCCATATATTATTATTTTATTTCTTTTTAATTTCCTGGTTGACATATTAATGGATTTGTAGCATGTATTTAACCTCCACGTATTTCTGTTATTTCCAAATTTTGTCTTGAGTTTGACTTCAAGCTTCATAGCATTATGCTCAGAAAATATTCATGGTATTATCTCAATATTTGTACCTGTTGAGACCTGATTTGTGACCCTGTATATGATATGCTCTGGAGAATGTCCCATGTGCTCTTGAAAATACTGTGTATTCTGTGGCTTAATGATGAAATTTTCTGAATATACTTGTTCAGTACATCCAATCTAGAGTGTTATTGAAAGCCATTGTTTCCTTGTTGATTTTCTGCTTGATAATGTGTCCATTGCTGCAAATTGTGTGATGCATTCCCCTACTACTATTGTATTGTCAATGAGTTCCTTTTTGTTTGTTGTTAATTGTATTATGTATTTCAGTGCTCGAAAGTTTAAGGCACAAATTTGCAATTGTTAGATATCCATTTTTTTTTAATTATGAAGGAGTAATTTCTATTTATTTATTTATTTATTATTTTAATTTAAGTTAGTTAACATACAGTGTAGTCTTGGCTTCAGGAATAGAACTCAGTGATTCATCTCTTATATATAACACCCAAATAGTGCCCTCCTTACTGCCCATCACCCACTTAGCACATCCCCCCACCCACCCCATCCAGCAACCCTCCATTTGTTCTCTTTATTTAAGAGTCTATTGTGCTTGCCTCCTTCTCTGCTTTTGGCATATTTTTCCATGTCTTACCCTTTGTTCATCTGTTGAGTTTCTAAAATCCTACATATGAGTGACATCATATCTGTCTTTTTCTGACTGACTTATTTCACTCAGCACAATACCCTCTAGTTCCATCTATGTTGTTACAAATGACAAGATTTCATTTTTTTTTTCAATGTTTATTTATTTTTGGGACAGAGAGAGACAGAGCATGAACGGGGAGGGGCAGAGAGAGAGGGAGACACAGAATCAGAAACAGGCTCCAGGCTCCGAGCCATCAGCCCAGAGCCTGACGCGGGGCTCGAACTCACGGACCATGAGATCGTGACCTGGCTGAAGTCGGACGCTTAACCGACTGCGTCACCCAGGCGCCCCAAGATTTCATTTTTTTTTATCATGAAGTAGTATTCCATTATATATCTATCACATCTTCTTTATCCATTCATCATGCAATGGACATTTGGGCTCTTTCCATAATTTGGCTATTGTTGATAACAGTGCTATAAACATAGGAGTACATGTGCACCTTTGAACCACCATTTTTGTATCCTTTGGATAAGTTCCTAGCAGTGCAATTGCTGCTGGGTCATAGGGTAGTTCTATTTTTAACTTTTTAAGGAACTCCCATACTGTTTTCTAGAGTGTCTGCACCAGTTTGCATTCCCACCATCATTGCAAAAGTGATCCCCTTTCTCCACAACCTCGCCAACATGTTGTTTCCTGAGTTGTTAATTTTAGTCATTCTTAAAGAAAGGAAGACTTCCAAAATCATTCTATGAATCCAGAATTATCTTGATTCCAAAACCAGACAAGATCACAATAAAAAGAATTATACACCAATATCCCTGACGACTCCAGATGCAGAAATTCTCAAGAAGATGCTATCAAATTGAATTCAACAGAACATTAAAAGAATTATTCACCATTATCAAGTGAGATTCATTCTTGGGCTGTAAAGCTGGTTCAGTATTCACAAATCAATCCACATGATACACCACATTAATTAACAAAAGATATGAACCACATGATCCTTTCAATAGTTGAAGAAAAGCCATTTGACAAAATACAGCATCCTTTATTGATAAAAACCCTCAAGAGAACAAGGATAGAAGGAGCATACCTCAACATCACAAAATCCATATATGAAAGGCCCAAAAATAATATCATCCTCAATGGGGAGAAACTGAGAGCTTTCCCCCTAAGACCAGGAACACGACAGGGATGTCCACTGTCAACAATGTTATTCAGCATAGAACTGTAAGTCTTAGCCTCAGCAATCATAAAACAAAATGAAATAAAAGGCATCCAAATTGGAAAGGAAGAAGTAAAACTATCACTCTTTACAGATGACATGTTACTCTAGACAGAAAACCTGAAAGACTCCACCAAAAAACTTTTAAAGCTGATATATGAGTTCAACAAAGTCACAGTTATAAAATCAATGTACAGAAATCATTTGAATTTCTACACCAATAAAGAAGCAGCAGAAAGAGATATCAAGGAACCGATCCAATTTACAATTACACCAAAATCCATGAAATACCTAAGAATAAGCCTAACTATGGGCACCTGCATGGCTCAGTCAGTTAAGCATCTGACTTTGGCTCAGGTCATGATATTATGGCTTGTGAACTTGAGCCCTATGTCAGACTCTGTGTTGACAGCTCAGAGCCTGGAGCCTGCTTCAGATTCTTTGTCTCGCTCCCTCTCTCTCTCTCTGTCCCCCTTCCCTGCTCATGCTCTTTCTCTGTCTCAAAAAAAAGAAAACAACTTTAAAATATTATAAATAAATTAAGCTAACCAAGAGGTAAAAGATCTGTATGCTGTTAACAATAGAAAGCTTATGAAAGAAATTGAAGAAGACACAAAGAAATGGAAAGACATTCTATGCTCATGGATCAGAAGAACAAATATTGTTAAAGTGTTGATACTACCCAAAGCACTACACATTCAATGTGATCCCTATCAAAATAACACCAACATTCTTCACAGAGCTAAAACAAACAATCCTAAAATTTGCATGGAACCACAAGAGACCCTGAAAGCCAAAGTAATGTTGAAAAAGAAAAGCAAAGCTGGAGACATCACAATTCTGGTCTTTAAACTGTATTGCCAAGCTATAAAAATCAATTGTTAGATATTCTTGGTGGATGGTCCAATTCCCCTTATTATGATATAGTGCCCTCCTTCATCTTTTTTTAATTTGTTTTTAAAACCTTTGTTATAAATCTAGTATATCTGATATAAGTGTGGCTACTCCAGCTTTCTTTTGTCATCCATTAGCATGATAGAAGATTCTCCATCCTTTCACTTTCCATATGCAGTGTCTTAAGGTTTAAACTGTGTCATGGAGTGGTTTGGGAAGATAGAGCAGCATGGAGACTCTCAGCTTTTCTCATCACTGAAACACAGCTAAATCAGCAACAAACAATTTTGCACACCTAGGAAATTGATCTGAAGATTAGTACAACAATCTGCATAACTTGAGCCATAAAGCTTAGTAGGTAGGTGGTGCAGAGAGGTGAAGTGGGGGAAAGAAAAGCTGCATAGGGTAGGGAGCTGTTTTTTCAGAAAGAGGACAGAAAAAGACCAAGGGGAAGAGTGCAGTGAATGGGGATTGTGCTAGAAAAGCACTCCCCCAAAAGCAGCTGGAGAGAAAGAGACAGAAAGAGTGAAAACACTTGTAGGGAACTGAATAAGAAATATGCTCCCAAAAACCATTGATGGGGAGAAAAGTGAGGGTTTTAATGCCATTAGGATTCTATAAACAGTGGAACACAGAGTCTGACATTCTGGAGCTCAGTTCTTGATGGTGCTCTGGTGAAAAAAGGAGTGAATCCTTAGGAGCAGGCAGCGAGGTTTGAGGGCTCCCTGTGCCACACAGGGAGAAGTGGTTCTCCTGCTTGGAGGACATTTGGTAGAGGCGATTTGGCCTCCACATTGGCAAAGGTCCCATTGATCCCAGAGAGCAGTCATGTTTGCTGGTATTGGGACAAAGATGCCTAAGTATTGTGAAATCTAGCACTGGCTGTGTGTTGTAATTTATCACAATCTCTGAACCTCTGCCACTGTACAATCTTATGAATGGTTTCTGGGGCAAGCCAGCACCCAGCCATTACTCAGTGAGACCCTCCCCCAGAAAGACTACCCGGATCTAAGCCACAGGGGTCTCTGAAGTGAGGGGTTTTGAAACACCACCCCATCTGAGATAAAACTCTGGAGGGAGGTGCTGCCTGGAAGATGGAAGGCTTGGAAATGGACAGGATAGAGGATGGAGTGGACAGAGCACTGAAAGGGGTGCTCAGTGGAGGGGTGTTTTATCATGGGTTGGTGAGAGTGCAACGTTCTTGTGCCAAAGACTAGGGAGCTGGGTCAAGCCATTTCCACTTCTCTCACACATGTGCATGCACGAGCATGCATATGAGCATCACACTGATCCACCCCAGTAACCTAATCAGCGTCACCAAGTGGATAATGGACGCATTACACCAAACCATGCCCAACTATGCCCTCCAAGCACATCCCCTAGAAAACCAGCACAAATCTCAGTCTGCTTTGTGTACAGACAATAGGGTGCTTCATACTTTGAGTTCGAGGGGAGACTGAATGTAACTTCATTCAGGTTTCTTCTGTTTTCTGGTTCATTTTTTTTAATTGTTTTTGTTTCCTTATTTCTCTTTTTCTTGGATACAGAAAGAGAAAAAATATTTTCTTGTTTTTAATTTAAAAATTATTTATTATTTTTAATATGTTTTAAAAACTTTAAATTCTATTTAATTTTCTTTATTTCATTTTAGTCAATTTTATTATATTTTTTTAAGTTTAAAATTTTTCCTTTTTTTCCTTTTCTTCCTTTTTTCCTTTTCTTTCCTTTCTTTCCTTTTTTTCTCTATTCTTTCAAGCTTCTTTCAACAAGCAGACAAAAACACACCTAGGATCTAGCTTCCTTTATTTATTTTTGTCTTGTTTTGTTTTGTTAACTTTTTAATTTTTAATTTTTATTTTATTAACTTTTTTTCTTCATCCAAAATAGCAAAATGGAGTAAATCACCCCAACAGAAAGAACAGGAAGAAATGACAACCAGAGGCATTATCAACACAGGTTTAATCAAGATATCTGAACTAGAATTTAGAACCATGATAATAAGAATACTAGATGGGGTTGAAAAAAGCATAGACTACCTTTCTTCAGAGATAAAAGAAGTGAAACTAGTCAGAACAAAGTTTAAAGTGCTGTAAACGAGATGCAATCTTGAATAAATGCTGTGACAGCAAGGACAGATGAGGCAGACAATGAATCAGCAATATAGAAGACAAAATTATGGAGAATAAGGAAGCAGGGAAAAAAAGAGGTAAACAAAGGCAAAAGAACATGACACAAGACTTAGAGAACTCAGTGACATATTAAAAAGGAATAACATCTGAATCATAGGAGTCCCAGAAGATGAAGAAAGAGAAAAGGGGAAAGAATATGTGAGCAAATATAGGGAAAACTTTCCTAATCCGGGGAAGGACACAGACATCAAAATCAAAGAAACACAGAGAACCCCCAATAGAGTCAACAAAAACTGGCCATTAGCAAGACATATTATACTAAAATTCACAAAATACACAGACAAGGAAAGAATTATGAAATCAGCAAGGAAATAAAAGTCCTTAACCTACAAGGGAAGATAGATAAGGTCCAAAGCAGACCTATACACAGAAGCTTGGCAGACCAGAAAGAAGTGGCAGGATAAATGGAATGTGGTGAATCAGAAAAATATGCAGCCAAGAATTCTTTATCCAACAAAGCTGTTATTAAAAATAGAAGGAGAGACAAACAGTTTCCAAGACAAACAAAAACTAAAGGAGTTTGTGACCACTAAACCATCCCTGCAAGAAATTTTAAGGGGGGGGGGGCTTGTGTGGGGAAAAAATGAAACAAAGTAAAAAAGACAAAAAGCAACAAAGACTAGAAAGGACCTGAGAACATCACCAGAAACTCCAATTCTACAGACAACAAAATGGCAATAAATTCATATCTTTCATTATTCACTCTAAATGTCAATGGATTAAACACCCTAATCAAAAGACATTGGGTATCAGAAAGGATAAGAAAACAAGACCCATCTATCTATATGCTTCTTACAAGAGACCCATTTTTTACATAAAGACATCTGCAGATTGAAAGTAAGGGGATGGAGAACCATCTATTATGATAATGGTCATCAAAAGAAAGTTAGAGTAGCCATACTTACATCAGACAAACTGTAATAAGAGATGAAGAAGGGCATTTTAAAATAAAGACTGTAACAAGAGATGAAGAAGGGCATTATATCATACTGAAGGGGTATCCATCAAGAAGATCTAAGAATTACCCAAGAAGATCTAAGATAAATATTTATGCCCCCAACTTGAAGCACCTAAATATATGTCAATTTATCACAAACATAAAGACACTCATTCATAATAATACCATAATAGTAGAGGACTTCAACACCCCACTTACAGCAATGTACAGGTCATGTAAGTGGAAAATCAACAAGTAAACAATGGATCTGAGTGACACACAGGACCAGGTGGGCTTAACAGATATATTCAGAACATTTCGTCCTAAAGAAGCAGAATACACTTTCTTCTCAAGTGCACATGCAACATTCTCCAGAATAGCACATACTGAGGCACAAATAAGCCTTCAAAAAGTACAAAAACATGGCGATCAAACCTTGCATATTTTCAGACCACAATGCTATGAAACTGGAAATCACTAACAACAAAAAAATTGGAAAGACCTTGAATACTTAGAAATTAAAGAGCATCCTTCTAAAGAATGAATGGGTTAACTAAGAAATTAAAGAAAAATTTAAAAGTACATGGAAGCAAGTGAAAATGAAAACATGACAGCCCAAAACCTCTGGGATGAAGCAAAGGTGGTCTAAGAGGGAAGTATATAGTAATCTAGGCCTTCCTAAAGAAGGAAGAAAGGTGTAAAATAAACAACCTAACCTTACAGCTAAAAGAGCTGGAAAAAGAACAGCATATAAAGCCCAAAATTAACACAAGAAGGAAAATAATAAAGATTAGAGTGGAAATCAATGATATCAAAACAAAATGAAACATTAGAACAGATTAATGAAACCAGGAGCTTGTACTTTGACAGAATTAACAAAATTGATGAACCTATAGCCAGATTGACCCAAAGAAAAAGGAAAGGACCCAAATAAATAAAATGATAAATGAAAGTGGAGAGATCACAAACAACACCACAGAAATACAAACAATAATAAGAGAATATTATGAACAATTATATGCCAACAATGTGGGCGAGCTGGAAGAAATTGACAAATTCCTAGAACATATGAACTACCAAAAATGAAACAGGAAGAAATAGAAAATTTGAACATACCCATAACCACCAAAGAAATTGAATCCATAATCAAAAATTTCCCTACAAACAAGAGTCCAGGGCCAGATGGCTTTCCAAAGGAATGCTACCAAACATTTAAAGAAGAGTTAACAACTATTGTTTTGAAGCTTTTCCAAAAGAATAGAAATGGAAGACAAATTTACAAACTCATTCTATGAAGCCAGCATTACCTTGATTCTAAAACCAGACTAAGACCCCACTAAAATAGAGAACTACAGACGAATTTCTCTGATGAATGTGGATGAAAAAATTTTCAACAAAATACTAACAAAAAGTATACATCAATACATTAAAAGAATTTTCACCATTATAAAGTGAGATTAATTCCTGTGATGCAAGGCTGGTTCAATATACACACATCAGTCAATTTGATATATCACATTAATAAAACAAAGTATAAGTACCACATGATCCTTCCAATAGATGCAGAGAAAGCATTTGACAAAATATAGCATTCTTTCTGGATAAAAAAATGCCTCAAGAAAGTAGGGATAACATTATCATTCCTCAAGATCATAAAAGCCATATATCAAAGACCCAACACTAATTACTTCAATGGAGAAAAACTGAGTGTTTTGCCCCTAAGGTCAGAAAAAAGACAAGGATGTCCACTCTTACCACTGTTGTTCAAAATAGTGTTGGAAGTCCTAGCCTCAGCAATAAGACAGCACAAAGAAATAAAAGTCATAAAAATTGGCAAGGAGGAAGAAAAACTTTCACTCTTCACACACAACCTGATACTCTATGTGGAAAACCCAAAATACTCCACCAGGAAGCTGCTAGAACTGATACATGAATTCAGCAAAGTCGAAAGATATAAAATCAGTGTACAGAAATCGTGTGCATTTCTATACACTTATAATGAAGCAACAATAAGAGAAATCAAGGAATCAATCCCATTTACAATTGCACCAAAAAACATCAAATACCTAGGAATAAACAACCAAAGAGGTGAAAAGTTTATACACTGAAAACTATAAAAAGCTTATGAAAGAAACCAAAGAAGACAAAAAAAAATTAGAAAAACATTCCATGCTCATAGAACAAACATTGTTAAAATGTTTCCTTTAAAATGTTAAAAGCAATCTATATATTCAATACAATCTATCAAAATAACACCAGTCTTCTTCATGAGTTTGAACAAAAATCCTAAAACTTGTATGGAACCACAAAAGACCCTGAGTAGACAAAGCAATCCTGATAAAGAAAACTAAAGCTGGAGGCATCACAATCCTGGACTTAAAGGTGTATTACAAAGCTGTAACCATCAAGACAGTATGGTACTGGCACAAAAACAGACACATAGATCAATGGGACAGAATAGAGAACCCAACAATGGACCAACAAACACATAGCCAACTAATCTTTAACAAAGCAGGAAAGAATATCCAATGGAGAAAAGACAGTCTCTTCAACAAATGTTGATAAAAGTGGACACCAACATTCAGAATAATGAACCTGGACCACTTTCTTACAGCATACACAAAAATAAACTCAAAGTGAATGAAAGTTCTACATGTAATACAGGAAGCCACCAAAATACTAGAGAAGAAAACAGGCAACAACCTCTTTGACCTCAGCCACAGCTATTTCATACTTGAAATTTCTCTGGAGACAAGGGAAACAAAAGCAAAAATGAACAATTGGGACCTCATCTAGATAAAATACTTCTGCAAAGCAAAGGGAACAACCAGGAAAATTTAAAAATATTTTTTTAACGTTTATTTATTTTTGAGACAGAGAGAGACAGAGCATGAATGGGGGAGGGTCAGAGAGAGGGAGACACAGAATCTAAAACAGGCTCCAGGCTCTGAACTGTCAGCACAGAGCCCGACGCGGGGCTCGAACTCACAGACCGCGAGATCATGACCTGAGCTGAAGTCAGCCGCTTAACTGACTGAGCCACCCAGGCGCCCCACAACCAGGAAAATTTAAAGGCAACCAATGGAATGGAAGAAGATATTTGCAAATGACATATCAGATAAAGGGTTAGTATCCAAAATCTATAAAGAACTTATCAAAATCAACTCCCCAAAAAAACAAATAATCAAATGAGGAAATGGGCAAAAGAAATGAATAGATAATTTTCCAAAGAAGACATCCATATGGCTACCAAACATGAAAAAAATGCTCAGCATCACTCGTCATCAGGGAAATACAAAACTACAATGAGATACTCCTTTACAATGACTATAATTAACAACTCATGCAGCAGATGTTGTCAAGGATGTGGATAAAGGGGAACACTTTTGCACTGTTGGTGGGAAGGCAAACTGGTACAGCCACTCTGGATAACACTATAGAAGTTTCCCAAAAAATTAAAAATGGAACTCCTCTATGACCCAACAATCGCAGTACTAGTTATTTATCCAAAGGATACAGGAGTGCTGTTTAAAAGGGACAAATGCACCCCAATGTTTATAGCAGTGCTATTGACAATAGTCAACATATGGAAAGAGCTCAAATGTACATCCACTGATGAATGGATAAAGAAGATGTGGTGTATATATACAAACAAATATTTGGCAATTAAAAAAAATGAAATATTTCCATTTGCAACAACATGGATGGAACTAGAGTGTATTATGCAAAGTGAAATGAGTCATTCAGAGACAGACAAATGTCATATGACTTCACTCACATGTGGAATTCAAGATACAAAGCCAATGAACATAAGGGAAAGGAAGCAAAAGTAATATAAAAACAGGGAGATAAACCATAAGAGACTCTTAAATACAGAGAACAAACTGAGAAGTGCTGGAGGTGTGTTGACTGGGGGATGGGCTAACTAAGCAAGGGTCATTAAGGAGGACAGTTGTCAGGATGAGCACTGGGTGTTACATATAAGTGATGAATCACTAAGTTCTATTTTGAAATCATTATTATACTATATGTTAACTAACTTGTATTTAAATTTAAAAAAATGAAATGAAATGAAATGAAATGAAATAGAAAAAAATGAGTCTTTTTTCAGCAGCATAGAGATAGAGCTTGTTTTTTATGCATTCTGACATTCTATGTTTTTTGATTGGAGAATTTTGTCCATTTATATTCATAGTTATTATTCATAGATATGTATTTATTGCTTTTTTATTACTTGTTTTGTCATTTTTATGGAGATTTTTTTCTATACTTTTCTATTTTTTTGTCTCTATCATTCTTTACTTCATATTCAAATATTCCTCTTTAAGATTTCTTTCAGTGATGATTTAGTGATCATGAATTCCTTTAGTTTCTGTTTGTCTAAGAAACTCTTTGTTTCTCCTTCTATTCTGAGTGATACCTTTGCTGGATAGAATATTCTTGGTTACAGATCTTTTCCACTCAGCACCTTGAATATATCATGCCACTTCCTCTGTCTTCCAATTTTTCTGTCTAGAGATCTGCTGTTGCATTATTGATCTTCTCTTGTATTTTAAGTATTTCTTTTGTCTTGATGCTTTTAGGATTTTTTTGGTTAATCACTATATTTTACAAATTTAACTACAATATGCCTTGGCATTGGCCTGCTTGTGTTGACTTAATTGGAGTTATCTATGCCTGGTGGATTGGATGTATGTTTCCTTTCCCAGATTAGAGAAGCTTTCAGATATGATTTCCTTCAAATAAGCCTTCTGTTCACCCCCTCCTTTCTCTTCTTCTGGGACTCCTATGATACGAATGTAAATATGCTTTTACATTCAGAGTGTCACTGAGTTACCTAAGTATATTCTTATGATCCAAAATTTTCCTTTGTTTTTTGTTCAGCTTTATTATTTTCCATTATTCTATCTTCTATATCACATATTCATTCGTCTGCTTCTTCTATTCTTGTGGTCATTACATTCAGTTGGTTTCAAATATCAGTTATTGGATTTTTCAGTTCAGTCTGATTGTTTTTTAAGCTCTTTCATCTTTTCAGTAAGGATACCCCTTATTTCTTCTATCTTTGTCTCAAGCCAGCTAGTATCGTTGTGATTGTTCCTTTGAATTCTGCATCAGGCATATTACTTTATTTGTTTCAATTAGATCCCGACAATAACTTTTTCTTTTCTCTTTCTCTCTCTTTTGCTTGCTCTTTCTTTCTTTCTTTCTTTCTTATGAATTCCTCTGTCTTGACATTTTATCTAGGTCTCTGTCTTCCTCTGTGTGTTGAAAGGCCTGTTAAGCTTCCTTCTCCTGAGAGTAATGTCTTTATGAAGAAGAAGTCATATACCATCCAGGGTCTGCTACTTCAGGAAATGCCTCCAGTGTGTTGTGCATGCACTCTGCTACTGTGTTTTGGCTACTCTATCCCTTAGGCCAGTATTCTGAAAAGGTTTTCCTTGCCTGAAGGGGAAGTGTTTGGACCTTAGGCAGACTGTGGTGAGTTTTAAGTAGGCTTGCTAGGAGACCTGATGCTATTTCCCCTAGAACTGAAACTTTGCAAAATTCTATAGTCAGTAGAATATGGGGCATGTGGGGAGTTTTTGCTTATCTTTGGGAAAGGGGCCCATTGTAATGGTCCTTAGTATCACTTGCCAGAAAGAAAGCAGTACCAGTAGAGTACAGGTGGCTAGAATTTGGTGTAAGCAGGTTAGGAAGCACATTGGCATTGTGCTATTTACTGAAGTTGGTTTAAGCTGAAGGTAATGGTAAGTAAATGGAACCAGCCCATTCCTTTATCCCCCATGAGGGAAATCCATATTTGTCGCTCTGAAGGAAGAATTCAGAGGAGTGAATAATTGCCCCTTGTGCACCCCAGGCATTATTCAGGTCACTGTTTTCACACTGTCTGTGGAGCAGTTCGGCACCCTTGGGATGTATCTCAGTGACAACGGCTGACTTTTAAATTTCCAAACTGGAGGGACCTGATGTGGGGAAATGCACTGGTACTCTGGTAAAGGACCTCACCATGCTGGGACTGATGCAGTTTTGACCCAGAAGGGCATTAACATCAGAGTGAAGTAGGATGGGATTTGGAGCAAAGCAGGCTAACAAACCCAGTATCTGGGTTAGCCACATTCAGCAGTTGTCCATACCTATACTGAAGGGCAGAGGAGGGAAATAGTCCCCTCAGTTCTTTTGTCCCAGAGAGGGAATGCCACTTCTTACAAATATACTCCAAAAAGTACACTCTGTTCCTATGAACCTTAGGTGTTCCTCCATCACAGTATGTTCAAGTTTATTTGCCTGCCTCCCTTCAAGGAGTACAACAGCAACCTCAGGGCTCTTCCAGCCAAGCACAGGCACCTCTAAAACTCTAGTTATTGGAGTTGCAAAAACACAAAAATGCTGGTTGCAAAAACACAAAAATCAACCCCTCTTGTTTTCTCAACCCATGGCTTTGTGGAATTGTTATTTTTGTGCTAATCCCTGTGAGTCATATTTTATCTTGTTTTTCTCTATGTCCAAAGCTCTCCCCCCTCCACAGCACCCACAAAACGTTTTCCCCAATACCATGTCTCTCCCTTCCTACCTTCCTCAATGTGGCCTCTTCTCTCCCTCAGGTTGTGGAGTTGGTTCTATCTCTCCTCAGGTCAATTTCTTGGGTATTCAGAAATATTTGATAGTTACCTGGCTATGTTGGAAGTATGAGACAACACTAGGGTCTTCCTACAATGCTGCCACCTTAGCCTGCTTTTCATTTTTTTTTTCTTTTGGTATAATTTATTGTCAAATTGGTTTCCATACAACACCCAGTGCTCATCCCAGCAGGAGCCCTCCTCAATGCCCATCATCAACTTTCACCTCTCCCTCATACCCATCAACCCTCAGTTTGTTCCCAGTCCTTAAGAGTCTCTTATGGTTTGCCTCCAGCCCTCTCTGTAATTTCTTTTTCCCTGTCCCCTCCTCCATGGTCTTCTGTTAAGTCTCTCAAGATACACATATGAATGAAAACATATGGTATCTGTCTTGCTCTGCCTGGCTTATTTCACTTAGCATAATACCCTCCAGTTCTATCCATGTTGTTGCAAATGGCCAAATTTCATTCTTTGTCATTGACAAGTAGTATTCCATTGTGTATATAAACCACATCTTCTCTATCAGTTTGTCAGTTGGTGGACATTTAGGCTCTTTCCATAATTTGTCTATTGTTGAAAGTGCTGCTATAAACATTGGGGTACATATGACCCTATGCATCAGCACTCCTGTATCCCTTGGATAAATTCTCAGCTGTGCCATTGCTGGGTCATAGGGTAGTTCTATTTTTAATTTTTTGAGGAACCTCCACACTTTTTTCTAGAACAGCTGCAACAGTTTGTATTCCCATCAACAGTGTAAGGGGTTCCCAATTTTCCACAACCTCACCAGAATCTATAGTCTCCTGATTTGTTCATTTTAGCCACTCTGACTGACGTGAGGTGGTATCTCAATGTGTTTTTGATTTGTATTTCTCTAATGAGAAGTGATGTTGAGCATCTTTTCATGTGTCTATTGGCCAACTGGATGTCTTCTTTGGAGAAATGTCTATTCATGTCTTCTGCCAATTTATTCATTGGATTATGTTTTTCAAGTGTGGACTTTGGTGACTTTTTATAGATTTTGGATACTAGCCCTTTATCCAAAATGTCATTTGCAAATATATTTTTCCATTCCATTGGTTGTCTTTTAGTTTTGTTGACTGTTTCCTTTGCAGTGCAGCTTTTTATCTTGATGAGGTCCCAATAGTTCATTTTTCTTTTAATTCCCTTGCCTTTGGAGATGTGTCAAGTAAGAAATTGCTGCAGCTGAGGTCAGAGGGTTTTTTCCCTGCTTTCTACTCTAGGTTTTGATGGTTTCTTGTCTCTTATTCAGGTCCTTCATCGATTTTGAGTTTACTTTCTGTATGGTGTAAGAAAGTGGTCTAGTTTCATTCTTCTGCATGTTGCTGCACTGTTCTCCCTGCACCATTTGTTAAAGAGACAGTTTTTTTTTCCACTGGATACTCTTTCCTGATTTATCAAAGATCAGTTGACCACACAACTGTGGGTCCAAGTCTGGGGTCTCTATTTTATTCTGTTGGTCCATGTGTCTGTTTTTGTGCCAATATTATACTGTATTGATGATTACAGCTTTGTAGTAGAGGCCAAAGCCTGGAATTGTGATGACTCCTGCTTTGGTTTTCTTCTTCAACATTACTTTGGCTATTCAGGGTCTTTTGTGGTTCCTTAGGAATTTTAGGATTATTTGTTCTAGATTTGAGAAGAATGCTGGTGCATTTTCATTGGGATTGCATTGAATGTGTAGACTGCTTTGGATAGTATTAAAATTTTAACAATATTTATTCTTCTAATCCTTGAGAATGTAATATTTACCTATTTCTTTGTGTCATCTTCAATTTCCTTCATAAGCTTTCTATAGTTTTCAGCATACAGATTTTTACATATTTGGTTGGGTTTATTCCTAGGTATTTTAGGCTTCTTGGTACAATTGATCAGTTTCTTTATTTCTGTTTCTGTTGCTTCATTATTAGTGTATAGATATGCAACCAATTTCTGTACATTAATTTTGTACCCTGAGACTTTGCTGAATTTATGTATCAGTTCTAGAAGACTTTTGGTGGAGTCTGTTGGGTTTTCCATGTAGAGTATCATGTCGTCTGTGAAAAATGAAAGTTTGACTTCATATGTGCCAATGTTGATGCTTTTTATTTCATTTACTTCTCTGATTGCTGATGCTAGGACTTCCAACACTATGTTAAACAATAGTGGTGAGAGTGTACATACCTGTCATCTTCCTTATCTCAACGGGAAAGGTCTCATTTTTTCCCCATTGAGGATGATATTCACTGTGGGATTTTCATAAATGTCTTTTATGATGTTTAAGTATGCTTCTTCTATCACGACTTTCTTGAGGGTTTTTATGAAGAAACGATGCTGAATTTTGTCAAATGTTTTTCCTGCATCGATTGACAGGATCATATGGTTATTTTATTTTATATGAAATTTATTGTCATACTGGTTTCCATACAATATCCAGTGATCCTCCCAACAGGTGCCCTCCTCAATGCCCATCGCCCATAATCCCCTCTCTCCCACTCCCCATCAACCCTCAGTTTATTCTCAGTTTTTAAGAGTCTCTTATGCTTTTGCACTCCCCCTCTCTCTTTTTTTTCCTTCCCCTCCCCATGAGTTTCTGTTAAGTTTCTCAGGACCCACATAAGAGTGAAAACATATGGTATCTGTCTTTCTCTGCATGACTTATTTCACTTAGCATAACACTCTCCAGTTCCATCCACGTTACTACAAAAGGCCATATTTCATTCTTTCTCATTGCCACGTAATATTCCATTGTGTATATAAACCCCAATTTCTTTATCCATTCATCAGTTGATGGACATTTAGGCTCTTTCCATAATTCGGCTATTGTTGAAAGTGCTGCTATAAACATTGGGGTACAAGTGCCCCTATGCATCAACACTCCTGTGCCCTTTAGGAAAATGCTTAGCAGTGCTATTGCTGGGTTAAAAGGTAGATATATTTTTAATTTTTTGAGGAACCTCCATACTGTTTTCCAGAGTGGCTGCAACATTTTGCATTCCCACCAACAGTGTAAGAGGTTTCCCATTTCTCCACATCCCCTCCAGCATCTATAGTCTCCTGATTTGTTCATTTTAGCCACTTTGACTGGCATGAGGTGGCATCTCAGTTTGGTTTTGATTTGTATTTCCCTCAGGGGGGGGTGACATTGAGCATCTTTTCATGTGCCTGTTGGCTATCTAGATGTCTTCTTTAGAGATGTGTCTATTCATGTTTTCTGCCCATTTCTTCACTGGATTATTTGTGTTTTTTTTGGGTGTGGAGTTTAGTGAGTTCTTTATAGATATTAGATACTAGCCCTTTGTCTGATATGTCATTTGCAAATATCTTTTCTCATTCTGTTGGTTGCCTTTCAGTTTTGTTGACTGTTTCCTTTACAGTGCAGAAGGTTTTTATCTTGATGAGGTCCCAATAGTTCATTTTTGCTTTTAATTGTCTTGCCTTTGGAGAGATCTCGAGTAAGAAATTGGTGTGGCTGAGGTCAGAGAGGTTTTTTTTCCCACTTTCTCCTCTAGAGTTTTGAGTTTGTTTTTATGAATGGTAATAAAGTGGTCTAGTTTCACTCTTCTTGATATTATTGTCCAGTTCTCTCAGCACCATTTGTTAAGGAGACTGTCTTTTTTCCATTGGATACTCTTTCCTGCTTTGTCAAAGATTAGTTGGCCATACATTTGTGGGTCCAATTATGGAATCTCTATTATATTCCATTGGTCTATATGTTTGGTTTAATGCCAATACCATGCTGTCTTGATGATTACAGCTTTGTAGTAGAGGCTAAAGTCTGGGATTGTGACACCTGCTTTGGTCTTCTTTTTCAATATACTTTGGCTATTCGGTGTCTTTTGTGGATCCATATGAATTTTAGGATTGCTTGTTCTAGCTTCAAGAAGAATGCTGGTGCAATTTTGATTGGGATCACATTGAATGTGTATATAGCTTTGGGTAGTATTGACATTTTAACAATATTTATTCTTCCAATCCATGAGCACGGAATGTTGATCAATTTCTTTCTACCTTCTTCAATTTCCTTCATAAGCTTTGTATAGTTTTCAGCATCCAGATGTTTTACATCCTTGGTTAGGTTTTTTCTGAGGTATTTTATGATTCTTAGTGCAATTGTGAATGGGATAAGTTTCTTTATTTGTCTTTCTGTTGCTTCATTATTAGTGTATAAGAATGCAACTGATTTCTGTACATTAATTTTGTATCCTATCACTTTGCTGAATTCATGTATCAGTTCTAGGAGACTTTTGGTGGACTCTGTCGGGTTTTCATATATAATATCATGTCATCTGCAAAATGTGAAAGATTGACTTCATCTTTGCCAATTTTGATGCCTTTAATTTCCTCTTGTTGTCTGATTGCTAATGCTAGAATTTCCAACACTATGTTAAACAATAGCAATGAGAGTGGACATCCTTGTTGTGTTCCTGATATCTGGGGGGAAAGCTCTCAGTTTTTCCACATTGAGGATGATATTAGCTGTGGGATTTTGATAAATGGATTTTATGATGTTTAATTATGTTCCTTCTATCCTGACTTTCTCGGGGGGTTTTATTAAGAAAGAATGCGGGGGCACCTGGGTGGCTCAGTCGGTTGAGTGTCCGACTTCGGCTCAGGTCATGATCTCACAGTTCATGGGTTTGAGCCCCGCATCAGGCTCTGTGCTGACCGCTTGCTCAGAGCCTGGAGCCTGCTTCAGATTCTGTGTCTCCTACTCTCTCTGCTCCTCCCCCGTTCATGCTTCATCTCACTCTGTTTCTCAAAAATAAATAAATGTAAAAAAAATTAAAAAAAAAAGAATGCTGAATTTTGTCAAGTGCTTTTTCTGCATTGATTGACAGGATCATATGGTTCTTATCTTTTCTTTTATTAATGTCATGTATCATATTGAGTGATTTGCAAGTGTTGAACTGCCCTTCAGCCTATGAATGAATCCCACTTGATCATGGTGAATAATTCTTTTTATATGCTGTTGAATTTGATTTGCTAGTATTGTATTGAGAATTTTTGCATCCATATTCATCAGGGATATTGGCATGTAGTTCTCTCTCTCTCTCTCTCTCTCTTTTTTTTTTTTTTTGCTGGTCTCTGTCTGATTTAGGAATCAAAATAATACTGGCTTCATAGAATGAGTCAGGACGTTTTCCTTCCATTTCTATTTATTGGAACAGCTTGAGGCGGATAAGTATTATCTCTGCTTTAAACGTCTGGTAGAATTCTCCAGGGAAGTCACCTGGTCCTGGACTCTTATTTTTTGGGAGACTTTTGATAACTGATTCAATTTATTCGCTGGTTATGGGTCTGTTCAAGTTTTCTATTTATTTCTGTTTGAGTTTTGGAAGTGTGTGGGTGCTGAAGAATTTGTTCATTTCTCTTAGGTTGTCCAGTTTGTTGGCATATAATTTATCATAGTATTCCCTGATAATTGCTTGTATTTCTGAGGGACTGATTGTAATAATTCCATTTTCATTCATGATTTTATCTATGTGGGTCATCTCCCTTTTCTTTTTGAGATGCCTGGCTAGAGGCTTATCAATTTTTTTTATTTTTCAAAAAGCCAACTGTTGGTTTCATTGGTCTGGTTTTTTTTAATTCTATATTGTTTATTTCTGCTCTGATCTTTATCATTTCTCTTCTCCTCTGGGTTTAGGGTGTCTTTGCTGTTCTGCTTCTAGTTCCTTTAGGTGTGCTATTGGATTTTGAATTGGGGATTTTTTTCTTGTTTCTTGAGATAGGCCTGGATTGCAATGTATTTTCCTCTCAGGACTACTTTTGCTACATCCCAAAGCATTTGGATTGTTGTATTTTCATTTTCATGTTTCCATATATTTTTTTAATTTCTTGTCTAATTGCCTGGTTGGCTCATTCATTCCTTAGTAGGATGTTCTTTAACCTCCATGCTTTTGGAGGTTTTCCAGACATTTTCACATGATCGATTTCAGGTTTCATAGCATTGTGGTCTGAAAGTGTGCATGGTGTGATGTCAATTTTTTATATTTATTGAGGGCTGTTTTGTGACCCAATATGTGATCTATCTTGAAGGATTTTCCAGGTGCACTCGAGAAGCAAGTATATTCTGTTGCTTTGGGATGCAGATTTCTAAATATAATTGTCAAGTCCATCTGGTCCAATGTATCATTCAGGGCCATTGTTTCTTTACTGATTCTCTGTGTAGATGATCTGTATGTCCATTGTTGGAAGTGGAGTACTAAAGTCCTCTACAATTACCACATTCTTATCAATAAGATTGCTTATGTTTGTGATTAATTGTTTTATATATTTGGGTGGTCCTGAATTCTGTGCATAGACATTTATTATTGTTAGCTCTTCCTGATGGATAGACCCTGTAATTATTATACAATGTCCTTCATTTCTTGTTACAGCCTTTAACTTAAAGTCTAGTTTGTCTGATATAAGTATGGCTAGTCCAGCTTTCTTTTAACTTCCAGTAGGATGATAGTTAATTCTCCATCCCATCACTTTCTTTTTTTTTATATGAAATTTATTGACAAATTGGTTTCCATACAACACCCAGTGCTCATCCCAAAAGGTGCCCTCCTCAATACCCATCACCCACCCTCTCCTCCCTCCCACCCCCCATCAACCCTCAGTTTGTTCTCAGTTTTTTTTTTAATTTTTTTTTTAACATTTATTTATTTTTAAGACAGAGAGAGACAGAGCATGAACGGGGGAGGGGCAGAGAGAGAGGGAGACACAGAATCGGAAGCAGGCTCCAGGCTCCGAGCCATCAGCCCAAAGCCTGATGCGGGGCTCGAACTCACGGGCCGCGAGATCGTGACCTGAGCCGAAGTCGGACGCTCAACAGACTGAGCCACCCAGGCGCCCCTGTTCTCAGTTTTTAACAGTCTCTTATGATTTGGCTCTCTTGCACTCTAACCTCTTTTTTTTTTTCCTTCCCCTCCCCCATGGGTTCCTGTTAAGTTTCTCAGGATCCACATAAGAGTGAAACCATATGGTATCTGTCTTTCTCTGTATGGCTTATTTCACTTAGCATCACACTCTCCAGTTCCATCCACGTTGCTACAAAAGGCCATATTTCATTTTTTCTCATTGCCACATAGAATTCCATTGTGTATATAAACCACAATTTCTTTATCCATTCATCAGTTGTCCATCCCATCACTTTCAATCTGAAGGTGTCCTCAGGTCTAAAATAAGTCTCTTGTAGACAGAAAATATATGGGTCTTGTTTTTGTTTGTTTGTTTGTTTGTTTGTTTGTTTTCCATTATGATACCCTATGTCTTTTGGTTGGAGCATTTAGTCCATTTACATTCAGTGTTATTATTGAAAGATATGGGTTTAGAGTCATTGGGTTGTCTGTAGGTTTCATCCTGTAGTGATGTCTCTGGTACTTTGTGGTTCTTGCAAAATTTCACTCACAGAGTCCTCCTTAGGATATCTTGTAGGGCTATTTTGGTGGTGATGAATTCCTTCAGTTTTTGCTTGTTTGAGAAAACCTTTATCTCTCCTTCTATTCTGAATGACAGACTTGCTGGATTAAGTGTTCTTGACTGCATATTTTTTCTGTTCATCACATTGAAGATTTCCTTCCATTCCTTTCTGGCCTGCCATGTTTCAGTAGATAAGTCTGCTATTACCCTTATGTGTCCACCTTCGTATGATAAGGCCCACTTATCCTTAGGTGCTTTCAGAATTTTCTCTTTATTCTTGTATTTTGCCAATTTCACTATGTCATGCAGAAGACTGATTCAAGTTATGTCTGAAGGGAGTTCTCTGTGCCTCTTGGATTTCAATATCTGTTTCCTTCCCCAGATGGGGGAAGTTCTCAGTTAAGATTTGTTCAAGTACACCTTCAGCCCCTTTATCTCTCTCTTCTTTTTCTGGAATTCCTATGATATGGATATTGTTCCATTTGATTGCATCACTTAGGTCTCTAATTCTCCCCTCATACTCCTGAATTTTTTTATCTCTCATTTTGTCAGCTTCTTCTTTTTCCATAATTTTATCTTTTAATATACCTATTCTCCCCTCTGTCTCTTCAACCCACAATGTAGCCACTTGCATTTTATTGTGCATTTCATTTACCACATTTCTTAATTCATCATGACTATTATTTAGTTCCTTGATCTCTGCAGCAATGGATTCTCTTCTGTCCTCCATGCCTTTTTCAGGTCCAGCGATTAATCTTATGACTATTATTCTACATTCTTCTTCAGTTATATTGCTTTTATCTGTTTTGATCAATGCTTTAGCTGTCATTTCTTCCTGTCACTTTCTTTTTAGGAGAATTCTTCCATTTCATAATTTTTACTAGTTTTCTGCCCCTTATGAGTTTAAAAGTCTTGTTATGGTCTCTGCACCTGCAAGCACGGCTCTATTGCAGGCGTGTTATACACTGTCCAGGGCCTGGCCCTTCAGGAGGTGTTTGTTGGACACTGTCACTTTCTCTCTGGTGTTGTGTCTTTGGTTATTTTATTTCTAATGGAAGAGCACATACAAAGAGAGAAATGACTGCACTAGGACAAAGAGAAAATAAACATTGACCAGGAAGAGAGACTAAGTGGCTTAATCCAGAGAGAAAGGAAAATAAATAAAGAGGTGGGGGAAAAAAGCAAAGATAAAGTTACCCAGACAAGGAAACTATTGATTATCCCAGAGACAGAGAAAGGAAAGTAAAGAAGGAGGTGTAGAACATGTATCAAGGGAATGGGTTAAATATTTCTGCTTAAACAAACCAACAATCAGAGTAACCAGCCAAGAGTAGGGAAGAGATAAGAAGGAAAAACGGAAGGGAGAATAAATGTAAATAACAAGTACTGTCCTGGAATTAATCCAGGTTACGCAGCAGTGCTGGTCTGGAGGATGGAGCCATCTGGTTCCACAGCGTCTATCCTGCTCCAGTAGCTTTGCAATTACCCGATGCAGATGGACATGGTTTGGTGTAGGCTAGTTCCGCCTCTACTGTGGGCCCCATGGACCAATCCTTGAGGCTCCACCTTGGTGGTGGGGGGTGAAAATGGTGATCCCCAGTCTCTTCACAGACCCGGTGGACTCCATTCAAGCTGTCCTCACTGTGCCACAGGCACAGATGGGATGATCCTTCTTGCTCCACTGACTCCCCTCACCCAGTTCTTGGCATGGATTCAAACTCCCGCTCCTTGTGCTCTGGCACTGGGGAAGCCTCTCTGTGCGGCTTGATATGTGGCCCCAGCTGGCTTTGTGCCACAGCACTTCAGGGAGTACCACTTTCTCCTGCTGTGGACTGTGCCCCTGACCTAGCCACTGAGCCTGGGGGGGGGGGGGGTGGCGGATGCAGGCAGACTTTGTCCTGTCCCACAGCACTTCAGGGAGAGGACCACTTTCTCCTACTGTGAACTGTGCCCTCAACCTAGTCAATGAGGTTGCAGGTGGTGGATGCAGGCAAGCTTTTTCCTATCCCACAGCACTCCAGGGAGGGGGTCACTTTGTCCTATTGGGGACTATGCCCCTCACCTAGCCCCTGAGCTTGGGGGTGCCAGATGCAGGCAGGCTTTGTCCTGTCCCACAGCACTCCAGTAAGGGGACTGCTTTCTCCTACTGCAGACTGCACCCTCCACCTGGCCACTGAGCCCAGGGGTGGTGGATGCAGGAAGGCTTTGTCCTATCCTGCAGCACTCCAAGGAGGAGTTGTTTTCTACTGCTGACTGCACCCCTGACCTACCACTGAAGCCAGGTGTGGCTCCTTTCATCCCCAGGTGCATGAACAGGTCAGCCAGCCTCAGCACAAAGAAAGACCCACAGTTAGAGATGGGATCCCTCTCATCCCAGTCAGAAGTTTTTCTCTTGTCCGGGTACAGTCCTACACTTCCCCAGCAGCTCTTTCTCTACCTTTGGTCACTCTACAGAAGGGTATCCATCCCCTCTGTGCCTACATAGCCCATTTTATCTCCCCCAGTTCGCAATCACCCACCTATAAACCATGGAGGTTGTCTCCCGTGTCTCCCTTTTAGACTCAGTCTCTTTTCTTCCCAGACTCTTGGGGTTCAGAGTCGTTTGGCTTTAGCCCTTCTTTATTTGAGAGATGCAGGAAGTATGGATCCTCCTACTTCTCTGCCATGTCGGCCCAATTTTTTAAAAAAAATTGTAATATTTATTTTTGAGAGACAGAGAGACAAAGCACAAGCAGGAGAGGGGCAGAGAGAAAGGGAGACACAGAATCCAAAGCAGGCTCCAGGCTCTGAGCTGTCAGCACAGAGTGAGTTTGAACTCACAGTCTGCAAGATCATGACCTGAACTGAATTCAGACCCTTAACAGTCTGAGCCACCCAGGCGCCCCTTAGCCTGCTATATATATATATATATATATATATGCAAAATTTATAAATCTTTAGCCAGGCCCATCAAGAAAAAAAAGGAGTACCCAAATTAATAAAACCAGAAACAAAAGAGAAGTAACACCAATATCTCAACACAAAGATCGCAAGAGTCTCCTATGAAAAATTATATGCCAACAAACTGGGAAACCTAGAAGAAATGAAAATTCTTAGAAATATACAGTCTTCTAAAACTTAAGAAAAACAGTGTGGAGATTCCTCAGAAAATTAAAAATAGACCTACCCTATGACCAAGCAATAGCACTGCTAGGAATTTACCCAAGGGATACAGGAGTGCTGAGGCATAGGGGCACTTGTACCCAATGTTTATAGCAGCATTTTCAACAGTAGCCAAATTATGGAAAGAGCGTAAATGTCCATTGACTGATGAATGGATAAAGAATTTGTGGTTTATATACACAATGGAATACTACGTGGCAATGAGAAAGAACGAAATATGGCCTTTTGTAGCAACGTGGATGGAACTGGAGAGTGTTATAAGTGAAATAAGTCATACAAAGAAAGACAGATACCATATGTTTTCACTCTTATGTGGGTCCTGAGAAACTTAACAGAAGTCCATGGGTGAGGGGAAGAAAAAAAAGAGAGGTTAGAGAGGGAGAGGGCCAAAGCATAAGAGACTCTTAAAAAACTGAGAGCAAACTGAGGGTTGATGGGGGGTGGGAAGGAGGGGAGGATGGGTGATGGGCATTGAGGAGGGCACCTTTTGGGATGAGCACTGCGTGTCTTATGGAACCTAATTTGACAATAAATTTCATATTTAAAAAACTTAATTAGGAAAAGGTAGAAAATTTGAACATATGCATTAATAGCAACAAAATCAAATCAGTCAAAAAGCTCACACACACACACACACACACACACACACACAAATTCCAGGATGAGGTGTATTTACAGGTGAAGTCCATGAAATATTTAGAGTTTATGCTTATATCCCTCAAACAATTCCAAAATTAGACAAAGAAAAACTTCCAAATACATTATGCAAAGACAGCATTATCCTGATGTAAAATGAGGCAAATACATGAGAAAAGAAAACCATGTGCCAATATACCCAACAAAACACCCATAAACTCCTTTCAACAATATGTTATGTGGTTTATTCATTACAATCAGGTCTGTTGCATTCCAGGGATGCAAAGGATGGTTCAACATGGTGCACATTATCAAAAGTAAGGATAAAAATCATATGATCATCTCAGTAGATACAGAAAAAACACCTGTCAGAATATAATATCTGTTCATGATTAAAACTCTTAACAATTGGGCTCAGAGGGAGCATACCTCAACACAAAAATGGCCACACATGACAAAACAACAGTGAACATCATACTCAGTGGTAAAAAGAATTGATCTTCTAAGATCAGAAACAAGTCAAGGATAACCACCCTCACTACCTTACTCAACATTGCTATCCATAGCAATCAGACATGACAAAAAGATATAAAAGGCATCCAAATTGGCAAGAAAGACATTAAACTCATCACTAGCAGATGACATGATACCATCCTTAAGAAACCTCAAAGACTCCACCAAAAATCTATTATAAGTAATAAATGAATCCAATAAAGTTCAAGGATGCAAAATTAATATACAGAAATAAGTTGTGTTTCTATACACTATTATTTAAGTAGCAAAAAAGAAAAAAAATCAATAAAACAATTCTGCTTATAGTTGTACCAAAAAGAACAAGACACCTAGGAATAAACTGAAAAAAGGAGGTGTAAAACCTGCATTCCAAAAACTACAAAGCACTGATATAATAAATCAAAGATGACAAAAACAAATGGAAATATACTTAATGCCCATGGATCAGAAGAATTAACACTGCTGAAATGTCCATGCTACTCAAAAAAAAATTATGAATTCAATCCAACACCCATAACTACCAACAGCATTTTTCACATAGCCAGAACAAATACTAAAATTTGTAAGGAACAACAAAAGACCCCAAATAGTTAAAGGAATCCTTGGAAGGTACAAATATAGGGGTATCACTATCCATATCTCAAGACGTATTACAAAGATGTAGCAATCAAAACAGTATAAGACTGGTACAAAAAAAGACACATAGATTAGTGGAACAGAACAGATCCCAGAAACAAACCCACACCTACATGGTCAATCAATCTATAACAAAGGAGGCAAGAACATAAAATAGGGGAAAACACAGTCTTTTAAACAAACGATGTTGGAAAAATAACAGCCATATCCAAAAGAATGAAGCTCAGCCACTTTTTCACACCACACACATAAAGAAACTTAGAATGTATTAAAGAGATAAATGTGAGATCCAAAACCACAAAACTCCTAGAATAACACATAGGCAGTAATCTCTTTGACATCAGCCCTAGCAACATTCCTGTAGATCTGTCTCCTCAGGCAATGAAAACAAAAGCACTGAACTAAGAGGTTTTGGCACAGCAAAGGAAGCCATCAACAAAATGACAAGGCAACCTACAGAATGGGATTAGACACCTTCAAATGACACAAATGGTTAATATCCAAAATATACAAAGGACATATACAATGCAACCCTAGAAAAACAAATGATGTGATTAAAAATTGGGCAGAATACATGAATAGACACTTCTCCAAAGGAGACACACAGATGGGAAACAGACACACAAAAAGATGCTCAACATCACAAACCACTATGGAAATATAAATCAAAAACACAATGAGACATCACCTCACACTAGTCAGAAAGGACAGAATCAGAAAGACAGCAAATAATAACAAGTGGTGGTGAGGATGTGAATATAAGCCCTGGTCCATTATTGATGGAAATGCAATTCAGTGCAGCCGCTGTGGAAAACAGCATGGGAGTACCCCCCAAAATTGAAACTAGAATTACCATATGATCCAGTAATTCCACCACTGGGCATCCATCCAAAGAAAATAGTAACATCAGTTTGAAAAGATATTATAACCCCCATGTCTATGCAGCACCACTGGCAATAACCAATGCATGGAAACAACCCAAGTGTCATCTGCATATGAATGGATAAAGAGGTACACACACACACACACACTCTCTCTCTCTCTCTCTCTCTGAAATATTACTCAGCCATTTAAAAATGACATTCTTCCACCTGCGACATATGGATGCATTCATAGGGCTCCATGACAAGTGAAATAAGTCATACCAAGACAAATATCATATGATCCATCCACATGTAGAATCAAAAAAAAAGAAGAAATGAACACAGAAAAAGCTGAAATGGGAGCAACTTGGTGGCTCAGTCAGTTAAGCATTCAACTCTTGACTTTGGGTCAGGTTTCTGAGTTTGTGGTATTTAGCCTTGCATTGGGCTCCATGTTGACAGCATAGAGGCTGTGGAGGATTCTCTCCCTCTGTATCTACTCTTCCCTGTGTTCTTCTCATTCTCTCTCTCTCTTTCTCTCTGTCTCCTTTCTCTAAAAATCAGTAAAATTGAGAAAAAGATGAAACAGACCCTTAAATACTGCCAAACTGATGGTTGCTAGAGGGAAGGTTGGTGGGGGATGGGCAAAATCACTAAAGGGGTGTGAAAGATACAGGCTTCAAGTTATCAAACAAATAAGTCATTTTGTACCTTGATTGAAAGTACAAAGGGGACTCTGTCACTGATATTGTAATACTGTTGTAGGTGACAGTTGGTAGCTACACTGAGCATAGCAACCATAGAGTTGTCAAATCATGGTGATTTACAGTGAAAAGTAATGTAAAATATACTTCAATTAAAAGAAGCATTCTGGAAGGGAGATCCAAGTGGCAGAGATGGAGGGGCAACTGAAGTGCCCTCATCCCCCAAACACAGCAGTGTTGAGGCCAGAGGATATGGAATTCCAAGAGTTTGGGCTACAGAGTGACAGAGATGTCTTCAGGGGACCACAGGGACAACCTGGCCGTCCATAGGATCATTATTGTGAACTGGGAGAGATAAAATGGGCAGCACAGGCATGGAAGGGAGGGATACCCTTCTACAGAGAGACAAAGGGAAGAGAAAGAGAGGCTGTGGAAGTGTTGGACTGTATTTGGACAAGAGAAAAACACCAACTGGGGATTAGAAAAAAAAAGGGAGAAAGATCCAATTTCTAATCGTGGGGCTTTCTATGAACTGGGGCTGGCTACACTGTTCGTGCACCTGGGGAGGAGGGGTGCCAACTCTGGACTCAGTAACTAGCTCAGAGGCTCAGTCCACAGTAGGAGAAAGGAATCCCCTCCCTCAAGGCTGTGGAAAGAAGGTATATAGCTGTTCAAAGGACAAAAGACCCTGCCTGTCTGCACTTGCCAGCCAGAGGCCCTTTGTTGGCAGGGCAGAGAGGCACTTCCCTGCAACTGTGTGTGCGGAGCAGATCTTTTAAAACATTGGGGTGAATCCCAGCCAAGTACCAGGGAGGTCTGGGAGTAGGGAGAGTGGGACAAACCACCTCGTTCACATCCACACAGCACTGTGAGGAGGCTCTGCATTGGTGGGGCAAGTGGCACCTCCCTGGAACTGGGGAACATGGAGCAGGATACTTTAAGACATTGGGGTTTGAATCCCAGACAAATGCCAGAGAGGCATAGGAGACTGTGGAGTGGTGGGGGGGGGGGGAAAGGCCTCACCACTGTGAGGACAGCCTCAACAGAGTGGTTTGGGAAACCTGGGCTGGGGAGGAGAGACTGAGGTGTCACCATTTTCTGACCATCACCAACAAGGTGAGGCTTCAGGAAATGGACCCCCAAAGTGGAGGCAGGACCCACCTACACCAAACCATGCCTCTCCATGCCTGGTGACTGTGTATCTACTTGAGTGAGATTGACACTGGCCAACCAGATAGCCCCTCTTCCAGACCAGCACTGCCACCAGTTCCAAGGCATCCAGCACTTTTGCATATTTTAATTTAATTTTTGGACAATTCTTTGTATATATTCATATAAATTCATATTCATATATATAAATATATATATATATAGAGAGAGAGAGGGATCTATATATTCATATATATATTCTTTATATATATTATATAATAAATGTTATTACATGTTATATATTATATATAATATCATATATTATATATATATATATTCTTTTTCTAGTTCTTATTTCTTCTCTTCTTTAGTGTGTTTATTCTGGTTTTTGGTATGTTTAAGCAGATATACTTAATCTATTCTCTTTACACCTGTTCTATATATCCTTCTTTATTTTCCTATCTCTGTCTGGATTAAGCCATATAATTTCTCTGCCTGGTCAATTTTCTTTTCTTTTCATTTTCCCCACCCCTGTCATTTCTTTCTTTGCATGGGATAAGGCCTTTTCCACCACTATCACTCCCTCCCTTAAAATAATATTTTTCCAGGTTTACTTCAATCAAAAAATCAAAGCACACCTGGTGGAGGCTCCAAAACATCACTACAAGTAGGGAGATAAAGCAAACAGAGTCACAACGACAGAGAACAAGTAACATACTCCAAGAAAACAACTCATGAAGGGCCTGGCCCTGGACACTGTATTATCCCTCTTTAATATAGTAGTACTGTCAGGTGCAGGACACATAATAAGCTTTAAAAACACACAAGGAACAGAAAACTAGCCAAAATAATGAAACAGAAGAATTCTCCTCAAAAGAAATTCCGGGAAGAAATGACAGCTAAAGAATTCCTCAAAGCAGATGTAAACAATATATCTGAGCATCAATTTAGAATAGTAGACGTAAGATTAATAGCTGGGCCTGAAAAAAGCATAGAAGACAGCAGAGAATCTATTGCTGCAGAGATCAAGGAACTAAAAAATAGTCATGATGAGTTAAGAAAAATAGTAAGTGAGGTGGAAAATAACTAGGTGCAAGCAATGATGGAAGAGGCAGGGGGGGGAGAATAAGTGAAATAGAAGATAAATTATGGAAAAAGAGGAAGCTGAGAAAAAGAGAGATAAAAATCTAGACCATGAGGGGAAAATTAGGGAACTAAGTGATTCAATGAAATGTAATAGTATCCATATCATAGGAGTTTCAGAAGAAGAAGAAAGGGAGAAACAGGCATAAGGTTGACTTGAACAAATCATAGCTGAGAACTTCCCCAATCTGGGGAAGGAAACAGACAGTGAAGTCCAGGAGACATGGAGACCTCCCGCCAGATGTAACAGGAATCGATCTTTTCCACAACATATCATAGTGAAACTTGCAAAATAGAAAGATAAAGAAAGATTTCTGAAAGCAGCTAGGGACAAATGTGCCTTAACATACAAGGATAGACACATAAGGGTAGAGAAGACCTATGCACTGAAACCTGGCAAGCCAGAAGGCAGTGGCAGGAAATATTCAATGTAATGAATAGGAAAAATATACAATCAAGAATCCTTTATCCATCAAAGCTGCCATTCAGAATAGAAGGAGAAATAAAGGCTTTCCCAGACAAACAAAAACTGAAGGAATTCATCACCATTAAATAAGCCCTACAAGAGATACTCAGGGGGACTCTGTGAGTGGAATGTTACAAAGACTACAATGAACCAGAGATATCACTTCCAACATGAAAACTACACATAAAACAATGACATTAAATCCATATCTTTCAATAATAATGCTGAATGTAAATAGACTAAATGCTCCAATCAAAAGACACAGGGCACCAGAATGGATAAAAAAAAAAAAAAGATCCATCTATACACTGTCTACAAGAGACCCATTTTAGACCTGCGGACACCTTCAGATTGAAAATGAGGAGATGAAGAATCATCTGTAATGTTGCTGGAAGTCAAAAGAAAGCTGGGCTAGCCACTTATATGAGACAAACTAGATTTTAAACTATAGGCTGTAACAAAAGATGAAGAAGGACATTATATCATAATTACAGGGTCTATCCATCAAGAAGAGCTAACAGTTTTAAATGTTTATGCCTCCAATTTGAAGAAACCCAAATATATAAATCAATTAATCACAAACATAAGCAATCTTATTAATAATAAAAAAACAGTAACTACAGGTGACTTTAATACTCCACCTACATCAATAGGCAGATCATCTAGGCAGATAATCAATAAAGAAACAATGGCCTTGAATGGTACACTGGACCAGATGGACTTGACAGATATATTCAGAACTTTTCATCCAAAAGTAGTGGAATACACATTCTTCTCAAGTGCACATGGAACATTCTCCAAGATAGATCACATACTGGGTCACAAAACAGCCCTCAATATCTATGTATATGTATATGTATATGTATATGTATATGTATATGTATATATATGAAATGAGATCATACCCTGCACATTTTCAGATCACAATGCTATGAAACTTGAAATAAAACATAGGAAAAAATGTGGAAGACCTCCAAATGCATGGAGGTTAAAGAACATCCTACTAAAGAGTGAATGGTTCAACCAGGCAATTAAAGAAGATATTTAAAAATATATGGAAACAAGTGAAAATAAAAACATGACAGTCCAAACCGTTGGGATGCAGCAAAGGTAGTCCTAAGAGGAAAATATATTGTAATCCACGCCTATCTCAAGAAACAAGAAAAATCCCAAATAGAAAATCTAATGGGACACCTAAAGGAACTCGAAGCAGAAGAGCAAAGTAACCCCAAGGCCAGCAGAAGAAGAGAAATAATAAAGATTAGAGCATAAATGAACAATATAGAACATCCCCCCCCACACACACACAAAAACAGTACAACAGATCAATGAAACTAAGAGCTGGTTTTTTTTGAAAAAATAAACACACTTGAAAACCTCCCCAGCCATAATTATCAAAAGAAAAGAGAGAGGATCCAAATAGATAAAATCATGAATGACATTGGATTTACCACAACCAATCTCTCAGAAATACAAACAATTATCAAAGAATACTATGAAAAGTTATATCCCAACAAACTGGACAACTTGGAAGAAATGGACAAATTCCTAGATACTCACACGGGACCAGAACTCAAATGGGGAGGAATAGAAAATTTGAACAGACCCATAACTAGTGAAGAAATTGAATCAGTTATCAAAAATCTCTCAATAAATAAGAATCTTGGGCCAGAAGGTTTCCCAGGGGATTTCTATCAGACATTTAAAGCAGAGTTAATAGCTATTCTCCTCAAGCTATTCCAAAAAATAGAAATGGAAGAAAATCTTCCAGCCTCATTCTATGAAGCCAACATTTCCTTGATTCTCAAACCAGAGACATCACACACAAAAAAAGAATTACAGGCTCATATCCCTGATGAAAATGGATGCAAACAATTCTCAACAAGATACTGACAAATTGAATTCCACAACATATAAAAATAATTATTCACCATGACCAAGTGGGACTCATTCCCAAGCTACAGGACTGGTTCAATATTTGCAAATCAATCAATGTGATATATCACATTAATAAAAGAAAGAATAAGAGCTATGTGATCCTGTGACTAGATGCAGAAAAAGCGTTTGAAAAAATACAGCATCTTTCTTAATAAAAACCCTCAAGAAAGTTGAGATAGAAGGAACATACATTATCATAAAATCCATATATAAAAGCCCACAGCTAATACAATCCTTAATGGGGTAAAACGGAGAACTTTCACCCTGAGATCAGGAGCATGACATGGATGTCCACTCTCACCACCATTATTTCACATAGTGTTCGAAGTCCTAGCATCAGCAATCAGACAACAAAAGAAATTAAAAAGCATTAAAATTAGCAAAGAAGTAAAACTTTCACTTTTCACAGATGACATGATACATGGAAAACCCAAAAGACTCCACAAAAAGACTGCTACAACTGATACATGAATTCAGCAACGTCTCAGGGCAAAAATCAATGTACATAAATCAGTTGCATATCTATACACCAATAATGAAGCAACAGAAAGGGAAATCAAGAAATCAATCACATTTACAATTGCACCCAGAACCATGAAATATCTAGGAATAAATTTAACCCAAGTTTTAAAATATTTGTATGCTGAAGACCACAGAAACCTTATGAAGGAAATTGAATAAGACGCAAAGAAATGGAAAAACATTCCATGCTCATGGATTGGAAGATAAAATATTGATAAAATGTCTATGCTGCCCAAAGCAATCTATGCATTCAAAGCAATCACAATCAAAATTGCACTGGGAATCTTCTCAAAGCTAGAACAATCCTAAATTTGTATGGAGCCACAAAAGACCCCAAATAGCCAAAATAATGTTGAAAAAGAAAACCATAGCTGGAGGCATTACAACCCAGAATTTTACCTCAACTACAAAGCTGTAATCATCAAGGCAGTATTATATTGGCACAAAAAAGACACATGGACCAATGGAATAGAATATCAAACCTAGAATTGGACCCACAAATGCATGGCCAACTAATCTTGACAAAGCAGGGAAGAGTATCCAATGGAAAACAGACAGTCTCTTTATCAAATGGTGCTGACAGAACTGGACAGCAACATACAGCAGAATAAAATTGGATGACATCCTTACACCATACCCAAAAATTAACTCAAAATGGATGAAGGATTCCCACCAACAGTGCGAGAGGATTCCTGTTTCTCCACATCCTCTCCAGCAACTATAGTCTCCTGATTTTTTTCATTTTATCCACTCTGACTGGAGTGAGGTGATAACTCAGTGTGGTTTTGATTTGTATTTCCCTGATGAGGAGTGAACTGGTGAAACCATTCTAGAAAACAGTGTGGAGGTTCATCAAAACGTTAAAAATAGAACTACACTATGACCCAGCAATAGCACTACTAGGAATTTATCCAAGGGATACAGGAGTGCTGATGTATAGGGACACTTGTACCCCAATGTTTATAGCAACACTTTCAACAATAGCCAAGTTACGGAAAGAGCCTAAATGTCCATCAACTGATGAATGGATAAAGAAATTGTGGTTTATATATACAATGGCATACTACTTGGCAATGAGAAAGAATGAAATATGTCCTTTTGTAGCAACGTGGATGGAACTGGACAGTGTTATGCTAAGTGAAATAAGTCATACAGAGAAAGACAGATACCATATGTTTTCACTCTTATGTGGGTCCTAAGAAACTTAACAGAAGACCATGGGGGAGGGGAAAGGGAAAAAAGTTAGAGAGGGAGGGAGCCAAACCATAACAGACTCTGAAACACTGAGAATAAACTGAGGGTTGATGAGGGTGGGAGGGAGGGGAAAGTTGGTGATAGGCATTGAGGAGGGCATCTGTTGGGATGAGCACTGGTATTGAATGGACACCAATCTGACAATAAATTTCATATTAAAAAAATGGATGAAGGACATGAATGTGAGACAGGAAACCATCAAAACCCTGTAGGAGAAAACAGGCAACAACCTCTTTGACCTCAGCCGCAGCAACTTCTTACACGATGTGTCTCTGAAGGCAAGGGAAACAAAAGCAAAAATGAACTATTGGGACCTCATCAAGATAAAAAGCTTCTGCACTACAAAGGAAACAATCAAAAAAACTAAAAGGCAACCGATGGGATAGGAAAATATATTTGCAAATGACATATTGGATAAAGGGTTAGTATCCAAAATCTATAAAGAACTTACCAAACTCAACAACTGGAAAAAAAATCCAGTGAAGAAATGAGCAGAAGACATGAATGGACATTTCCAAAGAAGACATCCAGATGGCCAACAGACACATGAAAAGATGCTCAACATCACTCATCATCAGGAAAATACAAATCAAATCGACAATGAGATATCACCTCACACTAGTCAGAGTGGCTAAAATTAACAACTCAGGCAACAACAGATGCTGGCGTGGGTGTAGAGAAATGGGAACCCTCTTGCACTTTTGGTTGGGATGCAAACTGGTGAAACTGCTCTGGAAAGCAGTGTGGAGGTTCCTCAAAAAATTAAAAATAGACCTACCCTATGACCCAGCAATAGCACTACTAGGAATTTATCCAAAGGATGCAGAAGTGCTGATACATAGGGGCAAATGCACCCCAATGTTTATAGGAGTGCTACTGACAATAGCCAAATTATGGAAAGAGCCTAACTTTCCATCAACTGATGAATGGATAAAGAAGATGTGGTTTATCTATACAGTCAACTACTACTTGGCAATGAGAAAGAATGAAATCCTGTCATTTGCAGAAACATGGATGGAGCTGGAGGGTATTATACCAAGTGAAACAAGTGAGTCAGAGAAAGACAGATATCATATGTTTTCACTCATATGTGGACCTTGAGAAACTTAACAGAAGACCATGGGTGAAGGGAAGGGGAGAATATAGTTACCAACAGAGAGGGATGGAGGCAAACCATAAGAGACTCTTACACATAGAGAACAAACTCAGGTTTGATGGGGGGATGGGGAATGGGTAAAATGGGTGATGGACATTGAGGAGGGCACTTGTTGGGATGAGCATTGGGTGTTGTATATAAGTGACAAATCATGGGAATCTACCCCCAAAACCAAGAGCACAGTGTTAGAGTTAGGGTAAAGATTAGGTTTAGGCTTAGGGTTAGGGTTAAGGTTAGGGTTAGCCAACTTAACGACAAATTATATTTTTAAAAATCCCTGATAACTCTACCTTCAAAGTATGCATCAAGGGGCGCTTTGGTGTCTCAGTTGATTGAACATCTCACTCTTGATTTCCATTCAGATCATGATCTCACAGTTTGTTATATTGAGCCCTGCATTAGATTCTGCTCTGACAGCATGGAACCTGCTTGGGATACTCTCTCTCCTTCTCTTTCTCTGTCCTTCCCCAACTTGCATGCACTCCTTGTCTCTCCAAATAGATAAATAAACATTTTTTTTAATAAAATGAAAGAAGTGTTCTGGGTGCCATGGCGGCTCAGTCAGTTAGGCCTAGGGCTCTTGGTTTCTGCTCATGCCATTATTTTCTTGGTTTGTAAGATGGAGCCCCATGTTTGGCTCCATGCTGACAGCGTGGAGCCTGATTGGGATTATTTCTTCTGTCTCTGCCCCTCCTTCACCCATGCTCTCTTTCTCTCTCTTTCAAAATAAATAAATTAAGTTAAAAACATAAGTGGTCTTTGATGAAGTAAGCTTAACAAATACTGCTATGCTGGGGGGCATTTTTACAGATATATGTTTAAAGAGGCACAGCTACAAAAACATTGCATTTTCCTATTCTGACAACTTTCACAAAAGGTAAGGGGGTAGTATTTTTACTATTCAAATTATGGATGGATCTGAGTAATGAATTATTCATTGGGCAACTGACTTCCACTGGCAATATCAATGTAATTTACATGTCATAGATCAATGCCACAACTTCTAATTAAAGCCCTGGGAACAATTTCTGCCAGGGTCCTATAAACATACAGCAATGGTACCAAGACTTATGCAGTAACATGACAAATCCACAGGCTAAAAGGCATTATGCTGTGTGCACTCAGAGACATCTTTGATGTTCAGGTTCTCACCAAGTGTTGCCATGTGTCCCATGTATTAGAATGCTTTGTTCTAGGGGCGCCTGGGTGGCTCAGTCAGTTAAGCGTCCGACTTTGGCTCAGGTCACTATCTCACGGTTTGTGAGTTCAAGCCCCGCATCAGGCTCTGTGCTGACAGCTCAGAGCCTGGAGCCTGCTTCAGATTCTGTGTCTCCCTCTCTCTCTGCCCCTCCCCTGCTCATGCTCTGTCTCTCTCTGTCTCAAAAATAATTAAAACATTAAAAATTTTTTGAAAAGAATACTTTGTTCCATTCTAAACAAATACAATATTTTGAAGCTTTTTCCAGTGTTTAACATTCTGCAACTTCAAAGAAGTTACTCATAAGAAACTTGTCATTGGAGTGGTCCTCATAGACAAGGAACAAGGGACAACTGGAAGCAGAGATAAGTTCATGGATATGCAAAAATAAATTTTGACAAAATGATTAGAATATAACTTATTCCAAAAACCTTGAGTACTGGTCCCCTTCATCATTCTCAAACCTTGGGAATGGTTAGAGACATCTGTGTATATGTCATTAATTTTCTTTTCTTTTTTTTTAATATGAAATTTATTGTCAAATTGGTTTCCATACAACACCCGGTGCTCATCCCAATAGGTGCCCTCCTTAATGCCCATCACCCACTCTTTTCTGAGTCAGAATGGAAGTTCACAGTTCCCTCAGAATCCTTGACAACAAGGAGTCTAGGAGGCAGATTAAGAGGCAGAGTTTTTCCTGTTTGCTGTTCCATGGGCAGTATATGCACAGGTATTCTGATGTGAGGGGCAAAATCAAGATTCTGTGTGGCCTCCAATGCTTTCACTGCACACAGGGATGGTGTGGACTCTATCAGCAAACTAGGCATTGACCATGTCTCCATATTTCTCTTCAGGCATCCTTTAATCTTTGCAGTGTATGACATATGTGTTTGTAAGTGGGCCATTGCTCTTAAGACTAATATTTATCATCTCTCAATATTTTATTTTATTTTTTTATATTTATTTTTATTTCTTCTCAAATTAGATCACATACAGTGTAGTCTTGGCTTCAGGAGTAGAACCCACTGATTCATCACTTACAACACCCAGTGCTCATTCCAACAAGTTCCCTCCTTAATGCCCATTAACCATTTTCCCCACCCCCATCACCCCTCAATTTGTTATCTTATGGTTTGCCTCCCTCTTTGTTCCTATCTTATTTTTCCTTCCTTTCCACCATGATCATCTGTTAAGTTTCTCAAATTCTTCATATGAGTGAAAATATATCTGTCATTCTCTTACTGACTAATTTAGCATAATACCCTCCGATTCCATCCACATTGTTGCAAATGGCAAGATCTCATTCTTTTTCATTCCCAAGTAATATTCTAGTGTGTGTGTGTGTGTGTGTGTGTGTGTGACATCTTCTTTATCCATTCATAAGTTGATAGACATTTGGGATCTTTCCATGATTGGCTACTGCTGATAGTGCTTCTATAAA
The DNA here is from genome assembly GCF_022837055.1 of Prionailurus viverrinus. NCBI lineage: Eukaryota > Metazoa > Chordata > Mammalia > Carnivora > Felidae > Prionailurus > Prionailurus viverrinus. The sequence goes on from NC_062566.1 coordinate 18,896,513, forward strand.
CATTGGGGTGCATGTGCCCCTTTGAAACAGCACTTCTGTATCCTTTGGATAAATAGCAGTGTAATTGCTCGGTCATAGAGTAGTTCTATTTTTAGTTTTTGGAGGAACTTCTGTAGTGTTTTCCAGAGTTGTTGTACCAGTTTGCATTCCCACGAAAAATGCAAGAGGGTTCCCCTTTCTCCACATCCTCGCCAACATCTGTTGTTGCATGAGTTGTTAATTGTAGCCATTCTGACAGGTGTGAGGTTGTATCTCATCGTGGTTTTGATTTGTATTTCCCTGATGATGAGTGATGATGAGTATTTTTTCATGTGTCTGTTGGCCATCAGGATGTTTTGGAAAATTGTCTATTCATGTCTTCTGTCCATTTCTTCACTGGATTATTTGGTTTTTTGGAGTTGAGGTTGGTAAGTTTTTTTTTTTTAATAGATTGTTGATATTAACCCTTTGTCAGATGTGTCATTTGCAAATGTCTTCTCCCATTACGTCAGTTGCGTTTTAGTTTGGTTGATTTTTTTTTCCTTTGCTGTACAGAAACTTTTTATCTTAATCAGGTAACAATAGTTCATTTTTGCTTTTATTTCCCTTTCCTTCAGAAACATGTCAAGTAAGAAGTTACTATGGCTGAGGTCAAAGAGATTGCTGCCTGGTTTCTTCTGTGGGATTTTGATGGTTTCCTGTCTCACATTTAGGTTTTTCCATCTATTTTGAGTTTATTTTTGTGTATGGGTAAGAAAGTGGTCCAGCTTCATTCATCTGCAAGTTGCTGTCCAGTACTCCCAGCACCACTTGCTAAAGAGACTATCTTTTTTCTATTGGATAGTCTTTCCTTCTTTGTCAAAGATTAGTTGGCTATGCATTTGTGGGTCCAATTCCGGAGTCTCTATTCTATTCCATTGGTCTATGTGTCTCTTTTTGTGCCAATACCATGCTGTCTTGATTACAGCTTTATAATACAGGTTAAAGACTGGGATTGTGATGTCTCCAACTTTGGTTTTCTTTTTCAACATTATTTTGACTATTTGGGGTCTTTTGTGTTTCCATTCAAATTTTAGGATTATTTCTTCTAGCTCTGTGAAGAATGCTGGTATTTTATCAATTGGGATTGCAGTGAATGTAGATTGCTTTGGGTATTATCGAATTTTAATAATATTTGTTTTCCCAATCCATGAGCATGGAATGCTTTTCTATTTTTTGTCTTCTTCAATTTCTTTCAAAGTTTTCTATAGTTTTCAACATACAGATCTTGTACCTCTTTGGTTAGGTTTATTCCTAGATAGTTTATTGTTTTGGTGTAATTGTAAATGGAATCAATTCCCTGATTTCTCTTTCTGTTGCTTCATTATTGGTGTATAGAAATGTGACCAATTTCTATACATTGATTTTATATCCTGTGACTTTACTGAATTCCTCTATCACCTCTAGGAATTTTTTCATGGAGTCTTTCAGGTTTTCTACTTCCATGTAGTGTAGAGTCTTTCTTTCAGGTGTTCCATATAGAGTATCATGTCATATTTGAGGAGTGAAAATATGACTTCTTTGTTAATTTGAATGCCTTTTCTTTCTTGTTGTTGTCTGATTGCTAATGCTAGGACTTCCAAAACTATGTTAAACAACAGTGGTGAGAGTGGACCTCCCCATTGTGTTCCTGACCTCAGCGGGAAAGCCTCTCAGTTTTTCCCCTTTGAGATTGATATTAGCTGTAGGTTTTTCATATATGGCTATTGTCATGTTAAGATATGTTTCTTCTATCCCAACTTTCTTGAGGGTTTTTATTAAGAAAGGATGCTGCACTTTGCCAAATGCTTTTTCTGCATCTATTGATAGGATAATATGGTTCTTTTCTTTTATTAATGGGATGTATCATGTTGACTAATTTGCAAATATTGAACCAGTTCTTCAGCCCAGGAATGAATCCCACTTGATCATGATGAATAATTCTTTTAACGTTTTGTTGAATTTTATTTGCTAGTACCATGTTGACAATTTTTGCATATGGTTCCATTAGGAATATTGACCTGTAATATTCCTTTTTAGTTGGGTTTTGTCGGGTTTGGGAATCAAGGTAATGCTGAATTCCTAGAATGAGCCTGGAGTTTTAATTTCATTTCTATTTTTTGAAACAGTTTAAGAAGAGTAGGTATTAATTCTGCATTAAATTTCTGATAGAATTCCCTGGAAAGCCATCTAGCCCAGGACTTTTGTTAGGAGATTTTTGATTATTGATTCAATTTCTTTGCTGATTATGGGTCTTTTCAAATTTTCTATTTCTTCCCATTTGAGTATTAGTAGTGTGTGAGTTTCTAGGAATTTGCCCATTTCTCCATATTGCCCACTTTGTTGACAATATTTTTCATAATATTGTCTAATAACTCTTTGAATTTCTGTGATGTTGATTGTGATCTCTCCTCTTTCATCCGTGATTTTATCTGTTTGGTTCTTCTCTCTTTTCTTTTTGAGAAATCTGTCTTGGGGTTTATCAATTTTGTCTATTCTTTCAAAACTCAGGTCTTAGATTAATTGATCTGTTGTACTGTTTTCTGGGGTTCTATAATGTTTATTTCTGCTCTAATGTTTATTATTTCTCTTCTGCTGGCCTTGGGCTTTCTTTATCTAGCTTCTTTAGGTGTAAGGTTAGGTTGTTTATTTTGGGCCTTTCCTGCTTCTTGCGACAGGCTTGAATTGCACTGTATTTTCCTCTTAGGACTGCCTTTGCTGCTTCCCTAAGGGTTTGGACTGTTGAGTTTTCATTTTTATTCACTTCCATATATTTTTTAATTTCTTCTTTAATTTCCTGGTTTACCCATTCATTCTTTAGTAGGATGTTCTTTAACCTCTCTGTATTTGAAGACTTTCCAATTTTTTTCTTGTGGTTGATTTCAAGTTTCACAGAATTGTGATATGAAAATATGCATGGTATGATCTCAATTTTTTTATACTTGTTGAGGGCTGTTTTTTGACCCAGTATGTGATGTATTTTGTAAAATGTTCCATATGCACTTGGAAAGAATGTGTATTCTCCTGCCTTAAGATGAAAAGTTCTAAATATCTCTCTTAAGTCCATCTGGTCCAATGCATCACTCAGAGCCATTGGTTCATTAATGGGTTTCTGTCTATATGATCTGTCCATTGCTTTAAGTGGAGTTTTAAAGTCCTATACAGGGGCTCCTGGGTGGCTCAGTCGGTTAAGCGGCCGACTTCGGCTCAGGTCATGATCTCACGGCCCGTGAGTTCGAGCCCCGCATCGGGCTCTGTGCTGACAGCTCAGAGCCTGGAGCCTGTTTCAGATTCTGTGTCTCCCTCTCTCTGACCCTCCCCTGTTCATGCTCTGTCTCTCTATGTCTCAAAAATAAATAAATGTTAAAAAAATTTTTAAAAAGTCCTATACAATTACAGTATTATTAAACATTTGTTTGTTTGTGATTTATTTATTTGTTTATGTATTTCATATTCCCACGTTGGAGACATAAACATTTACTATAGTTAGCTCTTCTTGATGGATAGTCCCCTTAATTATGATATAATGCCCTTCTTAATCCCTTGTTACAGTCTTAGTTTTAAAACCTAGTTTATCTTATATAAGTGTGACTACTCTGGCTTTCTTTTGACATTCATTATCATAATTGATTCTCCATCTCTTCACTTGCAATCTGCAGGTGTCCTTCCTTATTTCTAAAACGACTCCCCCATATGCATAATATTGATGGTTCTTGTTTTTTTAATTCATTCTAATACCCTATGTCTTTTGATTGAGTATTTAGTCCATTTACATTTAGAATGATTACAGAAAGATATGGATTCAGTGCCACTGTGTTACCTGGAGGTTTTGTGTTTGTGGTGATGTCTCTAGTACTTTGTAGTCTTTGCTGCCTTCCACTAACAGACCTCCCCTTAGGATCTCTTTCAGGGATAGTTTAGTGGTCATGAACTCCTTTAGGTTTTGTTTGTCTAGGGAAGCCTTTATCTCTCCTTCAATTCTGAATGACAGCCTTGCTGGATAAAGGATTCTTGGGTGTATATTTTTCCAATTCAGCACATTGAATATTTCCTGCCACTCCCTTCTAGCCTATCAAGTTTCAGTGGACAGGACTGTTACTACCCTTATGTGTCTACCCTTGTAGGTTAACGCCCGTTTGTCCTAGCTGCTTTCAGAATTCTCTCTTTTGTAGCTGTGCACAGAAGGAAAAGTTCTCATACACTTTGAGCAGATGTGCAGAGCTGCCTCTGCCAGCAAAACAGCAGCAGCAGCAAACTGCAGATAGCCCTTATTTCATTATTTCATTAGATAGAAGTATCAAATAATATCAAATCAAGGAAAGAGAGCATAAAGGATGTTTAAACATTAGCCATATATATGTCTGATGGCTATGTTAAGGCACGAAGCGAGTGTTTGTGGTTTCAAGAGATGTCAGGGAGTTATAGTGTGTTGTATATAAACTGTCCTTTGGAGGATTGTGGGGCTCTGTATCTCCTACTGCTATCGCGTTGGACAGCCTTGAGACCAAAACATTGCTGACCCCATTCACCCTTCAGGACTTACAATACACTCTTTAGAAATAACTCCACACTCTTTATCTTGTATTTTGCAAGTTTTGCTCTCACACATCATGGCATTGACCTGTTTTCATTCATTTTGAAGGGAGTTCTCTTTGCCTCTTGGGCTTGGATGCCTGTTTCCTTCCCTAGATTAGGAAAGTTTTCAGCTATAATTTATTGAAATAAACTTTACACCCCTTTCTCTCACTCTTCTTTTCTGGTACTTCTATAGTATGTATATTGTTTAGTCTTATGGAATCACTTAGCTCTCTAATTTTTCCATGATGTTCTAGTGATTTCCTTTCTCTCTTTTTTTTCAGCTTTATTATTTTGCATAATTTTACCTTCTATTTCCCCTATTCTCTCCTCTGCTTCTTCACCCTCACTGTCACTGTATCTAGTTTGTTTTGCATCTCATTTATTATATTTCTTAATTCATCCTGACTAGTTTTATATCTTTGATCTCTGCCATCATGATTTCTCTGGTGTCTTCTATGCTTCTTTCAAGCCCAGATATTAGTCTTATGACTTTTATTTTAAATTATTGTTCAAATATATTGTTTATATCTGTTTTGAGTAATTCTCTGGATGTCTTTTTTTCCTGAATTTTCTTTGAGGAGATGAATTCCATCTCATAATTTTGGTTCAGTTTATGTCTTTTACGTGTTTTAATAGCTTGTTATATGTCCTGCATGTGTGACTACTAATATATTAAAAAGGTGTCATACACTGTTCAGGGCATGGCACTTCAGGTAGTGTTTTTGGAGTGTGTTGTGTGCACCTGTTGTTGTGTTTTGACTTCTATATCCCACTGTCAGTCCTCTTCAAAGCGTCTCCTTGCTTGTAGTGGTGAAGTGTTTGTATCCTCAACCAGGTGTGCTTTGATTCATTCACTGAAGTAACTGTGGGGAAAAAAATGAGGGGGGGTGGTTAGCATGATCCCATACAAAGTGAAAATGAAAAGGGAGAAAAGAAGACCAAGCAGAGAATCAAAAGAACTATAAGGTATTAACCCAGAGAGAAAGGAAAATAAAGAAAAAAAATTAGAAAAAAAGTGTAAAAACAGTAAAAATGCCTGTTTAAACAAACAAACCAACCAGAGAGAATTACATATGTATAGACATAGATATAAATATAGATATAGATATATAGAAATCAGAAATATAAAAAGAAATCAGAAACTATGAACCTGATTCCAAGAGAAAAAATAAAAAAGAAGAGGGTAGAAAGAAAAAGAAAATTGAAGAGAAGATTAAAGAAGAGAGAAACAGAGCTAACTGACAAATTGTAAGACAAACAGTCAAAAACAAAAAGCCATTGTCTGTTGGTGCCTGGGACCTGTGGCTATGCTGGTCTGGAGGAGAGGCTGTCTGGTTGGCTCAGTGTCATTCTTCCTCTAGTAGATAAGCTGTTGCTAGTCACAGAGGGGTGGGGTTTGGTGTAAATGGCACACTTCCACTGGGGGCCACTGTGCTTTCTATGAAGTTCCACTGTGTTGGTGATGGAGAGAAAAATGGAGGCACCCCAATCCCTCCTCCCTGGTCTAGGTGTCTCAAAACACGCTATTCAGGCACCCATCACAAATTAGCTTTGGTGATCAGCTTGCCGTGCTCCATAGTTCTCTGGTGGCTTCTAGGCGCTTGGCTGGGATTAAAAACCTGATGTTTTATAGGGCCCTGCATTTTGTAGGCCCTGTTCTGGTGGAGCACCCCCTCAGCCCTACCGATTAAAGGCCTTTAGCTAGAACCTACAGGGTCTTTAGCCCTTGCAGAGGCAATATACCCTCTTCCCACAGTACTTAGGGAGGGAATTCTTCTCTCCCAGTGCACTGTGAGATTGCTTCAGTGCCCCAGAGCCAGCTCCTCATCCCACCCACCCACCCCCAGGCATGCACACACAGCTGGATCTGGTCCAGAGAAAGTTGCACACTTTTGAAACCTCTGAGCTTCAGCTCCTAAGGCTGTTTGCAAAATAGAAACTGGAACTTTTCATGTTTCTTATTTCCCAGTCTGTGATCCAGACAGGTTTTCCTCTTGTGCTAAATAGATACTGAAACCCTCCCTCTTTCTCTCCCTTTTGTCTCTCCACAGAAGAGGTTTCCTCCCCTCTGTGCCTACACTGTTTTATCTCCCACAATTCACATACACGCACCTTGATCCTGCCATGCTATTGTCTTCTACCTGTGGAGATCCTTCTGCCACTCCACAGATTGATATCCTGGGTGTTCTAAGTGATCAATACAGCTGTGTTTGAGAAACAAGAGAAACCCCAGTTCCCTTACTTCTCTGCTACTTTAACTTCTCTGAATATTTTAAGATCTTTGGTCTCCATACAAAACAAAACAAAACAAAACAAAGCCATCACTCGGTAAAGATTCTTATCACAGACTCAAGGCTTCTCATGGTCTCACCCATACCCCAGCTTCACCTCCAAGACAGGGCCAGGATTAGGGAGCAGAGCCACCAAGACTGAGTGGGAAATGATTTTCCAGACCTGCAGGAAAGGTGCTCAAAAACGTTTGGTTTTACTAAGGAGATTTAGTGGGACCAGGAGGCTAGAGAAGAGCTGGAGAAAGGCACCTGAGTATGTATGTATGTAATTAATCTTGCAGGGAATGCCAGGGTGGCCCAAGTATGTGAGATCAGCATCTGCACTTCTGTATTTGAACTTTATGAACAAGTTCAGTGAATCTGATACGTCAGGTTTTTCATAAAGTCAAGGTCTCTATACCATTGCAGGAGCAAGGACCTAATTTTCAAAACAAAGTACCTGGGAATGGAGGCTATTTAATGGTGACTAAGATGGAAGATTCATACTAGGAGAGAAAAATCAGAACACCCTGGCTGGGTCTTATATTGGTCCTTTTTTTTTTTTTTTTTTTTTTTTTTTTTTTAACTGAGTGGTTTTCTTAACCAAAGTAAGAGAAAGTCAAGTCCCAGTGATCATCCAGGAATGCTTCCTCTGAGTCCTTTACCCCAGTGCAGCTCTATTAGTCTTTTATTTTAAATCTCAAATACTACATCTTCCTAATCTTTCCACACAGTAGAGTAAGGTTTGTCATTTTTTAGTAAAACATATGGGGTTTGAGCCATAGAGAAAAAAAATGGAATTCACTTTTGACAGTAGCTAGCCAGTCCAAGAAATTTTCATAGTTGATGTTTAGTTTTAGGTTTGGTGAAGTTCAGGATGCTGTGAAGCCTACCTAGATTCAAATGCAGCCTCTGTTCTGAGATTAGGTTCACTAGTATCTAAGCAAACTGAATTTTTTTTCCCTTGGAAGCTTTGTGTCCATTTAAGACAAAAAGTTTTAACTGCATGGGACACATAGACAATTAAAAAGGATCCCATGATTATTTCTCCAGTGGCTTTAACTGAAAAGGCACTGGCAGGAATGGCTGTCAGGCAAGAGGGACATCCCCATGTTACAGGTTCTATCTGTTGACTATAATACCTTATGGTGGATTCTGTCTTCTTGTCAAGAGATTTGAGAAGGGAGCAGAAAATCAAATCATGTATGTATTCTAACAACGTAGAGCCTACAGATGATAACAATCAATTTTTAAGACTTGTGAAAAGTAAAAAGAACTGTTGGTGTAACCTTGGAACATTACTCTCCAGGTATATTATGATTCTTCCCAAGTGAAAACAAACAAGTATTGGTTATCCATGTCAACTGGAATACTAAAAATGCACTGCATATAACAATTACAGTGAAAGAGTTGCTTTTATTGAAAATGGATGTCAGAATATTGTGGTTGAGAACAAAAGAACGTCAAGGGATAACGATGTTATTTATTGCCTGGAAGTCCTGGGAAAACTTCCAAACTTGGCCATTGGGTTTTCTCACGGGTTAAATGGGGCTGTTGCAGGGACTAGTTCAGGGGACAATGAGGCCTTGAACCTTGTAATCCTCTACAATGGGATGGATGCCACAAAGGCTGCTTCACTTGTAAATAATTCTGAAGGGAGGTTTTGAGGGATCTATTTGAATCTTGATAGGAGGTGTACTTTGGATTCTGCCAATTAAAGTTGAAGATTTGACCCATAAAGAGGATGATAGCTGATCTAATAAAGCCAAATAATCAGTGTCTCCAGACTCAGCTATAGTGCAGTCAATGATTATGCAAATAAAAGATGTCAAATTATCATTTAATTCACCTAATTGGTTATTTGTATCACTACTATAAAATTCTAAAAGTATTTTATCCTGGCATAATACTTTTTTCCAAGAAATTTCACCCCAGTAAATTAAAAGGAGTGGGGGACTAAGGAGAAAAGGATGAGTATCTTTCAAAGGGCCTAAACAAATGTGAACGAGTTCTGAGACAGGAATCTGTTGATGTTTATTAAAAAAAAACTGTTTAAACTGGTTTAGTACTCTAAGGCAGGAGTTACTTTATAGCAGTGGAATTGAGGACCAGAAATGTAGCTCCAGTGTCCATAAGGATGGAGAAATATTCATTTCCAATCTCGAGTGTGGTCTTTCCAAGGTGAATATGAGGAAAGATTGGGAGGAGCTTCTGTAGTTTCCTGGAGCGTCATCATTAGGAATTAGGAGAGTATTGGAAAGTCTGGATAAAGGGCTGAAGGTGACTGAATCACTAAAGTTTCTAACAATCTTTTCCAGTTCCTTTGCAATAATAGCAGAAACCAGGGTGCTTTGGGGTTTTTGAGGTCATTTTGTAGAGCTGAAAGTTAATAATTTTAGTAGTACTTATTTTAGGTGAATTATCTATGGTATGAATGAGTTGGTTTGCCAAGGTAACTAAATATGGTGTGGATGTAGTTTCCCATTCCATTCTGTTCTTTAAACAAAATGAGAAAATTCACGGTTCTGTTCATTAATAAACATTGAGTTAAATGTTGCCTGGTTGAATTCAGCATCTAAATGAAGATGAGAATTTTCTTTAAAGACAATTTGCAGTCTTTTGTAATAGTCATGAACAGGTTTACCAAGCTTTTGCGTGTAAGCCTGAATTTTGTTCCAGTCAACAGGCTTAGGTAAAGCCACTGCAATTGCTCAGTGAAGATTCCTGGTAAATGTTCTTGTCAAATGTTCTCGCTAGGAGGTCTGTTTCTCTATTTCTTTTTCAGGGTATTCCTATTAGGCTAATTTTATCCAATGTTTGCAATGGCCCTCACCAATAAGCATGTGGACTAATTAATGTAAATCTGATAAACCAGGTTAGTAAATTTGAATTAACCATGTTAAATTCTTCAGCAACCCTTGGAGTTTTCAGTCACTTCAGGTGACTCTTCAACATGATTCATAACTCGGACTTAGTCTAGGGAATATAAGAAATTTGTGGGATTATTTGGATTCTCATAAGATTTAACTTTAAAGACACAGGTTTTAATAGTTCAAGAGAAGGAGTAGGGAGAAGTTTGGAGGAAAAGGGAAATTCAGAAAAAGAATTAAAATGAAAGAAGGGGGGTACCTGGGTGGCTCAGTCAGTTGAGCATCCAACTCTTGATTTTGGCACAGGTCATGATCTCATGGTTTGTGGGTTTGAGCCCCACAACAGGCTCCATGCTGTTAGCACAGATTCTCTCTCTCTCCCCTTCTCTACGTCCCTACCCCTTCCTCTCTCTCTCTCTATCAAGATAAATAAATAAACTTTTAAAAAGTTTAAAAATAGAATGAAAGAGTGGGGGATTGAGGACATGCGGATGGTGCAGAGAAAGTAGAGGAAAATCATGTTGAAGGTAGGGCCTGCCTGAGCACAAGACAGCTGCCATGCATCTTCAAAGAAGATGACAAAGGAGAAAAAAGAGACCTCAGAAGCCTTTTCTTTATCTTCCTTCCTTCCTTCCTTCCTTTTTTCCTCCCACTCTCCCTCCCTCCTTCCCTCAGTCTAGAAAACATATTTGGCAAAGAGGCAATTTTATATTCCTATAAAATATATTTTATATATTATATAAGCTTCATAATACTAGTCAAAAGAGGCATCTCATTCACTTCTGACAATTTTAGAGCCATGGAGGTCTAATTCAGTTTTGAGAAAACCTGTGGGTTTTCAAAATTATCCCATAATATTCACTGGATTTCTAAGTTATTTTTAGTTAAATTGGTCCATTCAGTTAGCCATACCCATGAGGAAAGACTGCAGGTTTTAAACAAAAATCCAATCAGGTTACCAGAAGTAAGGACTCCCTCAAAGCCTTATGATGACTAGAATCCCATTTTGTAAAGGTTTTTCTCTAAAGTAATACATAAAAATTCCTAAACAGTACAGTTTCAACAGGAACAGCCCAGCTCCAAAAGGAATCAGACTAAAAGCCAGCACAATGCCAATATGAATAAACCATTTCTAAAAGACTTAACAAGAAAGTACACCTCCAATAAGAACAGTCCAGTTCCAAAACGAATTTGGAACAAAGGCTAACACAGTTCAAACAGGCCCAGTTCCAACAAAAAGGAGTCAGACCATAGGCCAACACAGTTCCAACAGAAAGACTCCCATTCTGAAAAGCCATCACAGCAAAGGCCAAAAAGTACTCTCAGAAATGACAAATCCTTAAAACATATCACAAGTAAAACCTGAGATCAAACACAAAGAGAACAAAGATAGAAATCCAGGAGAACTTACCATCAAACTTTAGAGTTGGCAAGAAAGCAATAACCTCAACTGGCTTTGTGGGCATCAACATCTATTTTCACCATCCTCAGAGCTGTCATGGATCTTCTCAAGATCCCACTTCCAATCACCAAATAATGTTAGATATAAACCAGTTAATTACATTGCCAGTAAAAATCAGTTCATTCGGAAATAGGAAATTGTAATTTGGGACAATTACAAGCTGTGGCAAAACCATAATCAAACAAAAAAAGGAAATTAGTGTTGATTTTTGAGAAGAAAGAAGTTGGCGGGGTGGTGGGGGGGAGGTTTCTGAATGAAAGTCTATAGGAGAAAAGCAAAAGTTCAGAGTGATGTTTCCTTATTGACTGAGTTAGGGGTAGTCAATTCCTTATAGGAGATGCAATGTACGTCTTTTCTTTTGGGGACTTAGAATTTGTTATTCTTTCCTGTTAAAGCGTGTAATTGACAATTCATCATAAGATTGACATTAAGTGGTACTGACACTCCCACACCCTTGAAGCCTTGCATTCTAGTACCATAAATCCACTTTAGTGAGGTATTCCTATATTAATTTTCACAATTACTTATCTCTGTTTCATGAAAGTTTTCCCCCCTGAGGTTTTATCTTGTCAGTTATTGTTCAACCTATCCTAGTTCTTTGTTATGTCTTGAATCTTTCTGACAGCCCAAGCTACCTATTTTATTTGTAAATAGCAACCAGTTGTTCAGAGTGTGCCAAACCTATCAGTGCCCCCAAAGAGGGAGCTCAGTCATCACATAAATTTAGGCTGATTGAATGCTAGGCTCTTGTAAACAGCTTTTAAAGTATGCAAATATAGGTCTTCTGGGAAGATGGTGGTGTAGGAGGACGCTGGGCTCACCACGACCTGCTGATCATTTAGATTACATCTACACCTGCCTAAATAACCCAGAAAACCACCAGAAGACTAGCAGAATAGATTCTCTAGAGCCAAGCACAGACGAGAGGCCCATGGAAGAGTGTAGGAAGGGTAGAGAGATGGTGCATGCTACACGGACTGGCGGGAGGGAGCCGGGGTGGAGGGGCAGCCCGCTGGCCAAGCAGAGGCCCCAAGTCTGGCTTGCAAAAGCGGAGGGGTTGACAGAGTGTGTTCGGACAGCAAGTGGGAATTAACATCTGGGAGGTTATAGGTTAACAGCTCTGCTCGCAGAGCGGGAAGGCTGGAGGACAATGGGAGGGACAGTTATGAGCCCCAGACGACAGAGCTCAGCTTGGTGGGGAACAAAGGCACTCGCCATCACCATCTTCCTCGCCCATCCCCCAGCCAAATCCCAAAGGGAACCAGCTCCTGTCAGGGAACTTGCTTGCACCTCCCAAACACCCAATACTGTGCTTCTGTGGATCCATCCCTCTGCCAAATCTGATCACTGAAGAATAAGCGAACTGAGGCTGCCCCTCCTGCCCCTGTGCACCTTGATGATCCAGCCCAGCTAATACACCATATCCCCAGCACCACAAGCCTGGCAGTGTGCATATAGCCCAGATGGGCCATGCCACCCCACATGAATCCTGCCCCTAAGAAAGGGGAAGAGAAGGTACACACCAGTCTGACTGTGGCACGAGCAGTTGGCTGAGGGCAGACATCAGATCTGGCTGCGGCCCCGCCCACCAAAATAAGTTATTCAAGAAAGCACAGGGGAAGTGCCCTGCACTTCCACACCATGATGAAACAAAAGAATTCCCCTCAAAAGAATCTCCAGGAAATAAAGACAGCTAATGAACTGATCAAAAAGGATTTAAACAATGTAACAGAAAGTAAATTTAGAACAATAGTCATAAAATTAATAGCTGGGCTTGAAAACAGTATAGAGGACAGCAGAGAATCTATTGCTACAGAGATCAAGAGACTAAGGAACAGCCAGGAGGAGCTGAAAAATGCTATTAATGAGCTGCAAAATAAAATGGAGACAACCACCACTCGGATTGAAGAGGCAGAGGAGAGAATAAGTGAAATAGAAGATAAAATTATGGAAAAAGAAGAAGCTGAGAAAAAGAGAGATAAAAATATCCAGGAGTATGAGGGGAAAATTAGAGAACTAAGTGATGCACTAAAGAGAAATAATCTATGCATAACTGGTATTCCAGAGGAGGAAGAGAGAGGGAAAGGTGCTGAGGGTGTATTTGAAGAAATCATAGCTGAGAACTTCCCTGATCTGGGGAAGAATAAAGGCAATGAAATCCAAGAGGCACAGAGAACTCCCATCAGACATAACTTCAATCGATCTTCTACATGACATATCATAGTGAAACTGGCAAAATACAGGATAAAGAGAAAATTATGAAAGCAGCCTGGGATAAACAGGCTCTAACATATAGGGGAGACTGATAAGACTCGTGACGGACCTCTCTACTGAAACTTGGCAGGCCAGAAAGGAATGGCAGGAAATCTTCAATGTGATGAACAGAAAAAATATGCAGCCAAGAATCCTTTATCCAGCAAGTCTGTCATTTAGAATAGGAGAGATAAAGGTCATCTCAAACAAAAACTGAAGGAATTCATCACCACTAAACGAGCCCTACAAGAGATCTTAAGGAGGATCCTGTGAGACGAAGTCCCAGAGACATTGCTACAAGCATGAAACCTACAGATATCACAATGACTCTAAACCCATATCTTTCTATAATAACACTGGACATAAATGGACTAAATGCGCGAACCAAAAGTCATAGGGTATCAGAATGGATAAAAAAACAAGACCCATCTATTTGCTGTCTACAAGAGACTCATTTTAGACCTGAAGACACCTTCAGATTGAAAGTGAGGGGATGGAGAACTATCTATCATGCTACTGGAAGTCAAAAGAAAGCTCGAGTAGCCATACTTATATCAGACAAACTAGACTTTAAATTAAAGGCTGTAACAAGAGATGAAGAAGGGCACTATATAATATTACAGGGTCTATCCACCAGGAAGAGCTAACAATTATTAATGTCTATGCACCAAATGTGGGAGCCCCCAAATATATAAAACAATTACTTACAAACATAAGCAACCTTACTGATAAGAATGTGGTAATTGCAGGGGAATATAATACCCCACTTAGAACAATGGATAGATCATCTAGATACAGGATCAAAAAAGAAACAAGGGCCCTGAATGATACATTGGACCAGATGGACTTGACAGATATATTTAGAACTCTGCATCCCAAAGCAACAGAATATACTTTCTTATCGAGGGCACATGGAACATTCTCCAAGATAGATCACATACTGGGTCACAAAACTGCCCGTCATAAGTATACAAGAATAGAGATCATACCATGCATACTTTCAGACTACATGCTAGGAACCTTGAAATCAACCACAGGAAAAAGTCTGGAAAACCTCCAAAAGTATGGAGGTTAAAGAACACCTTACTAAAGAATGAGTGGGTCAACCAGGCAATTAGAGAAGAAATTAAAAAATATATGGAAACAAACGAAAATGAAAGTACAACAATCCAAACGCTTTGGGATGCAGCAAAGGCAGTTCTGAGAGGAAAATACATCGCAATTCAGGCCTATCGCAAGAAAAAAGAAAAATCCGAAATACAAAATCTAACAGCACACCGGAAGGAAATAGAAGCAGAACATCAAAGTCAGCCTAAACCCAGAAGAAGAAGAGAAATAATAAAGATCAGAGCAGAAATAAACAATATAGAATCTAAAAAAACTGTAGAGCAGATCAACGAACTAAGAGTTGTTTTTTTGAAAAAATAAAACAAAATTGACAAACCTCTAGCCAGGCTTCTCAAAAAGAAAAGGGAGATGAGCCAAATAGATAAAATCATGAATGAAAATGGAATTATTACAACCAATCCCTCAGAGATACAAACAATTATCAGGGAATACTATGAAAAATTATATGCCAACAAATTGGACAACCTGGAAGAAATGGACAAATTCCTAACACCCACACTCTTTCAAAACTCAATCCAGAGGAAATAGAAAGCTTGAACAGACCCATAACCAGCGAAGACATTGAATCAGTTATCAAATCTCTCCCAACAAATAAGAGTCCAGGACCAGATGGCTTCCCAGGGGAGTTCTACCAGACGTTTAAAGCAGAGATAATACCTATCCTTCTCAAGCTATTCCAAGAAATAGAAAGGGAAGGAAAACTTCCAGACTCATTCTATGAAGCCAGTATTACTTTTATTCCTAAACCAGACAGAGACTCAGTAAAAAAAGAGAACTACAGGCCAATATCCCTGATGAATATGGATGCAAAAATTCTCAATAAGAAACTAGGAAATCGAATTCAACAGCATATAAAAAGAATTATTCACCATGATCAAGTGGGATTCATTCCTGGAATGCAGGGCTGGTTCAACATTCGGAAATCAATCAACATGATACATCACATTAATAAAAGAAAAGAGAAGAACCATATGATCCTGTCAATCGATGCAGAAAAGGACTTTGACAAAATCCAGCACCCTTTCTTAATAAAAACGCTTGAGGAAGTCGGGATAGAAGGAACATACTTAAACATCATAAAAGCCATTTATGAAAAGCCCACAGCTAACATCATCCTCAATGGGGAAAAACTGAGAGCTTTTTCCCTGAGATCAGGAACACGACAAGGATGCCCACTCTCACTGCTGTTGTTTAACATAGTGTTGGAAGTGCTAGCATCAGCAATCAGACAACAAAAGGAAATCAAAGGCATCAAATTTGGCAAAGATGAAGTCAAGCTTTCGCTTTTTGCAGATGATATGATATTATACATGGAAAATCCTATAGACTCCACCAAAAGTCTGCTAGAACTGATACATGAATTCAGCAAAGTTGCAGGATACAAAATCAATGTACAGAAATCAGTTGCATTC
This sequence comes from Prionailurus viverrinus, assembly GCF_022837055.1. NCBI lineage: Eukaryota > Metazoa > Chordata > Mammalia > Carnivora > Felidae > Prionailurus > Prionailurus viverrinus. Next base: position 18,912,483 of record NC_062566.1, read on the forward strand.
TTATACACTAACAATGAAGCAACAGAAAGACAAATAAAGAAACTGATCCCATTCACAATTGCACCAAGAAACATAAAATACCTAGGGATAAATCTAACCAAAGATGTAAAAGATCTGTATGTTGAAAACTATAGAAAGCTTATGAAGGTAATTGAAGAATATATAAAGAAATGGAAAGACATTCCATGCTCATGGATTGGAAGAATAAATATTGTCAAAATGTCAATACTACCCAAAGCTATCTACACATTCAATGCAATCCCAATCAAAATTGCACCAGCATTCTTCTCGAAACTAGAACAAGCAATCCTAAAATTCATATGGAACCAGAAAAGGCCCCGAATAACCAAAGTAATTTTGAAGAAGAAGACCAAAGCAGGAGGCATCACAACCCCAGACTTTAGCCTCTACTACAAAGCTGTCATCATCAAGACAGCATGGTATTGGCACCAAAACAGACACATAGACCAATGGAATAGAATAGAAACCCCAGAACTAGACCCACAAACGTATGGCCAACTGATCTTTGACAAAGCAGGAAAGAACATCCAATGGAAAAAAGACAGTCTCTAACAAATGGTGCTGGGAGAACTGGACAGCAACATGCAGAAGGTTGAAACTAGACCACTTTCTCACACCATTCACAAAAATAAACTCAAAATGGATAAAGGACCTAAATGTGAGACAGGAAACCATCAAAACCTTAGAGGAGAAAGCAGGAAAAGACCTCTCTGACCTCAGCCGTAGCAATCTCTTACTCGACACATCCCCCAAGGCAAGGGAATTAAAAGCAAAAATGAACTACTGGGACCTCATGAAGATAAAAACCTCCTGCACAGCAAAGGAAACAACCAACAAAACTAAAAGGCAACCAATGGATTGGGAAAAGATATTTGCAAATGACATATCGGACAAAGAGCTAGTATCCAAAATCTATAAAGAACTCACCAAACGCCACACCCGAAAAACAAATAACCCAGTGAAGAAATGGGCAGAAAACATGAATAGACACTTCTCTAAAGAAGACATCCGGACGGCCAACAGGCATATGAAAAGATGCTCAACGTCGCTCCTTATCAGGGAAATACAAATCAAAACCACACTCAGATCTCACCTCACGCCAGTCAGAGTGGCCAAAATGAACAAATCAAGAGACTATAGATGCTGGAAAGGATGTGAAGAAACGGGAACCCTCTTGCACTGTTGGTGGGAATGCAAATTGGTGCAGCTACTCTGGAAAACAGTGTGGAGGTTCCTCAGAAAATTAAAAATAGATCTACCCTATGACCCAGCAATAGCACTGCTAGGAATTTACCCAAGGGATACAGGAGTACTGATGCATAGGGGCACTTGTACCCCAATGTTCATAGCAGCACTCTCAACAATAGCCAAATTATGGAAAGAGCCTAAATGTCCATCAACTGATGAATGGATAAAGAAATTGTGGTTTATATACACAATGGAGTACTACATGGCAATGAGAAAGAATGAAATATGGCCCTTTGTAGCAACGTGGATGGAACTGGAGAGTGTGATGCTAAGTGAAATAAGCCATACAGAGAAAGACAGATACCATATGTTTCACTCTTATGTGGATCCTGAGAAACTTAACTTGAGGAGGGCACCTTTTGGGATGAGCACTGGGTGTTGTATGGAAACCAATTTGACAATAAATTTCATATATTGGAAAAAAAAATGAAAACTCAATTACCAACATCTATATTAGATAAATCTAGACTTTAAAAACAGAGTGTAACAAGAGATAAATAAACACGTTGTATCATAATAAAAGGATAATCCAACGAGATATAAATATTGTAAATATTTATGCAGCCCACATGGAAACACATATATAAAACAATTAATAACAAATAAAATGAATTAAATGATTAGTATACAATAATGGCAGGGGACTTTAATACCCCAGTTACATCATAGAACAGATTATCTAAACAGAAAATCCATTAAGACACAATGGCTTTAAATTTTTTTTTTCAACGTTTATTTATTTTTGGGACAGAGAGAGACAGAGCATGAACGGGGGAGGGGCAGAGAGAGAAGGAGACACAGAATGGGAAACAGGCTCCAGGCTCTGAGCCATCAGCCCAGAGCCTGATGCGGGGCTCGAACTCACGGACCGCGAGATCGTGACCTGGCTGAAGTCGGACGCTCAACCGACTGCGCCACCCAGGTGCCCCGAGACACAATGGCTTTAAATGACACATTGGGCAAGGTGGACTTAACAGATATATTCAGATAATTTCATCATAAAGCAAAAGAATACACTTTCTATTAAAGTACACACAGGATATTCTCCAGAATGGATCACATATTAGGTCACAAATTAGGCTGTAAATACAAAAATATTGAAATTATACCATGCATCTTTTCTGACTACTATACTATGAAACTAGAAGTTAACTACAAGAAAAAATTGGAAAGACCACACATACATGGAGGTTTAACAACATGCTACTAAACAATGAATGAGATCCAGGAAATAAATGAAGAAATGAAACAAGTGAAAATAAAGACATAATTCTTTAAAATTTTTCTTGCCGCTCTTATTTAACATAGTACTGGATGTTCTAGCCACAGTAATCAGACAATAGACGAAAATGGATTCAAATCAGCAAGGAAAAAGTTGAACTTTCACTATTTGCACATGATATGATACTCTATATAGAAAACCTGAAAGACTCCACCCAAATACTGCTAGAAATGATTAAGGAATTCAGTATATTTTCAGGATATGAAATCAATGTAAAGAAATATGTAGCATTTCTATACATCAATAACGAAGCAGCAGGAAGATAAAAAATGGAGTCATTTCCATTTACAATTGTACCCAAAACAATAAAATACCAAGAAATAAACCTAAGCAAAGAGGCTAAAGACCTGTAATCTGAAAATTATGAAACTGATGGGAAAAAAATCGAAGATGACACAAAGAAATTGAAAAACCTGCCATTTTCATGGATTGGAAGAACAAACATTTTTTATTTATTTTTTATTTTATTTTGTATTTAAAAAAAAATTTTTTTTAACATTTATTTATTTTTGAGACAGAGAGAGACAGAGCATGAACGGGGGAGGGTCAGAGAGAGGGAGACACAGAATCTGAAACAGGCTCCAGGCTCTGAGCGGTCAGCACAGAGCCCGACGCGGGGCTTGAACTCATGGACCGCGAGATCATGACCTGAGCCGAAGTCGGACACTTAACCGACTGAGCCACCCAGGCGCCCCAGAACAAACGTTTTTTAAATGTCTATATTACTCAAGGCAATTTACACATTTAATGTAATTCCTATTCAAATACCACCAGCATTTTTCACAGATTTAGAAAAAAATAATTCTAAAATTTGTATGGAACCACAAAATACCCTGAAAGCCAAAGCAATCTTGAAAAAAAAACAAAACAAGCTGGAGGCATCACAATTCCAGACTTCAAGTTATGTTACAAAGATGTAGCCACCAAAACAGTATGGTACTGGAAACAACATAGACATATTGATCAATGGAACAAAATAGAGGGTCGCCTGGGTGGCTCAGTCAGTTAAGCGTCTGACTCTTGATTTTGGCTCAGTTCATGATCTCATGGTTTGTGAGTTTAAGCCCCACATTGGGCTCCTCGCTGACAGCATGGAGCTTGTTGGGGATTCTCTCTCTCTCTCCCTTTATCTCTGCCCCTCCCCTGCTCTCTCTCTCTCTCTCTCTCTTAAAAAATAAAGTATAAAAAATGGAACAAAATAGAAAATCGATAAACAAACTCACAACTACATGGTCAATTTTCTTCAAAAAGGCAGGAAAGAATATTGAATGGGAAAGGACAATCTCTTCAACAAATGGTGTTGGGAAAACAAGACAGCAGCATTCAAAAGAAAGAAACTGGACAACTTTCTTATGCCATACACAAAAACAAATTCAAAATGGATGAAATAACTAAATGTGAAAGAGCAAAGAGGAGAGGAAAACAGAAGCAGTAACCTTTTTGACATCAGCTGTGGCAACTTCTTTCTATATATGTCTCCTGAGGCATGGGAAATAAAAGCAAAAATAAACTACTGGGACTTCATCAAAATAAAAAGCTTCTGCACAGTGAAAGAAATAATCAAGAAAACTAAAAGGCAACCTATGGAATTGGAGAATATATTTACAAATGACATATATGATAAAGTGTTAGTATTCAAAATATATAAAGAACTTACAGAATGCTACACTCCAAAAATGAATAATTGAATTAATAATGGTAAGAAAACATGAATAGACATTTTTCTACAGAAGATATCCATATGGGCAATAGACACATGAAAAGATGCTCCACATCACTGATCACCAAGGAAATAAAAATCAAAACTACAATATCACCTCACACTTTCTCAGTGGTTAAAATTAACAACACAAGAAAAAAAAACAGGTGTTGGTGAATATGTGGAGAAAGGAGAACCCCCTTGCACTGTTGGTGGAATGGAAACTCATGCAACAACTCTAGAAAACAGTTATGCAGGTTCCTCAAAAATTTCATTATAGGACTACCCATGATCCCATAACTGCACTAGGTATTTACCAAAAGCATACAAAAATACTGATTTGAAGGGGCACATGCACCCTGATGTTTACAGAGGCATTATCAACAATAGCCCAGCTATGTAAAGAGCCCAAATGTCATCTACTCTAATGATAGATAGATATAGATATAGATAGATATAGATATAGATACAGATATAGATATAGGCATATCTGAATATTACTCACCCATCAAAACAAATGAAATCTTGCCTTTTGCAAAAACATGGATGGAGCTAGAGAGTATTATGGTAAGAAAAATAAGTCAGTCAGAGAAAGACAACTACAATATGGTTTTACTCATATATGGAAATTAAGAAACAAAACAGATGACCATATGGGAAGAAAAAAAAAAGAGAGAGGGAAGCAAACCATAAGACACTCTTAACTATAGAGAACAAACACGGTTGATGGAAGGACGTTGGGGAAGAGCTAAATGGGTGACGAGCACTGGGTGTTATATTTCAGTGATGAATCACTAAATTCTATGCCTGAAGCCAATATTACTGTATATGTTAACTAACTAGAATTTAAATAAAAATTTGAAACAAAAAATGTGAATCGTCTGTTGAGACCAGATAGTAGAAGCTTTATTTTGAGTGTTGCTAATTCTCACGCATTAATAAGTGGGGAGGAGTTTTATGAAAAAGTTAAAAAAAAAAGTTAACTCAGTTTTTTATCCCAGAGGGCAGACAGTGCAGGTTTTTTTTCTAGATGTTACACTCAATGCTTATTTATATGTTAAAGTGAAGAAAACAGTGATATCCAATGAATTTTCTGATTTCATGTTTGAATTTCTGTGATGATGGCATCAGATGTTCTGGTAAACTTCCTGTGGCTCACACAGTGGTCAAGAGGAAGTTTTCCCATACACTATCTTTTTTGGTGACGTCCTTGACATTCATAGAAACTCACATATCTAAAGCTTGCAGGGTTTTTTGGAAAATGTCCATTTTAAATCTCAGTAATTCTAAATCAGAGGGAAGAATAGTTTAGCGCGGTTATAGAGGATTTGGGAGAATTGAGGATTTTCCAAAGGCTCTCAAAATGTGTAAGAAGGAAGCCACAAGGGTACACCATAGCTGTCCATTGTAATACAAATTTTCTCTGTGAGGTCTTCACAACCACTTCAGTCAGACATAATCAATGCCAGACTAATTTGTTTATAAAACAAATTTAATTTTAGTCTTATTTGTGTGTAGTCTTATTTAACTTAGCCTGAATATTTACATAATTTCAGCTTTATTAGTGATAGACTACATATGTCCCTTGATCGCCTTGCTGAAATTTTCAGAAGAATTCTGATTGGATTTGCAAAGCCTCTCAAGGTTAGGAAGATAAGCCAATATCTTGCCACCAGATTTTGCCTACAATACCCACAGATTTGGGAGAATTCCACTCTTCTCAGGGTCCTCAAAGTTTCCTGGGGCCTTTTTAGAAGTATCCCTTCTCAGTGCATGGCAAGAAAATCTATATGACTTTTATAGGCCAGTTTTTCTAATGGGGGATATATGGGCATTTGCTTCCTAAAGTCAACCTTAGTTCCTTAAAACTAACTGGTTGTATATAATTCCATGAATATTATTCTCTAGTATAACATTCTACTCAGAACCTTGGTAATATACCCAGTGCATCAAGTTGTGTCCTTGGGGAGCAGGTTGGGGGACATTTGGGGGCTCAGTTGTTTAAGTGTCCAACTCTGTATTTTGGCTCAAGTCATAATCTCACAGTTTGTGTAACCAAGGCCCATGTCAGTCTCCGTGGTGACAGCACAGAGCCTGCTTAGGATTCTTTCTGCATCTCTGTCTCTCTTTAGAAATAAATAAACGTGTCTTTTTGTAAAAAAAAAAAAATCCAATAAAAATTGTGTCCCAGATTATTTTTAATCATAAGTGTACTCTTCAATCCCCATCCCCTATTTCTGCCATCCCCTTACTCACCTCCAATAGTTTGTTCTTTACAGTTAAAAGTCTATTTCTTGGTTTCTCTCTTTTTTTTTCCATTGTTCATTTTTTGTTTCTTATTCCACATATGAGTGTAATCATGTGGTATTTGTCTTTCTCTGAATGACTTATTTCATTTTGCATTAGACTCTCTAGCTCTATCCATACTGTTGCAAATGGCAAGATTTCATTCTTTTTTATGGCTGAATAATATTCCAGTGGTGTGTGTGTGTGTGTGTGTGTGTGTGTACACATATATACCATATTTTCTTTGTTCATACATCCATCAGTGGACATGGGCTGCTTCGATAGTTTGACTATTGTAAATAATGCCACAACAAACATTGGCATGCATGCATACCTTTGAATTAGTGTTTTTATAATTGGGGAAGTAAACCTATTAGTGAAATTACTGGATTGTAGGGTAGTTGTACTTTTAATTTTTTAAGGAAACTCCATACTGTTTTCAATAGTGGCTGCACCAGTTTATACTCCCACTGACAGTTGTTTGCAAGAGGGTTCATCTTTCTCCATATCCTCACCAACACTTGTTCTTTCTTGTGTTTTATTTTAGCCATTCTGACAGGTGTGAGGTGTTGCTGCGTTTTAGTTTTGATTTGTATTTCCCTGATGATCAGTGATGTTGAGCGTATTTTTATATGTCTTTTGGCCATCTGAATGTCTTCTTTTGGATAAACGCCTGTTAATGTGTTCTGTCCCTTCTTTAATTGGATTATTGTTGTTGTTGTTTAAATTGAGTTGTGTCAGTTATTTATATATTTTGGATACTAACCCTTCATTGGATATGTCATTTGCAAATAACTTCTCCCATTATAAAGGTAACATTTCGTTTGTTGTTTGCTACCTTCACTCTGTAGAAACTTATTATTTTGATGAAGTAACAATAGTTTATTTTTGCCTTTATTTCCTTTGCCTAAGGGGATATATGTCGACCTCACTGGGCCATGGACCTGGGGTGGCAAAGGAACTGAGAAAAAAAGAGGACAGTATAGCGAGGCACAGGGTGCCCCGAGCCAACAGCCCGAGGTACCAAGGTTTATTGTACATCTTCTTATATATGTTTTCAGGAAAAAAAAAAACAGATCAGCAATGATTAACAACAGAAGCTTAGCAAAGCATGTCAACAATGTACATCTGATTCAGCTGTCTTACGTATGTTGTGTAGGAGAGCAGTCTTGCAGATACATATGTTCCGATAAGAATCTTTATGATAGAGGCAAAGACAAAGAAGGGAGTGAATGCACTGTGCTATATACAGCTGACTTCCTTTAAGCAAAACATCCCTATTTGTGTACTAAAGAACAGACCACATTTCCCGAGAGCAATTCACTCAAGTCCTCTCAAGTTATTTTTAACTTTATGATCTCAAGTTTTCTCAGAGATCTTGGAGCCTGAATGAATATGCGCCTGTGGTCATTGTGGTGTTCTGTTTCCCACAGTACCCCCTTCCCCTTCAAAGCCGCAGCTGTAGTAAGCATCTTATGATGAAATCTCTGTGCATTCCTTCGCCTTCTAAGGGTGCAGTATCCTTCGATGTAAGACCCTCTACAGGGTTTTCTTCACAGCCTCTAGTCAAATTTATAGGGAGCCAAACCCCTATACGTGTGCCAAGGTTCAAGTCACGGCTGCCAGCATGGCTGAGAACAAGCGTTTAGGAGTTTTGCTGGATTTAGTTGTTTCCAGGACTCATTCTACACATTGTGTGAGGTTCTTCAGTTGTCCCCATGTGGGAGGAGGGATTGGAGCCATCTTCTATTTTTGGGGTCTCTTCAGGGTCAGTGCCACCATCTCCTTCACCAGGGGTTGGGTTGTCAGGCTTTATAGTGGCTGAGAAGTCTCCTTCATTTTGCTGATGTCTAATCCTGGGCTGGACTTTCCAAAGAGGTATCCATATTTGTTGACGGGATCCATCTGGAAGTACACAAGCATAACCAGGGCCTCGGATAATAAGGTTCCTGAGCTGCCAGTGATTATCTTCATTTTTTAGCCAGATAGGTTTTTTGTTTTTTTCCTGTGGGAATCTGTTGGAGTAAAGTGTTTATCCGCACGTGTGTATGTCTCAACCTGCAATAAATTTAAGAAATTTAAGGTAAATAGTGCTTGGGCCATAATATCTTGGGGAGAGGGTCCCCCTTTCTTTTTAGTTAGAAGTTTGACTAATTGTCTTCTAAGGGTTGCATGTGTGCATTCTACTATAGCCTGTTCTTGAGGATTGTAAAGGATACCTGTGACATGTTGGATCTGCTAATCCAGTAGAAAGTCATGTAGACATCTGTTTACATAAGCAGGTCCATTATCAGTTTTAATACTAGTGGGAAATCTCATAACAAACAAAAAAAAAAAGACAAGTAAATAAGAAATAACATGTCCTGTTTTCTTCCACCAAGAGAGGGGGAAAGAAAATTCAGAAAAGGTATCAATAGTAACATGAATGTAAGAGAGGCTCCCAAAAGCTGGAAAATGTGTAACATTCATTTGCCAAATACAATTTGGAATAGTATCTCGAAGGTTAACTCCTGATGCGTGCTCAGTTAAACCCAGAGGTCTACAAATGGGACAATGGGAAACTGTCTGGCAAGGTACATGGGAATCTTATAATGTACATGAAGGCGATTAGCATGTTAAATGTGAGTGTTCCTCATGTGGAGTGAGAAAAATAGATGAGGTGAGTAAATCAGCAGATTGGTTTCCGAAAGCCAAAGGTCCAGGGAGATTTGAGTGAGAACAGATGTGAGTTATATATAGGGGATGCATCAGAGACTGAATCTCAAGCTGTAAGTCTTGAAGTAGAGGGTTAATGATAGCATGGGTAGTGGAGATAAGAGCAGTCTCCAAAGGGGGTCACCAGACCTACTATATCAGAAACCACATTAAGAGGTCCTGGGATAGATTGGAGGAGGTAGAAAATAGTGACTAATTCAACTTGCTGAGCAGATGTATAAGAGGTCTGTATAGATTTTGTAAAGACGCCGGCTCTGCCGGAAAAGGAGCCATCAATGAAATAGGTAGGTGCAGAAAGAATGAGAGAATCGCAAACAACAGGGTTGATGATCCAGGGGGTTCATTTCAAAAAGTCCCATAATTTTCCCAAGGGATAATGACATCCAATGTGTCCTGTATAATCAGCAAAGGCAAACTGTAAAGAGGGAGGAAAAAGGGAAAATGTCCTTAAAGGTAGCTGAGGCAAGTGGTAAAACAATTAAAGTTGGATCGAATCCCAGGATTTGGATAGCTCTTTTTTATCCTTGAATAACAAGTGAAGCTATAAGAGAAATATACAGGGTTACAGTGTGAGATGTCTTCATGTGAAGAGTCATCCATTCCAAGGGTCTATCTTCTTGTGCCAAAATTCCTGTAGGAGAGTGAGAGGTAGGGAAAATGAGGAGGAGTAAAGGCAGTGAAGCATCATATCTGTAAGCAAAAGAGGTTTTTAAGCATTCTTCAATGAACTGCAGTTCATTTTCTGCTTCTGGTGACAAGTGATGTGGACTGTCCAGAGCAGTATCACCTTGTAAGCATTAAATAAATTTTGTAATTGGTAAGTAGGAATGCCTAACAAAGGGTGTATCCAATTGATATCCCCAAGGAGTTTTTGAAAATCATTAAGTGTGTTAAGATTATCTTTGCGGATCTGCATACTTTGTGGCTTCACAGTGGTCCAGTCAACTATGGTACCTAAATAGGAGGCCGGGGTGGCGGTCTGAATTTTTTCCAGGGCAATAATAAGCCCAGCAGCAATGAGGTGAGATGAGGTTTCATTGTAAAGCACTTGTAATTCCTCTTCAGTTTGTGTGGCTATTAATATACCATCCATATAATGAATTATGTAAGCCTGAGGATATCACTGATTGCAGAACCTGGCCAACGAAGTATTGACACATAGTAGGAGAATTAATCATACCTTGCTGGAGGACTGTCCAATGATATCATCTCATGGGCTCTTTATTATTTGGACTGGGAATGGAGAATACAAAGTTTTCCTTATCATAAGGATGTATTGCAATAGTATAAAAACAATCCTTTAAATCAATAATTATTAGAGGCCATTGTTTTGGAATCACCATGGGCATGGGCAAGCCTGATGGCAAGGCACCTAAAGGTTCCATGATGGCGTTAACATTTCTGAGATCTGCAAAAAGGCTCCATTTTCCTGATTTTTTTCTTAATGACAAATACAGGAGAATTCCAGGGGGACTGGGAAGGCTCCATATGTCCTGCCAACAACTGTTCTTGAATTATTTGTTTTAAGACCTCAATTTTTCAGATGAAAGGGGCCATTGAGGGGTCCATAGAGGACAAGTTGTTTTCCATGTAATTTTAATGGGAGCAGGCTTATACTCCTCAATGGCCCCTAAGGGAAAGGATATCCTAGTCCTGCTCTGTGAAGTTGGCCCTGCGCAACAATTGCCTCTCTAATGCCTTGATGGTTTTTACCTAGGCTTTGTCCCTCCCTGTAACCCATTTTGGTCATGATATGTTTGGCAGAGCCACTGGGAGGGATAACCAATTCTGCTCCCCATTGTTGTAACAAGTCTCTCCCCCAGAGGTTGATGGGGTGTTTAAAATAAAAGGTTGAGGAGGGCACCAAGATGGCGGAAGAGTATGGAAGTTTTTTTGGTGTCTCGCATCCATGAAATACAGCCAGACCAACATTAAACCATCCTGCACACCTAGAAAACTGATCTGAGGATTAACACAACAATCTGCACAACCTGAACCACAGAACTCAGCAGGTACATGGAGTGGAGAGGTGAACTTGGGGAGAGAGAAGCCATGGTGGACAGGGAGCTGCTTTTGTGAGCAGAGAGAGGACAGAGATGGGGTGGGGGGAGGAATATGGGAAAAGCACCACTCCCCAAAAGCAGCTGGAGAGAAAGTGGAAAATTGGAAACAGCTACAGGGACTAAACTAAAAAGGGAGAAAGGAGAAAGAAGAGGGTTAAAATTCCATTAAGACTGTAAACAAGGGGAGCGCAGAGGCTACAACTTCGCAGGTATCAAGCTGCTCTGGTGGGAAGGGCAAATCCCCAGGAGCAGAGTGGGGTCTGGGAGGTTCTTGGGCCACCTGGGGAAAAGTGGTTCCACTGTTGGAAGGACATTTGGTACAGACTGTTGAGGCCACCTGGCCCCAACAGACCCCAGAGAATGGCCACATTTTCTGGTGGTAGAACAAGGTCATTAAGGGTGAAGCTTGGTGCCAGATGTGTGTTGTGATTTTCCATAATCCCTGAAATGCTGCTGCTACACTATCTTGCGAACCTTTTCTGGGCCACGGCTGGCACCCAGCCACAGTCTCTGGGCTTTGGCAGCAATATGGCAGCAGTATGGTCCTGCGAACTTACCTGGGTACAGCTGGCATTTGGCCATTGCTTGGTGAAACCATCAGCAGAGGGTCAGAATGGGTCAAAGCTGCAGTCCCTCAGAAGCAATGGGCTGGGGAAAACAGCCACATCTGAGACAAAACTCTGGAGAGAGGTACTACCTGGGGCTTGGTCACAGACAGTGAAAAAGCAGACAGCAGACAAAAGCTGAAGACAAAGGGCAAGTGTGCAATTGCTGATCAGTGAGAACAGAGTTCAGATACTAGAGACTGGGTAGCTGGATGATGCCATTTTTCACCGCTGTCGTGCATGGTCATATGCACCTACGAGTGCCACAACACTCCACCCCAATAGGCTAGCAGTGCCATCTAGTGGAGAACAGAGCCATTACACGAAGCCTCACCCAACTGGGCCAACCTTGCTTTTCAAGAACACAAGTCTCACTGCCTTAGTTTATGGACTATAAAGCACTTCATAGTCTGACTTCTAGGGGAAAATGAAGTAATTTCAGTCGTATTTCAATCTGTTAGCAGGTCCAACTATTCAATTTTCTCTTTCTTTCTTTCTTTCTTTCTCCCTTTTTCACTTCTTTTCTTTTTCCTGAATACAGAAAGAGAAAATTTCATTTTTATATTTAATTTTTATTAAAATATTTTTCTTTAATTTTTATCTACTATGTTCTTTACTTTTGTGTATTTTTTTCAAATTCCATTTTACTTCCATCATTTCATTTTAGTCTACTTCAGTATATTAATTTTTTTCAAATTCTTCGACAATTTCCTTTTTTCCCCTTTTTTTCTCTAATCTATCAAACCACTTTCAACACCCAGACCAAAACCCACCTAGGATATAGCATCATTTATTCGATTTGTGTGTATGTGTTTAAGTTTTTAATTTTAATATTTTTTTAATTTTAATTTTTTCTAACTCATTACTCTTCTCCCTTCAAAATGACAAAATGAAGGAATTCACCCCAAAAGAAAGAGCAGGAAGTAACAACAGCCAGGGACTTAACCAACACAGATAGAAGGAAGATGTCTGACACAGAATTAAGAATCACAATATAAGAATACTAGCTGGAGCTGAAAATCGATTAGAATCCCTTTCTGCAGAGATAAAAGAAGTAAGAACTAGTCAGGATGAAATTTAAAAAATGCTATAACTGAGCTGCAATCATGGATGGATGCCACAGCGGCAAGGATGGATGAGGCAGAACAGAGAATCAGTGATATAGAGGACAAACTTCTGGAGAATGATGAAGCAGAAAAAAAAGGAGATTAAGGCAAAAGAGCACAATTTAAGAATTAGAGAAATCAGTAACTCATTAAACAGGAACAACATCAGAATCATAGGGATCCCAGAAGAGGAAGAGAGAGAGATAGGGATAGAAGGGTTATGTGAGCAAATCATAGTGGAAAACTTTCCTAACCTGGGGAAAGACACAGGCATCAAAATCCAGGAAGCACAGAGAACTCCCAGTAGATTCAGCAAAAACCAACCATCAACAAGGCAAATTCACAAAATACTCAGCCAAGGAGAGAATCATGAAAGCAGCAAGGGAAAAAAAAAGTCCTTAACCTACAAGGGAAGACACATCACATTTGCAACAGACCTATCCACAGAAACTTGGCAGACCAGAAAGGAGTGGCAGGATATATTAAATGTGCTCAATCAGAAAAATATGCAGCCAAGAATTCTTTATCCAGCAAGGCTGTCATTCAAAATAGAAGGAGAGATAAAAGGTTTCCCAGACAAACAAACACTAAAGGTGTTTGTGACCACTAAACCAGCCCTGCAAGAAATTTTAAGGAAGACTCTGAGGGGAGAAAAGATTAAAATAAATAAATAAATAAATAAATACCAAAAGCAACAAAGATTAGAAAGGACCAGAGAACACCACCAAAAACACCAACACTACAAGCAACATAATGGCACTAAATTCATATCGTTCAGTACTCACTCTAAACGTCAATGGACTCAATCCTCCAATCAAAAGACACAGCATAACAGAATGGATAAGAAAACAAGATCCATCTATATACTGCTTACAAGAGACCCACTTTAGACCTAAAGACACCTTCAGATTGAACGTAAGGGGATGGAGAAGCATCTATCATGCTAATCGTCAACAAAAGAAAGCTGGAGTAGCCATACTTATATCAGACAATCTAGACTTTAAAATAAAGACTGTATCAAGAGATGCAGAAGGGCATTATATCATAATCAAGGGGTCTATCCACAGAGAAGACCTAACAATTTTAAACATTTATGTGCCAAACGTGGAAATGCCCAAATATATAAATCAATTAATCACAAACATAAAGAAACTCATCGATAGTAATACCATAATAGTAGGACACTTCAACACCTCACAGACAGCAATGGACAGATCATCTAATCAAAAAATCAACAAGGAAACTATGGCTTTCACCACACTGGACCAGATGGACTTAACAGATATATTCAGAACATTTCATCGTAAAGTAGTAGAATATACATTCTTCTCCAGTGCACATGGAATGTTCTCCAGAATAGAACACATACTGGGACACAAATCAGCCCTCAACAAGTACAAAAACATTGATATCATACTGTGCATATTTTCAGACCACACTGTTATGAAACTCGAAATCAACTGCAAGAAGAAATTTGGAAAGATAACAATTACTTGGAAACTGAAGAACATCCTACTAAAGAATTAATGGGCTAACCAAGAAGTTAAAGAGGAAATTAAAAAGTGGATAGAAGCCAATGAAAATGGTAACACCACAACCCAAAACCTCTGAGGTGCAGCAAAGGTGGTGATAAGAGGAAAGTATATAGCAATCCAGGCCTTCCTAAAGAATGAAGAAAGATCTCAAATACACAACCTAACCTTATACCTTAAAGAGCTGGAAAAAGAACAGCAAATGAAACCCAAAAACCAGAAGAAGGCATGAAAGAATAAAAATTAGAGCAGAAATTAATGCTATCGAAACCAAAAAACACAGTAGAACAGATCAAAGAAACCAGAAGCTGGTTCTTTGAAAGAATTAACGAAATTGATAAACTGCTAGCCAGGTTGATCAAAAAGCAAAAGGAAAGTACCCAAATAAATAAAATCAAGAATGAAAGAGGAGAGATCACAACCAACACATCAGAAATAAAAACAATAATAAGAGAATATTATGAGCAATTATATTTCAATAAAATGGGCAATCTGGAAGAAATGGACAAATTCCTAGAAACATTTACACTACCAAAACTGAAACAGGAAGAAATAGAAAATTTGAACAGACCCATAGCCAGTAAGGAAATGGAATTAGTAATCAAAAATCTCCCCAAAAAACAAGAGTCCAGGGCCAGATGGCTTTCCAAGGGAATTCTACCAAACATTTAAGGAAGAGTTAACACCTATTCTCTTGAAGCTGTACCAAAAATAGAAATGGAAGGAAAACTTCCAAACTCTTTATATGAAGCCAGTGTTACCTTGATTCCAAAACCAGACAGAGACCCCACTAGAAAGAACTATAGACCAATTTCCCTGATGAACATGGATGCAAAAATCCTCAGCAAGATATTAGCCAACCGGTTCCAACAATACTTAAAAAAAAATTATTCACCACGACCAA
The DNA here is from genome assembly GCF_022837055.1 of Prionailurus viverrinus. NCBI lineage: Eukaryota > Metazoa > Chordata > Mammalia > Carnivora > Felidae > Prionailurus > Prionailurus viverrinus. The sequence continues at coordinate 18,927,944 of NC_062566.1, forward strand.
GTGGGATTTATACCTGGGATGCAGGGCTGGTTCAATATCCACAAAACAATTAATGTGATTCATCACATCAATAAAAGAAAGGACAAGAACCATATGATCCTCTCAATAGATGCAGAGAAAGCATTTGACAAAACACAGCATCCTTTCCTGATAAAAACCATCAAGAAAGTAGGGACAGAAGGAGCATTCCTTGAGATATAAAAGCCATATATGAATGACCCATCACTAATATCATCCTCAATGGGAAAAAACAGAGCTTTCCCCCTAAGGTCAGGAACAAGACATGGATGTCCACTCTTGCCACTGGCCACTGTTATTCAACATAGTATTGGAAGTCTTAGCCTCTGCAATCAGACAACACAAAGAAATAAAAAAACATCCAAATTGGCCAGGAGGAGGTCAAACATTCACTCTTTGCAGATGACATCATACTCTATATGGAAACCCAAAAGATTCCACCAAAAAGCTGCTAGAACTCTTTCACAAATTCAGCAAAGTTGCAGAATATAAAATCAATGCACAGAAATTGGTTGCATTCCTATACACCAACAATGAAGCAACAGAAAGAGAAATCAAGGAATAGATCCCATTTACAATTGCACCAAAACCCATAAAATACCTAGAAATAAATTTACCAAAGAATTTAAAAAAAATTATACACTGAAAACTATAGAAAGCTTATGAAATAAGTTGAAGAAGACACAAAAAAATGGGAAAAGATTCCATGATCCTGGATAGGAAGAACAAATATTGTCAAAACGTCAATACTACCCAAACCAATCTACACATTCAATGGGATCCCTATCAAAGTAACACCAGCATTCTTCACAGAGTTAGAACAAATAATCCTAAAATTTGTATGGAACCAGAAAAGACCCTGAATAACCAAAGCAATCTCGAAAAAGAAAACCAAAGCCGGAGACATCACAATCCCAGACTTCCAGCTATACTACAAAGCTGTAATCATCAAGACAGTATGGTACTGGCACAAGAACAGACACTCGGAACAATGGAACAGAATAGAGAACCCAGAAATGGACCCAGAAATGTATGCCCAACTAATCTTTGACAAAGCAGGAAAGAATATCCAATGGAATTAAGACAGTCTCCTCAGCAAATGGTGCTGGGAAAACTGGACAGAGACATGCAGAAGAATTAACTTGGACCACTTTTTTAAGCCATACACAAAAATAAACTCAAAATGGATGAAAAACCTAAATGTAAGACAGGAAGCTATCAAAATCCTCGAGCAGAAAGCAGGCAAAAACTTCTTTGATCTTGACCACAGCAACTTAGTCAACATGTCTCCAGGGGCAAGGGAAACAAAAACAAAAATGAGCTACTTTGACCTTATCAAAATAAAAAGCTTCTTCACAGTGAAGGAAACAATCAGCCAAACTAAAAGATAACCAACAGATTGGGAGAAGATATGTGCAAATGACATATCAGATAAAGGGTTAGTATCCAAAATCTGTAAAGAACTTATCAAACTCCATACCCAAAAAAACAAAGAATCCAGTGAAGAAATGGGCAAAAGTCACAAATACACATTTCTCCAAAGAAGACATCCAGATGGCCAACCGACTCATGAAAAAAATGCTCAACATCACTCATCATCAGGGAAATACAAATCAAAACCACAATGAGATACCACCTGACACCTATCAGAATGGCTAACATGAACAACACAGGCAACAACAGATGTTGGCTAGGATGCGGAGAAAGAGGATCTCTTTTGCATTGTTGGTGGGAATGCAAGCTGGTGCAGCCACTCTAGAAAACAGTATGAAGGTTCCTCAAAAAACTAAAAATACCCAGCAATTGCACTACTAGGTATTTATCCAAGGGATACAGATATGCTGTTCGAAGGGACACATGCACCTCAATGTTTATAGCAGCACTATCCACAATAGCCAAAGTATGGAAAGAGCCCAAATGTCCATTGAGGGATGAATGGATAAAGAAGATGTGGTATGTATATACAATGGGGTATTACTCATTAATCAAAAACAATGAATTTTTTCCATTTGCAACTATGTGGATAGAACTGGAGGGTATTATGCTAAGTGAAATTAGTCAGTCAGAGAAAGACAAAATCATATGACCTCACTCATATGAAAACTTTAAGAGACAAAACAGGTGAGCATAAGGGAAGGGAAACAAAAGTAATATAAAAACAGGTTGGGGGACAAAACATAAGAGACTCATAAATATGGAGAACAAACAGAGGGTTAGTGGAGCAGGTGTGGGAGGGGGGATGGGCTAAATGGGTAAGGGGCACTAAGGAATCTACTCCTGAAATCATTGTTGAACTATATGCTAATTTGGATGTAAATTTAAATAAATAAATAAAATAAAATAAAATAAAATAAAATAAAATAAAAATAAATTGTTGAATAACACCTTGCAATTTAAGGAGAAGACTACTTTGACGGATCTCTTCTGTTGTTACAAAGCCTATTCCTTTTACAGAACTAGTGGTAGCCTGTGTAGGCTAGGATGGAGGCCAGTATCAAGAGGAGATTACCAAAATAACAGCTCCAGAGTCTACTAACCTAGAGAATGATTTGCCTTGAATTTTAAGAGTCATGGAGAGGCGGTCAGTCTCAGTTAATAATGAGGCCCATTTCACCATGAAGGGTCAAGTCTCCCAAACCCACCTTTCCTGATTTCTTGTGAAGCTCCAACTGGAATATAAGGTAACAAAAACTGGGCAATTCTATCACCGCTCTTAAAGGTCCAAGGCACACGGGTTTGAACAACAACCATTATTTCTCCTTCATAATCGGAATAAATTATTCCTGTTAACATTTGAATTCCCTCAAGATTTAAGCTTGATCTACCCAAGATGAGTACTACCGTCCCTTGCGGGAGTGGATCATAGTTACTGGTAGGGATTTTTTGTGGCCCAAGGCCAGGATGTAAATTTACAGTAAGTGGAGTGGTCAAATATACAGCGGCACTTCCCCAAGTGGCGTGGACTGAGTGATAACACGGAGGGTTTGTGTGGGCTGCAGGAAGCTGATACCCCCTTGTTGTTCAGGGTGGGGAGCGGGGAGTGGCGTATCCCATTTCCCGACTGAGGGGACAGTGAGTTACCTTGTTTATCAAATTTAGATTTATATTCTTTAGCTCAATGTTTGCCCTTGCCACAACAAGGACAGAGGCTAGGGGCAGAAGCAGTAGGAGTAATCATTTTCTGTGGTGGAACCTTGTGGCATTCCTTTCTTACATGACCTAATTTCCCACAGTTATAGCATTTACTTTCTTTCTGTTTTTGCAAAGCCATCAGTTGTAATGAAGTAATTGGAGCTTGATGGGTAAACATGCCAATGTTCCTACAAAGCCAGAGATAATCAAGTAAATTTAGGGATTCGCTATGTGGTCTGATAGCAGCTTGACAATCTTCATTAGCATTTTCAAAGGCAAGTTGTTTCCGTAAATTCTCTCTAGCAGTCTTACTGCCAACCTGTCGTTCAATAGCCTGCTTAAGCCTAGAAATAAAGTCAGTGTAAGGCTCTCTGAGTCCCTGTATAATTTTTATATAGCTTTGTCCTACTTCTCCTGAAGGGGTTAATTTTTCCCAAGCCGCTAAAGAGATTTTAGAAATTTGAGCAGTAGCTCCTGGTGGTGTATTCACCAACTGTTCTCATACACCCGAGAAAATACCAGTTCCCGTGAGTATTTCAAAAGAAATATGTTGCATAGGGGGATTGGCTCTATTAGCTGGAGATTTCAAGTATGCTGCATCTGTCAGCCACATTTTCCATTGTAAAAGATCTTGGGGTTTAAGACATGCTCATGGCACCACATACCAATCATAAGGTATCCATTCTCCTGAAGCCACCCATGCCTTCAGAATTTCTATCGTATAGGGAAGCAGTAGGTCCGTACATATGGCATGCCTTTTTTAACTATCTTAAAGTATTTAAGTCTAAGCCTTCATTGTCTGGCCCAGCGGCTTGAGTTGTTTATAGGGAAAACCATAAACAAGTCACTCCCTCCTTGACACCAGAGTTCCCTCTCCAGGGAAGAAATAGGGAGTCATGAATGCTTAGATGAAGATAGCTCCGATATTCAGGGAGGGGGATAATCCTCCTCTGACCCATTTTGTGGTGGCGGAGCCATGGATAAAGGTCAGGATTGAGCCGCCACAAAAATTCTTTTACTTTCGGTTTTAAACTTTTTTCAGGTTTCATCATCTAACTCGTAAGTATGGAGACAGGCAGCCGTTTCTTTAGCAATCTCAGCAGGAGAGGTTTATCCCCAGTCTCCATAGTATTAATAACAACTCTTATTAGAGCCCGTATAGGCCAGAAGTCAAGGGAGATAGTCTCCGCTTGACGCATGGCTTTCATAACATTCTTAACCCAAATCCATGTGACTTTATGCAAAGAATCCTCTTCGGAGAACCAAGGATTGTATTTTATCAGTTCCTAAACATTTTTCAATGCTATGCTTAGTGACTTTTGCTCCATATTCTTTTAGAAAATTATATATTAGAGCAGCAAAACTGGAAAATTTTGGCTGTGATTGCACCATTACCCTGTAAACAAGTTTCCTACTTACCGCCTTCTGTAGAGTTCCAAACGCTTGCCTATCACTCCTCAGAGGGGGCTTCAGGTCCCTGTTCGGGCACCACTTTTCCACCTCAATGGGCCGGGAACCCGGGGCGGCGAAGGAACTGAGAAAAAGAGAGGACAGAATAGCGAGGCACAGGGGACCCCGAGCCAACAGCCCGAGGTACCGAGGTTTATTGTACATCTTCTTATATACGTTTTCAGGAAAACACAGATCAGCAATGATTAATAACAGAAACTTAGCAAAGCATGTCCACAATGTACATCTGATTCAACTATCTTACGTGCGTTGTGTAGGAGAGCAGTCTTGCAGACACAAATGTTCTTTTTTTTTTAACGTTTTTTTTTTTTTTTAAATTTTTGAGACAGAGAGAGACAGAGCATGAACGGGGGAGGGGCAGAGAGAGAGGGAGACACAGAATCGGAAGCAGGCTCCAGGCTCTGAGCCATCAGCCCAGAGCCCAACGCGGGGCTCGAACTCACGGACTGCGAGATCGTGACCTGAGCTGAAGTCGGACGCTCAACCGACTGAGACACCCAGGCGCCCCGAAGACACATATGTTCTGATAAGAATCATGATAGAGGCAAAGACAAAGAAGGGAGTGAATGCACTGTGCTTTATACACCTGACTTCCTTTAAGCAAAACATCCCTATCTGTGTACTAAAGAACAGACCACATTTCCCAAGTTCACTCAAATCCTTTCAGGTTATTTTTAACCTTATGATCTCGAGTTTTCTCAGGGATCTTAGAGCCTGAATGAATATGCGCCTGTGGTCATTGTGCTGTTCTGTTTCCCACAGATATATCAAAAAAAAAAAAAAATGTAGCTACAGCTGATGCAAGAAACATTACTGTCTGCTCTCTTTAAGTATTTTTATTTTTTCAGAGCTCACATTTTTGTCTTTATTCCATTTTGAGTTTATTTTTGTGTATGGTGAAAGCAATTGGTCTAGTTTTATTCTTTTGCTTATGACTATTCACTTTCCCAACACCAATTGTTGAAGAGATTGTCTTTTCCCCTTTTTATATTCTTCTCTCACAGCTTCTTATCTAACTTATTAAGATAACTAAATCATTATAAATACAAGAATACTTGAGAGTTTATTGTGTTCTTTTCTTTTCTTTCTTTTTTTTTTTAATTTGGGAGTGATCATGTAGAGATAATAGTAACTGTTCTATCTCAGGTCACTGAAGTGTACTTAAATTGCTGTAAATTACACCTAGCTTAAAAAATACACTCTCCTTTAATTCTGGGGAAAAAAGATTAAAAACAACGTTTCAAAGAAAAATGAATAAGAAAGTATAATTCTCTTCAGTTCTTCAGCCACGTGGATTTATTTCTTCTTTTGTTTGATATTGAGTAAACAGTTTCATGAATCTATAAATTTATTGCTTTTAGAAATATTGTCAATATTGGAATAGCTTTATTTTACCAATATGCTATTACAAAATGCTCCTACAATCAAAAATTAGAAAATTATAGGCAAAATATATTTACTTCGTTAAGAAGGACATACTAAAAGTTCTTCAAATGATGCCATTATGGAGCATTCATGCCTGATTGTAAACACATTTAGAGAAGAATCGATGTCAAATAATAACTATCTGTGAATTACAAATGACTTTAAATGGCCATAGTTAAAGTCTTATGATGAGAAAAAATGAAATATGGCCTTTTGTAGCAACGTGGATGGAACTGGAGAGTGTGATGCTAAGTGAAATAAGCCATACAGAGAAAGACAGATACCATATGGTTTCACTCTTATGTGGATCCTGAGAAACTTAACAGGAACCCATGGGGGAGGTAAAGGAAAAAAAAAAAAAAAAGAGGTTAGAATGGGAGAGAGCCAAAGCATAAGAGACTGTTAAAAACTGAGAACAAACTGAGGGTTGATGGGGGGTGGGAGGGAGGAGAGGGTGGGTGATGGGTATTGAGGAGGGCACCTTTTGGGATGAGCACTGGGTGTTGTATGGAAACCAATTTGTCAATAAATTTCAGAAAAAAAAATAAATAAATAAAAATAAAAAAAATAAAAAAAAAAAAATAAAGTCTTATGAGAAGTCATTTGGTAAAGGAAGTAGATATTCTTGTAGCATATATAATTTTAGAATAACTAGATAATGAAGATAATTATAAATTACTGTGAACTTCTTATAATTCCCATATACCTATACTAGCAAAATATATCTACACACATATAACCTATGATGGCTTATCATCACTTAGTATTTGACAATGTTTCCCATGTAATTTAAAATTCCAGACAAATCTAATTAGTTTATCATCACCTTTCACAAGTTGATAAACCTACTTTTTGAGATTTCCCAGGGAGTCTCTGGACAATCCCAGTGTTAGATTGAATTCAAAAGGACTCTTACAACTTGATTTTGTCAAGTTATCAAAAAATCAAATGGTTTGAACACTTAACAAATAGGGTCACTGTAGTACAGTACTTACCATTTTACCCAGTTAAAAAACAAAATTACAGATACAGATAGGAATTTACACACTTGTAAAAAATCTAGTTATTTTCTATTGACATACTCTGTATTTTGAAGTAAACAAAGACCTGATAGAAGCAACATGAAGCACACAAATTATTAATTGTTTTTAAGATTTATTTTGTTTTAGAGAGAAAAAAAAGAGAGCACATGAGTGAGGGAAGGGCAGAGAAGGAGAGAGAAAATCAAAAACAGGCTCTGTGCCATCAGCATGGAGCCCAACACATGGCTCAATCACAAACCTGAGATTGGGTTTGTAACAAATCTATTAATAGTTATTCCATAATTTTCTGGAGGCATTTTTGTTTGTTTGTTTTTGATTTGGGAGTTTGTTTGTTGAGAGAGAGAATGTGAGCAGGCAAGAGGGGCAGAGGGAAAGAGAATCCCAAGCAGGGCCCATTCTCAGCATGGCTTGATCCATGACCCTAGGATCATGACCTGAGCTAAAATCAATATTTGGACACTCAATTGACTGAGCCACCCAGGTGTCCTTATACCTTTTTATTAGTACAATACATCATGTTTTTTTTTTAAGTTTATTTATCTATTTTGAGATAGATAGAGAGAGAGAGTGAGGGGAAGAGAGAAGATCCCAAGCAGGCTCCACACTGACAGCACAGGGCCCTCCATGGGGTTTGATATCATGAACTGTGAGATCATGACCTGAGCCAAAATCAAGAGTCAGATGCTTAACCAACTGAGCCACCCAGGCACCCCAATAGTACAATATCTCATGTTTAAAGAAGGACTCAAATACATTTAACTTCGCTATACCATATAAGAACAATATGCTAAAAGTGATAAAATATACTCAGCAATGATATTAAAATACTTTATCTTATTTGGAAATGATATTGATATTGGATTAATATCCCTTATCTATCTTAACTTAGTATAGACTTTAAAGCTTAAAGTTGATAAAATTATTTATGGGACTGTTTTCAAGTATACATATTTATAAAGCATAATCAATGTTGAAATTTGTATTTATAAAATTTCATCCCACTTGCACATACTTAATTCACTTATTCTTTTTTTTTTTTTAATTTTTTTTTTCAACGTTTATTTATTTTTGGGACAGAGAGAGACAGAGCATGAACGGGGGAGGGGCAGAGAGAGAGGGAGACACAGAATCGGAAACAGGCTCCAGGCTCCGAGCCGTCAGCCCAGAGCCCGACGCGGGGCTCGAACTCCCGGACCGCGAGATCGTGACCTGGCTGAAGTCGGACGCTTAACCGACTGCGCCACCCAGGCGCCCTTTAATTCACTTATTCTTAAACAATTATGTTCAAATTGATTATGATAATTCAAATATAATCATAATCTTAAGTTATTTTCTTGTTGACGTATTAAGCTATAATAAAAAATTTACAGTAGCAAAGGACTTAAATACATTGTATGATTCTTACCATTTTTCTTCTCTTTTTTTTGTAATTTACTATTGTGCTTGACATGTGTTAAGCAGCTCATTTTAGAGTGTACATTTTGTCCATATGTTGTATTTTTAGTTTCATAATCTTAAACATCTAGTAGAGATAACAAATTTGAGTTTTAAAACTAGTCAGAAAAAAATTGTGTGCATTATATTTAATGCTGGCAATTCTGATGTCATGCCTATTTTTACTTCCCAACAGTTTAAAAATTAGCTTTATTTACAACAAAGATTTCCTTATGTAAAGGAAACTTTGTCATCTGCAGGTAGATAATGTAACATATACATAACATACAAATATACAATACATACATACAGACATAGAAAATAGACATATTATAGCTTCCATGGTAAAATTTTAGCTTTGATTCAGTAAAACATAGTAATACAGTCTCACTAGTATATCTCCACTTTTTATTTTTATCTGAATTGTATTTTTGTCCAATGGAACAAGTTAGGGCTACCTGTTTACCAGTATTTGTAAGAGACTGTTAACCTTTTCTTCTGCCCTAACATGTAATCTGGTGGAGGCTGGGATGCTTGTTTTTGGGGTCATATAGTCCCTTGAAAACCATCAATAAAGGGTAAGAGGGATAATGTTCAATTGACTATAAAGAACTGACGGGCTACACTGGGAAGTGAAAAATCTGCAGGATGGGCAGATGGATAAAGTAGGTAAGGCTTAGAAAGGGATATATCAAAAGATTCAAGGGAACTGAAAGGAAATACCAAGGAAGTAAGAGGAAGAAGGATCAGCAAAAGTGGTGGGGAAAAAAAGAGGCTTTTGAATAGCCTTTTTGAGAATATCTTATGTTTCCCAAAGAGGCCACTGATGTTCCCAATTATCTTTCATAAAATCATGCCAACAAAAAAGAAGCAAACAGAAGTGCTGGAGCACATATTCAGCAGGGGTTTGAAAAGGAGATTTCAGTCCACTGATATGCTACCTAGTTTATAGAATCTTTATACTTGTGAACAGAGAATTATGGGACTCTTGGCTTCTGCTTGCTTAGGACTCCAACTCAGCTTTTTACAAAGAACTCTTGCACTCTAACCCAGACTCTCTTTTACTGGGACCCTAACCTATCCTCTAGAGTATATTCAAATCTGTATCTTCCCCTAACAGATTCAACAGACATTTTTCTGTACCCGTGGTTTAGGAGATGGGCCCACCAATGGATCCCTGAGAGTAAGAAAAGAGTGGAGACAAAGCCTTTGAAGGTGCACACTTAGGGTCCTGGGTGAAGGATTCAAATAGTGAATCTGATCTGAGTTGCAGCATTGTAACTGCAAACAGAGTATAAGAAGTCAAAAGAGATTTTATTCAGGACTATTGCAGTAAGGGAAAGTATGTCTCAGCATAGAAACAGTTCTGAATAGTACTGTAGAAACAGTGTAGTACAGTGTAGTAACAGTACTGAACTGTAGTTCAGTTCTGAATACATCAGGAACAAGCAAGGTGGTCTGACAGAGTTTAGTGGATCTATCAATATCTCTCTATCATCTATCTATCTATCTATCTATATCATGACCAAGGGGAAGTTGGACAACTGCTCCAAAAATGGAGGTAAGGAAGATTATGTGTGGAATATACAATGTCCTTTAAGGTATATTTTAGTATTACTCTGTGTCATGATAAAGGTCAATGGGAAAATATAACTACCAAATCCAAGTAGGACTAGCAATGCCCCAGACTCTTCAGTAATGAATGTTTGGGTTACCTCACCAGGTGAAGAAGAAATATGAAAATGTTGCTTGCTTAGACAAATGGAATACAGAATGAGTAGTAGCAGATAGTGGTAACAGATATCATCTACCTCTTGTTATGAATATGTTTGTGTGTATATACACATATATTAAACAAATGTCTTTGTTTTGTATCATCTCTTATTCTTTTATCATATGACACAAGATATCCTGAATTTATATAATTGTATTTAAACATTGTTAATTTTACATCATACTACTTTAATGGTATCTAATATTATCTAAGTATTTAAGAGTATCTAGGGGCGCCTGGGTGGCTCAGTCTGTTAGGCGTTCGACTTCAGCCCAGGTCACGATCTCATGGTCCGTGAGTTCGAGTCCCACGTTGGGCTCTGGGCTGATGGCTCAGAGCCTGGAGCCTGCTTCCAATTCTGTGTCTCCCTCTCTCTCTGCCCCTCCCCTGTTCATGCTCTGTCTCTCTCTGTCTCAAAAATAAATAAACGTTAAAAAAATTAAGAGTATCTAAAAGAATAATAAACATCACTCAAGGACTTAAATTATTCTTCTGGGGAAGAGAGGGAATTGTTTTCAGTACTATGCACGAAATTTCTATCATGTTCGGTGGAATTATGAACTCATTCTTGTCTTTATTTGAAGATTATGGTTTAAGGCAATGAGTATAGGTGTCAAGGTGATGAGGTTTGGCTTTGTGATGAATAATTCAATGTGTCAACTTGATTGGGTTAAGGTTAAGTCCAAATATTTACTAAAACATTTCTTAGTGTTCTTATGAGGATGTGTCTAGAAAATATTAACATATAGTTTAATAGACTGTGTAGACGTTTATCCTCATCCATGTAAGCAGGTAGCACCCAATTGGAATAGATGTCCACAAAGGTAACAAAAAGGCAAAGAAAGGAAAAATTCATTATTCTGTCATGGAACTATGATGTCTATTTTTTACTGCCTTGGACATCAGAGCACCTGGTTTTTGGGACCTTTGAACTCTGGTTTTTACACCAAGATTCTCTCATTCTCAAAGCTTTATCTTGGGACTAGGAGATGACCCATAGACCCCCATGGTTCTTATGCTTTCAGACTCAGACTGAATTATATCACCAATTTTCCTGATTCTATAATTGGCAGGTGGTAAAGGGTAGGGCTTATGTCATTGATTCAATCCCTTTAATATATCTCCATATCTCTCTGTATATCTCTATATCTCATTATCTATCTACATACTATCTATCTATTATCTATATATCTATCTACCTAGTATCTATCATCACTTATTTATCTATGTTTTATGAGTTCTATTTTTCAGGATAACTCAGACTAACATAGATTTGGTTCTAGGGTTTCCGGAATTGCTTTTTAAATTTAAAGATGCTAAGGACTCCGTTTCCATTAGTAAATGGAGCACTATTCATACAAGGTATGAACTGTTATAAATATGAAAAATACCTGCCTTAAATATTTATTATCACCATTTGTATGAAGCAAAGAGTTAAGTAACTATGTTATAATCCTTTTAAACATTTTTGGAAAAATTTAGAAAATAATGACATTGGTTGGTTTCTCCTAATGTTGCCAGGCAAGGTGATGGGAGAAAGGATGAGCTCAAGAATTTGAATTCTCAAAGCATTGTGTCAATGACTTAAGAACTTTATGGGGTGCCCTGAGGAAGAGGTGAATCACCTATCAGGGCTGAAATTGAAAAAAAAATCAAAGTATGATTAGATTAATTTCAAAATATGTACAACTGACTCTTATGATGTCTACTGTTAAAGCATTGTCAAAGTTGTAAAGGAGTAGCATCCTATAAATTAGGATGAGATATATGAGAAGAACTTGATGAAGGAAGGGATATCAAGCCACTGAAATGTCATAAGTCTGCTTTGCTAGTGGAAGTGGTCTCACAACCTCCAGTGGAAGTGACTGTGTCTACAAAATTTGCAGCAGCGTCCTTTTTCCAATGGTAACCTCCCTACTCAGGGTGATATCACCATTTTTACCTCTGTCTGAAAGTATTACCATAATTGCCTGAGAAAATACTGATGGTCTCCCCTGAAGCTATCTATGATTAGATTCAAATCCCAACAGGCATCTAAAAATGAGGTACAGGGTGCCTGGGTGGCTCAGTCAGTTAAGTGTCTGACTCTTGGCTTGAGTACAGGTCATGATCTCACAGTTCATGAGTTCAAGCTCCACCTTGGGCTCTGCTCTGACAGTGTGGAACCTGCTTGGGATTCTCTCTCCCTGCCTCTCTCTCTCTCTCTCTCCCTCTCCCTTTCTCTCTGTCCCTCCCCTGTTCTAGCTCAAGATAAATAAATAAATAAATAAAAATTTTAAATGTTTTAAAATTAAAAAAAATAAAGGTAAGGCACAAAGTGTAACCCATTAGAAGGTGTGCTGTATTCTAAAAGATCTACTTATGTTTTCTAATTTACACAACCAGAATCTGGAGAATATGTGTGGGAATGGATATTAAAGGTGTGGGATGTCAGTGAAAGGTACATAAAGTCTGATCAGCTGAATTTATGAATATGGGGGACATAAATTATGGGACAGATACTATTTTTTTATTTTTCCTTTTTTTGAGGCAGATTCTAATTTTATGTTGCAGTATGAGGAGTTATGAAGGGGCTCAATCAGTTTGTTGTGATGGTTGGCAGAAACATGGGTTAAAAGATGGTCCACTTTGAACAAAATGGAAATGCCAGGTCTACTTCAATTTAATGTGGAGGAAGGCATTCAAAAACATTGGGTGACCTCTGCCTCAGCAACTTCTTGCTAGACATGTGTCTGGAGGCAAGGGAAACAAAAGCAAAAATGAACTACTGGGGCCCTTATCAAGATTAAAAAATAATAATTAAAAAAAAACCTTTTGCATAGCAAAGGAAACAACAAAATTAATAGACAACTTTCAGAATGGGAGAAGATATTTGCAAATGACACATTGGATAAAGAGTTAGTATAAAAAATCTATAAGGAACTTATCAAACTCAACACCCAAAAAACAAACAATCTAGTTAAGAAATGGGCAGAGGACATGAATAGACATTTTTCCTAAGAGGACATCCAGATGGCTAATAGACACATAAAAAGATGTTAAAAATCACTCATCATTAGGGAAATACAAATCAAAACCACACTGGATACCACCTCATACCAGTCAGAGTGGCTAAAATTAACAACTCAGGCAATAACAGATGCTGGCAAGGGTATGGAGAAATACCGTCTTGCACTGTTGGTGGGAATGCAAACTGGTGCAGCTTCCCTGGGAAACAGTGTGGAGGTTAATCAAAAAATTAAAAATAGAACTACCATACGACCCAGCAATAACACTACTAGGAATTTATCCAAAGGATACAGGAGTGCTGATTCTTAGGGGTACATGTACCCCCAATGTTTCAACAATAGCCAAACCATGGAAAGAGCCCAAATGTCCAACAGCTGATAAATGGATAAAGAAAATGTGGTTTATATATACGAAGGATACTAGTTGGTAATGAGAAAGAATGAAATCTTGCCATTCGCAACATGGTTGGAACTGAAAGGTATTATGCTAAGTGAAATAAGTCAGTCAGAGAAAGACAGATATATATTTTCACTCATATGCGGAATTTGAGAAACTTAATAGAAGACCTGGGAGAAGGGAAAGGGAAAAAATAGTTACAAACAGGGAGGCAAACCATAAAAGATTCTTAAATACAGAGAACAAGTTGAGGGTTAATGGATGGGGGTAGGGAAGAGGGGGAAATGGGTGATGGGCACTGAGAATGGCACTTGTTGGGATGAGCACTGGGTGTTGTGTGTAAGCGATGAACCATGGGAATCTACTTCTGCCAAGAGCACACTGCATTCACTGTATGTTAGCTCACTTGACAATAAATTATAAAAAATTAATAATAATTACTTTGTATGTAAATGGACCAAATGTTCCAATCAAAATATAAAGGAAAACAAGCTGGCGAAAAACACAAGACCAATCTATGTGTTGCCTATAAGACACTTATTTCAGACTTAAAGTCACCTGTATACTGACAGTGAGGAAATGTAGAAACATTTATCATGTAAATGGATGTCAAAAGAGAGCCTCTAGGATAACAATACTTACATCAGGTAAAATAGACTTTAAAACAAAGCCTTGGGGGTGCCTGGGTATCTCAGTCGGTGAAGCATCTGACCTCAGCTCAGGTCATGATCTCATTGTTCGTGGGTTTGAGCCCCACATTGGGCTCTGTGTTGACAGCTCAGAGCCTGAAGCCTACTTCAGATTCTGTGTCTCCCTCTCTCTCTCTGCCCCTCCCCCACCCACATTCTGTGTGTGTGTCTCTCTCAAAAATAAATAAACATTTAATTTTTTTTTAAAGGAAACAAAGCCTGGGACAAGACAGAAATAAGGAGACTATATAATAAGATATAACAATATTAATATTAATGCACCCAGTATGGGAGCACACAAAGACATAAAATAGTTAATAATAAACAATTAATAATATAAGTTTAATATTAAATTAATTATAAACATAAAGGAACTAATTGATGATAATACAATAATAGTAGGTAACTTTAACACCCCACTTACACCAATGGGCAGATCATCCAAATAGAGAATCATCAAGGAAACAATGGCTTTGAATGACACACTGGACCATGTGGATTTATCAGATATATTCAGAATGTTCTATCCTAAATCAACAGAATACATGTTTTTGTCAAGTGCACAAAGAAAAATCTCCACAATAGATTGTATATTAGGTCACAAAACAAGTCTCAACAAATTAAAAAAAAAATTGAAATCATACCATGCATTTTTTTCAGACTGACACACTATGAAACTAAAACTCAAACACAAGAAAATATCCAGAAAGAACACAAATAAATGAAGGTTAAATAACATGCTACTAAACAATGAATGTTTAGTATTTAGTATGAATGAGTCAGATATCAAAGATGAGTCAGATATCAAAGATGAAAAAAAAAATACATGGAGACAAATGAAAATTAAAACACGATAGTCCAGTCTTTAGAATCCAAAAAAAGTTGTTCTAAGAGGGAAGATCATAATAATATGGGCCTGCGTAATGAAAAAAGAAAAACCTCAAATTAACCACTTAAAGTTAACCTAAAGGAGCTGGAAATGGACTACAAAGCTCAAAGCCAATAGAAGGAAGTAAATAATAAATATTAGAACAGAAATAAATGAAATAGAGACTAAAGAAGAAAAGATAAAAAAGAAGGAAATAGTTCTTTGAAAAGATCAACAAAAATTATAAACCTTTAGACAGACTCATCAGAAAAAGAGAGAAGAATGAAATGAATAGAATCAGAAATGAAAGAAGAGAAATAACCACCCCCACCACAGAAATACAAAGGATTATAAGAGAATATTATGAAAAATTATATGCCAACAAGTGGGACAATCTAGAAGTGGATAAATTCTTAGAAACATAGGACATTCCCAAACTGAGTCAGGAATAAAAAAATTGAAACATATTGGCTACTAGCAATGAAATGGAATCCATAATAAAAAAAATCTTCCCCAAAAAACCAAAAGTCCATGGCCAGATGGTTCACAGGTGAATTCTTCTTAAACTATTCCAAAAAACTGATGGGGAAGGAAAGCATTCAAATTTTATTCACCCTGATAGAAAGCCAGATAAAGTTACTACAAATCCATTAAAAAATAAACAAAACAAGGCAAGCCAATACCTCTGATGACCATAGATGCAAAAATCTTTAACAAAATAATAGCAAACCATATTCAATAGTATACTGAAAAAAAAAATCATTCACCAGAATCAAGATTTAATCCAGGAATGCAAGAGTGTTCCCACATTTGCAAATCAATCAATATGATACATCACATTAACAAAAGAAAGGATAAAAACCACATGATAATCTCAATGGATGTAGAAAAAGCCTTTGGCAAAGTACATTTATTCATTGTAAAAACTCTCAACAAAGTAGGGTTAGAGGGAACATACCTCAACATATTAAGGGCCATATATGAAAAACCCATAACTAACATCATAGCCAATGGTGCAAAAACAGAGAGCTTTTCCTCTAAGATCAATCACAAGACAGAGATGTCCACTCTTACCACATCTATTCAACATAGTACTGGTAGTCCTGGCCATAGCAATCAAACAAGAAAAGGAAATAAAATGCATCCAAATTGGTAAAGAAAGTTAAACTTTCACTATATGAAGATGACATGATATTGTATACAGATAACTCTAACCACTCCAATAAAAACTACTAGAACTAATATATGAGTTTGGTGAAGTCACAGGATACAAAATTTATATAGAGAAAATGGTTGCATTTATATACACTAATAACAAAAAAGATAAATTAAGAAAACAATTCCATTTACAATTGCACCAAAAATAATAAAGTACCTAAGAATAAATCTAATCAATGAAGTGATTGGCCTGTACTCTTGAAAATATATAATACTGATAAAAAATTGAAGATGACACAAACAAATGGAAAGATATTCCATGCTCATGGATTCAAAGAACCAAAATTGTTAAAATGTCCATACAAATCAAAAAAATCTACAGATTCAATGTAATCCCTGTCAAGATACCAACAGCATTTTTTACAGAACTAGAACAAATAATTTTAAAATTTGTATGGAACAGCCATAGACCACAAATAGTCAAAACGATGAAAAAGAACAAAGCTGGATGTATCACAATTCCAAATTTCAAGGTATACTACAAAGCTGTAGTAATCCAAACAGTATGGTACTGGCTCAAAAATAGACACATAGATAAATAGAACAGACTTGAGAGGCCATAAATAATCACATGCTTATATAGCCAAATAATTTATGACAAAGGAGGCAATAATATACAATGTGGAAAAGACCATCTCCTTAACAAATATTCATGGGAAAAGTGGATCACTACATGCAAAAGAATGAATGGTCCCACTTTCTTACACCATACACAATAATCAACTAAAAATGGGTTAAAAACCTATGTGTGAGTATGTAAGCATAAAATACCTGGAAGAGAACCATCTCTTTAACATTAGCTGTAGAAATATTTTTCCAACATATTTCCTCTGTTAAGGGAACCAAAAGCAAAATTAAACCTTGGGACTTAACAGGGGTTAATATCCAAAAAATATAAAGAATTTATACAATTCAACACTGAAAAAAATACAAATATTTCAATTAAAATATGGGAAGACCTAAAATATACATTTTTCCAAAGAACATATACAGAGGGCCAATGGTCACATGAAAACATCCTCAAGCTTACTAGTATCAGGTACATGCAAATCAAAATCACAATTAGGTATCACTTGACACCTGTCAGAATCGCTAAAATAAAAACCGCAAGAAATAACAAAGTTTGGTGAAAATGTGAAGGGAAGAAAAATAAACCTGTACACTGTTTGTGGGAATGCACAGCCACTGTGGAAAACAGTATGGACGTTTCCTAAGAAGAATTAAAAATATCCAGTAATTCCACACCTGGGTATTTAAACAAATAAAATGAAAACACTAGTTCAAAAGACATATATGCCCCCATGTTTATTGCAGCATTGTTTATAATAGCCACCATATATTAGCAGCCCAAATGTCTCCTGATAGATGAATGGATAATGAAGACGTGGTATACATACACCTTAGAATATTCCTCAGTCATAAAAAACAAATCCTGCCATTTGCAGCATCAAGTATAGTCACAGAGGGTATAATGTTAAGTGAAATAAATCACTCAGAGAAAGACAAATACCATATGATTTCACTTATAGGAGAAATTTTTTTAAAAAGCAAACAAAGAAAAGAGAATACTTTTTTAAAAGACTCACAAATACATAGAACAAACCAGTGTTTGTCAGAAGGGATGTGGGGGGGAATGGGTGAAATAAAGGGAATTAAGAACACACTTATTTTCATAAGCAGTCAGAAATATATAGAATAGTGGAATCATTATATTGTACACCTTAAAATAATATAACATTGTCTGTTAATTATACTGAATAAAAAGCAAAACAAAAAACAAAACACACACACACACATACACACACACACACACAAAACAAACCACAAGAGCCAATCAACTCTCTTCTCTCCATTCTGCTGCACAAAATATTTTTAAAAATTCAATTAAGGTATACTTTCTGATCTCAGTTTCTGCTTTCTTATTTTATCTTGCTACCCTAATCTTATGTATTGTTACCAGAAATATTTTTGATGGCATTCCTGTAAGTCCTCTTTGTAGGTGACAGCTTTACTTCCAACATGACTCAATCAATCTTTTCAGAATTGGAGTATGTCCCTACTAGTGCAATACACACAGCATCTTTGGGGAAAGCCCCTGACCCTCTGGAGAATAATTCCAGAATCTTTGCATGTTGGTATGTTGTGACACTAACAACACCCTGGAAGCTTCTGTAAGTGTTTTGCATATATCAAAATGCTGGTGTGCCTCTTCAGGTTTCTTAAGATTTACTGGCACAGGTGTGCAAGACATCTTTTTTCAGTATTTTTCTTAATAATGTTGTGCCAGGTTTTGCATCCATAATATTACTACAGGTCAGAAGATAAGAGAGACAATAGTGAGTAGAGAAGTGACACAGAGACCAGAGTCCTCTGTTGTATTTCTCTTTTATAGTGCCCTTGTTTTTCTGTTGTAAAGCTACTTCACCCATCCAGGTTAGGACATGTAGTTCAGACATGAACCACCAACTCACTGGTCACATACAGAGGTCTTTTGTTCTTACATATAGAGATGTCCTTTCCTCCTGACTTAAGATCAGAGCATTTCCTTGGGCAAAGATAATAGCCTTGCAATTCACTCTTCTTTGCTTTGCTTAGCCTCATGTGGAGAATACTCATGTAATTGTCAATTAAGGTTTTATCTTGTATTTGTGGTCTAATTGTCTATATATTATGGCCTTGATCATCCTACACTGGAGGGATTATTGACTTATTATGGCAACAGTGACATTTTGGGATGGATACTACAGGCAACACATGACAAAGGCAATATACCAAAGCAAACAACAGTGTGATAGGCCTGCAGTAAGCAGTGTTGATTTCCCAAATGGTATTAGTAAGCCAGTAGCAGATAAAGGGAATTCCTCTCAGTTAATTGCAAGGAAAATTATGCAATCACACTGACTACAGCAAATATTTTGTGCCTATCTCAGTGTGTCAATAATCAATGTCGTGGCTGGAATGGCCCTTGTGGTTCTTGTTGCTGGCAAGAATGTTCAGCAATAACCATCAGGAATCTTTGAAAGACAAGATTTATTACTTACAAGTTCTAAGAGGTATATAGCATGCCTGGGACTGTGTAGCTAGGTCACAAATAGAAAGTGTCACCTGGGGTTTTTCTTTGAATGGGCTTAAGGGTGGGGAGCTAGTGTTTCATGGGTTTACTCTTTATTGGTGAATTTAAAACATAAGAGTGGGAATCAAAAGGCATACAGGGAAAAACAGCCTAATTATCAGTTATCTAGCCAACCAGAGATCTCTAAAACTAAGAAAACACTTTTGAATGGGTAGCTCTATATCTGGTAATTTAGCTGGCAATGTGTTTATTCAAGAAAACCATAAAGTGGATGCCTCAACAATGAAAACCTTAGGTCAGGCACTTGCCTTAAAACAAACAAACAAACAAAAAAACAAACAAATGAACAAACAAACAAAAAACTTATCAGAAACTTACCCTACAGGAAGTTTTATAGTTTCAGGTCTTAATGCTCAAGTCAACTCATAAATTTATAAATAAATTTTAAAATAATTATATTTCATAATGTTTTATGTATTTTATAATATGTTTTATAATATGTATGCTTAAAAATAGTTTCACAACATTTTTTTTGGAAACTTGAAACCTTGAAGCTATACTGTTAAGGGAAAGAATGGATAAACATTGTATTTCAAGATCATTTCCAAATAAAATATTGAGACATTAATTGCTGAATGTAAGTTTACTTTGTCATCTTGTTTTTTTGTGGTATACAGAAGCTAGATATATTTAGGTCTGTTTTTACACATGATAAATTCTACCATGAAAAAGGCACATACTTTTAGAAAACATAAGATGTATTTATAAATTTGCTACAGAATGATGATATGTGCCAGAGTGTTAACATGTGCTCATTTCCTATTTTTCTCTGTAAAAGAAAATAGGCTTTTGACTAAAATTCTGATACACACACACACACACACACACACACACACACACAAGTTAATAAGAGAATGGAAGAAAATAAATCTCATGTGGGAAAATTAAGATATATTTTTGATAAGTAATGCCTGAATACTGTATTTTAAGGGAAAAGGTGTAATTTTGTCCTAAATGTAAAATGAGTCATTGTTCTGGAGTGAGAAAGAGGACAAGAGTAAGACAAAACTGAATGGTGGGGTGCACTGGTGGCTCAGTTGGTTGTTAGACTCTTGGTTTTGGCTCAGGTCATAATGTCAATAGTTCATGAAATTGAGCCCTACATTGGGCTCTTAGCTGACAGCATGGAGCCTGCTTGGAATTCTCTCTGTCTTTCTGTCTATTTCTCTCTCTCTCTCAAAATAAATAAGTAAACACTTTAAAAAAAGGAATGGATATAAGAAACAAAATTGTATAAGAACTGTGGACAAGGATTGTATAAAAGAAATCTTAGTTTGTGTGGACAAAGCTTCCTGAAATTGGGATGGATTTATGTATAAGATTTTTCAGATTAGACTTAGAAAAGTAAAATGCTGCACAATTAGAATTTGATTCTCCTTCTTTACTACAACAAAAAAGTTTTCTTAGATTATTGGCATACTCTAAAGAATTTATTTTATTATTTTTTTTTTAAATTTTTTTTCAACGTTTATTTATTTTTGGGACAGAGAGAGACAGAGCATGAACGGGGGAGGGGCAGAGAGAGAGGGAGACACAGAATCGGAAGCAGGCTCCAGGCTCCGAGCCATCAGCCCAGAGCCTGACGCGGGGCTCGAACTCACGGACCGCAAGATCGTGACCTGGCTGAAGTCGGACGCTTAACCGACTGCGCCACCCAGGCGCCCCTAAAGAATTTATTTTAAAAAATCCATTTTAAAATTATTATGCCTGAGAAAACAAGATGTTGAGCCTTAAAACAGGCTCACTCCTGTGCTTCATATGTTCTCTTTATGCAATGATAAATTACATAAGAAAACCAAGTCCTTTCAATATTAAAAGAGCTCAATATTAAAAACTATCTAAAGACTGAGAGCTTTTCCTCTATGGTCAGAAACAAGACAGAGATATCCACTCTCAGCATTATTATTTAACACAGTGCTGGAAGTCCTACTTACATCAATCAAACAACAAAAGGCATTCAAATTGGCAAGCAAGAAGTAAAATCTTCACTATTTGCAGATGACATGATTCTTTATAGAAAACCCAAAAGATTTCACCCAAAAACTCCTGGAACTGATTCACAAATTCAATACAGTCACAGGATACAAAATAAACGTACAAAAACCAGTTTCATTTCTCTACACCAATAATGAAGAAGCAGAAAGAGAAATTAAGGAATCAGTTCCATTTACAATTGCACAAAAATATAAGATATCTTGGAATAAAACTAACCAAAGAAGTGCAAGACCTATTGTCTGAAAACCAAAAAACACTTATGAAAGAAATTGAAGGTGACAGAAATAAATGGAAATACTTTCCATGATCATAGATAGGAGGAACAAATATTGTTAAATATCAATGCTACCCAAATAAATATATAAATTTAATGCAACAGCATTTTTTACAGAGCTAAAATAAACAATCCTAAACTTTGTTTGGAACCACAAAAGACCCTGAATAGCCAAAGCAGTCTTCAAAAAGCAAAACAAAGCAAAGCTGGTGGCATCACAATTTTGGACTTCAGGTAATATTACAAGGCTATAGTGATGAAAACAGTATGGTACTGGCACAAAAATTGACACATAGTTTGATGGAACAGAATAGAAAACCCAGAAATAAGCCCACAACAATGTGGTCAATTTTCTTCAACAAAGCAAGAAAGAATATCCAATAAGAAAAAGACAGTCTCTTTAAAAAATGGTGTTGGGAAAACCCGACAGCAACATACAAAAGAATAAAACTGGACCACTTCCTTATACTATACACAAAAATAAATCCATAATGGATAAAAGACTTCAAAGTGAGACCTGAAACCATAAACATCCTAGAGGAGAACACAGACAGTAACCTCTTCGACATCAGCAATAGCAACTTTTTTCTACATATGTCTTCTGAGGCAAGGGAAACAAAAGGATAAATAAGCTTTTGGACTTAATCGATGTAAAAATCTTCTGCACACTAAAGGAAACAATCAACAAAACTAAAAGGCAACCTACAAAATGGGAGAAGATATTTGATTTTCTGAAGCCTTTTAATTGTTGATTTGGTTAAATTGATAACTATGTATGGTTTGTTTATGGGATTGTATTTTTTTAATTTTTTTTTTCAGGAATAGAATTTAGTGATTCATCACATGTAACACCCAGTGCTCATCCCAGCCAGTGTCCCCCTTAATGCCCCTCATGCCTTTAGCCCTCCCCCACACCCAACACTTTACCAGCAATCCTGGTTTGTTCTCTGTATTTAAGTGTTTGTCTCCCTCTCTGTTTTTATATTATTTTTGTTTTCCTTCCCTATGTTTATCTGTTTTGTATCTTCAATTCCATATATAAGTAAAATCATATGATATTTTTCTTTCTCTAACGGACTTATTTTGCTTAACATAATGCACTCTAGTTCGATCCACATGATTGCAAATGGCAAGATTTCATTCTTTTTGATCACCAAGTAACATTTCATTGAATATATATACCACGTCTTCTTAATTCATGAGTCAATGGACATTTGACCTCTTTCCATAATTTGGCTATTGTAGATAGTGCTGCTATAAACATTGGGGTGCATGTGTCGCTTTGATACAGCACTCTTGTATCTTTTGGATAAATACCTAGTAGTGCAATGCTGAGTTGTTGAGTAGTTATATTTTTAATTTTTTGAGAAACTTCAATACTATTTTCCAGAGTGACTGCACCAGTTTGGATTCCCAACAGCATTGCAAAAGGGTTCCCCTTTCTCCTCATCCTTGCCAACATCTTTTGTTGCCTGAGTTGTTAATTGTAGTAGTAAAAATTAAGTCAGCTTCTTTTTTTTCACCTCTAAGACCACCAGTATTAACTAGCAAATACCATAAGTTTGTGTGAGTCAAACTATTCCGATAGCTATTTTTTTTAATATATGAAATTTATTGTCAAATTGGCTCCCATACACCACGCAGTGTTCATCCCAAAAGATGCCCTCTTCAATACCCATTACCCACCCTCTCCTCCCTCCCACCCCATATCACCCCGCGGTTTGTTCTCAGTTTTTAAGAGTCTCTTATGCTTTGGCTGTCTCCCACTCTAACCTCTTTTTTTTTCCTTCCCTTCCCCCATGGGTTACTGTTAAGTTTCTCAAAGATCCACATAAGAGTGAAAACATATGGTATCTGTCTTTCTCTGTATGGCTATTTCACTTAGCAACACACTCTCCAGTTCCATCCACATTGCTACAAAGGGCCATATTTCATTCTTTCTCATTGCCATGTAGTACTCCATTGTGTATATAAACCACAATTTCTTTATCCATTCATCAGTTGATGGACATTTAGGCTCTTTCCACAATTTGGGTATTGTTGAGAGTGCTGCTATAAACATTGCGGTACAAGTGTCCATATGCATCAGTACTCCTGTATCCCTTGGGTAAATTCCTAGCAGTGCTATTGCTGGGTCATAGGGTAGATCTATTTTTAATTTTTTTAAGGAATTTCCACACTGTTTTCCAGAGGAGCTGCACCAGTTTGCATTCCCACCAACGGTTCAAGAGGGTTCCTGTTTCTCCACATCCTCTCCAGCATCTATAGTCTCCTGATTTGTTCATTTTGGCCACTCTGACTGGCGTGAGGTGATATCTGAGTGTGGTTTTGATTTGTATTTCTCTGATGAGGGGCAACGTTGAGCATCTTTTCATGTGCCTGTTGGCCATCCGTATGTCTTCTCTAGAGAAATGTCTATTCATGTTTTATGTCCATTTCTTCACTGGATTGTTTGTTTTTCAGGTGTGGAGTTTGGTGAGCTCTTTATAGATTTTGGATACTAGCCCTTTGTCTGATATGTCATTTGCAATATTTTCCCATTCTGTTGGTTGCCTTTTAGTTCTGTTGATTATTTCCTTTGCTGTGCAGAAGGTTTTTATCTTCATGAGGTCCCAGTAGTTCATTTTTGCTTTTAATTCCCTTGCCTTTGGCGATGTGTCAAGTAAGAAATTGCTACAGCTGAGGTCAGAGAGATCTTTTCCTGCTTTCTCCTCTAGGGTTTTGATGGTTTTCTGTCTCACATTCAGGTCCTGTATCCATTTTGAGTTTATTTTTGTGAATGGTGTGAGAAAGTGGCCTAGTTTCAACCTTCTGCATGTTGCTGTCCAGTTCTCCCAGCACCATTTGTTAAAGAGACTGTCTTTTTTCCATTGGATAGTCTTTCCTGCTTTGTCAAAGAAGAGTTGGCCATATTTTGTGGGTCTAGTTCTGGGGTTTCTATTCTATTCCATTGGTCTGTGTCTGTTTTTGTGCCACTACCATGCTGTCTTGATGATGACAGCTTTGTAGTACAGGCTAAAGTCTGGGATTGTGATGCCTCCTGCTTTGGTCTTCTTCTTCAAAATCCCTTTGGCTATTCAGGGCCTTTTGTGGTTCCATATGAATTTTAGGATTGCTTGTTCTAGCTTCAAGAAGAATGCTGGTGCAATTTTGATTGGGACTGCAATGAATGTGTAGATAGCTTTGGGTAGTATTGACATTTTGACAATATTTATTCTTCCAATCCATGAGCATGGAATTTTTTTTCCATTTCTTTATATATTCTTCAATTACCTTCATAAGCTTTCTATAGTTTTCAGCATACAGATCTTATACATCTTTGGTTAGATTTATCGCTAGGTATTTTATGCTTCTTGGTTCAATTGTGAGGGGGATCAGTTTCTTTATTTGTCTTTCTGTTGCTTCATTATTAGTGTATAAGAATGCAACTGATTTCTGTACATTGATTTTGTATCCTGCAACTTTGCTGAATTCATGTATCAGTTCCAGCAGACTTTTGGCGGAGTCTGTCGGATTTTCCATGTATAATATCATGTCATCTGCAAAAAGTGAAAGCTTGACTTCATCTTTGCCAATTTTGATGCCTTTGATTTCCTTTTGTTGTCTGATTGCTGATGCTAGAACGTCCAACACTATGTTAAACAACAACAGTGGGAGTGGACATCCCTGTCGTGTTCCTGATCTCAGGGAAAAAGCTTTCAGTTTTTCCCCATTGAGGATGATGTTAGCTGTGGGCATTTCATAAATGGCTTTTATGATGTTTAAGTATGCTCCTTCTATCCCGACTTTCTCGAGGGTTTTTATTAAGAAAGGATGCTGAATTTTGTCAAATGTTTTTTCTGCATCGATTGACAGGATCATATGGTTCTTATCTTTTCTTTTATTCATGTGATGTATCACGTTGATTGATTTGCGAATGTTGAACAAGCCCTGCATCCCAGGAATGAATCCCACTTGATCTTGGTGAATAATTCTTTTTATATGCTGTTGAATTCGATTTGCTAGTATCTTATTGAGAATTTTTGCATCCATATTCATCAGGGATATTGGCCTGTAGTTCTCTTTTTTTACTGGGTCTCTGTCTGGTTTAGGTATCAACGTAATACTGGCTTCATAGAATGAGTCTGGAAATTTTCCTTCCCTTTCTATTTTTTGGAACAGCTTGAGAAGGATAGGTATTATCTCTGCTTTAAACGTCTGGTAGAACTCCCCTGGGAAGCCATCTGGTCTTGGACTCTTATTTGTTGGGAGATTTTTGATGACTGATTCAATTTCTTCGCTGGTTATGGGTCTGTTCAAGCTTTCTATTTCCTCCTTATTGAGTTTTGGAAGTTTGTGGGTGTTTAGGAATTTGTCCATTTCTTCCACGTTGTCCATTTTTTTGGTATATAGTTTTTCATAGTATTCCCTAATAATTGCTTGTATTTCTGCGGGATTGGTTGTAATAATTCTATTTTCATTCATGATTTTGTCTATTTGGGTCATCTCCGTTTTCTTTTTGAGAAGCCTGGCTAGAGGTTTACCAACTTTGTTTATTTTTTCAAAAAACAACTCTTGGTTTCATTGATCTGCTCTACAGTGTTTTAGATTCTATATTGTTTATTTGTGCTCTGATCTTTATTATTTCTCTTCCTCTGCTGGGTTTGGGGTGTCTTTGCTGTTCTTCTATTTCCTTTAGGTGTGCTGTTAGATTTTGTATTTGGGATTTTTCTTGTTTCTTCCGTTAGGCCTGGACTGCAATGTATTTTCCTCTCAGGACTGCCTTCGCTACATCCCAAAGCGTTTGGATTGTTGTATTTTCATTTTCGTTTGTTTCCATATAATTTTTAATTTCTTCTCTAATTGCCTGGTTGACCCATTCATTCTTTAGTAGGGTGTTCTTTAACTTCCATACTTTTGGAGGTTTTCCAGACTTTTTCCTGTGGTTGATTTCAAGCTTCCTAGCATTGTAGTCTGAAAGTATGCATGGTGTGATCTCAATTCTTGTATACTTATGACAGGCTGTTTTGTGACCCAGTATGTGATCTATCTTGGAGAATGTTCCATGTGCATTCAAGAAGAAAGTATATTCTGTTGCTTTGGGATGCAGAGTTCTAAATATATCTGTCAAGTCCATCTGATCCAATGTCTCATTCAGGGCCCTTGTTTCTTTATTGACTCTTATGGTTATTTTGACTCCACTTTTCATTACAATAATTACACCTTCCTTGCCTTTGGTAGTTAAGTAAAACCACTTGCCTCTGCCACCATGTGATCCAGTTAATCCCACTGCATTATATATTCCAAGTAAGTGGCTCTGACTCCCACTGTAAGATGTATCCTATAAAGATAAGAAATATTGGAGCTTTTAAAAGATGATGGTGTTTAATTGTCAATATTATTTATCAAAATATTGGTTGAAAGGTACAACCTGTGGATCTCAGGGATGGAACGTATGTCTTCAATGACAAATCCACTTTAACATTCCAATGTCCCTAAGATTTTGAATTCCTTCCTTTATATTAAACCAAGGGAGATCAGACATTTCCATTTCATTTAAAGTGGGTCACATTTTCTGCATGCGTAAGTTATCCAATCCAACAAATAGTGGTTTCTCTTTCTGACTCTTGAACCTGCAAGATTAAATCAGAGTCTCTGCTTGGTGGATCCATTTCAGACACTCAGCTTGGCCCAACTATGTTCTTTCGACCACTATTTCACACCCTTATTATGCATTCCCACACATAGTTCCCAGATCTCTGCTGTGTAAATTAAAAAAAAAACTCAAGCAGTTCTTGTGAAATGTTGTTTACCTCCTCATGGGTTATACCTTTAACATAACCTATAAGGGATTACTAGGAGTTGGTCTATCATAAGGGGCAACTGACTTAAGGGAGACCTTTATGATTTTCTGGAGATGCAAGGTTAACCCCCACAAATGGAGATATAAAAGCTGATACCACTATAGATTGGAGGTTCCTACCACTTGGTCTGATGATCTCACTGTCATTAGGGTTTTGGAGGCCATATTTGCCTAGGGTTAGGAAAACACTTCCACTGGCAAAGAAAAGTCATCAGAATTTAGGGGCTCCTTGCCTCCAGTTTCATCAGGATCTTCCCACATATCCCTATCCTAATTTATAGAATATTACTTTTGTAATCTCTACCCTTACTATAGCAGTAGATGCCATAGGAGCTGAAAGTACAATTTTTAAAGTTTAGCCAATCACAGTTTAATTTCCAGCAGTTTCAGTTTATCCATGAGATAAGGGTCTTTCTCATGGCACACATAGACACTATTGAGTCACTGATATAATTCCTGAGCTGAGAATTTGAATGCCTGAGCTTGTCCTTTTATTTTACCACTTTGTCCAGACATTAGAAATAATAAACCAATATATTGTATTCCTTAATTTTTCCAAAAAGCTACAAAAGTATAATACAAGGAGTGGCATAGACCCTTACTTCTATAAGTGGTTGACTAGGGTAATCGAATGTAGCTATTCTTCTTATTTCTATTAACAGCTCTCACCACTGTCTATAAATGTTTATTGTTTGTTTATTTTTGTTTGTTTGTTTGTTTTTACTGGAAATAGCCATTATCATCTTTAAATCTAATCAGATTAAAAAGCCGATTTCATAAACCCCAGCACCAATACAGAAATTTCACAATTAACATTATGTTCCTCTTAGTATTAAAATCTGTATTATTGTTCCCCAGAAAACTACTCTTAGTATTAAAATCTGTATTATTGCTCCCCAGAAAAACAGAATGAACATGATAAAAAGACAGATGGATGAATGGATAGATAGACATGCAGACAGATATATGACTAGATAGATTAGATGATAGATAGATAGATAGATAGATAGATAGATAGATAGATAATAGATAAGTAGACAAGGTTTATTATAGAAATTGTATCAGGTGGTTATGGAAGTCAAATATGCTCACAGTCTGCTATCTACAAGCAGAATAACCAGGAACACGAGTGATGTAATTTAGTCCATGTCCAAAGGCCTAAGATTGAGGGGATTTGAGGGAATATCTCTTAGTCCCAAGTCTAGGAATGGAATTCAGAACCAAGGGTTTTCTGGTGTAAGGCCCAGATTCAGTAGACTTAAAAGCTGAATCACTTATGTCCATGGGCAGGAATAGATGTATATACTGTCTGTAGGAGAGGAATAATTCTTCTTTCACTTTGTTTGTTTGTTATTAGGGACATCTATTTGAATTGGATAATACCTTCCCACATTAAGAGTGAATCTCTTTACTCATCTGCTGAATCAAATGCTAATGCCTTTCAGAAAATACCTTACAGAAGTACCCAGTAATGACATTTTTCCAGCTATGTGGGCTCCTCTTAGCACAATCAAGTACACATGAAACTAACCATCAAAAGTCTACCCCTTCTCAACTCGACACATAGACACCTAACCTTCAACTATACTTAATCTTTAAATAAAAACAGTGAGGTCATGATTTTTTTAAACATGATAGATGTGTCCTGTATACAACTGAAAACACACTAATCCCTCCCCAGAAGAAGTAATGTCCTTAAATGATGTTTAAACTTCTCACCAATATCCCATAACATATAGTATAATGTAAAATAAATGATACCTAAACACTACAATATAAAGTCAACACATCTCATGTAGCATGATAAAGCAATAAGAGAGGATAGAAAGTTATTTGCTTACATATATATATATATATATATATATATGCTTACAGTTATATTTTCTTATATATACACACACATATATGCTTAATGCATATAGAATAGATTGTAATGTAATATAATGTATACATATATATAATATATACATATGTAATATATATAATATATATACACACACAATGGGAACACAAAGAAATGGAAAAGTATTCCATGCTCATCGATTGAAAGAACAAACATTGTTAAAATGTCTATACTACTTAAAGCATGCTACACATTTAATGCAGCTCCTATCAAAACAACACCAACATTTTTGTACAATTAGAACAAACAATCCTAAAAAGTATATGGAACTACAAAAGACCATAAATACCCCAAGTAACCCTGAAAAATAAAAGCAAAGCTGAACGTATCACAGTTTCAAATTTCAAGCTGTATTTTAAGTCTATAATCATCAAGACAGTATGGTACTGGTATAAAAACACACACATAGATCAATGGAACAGAATAGAGTTCCCAGAAACAGACCCAAAACCACATGGTCAACTAATCTTCAACAAAAGAGGAAACAATATCCAGTGGAAAAAAGTCTCTGAAACAAACGGTGTTGTGAAAAGTGGACAACAGGCACAAAAGTTGAAACTGGACCACTTTCTTACACTATACACAAAAATAAATTCAAAATGGACAAAAGAGCTAAACGCAAGACAGGAAACCATCAAAATACTAGAAGAGAACGTAGGCAGCAAACTATTTGACCTTGGCCAGAGCAACTTCTTATTAGACATGTCACTAGAGGCAAGGGAAATAAAAA
Organism: Prionailurus viverrinus; assembly: GCF_022837055.1. Lineage (NCBI taxonomy): Eukaryota > Metazoa > Chordata > Mammalia > Carnivora > Felidae > Prionailurus > Prionailurus viverrinus. The sequence continues at coordinate 18,958,297 of NC_062566.1, forward strand.
AGGAACTATTTGAAATTCATCAAGATAAAAACTTCTGCACAGAAAAGGAAACAATCAATGAAACTAAAAGACAGACTATGGAATTGGAGAAGATATTTACAAATGACACATCTGATAAATTGTTAGTATCCAAAATCTACACAGAACTTATCAAACTTGCGGCACCTAGGTGGCTCAGTGAGTTGAACGTCTGACTCTTGATTTTGGCTCAGGTCATAATCTCATGGTTCATGGGTTTGAGCCACACATTGGGCTCTGCTTGGGATTCTATATATCCCTCTCTCTTTCCCTCCCCTGCTTGTGCTCTCTCTCTCACTCTCAAAAATAAATAAACAAAAAAATAATTTATCAAACTCAACACCCAAGAAAACAAATAATCCAGTTAAGAAATGGGCAAAGGACATAAAGAGATATTTTTTTTCAAAGAAGACATCCAAGTGGCTAATAGACACAGAAAAGATACTCAACACCACTCATCATCAGGGAAATACAAATCAAAACCATGATGAGATACTATGTCACACCTGTCAGAATGACTAAAATTAATACAAGAAAGAACAGGATGTGGAGAAGAGGAACCCTCTTGGCCTCTTGGTGGGAAGGCAAACCGGTGCAGACTCTGTGAAAAACAATATGGAGATTCCTCAAGAGGTTAAAAATAGACCTACCCTGTATCCAGCAGTCACACTACTGGGTATTTACCCAAGGAATATAAAAATGCTCATTTAAAAGGACATATGCACCCCTACATTTATAGTAGCATTATTTACAATAGCCAAAGTATGGAAGTAGCTCAAGTGTCCATCACTAGTTGCATGAGGTACGTGTGTGTGTGTGTGTGTGTGTGTAATATGATTCAGCTTTGAATAAGAATGAAATCTTGCCAGTTGCAATGGCATGGATGGAGTTATATAGAGAGTATAATGCAAGTGAAATAATTTAGTCAGAAAAAGACAAATACCATATTATTTTACTCATGTGGAATTTAAGAAGGAAAATAAATTAACAATGGGAAAAAATGGAGAGGGAAATGAACAAACTCTTAATTATAGATAGCAAATTGATGGTTATGAGGAGAGGGGAGTGAAGGGATAGATTAAAAAGGTAATAGGGATTTTGGATGAGCACTGGGTGGTGTATGGAATTGTTGAATTACTATAGTGTACACCTGAATGTAATATAATACTGTATGTTAACTAATCACAATTAAAAATAATTTTAAAAAGAGGTTGCTAATTGAGTGGGCCCCAGAACAAGGCCTTGTAATAGGTATAGGCTGATTTTCAAGACACTCTGCTACTTAGGTCATATGTTATAGTGGACACAATGGTTTCTGGAATTTCACTGACATATAGATTGGTGGTTAGAGCCATAGGGAGGGCCTATGTATGAATTGCAGTATCAGCATTTGGGATTTTGGAGGGAGGATCTGTTATCATCTGTAGACACTTATTCACCTTTTGAGGTTAAATATTGGCTTTATACTGGGCCTTTAGCAGAAATGGAATGCTTTCTCATGGTCCACCACAACACAGTGTGACATGAGATGCCCATAATGAACTGAATGTTATCTGATACATGAAGCCATAAATGTTGCTATGCACAGAAATACTCTATCCTGAATTGGAACTGGTATATACATGATCAGTCCAGGGTATGTCCTGAAAGCACAAGTAACTTACATAAAGAAGTGTCGACAATTCCCGGGTTCTTACTTCTGCTACTCTGCCTGCTCTCCTTTTGCTCAAACCTATGACCTTGTGAGGAACTCCCTAACACCAGTTGACACAGGAAAAAATGTGGACCTGGTTCAAATATGGATAAGCAAGCACTGTCTGAAAGGGGTGAGCTACAGCATTACACCTCCTCTCTGGGATATCCCTGAAACATAGTGGTGAAATTTTTCCAATGGACATAAATGCATGCTATGAACCTTATTGCTTATATTTATTGGCAGAAGATATGCACATATATGGAATTATACAGTTTCATGGGCTGTGGCCTATGATTAGGGACTTTATAGGAACAAGTTTGGAAATTTGTTGACAATAAAATTTGGGTAAGAGGTATATGAACACACATATCTTTTGGGGAAAAAATGGTATGAAGACATTTGGGTCTTATATCAATGCCCACCAAAATGTGACTTCAGCAGAGGAGAATTTCAAAAATCAAGTGGATATCATGGCGTGTTTTGTGGACATCAGTCAGTATCTTTCCCCACCCACATCTGTCATTGCCCAATGGGCTCGTGAACAGGTAACCATGGTGGCAGGAAATGTATGCTATTCACGGGCTCGGAAACATAGACTTCTAGTCACCAATGTCAAGCGTCCAACCTCTGTGTTGCAACACTGTGTCCCTGACATGGCATAATTTTCAAGTGCATTCAGCCAACTGCCTAGACTTTGGTTGATTACAGTGAACCACTTCCATCATGGAAGGGACAGAATTGTGTTCTTTTGGAATACATATTTACCTTTGTTAAATTGTTTTTTATTACAGTAAAGTTGACATAGTATTACATTAGTTTCAGGTGTTCAACATAGTAATGTGACAACTCTACACATTATGCTATGCTATAAGTGCAGAGATACATATTTGCTTTTGATACAGATTTTTCTTAACTGCATGCAACTCTTATATTATTATTATTATGTTATATTACATATTATTATTATTATTATTAATGTATGTTTTTCAAAGAAGCAGTGATTGGATTTATTATCTGTTCTATTGTTTCTCCGTTATTTTTTAAGTTTCTATATCACTTATTTCTGCTTTAATCTTTATTTCCTTCTTTCTGCTGGTTTTAGGTTTTGTTTACTCCTCTTTGCTTTTATCTTATTTTCTTCTTTCTCTTTTAGGTGTAAAATTAGGCTGTTTATTTAAGATTTTTCTTGCTTCATGAGGTATTTCCGCAAACTTTCTCCTTAGAACAGCTTTTGCTGCATCCCAGAGGCTTTGGACCATTATGTTTTCATTATCACATGTTTCAGGTATGTCTTATTTATTCTTTTATTTCTTGGTTGACTCATTCACCATTTAGTAGTATGTTGTTTAACCTCCATGTATTCATGGTCCTTCCAGTTTTTTTTTTCTTCTGGTTGACTTCTAGTTTCATAGTGTTGTGATCAAAAAAGATACATGGCATGATTTTGATCTTCTTGAATTTGTTGGGTCTGCTTATGTGAGCTAATATTTTATCTGTTTTGGAGAATGCTTCATTGTAGAAAGGAAGGTGTACTCTGAGTTTTAGAATGGAATGCTCTGAATATATCTGACACTGTTCCACTGTGTCAATTAAGCCATTGTTTCCTTGTTGATTTTCTGTTTAGATGATTTATCCCATTGATGTAAGTGGAGTGTTAAAGTCCCCTACAATTTTTGTATTATTATTATTTTGTATTATTATGTTTGTTATTAATGGTTTTATGTATTTTTGTGCTCTTATGTTGGGTGCATAATTATTTACAATTATTATATCTTCTTGTTGGATTGTCCCCTTTATTATGATATAGTGTCCTTCTTTGTCTCTTTTTCCAGTCTTTGTTTTAACATCTATTTTGTCCGATATAAGTATTGCTACTCTGGCATTCTTTTGACGTCCATTTGCATGACTGATGTTTTCCCATCTCTGCCCATTCAATATGCAAGTGTCTTTAGGTCTAAAATGAGTCTCCGCAGACACCAAATAGATGGTTTTTGTATTGTTTTGTTTTGTTTTGTTTTATCCATTCTTCTTTCCTATGTGTTTTGATTGGAGCATTTAGTCCATTTACATTCAAAGTAATTATTGATAGATAATTATTTATTGCTATCTTATTACTTGTTTTGAACGGTATCTGAAGATTTTCTCCGATCCTTTCTTGTCTTTCTCTTTTTCATGTTTTGATGATTTTCTTTGGTCATATTGGATATCTTTTTCTTTATTCTTTGCATGTTTATTAGTAGTTTTTGATATATGGTTTTCATTAGGTTTGTATATAAATTCTTCTGCATATAGCAGTCTATATTAAGTTGATGTTCATTTCACTTTGAAACGTTTCTTTACTCCTCTTCTCATGTAGGTGTATTTTGTTATATTATATAACTTTTAATTTGGGAGTTCTTTGATTTTTTTAACTTAAATACTCGTTTTGAGTGCTTTTGTGTTTCCTAACTTTATACTGTCATCTTTGGTCTCTACTGTCCACTCAAATTGTCCCCTTTAATATTTCTTACAGGGCTGTCTCAGTGGTCATGAACTCCTTTAATTTTTTATTGCCTGGGAAATTTTTATCTCTTCTTCTTTAATGAATGATATCCTTATTGGATACAGTATTCATGGCTTCAGATTTTCCCCATTCAGTCCATTGAATACATCATTCCACACCCTTCTAGCTTGTAATATTTATGTTTAAAAATATTCTGCTATCCTTATTGATTTTTCCTTGTAATTTACTGTCTTTCTTTGGTTTGCTGCTTTAATTTTTTTTCTTTATAATTTGAAATTTTAATTGTAGTATGTCTTGGTATTGGCCTGCTTTTGTTGATTTTTATATGAGTTCTATGTGCCTCCTGGATATGGCTGTATGTTTCCTTTCCCAGATTAGGGAAGTTTTCAGCTACTATATCTTCCAATAAATTTTCTTCCCCCTTTTCTCTCTCTTCATGTAATTTAAAATGTTTTAAGTTTATTTATTTATTTATTTATTTATTTATTTATTTAATGAGAGAGAGAGAGAGAAAGAGAGAGAGAGAGAGAGAGAGAGAGAGAGAGAGAGAATCCCAACCAGTCTCCACATTGTCAGTGCAGAGCCTGATGTGGAGCTTAAACTGACAAACTGCAAGATCATGACCTGAGCCAAAACTAAGAGTCAGACACTTAACTAAATGAGCCACTCAGGCTCCCCTCTCTCCTCTCCTATGGGATGCCTATAATATGAATTCTATTACATTAGATAGAGTCACTGAGTTTCTTAAGTCTATTCTGATTTGGGGTAATTGATTTTTCTCTCTTTTGTTCAGCTTGATTACTTACCATTACTCTGTCTTCTATGGCACTAATTCATTCCTCTGATTCTTCCTTCCTGCTGTTCATTCCATCTAGTGTTTCTCATTTCATTTAATGTGCCCTTTATGTCTGCTATGTCATTCCTTAGCACTGTTCTAAAGGTCACTCTTATGTCTTCCACTCTTTTCTCAAGTACAGTGAGTATCCTTATGATCATTGCTTTAAAGTCTCTATCAGGCATGTTACTTATATCACTTTTTCTTAAATCTCTGGCTGTAGCCTTGTACTGTTCTTTAATTTGTAATTAATTTCTCTCTCCTCATTTTGGCAGCCTCCCTGTCTGTTTATGTGTGTTATAAAAGTCAGCTATATCTTCTGCTCTTGAAAGTAGTGACTTTTGAAGAGTTCCTGTAGTACCCTGCAGTGCAATGTCCCTTATTCACTAGAACATGGCACTTTAGGAGAGTATCCTATGTATGTTTCTTACATCCTGCTTTTGTGTCTGAATCACTGTTCCTGTTACTGCAGTTGTCTACACTTAGTCTCTGCTTGCTGTGGGCTCTGCTTGTTCTTTGTGGTATTAGTGAGACCCATGCAAGCTACCTCTCATGGGGTGTGTATGCCAGGGAACTTGGGAGTGGGGAAGCCATTTTAGGAAATTTTAGGAAAATTTGTATTGGGTCACTAGTCCTATGCCAGATTCCCTGAAGTGTTGAAGTGGCTTCATGCTGCCAGCTGCACAAAGCTTGGCATGGCACAGTGCATGGTGATGGCTGGGCATGGCTAGGGCAAGCACACAATGTTTGGTACAGGCATGCTGCTGTGGAGGCATGTTGTGTGGATGTTGCATCGCAGAAACTGTGCACTTCACGGCAGGACATTACATCCACAAATGGCTGGGTTTTTTTTATGGCACCTGGATGCAGAACACAATGGCAGCCATGTACCTGGCAGTTGGGCAGCACGCATGCCAGGCTACAACAAAGTTTTCCTTGAACTAGACCTGAGTCTATCAGGCTTAGAGTGAGCAAGTCCTCAGGTGAACTCATGGTCATGGCATACTGTTATCAGGTTATGTAGCAAGTGTCTGTACAGCCTTGCCTCCCCCACAGGGCTCTATATTTTTTCTGGGGCATGGGAAAGTAAAATGGTACCTGCTACCTCATTAATTTTTGGAGAAGGTCCCCAAAAAGCTCCATAATTAGTGTGAAAAGAACTTTCTCCTGTTTTCCCCCTGCATTGTGCAGACTGCTGTTTTTATGTTGCCTCTCTGCTGCCTTTTATGTTGCATAGGCTTCTGTCTCTTTATGGGTGATGATCCAGCAATCACTTGTTATTTACTGTTTGTCTAGCGCTGCTCAGCTGACTTTTAAAGCTCCAGGCTCCAAGTCCCACTGATTTTACAAAGTTACAGAATTCAGCCCCTCCGGTTTTCAAAGTCAAACATTATGAGTATTAGTCTTCCCCATGTGAGCTTCCTGGCAAGAAGTCCCACTTCTCTGATCTCTCCATCAGTGCAGCTTCCGTCCTCATGCAGGTGGCCTCCCTCTGCCTTCCTGACTTATCAGATATAGCTTCTTTTCTACATTTAGTTGTGGGATTTGTTATACAGGTTTTGGATGATACTCTGGCTTATTTACTTGGCTGTAGATTATATCTAGTTGTAAACATGGGTTCGGGTGTGTTCAGGTACTCCTACTTTACCATTTTCCTGAGCTTCTCCTCAAGTAAAAGTAAAACAAGGCTTAATTTTTGTCCATTCAGCCATACTGTGTATTGGATTGTAGCATTTAGTCCATTTATATTCAAAATAATTATTGATAGGTATGTACTTATATCCATTTCGTTGGGTTTAGGGTTTTGTGGTTTTGTTTGTTTTGTTTTTTCCATTCCTATTTTCTTCTCTTGATCTCTTTGTGGTTTTATGACTTTCTTTAGTGCTATGCTTGGATTCTTTTCTCTTTATTTTTTGCATACTTACTACAGGTTTTTGTTTGTGGTTACCATTAGGATTTTATATGACATCTTATATTACAGCAGTCTATAGTATGTTAGAGGTTGCTTGAGTCTGACCCATTCTAAAGAAACTACATTTTAAAAATTATTTATTTAAATTCAAGTTAGTTAACGTAACGTGTAGTTCTGAATTCAGGAGTAGAACCCAATGATTCATCACATATATATGACACCCAGTGCGCATCCCAACAAGAGCCCTCCTTAATGCCCACCACTCATTTAGCTCATCCGCCAACACACCTCCCCTCCAGCAACCTTCAGTTTGTTCTCTGTCTTTAAGAGTCTCTTACAGTTTGTCTCCTCTCTGTTTTTGTCTTATTTTTCCTTCACTTCCCTTATGTTCATCTGTTGTTTTTCCTAAATTACACATTTGAGTGAAATCATATAATATGTGTTTTCTCTGACTTATTTCACTTAGCAAAGTATACTCCAGTTCCAATAACATTGTTTCAAATGGCAAGATTTCATTCTTTTTGATTGCTGAGTAGTATTCCATATTTATATACCATGTCTTCTTTATCTATTCATTAATTGATGGACATTTGGGCCCTTTCAATACCAATACTGTGGCTATTGTTTATAGCACTTCTACAAACATTGGGGTGCATGTGTCCCTTTGAAACATCATTTTTGTATACTTTGGATAAATACCTGGTAGTGCAATTGCTGGGTCGTTCTATTTTTAATTTTTTGAAGAACCTCCATACTGTTCTCCAGAGTGACTGCACCAGTTTCCATTCCCACCAGCAGTGCTAAAGAGTTCCCCATCCTCTCCAACCTTGCCAACATCTGTTGTTCTCTGAGTTGTTAATTGTATCCATTTTGACAGGTGTGAGGTGGTATCTCATTGTGGTTTTGATTTGTATTTCTCTGATGATGAGTAATGTTGGGCATCATTTCATGTGTCTGTTAACCATCTGTAAGTCTTCACTGGAAAAGTGTCTATGTGTGTCTTCTGCCCATTTCTTCACTGGATTATTGTTTTTAGGTGTTGAGTTTGATAAGTTCTTTATAGATTTTGAATACTCACCCTTTATCAGATATATCATTTGCAAATATCTTCTCCCATTCCATCAGTTGCTTTTTAGTTTTGTTTTTTTTTTTATTGTTTCCTCTGATGTGCAGAAGCTTTTTATCTTGACCAGGTCTCAATAGTTCATTTTTTGCTTCCATTTCCCTTGCTTCTGGAGACATGTCTAATAAGAAGTTGCTGTGGCCAAGGTCAAAGTGGCTGATGCCTGTTTTCTCCTGTAGGATTTTGATGGTTTCCTGTCACAAATTTGTGTATTTTATCCATTTTGAATTTATTTTCGTGTACAGTGTAACAAGGTGGTCTAACTTCATTCTTCTACATGTCACTGTCCAGTTTTCCCAGCACCATTTGCTGAAGAGACTATCACTTTTCCATTACATACTCTTTCCTGCTTAGTTTGCCATGCAATTGTGGGTCTATTTCTTGGTCCTGTATTCTGTTCCGTTGATCTGTGTGTCTGTTTTTGTGTCAAGACAATACTGTTGTGATGATTACAGCTTTGTAATACAGCTTAAAGTCCAGAATTGTGATGTCTCCAGCTTTGGTTTTCTTTTTAACATTACTTTGGCTGTTCAGGGTAATTTCTGGTTCCATACAAACTTTATGGAATGATGATAGGGATTGCTTTGAAAGTGTAGGTTGCCTTAAGTAGTATAGACATTTTAACAGTATTTGTTCTTACAATTTATGAGCATGGAGTGTTTTTTTTTCCATTTCTTTGTGTCTTCCTCAATTTATTTAATAAGCTTTCTATAGTTTTCAGCATAGAGGTCTTTTACCTTCTTGGTTAGGTTTATTCCTAAGTAGGTATCTTATGGTTTTTGGTGCAATTGTAAATTGGATCGAGTCCCTGATATCTCATTCTGTTGCATTATTATTGGTGTGTTTAAATGTAACCAATTTCTCTACACTGATTTTAAAACTTCTCTCTCCCACCCCCCCATCAAAGGAGGACACCTGTTGGGATGAGTACTTGGTGTTGTATGGAAACCAATTTGACAATAAAATATATTTAAATAAATAAATAAACAAATAAATAAATAAGTCCTGTGAATTTGCAGAATTCATATTAGTTCTAGAGGGTTTTGGTGGGGTATTTTAGGGTATTCTATGTAAGGAATCATGTCATCTGTGAAGAGTGAAGGTTTGACTTCTATGTTACCAATTTGTATGCCTTTTATTTATTTTTGTTGTCTGATTGCTGAGACTAGGACTTCCAGTACCATTTTTAACAACGGTGGCAAGTGTGGACAGCCTTGTCATGTTCCTGACCTTAGGAGGAAAGCTATCAATTTTCACCATTTAGGATGATGATTAGGGGGCTTTTCATATATGGCTTTTATGACATTGAGATGTGTTCCTTCTACCCGTACTTTCTTAAGGGTTTTTATCAAGAAGCAAAGCTGTATTTTGTCAAATGCTTTTTCTTCATCTATTGAAAAATCGTATGTTTCTTATCCTTTCTTTCATTAATGTGGTGTATCACATTTATTGATTTGTGAATATTGAACCAGCCCTGCCTGGGAATAAATCTCACTAGATCAGGGTGAATAAATCTTTTAATGTAATGTTGAAGTTAATTTTCTAGTATCTTTAGAATTTTTACACCCATGTTCATCATAGATATTGCTCTGTAATTCTCCTTTTTAGTATGGTCTTTGTCTGGTTTTAGAATCAAAATAATGCTGGCATGGTAGAATGAGTTTGGAAGTTTTCCTTCTATTTCTATTTTTTTGGAACAGTTTGAGAAGAATAAGTATTAACTCTTTTTTAAATATCTGGTAGAATTCCCCTGGGAAGCTCTCTGACCCCAGACTCTTGTTTGTTGGAAGATTTTTGATTACTGATTCAGTTTATTTGCTGGTTATGGATCTGTGCAAATTTTCTATTTCTTCCTGTTGAGTTTTGGTAGTGTGTGTCTAGGAATTTGTCCATTTCTTCTAGATTACCCAGTTTTTGGCATATAATTTTTCTTGTATTTCTGTGGTATTGGTTGTTGATCTCTCCTCTTTCATTTGTGATTTTATGGATTTGGGTCCTCTCTCTTTTCTTTTTGATATGTCTAGCTAGCTCAGGGTTTATCTATTTTGTTTATTCTTTCAAAAAGCAGCTTTTAGTTGCATTGTGCTGTTTTACTTTATTTTTTCTTCTATATCATTTATTTATCCTCTAATTTTTACTATTTACCTACTTCTGCTGGCTTTGGGCTTTATTTGCTGCTCCTTTTCCAGCTCCTTTTGTTGTAAGGTTATATTGTATGTTTGAGACCTTTCCTGCTTCTTGAGATTGGCCTGAAATGCATTGTACTTTCCTCTTAGGACTGCCTTTGCTGTATCCCCAAGGGTTTGAACTCTCGTGTTTTCAATTCCATTTGCTTCCATGTATTTTTGTTGTTTTTATGTATTCTTTAATTTCCTGTTTTAACCATTCACTATTAGGATGCTCTTTAACTTCCATGTATTGAGGGATTCCAAATTTTTCTTGTGGTTGATTTCAACTTTCATAGCATTGTGATCTGATAATATGCACAGTATTATCTCAACATTTTTGTACCTGTTGAGGGCTGATTTGTGACCCAGTATGTGATCTATTCTGGAGAACTTTCCATGTGCAGCCAAGAAGAATGTGTATTCTGCTGCTTTAGGATGAAATGTTCTTAATATATCTGTTAAGAACATATGCTCTAGTGTGTCATTTAAACCCATTGTTTCTCTGTTGATTTTCTGCTTAGTTGATCTGTCCATTGCTCTTATTAAAATCACCTACTATAATGGTATTATTATGAATGAGTTTCTTTATGTTTGTGATTAATTGATTTATGTATTTGGGTGCTCCAAGTTGAGGGCATACATATTTTCAGTTGTTAGATCTCCTTGAAGGATGTAACCCTTAGTTATGATAAAATGCCCTTCTTCATCTCCTTTTACAATCTTTATTTTAAAATCTAGTTTGTCTGATATATGTATGGCTACTCCAGCTTTCTTTTGACCTACATTAGAATGATATATGGTTCTCCATCCCCTCACTTTTAGTCTGCAGGTGTCCTAAGGTTTAAAATAAGTCTCTCGAGAGGCTCCTGGGTGGCTCAGTCAGTTAAGTGTCCAACTTAGGTTCAGGTCATGATCTTGCATTTCATAGGTTTGAGCCCCACTTCAGGCTCTGTGCTGACAGCTCAGAGTCTGGGGTCTGCTTCAGATTCTCTCTCTCTCTCTCTCTCTCTGCCACTCCCCTACTTGCTTGCTCTCTCTCTCTCTCTCAAAAATAAACATTTAAAAAATTTTAAATGGGACACTTGAAGGCAGCCTATTGATGGATAGGTAGCTCTTGTTTTGTTTTTGTTTTTGTTTTTTAAATCTATCCTGATGCCCTATGTCTTTTTTTTAAATATAATTTATTGTCAAATTGGTTTCCATACAACACCCATTGCTCATCCCAACAGGTGTCCTCAATGCCCATCACCCATTTTTCCCTCTCCCCCACACTCCATCAACCCTCAGTTTTTTCTCAGTATTTAAGAGTCTCTTATGGTTTGCCTCTTTCCCTCTCTGTAACTTTTTTCCCCTTCCTCTCCCGCATGGTCTTCTGTTAATTATTGGAGACTTTAGTCCATTTATTCAGAATGATTATTGGAAGATATGAATTTAGTGCCAGTGTATTATCTGTAGATTTGGTGTGTCTGGTGATGTTCTCTGGTGCTTTGTAGTCTTTGCTGCTTTCCACTCAAAGCACCCCTTAAAATTTCTTGTAAGACTGGTTTAGTGGTCATGAACTCCTTTAGTTTTTGTTTCTCTGGGGAAGTTTTTTACCTCTCCTATTCTGAATGGCAGTCCTGTTGAATAAAGGATTTTTGGATGCATATTTTTCCTATTCAGCACATTATATGTTTCCTGTCACTCCCTTCTAGTCTTCCAAGTTCCAGTGGACTAATCAGGTTCCTGCTACTAACCTTATGTGTCTACCATTGTAGATTAAGGACCTGTTGTCCCCAGCTGCTTTCAGATTTCCCTCTTTATCTTTGTATTTTTCAAGTTTCACTATCATATGTCATGGTGTTTACCTGTTTTGTTAATTTTGAAGGGAGTTCTCTGTGCCTTTTGGACTTGGATGTCTGTTTCTTTCCCCAGAATAGGGAAGCTCTCAGCTATAATTTGTTCAAATAAACCTTCTGCACCTTTCTAGTACTCTTCTTTGTCTGGGACTCCTATGATATGAATATTGTTTTGTTTCATGAAATCGCTTAATATTCTAAGTCTCCCTTCGTGATATAGTAATTTCCATATTGTTTCCAGGTTCATTATTTTCCATAATTTTATCTTCTATTTCATCTATTCTCTCCTCTGCCTCTTCAATACTTGTTGCCACTGTATATAGCTTATTTTTCATCTCAGTTGTACCATTTTTTATTTTAGCCTGTCTAGTTTTAGTTCTTTGATCAATGCAGCCAGGGCTTCTCTGGTGTCTTCTATGTGTTTTTTTCCCTTCAATTCCAGCTAGTGGTCTTATGACTGTTATTTTAAATTCTTGTTCAGATATATTGTTTATATATGTTTGGAGCAAGTACCTGGCTGTGATTTATTCTTGACTTTTATTTTGAGTATAATTCCTCTGTCTTGTCATTTCAGCTAAGTTACTGTCTTTTGCATGTTTTAAAAGTTTGTTATGTTTCCTGTACCTTAGAGTACTTCTGTATGAAAAAGGGATCATACATTGTCCAGGGCCTGATCCTCCAGGAAGTGTTTCTGTTTTATGCTGTGTGAATTCTGTTGCTGTATTTAAGCTACTTTTTTCCACCGGTCAGTCCTCTAAAGATCTCCTCCTTGCTTGATGGAGTGTTTGGACCTTTAACTAAGTGTGCTTTGATTTGTTTCCTGAAGTAATGCTTAATAAAAGGAAAATGTAGCAAGGTGTAAGCCTGATCCCATAAAAAAAGAGACAGAAAGGGAACGAAAGAATACCAAACAGAGAATCATAATACTATAAGGGTGTTTCCAAAGAAAAAAGAAAGGAGAAAAAAGAATGGGGGAAGCAGAAAAGAAAAGAAAAGAGAATTAAAAAGCTTTGTTCAAAAAAGAAACTTAAAAAAGATCAAATGAAATGACAAAAACAAATCATAACCACGAGCCTCATTCCATTAGGGGAAAAAAAAGAGATGGGTGAAGAAAAGAAGGAAAAAATACTTATCTGTTGGTGCCTGCAGAGTGGTAGCTATGCTGGTCTGGAAAAGAGGCCAGCTCTGTAGGCTCAGAGTTGATCTTGCCCCAATAAACAAACAGTTGCCAGCCACAGAGTGGCAGAGTTTGTTGTAAGCAAGTCCTGTCTCCACTGGGAGCCAGTGTGCTGCTGTCTGGGGTCCCATTTTGTTGGTGTTGTGGGGAAAATGACATCACCCAAATCTCTCATCCCAGACTGAGGATCTCAACCCCAGATGTTCAGGAAGCCCTCACAGAATAAATATGGCCATCAGATTGTCCTGCACCACAATTATCCTGCTCCTTCTCCTTGGCACACACAGCTAGGATTCAAAACCCAAGGTTTTAAGGAACCCAGCTCTTGGCATGAGGCTGGGATTCAAAACCTACTCTTAAAGGACCAGGCATGGTGCAGTTCTGCTCCCCTTCTCTTCAGTAGAGCCTCTCCACTCTGCAGATGAAATGTCTTTGGCTGGCACCTGCAGGGTGTTTTGTCCTTGGGGAGGCAATAAGTCCTCTTACCAAAATATTTCATATAGAGTATTGTTCTCTCCCAGTGTGCCCCAGAGATCGCTACACCTTGCTATGCATTTCCTCCTTCTTCCCAAGAGTGTCCTCTGCAGTTATGTTCCAAAGAAAGTTGTGCACTTTTGGAACCTCCAAGTTTGAGCTCCACATGCTGTTTACAAAAACTGGAACACTCAGTACTTCTTGCTCCCTGGTTTGTGGTCCAGAGAGGTCTTCCTCTTGTGCTAACTCAGTGCTTCACTATCTCAACCCCTCTTTCTCTATTTTTTTCTCTCCATGGAAAGGGTCCCCTCCCCTCTACATATCTCAGCTTTCTCTCTCCCAACTCACATCCATACATCTTATTCCTTCCAAACTGCCTCCCTCCAACTGTGAATATCCTTCTTTCTGCAGATCAATTTCCTGGGTGTTCCGAGTAATTAGACCTCAATAAAGCTGTGTTTGAAGGATGTAGGAAGCCCAGGATCCCCTAATTCTGTGCCATCTTAACTCCCAACCTAAACAAACTATACTTTTATATCCCTTCCACCTTTTATGTATGTGGTATCACAGTTTAAGTTCTTTTATTTTGTGAATATCTTGTTGGATTTTTATTGATACAATTGATTTTTCTGCTTTTGTGCTTTAACACCTTTATTGGCTTTATAAGTAATCTACTAATTTTATTATATGTTTGAATTTAACTGTGAGTTTTTGCCTTCATAACATTCTTAATCCTGATTATAGCTTTTTCCTTCCCCTCAAATAACTTTTTTTAAAACATTTCTTGGGTGGCTGATTTAATGGTGATGAACTCCTTTAACCTGTTTGTCTGGAAAACTCTTTATATTTCTTCTATTGTGATTGATAACCTTACTGGGTAGATTATTTTTGGTTGCAATTTTTTTTTGTTCTTTTCTTTCTTTGCATCTTTTCTTTTCTTCTCTTTTTTAAAGTACTTTGAATATATCATGCTACTCCCTTCTGCTCTGCAAAATTTCTGCTGAAAAATTAGCTATTCTTTTGGAGTTTACCTTATATATGACTGTTCTATTTTTTCTTGCTGCTTTTAAATTTCTCTCGTTATCACTACTTTTTGTCATTTTAATTATTATGTGTCTTGGTGCAGTCCTGTTTGGGTTATTTTGCTGAAGGCTTTCTGTGCCTCCTGGATCTGGATGTCTGTTTCTTTACACAGATTAGAGAAGTTTCAGATATTATTGCTTCCAATAAATTTTCTGCTCCCTTCTTTATCTAAGATTTCTAGAATGTAAATGCTATTATGCTTGATGATTTATCAGAGTTCCCTTAACCTATTCTTATCTCCTTCTTCTCTTCCTCCTCCTCCTCCTCCTCTTCCTTTTCTTCTTCTTCTTCTTCCTCCTCCTCCTCCTCCTTGTCCGCCTCATCATCCTCCTCTTCTCCTTCTCCTTCTCCTTCTTCTCCCCCTTCTCCCCCTTCTTCCCCTTATTTTTCTTATCTCCCTTCTTCCCTTCCTCCTCCTCCTCCAACTCGTCCTCCTCCTCTCCTCTTCCTCCTTTTTCTCCTCCCCCTCCTCCTCCTCCTTCTTTGCATCTACTTCTTATTGATGTTCAGCTTGGTTACTTTTTATTTCCCTGTATTCCAGCTCATTAATCCATTATGCCTCCCTTAATCTGCTATTTATCCCTCTAGTGTAATTTAAATTCAGTTATTGAGGTCTTCGACTCTGATTATTTATTTAATATTTTCTGTCTCTTTTTTGATGGTCTCACCAAGATATTGCACTCTATTCTCATGTCCAGTGAGTATCTGTATGACCATTACTTTGACTTCTCTATCAGGCATATTGTTTATCTTCATTTCATTTAGCTCATTTGCTGTGGGCTTTTCCTTTTTTTCAACTGGGATACATTTCTTATATTCTCATTTTGTCTAACTCTCTGTGTTTGTTTCTATGTATTAGCAATGTCAGCTACATCTCCTGTTCTTCAAAGTAGTGTCCTTATGAAGAAGAAATCTTGTGGTGCACTGTAGTACAATTGTTGGGAAAATGAATGAAGTTTTACACCACAAGATGGCCGATGGGACTAAAACAAGCTCTGGTCTCTAGCTTGGAGACCTCTTTTCTGGGTTCTTCTTGCCCTGTTTGCCGCACGTGCAAAACCCCACCATAGATATGGAAGCTAACAAGTATAAATTACATTTCCGTCCTTCATTTGGAGCTCAGATTTTTGGAGAAGTGGTGTCCTCTGAGCCTGCTGGTGTTAAATAAATCTCCAATCCACCAACATCTCTGAGTGCCACTTGGTTTTTTTGGCCAGCATTCCAGCCTGGTTCCGTAACATATTTGGTTCCCTGACCAGGAAACCCAACTGTGCTGACCGAGGCCCATAGCAAGAGTGGAAGGGGGACCTGATCACTCCCTGGAGACCTTAATCGTCTCACAGGTAGAAAATTTTGCAGGAGAGAATGTAATAGCCTCGTGTGTGTGTGTGTGTGTGTGTGTGTGCGTGTGTGAATGTGTGGCTCATCCAGGCTTGCCAGTCGAGTCCGAGTTTGTGGCTCCACGGATGGGCACCCTTAAGGTCCCCAAAAGTCTATGGAGTCTGAGTGGACTCTCCTGCATCACAGTGAAAGGCATCCAGTCCAGGGCGGCATCAGATTAGACTCTGATCACAAGTCACAAACCTGTCCACTACGGGCAAGCCTCACCTTAAGTTTCCCTCAGGAACGCGACCAGTGAAGTATCTGATTGGTCCTCTCATCCGAGGGGATACCCTCCCTTTGTCTCCACAGCACCGAATACAAGAAAAAAAATTAATAATGGGATCAAAACAGAGTAAGACTACGATTTTAAGGGTCATGCTCAAAAATTGTAAAAAAGGGATTTTCAGGCGATTATGGGGTGAAAATGACACCTGGGAAGTTAAGGACCTTTTGTGAACTAGAATGGCCCAAATTCAATGTAGGATAGCCTCCATAAGGGACATTTGATGCTCAAATAATGCAGCGGGTTTGGCTGATAGTCACTGGGAACTCAGGTCACCCTGATCAGTTTCCATACATTGACTCCTGGCTTTAAATTGCCCCAAACCCTCCACCTTGGGTGCGATTCATCCATAGCAAACGGAGCCAGGCAAAGGTTTTAGCTGCTTTATCCAGAGACTCACCCAGGGAGCCAAAGAAGGAACGCACCACTCCCCTATTGTTTGCAAGACACCCAGAGGAAGATCCCATCTTTCTGCCACATTATGACTCACTGTGATCCCTTCCCCCTAACCCTGAGCTTGAAATTTCTCCCCCATCTATCTCTCCTCCTCTCTCGCCTCCACCGCCCATCTCTCCTCCCCTCCCAGACCCGGAGAACCCTCCCCCACAAGGCCCAGTGGCCAGATTGAGTCCTCGGCCAGATGCAGGTGCTCTCCAGATGTGAGTCCACATCCACCGGTACCAAGAGGCTCTCCTCCAGGGGATCAGAACAGGGGCTGAGAAGCCCATAAATATGCGCAGCAGCAAGAGATTCCCCCAGGGATTGTTATAAGAGACTATGTGAAGCTTACACCTTGTTTATTCCAGAGATACAAAAGAGCCACAACAAAAGGACAGTGAAGGTTTAGCTGCAGAAAGGGGGAGGCCCAGAACCTCTTTAGCAAGGGGTCAATGAGCCTACTGAAAGGAAAAAGGACATTAAAAGAATAAATGTCTCAACCAGGGAAAAATCCCAGAAACCCAGCTAATATCAAGAGGAACCTTGAGAAGGGGACCTTACTGGTCTGGCAGAGATGGAATCAAACTGAAGCTCTCTCCCTATTCCTCTGCCTAATAGATGTGAGGGATTCTCCTTCATTTCCCAGGTTAACAACTATAATTGAAGACAAGTGTGGTTAGTCTACCTTGGGATGGGGACTTTAAAGAATGTACCCAAGCAGTTGCTGAAACTCCATTTGTTTCGGGGAAATTCCCAGTCTTCTCTGGCCTGATGTGGACTGCATATTTCCACTTTGGTGTAAAAAACATGGTGTCTGCTCCTCTGAGTTAAGGTTTTGAATTAGATTTTCTTTCTCTGCTTTCTACCAGCACCTTGCCTCTTCTGCCTTCCCCTCCTCCTGGTGTTTCTGTACCAACTTGGGTGTGCTCTACATAACTGGTTCCTATACCCTCCTCAGTGCCTCAAACACCATTGGCTCCTCCTCCCATCCTCAAGATCAAGGAGTAAAGTGCATCCCCTTGAACACCTAGGTCTTTTCCAAATAGAATGAATTGCTAAATCTTTGACTACTGAACATAGATTTGTGTTTTTAACTTCTTATTGCAGAGAAATTAAGGCTATTTGGACCTATTGGAAAACATGTTTTTTACTTAATTGGTTCATGAATTTACCATCTAAAAAATTCTGGTGTAAACACCTCTCAGTTGGTTACTAAGTCCTCAATTGGAGACTAAGGTTTCCTAAGAGTTAAAATTCTGTGGAGAGTTAAATTTCTACTTAAGACTGATGGAAATAAGGAAAGCAACCCTGTATTATGAAAGTAGGAGGTATATAAGAAAGATATAAGGAACGGAAATACTTTTCTTTTGAGGGTAAAAGAAATTTTATCCTAAATGAGACTCGTTATTTGGAGAGAAATTGCTTTGGGACAAAGTTTGAAGGCAAAGGAAAGTTGTAGAAGGTTCATGAAGGAAAATCTTTGGAAAGGAATTTTATGTGTGCTCAGGATAGACTAAGGTTTAGATGAATGGAATTTTAAAAGTACACTGGTATAAGGTTGAAATTCTGCTTTTCTCTCTGCTCAAATGACAAAGTTTTCTTGGACTATTGATCTGCTCTTGATAAGACAATGCAAAGAAAGGTTTGTCTTCCGGGAAAACAAAAGTTTTAAGTTTCATCTTTATCAGGTCTTTGATCACTTAGTTAAAACTTCTCAATGTTAAAGGAGCTAGGTTTTGGTAACAGCTATATAATGCTATACATTCACCTTTAGAATCTTTTATTGCCACCTTGATTAAATAAATAGTTTTAAGATTTTTAATCATCTATAATCCTATTAATATTATATTTATAACTTCCTAAGGTTTTAACAAACTTCCCAGGATTTAAATGGTAAATAAAGTCTTTTTGACCATTTATGCCCTTTTATTTGGGATGCTAAGTTCCCTGAAAAAAGCACTGTCATACAATGGTAAACCTGAGGTTGTATTGCACACGTAAATGCTGTAACTGTCCAAATATATATGCAATTCCTAAAGTTTTATTGTTTTGATATAAGGTCATCACTTAATATTGTGATTACTTGAAGTGTTATGTGTCACAAAAATTACCTAATTTATTTGTCAACTGCATCATAATGAACTCTCTTCAGATCTTTAACAATGTCTATTTCTGAGATTTTGTCATTTATAATTGTTCTTATTCTCTCACAAAACATGTTTCTTCTTCAAGGAGATTTATAAAAAGGGACTTTTGGGACAAATATAGGTATTCAACATCTTTAAGATTAATACTAAAATGGGTAAAAATTTCCAGAACTAAAAAGCTACATTCAAATTAAACAAGAATTAGAAACACGGGATTAAATGAACTGAGAAAGATTATAGTTTTGGGATTCTTGTTAAAAATATTGCTGTTTCTCTAATGTTTGCTCTTCCAGATTAAGGAAACTTTCTCTTAAGGTATCTATTATATACAGAAATGTCATAAAGTATTCATTTGCAAATGGAAGCATTTGTCTTTTTTCTATATTTTATTCTCTATATTATATCTTATTCATCTCTCTCTCTCTCTATATATATATATATATATACATATATATATTCTTATTCTCTATATTATAGTCTCTATATATTTCTCTGAAATTCAAAAACTCTCAGTGAGTATTCTTTCTTTCATGGAAATTACAATTGTTTGCATAAGTTCAATAAGAATCTGTTTATCCTGTAACAGGTCGCCATTGGAAATACTGGTTATTTTACCAAGGCTTTGACTGGAATATCATATTTGAGAGTGACACTCATAGACTCAGATATGACCAGACAGCTTTAAGGAACTAAGCTTGGCTTTATGAAACATGGAGCCATAAAGCCCCTTGGAAAATTTGGCCTGATACCTTACTTACAATGTTCCCAGCAGCCTCACCAGGTGAGTACAGAAGGTCACTTCCTGGCAGGTGCAGGAACCTCACGATATCTTGGGAACCTCATGAAGAGGAATTCGCCTAATTCTACAGGTATTGCAGGCCTGTCTGATTGCAAGTATTTGGCTTGGCTTCTGGCCTGGAGAGACTACTAAAAGTTCAACCCAAGGATTCCTTATAAAAAGTTCCAGAAAAGCAAACATTAAAAGATCCTCATGATCAATCATTATTCTTGATTAGCTTATATAAATAATTAGGCCAGGTTTGTTAAGACTGGACTTGTTCTACAAATGCATTGGTCTCAATTTGGCTATCTCTGGAAAGGGGGGTTTTTAGAAAAAAAAAACTATGTTTCAGCAATGCACCATTATGGATGTTAAATTCTAGTTATTATTGTCTTTAAATGTTTGTTGTTTGCCTAAGCTAGACAACTTGAGGTAAACTTCAAAAAATTGTCACAGTATTTCATGTATAGACAATCTTCTCTGCTTGTTGTTCTGTAGGGATAATAATAAGACCCCATGGCATATGATTATTTAAACTGGAAAACAGAATGGATCTCTACATATGCAAACCATATCTTCCATAAACCTGATCTGACAGTTACCAGAAACCCACTCCTTTCAAACACTTGGAGGTGGACTTTACAGATATACAACCAAATAGAGGATTCTGTTTTAGGTATCACCCCATGGGTCCATCACTCCAGAGTTAAGAAGGCCAACTCAGAGGAACCCTCAACCTGGCAAAGTGATCCAGATCAAGTTAACCCACTTAAACTGATCCTCAAGAAGACACTGGCCCCTGAGATTTCCAGCCCTGCTCCAGCCACACCCCAGAAGCTGGCTGGCCTTCACACAGCTGAAGCTTGAGGAATCAACGTGTGGACCAAGCCCAGGGGTTCAGATGCAACTCTGACATCCCTTACCCCTTACTGGGTTCATAGCCTTGATCTTGCTTCTTGCTGTTGGGCTAATAGAGACTGCACCAACAAACTAGGACATGGAACGGATGGAAGACTCCTTGGAGTCTAAATAAACTCCTTGGACCAAATAAACTCCCTGATAGCAGTGTCCCTCCAAAATAGGAGAGCCCTCAACCTCCTCACTTAAGAAAAAGAAGGGACTTGCATCTTTCTGGGAGAGGAATGTTGCTTTTTTATACACCAGTCAGGAATAGTTACAACTGAGGTTAAGGAACTCAAGCAAAGAATTCAACATAGACAACAGGAAAGTATCAATCAATGGAAAGGATGGGATCTCACGGATTGGGCATCCTGGTTTCCTGCCCTGGCAGAGCCCCTCCTCTCCATAATTTTACTTGTATCCATCGGCCACTGTATATTGAATACCCTGTTACGTTTTATTGAAAACACTGTTGTCTCCAAACTACAGCACATATCTTAGCCTTTTGAGAATACAAACCTATAAAACTGAAAGGTGATGCCTAATAAAAGTTTTTTTTTAAGGCATCAAAGGGAGGAATGTTAGAAAAATGAATAAAGTTTTACACCTTAAGATAGCCAATGGGACTGGGGCGCCTGGGTGGCGTAGTCGGTTAAGCGTCCGACTTCAGCCAGGTCACGATCTCGCGGTCCGTGAGTTCGAGCCCCGCGTCGGGCTCTGGGCTGATGGCTCAGAGCCTGGAGCCTGTTTCCGATTCTGTGTCTCCCTCTCTCTCTGCCCCTCCCCCGTTCATGCTCTGTCTCTCTCTGTCCCAAAAATAAATAAACGTTGAAAAAAAAAATTAAAAAAAAAAAAAAGATAGCCGATGGGACTAAAACAAGCTCTGGTCTCTAGCTTGGAGACCCCTCTTCTGGGTTCTTCTTGCCCTGTTTGCCATGCATACGAAAACCCACCACAGATATGGAAGCTGGCAACCATAAATTACCCTTTCCCCCTTCATTTTGAGCTCAGATCTTTGGAGAAATAGTCTGCTTTGAGCCTGCTGGTGTTAAATAAATGTCTGATCCACCAAGATCTCGGAGTGCCACTTGGTTTTTCTGCCAGCATTCCAGCCTGGTTCTGTAACATAATGACCCTTGTTTTCCAAAACCAGGTTGTTCAGAAGAATCTACATTATAGGTTGCATGCACCCTACTATTATTGGTGAATTTCACTTGTCTTCAGTATTCTGGGCTACTATGATCCACTTTGCCTGTTGTTGGCAAGGTTCTGTCTCTGTGCTGTTATGGGACTAGCCTGGGATTGCTGAGGGTTTGTAATTGGGCAGGGTAAGCAGTCAGACCAGATGTCTTCCCTCAGTCCATTGGCTGGGGCTATAGTTTAATTACTTGCAGGTAATTCTCCCTGACTTGTCCCCAGAGAGTCTTTCATAAGGTGGGGATAGCGGATCAAATGTCCATCCCTAGTGTATCTGTTGGCATTTAAGTTGCACCAACCTTCAGATTACTTTCCCTGCCTTGTCACCTGAGAGGCCTCAGTTGGTGGGCATGTCCAGAAGTCACCAGATGCATGCCCCCAGTCTGTCTCCCTGATCTGAAATCACACTGATTTTCAGGGTACCCTCTCTGTGCTGATAACTATAAGGTTAAGCTTGTAGGACTGAATGCACATTAGTGTATGGTTATCTTGCCTTCTTTTTAAGACAAGGGTCATTTTGGAGTAGTACTGATCTGTGAAGAGGCTACTTGCAGGTTATGTCATGGCAGGAACAGCTTTGGAGGGATGCCTGTGGAGTGAGTGGATGGAGAAGATTCACAGAACTCGGGCATAGGTTCACCATGTTAGAAAAATAGGTAGAGAGTGTACACGCTAATCCCTTTAAATGTCCTAATATCTAGGCTATGGAACATGGGGGAGAGAATAGGTACCTGCCAGGTATTTTGCTCTTGGAGAAGTCTCATAAAGATCCTTGCCCATCCAGCACACATGCTTAGATTAGTAAGTAAATCTTCACTTATACTCCAGTCACTTTTCAAATATCTGCTTCTTTGCTCTATCTCGGTTGGGTTATTTGTTACGCTAGTTCTTTAATGGCAGGGATGCAATTTCCTCTCACCTTCTGCTTTACCAGAGATAATTCCACTGATTTTTAAAATACCCAAAGTTAAGTTGTAAAAATGCATGAAGTTAAACCCCACTGATGGGGTTAAACCCCATCAACCCTCAGTTTGTTCTTACTACTTAAGAGTATCGTATGGTTTGCCTCCTTCCACTCTGTAACTTTTTTCCCCTTTCTCCTCCCACCCTGGTCTTCTGTTGAGTTTCTCTAGGATCCACATAAGACTGAAATCATATGGTATCTGTCTTTCTCTGTATGACTTATTTCACTTAGCATAACACCCTCCAGTTCCATCCACATTGCTACAAATGGCCAGATTTCATTCTTACTCATTTCCAAGTAGTATTCCATTGTATGTATAAACCACATCTTCTTTATCCATTTGTCAGTTGATGGACATTTAGGCTCTTTCCATAATATGTTATTGTTGAAAGTGCTGCTACAAACATTGGGGTACAAGTGCCCCTATGCATAAGCACTCCTGTGTACTTTGGGTAAATTCCTAGCAGTGCTATTGCTGGGTCATAGGGTAGATCTATTTTTAATTTTTTAAGGAATCTTCACACTGTCTTCCAGAGTGGCTGCACCAGTATGCATTCC
The DNA here is from genome assembly GCF_022837055.1 of Prionailurus viverrinus. NCBI lineage: Eukaryota > Metazoa > Chordata > Mammalia > Carnivora > Felidae > Prionailurus > Prionailurus viverrinus. The sequence continues at coordinate 18,981,775 of NC_062566.1, forward strand.
CACAAATAGTGCAAGAGGTTTTCCGTTTCTCCACATCCTCTCCAGCATCAATAGTCTCCTGATTTTTTCTTTATAGCCACTCTGACTGGCATGAAGTGGTATCTGAGCATGGTTTTGATTTGTATTTCGCTGATGAGGAGTGACGTTGAGCATGTTTTCATGTGCCTGTTGGCCATCTGGATGTCTTCTATAGAAAAGTGTCTATCCATGTCTTCTGCCTATTTCTTCACTGGATTATTTGTTTTTTGGGTGTGGAGTTTGGTGAGTTCTTTATAGATTTTGGATACTAGCCCTTTATCTGATATGTCATTTGCAAATATCTTTTCCTATTCCATCGGTTGCCTTTTAGTTTTGTTGATTGTTTCCTTTGCAGTGCAAAGCTTTTTATCTTGATGAGTTCATTTTTGCTTTCAATTTCCTTCTTTTGGATATGTGTCAAGTAAGAAATTGCTGGGACTGAGGTCAGAGAGGTTTTTTCCTGCTTTCTCCCCTAGCGTTTTGATGGTGTCCTATCTCACATTCAGGTTCTTCATCCATTTTGAGTTTATCTTTATGAATGGTGTAGGAAAGTAGTCTAGTTTCATTCTCCTGCATGTTGCTGTCCAGTTCTCCCAGCACCATTTGTTAAAGAGACTGTCTTTTTTCCATTGGATATTCTTTACTGCTTTGTCAAAGATTATTTGGCCATGCATTTGTGGATCTAATTCTGGAGTCTCTATTCTATTCCATTGGTCTATGTGTCTGTTTTTGTGCCAATACCATGGTGTCTTGATGATTACAGCTTTGTAGTAGAGGATAAAGTCTAGGATTGTGATGCATCCCGTTTTGGTCTTCTTCTACAATATTACAATATTACTTCTTCAGCTATTTGGGGTTTTTTTGTGGTTCCATACAAATTTTAGGATTGCTTGTTCTAGCTTCGAGAAGAATGCTGGTGCAATTTTGATTGGGATTGCATTGAATGTGTAGATAGCTTTGGGTAGTATTGACATTTTAACAATATTTATTCTTCCAATCTATAAGCACAGAATGTTTTTCCATTTTGTTGTATCTTCTTCAATTTCCTTCATAAGCTTTCTATAGTTTTCAACATACAGATCTTTTACATCTTTGGTTAGGTTTATTCTTAGTTATTTTATGATTCTTGGTGCAATTGCGAATGGGATCAGTTTATTTGTCTTTCTGTTGCTTCATTGTTAGGTTATAACAATGCAACTGATCTGCACATTGATTTTGTATCCTGCGACTTTGCTGAATTCGTGTATCAGTTCTAGCAGACTTTTGGTGGAGTCTATTGGGTTTTCCATGTATAGTAACAACTTATCTGCAAAAAGTGAAAGCTTGACATTATCTCTGCAAATTTTGATGCCTTTGATTTCCTTTTGTTGTCTGATTGCTGATGCTAGAACTTCCAACACTATGATAAACAACAGCAGTGAGAGTGGACATCCCTGTCATGTCCCTGATCTCAGGAGGAAAGCTTTCAGTTTTTCCCCATCGATAATGATATTAGCTGTGGGCTTTTCAGAAATGTTTTTTTTTTTTATGATGTTGAAGTATGTTCCTTCTATCCTGACTTTCTCAAGGGTGTTTATTAAGAAAGAATGTTGAATTTTGTGAAATGCTTTTTCTGCACAGATTGACAGGATCATATGGTTCTTTTCTTTTATTAATGTGATGTAATACATTGATTGATTTGAGAAAATTGAACCATCCCTGCAGACCAGGAATGAATCCCACTTGATCATGGTGAATATTTAATTTTATGTGCTCTTGAATTCGATTTCCTAGCATCTTGTTGAGAATTTCTGCATCCATATTCATCAGGGATATTGGCTATAGTTTTTGTTTTTATTTTTGTTTTTGTTTTTGTTTTTGTTTTTGTTATTTGCTGGTCTCTGTCTGGTTTGGAAATCAAATAATGCTGTCTTCATAGAATGAGTCAGGACGTTTTCCTTCCATTTCTATTTTTTGGTACAGCTTGAGAAGGATAGGTATTATCTCTGCTTTAAATGTCTGGTAGAATTCCCTTGGGAAGCCATCTGGTCCTGGACTCTTATTTGTTGGGAGATTTTTTTAAACTGATTCAATTTCTTTGCTGGTTATGGGTCTGTTCAAATTTTCTACTTCTTCCTGTTTGAGTTCTGGAATTGTGTGGGTGTTTAAGAATTTGTCCATTTCTTCTAGGTTGTCCAGTTTGTTGGCATATAATTTTTCATAGTATTCCCTGATAATTGCTTGTATTTTTCCCGATTGGTTGTAATAATTCCATTTTTATTCATGATTTTATCTATTTTAGTCTTCTACATTTTCTTTCTGAGAAGTCTGGCTAGAGGTTTATCAATTTTGTTTATTTTTTCAAAAAAACAACTCTTGGTTTCATTGATCTGCTCTACTGTTTTTTTTTAAATTATTATTCTGTATTGTTTATTTCTGCTCTGGTCTTTATTATTTCTCTTCTTCTGCTGGGTTGGAGTGTCTTTGATGTTCTGCTTCTATTTCCTTTAGGTGTGCTATTAGATTTTGTATTGGGGATTTTTCTTGTTTCTTGTGACCGGCCTGGATCGCAATGTATTTTCCTCTCAGGACGGCCTTCACTGCATCCCAAAGCTTTTGGGTTGTTGTATTTTCATTTTCATTTGTTTCCATATATTCTTTTAATTTCTTCTCTAATTGCCTGGTTGACCCATTCATTCTTTAGTAGGGTGTTCTTTAACCTCCATGCTTTTGGACGTTTGCCAGACTTTTTCCCGTGGTTGATTTCAAGTTTCATTGCATTGTGGTCTGAAAGTGTGCATGTCATGATCTCAATTCTTTTATACTTATGAAGGGTTGTTTTGTGACCCAGTCAGTATGTGATCTATCTTGGAAAATGTTTCATGTGCCCTCGAGAAGAAAGTATATTCTGTTGCTTTGGGATGCAGAGTTCTAAATATATCTGTCAAGTCCATCTGATCCAATGTATCATTCAGGGCCCTTGTTTATTTATTTATTCTCTGTCTAGATGATCTATCCATTACTGTAAGTGGAGTGTTAAAATCTCCTACAATTACCACATTCTTGTCAATAAGGTTGCTTATGTTTGTGATAGTTTTATGTATTTCGGTGATCCTGAATTCTGTGCATAGACCTTTATAATTGTTAGCTCTTCCTGATAGATAGACCCTGTAATTATTATATAATGTCCTTCTTCATCTCTTGTTACAGTCTTCAATTTAAAGCCTAGCTTTTCTGATATCAGTATGGCTACTCCAGCTTTCTTTGAGTTCCAGTAGCATGATAGATAGTTCTCCATCCCCTCACTTTCAATCTGAAGGTGTCCTCATGTCTAAAATGGGTCTCTTTTAGACAGCAAATAGATGGGTCTTATTTTGTTTTGTTTTGTTTTTACATTCTGATACCCCATGTCTTTTGGTTGGAGCACTTAGTCCATTTACATTCAGTGTTATTATAGAAAGATATTAGTTTAGAGTCATTGTGTTATCTGTAGGCTTCGTGCTTATAGTGGTGTCTCTGGTACTTTCTGGTCCTTGCAACATTTCACTCACAGAATCCCCCTTAGGATATCTTGTAGGGCTGGTTTAGTGGTGATGAATTCCTTCTGTTTTTGTTTGTTTGGGAAAACATTTATCTCTCCTTCTATTGTGAATGACAGACTTGCTGGGTAAAGTATTCTCGGCTGCATATTTTTCCTGTTCATCACATTTAAGATTTCCTGCCATTCCTGTCTGGTCTACCAAGTTTTAGTAGATACGTCTGCTGCTACCTTTATGTGACTACCTTTGTATGTTAAGGCCCATTTATCCATAGCTGCTTTCAGAATTCTCTCTTTATCCTTGTATTTTGCCAGTTTTGCTATGATATGTCATGCAGAAGATCAATTCAACTTACATCTGAAGGGAGTTCTGTGTGCCTTTTGGATTTCAATGCTTTTTTCCTTTGCCAGGTCAAGTAAGGTCTTGGCTATTATTTTTCAAATACACCTTCATCTCTCTCTTTATCTTTCTCTTTCTTTATCTTTTTTGGAATTCCTCTAATATGGATATTGTTCCACTTGATTGCATCACTTACTTCTCTAATTCTCACCTCGTACTCCTGGATTTTTTTTATCTCTTTTTTCAGCTTCCTCTTTTTCCATAATTTTATTTTCTCTCTTCTGCCTCTTCAATCTGCACTGTGGTCACTTCTATTTATTTTGCACCTCATTTATAGCACTTTTTATTTCATCATGACTATTTTTTAGTCCCTTGATCTTTGTTGCAATACATTCTCTGCTGTCTTGTATGCTTTTTTCAAGCCCAGCGATTAATTTTATGATTGTTATTCTAAATTCTTGTTCCATTATATTGCTTAAATAGTGTTTGATCAAGCCGTTAGCTGTCACTACTTCCTGGAATTTCTTTTGAGGAGAACTCTTCCATTTTGTCATTTTGGCTAGTTTTCTGTCTCTAATGCATTTTAAAAGCTTGTTGTGTGCTCTGCACCTGTGAGCACTGCTATATTAAAGGAGGGTCACACACTGTGCAGGGCCTGGCCCTTAAGGAGGTGCTTTTTCTAGGATTGTTACTTGCTGTCTGTTGTTGAGATTTTTGTTGTTTTATTACCCTACTCATAGTAATATTTTGGACCCTCCACCAGATGTGCTTTCATTTGTTCCTTGGGGTAGCCCTATAAGGGAAAACAGACAAACAGGAGACAAAAACACACAAACACACAAACAAATAACACAAACAAACAAAGAAAAACAAATCCCTAAAGTCTAAACACACACACACACACACACTGACTGCAAGTAAGGAAGAGGGTAGAGGTGGGGCTAATGAAAGAACACATACAGAGAGAGAAATGACAGGGGTGGGGGCAGAAAAAATAAACATTGATTAGGCAGAGAGACCAAAAGGCTTAATCCAGAGAGAGAAAAAGGAAACTAAATGAGGTGGGGGAAATGAAACGAAGATAAAGTTACCCAGACAGAGAAACTATATGGCTTGGTTATTTCAGAGAGAGAGAAAGGAGTTAAAGAAAGAGGTGTAGAACATGTATCAAGACAATGGATTAAATATGTATGTTTAGACAGACCAATAACCAGAGTAACCAGTCTAGGGTAGGGAAGAGATAAGGAGGAGAAATGGAGGAGGGGGAGAATATATCTATATATCCAGAATTGACCTAGAGTTAATCCAGGCATTGTTGAATTGCTTGTCGGGAATGGCTGTCCACAGGGTCTGTGCTGCTCTGGTAGATACGCAATTTCCCAGTGCAAAGGGGCATGATTTGATGATTTGGTGTAAACTGGGCCCACCTCCACTATGGGCCTGGGGAGTGATCCCTAAGGCCCCAACTTGGTGATTGGGGGGGGGGGTGGTGATTCCTGTCTCTTCTCCACAGAGCCAGACCTGGTGGACTCAGTTTGAGCCATCCTCACTGTGCCACAGCCGCAGATGGGGAGGTCCTTTTCACTCCACCAACTTCCCTGACAATGTCCTTGGCTAGGATTCAAAGTCCCTCTCCATGTGCTCTGGCACTGGGGAAGTGCCTCTCAGTGCTGTGATATGTGGTTCTGGCTGGATTTGTGCCACCACACTTCAGAAAGGACCACCTTATCCTGCAGACTGAGCCACTGCCCTCACCATGAGCCCCTGCCTCAAGTCCCGCAGCAACCCCCTGGGGTGGAGGATGCAGACAAGCTTTGTCTTTTCCCACAGCACTCCAGGGAAATGGCAGCCTTTTCTTCCTGCAGACTGTGCCCTCAGTGCAGCCACTGTGCCTGGGATGATGGATGCAGGCAGGTTCTGTACTATTGCACAGATCTCTATGGAGGGAACCACTTTCTCCAGCGGCAGACTGAGCCCCTGACCTACAACCACACCCAGGTCTGGTTCCCCTCCTCCCCAGGTCCAAGAACAGTGAGCTGGCTCCAGTCCAAAGAAAGCCTCACAGTTAAAGATCAGATCCCTCTTATTCTTAGTCTGAGGTCTTTCTCCTATCCAGTTAGGGTCCTGTACTTCCCTAGCCACTCTTTCTATTTCCCTTGTCTCTCCACAGAAGGGGGTCCCTACCCTCTGTGCCCATGCGGCCTTTTTTTTTTTTTATCTTCCCCAGTTTGCAGTTACCCACCTATCTTTTTTCCAGCTTTCCCATTTTCTTCCTAGTAGATTCAGTCTCTTTGCCTCCCAGGCTCTGGTTTTCAAACTCTTTTGGCTTCTACACTTCTTTATTTAAGAGAAGCTGGAAGTATGGATTCCCCCTACTTCTTCACTATGTTGGCCCCTCCTCAGAATACTCAGTATCTTATGCAACCAAAGACCTGATAAGAACAAAACACAAAATCTTTGTTATAGACAGATTAGATTAAAAGTAAAGAAAAACCTTTATTTAAAATTTCTTGATAATAGCAGACCAATAATCTAAGAAATTTTTATTATTTTAACAAAGAGAAAACCAAATTCTAATTTTTCATCAGTTTACTTTTGATAATAAAACACTCTATTTTTTTTTCCTTTTTAACCCACGTAAAATCATTCCAATATTACTGCACACAAAATTCTTTCTCAGGGGTGCATGGGTGGCTTGGTCGGTTGGGCGTCTGACTTTGGCTCAGGTCATGATCTCACTGCTCATGAGTTTGAGCCCCACATTGGGCTCTGTCTGGCAGCTCTGAGCCTGGAGTCTGCTTTGGATTCTGTGTCTCCTTCTCTCTCTGCTCCTCCCCCATTCATGCTCTCTCTCAAAAATAAATAAATGTTAAAAAAATAAAAGAAAATTCTTTCTCAGTATTGCCTTTCCATAAAATTTCTGCAACTTTATACTTTAATTTAATTTTTATTTCAAAATTCGAATCATTAATCAGGTACACAGTCACATGTCTAAAATTTTTGGTGACATTTTTGATCTTCTGGAAGTTGTGGACCAGATTTTAGGCAAGGAAACTTTTACACCAATTTGTATTTTAGACAGCCACATTCACTGGTGCTGGGGCAAGGTTGTTAAGTGTGAAGCCTGGTGCCAGATGTGTGTTGTGATTTTCCATAATCCCTCAAACACTGTCTTGCAAATTTTTTCTGGGATGGGCTGGCACCTGGCTGCAGTCTCAGGGGCACTGGCAGCAGCAAGGTCCAGCGGGCATTCCTGGGTACAGCTGATATTCAGCCATTGCTCATTTGGCTATTGCTCAGTGAGACCCTCCCACAGACGGGTGGAGCAGATCAAAGCCACAGTCCTTCAGAAGGGGCCAGGGAAAACAGCAGCATCTGAGACAAAACTCAGAAGAGAGGTACTGCCTGAGGCCTGGTCAGGGAGAGTGGAAAAGCAGGGAGCGGAGGAGAGCTGAAGACAGAGGACAGGTGTGCAATTGCTGATCTGGAAGAACAGACTGGGTAGCTGGGTGGCACCATTTTCACCTCTGCTGCACATGTGCATATGCATAGGCACCTACCAGCACCACAACAATCCACCCCAGTAGGTTAGCAGCGCCATCTAGTGGAGAGTCTAGCTGTTACACTGAGCCCTGCCCAACTGGGCCAACTTCGCTCATCAAGAACACAAGCCTCACCGCCGGCTTAATTTATGGACTATAAAGAGCTACATAGACTGACTTCTAGAGGAAAATGAAGCAATTTCAGCCCTACTTCAATCTGTTAGCAGGTTCATCTATTCAATTTTCTTTCTTTTTTTTCTTTTTTTCTTTTTCCCTTTTACAATTCTTTTCTTTTTCTTGAATACAGAAAGAGAAAAATTCATTTTTATCTCAAATTTTTATTAAAAAATCTTTCTTTAATTTTTATTACTATATTTTTTACTTTTGTGTAATTTTTTTCAAATTCTACTTTACTTCCATCATTTTATTTTAGTCTACTTCAGTGTATTCACCTTTTCAAATTTTCAAACAATTTCCTTTTTTTTCTTTTCCTTTTTTTCTTTTCCTTTTTTTCTTTATCTTGAGTGCAAAAGTGAAAAACTTCATTTTTACTTTCAATTTCTATTAAAAATATTTTTATTTAATTTTTATTACTATATTTTTTGCTTTTATGTAATTTTTTTTCAAATTCTAATTTACTTCCATCATTTTATTTTGGTCTACTACAGTGCATTCGCTTTTTCAAATTTTCAAATGATTTTTTCCTCTTTTTTATCTTTTTCATTTTTTTCTTTTTTCTTAAATACAGAAAAAGAAAAAATTCATATTTATTTTAAATTTTTATTAAAAATATTTTTCTTAATTTTTCTACTATATTCTTTACTTTTGTGTATATTTTTTCAAATTCTATTTTACCCCCATCATCGAATTTTAGTCTACTTCAGTGTATTCATTTTTTCAAATTCTCAAACGATTTCCTTTTTTTTTTCTTACACACCCCCCCCCTTTTTTTTCTCTAATCTGTAAAACCACTTTCAACACCCAGACCAAACACACTTAGGATCTAGCATCATCTATTCGATTTGTGTGTGTGTGTTTAATTTTTAATTTTAACATTTTTTTAATTTTAATTTTTAATTCAATTTTTCTACCTCATTAATTCCTTTTCTCCCTTCAAAATGACAAAATGAAGGAATTCACCCCAAAAGAAAGAGCATGAAGAAACAACAGCCAGGGATTTAACAAACACAGATACAAGCAAGATGCCTGAAACTGAATTTAAAATCACGATAATAAGAATACTAGCTGGAGTCGAAAATAGATTAGAATCCCTTTCTGTAGAAATAAAAGAAGTAAAAATAGCCAGAATGCAATTAAAAATGTTGTAACTGAGCTGTAATCACAGATGGATGCAGTGGCAGCAAGGATGTATGAGGTAGAACAGAGAATCAGCGATATAGAGGACAAACTTATAGAGAATAACGAAGCAGAAAAGAGGGAGATTAAGGCAAAAAAGCACGATTTAAGAATTAGAGAAATCAGTGACTCATACAGAGTAATATTAATTTCAGGTGTACAATTTAGTGATTCAACAATAACACACAATGCCCTGTGCTGATGACAAGTGTCCTCCTTAATCCCCATCACCTATTTAAAACATGTCCCCACCAACCTCCCCTCTGATAATCATCAGTTTGTTCTCTATAGTTAAAAGTCTTTTTCTTGGTTTCCCTTTTTTTTCACCCAACGTTCATCTGTTCTGTTTCTGAAATTCCACATATGAGAAAAATCATATGGTATTTATCTTTTGCTATTTCACTTAACATACTATTCTGTAGCTCCATCCACATAATTCATTTTTATGTCTGATTTATATATAGATATAGTTATAGATAGATATAGATGATATAGATATAGATATAGATATAGATGATATAGATATAGATGATATAGATACAGATATAGATATAGATATCACCTTTTCTATATCCATTCATTTGGTCTCTTCCTAAAATTCGGTTGTTGTTGATAATGCTGCTATAAACGTTGGGATGCATGTATCCCTTCAAATTGGTGTTTTTATATCCTTTGAGTAAATAACTAGTAGTTCAACTGCTAGATCATAGCTTCACTGTGTGCAGAAGCTTTTTTCCCATAAAGTTTACTTATTTATTTTGAGAAAGAGAAGTCACACACAAGCAGGTTGAGGGGAAGATAGGTAGAGAGAAAGTCCCAAGCAGGCTCTACGCTGTCAGCAAAAGCCCAAAATAGGGCTGGATCTCATGAACTATGAGATCATGACCTGAGCCAAAATCAAAAGCCAGATGCTCAACTGACTGAGTCACCCACACACCCTTATGCAATTTTTTTTATCTTGATGAGATCCCAGGAGTTCATTTTTATTTTTATTTCCCTTGCCTCCACAGATATGTCTAGTAAATTGTTGTGGTCAACATCAAAGATATTTTCAATGAGGTACTACTCCACGATCAAAGAATGGAATCTTGTCATTTGTGACAATGTGGATGGAACTACAGGGTATTATGCTAAGTGAAATAAGTCAGTCAAAGACAAATATATGATTTCACTCATATGTGGAATTTAAGAAACACAACAGGTGAACATAAGGGAAAGGAAGGAAAAATAAGATAAAGGCAGAGAAAGAGGCAAACTAGAAGAGACTCTTAAATACAGAGAACAAAATTTGCTGGAGAGGTTAGGGATGGGCTAAGTGGTGATGGGCATAAAGGAGGGCACTTGTTGGGATGAGCACTGGGGGTTATATGTAAGTGATTAATTACTGGGTTGTACTCCAGAAACCAATACTACAGTGTGTATTAACTGACTTGATTTTAAATAAATAAATTTAAAAGAGAGAAAGAAAAATAAGCAATAAAAAATCCCAAATAATCAACCTAACCTTGTGGATCAGGATAAAAAAAAAAAAAAAAAGAAAAGAAAAAGCAAAAAAGAAAACCCAAATCTGGTAGAAGGAAGGAAATAACAAAAATGAGACCAGAAATAAAATAGAAACTAAAAACAAAACAAAACACGATAGAACAAATCAATGAAACCAGGAGCTTGTTTTTTAATAACATTAACAAATGTATTAACTTTAGCCAGACTCATAAAAATAGAAGATATAATTGAAGTAAATAAAATCAGAAATGAAACAAAAAAATAACAACTGACACCACAAAAATACAAATAATTATAAGAATACTATGAAAAATTATGTATAACACATTTTACAACATAGAAGAATTTGATAAATTTCTATAAGCACATAACCTACCAACCTGAAGCAAGAATAAATAGAAAATTTGAACAAACCAATTACCAACAATGAAATTGAATCCGTATTCAAAGAATTCCTCACAAATAAAAGTCCATGACTATGAGGATTAAGAGGCAAATTCTATCAAACATTTAAAGAAAGGTTTATACCTATTCTTCTCAAGGTATTCCAAAAATAGGACAGGAAAGAAATATTCCAAATTCATTTTATGAAACCAGCATTACCATGATACCAAAGCCAGATAAAAACACTACAATAAAGGAGAACAACAGGCCTATAAAAGTCTGATAAACATAGATGCAAAAATTCACACCAAAATATTAGCAAAACCAATCCAAAAATACATTAAAATAATCATTCACCATGATCTAGTAGGACTTATTCCTGGACACAAGAGTGGTCCAATATTTGCAAACTAATAACTGTGATACATCACATCAATAAAAGAAATTACAAAAAAATATTATCTTTTCAATAGAAGCCAAAAAAAAGCATTTGACAAGTAAAAAATGTATTAATGATTAAAACTTTCAACAATGTAAGTTTAGAGGAAACATACCTCAACATAATCTAAATATATACAACTTACAGTGAACATTATACTCAATGATGAAAAACTGAAAGTTTTCCCATAAGACAAAGATCTCTACTCTCAACAATTTTATTCAACATAGTATTGGAAGTCCTAGCCACAGCTCTCAGACAAGAAAAAGAAATAAAAAACATTCAAATTGATAAGAAGTAAAATCTTCACTATTTGCAGATGAAATGATACCATATAGAGTGAACACTGAAGACTCTAACAGTCTTGAATTTATATAAGAACTTAGTAAGGCCACAGGATACATAGTCAATATACAGAAATTTGTTACATTTCTATACGCTAACAATAAAGCAGAAGAAAGAGAATTTAGAAAACAAGCCCATTTGCAATTGCACCAAAATAATAAAATATCTAGGAATAATCTTAACCAAAGAAGTGAAAGACCTGTACTCTGAAAACTATAAAACACTGATGAAAGAAACTGAAGACAACACAAGCAAATGGAAAGATATTCCATTCTCATTTCCTGGAAGAACATATATTAAGATGTCCATACAACTCAAAGCAATCTATAGATTTAATGCAATCCCTATCACAATACCAATAGCTTTTCCCACAGAGCTAGAGCAAATAATATTAAAATTTGCATAGAACCACAGAAGACTCTAAAGAGCCAAGGTAATGTTGAAAAGAACAATGAAAGTATCACAGTCTCAGATATCAAGGTATAATACAAACCTTAGTAAGCAAAACACTATGGTACTGGCAGAAAAAAACACATAGACCAACAGGACAGAATACCGTTTTCAATAATAAGCCCATGATTATGTCATCAGTTATTCTTCAACAAAGTAGGCAAGGATATACAATGGGAAAAAAGACAGTTTAAAAAAACTGGTGTTCAGAAACTGGACAGCTATATGCAAAATAATTAAAGTTGACCACTTCCTGTCAGCATGCATAATAATAAACTCAAAATGGATTAAATACCTCAATGTGAAACCCCAAACCATAAAAATCCTGAAAGAGAGCATTCGCAGTAATTTTTCTGACATCTGCAATAGCAACATTTTTCTAGATATGTCTCAAGGAGGCAAGGGAAATAAAAGAAAAATAAACTATTGGGATTACATCCAAATAAAAAGTTTCTACACATCAAAGGAAACCATTAACAAAATTTAACGACAATTTACTGAATGAGAGAAGATATTTGCAAATGACATATCAGATAAAGGGTTAGTATCTAAAATATATAAAGAATTTAACACAATTGAACACCAAAAAAAAAAAGTTTTAAAAATGAACGGACAACAAGAGCAGACATTTCTGCAAAGAAAGCATGCAAATGGCCAACAGAAACATGAAAAGATGTTTAGTATCACTTATCATCAGGGAATTGCTAATTGAAGCCACAATGAGATATCTCCTCATACCTGTTAAAATGAGTAAAATCGAAAACACAAGCAACAACAGATGTTAACAAGGACATGGAGAAAAAGTAACTGTTTTTCTTTTTTGGTAGCAAAGCAAACTATTGCAGCCACTGTGGAAACCGGTATGGATATTCTTCAAAAAATTAAAAATAGAGTTACCATATTATGCAGTAATTTAACTATTGGGTATTTATCCAACAAATACAAAAACACTAATTTGAAAGATAGATGAACTCCTGTGCTTATTGCAGCATTATTTACAATAGACAAATGATGGAAACAGCCCAAATGTCCATCAATAGATGAATGTATAAAGATAAGATATATATACACAATGGAATATTACTTAGCCATAAAAAGTAAAATATTGCCATTTACAATAAGATGGCTAGATATGCAGGGTAGAGTGCTAAGTGAAATTCGTGAGTCAAAGTAAGGCAAATACCATATCATTTCACTCATATGTGGAATTTAAGAAACAAAACAAATGAACAACAACAAAAAGAGATAAACCAAAAAACAGACTCTTAACTTTAGAGGATAAACAGATGGTTACTAGAGGGGAGGTGGTTAAGGGGATGAGTAAAATAGGTGAAGGTGATTAGGAGTAACTTATATGATGAACAATGTGTAATGTATAGAATTGTTGAATCACTAATATGCAACCTGAAACTAAGGTAAAACCAGGCGTTAACTGTACTGGAATTGAAATTAAAAAAAAAAAAATCATTGCCAAGACCTATGTCAAGAAGCTTATCATTTATGTTTTCTTCTAGTCATTTTATGTTTTGGGGTTTACGTTCAACTGTTTGAGTTATATTTTGTGTACAGTATAAAACAGTGAAGTTTCATTCTTTTGCCTGTGGCTGTCCAGTTTTACATCTATAGTGGGTTTTTTTGTTTGTTTTTAATTTAATTTTTTTGTTTGTTTTTGACAATAGTCATTCTAGCAGGAGGGAGGTGATCTCTCATTATGGTTATGATTTGCGTTTCTCTGATGATTTATAATGTGTAAGTCCTTTACATGTACCTATTGATCATTTGTATATCTTGGGAAAATGTGTATCCAGTTCTTCTGTCCATTTTTAAATCAGGTTGGTCATTTTTGCTATTGACTTGCGTGTATTACACATAAAGGGCTGGATATTAGCCCAATTTCAGGTATATGACTTGCAAATAATTTCTCTGATTACTTATGTTTATTAATGGTTTTTGTTTTTGTTTTTGTTTTTTTGCTGTGCAGTTGCTTGGTTATTTTTGCTTTGTTACCTTTATTTTTGGTGTCAACAGATAAAAATTATTGTCAAGACTAATGTTGTGGACCTTACTCATACATTGACTTCTAGAAATTTTATGGTTTCATGCCTTACATTTAAATCAAGTCAGTTAAAAAAATTATAAATGACATTTTAAATAGTTAAGGTTTATGACATCTTTATTTGTTTTATAATGTTTTATATAATTATATTTGATAGTGTGCCTTTAAAAATTATTTTGCAAACTGGTTTTAGTAATTTGAAATTTTAAACTATACAAGTTACAATAAAATGATTTGATTATCAAGATCATTTCAAAAGAAGGTAAAATACAGAAATATTAACTACTGAATATAAGTTTATTTACTTTTGGCATCTAATTTTAATGGTATGGAAAAGTTAAACATATTAGAGTCTGTTTTAAATGAGACATTATACTATTAAAAAGGCATATGCCTCCAGAAAATTATGAAATAATGCATTCATAAATTTTCTATGAAATGATATTCTGTGCCATACAGTTAACAATTACTTACATCTTGGTATTCTTTGTAAAATAAATGAGGTCAAAATTCTAATTAGTAAATGTAAACAAAACTACTAGGTCTAATCAGGACGTAGGAGAAAACCTCTGACATAGGGAAAATATAATATCTTTTTGATAAGGAAAAGTATGCCATATGTGTTTTTCTAAAGGGAAAATAGTAATTTTGTTCTAAAGTACAATTAACGATTCTTTAGGAGTGAGAAAGAAGGTAAGAATAAGACAAAAACTGAATGGATATAGTTTTTAAGCTGTAAAAGGATTGTGGGGAAGGTACTGTTTAAAACAAATCTTACAGTGTGTGCTGGTAAGATTGGGATAAATTCATGAGTTCTTACAGTTAGCTTTAGAGTTAATAGTATAATGACACAAAATTAGAATTAGGCTGTCTCTTTCTGCTACAAAAAATAAAGAAATAAATGAAATTATTTCTTGGATTATTGGTCCACTCTTAATAAGAATTTCTTTTAAGTTTTACTTTTCTTTTCAAGTATTTTGCAGAGGCCAGATTTTGTGTTTCCAAATTATTATCTCTGTTTCATGCTCTCTTTATCAAGTTATTGATTACTTAAGAAAGCCAAGTCTTCTCAATAATAAAGGAAAATATTTTTACAACTGTATAAATTCCTTATTCGCTTTTGAAATCTTTCAATTGTCATTTTATTTAAATGGATAACTATGGATCATTTTACAGTTACATGTGAGGCTATTTAATCAAGTATTGAAACTTTTGACATTGTAAACAGCTTCCCCAAATAAAATTCAAAGTCGAGTCTTTGGGACCTCATACTAACTTTGAAACTTGCCAGAGAATCCATGGATAAACTTAGAGGATTTGTCTCTCACTTGATAAAAAGGAAATATTAAACTAATTATATTTACTTGGTATGTTAAATTACATAAAAAGTGCTGACAAGAAGAAATAGCATTTTTTTTAGGTTATATGTGTGTGTGGGTATATGTTACTAATACAGATAATACAGAAATTGTATGATTTTCACACAAATTTGTCAATACCTTCATTGGACAGTTATGTTCATATGCTGTTACCACAAAAGGAATTACTTTTTCTTGTCAAATAAACTCCTACCTTATCATTAACCATGGCCTTCATAAATCATTTGTCATTAACAAACAATTATTGTTTTGCTTTTTTTTCTATTCAAACACATACAGGCAATAATGCTACATAATGGTAACAACATGGATAACTTTGAAATGGCTCTTCTAGACTGTGTCATAATTTTCAGAAGTAACAAGCTTATATATTCATAAAAGTTCTAACCTAACACAGATTAGAACTAAATTAATACAGAGATGAACTAAACATTAGGCCCATTATAATTTTATAAATTTTATTTTAAATGGATGCTTTTAAATTATTGTTTTCTTTTTATGGTAGAAGGGATAATTTTTCACCTAGATGCATGTAACTTACAACATTTTGCTAAAATATGCTTTTGTGAACAAAGATTAATTTTTTTCTCCCTAACTGATCTCTCCAGAATTCAAAATCTCTTAGTGAGTATTCTTGTTTTATGGCAATATAATTATATGCATAAGTCCAAAAAGAATCTGGTTTCCATGTGATACAACACATATGGAAACATTGATTACGTTAACAGGGTTTTGATTATAATGTCATATTTGAGAGTGACATGCATGGAATTAAATAGTATCACATAGCTTAAAAGAACTAAGGTTTACTTTAATGAGCCAATCAATGAGCCATTTTCCGCCCTTGGAAAAACCAGCCTATATGTGCCTTGTGTCTTCCTGCTTTACAAGTAAGCAAAGAACGTCACTTACTGGCAGGCATAGGGATCTAGGTATACATTCAGAATCCCTAGAAGAGGGAAATTCACCCAATCTATAGTTATTATAGAGAAAATTATATAGGTGTCAGAACTTTGCTTGACTTCCTAGCCTCAAGAGGCTTTGACCAATCTGAGATTTCTTTTGAAAAGTTCCAGTAAAGCAAACTAAAAAGACCTATGTGGCCAATCTCTTTTTTGTTGTTGTTGTACATATGTAAATAATTAGACCATATTTAATTAGAACACACTTGTTATACAACAAAAATTAGTCTTACTTTTATTTTTGATTGAAAGGTAGTCACTGCAGAGAGAATAATTATGTTTAAGTGGAAAACTATAATGCATGTTTTGGAATCCACCTTGCACTGTTTTTTGTTTGTTTGTTTTTTACAGTCCAAGTCAAGTCTGAATTTTTCTATTGTCCAGATATGGATTTTTTTATGTTTATTTTTCTTACATTTTTGAGAGAGAAAGAGAGAGCAAAAGCAGGGGAGGGGACAAGAGAAAGGGAGATACAGAATTGGAAGCAGGCTCCAGGCTCTGAGCTGTCAGCACAGATCCTGAGACAGGACTTGAACCCACAAACTGTGAGATCATCACCTGAGCCAAAGTCAGACACTTAACAAACTGAGCCACTCAGGGACCCCCAGATATGTATTTTTTTACAGTAGTCAAAATCAGTCACTCTAGCCAACACCCAAACTCCCCTTTTTGAAATTCAAATGTATGGGGAGCCCAGTGTGGCCAGATTGCTGTCTTAACTTTCATTCAAGGAATTAATTGTTTTTACTTCAGGTGGAAACATTCCTTTCTTTGGAATAAAGACCTCTACATCAGTAGGGCACAAAGTTGAGGGAACAGGAAGCAAACAGTGCCACTTCCATTTGAAAACTGTGATTCCTGACCCATTAATCCTGAATATAAAACAAACAGCACCATATATTGGATGCTGATTTGGTCCACATAAAGTCCACTGTAGAGCCTTGCTATAGTCCTGCACCATATACCCACTTAACTTGCTAGGCAATTGAGTTTTTTTAAGACTATTTTGCCATTTTATCAAGCATCTTCTTCAAAATGGTGAAGAATATGAGGAACATGACCATGGAATTCCATGTGTGTAGGCCCATTGCTGTACTTCTTTGACTGAAATAAGTTCTTTTATATGAAACAATTCTGAATAAAGGCATTCTGTATGTACACAGATAGTTGATATGGTTGAACTATTGCATGTAGGCAAGAGGAAGTGTGCATTCCAGTAATGTGAAAGTCTTACCCTTCTAAGATGGAAGCAGTTCAGTGTAACCAACCTGCCACCTTGTAGCTAGCTGAACACCCCAGGGTTCAACTTAGTGTTGCTTCCTGATGTTGGTGGATCAGACACTCAGCCCTGGTAACTGGAAGTCAGCATGGTTGAGCCCATTTGTAACCTCCCTCCCTGCCACCATGGCCATTTTATTGTAAACCCATTAGGTGGACAGACAGGTATGGTTGGGGAAAAATCCTGGCTAGTATCCCAATGATGGGTCATACTGTCAATTTAATTATTTAAATCTTCCTTTACTGAGGTCATCCTGTGATGACCATTATATGGATGCAAATATTTTCAAATTATTCAGCCCATTTACACATGTCTATCAACATAATTTTCCCCAAAATTTCATTGTCACCAATTTTATAATCATTTTCATTTCAAGTTTCCGACTTTAAACAGTACCATTGACCACAGCTCATGAATCCATATGTCATTGCACATTTGATGAAGCAAAAAGAATGATCAAGTGCACTGCCTGACTTTCTACCACTAGAAGTATTTCCCTTCATCATTGTCCTTCAAATTGTCCCAGAGATGGGTTTCAGTCCTGTAGCTCTCCACTTTCTGGTGGTGTCTGCACAACCATCTGTAAATCAGCCCTACATCATGTCTTCCTCTGCCAACTGATTATAGGCAAATCCCCATTATGTGATAAATGTAAGCTGGAAGAGAGAAGGAAGTATAGGGATATTAAAGACTGTGGGAATTTGGAACACTTCATGTAACTACTTGTGCCTTCATGGCCATCTCTGGCATAATCACATCTATACCATTATCTTTTCATGATGCAGTTTTTCAGTGCACTCACAACTTTATGACTAGGTCAATCATATAACACACATTTAATGACAATCAACTTCTATTGCACGGTAACTTGGGTAGCCTATAATCAACCAATTAGTCTCTGGTAGGCCCAGTGACAGTCCACAAGGTTTACAGATGATCCAGACACAGTTCCTATCTGTCAGTGACACTTTGCAACCACTGGGTCTCCTGCAATACATAACCAAAGTGCAAGAACAGTTTTACACGAAACTGGACCTATTGCAGGGCCTCCAACCCAGTCAAACTAGAAGCTTTTTAAGTCACCTTATTAATAACTATTTTCTACTGCAAATGCAGTATTCCTTTTGTCTCAGCAAACACGTAATTAATCTTGGTTCTTTTGCTGGTTGGGTGGTCCAAATTTTTATTTCTGAAGTATCTAGGACATTATTAGTCTTTCTTGGATTGGATTGCTGTAGTTTTCCATTTACCTTAATTAAAGGGAATGAAAACAAGAGAAATCTTAAGGAATCTCTACTCCAGACCTACACATCTTTTCCTTTATTATTCTAGAGTAGTTCTGTTTTACTTTTGTAGTGATAGTGATTTTTGCTTTACTCAATTTTAGGCTACTCAACCTTCCCCTAGGCTCATCTGTGCATTTTATTATAAAATCCTCATCAGGGAGCCAGGCTGACTCAGTCATTAAGTGTCCAACTCTTGATTTCATCTCATATAAAGCTCTGCATTGGGCTTGATGCTGACAACACAGAGCCTGCTTGGGATTTTTTTTTCTCTTTTTCTATCCCTCCCTCACTTGCTGTCTCTCTCAAAATAAATTTTTAAAAATCCTTAGCAATAACTATGCTATATCAGTGTAGCAAGGGTCCCTTATATTCTGTATCTTATCATCCTCAATATATAATCATATTTCTCATATAATCATGTTTCTCATACACTAGGTGATGTCTGGTAAGCATGGTTTGTCTTCAGTAAGACAAACAGGTAGCTCAATTTAGCCAAAATATCCTTAAACTCCATGTTACCTCCTAGTAATTTTCTATCCACTCACCCTCACCAGGCTCCTTAACTATAAAATTCAATTTGCCCATTGGAATTTACCTTTTTATATATGAAATACATTTTATTATATTTAAATAGTCCTGAATACTCTATTTTTTCTGTTTTAACTACTAGTCATCTCTGGTTTATCTTTAAAGTTATAGAAAAGATCAAATTCAACATCAGAACTCCAGATACTCACCCAAGATCCCAAATCTGCATCTTTGAAGACCTTTGCTTTCACTCCTAATTGATTGAAGATTCTTTGTTGAGTCCACTTCTTAAACTGTTGCTCTAAACAAATGTTTCTTAAATCTGGTAGTAATATACTGTGATTCCTAAGATGTTTATATTCTAGAAGATAGGATAGATTACCAGAGAGAGGCTAAGTTAATGTGCTAGGTTAATCAGTTTGTAAGAGACTTGATTAAAGTCCAGGTAAACTCTGATATATCCAAAGCAAGCACCTGTGTATAAAAAGCTGGGATAGAGTGTCAGGCAAATAGAAGCTAGGTTAGAATCCCAAGTTACTCTATAATTATAAAGGTACCATCAGTTAAGAACATGAGAGCTTTTCAGTAGACTGAAAACCCTTGTTGGCCATATAGCTTACCAACTCATGCTTCTCCCATTCTTGTTAACATAACTTTACTAAAAATAACTTAGGACATCAAAGACATCTTGGGAGATTAAAAATATTTGTGCTAACCCCTCCTTTTCCATCAAAGCTGACCCTGCTTCCTCCTATTACTTATTTAGATCTTTCCTCCTGTTTCCTTGAAACCTTTGATATGTTCCCCTCCAAACTCTTAACTCTTCTATCCCTTGACCCATTCATTGCGCCATATTTTTTCTTTCCTACTTCAGTTCCTTATATCCTGCCAGTCAGTTGAAGTTTATCCCCCTTACCATTATTTGAGGACTGTCAAAGGATTAAAGAAAAACACATCCTAAAGGTAAACACATCAGGATGAAAAAAGCAGAAGCTATTTATGAAAAAAATGTACAAACACTTTGAGATACAGCAAAGGCAGTCCTAATAACTAAGTACATTACAATCCAGGTAAATCTCAAGAAGCAAGAAACATCCCAAACACAACTTGACCTTACACTTAAAGAACTAGAAAAGAAGCAGAAAATAAATCCTAAAGCCAGCAGTGGAAGGGGACCAATAAAGATTAGAGCAGAAGTAAATGATACAGAAACAAACATTAAAAAAAGTAGAATAGATCAATGAAATTAAATGCTTAAAAAGAAGAGAAAGGACCCAAATAGATAAAATAAGGAATAAGAGAAGATATCACAACCAACACTACAGAAAAACAAACAATAAGAAGAGAATACTATGAATAAGTATATGTCAATCAACTGGGCAATCTGGAAGAAATGGACAAACTCCTGGAAACTCATGCACTACCAAAACTGAAACAGGAAGAAATAGAAAATTTGAAAATACCCATAACCAGCAAAGAAATTGAATCACTTATCAAAAATCTCCCAACAAACAAGAGTCCTGGGCCAGATGGCTTCCCAGGGGGATTCTATCTGGCATTTAAAGAGTTAATACCTACTATTCTCCTACTGTTCCAAAAAAAAAAAAAAAAGAAATGGAAGAAAACTTCCAAATTTGTTCAATGAAGCCAGCATTACCTTGATTCCAAAACATGACAAAGACCCCATTAAAAAGGATAATTAGAGCCCAATATACTTGATGAACATGGATACAAAAATTGTCAACAAGCAAATTAAATTCAACAGTACCTTAAAATAATTATTTACTATGATCAAGTGGGATTTACTCCTGGGATGAAGGGTTGGTTCAATATTTGGAAATCAATCAACATGATACACCATATTAATAAAAGACAGGATAAGAGCCAATGATCCTCTCAATAGATGCAGAAAAAGTATTTAACAAAATACATCTTCATTTATTGATAAAAATCCTCAAGAAAGTAGGGACAGAAGGAACAAAAGCTTTGCAGCACTTTATGGTCAGTAGATGTGGTGAAGGAACAAAAGAAGGACAGTAGGGACAAAAGCTTTGCAGCACTTTATGGTCAGTAGATGTGGTGTGTGGGGATGATTTGTGTTGGTCTTCTGGAGGAAAGGCCCATTACTCCAGTTTTCAAGACCACCTTCCCTAGTGGAAAAGGTGCTTCCCTAGCATCTGCAGAGCACAGAGGAGATGGGGCATGGTGTAAGCAGTTTAAGCTGCCACTAGTGGTGCTGTGCTGCTTACTGAAATTAGTTTATTCCGAGGGGTGGGTGAGAGAAAAGGCACTAGCCCTCTCCCTCCTAACTGGAGGGTGGAGTTTCCACCCTATGCTATTCAGGAAACCTTCACAGAAGAGTGAACAATCTCCCCTCATGTGTTCCTCATGTCCCTCAGATCCCTGCCTTCACCTTGTCTAAGTCTGGGCTGTCAAACTTCCCAGCAAAGCAGTGTACTGGTGTTTTATCCCATTCAGGCTGGCTGAGTTTTGGAACTACAAAAGATAGGGACCTGGTGTGGCACATACCCCTCTCCCATCATCTGTGGGAGGGTCTTACCATGCTGGTGCTGATGCAGGTTTATCCCCAAGGGGAAGTTGCACCAATGCACAAGATCTTGAAGTTTTTAGTAAAGTTCAGCAAAAAGTCGGTGTCCAGGTTAGACACCCTCAGCAGGTATCTCTGGCCCTATGCTAAGGTGTGGGGGAGTGTAATAGTGCTTGCCAGCTCAGTGTCTCCTGGAAGTAAATGACACCTCTCCCAGATACACTCCAAGAAGGGGTTATTGTGTCTCCCAGTGAATCCCAGGGGATCCTTCGATGGTGCTCTCTACTTCTAGGCTTCCGTCCTCCTTCTCCACATGATCACTGCAGTGCCATGTGGGCTCAATAACACCCATGGCATGGACATCTAAAACTCCTGTCTTTGAGCTCCACACATTGTAAAAACACAAAAATCAGGCCCTCTTGTTTTCCTAGTCAATGGCTTTGGGGAAGTGTTTTCCTTGTGAGATCCCCTGTGTGCTAATCTCTCTCTCTCCCCTCTTGCTCTCTCCGTGATGAGGGTTCCCTCCCCTCTGCAGCACCTCACGTTTCTCCCCCAATCATGTCTCCATACTTCCTACATTCCAGTTTGTGGCCTCTTCTCTCCCTCTAGATGTGCAGTTTGTTCTCTCAGTTTTCAGGTTGTAGTCTTGAATATTCAAAATGATTCAATAGTAATCAAGCTGTATTAGGGGGACAAGACAAACCTAGGGTCCTCCTACTAATCCACCATGTTAGCTCACACCTCTATTATGTTGTATTGATTGATGTGTCTACTTTTGTGCCAGTTCCATACTGTTTTGACTGCAACAGACTTTGTTATATAATTTGAGTTCTGGAATGTGATGCCTCCAGCTTTGTTTTTCTTTTTTAAGATTGTTTCCTGCTATTCAGGGCCTTTTGTGGTTCCACACAAATTTTAGGATTGTTTGTTCTACTTCTGAGAAAAATGTTGTTGGTATTTGGATATGGATTGAACTGAATGTGTAAATTGCTGTAGGCAGAATAGATATTTTAACAATATTTGTTCTTCAAATCCATGAGCATGGGAAGTCTTCCCATGTTTCTATGTTATCTTCAGTTTCTTTCATCAATATTCTATAGTATTCAGAGTACAGTTCTTTCACCTCTTTCATTAAGTTTATTCCTAAGTATCCTATTATTTTGGGTGCAATTATAAATAGGATTGTTTTCATAATTTATCTTTCTCCTACTTCATCATCAGTGTATAGAAATGCAAAAGATTTCTTTACATTGATTTTGTACCCTTTGATTTCCTGAATTGGTTTGTCAGCTACCAGTTTTTTAATGGAGTCATTCAGGTTTTCAATAAATAGTATCATGACATGTGCAAATAATGAAAGTTTTATTTCTTTTTTACCAATATGGATGTGTTTTACCAATATGGATGTGTTTTATTTCTTACCTTGTCTGATTGCTGTGGCTAGGATTTATGGTACTCTGTTGAATAAAAGTGGTAAAGTGGACATCCTTGTCTTATTCCTGACCTTTTGGGAAAAGTTTTCAGTTTTTTCCCCTATTAAGGATAATGTTAGCTGTAGATTTTTCACAGATGGCCTTTATTATGCTGAGGTATTTTCCTTCTTTTTTTTTTTTTTTTTTTTTATTTTTTTATTTTTTTTTTTATGAAATTTATTGACAAATTGGTTTCCATACAACACCCAGTGCTCATCCCAAAAGGTGCCCTCCTCAATACCCATCACCCACCCTCTCCTCCCTCCCACCCCCCATCAACCCTCAGTTTGTTCTCAGTTTTTAAGTCTCTTATGCTTTGGCTCTCTCCCATTCTAACCTCTTTTTTTTTTTTCCTTCCCCTCCCCCATGGGTTCCTGTTAAGTTTCTCAGGATCCACATAAGAGTGAAACCATATGGTATCTGTCTTTCTCTGTATGGCTTATTTCACTTAGCATCACACTCTCCAGTTCCATCCACGTTGCTACGAAAGGCCATATTTCATTTTTTCTCATTGCCACGTAATATTCCATTGTGTATATAAACCACAATTTCTTTATCCATTCATCAGTTGATGGACATTTAGGCTCTTTCCATAATTTGGCTATTGTTGAGAGTGCTGCTATGAACATTGGGGTACACGTGGCCCTATGCATCAGTGCTCCTGTATCCCTTGGATAAATTCCTAGCAGTGCTATTACTGGGTCATAGGGTAGGTCTATTTTTAATTTTCTGAGGAACCTCCACACTGCTTTCCAGAGCGGCTGCACCAATTTGCATTCCCACCAACAGTGCAAGAGGGTTCCCGTTTCTCCACATCCTCTCCAGCATCTATAGTCTCCGGATTTGTTCATTTTGGCCACTCTGACTGGCGTGAGGTGATACCTGAGTGTGGTTTTGATTTGTATTTCCCTGATAAGGAGCGACGCTGAACATCTTTTCATGTGCCTGTTGGCCATCCGGATGTCTTCTTTAGAGAAGTGTCTATTCATGTTTTCTGCCCATTTCTTCACTGGGTTATTTGTTTTTCGGGTGTGGAGTTTGGTGAGCTCTTTATAGATTTTGGATACTAGCCCTTTGTCCGATATGTCATTTGCGAATATCTTTTCCCATTCCGTTGGTTGCCTTTTAGTTTTGTTGGTTGTTTCCTTGGCTGTGCAGAAGCTTTTTATCTTCATAAGGTCCCAGTAATTCACTTTTGCTTTTAATTCCCTTGCCTTTGGGGATGTGTCGAGTAAGAGATTGCTACGGCTGAGGTCAGAGAGGTCTTTTCCTGCTTTCTCCTCTAAGGTTTTGATGGTTTCCTGTCTCACATTTAGGTCCTTTATCCATTTTGAGTTTATTTTTGTGAATGGTGTGAGAAAGTGGTCTAGTTTCAACATTCTGCATGTTGCTGTCCAGTTCTCCCAG
This sequence comes from Prionailurus viverrinus, assembly GCF_022837055.1. Lineage (NCBI taxonomy): Eukaryota > Metazoa > Chordata > Mammalia > Carnivora > Felidae > Prionailurus > Prionailurus viverrinus. The sequence goes on from NC_062566.1 coordinate 19,006,586, forward strand.
CACCATTTGTTAAAGAGGCTGTCTTTTTTCCATTGGATGTTCTTTCCTGCTTTGTCAAAGATGAGTTGGCCATATGTTTGTGGGTCTAGTTCTGGGGTTTCTATTCTATTCCATTGGTCTATGTGTCTGTTTTGGTGCCAATACCATGCTGTCTTGATGATGACAGCTTTGTAGTAGAGGCTAAAGTCTGGGATTGTGATGCCTCCTGCTTTGGTCTTCTTCTTCAAAATTCCTTTGGCTATTCGGGGCCTTTTGTGGTTCCATATGAATTTTAGGATTGCTTGTTCTAGTTTCGAGAAGAATGGTGGTGCAATTTTGATTGGGATTGCATTGAATGTGTAGATAGCTTTGGGTAGTATTGACATTTTGACAATATTTATTTTTCCAATCCATGAGCAGGGAATGTCTTTCCATTTCTTTAAATCTTCTTCAATTTCCTTCATAAGCTTTCTATAATTTTCAGCATACAGATCCTTTACATCTTTGGTTAGATTTATTCCTAGGTATTTTATGCTTCTTGGTGCAATTGTGAATGGGATCAGTTTCTTTATTTGTCTTTCTGTTGCTTCATTGTTAGTGTATAAGAATGCAACTGATTTCTGTACATTGATTTTGTATCCTGCAACTTTGCTGAATTCCTGTATCAGTTCTAGCAGACTTTTGGTGGAGTCTATCGGATTTTCCATGTATAATATCATGTCATCTGCAAAAAGCGAAAGCTTGACTTCATCTTTGCCAATTTTGATGCCTTTGATTTCCTTTTGTTGTCTGATTGCTGATGCTAGAAGTTCCAGCACTATGTTAAACAGCAGCGGTGAGAGTGGGCATCCTTGTCGTGTTCCTGATCTCAGGGAAAAAGCTCTCAGTTTTTCCCCGTTGAGGATGATGTTAGCTGTGGGCTTTTCATAAATGGCTTTTATGATCTTTAAGTATGTTCCTTCTATCCCGACTTTCTCAAGGGTTTTTATTAAGAAAGGGTGCTGGATTTTGTCGAAGGCCTTTTCTGCATCGATTGACAGGATCATATGGTTCTTCTCTTTTTTTTTGTTAATGTGATGTATGATGTTGATTGATTTGCGAATGTTGAACCAGCCCTGCATCCCAGGAATGAATCCCACTTGATCATGGTGAATAATTCTTTTTATATGCCGTTGAATTCGATTTGCTAGTACCTTATTGAGAATTTTTGCATCCATATTCATCAGGGATATTGGCCTGTAGTTCTCTTTTTTTACTGGGTCTCTGTCTGGTTTAGGAATCAAAGTAATACTGGCTTCATAGAATGAGTCTGGAAGTTTTCCTTCCCTTTCTATTTCTTGGAATAGCTTGAGAAGGATAGGTATTATCTCTGCTTTAAACGTCTGGTAGAACTCCCCTGGGAAGCCATCTGGTCCTGGACTCTTATTTGTTGGGAGATTTTTGATAACCGATTCAATTTCTTCGCTGGTTATGGGTCTGTTCAAGCTTTCTATTTCCTCCTGATTGAGTTTTGGAAGCGTGTGGTTGTTCAGGAATTTTTCCATTTCTTCCAGGTTGTCCAGTTTGTTGGCATATAATTTTTCATAGTATTCCCTGATAATTGTTTGTATCTCTGAGGGATTGGTTGTAATAATTCCATTTTCATTCATGATTTTATCTATTTGGGTCATCTCCCTTTTCTTTTTGAGAAGCCTGGCTAGAGGTTTGTCAATTTTGTTTATTTTTTCAAAAAACCAACTCTTGGTTTCGTTGATCTGCTCTACAGTTTTTTTATTTTCTATATTGTTTATTTCTGCCCTGATCTTTATTATTTCTCTTCTTCTGCTGGGCTTAGGCTGCCTTTGCTGTTCTGCTTCTAGTTCCTTTAGGTGTGCTGTTAGATTTTGTATTTGGGATTTTTCTTGTTTCTTGAGATAGGCCTGGATTGCAATGTATTTTCCTCTCAGGACTGCCTTTGCTGCGTCCCAAAGCGTTTGGATTGTTGTATTTTCATTTTCATTTGTTTCCATATATTTTTTAATTTCTTCTCTAATTGCCTGGTTGACCCACTCATTCGTTAGTAGGGTGTTCTTTAACCTCCATGCTTTTGGAGGTTTTCCAGACTTTTTTCTGTGGTTGATTTCAAGCTTCATAGCATTGTGGTCTGAAAGTAAGCATGGTATAATTTCAATTCTTGTAAACTTATGAAGGGCTGTTTTGTGACCCAGTATATGATCTATCTTGGAGAATGTTCCATGTGCACTCGAGAAGAAAGTATATTCTGTTGCTTTGGGATGCAGAGTTCTAAATATATCTGTCAAGTCCATCTGATCCAATGTCTCATTCAGGGCCCTTGTTTCTTTATTGACCGTGTGTCTAGATGATCTATCCATTTCTGTAAGTGGTGTATTAAAGTCCCCTGCAATTACCACATTCTTATCAATAAGGTTGCTTATGTTTATGAGTAATTGTTTTATATATTTGGGGGCTCCGGTATTCGGTGCATAGACATTTATAATTGTTAGCTCTTCCTGATGGATAGACCCTGTAACTATTATATAATGTCCTTCTTCATCTCTTGTTACAGCCTTTAATTTAAAGTCTAGTTTGTCTGATATAAGTATGGCTACTCCAGCTTTCTTTTGGCTTCCAGTCGCATGATAAATAGTTCTCCATCCCCTCACTCTCAATCTAAAGGTGTCCTCAGGTCTGAAATGAGTCTCTTGTAGACAGCAAATAGATGGGTCTTGTTTTTTTATCCATTCTGATACCCTATGTCTTTTGGTTGACGCATTTAATCCATTTACATTCAGTGTGATTATAGAAAGATACGGGTTTAGAGTCATTGTGATGTCTGTATGTTTTATGCTTGTAGTGATGTCTCTGGGACTTTGTCTCACAGGGTCCCCCTTAGGATCTCTTGTAGGGCTGGTTTAGTGGTGACAAATTCCTTCAGTTTTTGTTTGTTTGGGAAGACCTTTATCTCTCCTTCTATTCTAAATGACAGACTTGCTGGATAAAGGATTCTCGGCTGCATATTTTTTCTGTCTAGCACCCTGAAAATCTCGTGCCAATTCTTTCTGGCCTGCCAAGTTTCAAAAGAGAGATCAGTCACGAGTCTTATAGGTCTCCCTTTATATGTGAGGGCACGTTTACCCCTTGCTGCTTTCAGAATTTTCTCTTTATCCTTGTATTTTGCCAGTTTCACTCTGATATGTCGTGCAGAAGATCGATTCAAGTTACGTCTGAAGGGAGTTCTCTGTGCCTCTTGGATTTCAATGCCTTTTTCCTTCCCCAGTTCAGGGAAGTTCTCAGCTATTATTTCTTCAAGTAGCCCTTCAGCACCTTTCCCTCTCTCTTCCTCCTCTGGGATACCAATTATGCGTATATTATTTCTTTTTAGTGTATCACTTAATTCTCTAATTTTCCCCTCATACTCCTGGATTTTTTTATCTCTCTTTTTCTCAGCTTCCTCTTTTTCCATAACTTTATCTTCTAGTTCACCTATTCTCTCCTCTGCCTCTTCAAGCCGAGCTGTGGTGGTTTCCATTTTGTTATGCATTTCGTTTAAAGCGTTTTTCAGCTCCTCGTGACTGTTCCTTAGTCCCTTGATCTCTGTAGCAAGAGATTCTCTGCTGTCCTGTATACTGTTTTCAAGCCCAGCGATTAATTTTATGACTATTATTCTAAATTCACCTTCTGTTATATTATTTAAATCCTTTTTGATCAGCTCATTAGCTGTTGTTATTTCCTGGAGATTCTTCTGAGGGGAGTTCTTCCGCTTGGTCATTTTGGATAGTCCCTGGAGTGGTGAGGACCTGCAGGGCACTTCCCCTGTGCTGTAGTATGTAACTGGAGTTGGTGGGCGGGGCCGCAGTCAGACCTGATGTCTGTCCCCAGCCCACCGCTGGGGCCACAGTCAGACTGGTGTGTGCCTTGTCTTCCCCTCTCCTAGGGGTGGGATTCACTGTGGGGTGGTGTGGCTCGTCTGGGCTACTTGCACCCTGCCAGGCTTGTGATGCTGGGGATCTGGCGTATTAGCTGGGGTGGGTAGGCAAGGTGCTCGGGGGCAGGAGGGGCAGGCTTAGATCGCTTCTCCTTAGGTGATCCACTTCAGGAGGGGCCCTGTGGCAGTGGGAGGGAGTCAGATCCGCTGCCGGAGGTTTGGCTCCGCCGAAGCGCAGAGTTGGGTGTTTGCGCGGAGGGAGCAAGTTCCCCCGGCAGGAACAGGTTCTCTTTGGGATTTCGGCTGGGGGATGGGCGGGGGAGATGGCGCTGGCGAGCGCCTTTGTTCCCCACCAAACTGAGCTCTGTTGTCAGGGGGCTCAGCAGCTCTCCCTCCCTTTGTCCTCCAGCCTTCCCGCTTTCCGAGCAGAGCTGTTAACTTATGACCTCCCAGACGCTAAGTCGCGCTTGTTGTGGGAACACAGTCCGTCAGGCCCCTCCGCTTTTGCAAGCCAGACTCGGTGGCTGTGCTTGGCCGGCGAGCCGCCCCTCCGCCCCGGCTCCCTCCCGCCAGTCCGTGGAGCGCGCACCGCCTCGCCGCCCTTCCTACCCTCTTCCGTGGGCCTCTCGTCTGCGTTTGGCTCCTGCGACTCCGTTCTGCTAATCCTCTGGCAGTTTTCTGGGTTATTTAGGCAGATGTAGATGGAATCTAAGTGATCAGCAGGACGTGCGGTGAGCCCAGCGTCCTCCTAAGCCGCCATCTTGCCGCCGACCTGAGGTATTTTCCTTCTAAACCTATTTTTGTTGAAAGTTTTTGGGGCGCCTGGGCGGCTCAGTCGGTTGAGGGTCCGACTTCAGCTCAGGTCATGATCTTGCAGCTAGTGACTTCGAGCCCCACGCCAGGCTCTATGTTGACAGCTGAGAGCCTGGAGCCTGTTTTGGATTCTGTGTCTCCCTCTCTCTCTCTGTCCCAACCCACTCGCATCCTGTCTCTGTCTCTCTCAAAAATAAATAGACATTAAAAAAAAAGACTTTATCATGAATGAATGTTGCACCTTGTCAAAAGGTTTTTCTGTATCTATTGAGGGGAGCCTATGGTTCTTATCCTTTCTTTTATTGATGTGATGTATCATGTTAATTTGCAAATACTGAACCATCCTTGCAGCACAGGAAGAAATCTCATCTGTTGTGATAAGTGATTTTTTAATGTATTGTTGAATTTAGTTTTGCTAGTACTTTCTGAGAATTTTTTTTCTATGTTCATCAGGGATATTGGCCTCAAATTCTCCTGTCTCTCTTATTTTATGGTGTCTTTATTTAATTTTCAAATCAGGGTAATGTTGGCCTCATAGAATGTCTTTGGAAGCTTTCCTTCCTTTCTATTTTTTTTTAATAGTTTGAGAAGAATAGGTATTAAATATTCTTTAATGATTGGTAGAAATCTTCTGTAAAGCCATCCAATCCTTCATTTTTGTTTTTGAGGAGTTATTATTACTGATTTAATTTTTCAACTGGTTACCAGTCTGTTCAAATTTTCTGTTACTTCTTGTTTCAGTTTTTGATAGTTTATATATTTCTAGAAATTTATTAATTTATTCTATGTTGGCCAATTGATTAGCATATAGTTTTTCATATTATCTTTTATCAATATTATTAAATTTATGTACTTTATAGATTATTGAAATAATAAAAAATCAATAAGAACTTAATTCACATGTTTATATCCATCATGATATTAAGCTATGCTTGAAATGTATGGTTACTTTTTTTAAATATAATTTATTGTCAAGTTAACTAAGATACAGTGTATGCAATGTGCTCTTGGTTTCAGGGGTAGATTTCCATGATTCATCACTTACATACAATACCCAATGCTCATCTGAACAAGCGCCCTCCTCAATGCCCTCAATACCCATTTTCCCCCTCTCTCTGTCCCCCCATCAACCCTCAGTTTGTTCTCTGCATTTAATAGTCTTTGTGGGTTTGCCTCCCTCTCTGTTTGAAACTATTTTTCTTCCTTCCTTCCCCCATAGTCTTCTAAGTTTCTCAAGTTCCACATATAAGTAAAAACATATGATATCTGCTTTCTCTGACTGACTTATTTCACTTAGCATAATACCCTCCAGTTCCATACATGTTGTTGCAAATGGCAAGATTTCATTCTATATCATTAACAAGTAGTATTCCACTGTACACATAAACCACATCTCCTTTATCCATTCATCAGTTGATTGGCATTTGGTTTCTTTCCATGATTTGGCTATTGTTGAAAGCATTGCTGTAAACATTGAGGTACATGTACCCATATGAATTAGCACTCCTGTATCCTTTGGATAAATTCATAGTAGTGCTATTGCTGGGTCGTAAGGTAGTTCTATTTTTAATTTTTAAGGAACCTCCACACTGTTTTCCAGAGGAGTTGCACCAGTGTGCATTCCCACCAACAATACAAGAGGGTTCCCATTTCTCCATATCCTGGCCAACATCTGCTTTTTCCTGAGTTGTTCATTTTAGCCATTCTGACTGGTGTGGGGTGGTATCTCAATGTGGGTTTGATTTGTATTTTCCTGATGGTGAGTGATGTTGAGCACGTTTTCATGTATCTATTGGCCATCTGGATGTCTTCTTTGGAAAAGTGTCTTTGGAAAAGTGGAAGTTATCCTTTCATTTCTATTTTTTGAAACAGCTTCAAAGGAATAAGTATTAACTTTTCTTTGAATGTTTGGTAGAATTCCCTTGGGAATCTATCTGATTGTGGACTTTTGTTTGTTGGGAGATTTTTGATAACTGATTCAATTTTCTCGCTGGTTATGGGTCCATTCAAATTGTCTATTTCTTCACGTTTGAGTTTTTGTTGTGTGTGGGTGTCTAGGAATTTGCCCATTTCTTCCAAGTTGTCCAGTTTGTTGGCTTATAATTTCTCATGGTAATTTCCAATAATTGTTTGTATATCTGTGGTGTTGGTTGTGATCTCTCTTCTTTCATTTGTGATTTTACTGTTTGGGTTCTTTCTTCTTTTCAAGAAGTCTGGCTAAGGGTTCTCAGTGTTGTTGTTCTTAGATTCATTGATCTGTTCTAGTGTTTTTTTTTAATTCTATATTGTTTATTTCTGCTCTAATCTTTATCATTTCTCTTCTTCTGCTGACCTTGGGGTTTCTTTGCTGTTCTGTTTCTAGTTCCTTTAGGTGTGTAGTTAGGTTTTATATTTGGGATTTTTCTTGTTTCTTAAGATAGGCCTGAATTGCAATGTATTTTCCTCTCAGGACTGCCCCTTCGCTGCATCCCAAAGCGTTTGGATTGTTGTATTTTCATTTTCATTTGTTTCCATGTATTTTTTTAATTTATTCTCTAATTGCCTGGTTTACCATTCATTCTTTAGTAGGGTGTTCTTTAACCTCCATGCTTTTGGAGGTTTTCCAAACTTTATCCTGTGGTTGATTTCAAGCTTCATGGCATTGTGATCTGAAAGTATGCATGGTATGATCTCAATTCTTGTATACTTATGAAGGGCTGTTTTGTGACCAAGTGTGTGATCTAACTTGGAGAATGATCCATGTGCACTCAAGAAGAAAGAATATTCTGTTGCTTTGGGATGCAGAGTTTTAAATATATCTGTCAAGTCCATCTAATCCAATGTATCATTCAGGGTCCTTCTTTCTTTATTGATCCTGTGTGTAGATGATCTATCCATTGTTGTAAGTGGAGTATGAAAGTTCCCTGCAATTACTACATTCTTATCAATATGGTTGCTTATGTTTGTGATTAATTGCCGTCTAGCCTGCCAAGTTTCAGTCCACATGTGTTACTATCCTTATGTGCCTACCCTTGTAGTTTAAGGCCTGCTTGTCCCTGGCTTCTTTAAGAAATCTCTTTTTGTTTTTGTATTTTGCAACTTTCACTATGATATGCCAGTGAGAAGACCTATTCTTGTTAAATCTGATGGGAATTCCCTGTGCCTCCTGGATTTGGATGTCTGCTTCCTTCCCCAATTTAGGGAAGTTCTCAGCTATAATTTCTTCAAGTAAACCTTCTGCTCCCTTCTTTCTTCTTCTTCTGGAACTATTATGATATGGATATTATTTACTTTTTAAAATTTTTTAAACATTGATTTATTTTTGAGAGACAGAGTGTGAGCAGGGGAGGGGAAGAGAGAAAGGGAGACACAGAATCTGAAACAGGCTCCAGGCTCTGAGCTGTCAGCACAGAACCCAACATGGGGATCGAACCCACAAGCCATGAGATCATGACCTGAGTTGAAGTCAGATGTTTAACTGAATGAACCACTCAGGCACCCCAATATGGATATTATTATGTTTCATTGTATCACTTAGTTCTCTAATTCTTCCCCCGTGGTCTAGTATTTTCTTATCTCTCTTCTTGCCTTCATTATTTTCCATAATTTTATATTCTATTTCACTTTTTCTATCCTCTGCTTCCTCTATCCTTGAGGTCACTGCATCTAGTTTATTTTGCAACTCATTTAGAGCATTTCTTAATTCATCATGACTATTTCTTAGTTCTTTGATCTCTGCAGCAATAGATTCTCTGCTGTCTTCTATGCTTTTTTCAAGACCAACTATTAATTTTATGACTACTATTCAAAAATTTTGCTCAAACATATTTTTTATATCTATTTTGTTCAACTCCCTAGCAGTCCTTTTTTCATGGAATTTATTTTGGGAGAATTCTTCTGTTTCATCATTTTGGATAGTTTTCTGTTCCTTATGTGTTTTAATACCTTATTATGTGTCCTTCACCTGTGAAAACTATTATGTTAAAAGGGGGTCACCTGGCCATTTAGGAGGTGGTTTTGGAGTGTGTTGTGTGCTTTCTGTTGTTGTTACTCTGGTTGCTTTGTCTGCCTACTTGTAGTGGTTGTTTGGGCCTTCCAACAGGTGTGCTTTGATTTGTTCATTGAAGTAACCCTGGAAAAAAAATTTAAAATTGTGGGGGGGAGGTGGTGGAAGAATCCTGACCCCATACAAGGAGAGAAATGACAGGGGTGGGGGAAAAAGAAAAAAAAACAGTTTGAGAAATCCCTATCAAAATAACACCAGCATTCTTCACAGAGCTAGAACAAACAATACTAAAATTTGTATGGAACCAGAAAAGACCTTGAATAGCCAAAGCAATCTTGAAAAAGAAAACCAAAGATGAAGGCATCACAACCCAGGACTTTAAGATTTATTTTAAAGCTATAATCATCAAGACAGTATGGTACTGGCATGAAAACAGATGCTCAGATCAGTGGAACAGAATAGAGAACCCAGAGATGGACCCACAAATGTATGGCCAACTACATTTTGACAAAGGAGGAAAGAATATCCAATGGAATAAAGACAGTCTCTTCAGCCAATGGTGCTGGTAAAACTGGTCAGAAACATGGAGAAAAATGAACCTGGGCCACTTTCTTACACCATAGACAAAAATAAATTCAAAATGGATGAAAGACCTAAATGTAAGACAGGAAGCCATCAAAATCCTAGAGGAGAAAGAAGGCAAAAACCACCTTATCCTCGGCCACATCAACTTCTTACTAAACATGTCTCCAGAGGCAAGGGAAACAGAAGCAAAAATGAACTATTGGGACCTCAAGATAAAAAGCTCATGCACAGTGAAGGAAACAATAAGCAAAACTAAAAGGCAACTGAAGGAATGGGAGAAGATATTTGCAAATGACAATTTGTAAAAATTTATGTGGATATCAGTTAAACGGTTAGTATCTAAAAATCTGTAAAGATCTTATCAAGCTCCACACCCAAAAAACAAATAATCCAGTGAAGAAATGGACAAAAGACAGGAATAGACCCTTCTCCAAAGAAGACATCCAGATGGCTGACAGACACATGAAAAAGTGCCCAATATCACTCATCATCATGGAAATACAAATTAAAACTACAATGAGATACCACCTCACACCTGTCACAATGGCTAACATTAACAACTCAGGCAACAACAGATGTTGGCAACGATATAGAGAAAGAGGATCTCTTTTGCAGTGTTAGTGGAAATGAAAACTGAGCAGACACTCTGGAAAACAATATGGAGATTCATCAAAAACTTAAAAATAGAACTACCCTATGACCCCAAAATTGAACTGCTAGGTATTTATTCAAGGGACAGAGGTGTGTTGTTTCAAAGGGGCACACATACCCCAATGTTTATATCTGTGCAATAGACAATAGCCAAAATATGGAAACAGCCCAAATTTCCATCAATGTATGAATGGATAAAAAAGATGTTGTATATATATATATATATATATATATATATATATATGTGTGTGTGTGTGTGTGTATATACACACACACACATATATATATATATATACACACAATGAGTATTACTTGGCAATCAAAAAGAATGAAATCTTGCCATTTGCAACTATGTGGACAGAACTAAAGGGTATTATGCTAAGCAAAATTAGTCAGTCATGGAAAGACAAATATCATATGAACTCACTCATGAGAAATTTAAGATACTAAACAGTTAAATATAATGGAAGGGAAGCAAAAATAATATACAAACAAGAAGGGGGATAAAACATAAGAGAGTCTTAAATATAGAGAACAAACAGAGGTTTTCTGGAGGGGTTGAGGGAGGGGGGAAGGGCTAAATGGGTAAAGGACATTAAAGAATCTCCTCCTGAAATTCTTGTTGCACTATATGTTAACTAACTTGAATGTAAGTTTTAAAATTAACTAATTAATTGATTAAAAGAGAAGATCAATAAAATTTCCCTTTTTCCCCCAGAAAAATAAAAGAAAATGAAAAGAAAAGAAAAGGGAAAGGAAAAGAAAGGAAAGGAAAAGAAAAGAAAGACTGACCATGCAGAGAAGCAGAGAAACTATCTGGCTTTGTCCAGTAAGAGAGAGAGAGAGGAAAATAAAGAAGGAGACACAGAAGAGGTGTAAAAAGAATAGATTAAAAATGTCTGCTTAAACAAACTACCAACCAGAATAACCAGAATAGAGAAGGGAAGGAAAAACCAGAAGAAAAGGAAGAAGAAAAATGAATATATAGGTAGATATAAATATAGATGTAGATACAGATAGAGTTTACATCTATATCTATCTTTGTATATATATAAATATATATATACATCTTATATCTTTATACATATCTTATATCTTTATATATAGATGCAGATATAGATATATATAATATCTATATATATCTTTATATATATATCTGTATCTATTATCTATAGATATCTATATATATCTTTATATATATATATATATATATATATGATAAGAATCGACCAAGAATCACATCAGAAAATGCAAAGCTACTAGACAGATATCTGATGGTGCCTTGGAACTGGTGGCCATGCTGGTCTGGGGGAGGGACTCTCTGGTTGGGCAGTGTCAGTCTCGTTCCTGTAGATATGCTGTTACCAGGCACAGAGGGGCATGGTTTGATGTGGCTAGTCCCCCCTCCATTGTGGGCCTGCTGTCCATTCCTTGAAGCCCCACCTTGTTGATGATGGGGAGATCATTACCCCAGTCTCTACCCCCTCCTCTGGACTGGGTGTCCTAAACCACTCTGTTACACCTGTCCTCACAGTGCCACGTGGGTGGAAGTGTGCCAGTTTCTTCTTCTCTACAGTCTCCTATGCCTCCCAGGTGCTCGGCTCAGATTCAAACCATGATGTCTTAAAGGATCCTGCTCCACACACCCTGGTTCCATGGTAGAGCCACTCCACCCAGCCAGCCGACAAGGGACCTCTTGCTGGTGGGCACCTGAAGGGCCTTTTGTCCTTGGAGCATCTTCCCTTTTCACTAGCTAAAATTGGACATCTTTGTCCTATAATGGCTTTCCACTTCTAACTTTTCTTGGATGCTTTCATCCTGTGGAGGCGGCTTTCCACCCTAAGCCTTGTTGTACTTAATAACTGGCCTTGGGCGTGTTTACCCTGTGGCAGCTTTCCACTCTAAGCCTTGTTAACCTATTGGTGCAAGTGTACAGAATTCTTAAACTAACTTCCCATAACCCAAGGCTAAGGTAAACAGTCTTGGAGTTGGCAACTTTTGAAGGTTACTTGCGGGCATAGTGCACTGTTACTGGGTTAGGTAGCAAATGTCTGTGTAATCCTGTCTCAGTGCTTATTCAGGGGGGCAGGGGAGGAAAACAGTGGTTGCCTGCTTCCTTGTTTTCAGAGAAGTTATCCAAATTGCTCCAAAATGTTTATGAACAGATCTATCTCCTGTTTGCCCAGGCATTGTGTAGATTGTCATTATTATGTTTCCTCTACAGGTAGGCTGTTTTCTCTTTAAGGACAAAGACCCAGATATCACTTACCCTCATGCTCATCACGTGTCTAGTCAGCTGTCTTTTAAAACTCCAGGTTCCAAGCCCCACTAGTTGTAAAAAGTCACATAATAAGCCCCTCTGGTTTTTAAAGTCACACGTTATGAGAGGGGAGGAGCCAAGATGGCAGAACAGCATAAAAGTTTTTTTGTGTGTGTGTGTCTTGCATCCATGAAATACAACCAGATCAACATTAAACAATCCTGCACACCTAGAAAACTGATTTGAGGATTAACACAACAATCTGCACAACCTGAACCACAGAATTCAGCAGGTACATGGTGCAGAGAGAGGAACTGGGGGAGAGAGGAGCTGTGGAGGGCAGGGAGTGGTTTTTGCATATGGAGAGAGGATGGAGGCAGGGGTGGGTAAGAATATGGGAAAAGCAAATCCACCAAAAGCATCTGGAAAGAAAGTGGTAAGTGAAAACAACCACAGGGACTGAACTAAAAAGGGAGAAAGGAGAAAGAAGATGGTTTAAATCCCATTAAGACTCTATAAAAGGGGAAAACAGAGTCTGAAACTCCACAGCTCAATACCTGGCAGTGCTCTGGTGAGAAGAGTGAATCCAAAGAAGCAGAGTGAAGTCACAGGGAGAGACAGCTCCCCTGTTGGGAGGACACGTAGCAGAGGCTGTGTGTCTCCCCCAAAGGGAAAGGCCCCAGTGGACTTGGGAGAAAAAACACATTCACTGGTGCTGGAACAAGGTCATTGGGGGTGAAACCTGGTGCCAGATGCGTGTTGTGATTTGTCATAATCCATGACACGCTGCTGCTACACAATCACATGAACTTTTACAGGCGGGCTGGCACCCAGCCGCAGTATCTGAGCATCAGCAGCAGAATGTTCCTGGATGCAGCCAGCACCTGGCTGTTGCTTGGTAAGACTCTCCCACAGAGAGGCAGAACTAGTCAAAGCCACAGTCCCTCAGAAACAAGGTGTCAGGAAAAACAGTCACATCTGAGATAAAACTCAGGCAGGAGATTCTGCTTGGGGCCTGGTCAGAGACAGTGTAAAAGCAGGAAGTGCATGGAAACCAAAGACAAAGGACAGGTGCCCGATTGCTGATTGGGGAGAACCGAGTTCCAATACTAGACATTGGGTAGCTGGGTGGTGCAATTTTCACGACTCCTGTGCATGAGCATACACACCTATAAGCGCCACAACAATCCACTCCAGTAAACTAAGGAGTACCATCTAGTGGAGAATGGAGCCGTTACACTAAACCCCGCCCAATGGGCCACACAAATCTCTCCTCTCCACTTGCTTAGTTTATGGACTATAAAGTGCCTCATAAAAAAAAGGGGGGCACCTGGGTGGCTCAGTCGGTTAAGTGGCCGACTTTGGCTCAGGTCATGATCTCACGGTCCGTGAGTTTGAGCCCCGTGTTGGGCTCTGTGCTGACAGCTCAGAACCTGGAGCTTGTTTCATTCTGAGTCTCCCTCTTTCTGCCCCTCCCCCATTCATGCTCCGTCTCTCTCTGTCTCAAAAATAAATAAACGTTAAAATTTTTTTAAAAAAGTGCCTCATAGTTTGACTTCTAGGGGAAAACGAAGTAATTTGAGTCAATTTCACTTGGTTAGCCTATTCATTCTTTAGTTGGATGTTCTTTAGTCTCCAAGTATTTGTTACCTCAACAAATTTTTTCTTGTGATTGATTTAGAGTTTCATAACGTTGTGGTCTGAAAATTTGCATGGTATGATGTCAATCTTTTTGTACTTGCTGAGGGCGGATTTGTGTCCCAGTATGTGGTCTATTCTGGAGAATGTTCCATGTGCACTGGAAAAGAATATATATTCTGCTGCTTTAGGATGAAATGCTCTGAATATATCTGCTAAGTCCATTTGGTCCAGTGTGCCATTCAAAGCCATTGTTTCCTTGTTGATTTTTTGATTAGATGATCTTTCCATTGCTGTAGGTGGGGTGATGAAGTCCCCTACTATTATGACATTATTATCAATGAGTTTCTTTATGTTTGTCATTAGTTATTATGTTAATTTGTTTTTATGTTTTATTTGTTAATAATTTGTTATTATGTTATTAATTGATTTATATATTTGGGAATTATCACAATTTGGCACATAAATGTTTACAACTTTTTTATGTTTTATTTGTTAATTTGTTATTATGTTATTAATTGATTTATATATTTGGGCGTTTCCATATTTGGCACATAAATGTTTACAATTTTTAGGTCTTCTTGGTGGATAAATCCCTTAATTATAATATAATGCCCTTCTTCCTCATGATATAATCTTTATTTTATTTATTTTTTTAAATATAAAATTTATTGTCAAATTGGTTTCCATACAACACCCAGTGATCATCCCAAAAGGTGCCCTCCTCAATACTTATCACCCACCCTTCCCTCCCTGTCACCCCCATCAACCCTCAGTTTGTTCTCAGTTTTTAAGAGTCTCTTATGCTTTGGCTGTCTCCCACTCTAACCTCTTTTTTTTTTTTCTTCCCCTTCCCCATGGTCTTCTGTTAAGTTTCTCAGGATCCACATAAGAGTGAACACATATGGTATCTTTCTCTGTATGACTTATTTCACTTAGCATAACACTCTCCAGTTCCATCCACGTTGCTACAAAAGGCTATATTTCATTCTTTCTCATTGCCATGAAACTGGACCACTGTCTTACCCCACACACAACGATAAATTCAAAATGGATTAAAGACCTAAGTGTGAGACATGAAACAATGAAATCTAGAGGAGAACACACTCAGTGACATCTTTGACATGTGCCATAGCAACCTTTTACTACATATATCTCCTTAAGCAAGGGAAACAAAACCAAAAATAAACTATTGGGACTTCATCAATATAAAAAGCTTCCACACAGCAAAGGAAATAACCAACAAAAGTGGAAAACAACCTATTGCATGGAAGAAGATACTGGCAAATGACATTTATGACAAAGGGTTAGTATCCAAAATCTGTAAAGAACTTATCAGGAGTAGTTAAGATGGCAGTGTAGTTGGGAGACCTTATACTTACCTCATCCTTGAAGCACAGCTAGATAAATATCAAATAATTCTGAACACCCAAGAAATCCATCTGAGGACTGAGAAAATTTTCACATCTAGAGGTAGAAAAATGGCCATATCATGGAAGATAGGAGCTGCAGAGTTTTGATTTGGGAAAAAAAAAAGATGTGTCAATGATATTAGACCTTATGAAGAGAGAGAGAGAGAGAGAGAGAGAGAGAGAGAGAGAAAGCATCATGCAGGGGATTGTAGAGGATAAACTCTCCCCCAAAACTCTTGACCGGGAAAAATAGAGGATTGCTTTTCACAAATTTTACAAGCAGCAGACCTCAAAGTCTGAAATTTTAGAAGTCCATGCATTGCCAAGGTTGTACCCAATGGTCTTGATGGTGTTCCTGTGGGCTGTGGGGAAGGAGGGCAGAGGCTCTGGAGTGGACAGTATGGTCTGAAGATCTCCTGGGTTGCACAAGGAGAAACCATTCTTCTTGGATGGCATTTGGGAGAGATAGCACATCTGACAGGACAAAAGAGATGGCAGACACCGCTGGGCAGCCTCATTAATTAGCATAGCAGCAGAGGCCAGTGTTGAAGGCAGCTAGCCTTGAAGCCAGATTTTGGCTGCACTTAACCATAAACCCATGCATCTGCACAGTTTTAAGACTACTTTCCTGGGACAACCCGGCACCAGCCACAGCCCAGTACGACCCATCCTCAGAGGATTAGCCTGGGTCCACACCCTGCCAGGTCCCTAAAATTTGGAATTTTTGAAACCCAGCCATGTTTCTGAGATAAAACACAGGAGTACTGTACCGCCAGGGAGACAGATGGCTCAGACACAGACAGAGTGAAAGCAGGGTTCTGACAGAAGCTTTGGACACAAGAGGGGACATTGTTATGCTCTATTGTGAGGGTTTCCTGAATGGCAGCAGGTGTGAAATCACCTCACCATGGATGAGAGAGCAAGGGATGCCATTTTACCAACCTGCCAATCATCATTCACAGACTTCAGTGAGCAACACAGCACCCTTTTTGACCTTGGCTGCAGCACCTTCTTGCTAGACACATCTACGGAGGCAAGGAAAACAAAAGTAAAAATGAACTATTGAGACTTTATGAAGATATAAAGCTTCTGCCCATTGAAGGATACAATCAGGAAAATTAAAAGTCAGCCTACAAAATAGAAGAAGATATTTGCAAATTACACATCTTATAAAAGCTTAATATCAAAATCTATAAACTTATGAAACTCAACACCTCAAAAATAAATAATCTAGTTTAAAATGGGCAGAAGTGAATAAACATTTTTCCAAAGAAGACATACAGATGGCTAACAAACAAATATATGAAAAGATGCTTTAGGTAACTCATCATCAGGGAAATACAAATAAATAGTACTATGAGATCACACTTCACACGAGACAGAATGGCTAAAAGTAACAACTCAGGAAACAATAGATGTTGGCAAGAATAGGGAGAAAGGGGAACACTCTTGCACTGTTGGTGGGAATACAAACTGGTGCAACCATTCTGGAAAACAATATGGAGGCTCCTCAAAAAGTTAAAAATAAAACTTCCCTATGACTCAGCAATTGCACTACTAGGGATTTACCCAAAGGTTACAAAAATACTGATTCAAAGGGGCACATGCACCCCAATGTTTATGGCAGCATTATCAACAATAGCCAAATTATGGAAATGGCCCAAATGGTCATTGACTTGTGAGTAGAAAAAGATGTGTATGTGTATCTCACTTGCTTTTGTTTACATTATTATTATTATTATTATTTGTTACATATGTGTGTGTGTATGGGAATATTACTCAGCAAACAAAAAGAATGAAATCTTGCCATTTGCAATAATGTGAATGGAGCTATAGTGTATTATGCTAAGCAAAACAAGTCAGAGAAAGGCAAATAGCATATGATTTCACTCATATGTGAAATTTACAAAACAAAACAGGTTAACATATGGGAATGAGGGGAAAAAAAGTAAGAGATAAAGAAACTATAAGTAACTCTTAACTATGTACAACAAACAGGGTTTTTGGAGGGAGTTGGGTAGCAGATGGGCTAAATGGGTGATGGGTATTAAGGAGAGCACTTGTTATGATGAG
This sequence comes from Prionailurus viverrinus, assembly GCF_022837055.1. NCBI lineage: Eukaryota > Metazoa > Chordata > Mammalia > Carnivora > Felidae > Prionailurus > Prionailurus viverrinus. The sequence goes on from NC_062566.1 coordinate 19,023,907, forward strand.
CACTGGGTGCTATATGTTAATGATGAATCACCTGCTTTCTGCACCTGAAAACAATTTTACCATATATGTTACCTAACTATAATTTAAATAAATACCTGAAAAACAAGCAACCAAAAAAAAAAAGAAACTAAAAAATAAAATTTCATTTAATTGTTAATTGCTTTTTGTACTATAGATATTTTAATAATATTATTTATTACAATTCAAGAGCATGATACATGTTTCTATTTGTATTGTTTTCAATTTTTTCATCAATATTTTATAGTGCTCAGAGTATAGGTTTTTCACCTCCTTGGTGAAATTTATGCCTAATTATTTTATTCTTTTAGATTCACTTGTAAATGGGATTATTTTTCTTTATTTGCCTTCATGCTACTTTATTATTAGTGTACATAAATGCAACATTTCTTTGCATTGATTTTGTATACTACAATTTACTGAATTCATTTGTTAGTTCTAATAGTTCGTGGGTAGTCTTCTGAGGTTTCTATACATATTATCATGTCATTTGCAAATAGTGGATTTATTTCCTTCTTACCAATTTGAATGCCCTTTATTTATTTTTCTTGTCTGATTGCTGTAGCTAGCACTTCCAGTACTATGTTCAATAAAAGTATTGAGAGTGGACATTCTGTTTCATTTTAATGCTTTGAATATATCATGCCACTCCCTTCTGGTCTGAAACCTTTCTGCTAAAAAAATCAGCTGACACCTTATGGGGTTTCCTTTGTATGTAACTATTTTCCTTTCTCTTGATGCTTTTAAAATTCACTATCATCACTTGTTTCCACTTTAAATATTACGTGTCTTAGTGTAAACTTCCTTGGGTTTATCTCGTTAAGAGCTCCCTGTTCTTCCCGTACCTGGATGTCTGTTTTCTTCCTCAGATCTGGAAAGTTTTGTTATTATTTCTTCAAATAAATTTTATCCCCCCCCCACCTTGTCCTCTTGGATCCTTACAATGCAAACGTTATGCTTGATAATATCACAGAGATACCTTAACCTATTCTCATTTATTAATATCATCATCATCATCATCATCATTTGATATTCTGGTGGTTGCTTGCTTTTATTTACACTGTCTTCCAGATTGCTGATCCATTCTTCTGCATTCTCTAATCTGCTGTTGATTCCCCCCAGTGTATTTTTACTTTCAGTTATTGAATTCTTCATCTCTGCCTAGTTATTTTTTAATTTATTTTATCTCTTTGTTGAAGTTCTCACTGAATTTATCCACTCTTTCCTCAAGTCAAATGAGTGTCTTTATAACCATTACCTTCAATTTTTTATCAAGCATGTTGCTTATCTCTTTCATTTGGCTCTTTTCCTGTGATGGTTTTTTTTTTTTCTATCATTTAGGACATATTCCTCTGTCTCCTTGTTTTGTCTAATTCTGTGTGTATGTTTCTATATATTAGGTATATTACTTATATCTCCTGGTTGTTGTTGTTTTTTTTTTGTTCTGCTTTGTTTTGAAGTTTATTTATTTTGGGGGTATCTGGGTGGCTCAGTTTTTTAAGCATCCATCTTTAGCTCAGGTCATGATCTCGTGTTTCATGGGTTTTAGCCCATATTGGGCTTTGTGTTGACAGCTTGGAACCTGGAGATTGCTTCAGATTCTGTGTCTCCCTCTCTCTCTCTTCCCTTCCCTGACTCATACCCTGTCTCTGTCTCTGTCTATGTCTCTCTCTCTCTCTCTAAAAAATAAATAAACATCAAAAAATAAGTTTATTTATTTATTTATTTTTTTAAATGTTTACTTATTTTTGATAGAGGGAGAAACAGAGCTGAGCTGGGGAGAGACAAAGAGAGGGAGACACAGAATCTGAAGCAGGCCCCAGGCTCTGAGCTATCAGCATAAGGCCTGATGTGGGGCTCAACATGAACTGCAAGATCATGACCTGAGCCAAAGTCAGATGCTTAACTCACTGAGCTTACCAGGTGTCCCAAAAGTTTATTTATTTTTTAGAGCAAGAGGGAGACCACATGCATGGGTGAGGAGCAGAGAGAGGGCTCTCTCTTTCAAGAGAGAGAATCCCAGGCAGGCTCCACACAGTTAGTGTGGGGCCAGATATGGGTCCTGAACTCATGAACTGCAAGATCATTACCTGAGCTTAAATCAAGAGTCAGATGCTTAGCCAACCGAGCTACTGAGGCACTCCTATATTTCCTGGTCTTGAATGTAATGACATTGTATAGAAAAGGTTCTGTGGTTCCCTATATAGTACAATACCCCATGAATATTAGAACCAGTTGCTCTAGGGGTGTCCCTGTGTAGGCTGTGTATGCCTTTCTGTTGTACCTGAGCCACTATTGACTTAAGATTAGCTGACTGCAATGAATGACATTTGTGTGCTATCAGAGAGGGCTCCTAACACTGTTGAGAGACATGGCTACTGCTGCCATGGGCTGTTTGGTGGGCAGGATTGACATTCAGACTAGCCAATTGAATTTTCCATTCAAAGCCAAATGTTATAGGAACTGATTTTCCCAATGCAGGCCCCCAGTGATGGGGATGCCCTATGTGGGGTCTTATCCCCTTGCTTCTTTGTGAATGTGACATTGTTCCCATTTGTGATTAATCATGTTGGGTTTGGTTCCCAAATATGTTTCTACTCCACCTATTCTTTTGATGTGGTCTTTTCTCTATAACTAGCTATGGTGATCTGCCAGTCTTCAGGTCATTTTCTGAATTAGTTGCATAGACATAGCTGTTGCCTCGGTAGATCCATAGAGTAAGGGGAGCTCAGGATCCTCCGACTCCACCATCTTCAAAATGTCTGCCTTATGATGTTTTCTTTTTTTCTCTGTTTTTCCTGGAATAAAATAAATTTTTTTTCTCTTAATATACATGTAGGTTACAATATTTGTAAATTATGCTTTTGTGAGCTAAGATTAAACAGTTTTTTTCCCTTACCTGAATCTTCCAGAATTTGAAAACTCTTAGTGAATGTTCTTATATTTATGACAAGTTTTTAAAAACTAAGGTTGACTTTAAGAAGCTAATGTTCGTTAGACCACTCTTAGAAAAATGCATCCTATAACAGTCATATGGTGTACCCTGACATAAAAGGCACAAAGAAAGGGACACCTGGGTGGCTCAGTCAAACATCCAACTCTTCATTTTGTCTCAGATCATGATCTCATGGCTTCGTGGGTTTGAACCCTGCATTGGGCTCTGTGCTGGCAGCACAGAGCCTGCTTGAGATCTCTCTCTCCCTCTCTCTCAGCCTTTCCTACGCTCATGTTGTTTCTGTCTCTCTAAAAATAAATAAACTTTTAAAAAAGGCACAAAGAAAGATAACTTCTTGATAGGTTCATGAACCTCAGCATATTTGGGAACTTCAAGAAGAGAAGAATCCATCCATATAGGTTCTGTGGGCAAAATTTGAGGGCATCGAGGAGGGCATTTTTAAGCATGAGCACTGGATGTCATATGTAAGGATTCTTGGAGAATCAGTAAATGAAGAAGTTGCTGAGTAATCCATTCTTTAAAGTGCTCAGTTGTTTTTCACTCCCCTTGCATATTGATTTTATAGTATTTGGAATTACTCATCTTTTTGTTATATCCAGCATAACTCTGCTGGGTGTTAGGGATATAGTACATGTAGTCATTCAAAATGACTTACCTTCTTAACTGTATTTATTCACAAACAATTAAGTTGCTTAATTTAATTTACTGAGATGAAAATTCTCAGCCAAGATAATCAGGGTATTTTTTTATTTACTGTACTTTAAATATTGATAATGGATTTAATGGGAATGAAAACACTATAGAAGAGAAATGTGTGTGGGCCAAATGTGAAGACATGAATTGAAAATAGATACCAGACTTCATTTTATTTTTAAAATTTTAAAAGATTTTATTTTTAAGTAATCTCTACACCCCACACGTGGCTCAAACTTACAACCCTGAGATCAAAAGTCCTATGCTCCCTTGCCTAAACCAGCCAGGTGCCCTGAATATAGATACCAGATTTTAAAGTGCACATTATATAGAATGGAAAATTCATATTTATATTTATATTTATATTTATATTTATATTTATATTTAAACTTGATAATAACCTTTTTAAATAAGAGTAATGGAATCCCATTCTATAATGGTACTTTATAGTGCACGAGTGTACATATTTTACATTTCAGTTAGCAAGAATTTGATCCTGGTCTATAGGACAATCATACTAAAGAAGTAAAATTATATTTTGCTTTCAATTATAGTAAAAAAATCTGATGGCAAGTTCTAGTCATGGTTTCCTAGCCTCAAGAGAATATAAAGTCCAATTTTTATGAAAAGTTCAATCAAAGAAAACTCAAGAGATCTACATGACATATCACTAATCTTGCTGTGCTTATATAAATAATAATCAGATCAAATTTAATAGATCGATTTATTTTGCAAATATATTCATCAGATTTTTATTTTCTTTGATAGGAAAGGACAAGCAAAGAAGAAATCCACTTATATTTTTAAAAGGAAATAGTAATATATCTTTTTTTCATGAACAAGAGGGGGACTGAAAGATTCTTTGCTTGACAAAACTTTGGTTTGGCTTCCTAATCATGTACTAGGGCCATCTGTGTGTACCTTCTTGTAAAAACCTTAGCTATAACCCATCTATGTCAGTATAACAAGAGTTCATCATTATCTATCAGTCTGGATATCTGACAGAATTTCTCATTCCCACTATCATTCCCACCTCATTCCCACCATCCATCAGGTGATGACTGATATGTTTGGCCAAATTTCAGCAAGAATCTTTTTAGATTGGTTTAGACAAAGACAAACAAATCAAACAAAGCAAACTAACAAAGAAAAAAAAACCACATCACCACCACCACCAAGAAAAACCTAGCCCTTGTTTCCTAGTAGTATTTTTCGAAACAGTGACTCTTACCAGGCTGTTTGACTATTAATTCCCACCTGAAAATTATTTATTTGGAATTGAGGCTGAATCTCTACCAAAGTTCCCTTTTCCTTATTATAATAGTCCTGGATAAGTTTATTTTTACCACTTTACTTACTTTCTAGCTATATTTTTTGATAGTAATCAGAATCAATCACTCTAGCCCAATCAGTAAATCCTCTGATCCTGTTGATTCACAGGCATGAGGAGCCTAATGTGGCTAGGTGGTGAACTTCACTTCCAGCTCACAGCAATTATTGTTTTGTTTCCTAGTGGAAGGATTCCTTTCTCTGGAACTAAGACCTCTAAGTCAGTAAATAATAAAGTCGTGGGAATACAGAGCAAAATTTGCTAGTGGGTCACTTGGGGAAAGTGTGAGTATTGACAGTTACATTTTCAACCCTCAATTTCCAGACTTGTGAAACCTTGCTATCATAGAAACAGTACCACCATATATTGGAAGTTGATTCAGACCATCTACAGTCTCCTGGAGGAACCTTGGAACTGCAACACATTGCGACCTAGCTGAAAATGTCATTGAGTTTTCAAAAGGCCCTTTTACCATTCTAACAAGCTATCTTCTTTAGGATGGGGATGAGTAAAATGGTAAGATTTTGAATTCCATGAGTATGCGTCCATTGACAACTTCTTTTGATGTGAAGTGAGTTCCCTGACCCAAAGCAATGTTTCGTGGAATGCCATGGTAATGTGTAAGACTGTTTAATCCATGGATGATAGTTTTGGCATCAATTGCATGCAAGAAAGCAATATCACACCTTGTCTATTGCATCAAGAACAAAACACTTTTTTTATAGGGATGGTCCAGTGTAATCAATCTGCCCCCAGGTAGCTGGTCAAACACCCCAGGGAAAGTAGCATATCAGAGACATATTATAGTTGTTTTCTGCTGGAAGGCTGGACACTCACCCTTGGTAAGGGGAGTTCATATTGCAGAACCCAAGCATAAGTATCCCTTCTACCATGGCAACTTGATTCTTAAGTCCATTAGGCAATGTCAAGTATGGCTGGGAAGGAGGACAACTGGTATCAATAGACATGCTATTCTACCCACTTTTTTATTGTAATCTAATAAGGTCACCATTTGGTAAACATTCACATGGAAAAAATCCTTATGTTTTGTGGGGTTTTGTTTTTGTCTTTCTTTCTTTCTTTCTTTCTTTCTTCTTTCTTTCTTGATTTTTGCCAATTGAGAGAGATTTATTCACATACCTCTTCCCCACATTTTACTGTCACCAATTTTCCAGTCATGCTCCTTTCTAATCCATCATCATAAAATTAAATTACTGAACACAGTTTATGAATTGATATATAATCACATGTATTTTGGTTTCCCTTTTCAGTAAAGTCAACAGCTCTATGTGCTGCCAAAACTCCTGCCCAATGGGAGGATTTTCCCTCACCACTACTCTTCTGAATGTCTCAGATAGGAGCTGTAGTGGTGCTGCATATCATACAGAACCATCTGTAAATCAGGTTTTTGTCTTCTTCTTCTGAGTATAAACTAGCAAAAAGAATCAGTGTTAGAAGAGGAAGGACCATGGGCATTTGTGACTTTTTCATATAACTTACTTGTGCCTTTATGACCTTCCTGGACAAATTACATATATAGCACTTCCATTTGATGATGGAGGGTTTCTGTGAATGTTCAACTTAGACTTGATAGGTCAGATATCACCCAGTTTATTATGGGCAACTCAGATTGCATAGTAACTCAGTGGCCCATGGTCATTCAGTCTCTGCTAATGATCTATAGAAGGCCAATAGTTGTTCTCAAAATGAGAATAGGTATCTCTGTATGACAGCAGTTTTCTTCAAAATTTTATGCACCCTTTGCTGCAATTTACATTATGGGCTGTCAAAGGATCTAACTAAATGTCACCTCTTTCTGCCAGTGACATTTCAATAACCATTTGGACTGCTTAAATGTATGGCCCAAGTGGCTGAGCAATTTGTACAGCAGACTAGATCCATTGAAAAGCCTTCTCTTGCTCTGGGTCTCACTCAAAACTAACAACTTTTTAGGTCTGTGAATAAATGGGACAGAAAAACACACCCAAATTAGAAATATGTTGCTTCCATGTGTTGTGGCTTGAATCCCACATGCTGAGAGCATATAGCAGGCCAGGAAAGGTCCCTGGATGAAGAACAGGCCATGATTCTAGGAATTTAGGCTTTTCTGACACTCCTGAAGTCTCCCTGGATAGGTGGGTGGCCACAAATAATCCTATAAGATCGCCAGCATTGGTTCTGTTTACTCCTGAGTTGCTTTTTTTCCCTATTTTTCTTCAGTAGTGTTGTAAACACTGCATTTTGTATTAGTTTTTGTCAGTCAGTTTTTATAACATTGTGCATTTTGATCTGTATAGTCAAATTTTCAACCTATGTATTTTATAAAATCCTCTTATTATCTTTTTGATATATACAGGTTCCTTATAGATTTCCTCAGATTTGATCCCTAATATTAGTCATTTGTGCTTATTCTTTCCTTTCTTAAACACTTTTTCTAGTGGCTTAATAAATTTGTTACTATTAAAACAAAAAGAAATGTGTTGTTTCCAAAATCTAAATATGCCCACCAGGCATTGTGTCTTTTACTTGGTTGTAGAGGAAACCAGATATAACAACATATCCTTCACCTTGAAAGGGATATCTGGACATAGCTTACACAACTAGACCCCTTGATACTTTACTCAAAGGCCCTTGAATTATACTTGGGTTTATTCCCCTCTCTACCAACATGTCTGCAGAAATTGTTATTACAATTTAATAGGTTCCAGCAGCATAATGTCATTAATGTAATTGACCAGTACTTTTTCCTTCTTGAAGGGAAAGGAAATCAAGATTCCTGCAAACTAAATTGGGAAATTCGGCAGAAAAGTTGAAATACCCTTTGTTACTGGACTTTCCACCTGGGGAAAAAAAAACCTTGCTTCTGTTGGACATTATTGATAGTAATGTAGGAAAATAAATTTGCCAGACTGATAACTGCATACATGTTAACAGGGATGTGTGAATTTCCTAGCAATGAAACCACATCTGGTATAGCAGCTTCAGTCCATCTTCTATACATGCCAAAGAAAAGAGTTGAGTAGGGATTGGTGAGAATCACTACCCCTGCATTTCAAAGCCTTGGTTGTGGAATTTATTACTATGACCCCTCTAGGAATGTGGTATTGTTTTTCTTTTCTATTTCCTTGGTATAGACAGTTTTAATAGATTTTCATTTGATCTGTTTTACCATAATAGCCCTCACTCCTCAGGTCAGGAACCAATGTGGGAATTCTTTTATCTGCTAAGATCTATGCATCCTAGGACTGGGAAAATAACGATAGTGTATTATTGTAATATATCTGAGCTAAATATTCATTAATTACCTGATTCTTCAAAATATGCACTTTTACTGGAGGACCACAGTGAGGTTTTGGTCTCCTGGAAAACATCAGTTCAGTTTCTAGCAGTCCCAGGATTGTCTGATTATTTCTTTTCCCACATTACGCAAGCAGTAAAAAGCAGTAGGTCCCTTTTGGAAAAACTGGCAGAAGAATGACTAATATACATGTTGGTAGAATACTGGGTTCCTATACCCAAGAGATATGGTTATACCTTCTGCAAGCAGTTCTTGGTCTGTTAGTAGACTTATGTCTGGGAATTGATTGAGGAGTTGAGACACTTGGGGTGCAAGAATTCCTGTCTCCTTTAAGAGTATTTCTAGGGGCGCCTGGGTGGCGCAGTCGGTTAAGCGTCCGACTTCAGCCAGGTCACGATCTCGCGGTCCGGGAGTTCGAGCCCCGCGTCGGGCTCTGGGCTGATGGCTCAGAGCCTGGAGCCTGTTTCTGATTCTGTGTCTCCCTCTCTCTCTGCCCCTCCCCCGTTCATGCTCTGTCTCTCTCTGTCCCCAAAATAAATAAACGTTGAAAAAAAATTAAAAAAAAATAGTATTTCTAGCTTGACTAAGAATCAAATTGACATGAGATACATTAATAGGAGAAAATCAAATTTAATAGCATACATATGGTATTAAATTCACACAAATGGAAATTACAGACAGTCAGACAAAATGCCATTCTGAACTAAAGGAAAGGGGATAAGGGTGTGGGACTTTGGAGGAAAGGAATACACTTCATAGGGTGATAAGAGCAGATGTGTGATAATTAGAGGTTTGCCCTGCCATACAAATGGGTCATTCAGACAAAATGTATCTCTGCTAATAATTGTTATTCTGGGAAAGACCCCCAACTTCTATTTTCTATATAGTTAATGGAGGGGTAAAAGTTTCTCTTGAGTCTGTAGGGTCTTGATTGCCTTCAGCTCAGAATCATCTTCATGCCAAAGTGACCCATCTTGGGGTAGCCTGCCTTCAGCCTCTACAAGATTCTATTTTTTTTAATGTTTTCAAGTTTGTTTATTTTTGAGGGAGAGAGAGAAAGACAGAGTACAAGTGGGGGAGGGACAGAGAGAGAGGGAGACACAGAATCTGAAGCAGTCTCCAGGCTCTGAGCTGTCAGCACAGAGCCTGATGCATGGCTCGAATTCATGAACTGCAAGATCATGACCTGGGCTGAAGTCAGATGTTTAACCGACTGAGCCACCCAGGTGCCCCCAAGATTCTATTCTTATAATTCAAGATAGACGTTCATTCATTTATCCTAGAACTGTTTTACTTATTCATATCAAGAATTTAGTAGGCTTCTGTTTTACTTCTGTGAACACCATGATTTACTAATGACATCTTAAGTCTGTGCAAGTCAGATTATTCTGATTAGTGTTTTTACTTTGCTGCCAATCACAGCTGTGCCTACTTTGCCTTTAGTGGTTCAGTGAAACTAATTGGCCCCTGGAATTTAAGCATCCAATGTACTCACAGTTTATTACATTTTCCAATTGAGTGGCTGGAGTTCCCACTGTAATTTCTGGCCTACAGAGAAGAGAGATCACAAAGTTCATCAACATTTCTAGGCTTCTAATACCAAGTTTATTTGTCAAATAATCTGTGTCCAGTTTGGGCCACATTTGGACAAATGTGGAAATACATTGGACAAATCCACTCTAATATTTCAAAATCTCTAAGTTTTAAAATGTGTTACTCTACATTAAACCAAGGGATATCCAGCATTTTTAATTTGCTCACTGTGAACCATCTGCTGAACCATGTTTCAGCCAATGAATTTAACAAACTGTTACATTCCCCACACTGCAACATTAAATGCATAATCTCTTCTTACTGGGTCCATATTAATAAACTCAGCCTGATCCAAATTTCTATTCCTTCCACCATTAACCAACAACTTTGATATCCATTCCCACACAAATTAGTCATATCTCTTCTTATGTAATTTAGCAAACTTTATTAGTTTTTTTCTTGAGGGGTAGGACACCTCTCCATGGGTCACACTTAGTACTTCATCTTTAGATATCTGCTAGGAATTGCCTCTGACCATAGGTGTAAAATGCCTCAGGGTAAGTTATTCACATTTCCTCAGGCAATTAAAGATGAATACCCTCAGACAGGTATTCTGAGGGTATTCAGAGGGTATTCCCTCAGAAGATTTGGAAACTTCTGCCACTTGGGGTGGGGCTGTTGCTGCCAAAGTCTGGGCAAACAAGACTCGTCAGAATTTAAAGGTTTAATATCTCCAACTTAATCAGGGCTCTACAATACATCGCAATCCCAGAATACAGGATACCATTCACTCTTAATAAGTTTCCTCATTTTAACAGTAGGCACCCTATGAAACTTGGATTTAATTTGCCTTGAAATTCAGTGAATCACAGTTTGATTTTCAGACATTTCAATTCTGACATAAATATGTCTCCCCCTCAGGGTACAACTAGAAGCTACCAGGTCATTTATTTAACTTTTGAGCTGAGGATTTGAATCTCTGAATTTATTCTTTTCTTCTACAACTTTGTCTAGCAACATAAGGAGGAACCAATCAACATTATTATACTCCTTAGTTTTCCAAAGTGTTCAAAACCATCAGAGAGTTAAATAGCTTCTTGCTTCTTGTAAGTGGTTAATTAGAAATATTTAATGCAGGTGTTTTGTGTATTTATAAAACCGGTTCTCACTATATCAATGTTCTGTTTAACTAGAAATAGAGTCATCTTTATCCTTTAATATAAGAATAGGGACCCAGTACCAGGAGTCCTAGAAATAATTAAGAATACATATCATTAAATGTTTTTCCAACTAGAACCACTTTACTACCAAAATCTATGTGTCCTCCAGAAAAACAAATCAATAGGATAGATAAATACTTTGTAGATGGATAGATATTGCAGTACAGAATTAGGCACATATACATACCACAATATTCATAACAAAATTAAGTGGAGATACTCATGACAATTGCAGTCCTTCTGTAGCTGGCTACAGGATCAAAGCTGGGTTTATAACTACCTTCTGCTACTACTTATTCTGTATCCCCTTTGCCTCAACTTGTACCTCAGATGGTCGTGGTTCAAACCTACTTTCCTCAAGAATCTGGGCCATGCCTAGTCCTTCTCTGAATAAGGTGTTGTAGTTTCCTACTAGTCTTTTTTTATGTTTAGGTTTTTTGTTTGTTTGTTTGTTTTCAGCTTTTTAAATTTAATTTTATTTTATTTTGCTTAGTTATTTTTTGAGAGAGAGAGAGAGAGAGAGAGAGAGAGCGCGCATGAGAGTGGGGGAGGGGCAGAAAGAGAGAGGGAGACACAGAATTTGAAGCAGGGTCCAGGCTCTGAGCTGTCAGCACAGAGCCCAATGGGAGGCTTGAACTCACGAACTTTGAGATCATGACTTGAGCCGAAGTCAGATGCTTAACAAACTGAGCCACCCAGGTACCCCAATTTTTATTTTATTTTATTTTTTTAAAATTTACATCCAAGTTAGTTAGCATATACTACAACAATGATTTCAGAGGTAGATTCCTTTAATGCCCTTTACCCATTTAGCTGATCCCCTATCCCACAACACCTCCAGTAACCCCCTGTGTGTTCTCCATATTTAAGGGTCTCTTAAGTTTTGTCCCCTTCCTTATTTTTATACTATTTTTACTTCCCTCCCATTGTGTTCGTCTGTTCTGTGCCTTAAAGTCCTCATATGAGTGAAGTCATATTTGTCTTTCTCTGACTGAATAATTTAGCTTAGCATAATAGCCTCTAGTTCCATCCATGTAGTTGCAAATTTCATTATTTTTCATTGCCAAGTAATACTCCATTGTGTGTGTGTGTGTGTGTGTGTGTGTGTGTGTATATATATATATATATAGCATGTCTTCTTTATCTATTCATCCATCGATGGACATTTGGGCTCTTTCCATACTTTGGCTATTTTGATTGTGCTGCTATAAACATTGGGGTCCATGTGCCCCATCGAAACAGCACACCTGTATCCCTTGGATAAATACCTGGTAGTGCAATTGCTGAGTCATAGGGTAATTCTATTTTTAATTTTTTGAGGAACCTCCATATTGTTTTCCAGAGTGGCTGCACCAGTTTGCATTCGCACCAGCAGTGCAAAAGAGATCCTCTTTCTCTGCATCCTCACCACATCTCTTGTTGCCTCACTTCTTAATGATAACCATTCTGACAGGTGTGAGGTGGTATCTCACTGTGGTTTTGATTTGTATTTCCCTGATGATGAGCGATGTTGCATTTTTTCATGTGTCGGTTGGCCATCTGAATGTCTTCCTTGGAGAAGTGTCTACTCATGTCCTTCGCCCATTTCTTCAATGGATTATTTGGGTTTTTTTGGGGGGGAGGGGGTTTGAGTTTGATAAGTTCTTTATAGATTTTGGATACTAACCTTTTATCTGATATGTCATTTGCAAATATCTTCTCCAATTCCATTGGTTGCCTTTTAGTTTTGCTGATTGTTTCCTTTGCTATGCAGAAGTTTTTTTGTTTGTTTGTTTGTTTGTTTGTTTGTTTTTATTTTGATGAGATCCCAATAGTTCATTTTTGCTTTTGTTTCCCTTGCCTCTGGAGATGTGTTGAGGAAGAAGTTGCTGCAGCCAAGATCAAAGAAGTTTTTGCCTGCTTTCTCCTCAAGGATTTTGATGGCTTCCTGTCTTACATTTAGGTCTTTCATCCATTTTGAGTTTACTTTTTGTATATGGTGTAAGAAAGTGGTCTAGGTTCATTTTTCTCATGTCGCTGTCCAGTTTTCCCAGTACCATTTTCTGAACATACTGTCTTTATTCCACTGGATATTCTTTCCTGCTTTGTCAAAGATTAGTTGGCTATATGTTTGTGGGTCCATTTCGGGGTTCTCTAATCTGCTCCACTTATCTGAGCGTCTGTTTTTGTGCCAGTACCATACTGTCTTGATTAGAACTTTGTATTAACAGCTTTAAGTCCAGGATTGTGATGTCTCCTGCTTTGGTTTTCTTTTTCAAGATTGCTTTGGCTACTTGGGGTCTTTTCTGGTCCCATACAAATTTTGGGATTGTTGTTCTAGCTCTGTGAAGAAAGCTGACATTATTTTGATAGGGATTGCATTGAATATGTTGATTGCTTTGGATAGTATTGACATTTTAACACTATTTGTTCTTCCTATCTAGGAGGATGGAATGTTTTTCCATTTTTTGTGTCTTCTTCAATTTCTTTCATAAGCTTTCTATACTTTCCCATGCATAGATTTTTCACCTCTTTGGTTAGATTTATTCCTAGGTATTTCATCAGTTTTTGTGTGTAGTTTCCTATTAATCTTAATCACAGGGCATGGTAAGACTAAGAGAAACCCTAAGAGATATCTTCTGTTCCAGACATTCTCTTCCTTACTTCCATTGTAGAATAGTTATTCAATTTCCTGTTGATAATGACAATAATTCATTGCCTAACCAAACTTGAGTTAGGGTCCTGAGCCTTCTTCTAGGTTCATTTCTAAATTTCCTTGTAAAATTCCTAGCAATAATGCAGGTAATCAGTATAGCAAGAGTCCCTTAGCTTCCATATCTGATACCTTGATATCTAAGGGGGTTATTCTTCCAATCCATGAGCATGGAATTATTTTCCATTTCTTTGTGTCCTCTTCAATTTCTTTCATAAGTGTTCTAAAGTCTTCAGAGTATAGATATTTTACCTCTTTGGTTTATTCCTAAGTATCATATTGTTTATGGTGCAGTTGTAAATGGGATCAATTCCCTGATTTCTTTTTCTGCTGCTTTGTCATTTGTGTATAAAAATTCAACAGATTTCTGCACATTGATTTTATATCCCATGACTTTGCTAAATTCATGTACTAGTTCTAGTGTTTTTTTTTTTTTTGGTGGAGTCTTTCAAGTTTTCTATACAGTGTCATGTCATCTGAAAATAGTGAAAGTTTGACTTCTCCCTTGCCAATTTTTATGCCTTTTACTTCTTTTTTTTTTTGTCTTTTCTTTTTATTTCTCTCTTATTGCTGAGGCTAAGACTTACATGCCTATGTTAAATAGTAACAGGGAGAGTGGTAATCCTTGTCTTGTTCCTGACCATAGGGGAAATACTGTCAGTTTTTCTCCATTGAGGACGATATTAGCTGTGGGTCTTTTGTATATGGCCTTTATGATGTTGAAGTTATGTTCCATCTATTCCTACTTTCTTGAGGGTTATTTTTTATCAAGAATGGATGCTGTTTTTTGTCAAGTATTTTTTTGGCATCTGTTGAGCAGATCATGTGGTTCCTATGCTTTTATTCGTTAATGTGGTGTATCACCTTGAATGATTTGCAAATATTGAACCATCCCTGAAAGCCCAGGAATAAATCCCACTTGATCGTGGTGAATAATACTTTTAATATAACGTTGAATTTGGTCTGCTAGTATCTTGTTGAGAATTTTTGCACCCATGTTCATCATGGATGTTGGCCTATAATTCTCCTTTTTATTATGGCCATTGCCTGGTTTTGGAATGCTGGCCTAATAGAATAAGTTTGGAAGTTTTCCTTCTATTTCTATTTCTTGAAAAGTTCGAGAAGAATAGGTATTAACTCTTCTTTAAACGTCTAGTAGAATTCCCCTGGAAATCTATCTGGCCCTGGACTCTTGTTCGTTGGAAGATTTTTGACTACTGGATCAATTTATTTCCTGGTTATGTGTTGCTTCAATATTTTTTATTTCTTCCTATTTCAATTTTGGTAGTTACTGAGTTTCTAGGAATTTGTCCATTTCTTCCAGATTACCCAGTTTGTTGGCACATAATTTTTTATAGTATTCTCATAATTGTTTGTATTGCTGTCATGTTGGTTGTGATCTCCCCTCTTTCAATTGTGGTTTTATTTATTTGAGTCATTTCTCTTTTCTTTTTGGTAAGTCTGGCTAGGGGGTTATCAATTTTGTTAATTCTTTCAAAGAACCACCTTTTAGTTTTATCTTTTCTAGTGTTTGTTTCTATAAAATTTATTTCTGCTCTAATGTTTATTATTTCCCTTTTACAGTTGGTTTTAGCCTTTAATTTTTGTTCTTTTCTAGCTCCTTTAGTTTTAAGTTTAGGTTATGTATTTGTGACCTTTCTTGCTTCTTGATATAGGCCTGCATTGCAATATATTTCCCTTTTAGGACTGTCTTTTCTGAATCCCAAAGAGTTCAGACTGTCGTGTTTTCATTTTCATTTGCTTCCATGTATTTTTTTTTAATTTCTTCTTTAATTTCCTGATTAACCCATTCATTCTTCTGTAGGATATTCTTTAACCTCCATGCATTTGTGGGATTTCCAATTTTTGCCTTGTGGTTGACTTCAAATTTCATAGTGTTGTGATATGAAAATATGCATGGAATGATCTGTCTTTTTGTACTGGTTGAAGGCTGATTTGTCACCCAGTATGTAACAAATAGAGAAAAACATTCTCTCTATTCTGGAGAATGTTCCATGTGTACCCAAAAAGAATTTGTATTCTGATGCTTTAGGATGAAAGTGTTCTTAATATGTCTGTTAAGTCCATCTAGTCCAGTGTGTCATTCAAAGCCATTGTTTTATTGTTGATTTTCTGCTTAGATGATCTTTCCATTGCTATAAGTGGGGTGTTAAAGTCCTCTACTATTATTGTATTATTATCAATGAGCTTCTTTATGTTTTTAATTGATTTATATATTTGTGTGCCTCCAAGTTGGAAGCAAAAATTTTTGTAATTTTTATATCTTCTTGATGCATAAGCCCCTTAATTATGATATAATTCACTACCTAACCTCTTGTTACAGTCTCTGTTTTAAAATCTAGTTTGTCTGGGGTGCCTGGGTGGCTCAGTCAGTTAAGCAGCCAACTCTGGCTCAGGTCATGATCTCATGGTTCATGAGCTCAAGCCCCACATCGGGCTCTGTGCTGACAGCTCAGAGCCTGGAGTCTGCTTTGGATTCTGTGTTTGCCTCTCTCTCTACCCCTCCCCTGCTCACGCGTTGTCTCTCAAAAATAAGTAAACGTTAAAAAATTAAAAATAAAATAAAATCTAGTTTGTCTGGGGACACCTGAGTGGCTCAATTGGTTAAGCAGCTGGCTCTTGCTTTTGATTCAGGTCATGATCTTACGGTTTGTGTTTCAAGCCCCACATTGGGCTCTGTGCTGTGCTGATAGTGTGGAGCCTGCTTAAGATTCTCTTCTCCCTCTCTGCCCCTCTCCCACATACTCGCTCTCTCAAAAATAAATAAACATTAAAAATATTTAAAAATCAAATCTCGCTTTTCTGATGTATGGCTACTCTGGATTTCTTTTGATGTCCCTTAGCATGATAGATGTTTTTCCATCCCATCATTTTCAATATGCAGGTATCTTTAGGTCTAAAATGAGTCCCTTGTAGGCAGAATATAGATGGATCTTGTTATTTTTTGTTTGTTTTTGTTTTTGTTTTTGTTTTTTAATCCATCTGATACCCTATGTCTTTTGATTGGAATATTTAGTCCATTTATGTTCAGGATGATTATTGAGAGATATGAATTTAGTGCCACCATGTTGCATGTAGAGTTGGTATTTCTGTTGATGTTCTCTTGTCCTTTTTTTCTCTCCCCTCACAGTCCCCCTTAAAATTTCTTTTAAGCTTGGCTTAATGGTCACAAACTTTTTTTAGTTTTTATTTGTCTGGGAAACTCTTTATCTCTCCTATTTTGAATGACAGCATTTCTGGATAGAGTATTCATGGCTGTGTATTATTTTCATTCAGCACGTTGAATATACCTTGCCACTGTTTTCTGCCCTACCAAGTTTCTGTAAACAGATATGCTACAAAACTGGTCTGTCTTCCCTTGTAGCTTAAGGACTTTTTTCTTTCCTTGCTGGTTTTATGATTCTTTCTTTTTCTGTGTATTTTGTAAATTTGACTATGATATGTCTTGGCAATGGCCAGTTTTTCTTCAATTTAATGGGAGTTCTCTGTGCTTCTTGGATTTTGATGTCTGTTTCCTTCACATTATGGAAGCTTTCAGTTCTAATTTGCTCATAACCTTCTGCCCCCTTTTGTCTCTCTTCATATTCTGCAATTCATATGATACAAATGTTATTACATTTTAATAAATTTCTGAGTTCCCTAAGTCCGCCTTTGTGATCCCTGTTCATTTGATTATTGAAATTTGCCTCTTCTGAGATCAGTATTTTTTTGTCTTTCATAAGGGATACAAATATATTCATGTTTGTTTGTTTTGTCCATTTAGAGAAGTCTATTCAGATGTTTCTTCCTCAAATTACATTGTCATCAACTTTCTAATTATTTTTATTTCAATTCTGAAATATAATCCAAACCATGCCACAGTTTATGAGTCACTATAAAATCATACACTTATTTTAGTGAATAAACAGGTGCACTTCTTTTTTTTTCAGACAGGTGCACTTCTTAAAGTCTTTACCACTGGGTAGATTTCCCTTCACCACTGACCTTATAGATAGCCCAGGAAGAGGTTGTAATGTTGCAGCCATCCATAGTTGGGTTGCACCTGCATATTGTGCATAACCATCTGTAAACCAGACCCACATTTTTCCTTCCTCTCTCAACTAATGGTAGGTAATCCTCATTATGGAATAGGTGTAAGCTGAGAGAAACATCCAATGTATTAGGAGCAAAAACCATGAGGATTTGAACCACTAATTCATGTAACTTACTTGTATCTCCCTGGCTTGCCTAGTCCCAATCATATGTACACTTTTATTTGATGGTAGAGTGATGCTTTGTGAACACAACTTTATGAATATGTAGGTCAGATGATAGGATATCATAAGACCTCAGGTTACATGGCAAATTAGTGTCTTTTTGTCAAGCATTCATTCTCTCTAAACCCAGTGGAAAGCCTAGAGCTGTTTCTCAAAATGGAGAGTAGTTACCTTTAGATAACAGGATCTGGAATAAAAATTTTTAATGTCTGCACTGCTATTACCTATACAGGTTGCCAAAGGTTTCGAACATCATCCCTAACTGTCTATGAAACTTCGTGAACCATTGGGTCTGGTGGAATAAATAGCTCAAATGTTAGAACACTTTTTAGAGTATATTGAAATTTAGCAATTTTCTCTTGTTTTGGCTCCACTCAAAACTAGAATCTTTTTTGATTAATCAAAAAATTGAGTCAAATTAATACCCCAAATGAAGAGCATTTTGTATCCAAAACCCAAAAGAATCCACCAGGCATTTTTTTCCCTCCTTTTGAGTGGTAGGAGGGGCCAGGGGCAACAACTTATCATTTACCTTAAAAAGGATATCTGGACAAATTTCAGTACTCTGGATTCTAGATTTTACTAAGATAGAAGGCCTTAGATTTTATATAGATTTATCCTCCAACCTCTACCATGCAAATGTAGTACCAATAAATCTGGAGTACTTGCTATTCTTGCTTAGAGTACTTGCTAATCCCAGTCAGCATAATGTCATCAATGTAATGGACCAGTGTGATAACTGATGGAAGGGAAAAGCATTAAATATAACTGTAAACTAAATAACGACACAGAGTTAGAAAGTTTATAAACCCCTAACAGAACAGTGAATTTGTTTTCTGGTCTTTTTAGCTGAGAGGAACACTTCAGTGAGCACTGTGGGTAGGTAAGGAGAAAAGGCTTTTGTTAGGTCAATAGCTGCATACTTGTGTACCAAGGATGTGTGAATTTGCTCATGCAATTAAACTACATCTAGTACAACAGCTGCAGCTAAGGTCACTTCTAGGTTAAGCTTGAAGTAATCCACTTTCTTCAAGATCTATCTGTCCAAACAACAGGTGTTGGCGAGGATGTGGAGAAACTGAAACCCTCTTGCACTGATGATGGCAATACAAACTGGTGCAATCACTGTGGAAAACAGTATGGAGGTTCTTCAGAAAGTTAAAAATAGAACTACCCTATGATTCAGCAATTGCACTGCCAGGTATTTACCCAAAGAATACAAAAATACTAATTCAAAGGGATACAGGCACTCTGATGTTTATAGCAGCATTATCTACAATCACCAAATTATGGAAACAGACTAAGTGTCCATTGACTATTGAATGGATAAAAAAGATGTGGTATATATATTTGTGTGTGTGTGCATGTGCATGTATGTGTGTGTGTGTGAGAGAGAGAGAGAGAGAGAGAGAGAGAGAGGGAGAGAGACTTAATACCTATACCTCTCAAACTATTAAAAAAAAAGTTCCAAATCCATTCTATGAGGCCAGAATTACCATGATAGCAAAATCAGATAAAGACACCACTAAAAAAGAACTACAGGCTAATATCTCTAATTACCATAGATGCAAAAATCCTCAACAACATAATAGCAAATAAAATCCAACAATACATGTAAAAACAATCATTCACTATAATAAAGTGTAATTTATTCCTGGATTACAAAGGTTATTCAATATTCATAAATCAATCAATGTGATACATCACATCAATAAGAGAAAGGATTAAAACCATATGATCTTTCCATAATTTGCCTGAATGTCCATCAACTGACTAATAGATTAAGATGTGGTTTATATATACAATGGAATACTACCTGGCAATGACAAAGAATGAAATCTGGCCATTTGCAGCAATGTGGTTGGAACCAGAGGGTATTAGGTTAAGTGAAATAAGTCAGGCAGAGAAAGACAGATACCACATGTTTTCACATATGGATCCTGAGAAACTTAACAGAAAACTATGGGGGAGAGGAAGGGAAAAAAGTTACAGAGAAGGAGGGAGGAAAACCATAAGAGACTCTTAAGAACTGAGAACAAACTGAGGGTTGATGGGGGGTGGGAGAGAGGGGAAAGTGAGTGATGGGCATGGAGGAGGACACCTGTAGAGAAGAGCTCTGGGTGTTGTATAGAAACCAATTTGACAATAAATTATATTTGATATAAAAAAGATATACACCCTTTAAAAACATATTATCATTTCAATATATGAAGAAAAAGCAATTATGAAGTACAACATCCATTCATGTTAAAAACCCTCAACAAAGTAGATTTAAAGGCATCATACTTCAACATAATAAAGGCCATATATGAAAAACCCATAGCTAACATCATCATTAGTGGGTAAAAATTGAGACCTTTTCCTCTAAGGTCAGGACCAAGACAAGGATGTCCATTTTATTCAATATAGTATTGGAAGGCCTAGCTATAGAAATCAGAAAACAAAAAGCATCCAAATCAATAAAGAAGAAGTAAAACTTTGAAACCCAAAAGATTCCATAAAAAAAAAACAACTACTAGAACTAATCAATGAATTCATTAAATTTGCAGTATATAAAATCTATGTACACCAATAATGAAGGAGCAGAAGGAGAAATTAATGAATCAATTCTATTTACGATTGCAGCAAAAACAATAAGATACATAGGAATAAACCTAACCAAAGAGGTAAAAGACATGTACTCTGAAAACTGATGTATTCTGTTACAGGGAAAAGACCTCTATTCTGAAAGCTGTATTCTAAAACACTGATGAAAGAAATTAAAGATGACACAAATAAATGGAAGGACATTCTATGCTTATGGATTAGAAGAACAAATATTGTTAATGTGTCTATACTACCCAAAGCAACCTACATATTCAATGCAATCCTTATCAAGATACTAACAGCATTTTTCACAAAACCAGAACAAACTATCCTAAAATTTGTATGGAACCACAAAAGACCATGAATAGCCAAAGCAATCTTGAAAAAGAAAAGCATAGATGGAGGCATCACGATTCTGGACTTAAGGTTATATTTCAAAGCTGTAGTAATCAAACTGTATGGTACTGGCATGAATTCTTGATATAAAAGAAACAGCAGCAAATAAAATTGACTCAGAGAATATACAACTTGGAGAACCTTGCCACAGCTCTGCAATGTGTTGCCACCTTACTAGTTCTCTAAGAGTCTTCAAAACGGTCTTCTGTTAGTCTATTTAACAACCCACCGCTTTATTTTTTTAATGTTTATTTATTTTTGAGAGAGAGACAGAGTGTGAGTGAGGGAAGAGCAGAGAGAAAGGGAGACACAGAATCAGAAGCATACTCCAGGCTCTGAGCTGTCAGCACAGAGACTGATGTGGGGCTTGAACTCATTAACTGTGAGATTATGACCTGAGCCAAAGTTGGTCACTGAACCAACTGAGCCACCCGGCACCCCTAATATCCAACTGCTTTATGTTTTTTTTATGTTTACTTATTTTTGCGTGAAGGAGAAAGTGAGTGAGGGTGAGTGGGGGAGGGGCAGAGAGAGAGCGACACTCAGAATATGAAGCAGGCTCCAGGCTCTGAGCTGTCAGCCCAGAGCCCAATGTAAGGTTCGAATTCATGGACACCGAGATCATGACCTGAGCTGAAGTTGGCTGCTTAACTGACTGGGCCACCCAGGCGCCCCTATCCAACTGCTTTAGAATGGTTTGGAACATGGTAAGTGAATGAATTCCATGAGCATGGCCCACTGCAATATTTTTCTTCTGAGAAGAAAGTTTCTTGATCCAAAGCAAGATAATGTATTCTGTAAGAACACATTTGGTAATATTGGTTGAAGCTTTGCATAAAGGGAAAACAAATTAATATCCAAATAAAATGTATATTGCAGTAAGGACAAAATGCTGCCCCTTTCACGATAGAAGCTGTCCAATGCAGTCAACCTGCCACCAGGTAGTTTGTTTAACTCCTCATGAAAGGTGTTGTATTAGGAAATTAGTGTTGCTGTCTGTTGCTGGATAATTGGGCACTCATCCTTGGTGAGTGAAAATATTTTTTTTAATACAGTAATATTCTCCACCTCTGCCTCTATGGCCACTTTGTTCATGAGCCCATGTTTAATACCAGGAGTGGATAAGCTAACTGGTTCCTACAGATTTAACCCATTTGATTATTGAAATCTGCCTCTAATGACTTCACATTTTGGTGCGTATTTACATGGGACAGAAATTTGTTCAGGTATTTAGCTCACTAGGGTTTATCCACATACCTGTTCTCCAAACTTTATTGTCACCAATTTTCCACTTATGTTTCTTTTAAGTCCCTGATAATTAAGCCATTCCATTAGCCACAACCAGGTATATAATCACGTATCTGTACATTTGTCCTTACAATGATAATGATCAGGCACACTGTTCAAGGTTATGCCCCTGGAATAATTTTCATTCACCACTGTTCAACAGAAATGTCTGAGATATGGGCTATAATAATGCAGCTCTCCACATTTGGATAGTGTCTGCATGTATTGCAGAAGCATCTATGAACCAGCCCTACATCTTTTATTCCTTTTTCAACTGATTCAAGAAATTTCTCCATGATACCTTAGGCGTATCAGTGCAGAAGGATTAAGGGAGAAATTGCTTTGATCTCTCCTAGTTAACTTGTGATTTTATCTGTTTGTGGTCCTTTCTCTTTTCTTTTTGATAAGCCTGACTAGGTGTTTATCAATTTTGTTAATTCTTTCAAAGAACCAGCTGTAAATTTTGTTGATATATTCCACTGGGATTTTTGGTTATTTGTTCTGTATCATTTATTTCTGCTCCAATCTTTATTATTTCCTATTTTCTGCTGACATTAAAGTCAGCTTTATTTGCTGTTCCTTTTCTAGCTCCTTTAGGTGTAAGGTTAGGTTGTGTTTTGAAGAACCTTTCTTGCTTCTTAAGATATGCCTGAATTGCAATATATTTCCCTCTTAAGACTGTCTTTGATGCATTCCCAAAGGGTTTGGACTGTTGTGTTTTCATTTTCATTTCCTTCAATGTGTTTTATTTTGTTTCATATTTAATATCCTGGCCAATCCATTCATTCATTAGTAGAATGTTCATTAACCTCCATGCATTTGAATACTTTCCAATTTTTTTCTTGTGGTTGACTCCAAGTTTCATAGCGTTGTGATCTGATTATATGCATGAACAGATCTCAGTCTTTTAATACCTGTTGAGGGCTGATTTGTGACCCAATGTGTGCTCTATTCTGGAGAATGTTCCATGTGCACTCAAGAAAAATGTGTATTCTGCTGCTTTAGCATGAAATGTTCTGAATGTATCTGTTAAGTCCTTCTGGTCCAGTGCATCAGTCAAAGCCATTTTCCTTGTTGATTTTTGGCTTAAATGATGTGTCCGTTGCTATAAATAGTATGTTAAAGTCACTACTATTATTATATTTTTATCAATGAGTTTCTTTATGTTTGTTGTTAGTTGAGTTATATATTTGAGTTCTCCCAAGTTGGAGACATACATATTTACAGTTGTTAGATCTTAATGGATAGACCCCTTAATTATGATATAATGTCTTTCTTCATCTCTCATGTTTTATAATATTTGTTTTAAAATCTAGTTTGTCTGTGATAAGTATGGCTACTCTGGCTTTCTTTTGACACCCATTAACATGATAGATTGTTCTCCATCCCCTCATTTTCAATCTGCAGGTGTCTTTAGGTAAAATGAGTTTCCTGTAGGCAGCATACAGATAGACCTTGTTTTTTTATCCATTCTTTTATCCATTGCTTTGGGTAGTATAGACATTTTAACAATGTTAGTTCTTCCAATCCATTAATATGGAATACATTTTCATTCCTTTGATTCCTCTTCAAGTTCTCTCATAAATCCTCTACTGTTTTCATAGTTCAGATCTTTTACCTCCTTGGTTAGGTTTATTTCTCAGTGTCTTATTGCTGCTGGTGCAATTGTAAAAGGGATTGTATCCTTAATTTCTTTTTCTCCTGCTTAATTATTGATGTATATAAATGTAACACATTTCTGTACATTGATTTCCTATCCTGAAGCTTTGCTGAATTCATGTATTAGTTATAGCAATTTTTTGGTGGAGTTTTTTGGGTTTTCTATATGGGGTATCATGTCATCCACAAATAGGGAAAGTTTGACTTCTTCTTTATCAATTTGGATGCATTTTATTTCTTTTTGTTATCAATTGTTGAGGCTAGGACCACAGTACTACATTAAATAGTAGTAATGACAGTGGACATCCTTGTCTTATTATTGACCATAGGAGAATGGCTCTCAGTTTTTACCCATTAAAGATAATATTAGTTCTGGGTCTTTCTTACATGACCTATGTTATATTGAAGTATGTTCCATCTATCCCTACTTTGTTGAGGGCTTTCATCAAGAATGGATGCTATATTTTTTCAAACAACTTTTTCTAAATCTATTTAAAGGATCATATTGCTTTTTTCCTTTCTTTTATTAAAGTGGCATATTACATTGATTAATTTGTGAGTATTGAACCACTCTTGCAGCCAAAGAACAAATCCCACTTGATCGTGGTGAATCATTCTTTCAATGTACTCTTGAATTCAATTTGATAGTATCTTGTTGAGGAGTTTTTCATCCAGGTTCATCAAGGATGTTGGCCTGTAAGAGGAGGAGCCAACATGGCAGAGAAGTAGGGGGAATCCTTTGCTTGTCTCTCAAAAAAAAATTGTAGAAGCCAAAGGGCTTTGAACACCAGAGCCTAGGAGGAAGAGAAGGAATCTACTAGGAAGAAAATGGGAAAGCTGTAAAAAAGATAGGTGGGTAACTGAAAACTAGGGGAGATTAAAAAAAAGGCTGTGTGGGCATGGAGAAAAGGGACCCCCTTCTGTGGAGGGACAAAGGGAAGAGAAAGAGTGGATAGGGAAGTGCAGGACCCTATCTGGACAGGAGAAAGACCTCAGACTAAGACTGAGAGGGATCTGATCTCTAAATGAAGGTCTTTCTTTGGACTCGAGCTGGCTCCCTGTTTGCATACCTGGGGAGGAAGGGGAGCCAAGCCTGGGTGAGGTTTCAAGTAAGAGACTCAGTCCACACCTGGAGAAAGTGGTTCCCTCCCTGGATGGCTGCATGATAGTACACAAGCAGCTTGCGTCCACCATCCCCGGGCACAGAGGCTGGGCTGAGGGCTCAGTCTGCAGGAGTATAAGGCTGCCATTTCCCTAGAGTTCTGTGGGAAAAGACAAAGTCTGCCTGCATCCTCCACCCTGGGGACTCACTGCAGTGAGCACAGCAGCTCATTCTGCAGTAAGAGAAGGCAGTGCTCCCTGAAATATGGGGGACATGTCAGCCAAGACCACATACAGCTTCACTGAGAGGAGCTTCCCCAGTGCCAGAGAGCATGGAGAGTGACTTTGAATCCTAGCCAAGTGCAGGGTAAGGGGATTTGGCAGAGCAAGAAGGACTGACCCGTCTGTGCCCACAGCACAGTGATGACAACTCAAACTGAGTCCATTGGGCCCAGCTCCACGGAGAAGAGACTGGGGGATCACCATTGTCCCTCTCCCACCACCACCAAGGCAGAGATCATTCCCAGGGCTGATAGTGGAGGTGGGTTCAGATTTCACCAAACCACGCCCCCTTGCACTGGGTAACTGCATATCCACTGGAATGGCACAGATCCTGCGGACAGCTACTTCCAACCAGTGATGCAGCAATGCCTGGATTAACTCTAGGTCAATTCTGGATATATAGATATATCCCCCCCCCTCAATTTCTCCTCCTTATCTCTTCCCACCCCTGGGCTGGATACTGTGATTATTGGTCTGTATAAACAGACATATTTAATCCATTGTCTTGATACATGTTTTATACCTCCTTCTTTACACTCCTTTCTCTCTCTCTGAAATAATCAAGCCATACAGTTTCTCTGTCTGGATAACTTTATTTTCATTTCATTTTCTCTGCCTCCTTCTTTATTTTCCTTTCTCTCTCTCTGGATTAAGCCTTTTAGTCTCTCTGGTAATCAATGTTTATTACCCCCCCCCACCCTACTCCTGTCATTTCTCTCTTTGTATATGCTCTTCCATCAGCACCACCTCCACCCTCTTCTTTACTTGTGGTCAGTGTTTTAGGGTTTTTTGTTTTTAGTCTTTAGGGTTTTGTTTTTCTTTATTTGTTTGTGTTATTTGTTTGTGTGCTTGTGTGCTTTTGTATCCTGTTTGTCTATCTGTTTTCCTTTACAGGGCTACTCCAAGGAACAAATCAAAGCACACCTGGTGGAAGGTCCAAAATATTACTAGGAGTAGGGTAATAAAATAACCAAAGTCACAACAAGAGAGATCAGGGAACAATTCTAGAAAAAGCACTTCCTTAAGGGCCAGGCCCTGGACAGGGTATGACCCTCCTTTAATATAGCAGTGCTCACAGGTGCAGAGCACACAACAAGCTTTTAAAACACATAAGGGACAGAAAACTAGCCAAAATGATGAAACGGAAGAATTCTCCAGAAAAGAAATTCCAGAAGTAGTGACAGCTAATGAATTTATCAAAACCAATTTGAGCAATATAACGGAACAAGAATTTAGAATAATAGTCATAAAATTAATCGCTGGGCTTGAAAAAAGCATAGAGGACAACAGAGAATCTATTGCTACAGATATCAAGGACTAAAAAATAGTCATGATGAACTTAGAAATGCTATGAATGAGGTGCAAAATAAAATGGAGGCGGCCACAGCACGGAATGAAGAGGCAGAGGAGAGAATAGGTGAATTAGAAGATAAAATTATGGAAAAACAGGAAGCTGAAAAAAGAGTTTAAAAAAATCCAGGAGTACGAGGGGAAAATTGGAGAACTAAGTGATGCAATCAAATGGAACAATATCCATATCATAAAATTCCAGAAGGAGATGAAGAGAGAGAAAGGGGCTGAAGGTGTGCTTGAAAAAATCTTAGCTGAGAACTTCCCTGATCTGGGGAAAGAAAAAGGCATTGAAATCCAAGAGGCACAGAGAACTCCCTTCAGACGTAACTTGAATTGATCTTCTGCATGACATATCATAGTGAAACTGGCAAAATACAAGGATAAATAAAGAGAATTCTGAAAGCAGCTAGGGATAAATGGGCCTTAACATACAAAGGTAAACACATAAAGGTAGTAGTAGACCTATCTACTGAAACTTGGCAGGCCAGACAGGAATAGGAGGAAATCTTCAATGTGATGAACAGGAAAAATATGCAGCCGAGAATACTTTACCCAGCAAGTCTGTCATTCACAATAGAAGGATAGATGAAGGTTTCCCAAACAAACAAAAACAGAAGGAATTCATCACCACTAAAACAGCCCTACAAGAGATCCTAAGGGGGACTCTGTGAGTGAAATGTTGCAAGGACCACAAAGTACCAGAGACACCACTACAAGCATGAAGCCTACAGATAATACAATGACTCTAAACCCATGTCTTTCTATAATAACACTGAATGTAAATGGACTAAATGCTCCAACCAAAAGACATGGGGTATCAGAATGGAAAAAAAACAAAACAAAAAAATAAGACCCATCTATTTTCTGTCTACAAGAGACCCATTTTAGACCTGAGGACACCATCAGATTGAAAGTGAGGGGATGTGGCACAAAAAAAGACACATAGACCAATGGAATAGAATAGAAACCCCAGAACTAGACCCACAAACGTATGGCCAACTCATCTTTGACAAAGCAGGAAAGAACATCCAATGGAAAAAAGACAGCCTCTTTAACAAATGGTGCTGGGAGAACTGGACAGCAACATGCAGAAGGTTGAAACTAGACCACTTTCTCACACCATTCACAAAAATAAACTCAAAATGGATAAAGGACCTAAATGTGAGACAGGAAACCATCAAAACCTTAGAGGAGAAAGCAGGAAAAGACCTCTCTGACCTCAGCCGTAGCAATCTCTTACTCGACACATCCCCAAAGGCAAGGGAATTAAAAGCAAAAGTGAATTACTGGGACCTTATGAAGATAAAAAGCTTCTGCACAGCAAAGGAAACAACCAACAAAACTAAAAGGCAACCAACGGAATGGGAAAAGATATTCGCAAATGACATATCGGACAAAGGGCTAGTATCCAAAATCTGTAAAGAGCTCACCAAACTCCACACCCGAAAAACAAATAACCCAGTGAAGAAATGGGCAGAAAACATGAATAGACACTTCTCTAAAGAAGACATCCGGATGGCCAACAGGCACATGAAAAGATGTTCAGCGTCGCTCCTTATCAGGGAAATACAAATCAAAACCACACTCAGGTATCACCTCACGCCAGTCAGAGTGGCCAAAATGAACAAATCCGGAGACTATAGATGCTGGAGAGGATGTGGAGAAACGGGAACCCTCTTGCACTGTTGGTGGGAATGCAAATTGGTGCAGCCACTCTGGAAAGCAGTGTGGAGGTTCCTCAGAAAATTAAAAATAGACCTACCCTATGACCCAGCAATAGCACTGCTAGGAATTTATCCAAGGGATACAGGAGTACTGATGCATAGGGCCACTTGTACCCCAATGTTCATAGCAGCACTCTCAACAATAGCCAAATTATGGAAAGAGCCTAAATGTCCATCAACTGATGAATGGATAAAGAAATTGTGGTTTATATACACAATGGAATATTACGTGGCAATGAGAAAAAATGAAATATGGCCTTTTGTAGCAACGTGGATGGAACTGGAGAGTGTGATGCTAAGTGAAATAAGCCATACAGAGAAAGACAGATACCATATGTTTTCACTCTTATGTGGATCCTGAGAAACTTAACAGGAACCCATGGGGGAGGGGGAGGAAAAAAAAAAAGAGGTTAGAATGGGAGAGAGCCAAAGCATAAGAGACTGTTAAAAACTGAGGACAAACTGGGGGTTGATGGGGGGTGGGAGGGAGGAGAGGGTGGGTGATGGGTATTGAGGAGGGCACCTTTTGGGATGAGCACTGGGTGTTGTATGGAAACCAATTTGTCAATAAATGTCATAAAAATAAATAAATAAATAAAAATAAACTTTAGGATGGAAGGATAACTAAAAAAAAAAAAGAAAGAAAGAAAGTGAGGGGATGGAGAACTATTTATCATACTACTGGAACTCAAAAGAAAGCTGGAGTAGCCAAACTTATATCAGACAAACTAGACTTTATTGAAGGCTGTAACAAGAGATGAAGAAGGACATTATGTAATAATTATAGGGTCTATCCATCAGGAACAGCTAACAATTATCAATGTCTATGTGCCAAATACGGGAGCCCCCAAATATATAAACCAATTACTCACAAACATAAGCAACCTTATTGACAAGAATGTGATAATTGCAGGAGACTTTAATACTCCACTTACAGTATGGATAGTAATGGATAGATCATTTAGACAGATAATAAATAAAGAAACAAGGGCCCTGAATAATACATTGGATCAGATGGACATGACAGATATATTTAGAACTCTGCATACCAAAGCAACAGAATATATTTTCTTCTCGAGGGCACATGGAACATTCTCCAAGATAGATCACATACTGACTGGGTCACAAAACAGCCCTTCATAAGTATAAAACAATTGAGATCATACCATGCATACTTTCAGACCACAATGCAATGAAACTTGAAATCAACCACGGGAAAAAGTCTGGAAAACCTCCAAAAGCATGGAGGTTAAAGAATACCCTACAAAAGAATGAAAGGGTCAACCAGGCAATTACAGAAGAAATTAAAACATATATGGAAACAAATGAAAATGAAAATACCACAATCCAAACACTTTGGGATGCAGCAAAGGTGGTCCTGAGAGGAAAATACATTGCAATCCAGGCCTATCTCAAGAAACAAGAAAAATCCCAAATATAAAACCTAACTACACACTTAAAGGAACTAGAGCAGAACATCAAAGGCACCCCAAACCCAGCAGAAGAAGAGAAATAATAAAGACCACAGCAGAAATAAACAATACAGAATAATAATTAAAAAAAAACAGTAGGGGAGATCAATGAAAGCAAGAGTTGGTTTTTGAAAAAATAAACAAAATTGATAAACCTTTAGCCAGGCTTCTCAGAAAGAAAATGTAGAACACTAAAAAAGATAAAATCATGAATGAAAATGGAATTATTACAATCAATCCCTCAGAAATACAAGAAATTATCAGGGAATACTATGAAAAATTATATGCCAACAAACTGGAAAACCTAGAAGAAATGGACAAATTCTTAGCACCCACACAATTCCAGACCCAAACAGGAAAAAATAGAACACTTGAACAGACGCATAACCAGCAAAGAAATTAAATCAGTTATCAAAAATCTTGCAACAAATAAGAGCTCATGACCAGATGGCTTCCCTGGGGAATTCTACCACATATTTAGAGCAGAGATGGGTATTAACCCATCCTTCTCAAGCTGTTCCAAAAAATAGAAAGGGAAGGAACACTTCCAGATCCATTGTATGAAGTCAGCATTACTTTGATTCCAAAACCAGACAGAGACCCAGCAAAAAAAAAGAGAACTACAGGCCAATATCCCTGATGAATATGGATGCAAAAATTCTCAATAAGATATTAGCAAATCAAATTCAACAGCATATAATAAGAATTATTCACTATGATCAAGTGAGATTCATTCCTGGGCTGCAGGGATAGTTCAATTTTCGCAAATCAATCAATGTGATACATCATATTAATAAAAGAAAAGAACTATATGATCCTGTCAATCGATGCAGAAAAAGCAATGACAAATTCAGCATCCTTTCTTAATAAAAACCCTCAAGAAAGTCGGGATACAAGGAACATACATCAATATCATAAAATCCATTTATGAAAAGCCCACAGCTAATATCATCCTCAATGGGGAAAAACTGAGAACTTTCCCCCTGAGATCAGAAACATGACAGGGATGTCCACTGTCAGCGCTGTTGTTTAACATAGTGTTGGGGGTTCTAGCATCAGCAGCCACACAACAAAAGGAAATCAAAGGCATCAAAATTGGCAAAGATGAAGTCAAGCTTTCGCTTTTGGCATATGGCATGATACTATACAAGGAAAACCCTGGAGACTCCACCAAAAGTCTACTAGAACTGATACATGAATTCAGCAAAGCTGCAGGATACAAAATCGATGTAAAGAAATCAGTTGCATCGTTACACGCTAATAATGAAGCAACAGAAAGACAAATAAAGAAACTGATCCCATTCACAAATGCACCAAGAAGCATAAAATACCTAGGAATAAACCTAACCAAACATGTACAAGATCTGTATGCTGAAAAATATAGAAAGCTTATGAAGGAAATTGAAAAGATATAAAGAAATGGAAAAACATTCCATGCTCATGGATTGGAAGAATAAATATTGTTAAAATGTCAATACTACCCAAAGCTATCTACACATTCAATGCAATCCCAATCAAAATTGCACCAGCATTCTTCTCAGGGCTAGACCAAGCAATCCTAAAATTTGTATGGAACCACAAAAGACCCTGAATAGCCAAAGTAATATTGAAAAAGACCAAAGCGGAAGGCATCACAGTCCCAGAATTTAGCCTCTACTACAAAGCTGTCATCATCAAGACAGCATGGTATTGGCACAAAAACAGACACATAGACCAATGGAATAGAATAGAAACCAGAACTAGACCCCCATAAGTATGGCCAACTAATCTTTGACAAAGCAGAAAAGAATATCCAATGGAAAAAAGACAGTCCCTTTAACAAATGGTTCTGGGAGAACTGGACAGCAACATGCACAAGAATGAAACTAGACCACTTTCTTAAACCATTCAGAAAAACAAATTCAAAATCAATGAAGGACCTGGATGTGAGACAGGAAACCATCAAAACCCTAGAGGAGAAAGCAGGAAAAAACCTCTCTGAACTCAGCCGCAACAATTTCTTACTTGACACATCTCCAAAGGCAAGGGAATTAAAAACAAAAATTAACTATTGGAACCTCAAGAAGATAAAAAGCTTCTTCACTGCAAAGGAAACAATCAATAAAACTAAAAGGCAACCAACAGAATGGGAAAAGATATTTGCAAATGACATATCGGACAGAGGGCTAGTATTCAAAATCTATAAGGAGCTCACCAAACTGCACACCCAAAAAACAAATAATCCAGTGAAGAAATGGGCAGAAAACATGAACAGACACTTCTCTAAAGAAGACATCCTGATGGCCAACAGGAACATGAAAAGATGCTCAACATTGCTCCTCATCAGGGAAATACAAATCAAAACCACACTCAGATACCACCCCACACCGACCAGAGTGGCTAAGATGAACAAATCAGGAGACTATAGATGCTGGCAAGGATGTGGAGAAATGGGAACCCTCTTGTACTGTTGGTGGGGATGCCAACTGGTGCAGCTGCTCTGGAAAACAGTATGCAGGTTTCTCAAAAAACTAAAAATAGAATTACCCTAGGACCCAGCAATTGGACTACTAGGCATTTATCCACAGGATACAGATATGCTGTTTCGAAGGGACATATGCACCCCCATGTTTATAGCAGCACTATCAACAATAGCCAAAGTATGGAAAAAGCCCAATGGATGAATGGATAAAGAAGATGTGGTATATATACAATGGAGTATTACTCGGCAATCAAAAAGAATGAAATCTTGCCATTTGCAAGTACGTGGATGGAACTGGAGGGTATTATGCTATGTGAAATTAGTCAGTCAGCGAAAGTAAAAAATCATATGACTTCACTCATTTGAGGATTTTAAGAGACAAAACAGATGAACATAAGGGAAGGGAAACAAAAATAATATAAAAACAGGGAAGGGGACAAAACAGAAGAGACTCATAAATATGGAGAACAAACTGAGAGTTGCTGGAAGGGTTGTGGGAGAGGGGATGGGCTAAATGGGTAAGGGGCATTAAGGAATCTACTGAAATCGTTGTTTCACTATATGCTAACTAATTTGGATGTAAACTTTAAAAAATAAAATTTAAAAAAAGAAAAAAATTAAAAAGGTGTATTTATTTTTGAGAAATAGAGACAGAGTGTGAGCAGGGGAGGGGAAGAGAGTGGAAGACACAGAATCTGAAGCAGGCTCCAGGCTCTGAGCTATCAGCACAGAGTCTGATGTGGGGCTCAAACTCCAGACCCATTAGATCATGACCTGAGCCAAAGTCAACCAACTAAGCCACCCAGGCGCCCCAAGCCAAAGCAGTCTTAAGGAAGAAGAACAACAATGGAAATCACAATCCCAGATTTTAAAATATACTACAAAGCTGTAGTAATCAAAACCATATAGTGCTGACACTAAAACAGACACATAGATCAATAGAACAGAAAGTGAAGAAATAAACTCATACTTTTTTCCTTTTAGTTTTTATTTAAATTGCAGTAAGAATGCTGTGTAATACTAGTTTCAAGTGTACAATTCAGTGATTCAATACTTAATGCAACGCCTGGTGTACATCACAAGTGCTCTTCTTAATCCCCACACCTATTTAACCTTTCCCCCCACGAAACTCCCCTCTGGTAACCATAAATTTGCTCTGTATAATTAAAAGTCTGTTTCTTGGTTTTCTTTTTTCTTGTTCCCTCCTGTAATCGCTTGCTCTGTTTCTTAAATTACACGTATGAGTGAAATCATAAGATATTTGTCTTTCTCTGGCTGACTTATTTAGCTTAGTGTAATACTTTCTAGCTCCATCCACGTTGTAGCAAATGTCAAGATTTCATTGTTTTTCATGGCTGAGTAATATTACATTGCATATGTATACCCCATCTTATTTATCCATTCATCACTCTGTGGACACTTGGGCTGTTTCCATAATTTGACTGTTGTTGATATTGCTGCTCTAAACATTGAGGTGTATGTATACCTTTGAATTAGCACTTTCATATTCTTTGGGTAAATACCTAGTAGTGCAATTTCTGGATCATAGAGTAGTTCTATTTTTAACTATTTGAGGAACCTCCATGCTGTTTTCCAGAGTGGATACACCAGTTTGCATTCCCACCAACATTGAAATAAATTTCCCCTTTCTCTGCATCCTCACCAACATCTATAGTTTCTTTTGTTGTTAATTTTAGTTATTCTGACAAATGTGAGGTGATGTCTCATTACATTTTTGATTTGTAGTTCCCTGATGATGAGTAATGTTGAGCATCTCTTCATGTGTCTGTTAGCCATCTGGATGTCTTCTCTGGAAAAATGTCTATCCATGTTTTCTGCCCATTTATTCACTGGACTATTTGGTTTTTGGGTGTTGAGTTTAAGAAACTATAGATTTTGGATACTAACCCTTTATCAGATATGTCATTTGCAAATATCTTCTCCCATTATGTAGGTTGTCTTTTAGTTTTATTGACAATTTCCTTTGCTCTGCAGAAGCTTTTTATTTTGATGGAGTCTCTTATTAATGCTTTTATTTCCCTTGCTCTGGAAACATATCTGGTAAGAAGTTTCTATGGCCAATGTCAAAGAGGTTACTGCACGTGTTTTCCTCTAGGATTCTTTTAAATGTTTACTTATTTTTGAGAGAGATGGAGAGAGCAAAAGTGGGGGAGGGGCAGAGAGAGAGGGAGACACGTAATCTGAAGTAGGCGCCAGGCTCTAAGCTGTCAGCACAAAGACCAATGGGGGGCTCGAACCCATGAATCATGAGATCATGATCTGAACTAAAGTTCGATGCTCAACCAATTGAGCCACCCAGGCGCCCCACTCTTCTAGGATTTTAATGGTTTTCTGACTCACATTTAGGTCTTAACCCATTTTGTAGTTATTTTTGTTATGGTGTAAAAAAGTGGTCCAGTTTCATTCTTTGGCATGCAGCTGTCCATTTTCCCCAAAACAATTTGTTGAAGAGACTGTCTTTTTTCCCACTGGATATTCTTTCTTGCTTTGTTGAAGATTAGCTATCTAGTTGTGAGTTATGTTCCGCATTTTATATTCTATTCAATTTATCTGTGTGTATATTTTGGTACCAGGGCATACCACCTCGATCACTACTGCTTTGTAATCTAACTTGGATTACAGAATTGTGATGCCTCCAGCTTTGCTTTTTTTTTTTTTTTCGAGTTTGCTTTGGTTATTTGGGATCTACTATGGTTCCATACCAATTTTCAGATTGTTTGTTCTAGTTATGTAAAAAATGATGTTGTAATATTGTAATAGGAATTGCATTAAGTGTATAGTTTTGGGTACTATAGACATCTTTAATTTCTATCATCAGTGTTTATAGTTTTCAGAGTACAGATTTTTTTTTTTTTTACCTTTCTGGTCAGGTTGATTCCTAGGTATCTTATGGTTTTTGGTGCAATTGTTAATGGGATTGATTCCTTACTTTCTCTTTCTGATGCTTCATTATTGGTGTAGAGAAATGCAGCAGTTTTCCTCACATTGATTTTGTATCCTGTGACTTTACTGAATTCATGTTTCAGTTCTAAGCATTTTTGGTGGAGTCTTTCAGGTTTTCTCTGTGGAGTATCATGTCTTGTGCAAATAGTAAAAGTTGAGTTCTTTGTCAGTTTTAATGCCTCTTATTTCTTTTTGTTGTCTGACTGTTGTGGGTAAAACTTCTAGTCCTCTGTTAAATGACAATGGTGAGTGGACACCCTTGTCTTGTTCCTGACGATAGAAGAAAAGCTTTCATGTATCTCCCACTGAGGATGATATTTTCTGTGGTTCTTCATGTATGGCCTTTATTATGTTGAGGTATGTTTCTTCTAACTCTACGTTGTTGAGAGTTTTTATCATGAATGGGTATTGTACTTTTTCAATGCTTTTTTCTGCATCTATTGAGTGATTATATGGTTCTCATTTTTTCTTTAAAGGGGGCATATCACGTTGATCGATTTGCATATATATAACCACCTTTGTGGCTAGGTATAAATTCCACTTGATTATGGTGAATGATTCCTTTAGTGTACTCTTGGATTCAGTATTGCTAGTATTTTACTGAGAATTTTGGCATCCATGTTCATCAGGGATATTGGCCTATGATTCCCTTTTCTAGAGGGGTCTTTATCTAGTTTTGACATCAGGGTAATGCTGACTTCATAGAATGAATTTGGGAGTTTTCATACCTTTTCTATTTCTTGGTATAGTTTGAGAAGCATAGGTATTAGGTATTCTTTAAATGTTTGATAGAATTAACCTGTGAAGCCATCTGG
The DNA here is from genome assembly GCF_022837055.1 of Prionailurus viverrinus. Lineage (NCBI taxonomy): Eukaryota > Metazoa > Chordata > Mammalia > Carnivora > Felidae > Prionailurus > Prionailurus viverrinus. Next base: position 19,060,024 of record NC_062566.1, read on the forward strand.
CACTTTTGTTTGTTAAAAATGTTTGAATATTGATTCAATTTCTTCACTGGTTATGGGTCTGTTCAAGTTTTCTATTTCTTCCTCTTTCAGTTTTGGTGGTTTGTATGTTTCTAGGAATTTATCCATTTCTTCCAGATTGCCCAATTTTTGGTATGTACTTATTCATAATATTCTCTTATAGTTGTTTGTATTTTTGTAGTGTTGGTTATTTCTCCTTTATCATTTGTTATTTTATTTATTTGGGTTCTTTCACTTTTATTTTTGATAATACTGGATAAGGGTTTATCAATTTGATTAATTATTTCAAAGAACTAGTTCCTGTTCTTATTGATCTGATGTGTTGTTTTTAAGTTTCCATATCATTTATTTCTGCTGGTTTAGGCTTCATTTGTTGTTCTTTTTCTAATACTTTAGGTGTAAGGTTAAGTTGTTAATTTGAGATTTTTCTTTCTTCTTGAGGGAAACCTGTATTGTATATACTTCCCTATTAGGATCACTTTGTTGCATCCCAAAAGTTTTGGACCATGGTGTTTTTATTTTCATTTTTTCCCATGTACTTTTAAAATTGCTTTGATTTCCTGGCTGAACCATTCATTGTTTAATAGCATGTTATTTAATCTCCATGTATTTGTGGTCTTTCCATTTTTTTTTCTTGTGGTTGACTTCAAGTTTCATAACATTGTGGTCAGGAAATATGCATGGTATGATTTCAAAATTTTTGTACTTGTTGAGGCCTGACTTGTGACCTAGTATGTGATCTATTCTAGAGAATTTCCCACGTGCACTTGAAAAGAATGTGTACTCTGAGATTTTAGGATGGAATGCCCTGACTATATCTGTTAAGTCTATCTGTTCCAGTGTGTCATTCAAAGTCATTGTTTTCTTGTTGATTTTCTGCTTAGATGATCTGTCCGTTGCTGTAAGTTGGGTGTTAAAGTCTCCTATTGTTATTGTATTATTATCAATGATTTCCTTTATGTTTGTTACAAACTGTTGTATATATTTGGATGTTTCAAGTTATGGTAATAAATATTTACAATTGTTAGATCTTCTTAGTGGATTGTCCTTTTTATTATGATGCAGTGCCCTCTTTCATTTCCTGTTACAGTGTTTGGTTTAAAGTCTAGTTTGTCTGATATAAGTATTGCTACTCCGGCTTGATTTTGACATCCTTTTGGCTGATAAATATTTTTCCATCTTCTCACTTTCAACCTGCAGGTAACTTTAGGTCTAAAATGAGTCTCTTGTAGGCAGCATATGGATAGTTTTTTTTTTTTAATCCAGTCTAAAACCGGATGTCTTTTCATTGGAACATTTAGTCCATTTACATTCAGAGTAATTATTGATAGGTATGCACTTAATGACATTTTATTACTTGTTTTGTCAACATTTCTGGAGACTTTCCCTGTTCTGTTCTTATCTACCCTCCTCACTTTTGGTCTATCCTACCCACTCAAAGAGTCCCCTTTAATATTTCTCTCAGGGCTCTTTTAGTGGTCAAGAACAATTTTAGTTTTGTCTATGAAACTCTTTATTTTTCCTTCTATTCTGAGTGACAGACTTGCTGGACAGAGTATTCTTGGCTGCATATTTTTTCTCATTCAGCTTGTTCAATATGTCATGCGACTCACTTCTAGATTGCCAAGTTTCTGTGGAGAGATCTGCAGCTATCCTTATGGATCTTCCCTTGTGAGATAGGGACTTCTTTTGTCTTGCTGCTTTTAGGATTTTTCCTTATCATTATATTTTGCAGACTCCACTATGTCTTGGTATTGGCCTGCTTTTGTTGATTTTGATGGAGGTTCTCCATATTTCCTAGATTTGGACATCTGTTTCTTTTCCCAGATTACAGAAATTTTCAGCTATTATTTTCTCAAATAAATTTTCTGGGCCTTTTCTCCCTTTTCTCCTGGGATTCCTATAATACAAGTATTATTACCTTGATGGAGTCACTGAATTCCCTAAATCTGTTCTTTTGTTCCATTTTTCTTCTTTCTTTCTTTGTTCAGCTTCATTATTTTCTATTATTTTATTGTCTATTTCACTTATTCCTCTGCTTTTACTATCCTTGTTTTCATTGTGTCAAGCCTGTTTCAAATCTTGTTATTGTACTTTTCATTTCTGACCGACTGTTTTTTAACTGTGTGTGTGTGTGTGTGTGTGTGTTAAGGGTCTCACTGAAGTCTTGCATTCTTTTCTCAAGCAAAACGAGTATCCTTATGATTCTTGCTTTAAATTCTCCATCAGATATATTACTTACTTCTGTTTCACTTAGGTCTCTGGCCATGACTTTATCTTGTTCTTTCATTTGGGATGGATTCATCTGTCTTCACATTGTGTCTAAGTCTCTGTCTTATTCTGTCTAGTAGAAAACTCCTTGAGGGTAATGGCTTTATGAAAGAGAGATCATATAGTGTCCATGGCCTGGCACTTCTGTGAGTATCTCTGGTGTGTGCTGCATGCACTCTGCTGCTGTGTTTTGGCTATTCTATGCTTCAGGCCCATGGTTTGCAGAGGCTCTCCTTGTCTAAAGTGAGCAATGTCTGGTCCTTAGTCAGAGGGTGGAGAGTTTTAATGAGGTGTGTTCTGGTCTGCTTGTTAAATGAGACTTGATATTACTTCCATTAGAACTGAAGCCTTGCTGGGATGCATGGATGACTCATTCAGTCAAATATCTGACTCTTCATTTTGGCTCAGATCTCATGATGACAGGATTGAGCCCTGTGTTGAGTCCTGCATCAGGCTTTGTGCTGACAGTGCAGAACCTGCTTGGGATTTTCTTTCTCCTTCTCTCTCTGTCCTTTCCTTGCTCTTTGTTTTTCTCTCAAAATACATAAGTAAACATTTAGAAAAAAAACTGAAGCCTTGCAGAACTCTCTAGTCCAGAGATGTGGTGTGATCAGGATCTTCTTCTGTGTCTTTTGGGGAAGACGCCTTCCATGTTGGGATTGAGGTTAACTTTACCAGAAAGGGAAGTACCAGCAGAGTGCAGGGGTGTGGGACCAGATGCAGACAGGTTAGGCAGATTGTGTTGGCACTGTACTATTTACTTCTGGTTGGTAACTCTGTGTTTATGCTGAGGTGGGGGGAGGGGGGGCGGCAGTGCAAGGGAAGGGCATCAGCCACTGGAGAAGGGTCTCTATGATTGTTGCTCCCAGGGAAGCACTCTGAAAAGAGTGAACAATCTCTCCCATGTATGCCCCAGATATTTTTCTGATTGTCATTTCCACATTGTGTGCCTCCATGTTGCCTGCTCCCCTTCTCTCTAAGAGCAGTGCAGTGCCCTCCAGCATCTATCCCAGCCAAGCCTGCTGACTTTTAAAACTTCAGTCCTTAGGTATGTGGTGTGGGCAGGAGCATGTGCTGGTCTTCTTAGGATCTTGCATGGTGGGACTGAGGGAGCTTTGCCAGACCACAGGGGCTTGGGACCTGGAGCAAGCAGGTGTCTTGGCTGGGCTGATCCTTGCAGGTGGATCTGCACTTATACTGAGGGGTAGGGGATGGAAATGGTGACATAGGCCCCTTTACCCCTAGGGTTGTCTGTGTGAATGTCATATCTCAGTGATGTTCTCCAAGAGGAGAAAACAGTCTCCCCCATTTTTTTGTCTCAGGTGGTCCTCATATCTCTACCTCCATGCTGTCTGCCCCTTTAGTTGTTTTCCTGCCTTCTGTCCTGAAGTAGGGCAGTGCCCTGAAGACTTTATCCAAGCCAAGACTGTAGACCTCTAAAACTCCAGTCTTAAAGCCCCACTCGTTGCAAGAACTCACAAAAATCAGCCCTTCTTGTTTTTCCAGCCAAGGTTTGTTCAAGTGTTTTCCTTGTGTGTTACCCTGTGTGCTCCTCTCTCTCTTGCCTTTCTCTGTGACCTTGGCTTCCTCCTCTCTGCAGCATCAATGTATCAATCATGTATCAATGTATCAATCATGATACATTTCTTCCTGAAACCCTGTCTCTGCACATTCTACCTTCTTTGATGTGGCTTCTTTCTCCTTTTAGTTGTGGAGTTTGTCCTATCAGTGTTCAGATTGATTTCTTGTGTATTTAGATTTCATAGTTATCTAGTTGTGTTCAAGAGAGGAGACAAGCCTAGGGTTCTACCACTTAGTTTCACCTCTAAACTCATGCTTTTATGGTCAATTAAACTAAACAAGTCAAGTATATGCAATTGAAAAAGACCATTTTTTCAACAAATTGTTTTGGGAAAACCAGATTGCTACATGCAAATGAATGAACCTGAACTACTTTCTTATACTATACACAAAAGTAAACTTAAAATGGATTAGAGACCTGGAGTCATAATTCTCAAAGAAAACATAAGCAATCATTTCTTTGACATTGGCCATGGAAACATTTTTCTAGATATGTCTCCTCTGGCAAGGGAAACAAAAGCAAAATTAGACTATTGGAATTACAAAAATCAAAACAAAACAAAAAACACCTCTGCACAGTGAAGGAAACCAACAACAAAACAAAAAGGCAACCTACTGAATGGAAGAAGATATTTTCAAATGATATATATGATAAGGGGCTATATCCAAAATATATAAAGAACTTATAAAACTCAACACAAAAAAATAGGTAGTCTGATTTAAAAATGGACAGATGACCCGAATAGACATTTTTCCAATGAAAACATACAGATGAACAAGAAGCTAATGAAAAGATGCTCTACTTCATTAATAATTAAGGAAATAAAAATTAAAATCACAATAGTATATCACTTTATACCTGTAATATCTGAGATCGAAAACACAAGAAATGATAAGTGTTGATGATGTGGAGAAAAACAGAACCCTTGTGCACTGTTGTTGGTTATGAGATTGGTACAACTAGTATGGGAGACAGTATGGCGCTCCCTCAAAAAAAAAAATAGAATTACCACGTGATCCAGTAATTACACTACTGGGTATTTACCTGAATAAACTGAAAACATTTATTTGAAAAAAATATATGCATCCCTATGTTTATTACAACATTATTTACAATAGCCAAGATATGGAATAAACCCAAGTGTCCATCAATAGAAAATGGATAAAGAATATATATATCTATATATCTATATATCTATCTATCTATCTATCTATATATATATATATATATATATCTCCATGCAATGAAATTTCACTCAGACATAAAAACAATGCAAACTTGCCATTTGTAACAACGTAGATGGACCCAGAGAATATAGTACTAAGTAAAATGTCAGTCAGAGAAAGACAAATACTGTACTACTTCATTCATATGTGGAATTTAAAAAACAATACAAAGAAAGAATCAAAAGAGACAAAAAGACAGACTCAAATACAGAGAACATAGTGGTTTTTTCAGAGGGGATATGGGGAGGTGAAATAAAGGGGATTTAGAGGACACTTACCTTGATGAGCGCTGAGAAATGTGTAGAATTGTTGAAACATTACATTGTGCCGTTGGAACTTACATAAAATGCTATGTTAATTATACTTGAATTAAAGAAAGAATTAAAATAAGGATGGAAGAGCAGAGGTGATGGAAAGGGTGAGATTTTAGAGGAACCATGGAGAAATGTTTCCCAGTGTGGTCATTAAAGTTCCAAATCATCTTTAGTAAAATCATGCCAGGAAGAAAACAGAGTTGGTGGAGTGTATCATCACCAGAGATTTTACAAGGAGTTTTCAGTCTTCTGAGAAGCTGTTCTGTTGTAAACTAGTTTTACTATATATATTTATCAGCAAAGAAAGTTGGGACTTAAACACAGCTTGTGCTTTCCTGAGCTCTAACACAGCTATTTAGAGAAAAGCCTAGGACTCTCACCTTCCTCTGTCAGGAGCTATAACTAAGGTGCAGAGGTTACACAAAATATTATGAATTAAAATCTGTTCCTACTAGCCCAAAGGACGGTTGTCTGGGTAATGTTTTAGGAGTTGGACTCACCAAAAGTACCCCTGATCAGTCAGAATTAAAGACAAAGTCTTCCAATGTGCACAGTTATGGTCTTGGGTAAGCTGTCTGGAGCTCAAATAATGATTCTAATCAATCCAGTTAGGCATTATAACTGTTAAGAAAAGCCAGATTTTAAAGAAGTAAAACATATTTTATTCAGAACTGTTGACAGAGAGGGAAAAATGTATGATAATCTCAAATGATAATTTATAGCCAAGGAGACTGGTGGGCTTCAATATATGGAAAATATTAAGAGGAATCATCAAGGTTAAGGGGAATTCTGGCTAATGTGACCTAGCATGGTTCTTTCTAAATACAGGCTAGGTGACATCAGACATCATCTATGGATGGTGTGTTAGATATCAAAGGTGGTCAGACTTGGATAATGAGAAACCCTCGCTAAGGAAACTTAAAAGGGTTGATGCTATCAATTTTACAAGGACTTGCACAAATAGTCCTAGGGAAAGTTTCAGGTGCTTTACTAAAACTTATTGAAGCAAAGAATCTGCATCAAAAGCAAAGGTAAATAAGACAACTACTCTGTGATAATATGTCTGGAATATAGACTATCCCTTAGCGGTCTTTTAGAATTACCATGCCTTATAAATATGGTTAATGAAAAATTAGAACAACCAAATTCCACCAGAACTAGTAATGGCCCAAAATTTTTTTGGAAAAAAATATAGATTTGAGTCAATTTAGCAGGTAAAGAAGAACAGCAGCTGAAGTGCTTCCTGATGTAAAAAGAATTCACTACAGTAATAGAAAAAGGTAGTGATAAAATACCACCCATTATCACATGACCGATTACAAATAGAACTGCAATTGTTATGAGTATTTGTTCCTTATTTTTATGAATATGTTTGTATGTATACATGTATTGATAGTCAGTAAATGTCTTTGTTTTCTATCGTTTTTTATTCCCCATTATGTAACATGAGATGTATTGACTTCATATACTATGGCGACTTCATATTGAGCATTGCGACTTTTACATCATGCTATTTTTAATAGAATATCTACAAGAAGAGTAAACAACACCTGACAACTCTAACTCCTGTTTGAGGGAAGAGTTTAGTGTGATTTTGTTAGTGTGCAGAATACTTCTATCCTGATAAATAGTATGATAACCTTGTCATTGTCTTTACTGGGAAATAAACATGGTTTATGGTGATATTTATAGGTGTCAAGATGAAAAGGGGTGGACTTGTGAGGTTAATTTCATATGTCAGCTTGACTGGGCTAAGGTAATTGCAGATAGTTCGTAAAATAGTCCAAAGATTTTGTCTTTGAGGGTGTTTCAGGAGGAAATATCATTAAATTCAGGACTAAGTAAAGAGATCTGCTTTCACCAGATCTTTCACATGAGATTAGCAATATATCTGGACTGGGCTGGTTCTCAGGCCTTTGGACCCAGTCTGAGTTATTCCATTAGTTTTCCTATCTCTCCAACTAGCTGATGGCATTTTGTGGGATTTCTGTCCTCCATAACCACCTGAAAAAATTCCTATGATAAATGCCCTCATGTATATCTGTATTGACCTATTTATATTCCATAAGCTGTTTTTCTGGTGAACTTTGACTAATATAGATTTTGGAAGAAATAGTAGTTTTAGAGAAAATAATTTTAAAGATGAGTTATTTGAATTGGTTCTGGAGTTTATGGGATTATCTATTAAATTTGATTATATTTTAAAGTGATAATGAATCTATTTCCATTAGTAATCAGAGCCCTAATAGCCCATAGTAGGAACTGTTTACAGAGGTACACAAAACATCTGCACTGGATATTCCTAATCAACTACTTATAAGAAGGAAGGAAATTGTACTCCTTAATCCCCTTCATGTATTTTACTCATTCTCCCACTTCCTCATCCTTTGGCAATCATCAGTTTGTTCTCTGTATTCATGAGTCTGTTTCTGTTTGTTCAGTCACTTGTTTTGTTTCATAGAGTCCACATAAAAGTAAATCATATAGTAGTTGTCTTTGTCTGACTTATTTCACTTAACACAATACTCCCTGGGTCCATCCATGTTGTTGTAAATGGCAAGACCTCACTATTTTTTTTATAATTGAGTAATATTCCATTGTGCATACATGTCACTCCTTTATCCATTCATCTATCAATGGACACTGAGGTTGTTGCATACATTGGCTATTATAAGTAATGCTGCAATGAAGAAATCTTTAGCTATAAAAGAGGTCACAGAAATAAAATTATACCATGTAGAATATAGTCAATATTATTTAATATCATGTTATTATTTTAATAACATGCTAACTACACTTATCATGGTAAGAACTGCATAATATATATAATTGTAAAATTAACCATGTTGCATGTCTGAAACTAATATGACATCATGTGTCAACTATACTTCAATAATAAAATTTCAAATAAGAATAAATGAGCTAAGTAACTGTATAGAATGATTTTGAATATTTTGTGGACAATTAATAAATATAATAATATTAGTTTGTTTCTCTTATTGCTTCTAGATGAAGTGCTAAAAGAAAGATGACCTCAGGAATTTGAAATCTCAACTCAAACTTGCATCAATAACCTAAGAATTTCAAGGTATGTCCTGAGGGAAAACCTTATCTCCTTTCAGGACTAAAACTGCTGCTGATCGAACTGTGACTAGATGAATTTAAACAAGTTGAACTCCCAGAATCCTAGAATGTCTGCTGTTAAATTGATTGCCCACAAGTAGTATCTTGTGTATTTAATTGGGGTGTGGGGGTATCCCAATATGTTGGAAACACAGAACTGATAAAATTGTTGAGTCTTCTTAGCTAGTGGAAGTGATCTCCCAACACCCAGTGGGAATGATGTCACCAACACCATTTGCAGCAACATCCCATCCTAAGTAGGAAAAACCTTCCAATCCACATGGGATCATCCTTTCTACCTCTACTTGAGGAGATTAACCCTGCTTTACCTGAGAAAATTATAATGATCTCCCCCAAGGCAGTGATCACCTATGACTAGACTCAAGCATCAACAGGCTAATAAATGTGAGGTACAAAGTATTACCCATTAGAAGGTGTGTTGCACTCCAAAAGAACTGTTTGAGTTTTCTAATTTATACAAGCAGAAATCTGGGGACATGTGTTGGAGTATTTATTAGAGGTGTTGGATAATTGTGGGAGAAAACAAAATTGGATCAGGTGAATTTATTGATATGGGCCCACTTAGTAGATATTCTGAATTCATATCTTTAATGTTGCAGTTCAGGAAGTTGGAGAGGACTATAATAGCTTATCGAGTTGGTTGGCCAAATCATGGGTGAAAAGATGGCCTACTGTGAGTGGAATGAAAATGCTCAATCTCCCTTTGTTTAATGTAAAGGAAGGTATTCAAAAGATTAGAGAAATTGTAAGGTTAGAGTATATCTGTCATTGAAGCCACACAGGGGGAGTCCAGAAAATATACCTATCCCCAATACTTTGAGAAATCAATTTGGGAGTGGAGCCCCAGCCCCCATAATGAGCTTTGTGATGTCTCTTCGCTTAAGGTTAGACCTTACAGTGGTAACCAGAGGCATCAACTGCAAAATTTAAATGCAATGTAAGTAATAAGATTCTGGGATAAAGGTGGCCATCTGGCATCACTCAAACATCAAAGGCAGGGTAGGCATGGTTACTGCAAAGGAAAGAAGACACAAAGCAGGTATCAAAATATTCTGACTGACACATGCCTATGGTGTTGGCTAATTAATCATGTTATTTCTAGATGTGAAAGAAATAATCTACCAAAATCTTAAATGATCTGCATAAGAAGAGAGGTCTTAAGTCAAGTGAATCAAAGTATAGCTTCAATCATAAAAATATGTTCACAGCCCATCAATTAATTCCCAGACATAACAAAAATGGAAAGTTATAGCCCCTCAATCAATTCATTTAGCTCAACCATTTATCAATACAGAATTCTTTGAATAGAGACCATTTTCACTCGAGGAATTACCCCATTAAAGTGACAAAAATTTTCTGTCAATACTGCTCCCATTCCTCCCTAAAGGGACCTATGGCCTTTTACCAATGGAAATGTGTATTAGGGGAAAGATTATTTGAAGGACTATTTGGACACTGTCTTTGAACTGACATTGTTTCCAAGAAACCCAAAACATCATTATGCCAATTTATCAGAGGAAGAGCTTATGGAGATTTGTATTCAATGGAGTTTTAGCTCAAGTACATCTCACAGTGGGTCCAGAGTTTCCCGTAACCCACTGTGTGGTAATTTCCCAGATCTAGTATACATTACTGGAATAGAGATACTTAGCAACTAGTATAATCCCCTTATTAGATTCCATTTTGAGGAGTGATGGCTATTATGTTGGATAAGGCCATATGGAAGCCATAAAAAATACCTCTATCTAGTCAAATATTAAGTCAAAAGCAATACTGCATTCCTAGAGGAAGTGCAGAGAACCATGCAATCATCAAGAAACTTAAAGATACAGGAGCGGTGATACCATCCCCTTAAAATCTTCCATTTGTTCTGTGCAGAACAGATGGCTCTTGGAAAATAACAGTGGATTAAGGAAGTCTTATCCAAGTCTCATACTAATTGCAATTGCAGCTGTTGTACCAGATGTGCTTTCACTGTGAACAAATTCACACATCTTCTGGTGGTCTCTAAGCAGCTATTGATCTGGTGCATTCCTTTCTCTTCATACCTGTCTATAAGAAGCAGTTATGTTTCAGGTGACAAGGCAAGAAATACACCTGCATTGTCCTACCTCAGTGTGTATCAATTCTTCACCCATATGCTACCTTTAGTTTTCAGGGATCTTGACATAATAAATCATATTGGTCCATTATATTGATGACCATTATATAATGTCCATTATATTATACTAAATGGATTAGTGAGGTAGAATAGCAATTACACCAGACTTATTGGACTTAGTGTGAACATGGAGAATAGATCCAACTAATTTGTTAGCCTACTACCCTAGGGAAATTTCTAGGGATCCAGGGTTTGGGGCATGTGCAGATATCAATTGCAAGATGAAGAATAATTTGTTTTATTTGTTTTTTCCAAGACCCTCAAAGAGGTATAACACTTAGTGGGTTTTTTGTTCTTTGGAGGAAACCTCATTAAGATGTACTATACTGACTCATTTACTGAGTAACTTGAAAAGATGCTAGTTCAAGCTGTTCTGACATTTGAATCATATACTCCATCACAGCCAATGGTTTCTGAATTTCATTGGCAGATATATACACAGTTTGAAGTCTTGATAGACTCTATATATGAATCAAAGGATAGGCATTTAGGATATTGGAGAAGGCTTTACTATCTTTCACAGTTAACTAGTTTCCTTTTGAAGACAATTTTTATTTTTCTATTGGGCCTTAGCAGAGACTGAATGCTTGTCTGTCAAGATATCAAGTGACCCAAGCTTCCCATAACGACCTGGGTGTTATCTGACAAATTGAGATATAAATATATGATTGCACAGTGGTATTTCATCATAAAATCAAAGTGGTAAATGTGATTGGGCTCATGTAGTAAGGAAGTTACATAAAGAATTTACATATCCTTGTTCCCTATTCCTGCTTTCTTCCCACTTCCAGCCCACAACTAGGCCTCATGGAGAACTACCTAAAATCATTTGGCAGAAGAAAACCAAACAAATAACAATGTGGGTCTGATTTACAGATGATTTTGCGTGATATGCAGATACTAATGAAAGTGGACAGCTATAGCACTTCCCTGGAGGATATTGGCAGAAGGAAATCCTCCCAAGGAATAGAAATCTGTAAAATGTATATAGTTGTTTACATTGCTTATAAGGAGAAATAGCCAGACATGGAAGTATACACTGATCCTGGGCTGTGGCCATGGTCAGGTTTGATGGGCAGGGATATATAAAGTAATATAATTGGAAAGTTGGTGAAAATTAAATTTGAGGAGTAAGCATGTGGATATACCTCTATCACTGTGCAAAAAATGTAGATATTTGTGTCTTATTTGAATTTTAACCAAATAATGACTTCAGCAGAAAAAGATTTTAAAAATCATATGGATAGAATAAAATGTTCTATGGATACCAGTCAGCCTCTGTGTCCAAAAACCCTTGTCATTGCTCAGTGGAATTATATACAGGTTGTCCTGTTGGCAGGATTGAAGGTTTGAATGGTCTTAGAACATGGAATTTCACACAGCCAGGTTTAGTGCCCAAAATGCCAGCAGCAGACAACAGCACTGTTATCTTGATATGGCACCATTCATTAGGGTGTTCACCCAGCTACTTGGTGGCAAACTGATTACATTGGATCACTTCCATCATGGAACGGATAGCATTTTGTTCTTGATTGAATACACACATACTCTGAATACATATTTTCCTTATCTGCATGCAATTCTTCTGCCATATCTACTATCCATTGAGTTATAGAATTCCTTATCTAGTTGCTTAGTATTCCACATAGCATGGTTTGAAATGAAGGACCTCACCTGACAGCAAAATAATTGTGACAAGGGCCCATTCTCATGGGTTTCACTGATTTCACCATGTTCCCTACCATCTTGAATCAGTTTGCTTGATAAAATGAAGGAAAGGCCTTTTGAAGACTCCCTAACAGTGCGTAATAAGTACCAATATGTTGTAGGGAAGTCGCAAGATTCTCTAGGAGGCTTTATATGCTCTAAATAAGCATCATGCTGTTTCTCCAATTGTATTTATTCATAGGTCCATGAAGCAAGGGGTGGAAATAAGAGAGACACCACTCAATATAATCCCATGACTTACTATCAAAATTTGTTCTTCCTGTTTTCTCAACTTTATGTATGCTTTGCAGATATGGAGGTCTTAGTTCCAGATGAAGGAACCAGTCTAGTAGAAGACCAAAAAAAAAAAAAAAAATCCCAAAATGGAAGTTAAGACTGCCATCTGCCCCCTTTGGTCTCCTAAAGTCTCTGAATCTCCTAAAATCTCCTAAAGTCTCTGGCAAAAAGGGGCATTACTGTCCTAGGTGCAGTGAATTTTTCTAAATACCATAAAATAAAAACATAGTTGCAAAATAATTAACAATAATTTATTCAAAAGCACTGTAATAGGGGAATATATCTCAGTATAGATCCTTATTCCATTCTGAATGCAGCATAGACAAATACAAATTTACAACCAAGGATCCTGGTGGAGGTCAGTGGATGTAAAAATACTAAACTAAAACATTAAGCATAAAGTGTTTTCTTGCAGAAAGTGTCAGGCTGATAAGACACCACCTACTGAATGGCAGAGAAGGAGAAACTTTATTAGATATCAAGAGTTATCAGATATGAACAAGAGAAACTTGCTAAAAGGTCTTAGCAGCATTGTTGAGAGAGTTTTTTTTATTTTTTTATTCTTATTTTTTAATTTTTAAAATATAATTTGTTGTCAAGTTGGCTTCCATACAACACCCAGTGCTCATTCCAACAAGTACCCTCCTCCATGCCCATCACACAATTTCCCCTCTCCCCCACCCCCCAACAACCCTCAGTTTGTTCTCAGCCCTGAAGAGTCTCTTATGGTTTGACTCCCTCCCTCTCTGTAAATTTTTCCGCCCTGCCGCTCCCTCATAGTCTTCTGTTAAGTTTCTCAGGATCCACTATGAGTGAAAACGTATGGGTCTGTCTTTCTCTGCATGACTTATTTCATTTAGTATAATACCCTCCAGTTCCATCCACTTTGCTACAAAAGGCCATATTTCATTCTTTCTCATTGCCATGTAGTATTACATTGTGTATATAAACCACATCTTCTTTATCCATTCATCAGCTGATGGACATCTAGGCTCTTTCCATAATTTGGCTATTGTTGAGAGTGCTGCTATAAACACTGGGGTACAGTGTCCCTATGCATCAGTACTCCTGTATCCCTCGGGGTAAATTCCTAGCAGTGCTATTGCTGGGTCGTAAGGTGGTTCTATTTTTAAATTTTGAGGAACCTCCACACTGTTTTCCAGAGCAGCTGCACCAGTTGACATTCCCACCAACAGTGCAAGAGGGTTCCTGTTTCTCCACATGCTTGCTAGCATCTGTAGTCTCCTGATTTGCTCATTTTAGCCACTCTGAATGGTGTGAGGTGATATCTGAGTGCAGTTTTGATTTGTATTTCCCTGATGAGGAGTGACATTGAGCATCTTTTCATGTTCCTGTTGGCCATCCGGATGTCTTCTTTAGAGAAGTGTCTATTCATGTTTTCTGTCCATTTCTTCAATGGATTATTTGTTTTTTGTGTGTGCAGTTTGGTGAGCTCTTTATAGATTTTGGATACTAGCCCTCTGTCCAATATGTCATTTGCAAATATCTTTTCCCATTCTGTTGGTTGCCTTTTAGTTTTATTGATTGTTTCCTTTGCTGTGCAGAAGCTTTTTATCATCATGAGGTCCCAATAGTTCATTTTTGTTTTTAATTCCCTTGCCTTTGAGGATGTGTCAAGTAAGAAATTGTTATGGCTGAGTTCAGAGAGGTCTTTTCTTGTTTTCTCCTCTAGGTTTTTGATGGTTTCCTGTCTCACATTCATGTCCTTTATCCATATTGAGTTTGTTTTTGTGAATGGTGTGAGAAAGTGGTCTAGTTTCATTCTTCTGCATGTTGCTGTCCAGTTCTCCCAGAACCATTTATTAAAGAGACTGTCTTTTTTCCATTGGATATTCTTTTCTGCTTTGTCAAAGATTAGTTGGCCATACTTTTGTGGGTCTAGTTCTGGGGTTTCTATTCTATTTCCTTGATCTATGTGTCTGTTTTTGTGCCACTACCATGCTGTCTTGATTATTACAGCTTTGTAGTAGAGGCTAAATTCTGGGATTGTGATGTCTCCTGCTTTGGTCTTCTTCTTCAAAATTACTTTGGCTATTCAGGGCCTTTTGTGGCTCCATATGAATTTTAGGATTGCTTGCTCTAGCTTCGAGAAGAATGCTGGTGCAATTTTGATTGGGATTGAATTGAATGCGTAGATAGCTTTGGGTAGTATTGACATTTTAACAATATTTATTCTTCCAATCCATGAGCACAGAATGTTTTTCCATTTCTTTATATCTTCTTCAATTACCTTCATAAGCTTTCTATAGTTTTCAGCATATAGAACTTTTACATCTTTGGTTAGATTTATCCCTAGGCATTTTATGCTTCTTGGTGCAATTGTGAATGGGATCAGTTTCTTTATTTGTCTTTCTGTTGTTTCATTATTAGTGTATAAGAATGCAACTGATTTCTGTACATTGATTTTGTATCCTAACTTTACTGAATTCATGTATCAGTTCTAGCAGACTTTTGGTGGAGTCTATAGGATTTTCCATGTATAATATCATGTCATCTGCAAAAAGTGAAAGCTTGACTTCATCTTTGCCAATTTTGATGCCTTTGATTTCCTTTTGTTGTCTGATTGCTGATGCCAGAACTTCCAACACTATGTTAAACAACAGCGGTGAGAGTGGACATCCCTGTCATGTTCCTGATCTCAGGGAAAAAGCTCTCACTTTTTCCCCATTGAGGATGATGTTAGCTGTGGGCTTTTCATAAATGGCTTTTATGATCTTTAAGTATGTTCCTTCTATCCTGACTTTCTCGAGGGTTTTTATTAAGAAAGGATGCTGAATTTTGCCAACTGCTTTTTCTGCATCAATTGACAGGATCATATGGTTCTTATCTTTTCTTTTATTCATGTGGTGTATCACGTGGATTGATTTGTGAATGTTGAACCAGGCCTGCAGCCCAAGAATGAATCCCACATGATCATGGTGAATAATTCTTTTTATATGCTGTTGAATTCAATTTGCTAGTATCTTATTGAGAATTTTTGCATCCATATTCATCAGAGATTTTGGTCTGTAGTTCTCTTTTTTTACTGGGTCTCTGTCTGGTTTAGGAATCAAAGTAATATTGGCTTCATAGAATGAGTCCTGAAGTTTTCCTGCCCTTTCTGTTTTTTTGGAATAGCTTGAGAAGGATAGGTATTATCTCTGCTTAAATGTCTGATAGAACTCCCCTGGGAAGCTATCTGGTCCTGGACTGTTATTTGTTGAGAGATTTTTGATGACTGATTCAATTTCGTCGCTGGTTATGGGTCTGTTCAAGCTTTCTATTTCCTTCTGATAGAGTTTTGAAAGTGTGTGGGTGTTTAGGAATTTGTCCATTTCTTCCAGGTTGTCCATTTTTTTTGGCATATAGTTTTTCATAGTATTCCCTGATAATTCCTTGTATTTCTGAGGGATTGGTTGTAATAATTCCATTTTCATTCATGATTGTATCTATTTGGGTCATCTCCCTTTTCTTTTTGAGAAGCCTGGTTAGAGGTTTATGAATTTTGTTTATTTTTTCAAAAACAAACTCTTGGTTTCATTGATCTTCTCTACAGTTTTTTTTTTACATTCTATATTGTTTATTTCTGCTCTGATCTTTATTATTTCTCTTCTTCTGTTGGGTTTGGGGTGTCTTTGCTGTTATGCTTCTATTTCCTTTAGGTGTTCTGTTAGATTTTATATTTGGGATTTTTCTTGTTTCTTGCGATAGGCCTGGATTGCAATGTTTTTTCCTCTCAGGACTCCCTTTGCTGTATCCCAAAACAGCGATTGTTGTATTTTCTTTTTCATTTGTTTCCATATATTTTTTAATTTCTTCTCTAATTGCCTGGTTGACCCATTCATTCTTTAGTAGGTTGTTCTTTAACCTCCATGTTTTTGGAGGTTTCCCAGACTTTTTCCTGTGGTTGATTTCAAGGTTCATAGCATTGTGGTCTGAAAGTATGCATGGTATGATCTCAATTCTTTTATACTTATGAAGGGCTGTTTTGTGACCCAGTATGTGATCTATCTTGGAGAATGTTCCATGTGCCCTCGAGAAGAAAGTATATTCTGTTGCTTTGGGATGCAGAGTTCTAAATATATCTGTCAAGTCTATCTGATCCAATGTATCATTCAGGGCCCTTGTGTCTTTATTGACCATGTGTCTAGACGATCTATCCATTGTTGTGAGTGCGGTGTTAAACTCCCCTGCAATTATCACATTCTTATCAATAAGGTTGCTTATGTTTGTGAGTAATTGTTTTATATATTTGGGAGCTCCCGTATTCGGAGTATAGACATTTATAATTGTTAGCTCTTCCTGGTGGATAGACCCTGTAATTATTATATAATGCCCTTCTTCATCTCTTGTTAAAGCCTTTAATTTAAAATCTAGTTTGTTTGATATAAGTATGGCTACTCCAGCTCTCTTTTGACTTCCAGTAACATGATGAATAGCTCTCCATCCCCTCCCTTTCAGTCTGAAGGTGTCCTCAGGTCTAAAATGAGTCTCTTGTAGACAACAAATAGATGGGTCTTGTTTTTTTATCCATTCTGATACCCTGTGTCTTTTCGTTGTCACATTTAGTCCATTTACATTCAGTGTTATTATAGAAAGATATGAGTTTAGAGTCATTGTGATGACTGTAGATTTCATGCTTGTAGCTATGTCTCTGGTACTTTCTCTCACAGGATCCCCCTTAGGATCTCTTGTAGGGCTGGTTTAGTGGTGATGAATTCCTTCAGTTTTTGTTTGTTTGGGAAGACCTTTATCTCTCCTTCTATTCTAAATGACAGATTTGCTGGGTAAAGGATTCTCGGCTGCATATTTTTTCTGTTTATCACATTTAAGATTTCCTGTCATTCCTTTCTGGCCTGCCAAGTTTCAGTAGAGAGATCCATCACGATTCTTATTGGTCTCCCTTTATATGTTAGAGCACGTTTATCCCTAGCTGCTTTCAGAATTTTCTCTTTATCCTTGTATTTTGGCAGTTTCACTATGATATGTTGTGCAGAAGTTCAATTCAAGTTACGTCTGAAGGGAGTTCTCTGTGCCTCTTGGATGTCAATGCCTTCTTTCCTTCCCCAGATCAGGGAAGTTCTCAGCTATTATTTCTTCAAGTACACCTTCAGCACCTTTCCCTCTCTCTTCCTTTTCTGGAATACCAATTATACGTAGATTATTTCTCTTTAGTGCATCACTTAGTTCTCTAATTTTCCCCTCATACTCCTGGATTTTTTTATCTCTCTTTTTCTCAGCTTCATCTTTTTCCATAATTTTATCTTCTAGTTCACCTATTGTTTCCTCTGCCTCTTCAAAATGAGTTGTGGTTGTCTCCATTTTATTTTGCAGCTCATTTATAGCATTTTTTAGCTCCTCCTGACTGTACCTTAGTCCCTTGATCTGTGTAGCAATAAATTCTCTGCTGTCCTCTATACTGTTTTCAAGACCAGTGATTAATTTTATGACTATTATTCTAAATTCACTTTCTGTTATATTGTTTAAATCATTTTTGATCAGTTCGTTAGCTGTCGTTATTTCCTGGAGATTCTTTTGAGCGGAATTCTTCCATTTCATCATTTTGGATAGTCCCTGGAGTGGTGCAAACTGCAGGGCACTTCCCCTGTGCTGTCTTGAATAACTTGTGTTGGTGGGCGGGACCACAGTCAGGCCTGATGTCTGCCTCCAGCCCACTGCTGGGGCCACAGACTGGTGTGTACCTTCTCTTCCCCTCTCCTAAGAGCAGGATTCATTGTGGGGTGGTGTGGCTCATCTGGGCTACTTGCATACTGCCAGGCTTGTGGTGCTGGGATCTAGCATATTAGCTGGAGTGGATTGGCAAGGTGCACAGGGGTGGGAGGGGTAGGCTCAGCTCGCTTTTTCTTTGGTGATCCATTTTGGGAGGGGCCCTGCAGCACCGGGAGGGAGTCAGACCTGCCACTGAAGGGATGGATCCACAGAAGCACAGCATTGGGTGTTTGTGCGGTGCAAGCAAGTTCCCTGGCAGGAGCTGGTTCCCTTTGGGATTTGGCTGGCGGATGGGCGAGGGAGATGGCACTGGCGAGTGCCTTTGTTCCCCACCTAGCTGAGCTCTGTTTTCTGGGGCTTAACAACTCCCCCTCCCATTGTCCTCCAGCCCTCCCACTCTCCGAGCAGAGCTGTTAGCTTATAACCTCCCAGATGTTAAGTCCTGCTTGCTGCCCAAACACACTCTGTCCAGCCCCTCCGGTTTTGCAAGCCATACTCAGGGGCTCTGCTTTGCTGGCAGGCTGTCTCTCTGCCCTGGCTCCCTTCTGCCAGTCCTTGTAGCGTGCACCACCTCTCCGCCCTTCCTACTCTCTTCCATGGGCCTCTCGTCTACACTTGGCTCCAGAGAATCTGTTCTGCTAGTCTTCTGGCAGTTTTCTGGGTTATTTAGGCAGTTGTGGGTGGAATCTAAGTGATCAGCAGGATGGGGTGAGCCCGGCGTCCCCCTACGCCACCATCTCAGTTCAAGATTCTGGGTCTTTCTCTCTCCATGTTGTTATGCCAGTTGTCACTGCTTCTTACACCCCAAGTCAGGAATGCTATCAATGAGTTTGGAAGTTTACATTCTGCTGGTGTAAGGTCACCATTTGCTGTCACTGTTGATCAATGACCCAGCAAGTCTCTTTGTTGAAGTTCTCACTGAGATCCTCCACTCTTTTTTCAAGTCCTATGATTGTCTTTATGACCATTGCTTTGAACTCTTCATTAGGCATATTGCCTATCTCTGTTTTATTTAGCTATTTTACTCTGATATTTTCTTGTTCTTTCATTAGGGACATTTGGTCTTACTCTGTGTCTTTTTCTATGTATTATATATGTCAGCTACATCTCCTGGTCTTGAAAGTAGTATCCCTGTGTAGAAGTGATCCTGTGGTGTCCTATAATGCAATGCTCCATCGTCACCAGAACCAGGCTCTCTAGGGGTGACCTCTGTGTGGCTATGTGTGCCCTGCTGTTGTTGTTGAGCCCTGACTACCTTCAATCCAGCTGGCTGTAATGACCCACTTTGCCTGTTGTGGCACACTGGGCACAGTTTGTTCTCTATGCTGTTGAGAGGTCCACATGCCACCCTGAGTTTATTGGTATGTGGGGTTGGCACTTAGCCTAGCTGTCTGCAATTAGCCTTTGTGTTACAGGTACAGGCACAATAAAGTACAAATCTTGGTGCCTGCACAGCCAGGTAAGAGAACTGGCTTCAATAACAATGTGCCCACTGATGTGTGAAGTTATCTCCCTCACTTCCCAGGGCAGGAGTCACTTTGGAATGGCATTGTTATTGACAATGTCATATGGATATGGCAGGGGGAAGCTGTCTAGGGAGGTAAGATCAAAGGTGCAAGTCTGCAGGGGAACACCAGTGTTAGCTAGGTAGTTGAGCATTAGTACTGACTCCAACCAGCACCCAGCCATTTAGGCTGGGGAAGGGCAAGACCACTGGAGCCTACCAGCACTTTTGTTCCCAGAGAATTAACCTGCAGATCCAGGCTCCTCAGTCATACACTCTAAAATTAGTCAATAAATTTCCTTCATGTATACCCCCAGTGCTTTTCCAACTACTACTTCTGTGCTGTCTGGAAGAAGTTATTTAGTGTGCTGTCTCTTTAAGAGTTGGGATTCAGCTACCTATTGCCCTCCAGCTCTCCAGCCCATCCCTGAGTTAAGCCTAGCTGTATTTCAAAGCTACATATATGGGGACTTATCTTCCCAGTGTGGGTCCTCTGTACTAGGGGTGCCCAGTGTGAGGTCTAATCCTCTCACTTTTCTGTGCTTATCTTGTCCCTCCTATTTGTGTTTAGTTGTGCTGGGAGTTTGGTTCTGTGGGAAAGTTATCTTGGAAAAGGAATGTTATCTTGTTTAGTTGAAGCTGGAAAAAATTGAATAATTTTTTTTCTATTTAGCCTTAGAATAAATAGTATACTGATGCAAATCTAGAATTTGGGTCTCTCTCTACTAAAACAACAGTTTTATTGGATTATTATTCTGCTATTAATAAGGAACTATAAAGTAGTTTTTTAACTTTTAAATAATTTGAGAAACAAGAATTTTTTTTATCTAAAAATGGTATCCTGTGCTTTGTCTTCTCTTTATTAGGTCTTTGATTATTTTTTTTAATGGAGCTTTCTCAATAGTAAAAGAGATAGATCTTTTTTTACAACCATGTAACTTATGTTTCTGCCTTTGAAATATTCTAATTGTCACTTGGTTAAATGCATAACTAAGTATTGAATCACAATGATTCTGTTTAACCAAGCATTTGAATATGAAATTTTTGATAACTTCTCAAAAATCACATTTTTGTCTTTTTTTACCTCAAATTAAAATAGATATTTTTAGAGACTTATTGAAATATTTAAAAGGATTATAAAATGAAGATGCTAAGGTAATTATATTTATGTGGTATGATAAATAATATGGCAAATATCAATAAGAAGTGATGATAAATGGTCTTAGCTTATATGTGTGTGGATATATGTTACTAACACAGATATCTTAGAAATTGTATAAAGTTCTTAGAAATTAGTAAGTACACTTATCTGATTATTATGTTAAAATGTTTACGCCACAGAAATAACAAGTTTTCCTCATCAAGTGAATTCTCATTAGACCTTAACCATGGCCATTTAAAGTCATTTGTCAGTTACCAGTTAATGCTTGAATTTGGTGCTTCACTGAAGGTATGTACAGCTATAGACATGAATGCCCCATGATGGCATTACTTGAATAATGCTGAGAATGTGCCTCTGGACTGAGTAAAAACTTCCAAAATAATGAAGAAGTTGATGGATTCATAATACTACTAATTCAAGTTAAAGCAGAACACATTGTAAATTCAGGGGCTAAATAAACTTGGAATTATTACAATTTTATGAGTTTTTGTTTGAATTATTAATGAATGTTAATGTTTTATTTTCCATAATTAATTGAATGTTTTTATTTTTAAGCTATGTGCAACTTACAAGAATTTATAAAGTATACCTTTCCGACCTAAGATGAAACGATTACTTTTCTCCTGCTAAGAACCCTCCAGAACTAAAAACTCTTGTTTTTAAAAAATTTTAATGTTTATTTTTGAAAGGAAGAGAACCTGTGAGTGGGGTAGGGGCAGAGAGAGAGGGAGATACAGAATTCAAAGCAGGATCCAGGCTCTGAACTATCAGCACAGAGCCTGACGCAGATCTTGAACCCATGAGCTGCAAGATCATGATCTGAGCCGAAGTCAGATGCTTGACTGACTGAGCCACCCAGGCGCCCCCAGAACTAAAAAATCTCAAAGAGTATTCTTATTTTATGACAGTACAATTATCTGCATAAGTTCAAAAAGAATGTATTCTCCTTGTTTTACGTATGTATGTATGTATCTCTGCACCCAACATGGGGCTCAAACTCACAATCCCAAGATCAAGAGTTACATGCTCTACTGACTGAGCCAGTCAGGCACCCCAGAATCTATTCTCCTGGTAAAAGGACACACGGTTTGAAACACTGGTTATATTCCCAAAGCTTTGACTGGAATGCCATATTTGAAAATAATGTGCAGGAGTCAGATATGATTAATGATGAATGATTTGCATAGCTTGTTTTGGTCAAGATTGGTTTAGTCAGAATACTAGAACCTTGATGTTTCTTATTAGTAATTTTCCAAATGGTAACTACTACCTGTTTCCTTGTCTTTTTAATTTCATTCATTTCATTTCATATTTCATTTCATTAATTCCAACATAGTTAATATACAGTGTTTTATTAGTTGTTTATCAGGAGTACATAAATCACACTAGAAGCTCCTTGATTAATTCCTACTTTCAAATTATTTATTCAGATTTGAGGCCAGTTCTGTATTGAAGTCTCATGTCCCCAATTACATAGTTCTGAATAAATCTGTTTTTACTATTTTAATAACTGTCCAACTAATTTTTTATAATTATAATCAGATTCAATCACTCCAGTCAGTAGGTAAGTCCTTTCCTTGCTATTGATTCATAAGCATGTAGAGCAGAAAGTGGCCATTTGGTAGTCTTTGCTTCCATTTCAGGGTAATCATTCCTTCCCCTGGAAGCAGTCCTTCTTCTGGTACTAAGATCTCTAGGTCAGCAGAGCATAAAATCACAGGAACATGAAGCAAGAATGGTGCTAGTAGGTTACAAGCAATGATAGTGGTGCCACACCCTTTGTCAATCCTTGATTCCAGGGCATATAAATCCAGGATATTGGAAAAACAGCGCTATATATTAAATGCTCATTCAGAAAATATGTGACATCCTGGAAAACCTTGCTGCAGTGCTGCAACACATTGCCACCTAGCTAAAACTGCAGCTAGGTCATCAAAAGGTCCTTCCTTCATTCCATCAAGCCAGCTGCTTCAATTGGTGAGAAATATGGGAAAATATTCCATAAGCTTGGGCTTATTGTTACGCTTCCTTTTCTGGGAAGTGATTTCTTGATCTGAAGCAATGTTTCATGGATTACTATGATAGTAGATAAAACATTCTTTAAATACATGATGGTATTTGGGCAGTAGCATTGCATACAGACAAAATTCATATCATAGGTGTCTATTTCTATATAACTGTATACTGTCCTTTTCTTGGTGAAAGTGGTACAATGTAATTAACCTACCACCCAGCACTTGTCTGAACACTTGGAGAATGATACTATATCAGGGACTTAATGTTGCTTTCCTCTGCTGGCAGATTGGTCACTCAGCCTTGATGAGTGGAAACCCATGTTGCTGAACCTATGCATAACCTCCATACCTACAATCATGGCCTCTTTGTGAATGAGTGTGTTGGGCAATGAAGGGGGCAGCTGGAGAAAGAAGTTGATATACACTGAATGTCATCCTATACACTTCATTGTTGAAATACTTCTCTGCTGATGTCATCCTTTTGTGAGCATTCACATGGGAAACAAATATTAGTGTTATTTTTCCATTAAGTGAGGTATGCCTACATAAGTCTTTACTAAGTTTCATTGTCAGCAATTTTCCAAATATTTTCCTTTTAAATTAATGATCATCATGCCAAAGCAGTAGCCGTAACTTATGTAATGGACTATAAAATTGAATATCTGCCATTTCTCCTCCCAAACAAATTAAACAATCAGGTACATTACCCAAAGTTTTGTCCACTAAGAGGATTTCCCTTCCCCACTATCTCTCAGGGAAGTCACAAAAGAGCTGTAGTCCTGCAACTGTGCACCGTTGGGTAGCACCTGAATAAGGAGGCATCTATAAAGTAGGCCTGCATTTTCCCCTCATCTATCAACTATCAATAAGGAACTGCCAATGGGGCCAGAGGTGTAGGTTAACTTTCAAAAGAGAAGACGGTGTAACAGCAGTAAGGATTACAGGCATTTGTCACTTCTTCATTAAATTTACTTGTGCTTTAAGGCCTGCCCAGACCCGGTCACATATATTCCACTTTGATGATGAAAGGTTACTGTGTATGCCCAACTTTAAGACTTGGTAGGCAAAATAACACTAAGTTTATAATGGGAATCTCTGGTCACATGAAAACTTGGTGGCTTATGGTCAAGCATTCAGTCACAATTAAGGACAAGTAGCCAGTCAAGAGTTGTTCTCAAATGGAGAGTAGGTATCTGAAGATTATAGATGAACCTTGCATTGAAACCCCAAACACCTATAATGTTATTCATCTATAGAAGATACCAAAAACTCCAAGTATCATCCCTATCTTCCAGTGAAATTTCAAGAACCTTTTGGACTTCTGGAATATATGGCTCAAATGGCTGAGCAGTTTGCACAGCAGACTGAATCTATTGAAGATCCTTCTTTTGTTGAAAGCCCCACTCAAAATTAGAAGCTTTTCATGTCACCTGACAGGCCACAGTAACATACTCACATGTAGAATATTTTCCTTCTAAATACAAAGAAGACCACCAGCAAATGTGTATCTTTCTTGGTGATAGGAGGAGGTGGATGCTACAATTTATCCTTCACCTTTTTTTTTTAATTTTTTTAACGTTTATTTATTTTTGAGACAGAGAGAGACAGAGCATGAATGGGGGAGGGTCAAAGAGAGGGAGACACAGAATCTGAAACAGGCTCCAGGCTCTGAGCTGTCAGCACAGAGCCCGACGCCGGGCTCAAACCCACGGACCGCGAAATCATGACCTGAGCGGAAGTCGGCCGCCTAACCAACTGAGCCACCCAGGCGCCCCTATCCTTCACCTTTAAAGGAATATCTGGACATGCCCCTATCCCAAAACATTGGGCTCTGTATATTTCTCTAAGTGAGAAATCCCTGAATTGTAATTGAATTTGTTCCCCAATCTCTAGATTGTTCCCCAATCTTTCCAATAATTCTAGAGATGTTGTTATTTCTGCTTAATATATTCTATCACCATAATGACATTAATGTAATTGACAAGTGTGATATCTCTTGGATAGTAGCAAGAAAAAGGTATTCAATGTCCCTGAAAACTAAATTGTAACATTGGACAACAGAGTTAGTATACTTTTAAGGTAGGATTATGAAGATTTGTTACTGGCTTTATCATCTGGTTTGGATGGGCACTATTGATAATATGGAGAAAATGTTTCTTCCCAGATCAATAAATAGCTGCATTCTTGGTACCAAGGGATGTGTGAATTTGCCCAAGCAATAAAGCCACAGTACCCACAGTTGGAGTCACCATTAGGTTAAGCCTGAGATAAGTCTATTATTTTCCAAGTTGTATCTGTCTTTTGAACAGGCCAAATAAAGTCTTGAATAGGGATGTTGTGGGAATCAGCATCTTTCAAATTCCTGATGGTGGCCCAAATCTCTGCAATAAATGAATTTATGCAGTAAAACTTTTGATTTAATATTTTTCTAGTTATGTGCAATTATAATGGCCTCTATTTAGCCTTTCTTGCCATGATAGCCCTCATTCTAGAAAATCAATGTGGGGATTATTTCAGCTGCTGTCTATTCCAATTATGCATTTTAGAACTAGGGAAATAACCATGGGATGGGTCAAAAACATACTGAACCTATTGTAAGATGGACCTGAGCTAAGTTCCATAAATAACTGATTCCCAGAAGTCCCTCTTTTGACTATCAGTGCTCTGTTTACTACTGGAAACTGAGTCATCAGCATCCTTTAATCTAATAAGTTACAGAGCCTATTTCAGAGACCCCAGAAGGAATAGAGAAAACATCATTAAAATTCTGTTCAACTAGAACAACTTTCAATACCGTAATTTATAAGCCATGGTACACAAGAAAAACAGAATCAATAAGTATTTATATTTAGATAGATAGATATAGATAAGAGGAGATTTATTATAAGTATTGGCTCAGGCATTAATAGAGACAAAGAAGTCCCACAAATGGCCATCTGCAAACTGTAGAATTAGGAAAACCAATGGAATAATTTGGTTGAAGTATGAAAGGACCCCATGGTGAGGCTCCTAGTCCCAAACAAAGAGCTGAGAACCTTCAGGTTATTTTTCCCTTGAGAGACGTCTGGGGAAAATCCAAGAATTCAAAGCCCCCAAAACCAGAAGTTCAGATATTCAGGGCAGGGAAAGATAGACTTTCCAGCTAAATTTTAAAAAAATTAAATTAAAAAAAGTAATTCAATATTTCTTTCCCCTTTTATTCTATTCAGGCCAAGGTGTTGGATGGCACATGCACACATTGGTAGAAAATATCACTTTACTTAGTCTGCTGAAACCAAAAGTAATACCTTCAAGAAACACCATGACAGGCACACCCAGAAATGTTTTACAAATACTCTGGGTCACACTTAGCCAAAGCAAGTTGACACCTAAAATTGGCCATTGCAAATTCACCCATGCCAATTTGAAGTATATTATATATTGCCTTAAACTATACTTAATCTTCAAGTAAATACAATAATTAGGCCATAATTCTACCTGTGGTGATATAACCATTCTGATTACAACCAAAAACACACTAACCCCTTCCCCAGATGAGGAACTAAAGTGCTTGAATAATGTTTACTCTTCTCCTAGATATCCTGTGTGTGTAGTAAAACTAATAATACTTAAATATATGATGTAAATTCAACACATTGCATGGTGCATGATGAGGAAATAACAGAGGATAAAATAGAAAAGATATTTACTTTTTCTTCCTAATTTTTCTTCCTAATTTTGTTATGAATATATGTATATGTATATATATATATATTTCTTAAAATCTCTTTAGAAATTTTAGAAATCTTTAGAAATATATATTTCTTAAAATTTCTTAAAATTCATGTGACTCTAGGGACCTTTGGCGATGAAGTGGGAAAGGAAAAGTCTGGTAGGGTGAACAGAGGAATGGAAGACGTAGGGGTTTGAAAGAGGACATATCAAAGGATTCAAAGCATCTGGAGAGACTATCCAAAGAAACAAATGGAGGAAGAGGGAGAAGAGGTAATATGAAGGGAGAGGTTTTAAAGAAGCAATTTGAGAAAACTTGCTTCCCAAAGAGTACTTTTAAATTCCAAATCATTCTTAGTAAAATTATGGCAACTAAAAAGATACTAGATGAATTTGTCAGAGCATATAGCCAGTAAAGATTCAAGTAATGGGTTTTCTGTCCATTAAGAAGCTCCAGTGATCTTAATTAGTAGTAACAGTATACTTACAAACAGGGAGACTTGGCACGTAACTCAGTCTCTGTCTGGGACTGTAACCCAGTTTTTAGAGTGTATTCAAAATCTTAAGAATCAAACCCTGTCCTTACCAGCTTCAAGGGATATTTATATGAAGCAATGATTTAGGAGTCAAACTCACCAATGGAATTCTGACCAATCATTCATAAATGAGGACAAAGCAGTCAAAGTCACATATTTAGGGTGCTGGGTGAGGGGTCCAGATAACTAGTAATGTATCTCATTTCACATGAGTAGTGGCACCATAACTGTCACAGAAAAAACATAAGTGGAGACTGGTTAAATTGGTAAAAACTTATTTTATTCAGGCCAATTTCAATATGGAAAAAGAGACTTTTACTATAAAACAAGGCTCATTTGGGTAGTGGGAATTTATAGCCCAAAGAGGCCGGTGAGTCCAGTGGATGCAAAATTATTAAGAGGAAATCAAAAGGAAGGAGGATAGTTAACCTACTCTAACAGGATTTTTACTGAATAGAGGCTAGACTGATTATAGGTCACTTAGTAGATTATGAAGATGACAAACCTGATTCCATATAAAAGGTTATTACACATGGCAAATGAGACACTCTTGCAGTGTTCATAGTAAGGATTTTGCAAGGAATTACATGGACTGGCTTGGAGAAAGGGAAGAATTTGGATTAAAGTTGGGCTAAGCAAAGAATCTTTGTCACTTTTATAGGGAAAACTGATAGCTATTCCACATGGAGGTAAGAGAATACATCCAGAATACGAAAGATTCCTTCGGTGTCTCTTAGAATTAAAATACCCTGAGATTAAGATCAATGGAAACTACAACATCTTGATGTTAGCAATTCTAGTAATGGCCCAGACACAGCAGGAATTAGGGTTTGAAGAGAGTTAAGATGGCATGGTAGTAGGAGGATCCTATGCCTGCCTCATCCCTTGAGCATAATTAGATAAATATCAAACTACTCTGAACACCCAAGAAATCAATCTGAGAACTGACAGAACAAACAGTACAACTAGAGGGAGAAAAGAGGCCACATCGTGGAAGGTAGGAGGTATGGTGATGTTATTTGGGAGAGAAAAGGATCCCATGTGCTGTGGAAAGGGGGGAGCCATGATCACAGAGAAAGAGAGAGAGAAAGAGAGAGAGAGAGAGAGGACATAGCAGCCCACAGGGGACTGTACAAACCCTTTCCAAAGCCATTGGCTGGCAAAATGGGAGGTACTGATTATTGTGAGCTTTTACAATCAGCAGAGATCAAATAATGGAGTTTTAGAATTCTGCACTATGGTGGGTGTGGAGCCTGGAGGGTACTGCAGTGATCGGTGGAGAAGGTGGGCAGGGGCCTGGGAGTAGACAGCTGCATTCTGAGAATCCCCTGGGACAGACAGAGAGAGAGAGAGAGAGAGAGAGAGAGACTTTTCCTCCTAATTGGAGCTCATCTGGGAGAGGTGGCATTGCCTTTCTGGGGACAAAAGAGATGGCAGATGCCTTTGCACTCCTCTGCCCCTTAAGGGGCAGAGACACCTGCTTTGGGTGGCTAACCTAGACCCAAGCTTTTTGCTGCACTTCACTCTAAACTCCAAGCTGCTGTTCATGGTGTGACTGCCCTTCTGGGACAAAACTTGTACCAGTGCCAGCATGGTGAGATCCTACTCCATAGGACTGGCATGATTCTGCATCAGGCTGGGTCTCTAAAGTTTGGAGTTTTCAAACTCATCCAGCATGCCTAAGATATAACACAGGTGAATTTTGCTGATAGGCAGGCTAATAGCCCAGACACAGGGTAAAGTCAGGGGTCTCAGGGATGCATGGGACACATGAAGGAAGATTGTTTGCTCTTTTTTGAGGCATTCCCAAACAGCAGCAACTGGGAACTCCTCTCTCCAGAGATGAGAGAGATAGCTGGCACCATTTTTCTCCCCCACCCAATAGCATGAACTGATTTCAGTGAGCAGCAGAGCTCCAACAGTGAAGGCCTGAGCCACTTACACCAAACCCTGCCCCACACCCCGTCGTGCTCTGCAGGTGTTTCTTTACTAGAGCAAATGTGTCTGAGAATCAGACCAGGGGTCCCCTCTCCCAGAAGACCAGCATAAATCCTACACACACCAAGTCTACTCACCATAAGTGCTTCAGAGCTTCAGCACAAGTGGAAATAGAATCAGGCCTCTTGTAACAAGCAGACCATAGCAGCAGGGCACCTGTTGGAATGAGCACTGGGTGTTGTATGGAAACCAATATGAAAATAAAGTATACTTACTAAAAAGAATAACTTGCCACACTCTGGATAAGTGCCAAACACTCCCCACTTCACTCAAGGGAAATTCTGCAGAGGACTGACCTGAGGGAAAGAACAATCAACATACAGGAACAGAGTACACACAGCATACACCAGAAATACATCCTGAAGTGCCAGGCTCTGTAAAGTTTATGACCTCTTCTTCACAAAGTCATTGCTCTCAGGAGCAGAAAAAATAAAAGGCTTTCTTAACACACAGAAGAGGCATAGTCAAAATGCCAAGATGGAGGAATTATCCTGAAAGAAAGCATAAGAAAAAGTCATGGCCAGGGATCTAATTGAAGCAGATATAAGTAATATGTCTGATCCAGAATTTAAAATAACAATAAATGATACTAACCAGTGTTAACAAAAGGATAGAAGGCATCAGGGAGTCCCTTGGCATAGAGATAAAAGACTTAGAAACTAGTCAGGCTGAAATAAAAAATGCTATAACCAAGATGTGAAACCAAGTAGATGGAACCACAAAGATGGAAGAAACAGAGTAACAAATAAGTGATATGGAAGATAAAATTATGGAAACTAATAAAGCTGAAAAGAAAAGGGAAAGAAAAACTATGAGTTATGAATGTAGATTTAGGGAACTCAACAACTCCCTAAAGCATACTAACATTCGTATCATAGGAGTCATAGAAGAAGAGAAGGAAAGGGGGCAGAAGATTTGTTTGAGGAAATTATAGCTGAAAACTTTCATAATCTGGAAGGAAATAGACATCCAAACCCAGGAGGTACAGAGAATTCCCATCAAAATCAACAAAAGCAGACCAATACCAAGACATTGCAGTAAAATATGCAAAATATAGGAATAAGAAAATATCCTAAAAGCAGAAAAGGAAAAGATCCCTAAGTTACATGGGAAGACACAAAGTGTTAACAGCAGATCTTTCTACAGAAACATGGCAGGTCAGAAGGGAGTGGCAGGAAATATTCAATGTGATGAATAGGAAAAATATGCAGTCAAGAATCCTTTATCCAGCAAAGCTGTCATTCAGAATAGAAGGAGGAATAAAGACTTTCCCAGACAAACAAAAACTAAAGTAGTTTTTTGGTTTTTGTTTTGTTTTGTTTTGTTTTTACCACTAAACCACCCCAACAAGAAATATTAAAGGGAATTCCTTCAGGGGCACCTGGGTGACTCAGTCAGTTGGGAGTCTGACTTCAGCTCAGGTCATGATCTCATGGTCCATGGGTTGAAGCCTGGCATCAGACTCTGTGCTGACAGCTCAGAGCCTGGACCCTGATTCGAGTTTTGTGTCTTCCTCTATCTCTGACACTCCCCTACTCATGCTCTGTTTCTCTCTCAAAAATAAGTAAACATTAAAATTGTTTTAAAAATAAAGGGGATTCCTTCAGTGGGAAAGAAAACACAAATGTAACAAAGACTAGAAAGTAACAGAGAAAATCTCCAGAAACAATGACTTATCAAGTAATACAATGGCATTAAATTCATATCTATTGATAATCACTCTGAATTAAAATGGGCTAAAGGCTCAAATTAAAGACATAGCATATCAGATTTAAAAAAAAAACGCCATCTATATGTTGTATACAAGGGACTCATTTTAGAACTAAAGACACCTGCATATTGAAAGTGAGGGGATCAAGAACAACTTATCATGTTAATGGACATTTTTAAAAAAGCCAGAGTAGCCATACTTATATCAGACAAAGTAGATTTTAAACCAAATGTTGTAACAAAAGATGAAGAAGGGCACTGTATAATAATAAAGGGATATATCCAATAAGAAGATATAACTACTGTAAATATTTACACCCCCAACTTGAAAGAACCCAAATATATAAAACAAATAATAACAAACAAAAAAAAGCATTGATAATAATACAATAATAGTACGGGACTTTAACACCTCACTTGCAGCAATGAACATATCATTTAAGCAGAAAATTAACAAGAAAACAATAACTTTGAATGGCATACTGGGACACATGGACTTAACAGATATATTCAGAACATTGAATCCTATAGCATCAGAATACACATTCTTTTCAAGTGCACATGGAACATTCTCCAGTATAGATCACGTACTAGGTCACAAATGAGGACTCAACAAATAAAAAAAATAAGGAGAGCATACCATGCATGTTTTCTGACCATAGTGCTATGAAACTTGAAATCAACCACAAGAAAAAATGTGGAAAGCCCACAAATACATGGACGTTAAAGATCATGCTACTAAAGAATAAATTGGTTAGTCAGGAAATTTAAAAGTAAATACATACATACATACATACATATATAGAAACAAATGAAAATGAAAACACAATGCTCCAAAACGTTTGGGATGCAGCAAAGCCAGTCCTAAGAAGGAAGTATATAGCAATAGAGGCAAGAAAAATCAAGAAGCAAGAAAATTTCAAATACATAACCTAAACTTAACAGCTAATGGAGCTAGAAACAGAACTAATGAAGCCCAAATTCAGCAAAAGAAAGGGTATAATAAAGATCTTCCAACAAACAAAAATCCAGAGTCAGATGTCTTCCCAGGGGATATTTACCAAACATTTAAAGAAAAATTAGTATCTACATCCAAAATGTTCAAAAACATAAAAAATGGAAGGAAAACTTCTAAACTCATTCTATGAGGCCAGCATTGGCTTGATTAAAAAATATTCCTATGAACATGGATGCAAAAATTCTCAACAAAATACTACTAAATCGAATCCAATAGTAAATTAAAAGAATCATTCACCACGATCAAGTGGGTGATCAAGCCTAGGAATTTATTCCTGGGATGCAAGCGTGGATCAATATTCACAAATCAATCAAGGCAATAATAAATGAAAGGATAAGAACCTTATGATCCTCTAAAAGTTGTAAAAAAGAATTTGATAAAGTACCACATCCACTCTTGATAAAAACTCTCAACAAAGTAAGGATAGAGGTAACATACCTCAACATCATAAAAGCCATTTATGAAAGACCCATAGCTAACATAATCCTCAATGGGGAAAACAGAGTTTTCTCCCTAAGATCAGGAATACAAGGATGTCCTCTCTCACCACTGTTGTTCAACATAGTACTGAAAGTCTTAGCCTCTGAAATCAGACAACAAAAAGAAATAAAAGGCATCCAAACTGGCAAGGAGGAAGTCAAATTATCACTATTATCAGACAACAGGATACTCTGTAGGAAACCCGAAAGACTCCACCAAAAATTGCTAGAACTAACATATGAATTGAATAAAGCTGTAGGATACAAAATCAATGTACATAAATCTGTTATATTTCTATACACTAATAATAAAGCAGCAGAAAGAGAAATCAAGGAATTGATCCTATTTACAAACGCACCAAAAACCACATGATACCTAGGAATAAACTTAACCAAATAGATAAAAGCTCTGTACTCTGAAAACTATAGAACACTTATAAAAGAAATTGAAGAGGACACAAAGAAATGGAAAAACACTCCATGTTCATGGATTGGAAGAAAAAATATTGTTAAAATGTCTATACTACCCAAGGCAATCTGCATATTCAATGCAATCTCTATCAAAATAACACCAGAATTTTTCAGAGCTAGAACAAACAATCGTAAAATTGGTACAGAACCAGAAAAGACCCTAAATAGACAGAACAACCTTAAAAACTAAAAGCAAGTCTGGAGGCATCACGATTCTGGACTTCAAACTGTCTTACAAAGCTGTAGCCATCAAGTCAGTATGGTCCTGGCACAAAAACAGACACATAGATCAATGGAACAGAATAGAAACCCTAGAAATGGACCCACAGCAACCTCTTTGACATTGGCCATAGTAAATTCTTACTAGACCCGTTGCTGAAGGCAAGGGAAACAAAAAAACGTCTCCACGGGAAAGGAAACAATAAACAAAACTAAAAAGCAGCCTATGAAATGGGAGAAGATATTTGCAAATGATGTGTCTCTTAAAGGGCTAGTATTCAAAATGTATAAAGAACTTTGTAAACTCAAAACACAAAACCCAAATATCCAGTGAAGAAATGGGCAGAAGACATGAACACTTTTCCAAAGAATACGTGTTTCCAAGAAGTGTTTTCTAAGAACACTTTTCCAAAGAATACGTCCAGATGACTAACAGACACATGAAACGATGCTCAACATCATGCGCCATCAGGGACATACAAATCAAGACTATAATATCACCTCAAACTTGTCAGAATTGCTAAAGTTAACAATACAAGAAACAACAGGTATTAGTGAGGATGTGGAGAAAGGGGAACCCTTTTGCACTGTTGGTAGGAAAGCAAACTTATGAGGCCGCTCTGGAGAACAGTATTGAGGTTCCTCAAAGTTAAAAATAGAACTACCCTATGTATGATCCAGCAACTGCACTACTATGTATTTACCAAAGGATACAAAAATACTGATTTAAAGGGGCAACCCCCAATGTTTATAGCAGCATTATCTACAATAGCCAAATTACGAAATTTCAAATGTCCATCAACTGAGGAATGGATATAGAAGCAGTGAGATTATAGATATGGAATATTACTCAACCATCAAAAATAATAAAATCTTTTCATATGCAAAGATGTAGATGGAGCTATAGTGTATTATGCTACGCAAAATAAGTCAGCCGGAGAAAAACAAATACTATGTGATTTCACTCATATGTGAAATTTAAGAAACAAAACAGATGGACATAGGGGGAAGAACAAAAAAGAGGGATAGGGAAGTAAACCATAAAAGAGACTTTTAACTATAGAGACCAAACTGAGGGTTGCTGGAGGGGAGATGAATGCGGGGATGGGCTAGATGGGTGATGGGTATTAAGGAGGGCATTTGTTGCTAAGAGCACTGCCAGTTATATGTAAGTGATGAGTCACTAAATTCTACTCCTGAAAATATTAGAGTATATGTTAACTAACTAGAATTTAAATAAAAATTTGAAACATTTTTTTTTAAATAAATTAAGGTTTGAGTCATTCCACCAGTAAAGAGCCAGACTATTTGAAGTATTTGCTGATGCAAAGGGAAATCAGAATTGGTAATAGCATAAAATAATTATAAATCCAACTTTGAATGCTTGACAAGTTATGTAAATAATTAGGCAAAGTTTCATGAGATTAAACTTGTGTAAAACAAATTAGTCTGACTTTGAATCCCCAATTAAAAAAAAAGTGGTGACTATCAAGGGAAAAACTGTTTCAGTGAAACCCTAATATACCTTTATGGGTTCAATATTCCACACTTTGTCAGTCTTTTATGAATCTGAAATTATTTGAGCAACACCCATATATGGTTACTACCCTTCAAAATAATGTTTCCAATTTTTCTCCCTTGTGACTTGCAATTAACACGAACTGAAATTGACAAGTTCCCAAGCTCTGCAATCTAAAACTGTACAACATAATATAAACTACATGGAAATCTTCACAACTGATCACAAATCAGTAATCTTCATTCAGGTTTCTCTATGGGAAATTCAGAGAATTCACCAGAACGCCTATGCCATCACCATAGACTTCAAACTGCATACCAATAATACTATGCATTGCTTCTTCCATCCTTGCTCCACAATCTAATGATACTTAGAGAACAATATCTATAATTCTCCACTCCATGTTCCTGGAATCAGAAACAGTATTTCTAATTTTTATCCTGTTTTTATCTTTTATTTTTATAGAAACTTCCTCTCACTAAATGCCTGATACCTAGCACCATACAGCATATCCTCTACTACTAATTTTCAACAAATTTCCCATCCATATTCTTCATATTTTTGATTGTATTAATTTTAAAAACTTAAGTAATTTTTTCCTGTATAACACAACTCCTAATAAATCATATTTGTACCTTGCCTTTAAGCAGCCTTATAGGACTTCAGTGAAGTCATAGGTGTTAATTGTCTCAGAGGAGGCCATTACCTTTTTCTCAGGCAATGCAGAAATTAATACCCTCATACTGAAAGAGACTGTTAACATTTTGGTGGGTATGCAGCTGGAGCTAAAATTGTGGAGACCCCTTCCATTGAGGGTGGAAAGATCACTACCATGGGAAATAAAAACTCATCTAAATTTAGAGGCTTGATGTCCCTGACTTCATTAGGGTATTCACACAAGTCCCAGCACGCAGGATCTTATTGTTTCCATTCAATGTCCTCACTTTAACAATAGACCCCTTCTGATCCTGGAATTTCAACTTGCTTTGAAACTAAGTCAATTATAATTTGACTGTCAGCAATTTTAGCCATGCCATGATAAAGGCTCTTACTTTGGAGCACCTAGAATTTTTTAGAACATTTGTGCAATGTTTAGGGTGATAATATGAATCCCTGAGTTCATACTTTTCGTTCAACATTTTGTCAAGCAACATTAGAGGGAAGAAGCCAACATCATTATACTCCTTAGTTTTCAAAAAAGTTAGAAAGTATGATACATAATTATGTAACTCCTGTTTCTTGTGAGTGGTTTATTAGGGTTATCCAATGTATATAGAGTCTGTATGTATATAAAAAGTTTACACCCTGGAATATCAGTGTTTTTTTTTTTGTTGTTGTTGTTTGTTTGTTTTTTGGGTTTTTCAAAGTGGGACATAAAGTACTATCTTTAAATCTAATCAGATTAGATAGCCCATTTCAGGGACCAAGGAAGTAATTCTAAAAATTTATACTTATAATTATGTTGCTTTAGTTTTGTCGTTTTTGGTGTTTTAGACCTCTTCTTACCAAAATCTATATTACATGTATTCTCCAAAATAACAGATTGAATAGGCAATAGGTAGATGATGATGATGATAGATGATAGATGGATAACAGATGATACAGATATGTGATAGATAGATATGATTGATAGATGATGATGAAGGTAGATACATAGATACATAGATATATAAATAGATGATATATAGATAGATAATGCATATACACAAACATACATAGACACACAGATATAAGAAACATTTAGAAATATGACCTTTTGTAGCAACATGGATGGAACTGGAGAGTGTTATGCTAAGTGAAATGAGTCATACAGAGAAAGACAGATACCATACGTTTTCACTCTAATGTGGATCGTGAGAAACTTAACAGAAGACCGTGGGAGAGGTGAAGGGGGGAAAAAGTTACAGAGAGGGAAAGAGGCAAACCATGAGAGACTCTTAAAAACTGAGAATAAACTGAGGGTTGATGGGGGGTGAGAGGGAGGGAAAAGTGGGTGATGGGCATTGAGGAGGCACCTGCTGGGATGAGCACTGGGTGTTGTATGGAAACCAATTTGACAATAAATTTCATATTAAAAAAAGAAACAATATATTAATTAGCTCAGGCATTATGGAGGTGGAGACTCCCAAAATCTGCCATCTGCAAGCTAGAAAACCAATAAATTCAATAGAATAATTCACTCCAGCTCTGAAGGCCTAAGAACAAGAGACTATTGGTGTAAGGCCCAGAGTCAAAGCCCCAAGAGAAAGGAGCATTGATGCCCTACAGTTAGAAAAGATGGATAGCCAGCTTACAAAGAGACACAAGGATTTGTCCTTCATTTGTTTTTCTTTGTTGTTTTATTTAGGTCTTCTATTTAGATTGAATGATGCCTGCTCACATTATGAAGGAAGATCTCTTTACTCAGTCTACTGCCTAAAATTCTAATCCTCTCCAGAAAAAATCCTGACAGAAACACCCAGAAATAATGTTTTATCAGAATTTCCTTAAATCAGTCAAATTGACACATAAAACTAGCTATATCCACTGCTTGACAAATTGGCACCTACATCCACCACCTTAAACCTTATTAATCTCCAAACAAAGACAATAATGAGATTATAATTCTGTTTAACATGATAGAACTATGCTACATGCAATCAAAAACACCCTAACTCCTTCACTAGAAAAGGATTTTACATCCTTAAGTGATGCTTACTTTTAACAAATAATTATGATTAAAATTAACATTACTTAAATATAATATATAATCAATATATCTCATTACCTGATAAGACAATAAGAGAGGATAGAAAATAAGGATATTTGCTTAGAAAATAAGGATATATATATATATACACACACACACACACACACACACACACATATATGGTTATATATACAGATATATACATATATATGGATATATATACAGATATATACATATACATGCACACACACACACACACACAGGCATTCAAAACTAAGTAAGGATGAAATAACTACTCATGACAAAGCCTGTATTTTTATAACTGGTCACATAATCATAGCTAAAGAACTCTCCATTATATGAGAGGTATGGCCTGGGAAAGATAAGATAGTGTAGCAGGAGTAGGACCATGAGGATTTGGGTCACTACGTCATGCAAGTTACCTATGCATTCATGGCTTGCCTAGACCAAATTATTTATACACTACATTTATTTGATGATGGAGATTTGTTGTGAAGTCCCACTTTATGACTTGGTAGGTCAGATAACTCCCATTTCATGATGGCAACTTGGGTCACATAGTAACTTTGTATCCATTGTCAAGCATTTAGTCCCTATAAATGGAGTAGCAAGCCTAGAACTATTCCTCAAGAGAGTAGTTATCTTTGGATGATAGCAATACCTATTAAAAAAATCTTAAATTCTCATGTTGTCATATGGAGGGGCTGCCAAAGACTCCAAACAGCACCTCTATTTGAGAAAAAAACTTCAGTGATCAATGGGTCTGTTGTAATAACTGGACTAAGTATCATAACAATTTTCACAGCATCTTGCAATTCTTGTGGAGACTTCTCTTGATTTGAGTCCCACTCAAAACTAGCAGCTTTATGGGTTACTTGATAAATGAGCCTGATAATACTCTCAAATGAGGAATATTTTGACTCCAAAATCTAAGTTGCCCCACCAGGCATTGTTTCTGGTTGCATGAGGGGCCAGATGCAACAACTTATCCTTTATCTCAAAAGGAATATCTGGACAAGCTTTGTAACTCTGAATCCTTGAAATTTTACTGGGGTATAAGACCCCTAAAGTTTAACTGACTTCTTCCAACCTTCTGTCATGCCAATGTCTAAAGTCCAGTGTAGTTTATCTTCAAGCTCTGTAGGTCCAATCAGCACAATGCCATCAATTTAATGGACTTATGTAATATCTTGTGGAAGTGAATGTCTATCAATACACCTACAAACTAAATTATGACATAGGGCTAAAAAGTTGGTATAACGCTAACTTCCTCTGTATTACATTAAGGAGATCAGGTATTCCTACTTCATGTAAGGTGGCCGTGTTTTCATGTATGTTTCAGCTAATCAGCCCAAAAAACTGTTAGAGCCCTTTCTATATCTCCAAGCTGAAACATTAAATGCAGAATATCCACTTAGTGTGCCCATTTCATTAAATTCAGGCCATCTAACTAAAATGCCTTTTACCATTATTCCAAAACCTTAATATGCACTCTTATACATATTCCCCAGATTTGTGCTTATATAAATTAGAAAACCCAATTAGTTCTTTTGGAGTATAGCATATCTTCATACCTCATCTTTAGGGGCTTTCTGGGACCTGTGTCTAGTCATAGGTGTCAACTATCTCAAGGTAGGCCATTGTCCTTTAATAAGACAATGCAAGGTTAATGTCCTCATGTGGAGGTGGAAAAGCTGATACCACTCTCGATTCAGAGGGTGCTACCACAAGAAGAGGAAGTGCCACTTTGCAGAGGCCTTTTTTCTGGTCATGTGGAAGCCACTTTTTTTTAGGGAGGAGACCATTTTCACAGTCAAAGAAGACTTATCAGAACTTACAAACTCAACATCACCAGTTTCATCAGGGTATTCCCATACCTACTCATTCCAGATCACAGGAACCCATTCTTTTCCATCCAATTGCTTCATTTCAACAGAATATACTCAAAGAGCATGGGAGTTCAACTTGTCTTGAATTTCAGCCAATTACAGTTTGATTTTCAGCAATTTCACCCCTGCCTGGAGAAAAAGCTCTCCCTCAGACACATCTGGAAAGTCTTAGGTCATTGATGCAAGATTGACCTAATAATTTGATTCCTGAACACTTCCTTTCCTTCACCACCTTGTTCAGGAACATTAGGAAAAACCAATCAACATCATTATATTTCTTAGTTTTCCAAAAATGTAAGAAAGTATCATATACACAATCATTTAGTTACATACTTCTTACAAGTGTTTGATTGAGAGTATCAATACAGATACCTGCTTATCTCTACAAACAGTTTATAATCTGGACTATCAGTGGTCTATTTATTATCATAAATATTGTAATCAGTGTCATTAAATCTAATGGGATTAGAGAGGCAATTCCAGAAACCTCAGAACCAATACAGAAACCTCATTCTTAAAATTATGTTCCTATAGAAGCATTTAGAGTAACAGGAGCTATTAAGTCCTGGTACTCCTAAAAAACAGAACCAATAGGATATACATACATACATACATACATGCATACATAAAAAGATTTATTATAGGAAATGGCTGCAGAGTTTATCGAAGCCTAGGAGTCTCATATCTGCCATCTGCAAGCTGAGGAACTAGGGAAACCTAAGGTATAATTCAGTATTTCTCTGAAGCCTGAAAACCAGGGTAGCTGATGGTGTAATTATAGTCCTAGGTAAAGGGCCTGAAAAGAAAGGGGTCACTGTATAAGTTCCAGACTTCAAAGCCTCAGAACCAGGAGCACTAATGTTTTAGGTCAGGAAAAGGTAAACATCCAGCTAAGGAAAATAGATCAAAATTTACTTTTCCTCTGATTTTTGTTCTATCTAGGCCTTCAAAGTAGGTAATACCAGAGGGTAGGTTGGTGGGGGATGGTTTTAAAAAGTGATGGAGATTAAGGAGTACATATGCTGTGATGAGCACCAAGTATTGTAATGGAGTGTTGAATCACTAAATTGTACACCAGAAACTAATAGTACACTGTATGCTAACTGGAATTTAAATTTAAACTTACGGAAAAAAAAAAAAAAAAACCAGAGTAGATAATGTCTGCGTACATTGGTGAGGGATATTCTCTTCACTAAGTCTACTGGCTCAGACACCCTCACAGTCACACTCAGAAATCATGTTTACCAAATAATGTAATTCCCTTAGTCTAGTCGACATATAAAAATAATCATCATAAGTCAACCTTTTGTCAATTTGACACCTATACATTACCTTCAAACAAATTTAATCTTCAAATAAAGACAACAGTGAGGTTGTATGGGGGTCCCTTGGTGACTCAGTCAGTTCAGCATCCAACTCTTGATTTAGGCTTAGGTCGTGATCTCACAGATTGTGAGATTGAGCCCCACATTAGGCTCTGTGCTGTCAGTGCAGGATTCTCTCCCTCTACCATTCTCTCTCTCTCTCTCCATCTGTCAATAAATAACTAAACAAACAAACAAACATTAAAAAGACAATAGTAAGGTTGTAATTCTATCTAACATAATGCATTTATGCTGCATATAACTAAAAACACATTAACTTTTTCCCCAGAAGAGTAGGGAAAGTCCTGATTTTTAAAAATTCTCTAAAAAGTAGTCTGATGTAAATTAATAATAATTAAATATATGGTATAAAGTCGATACATCCATATGACATAACGAAATAAGAAGGTATAGAAAACAAAAATAATTGCTTAAGATATACACACAAACACACTCATAGTAATTTTTTTTTCAACGTTTATTTATTTTGGGGACAGAGAGAGACAGAGCATGAACGGGGGAGGGGCAGAGAGAGAGGGAGACACAGAATCGGAAACAGGCTCCAGGCTCTGAGCCATCAGCCCAGAGCCCGACGCGGGGCTCGAACTCACGGACCGCGAGATCGTGACCTGGCTGAAGTCGGACGCTTAACCGACTGCGCCACCCAGGCGCCCCCACACTCATAGTAAAATAGTGAAGAAATATGACAATTACAGTCCTTTCTCTAACTTGTTATTAGGTTGAATCTAGTATTTATACTTACACTTCTCTACCATCCATTCTGTATTTCTTATTGCCTCAGCAATAACATCATCTAGTTGTGGTTGTTTATCTGGTTGTGAGACCCAAATCTTCAATTCTGAAAAGCGTGGGCCATCACTCGTGTTGATTCTTTTTAAAGTTTAATCTGAGATTGTTTATGAAAAGTTGCAGCATCAAACTAAAAATGCTTTTGTGGCCAGTCATTATTATTCCTGCCTTAGGTAAATAATCAGGCAAAGTTTAATAGGACCAGACTTATTTTTCAAACAAACTCATCTGACTTTGATCCTCTGATCGAAAAGTTGCTGACTATAGAGATAAAAATGATGTTTCAATGAATAATTTTAATGTATATTTGTGAATCCAATATTACACATTTTGCTTTTCTTTGACAAATTCTGAACTCTTCTAGTGTCATCAATATCTAGCCACAAGTACCCAAATTAGTATTCCCACTTTCCTTTTTCCAGTCTGAATTGGTCAATAAAAACTAAAATCATTTATTTACCAAGCCCTCCAAGCTGAAGCTGCACAACTTGATGGATATTAAACTTGATGTAAATGTTCATAATATATTACACATAGACAAACTTTATGCCAGCTTCTGTGTGGACCACTCAGAAAGTTCACTGGGACACCTGATGCCAACACCACAGACACTGAAACTGCAAACCTGTGATATCTGTATTTCTTCTGCTATCCTTACTCCACCAACTAATAGTTCTTTTGGGCCAATACCTAGAAATCTTCACTGAATGCCCCCCTGAAATCAGAAACTGGTTTTTTAACATTTATTCTTGCTTTTCTTAAATGTTAATATAAATTATCCTTTATTAAATGCCCAATGTCTAGCCATAAGGCATAGCCTCCATACAAAGTATCAACAGATAATTCGGCTGGTCCTCAACGAACAAAAGGCAACAAAATAAGAAATGGGCTGGATTATATCAGGAAACAAGAATGTCTATTCTTTCCTTTGAAAAGAAGGGTCTAAGAAAGATTCTTTGCATGACCAAACTTTATCACAGACTTGACCTTCTCCTAAGCCCAACTGTGTACTTCCTTGTAAAGAAAGAGCTCTACCAAGTCAATAACAAACAATCTCTAATCCTTATTATCTATTTATTCTCAATATCTAATGTCTAATCTAGACTCTTTACAGTAAGAAGTCAAGCCTGGTTCTTGCCACCAGATTTTGTCAACAATGCCTATAGATTTGAACAAATTCCTCTTTCTTGAGTTCCTTTGGGTAAACACCTCGTAGTATAAGTGCTGGGTACTTCCATTTTTAATTTTTTGAGGAACCTCCATACTGTTTTCCAGAGTGGCTGCACCAGTTTGCATCCACACTAGCAGGACAAAAGTGTTCCCCTTTCTCCACATCCTCACCAAAATTTGTTGTTTCCTGAGTTGTAAATGTTAGCCATTTTGTCTTGTGTGAGGTGGTATCTCATTGTCGTTTTCATTTGTGTTTTCCTGATGATGAGTGATGTTGAACATCTTTTCATGTGTCTCTTAGCCACATGGCTGTAATCTCTGGAAAAGTGTCTTTTCATATCTTTTGCCCATTTCTTCACTGGATTATGTGGTTTTTGTGTGTTGTTTTGATAAATCCTTAATAGAATTTTATATAAACCAAATATCCAATATGTCATTTGCTAATATCTTCTCCAGTTCCGTTGGTTGTTTTCAGTTTTGTTGATTGTTTTCTTCACTGTTCAAAAGATTTTTATCTTGATGAGGCCCCAATAGTTCATTTTTGCTATTGTTTCCCTTCCTCCAGATATGTGTCTACTACAAAGTTGCTCAACTGAGGTAAAAGAGGCTGCTTCCTGTTTTCTCATTACTTCTGGTTCCATACAAATTTTAGAATTATTAGTTCCAGCTCTGTTAAGAAAGCTGGTGTTATTTTCATAAGGATTGTAATGAATGTGTGGATTGCTTTGGATAGCATAGACATTTTAACAATATTTGTTTTTTCCAATCTGTTACAGGGAGTATGGCCAGAGTTGCAAAAGATGAGTCTGCAAACAAAGTGCAGTTAAGTGAAGGTCCCCATACTGAGTTGGAATGAGGCCCCGACTCCAGAATGAAGCTTCTTTTTATTAGGATAATTGCTAATGACTACATGCATAAAGCCAGCTAAGTAAGTGTGTTAACCAATCTAATGGTTTAGCTTTTCAAGGTTGAATTTCGAGTTAATTGGTTTCTGTAATACTAGGAAGGATCAGATGTGAAGGATGATCCAGCCCTGGACAATGTTAATGGCTCTAGGCATTCCTTATGAGAGCCACAGCCACGTTCAGCTGTGTAAACATGTCCTAAGGCCTTGCACCTTCTCCAGCCCTTACCTTTTGAAGTCTTTTCCTTTGATGCTTCTCTCCTGCATCTTTCATACCAATCCATGAGCATGAAATGTTTTTCCATTTATTTGTGTCCTGTTCAATAACTTTCATAAGCTTTCTATAGTTTTCGACATACAGATATCTTACCACCTTAGTTAGGTTTATTCCTAGATATCTTATGGTTTTTGGTGCAAATATAAATGGAATCGATTCCTTGATTTCTCTTTCTGCTGCTTCATTGTTGGTGTATAGAAATGCAACTGATTTCTGTACATCTATCTCATATCCTGAGAAATTACTGAATTCGTGTATCAGTTCTAGCAGCTTTTTGGTGGAGTCTTTGGATTTTCCATGTAGATTATCAAGTCATCTGTGAAAATTTGACTTCCTTGACAACTTTGATGCTTTTTCTTTCTTTTTTTTTTTTTGTTATTCGATTTTTGAGAACTTCCAATAATGTGTTGAACAACAGTGATGAGAGTGGACATCCCTGTTGTGTTCTTGATCTTAGGGGGAAAACTCTCAGTTTTTCCCCATTGAAGATGATATTAACTGTGGGTCTTTCATATATGGCTATTATGCCCCTACTTTCATGAAAGTTTTATCAAGTAAGGATGCTATATTTTGTCAAATGCTTTTGTTGCATCTATTGAGAGGATCATGTGCTTCTTATATTTTCTTTTATTAATGTGGTATATCATGTTGATTTATTTGTCGATATTGAGCCCAGGAAAAGATACCACTTCATCATGATGAATAATTATTTAATGTATTGTTGTATTCAATTTTCTATTTTCTTGTTGAGAACTTTTGCATTCATGTTCATCAGAGAGATTTGGCTGTAATTATCCTTTTTAATGGGGTCTTTGTTAGTTTTGGAATCAGTGTAACACTGGCCTCATAGAATGAGTTTGGAAGTCCTCCTTCCATTTCTATTTTTTAGAGCAGCTTCCAAAAATATTTATTAGCTTCTCTTCAAATGTATGGTTGAA
Source organism: Prionailurus viverrinus (assembly GCF_022837055.1). NCBI lineage: Eukaryota > Metazoa > Chordata > Mammalia > Carnivora > Felidae > Prionailurus > Prionailurus viverrinus. The sequence continues at coordinate 19,104,878 of NC_062566.1, forward strand.
ATCCCCTGGAAAGCCGTCTGGCCCTGGATACTTGCTTGTTTGGAGATTTTTGATTACTGATTCAATTTCTTTGCTGGTTATGGATCTGCTCAAATTTTCTATTTCTTCCTGTTTCAGTTTTAGTAGTTTGTGTGATTCAAGGAATTTATCCATTTCTTCCAGATTGTCTATTTGTTGCCATATAATTGCTCATAATATTCTTATTGTTGGCATTTTTGCAGTGTTGGATGTGTTCTCTCATCTTTCATTCATTATTTTATTTGTGTGGGTCCTTTTCTTTTTCTTTTTGATAAATCTGGCTAGGGCTTTATCAATTTTGTTAATTCTTTCAAAGAACTAGCTCCTAGTTTCATCAATCTGTTCTAATTTTTTTAAATTTAATATTATAGATTTCTGCTCTAATCTTTGTTATTTCCCTTCTTCTGCTGGCTTGGGCTTTATTTGCTATTATTTTTCCAGATCCTTTAGGTGTAAGGTTAGGTTGTGTATCTGAGACATTTCTTCCTTCTTCAGGAAGGCCTGGATTGCTATATACTTCCCTCTTATGACCAACTTTGCTGCATCCTAGAAGTTTAGAACTGTCATGCCTTCATTTTCATTGGCTTCCATGTACTTTTTTTTAATTTCCTCTTTCTTTTTTCTTTTTATCTTTTATTTACTCTTTAATTACTCATTTATTATTTAGCAGGATGTTCTTTAACTTTCAAATATTTGTGGATTTTCCAAATCTTTTCATGTGGTAGATTTCAAGTTTCATAGCATTGTGATCTGAAAATACACATGGTATGATCTTGATCTTTTTGTACTGTTAAAGGTTGATTTATGACATAGTATATGATATATTCTGGAATGTTCCACGCTTTAGGATGAAATGTTCTGAATGTATCCATTAAGACCCTCTGGTCCAGTGTGTCATTCAAAGCTGTAGTCTCCTTATTGATTTTCTGCTTAAATGATCTGTCCATTGCAGTAAGTGGGGTAATAAAGTCCCCTACTGTTAGGATATTATTATCAATGAGTTTCTTTATGTTTGTGATTAAATGATTCAAATATTTGGGTATTCCAAATTGGGGCACAAATATTTACAATTGTTAGATGTCCTTGATGGATAGACCTCTTAATTATGATACAATGCCCTTCTTCATCTCTTGTTATAGTCTTTGTTTTAAAATCTAGATTTTCTAATGGAGGGCCAAGATAGTGAAACAGCATGGAAGTTTTTTTTTTTTCATCCCTCATCCCTGAAATGCAGCCAGATCAACATTAAACCATCTTACACACCTAGAAAACTTATTTGAGGATTAAAACAACAATCTGCACAACCTAAACCACAGAACTCTGCAGGTATGTGGTGAAAAGAGGTGAATCCGGGGAGAGAGAAGCTGTGAAGGACAAGAAGCTGTTTTTGTTTGTGGAGAGAGGATGGAGACAGGGGGGAGAGTATGTGAAAAGCATCACCCTAAAAGCAGCTGGAGACAAAAGGGGGAGTGGAAACAGTCACAAAGTACTAAAAAAAGGGGGAAAGAAGAAGAAAGGAAACAGTTTAAATTCCAGTAAGACTCTATAAAAAGTGGGAGTGTAGAGTCTGAAACTCTACAGCTTGATACCTGGCAGAGCTCTGGTGGGAAGGGTGAATCCCAAGGAGCAGAGAGCAAGGTCTGTGGGTTCCTCTGGCCACACGGGGAGAGGTGGTTCCCCTGCTGGGAGGACATTTGGTAGAGGCTGAGTGCCCTCCCCCGGGCAAAGGTCCCAGAGAACCCTGGAGAACAACCACCTTCCCTGGTGTTGGAACAAAGATGTTAAAGGTGGAGTCTGGCACCAGATGTGTGTTGTGATTTTTCATAATCCCTGAAATGCTACTGCTACATGGTCACGTGAATCTTTTCTGGGGCAGTCTAACACCTGGCCACAAATTCTGGGCATTGACAGCAGGGTGATCTCCTGAACATTCCTGGGGACAGGGAAGCACCTGGCCATTGCTCAGGCCATTTGCTCCATTGCTCCCCAGGGGATCAGAACGGGTAAAAGCCATAGTCCCTCTGAAGCCAGAAGTTGAGACACACAGCCACATCAGAGATAAAACTCAGGAGGGAGGTGCCACTTGGTATCCTGATGGCTTGGTCATGGACAGTGTAGAAGCGGGGAGTGGACAGAAGCCAGAGACAAAGGTGGGGTGCTTGACTGCCGGTTGGGGAGAGCACAGAGTTCTGATACTAGAGACTGGGTAGCTGGGTGATGCCATTTTCACCCCTCCCATATATGTGCATACATGCCTACACGTGCCACCACAATCCACCCAAGTAAGCTAAGCAGAGTCATCTAATAGAGATCGGAGCTGTTACACTAAGTCCTGCCCAACTGGGCCAGCTGCACTCTTGAGAAGGATAACCACAAATCTCTCTGCCTGCTTAGTTTGTGGACTATAAAGTGCTTCATAGTTTGACTTCTAGGGGAAAACAAATGTAATTTCAAACATATTTCATTCTGCTTGCTAGTCCATGTATTCATTTTTTTACTTTTTCTTTTCTTATTCTTGAATACAGAAAGAGAAAACATTTTTTTATTTTCCATTTTCATTAAAAACATTTTTCTTTACTTTTTTCTACCTTTTTTTACCTTTTTTGTATTTTTTTAAAAATTCCACTTCACATTCATAATTTCATTTTATTCTATTCATTTTTTCACATTTTTAATGTTTTCTTTTTTTGCCTTTTTTTCTTTTTTTTTCCTTTTCTTACCTCTTTTATTATATAATTTATAAAGCTTCTTTAACAACCAGCCCAAAACACACCTAGGATCTAGCACCCTTCATTTATTTTTTTTGTGTGTTGTTTTATTTAAAAAAAATATTGTTCTTACTTTATTAATTTCTTTCCTTCCTTCCAAATGATGAAACAAAAGACTTCACCCCAAAAGAAAGAACAGGAAGAAATGACAGCCAAGGACTTAATTAACACAGATACAAGCAAGATGTCTGAACCAGAATTTAGAATGACGATGAAAATAATGCTAACTGGGGTTGAAAATAGATTAGAATCTCTTTCTGCAGAGATTTAAGAAGTAAAAGCTAGTCAGAATGAAATAAAAAATGCTATAACTGAGCTGCAAACTTGAATGGATGCCCCACAGTGGCAAGGATGGATAAAGCAGAGCAGTGAATCAGTGATGTAGATGACAAACCTATGGAGAATACTAAAGCAGAAAAAAGAGGGAGACTAAGGCAAAAGAGCACAATAAAAGAAAGAGAACTCAATGACTCATTAAAAAAGAATAACATTTAAAAAAAAGTAATAACATCAGAATCATAGAGGTCCCAAAAGATGAAGAGAGAGAAAAATGGGTAAAAGATTTATGTGAGCAAATCCTAGTGGAAAACTTTCCTAACCTGGGGAAGACACAGACATCAAAATCCAGGAAGCACAGAAAACTCCCATTAGATTCAACAAAATCTGACCACCAAAGAGGCATATCATATCAAATTCACAAAATACTCATGCAAGGAAAGAATCATGAAGCAGCAAGGAAAAATATGTCCTTAACCTACAAGGGAAGACAAATCAGGTTTGCAGCAGACCTATTCACAGAAACTTGGCAGGCTAGAAAGGAGTGGCAGGGTGTATTCAATGTGATGACAGAAAAATATGCACTAAGAATTCTTTGTCCAGCAAGGCTGTCATTCAAAATAGGAGTGATTAAAAGTTATTCAGACAAACAAACATTAAAGGATTTTGTGAGCACTAAACCAACCCTGCAAGAAATCTTAATGGGGACTCTCTGAGGGGAGAAAGGACAGAAAAAACACAAAACAAAACAAAACAAAACAAAACAAAACAAAAACAAAAAAACAAAAAAAATACCAAAAGGAACAAAACCTAGAAAGGACCAGAGAACACCGGTAGAAACTCCAACTCTATAGGCAACACAATGGCAATAAATTCATATCCTTCAGTACTCACTCTAAATGTCAATGGGCTAAACACTCCAATCAAAAGACATAGGGCAACAAAATGGATAAGAAAACAAGATGCATCTATATGCTGTTTACAAGAGACCCACTTTAGACCTAAAGGCACCTTCAGATTGAAAGTAAGAGGATGGAGAACCATCTATCATGCTAATGGTCACCAAAGAAAGCTGGAGAGCTATACTTACATCAGACAATCTACATTTTAAAATAAATACTGTGACAAGAGCTGAAGAAAGGCACTATATCATAATCATAAATTAAGGGGTTTATCCACCAAGAGGATCTAACAATTGCAAACATTTATGCTACAAATGTGGCACACATAAATATACAAACCAATCACAAACATAAAGAAACTCATTGATAATAAAACCATAATAAGGGGACTTCAAAACCTCACTTACAGCAATGGACAGATCATCTAAACAGAAAATCAACAAGGAAACAATGGCTTTGAATGACACACTGGACTGATGGACTTAACAGATATATTCAGAACATTTCATCCTAAAGCAGTGGAATACACATTATTCTCCAGTGCACATGGAAAATTCTCTAGAATAGACCACACACTGGGACACAAATCAGCTCTCAAACAAGTGCAAAAAGATCAAGATCATACTGTGCATATTTTCAGACCACAACACTATGAAACTCGAAATCAACCACAAGAAAAAATTTGGAAGGATAACAAATACTTGGATACTAAACAACATCCTACTAAAGAATGAATGGGCTAAGAAGCTAAAGAGGAAATTAAAAAGTACATGGAAGCAAATGAAAATGATAACACCACAGCCCCAAACCTCTGGACTCAGCAAAGGAGGTCATAAGAGGGAAGTACATAGCAATCTGGGCCTTCCTAGAGAAGGAAGAATGGTCTTAGAAACACATCTAACCTTACACTTCAAAGAGCTGGGAAAAGAACAACAGAAGAAAGGAAGGGCAGAGAGAGATGGAGAACCAAACCAGAACCAGAAGAAGACAGGAAATAATAAAGATTAGACCAGAAATCAATGTTATCATAAACAAAAACAAACAAGCAAAAAACAATAGAACAGATCAAAGAAACCAGGAGCTGGTTCTTTGAAAGAATTAACAAAATTGGTAAACCACTAGCCAGTTTGATCAAAAAGAAAAAGGAAAGGATCCAAATACATAACATCAAGAATGAAAGAGGAAAGATTGCAACCAACCCAGCACAAATACAAACAATAATAAGAGAATATTATGAACAATTATACACCAAATAAAATGGGCAATCTGGAAGAAATGGAAAAATCCCTAGAAACATATAAACTACCAAAATTGAGGCAGGAAGAAATAGAAAATTTGAACAGACCCATACCCGGTAAAGAAATCAAATTAGTCATCAAAAATCTTCCAAAAAGAAGAGTCCAAGGACAGATGGCTTTTCAGGGCCAGATGGCTTTAAGTGTTCTACCAAACATTTAAAGAAGAGTTAACACCTATTCTTTTGAAGCTGTTCAAAAAAAAAAAAAAAAAAAAAAAAAAAAGAAGAGAAAGAAAAAAAAGAAAAAGAAAAAAAAGAAAAAAGAAAGAAATGGAAAGAAAACTCCCAAACTCTTTCTACAAAGCCAGCATTACCTTGATTCCAAAACCAGACAAATCCCACTACAAAGGAGAATACAGGGGCATCTGGGTGTCTCAGTCGGTTAAGCAACTGACTTTGGCTCAGGTCATGATCTCAGAGTGTTAGGTTCTGTGCAGATAGCCTGGAGCCAGAGCCTACTTCAGATTCTGTGACTCCCTCTCTCTGCCCTTCCCCTGCTCATGCTCTGTCTCTCTCTCAAAAGTAAATAAACTTTTTAAAAAATTTAAAAAAGGAGAACTACAGACCAATTACCCTGATGAACATGGATGAAAAAAATCCTCAACAAGATACAAAACTAGATCCAAAAATACATTGAAAGAATTATTCACCACGACCAAGTGGGACTTATACCTGTGATGCAGGGCTGGTTCAATATCCGCAAAACAATCAATGTGATTCATCACATCAATAAAAGAAAGGACAAGAACCACATGATCCTCTCAATAGACGCAGAGAAAGCATTTGACAAAATACAGCATTCTTTCTTGATGAAAACCCTCAAGAAATTAGGAAAAGAAGAATCATACCTCGAAAACATAAAAGTCCTAAACGAAAGACCCAACACTAATATCATCCTCCATGGGAAAAAACCGAGAGCTTTTTCCCTAAGTCAGGAACATGGGGATGTCCACTATCACCACCGTTATTCAACATATTATTGGAAGTCTTAGCCTCAGCAGTCAAACAACACAAAGGAATAAAAGACATCCAAATTGGCTAGGAGGAAGTCAAATGTTCATTCTTCACATTTGACATGATGCTCTATATGGGAAACCCAAAAGTATTCTACAAAAAAACTGCTAGAATTGATCCATAAATTTAGCAAAGTCTCAGGATATAAAATCAATGCACAGAAATCGGTCATATTCCTATACACCAATAACGAAGCAGCAGAAAGAGAAATCAAGGAATAAATCGCATTTACAATTGCACCAAATACCATAAAATATCTAGGAATAAACCTAACCAAAGAGGTGAAAATTCTAATCACTGAAAACTATAGAAAGCTTATAAAAGAAATTGAAGAAGCCACACACACAAAAAAGGAAAAATATTCCATGCTCCTGGATTGGAAGATAAAATGTTAAAATGTCAATACCACCCAAAGCAATCTACATATTCAATGCAATCCCTATCAAAATAATACCAGATCTTGAATACTGAAAACAAACTGAGAGTTTATGGGAGGTGGGGGAGAGGGGAAAGTGGGTGATGACCATTGAGGAGGGCACCTGTTGGGATGAGCACTGGGTGTTCTATGGAAACCATTTGACAATAAATTTTATTAAAATAAATAAAATAAAATCCACTTTAGAGCAGAAAACAAAACAAAACAACAACAAAAAATAATAACACCAGAATTCTTCACAGAGCTAGAACAAACAATCCCAAAATTTGTATGGAACCAGAAAAGACCTGAATAGCCAAAGCAATCTTGAAAAAGAAAACCAAAGCTGGAGGCATCACAATCCTGGACTTCAAGGTGTATTACAAAGGTCTAATCATCAAGATAATATGGTACTGGCACTAAAAACAGACACTCAGATAAGTGGAACAGAATAGAGAACCCAGAAATGGACCCACAAATGTATAACCAATTAATCTTTGACAAAACAGAAGAGAATATCCAATGGAATAAAGACAGCCTCTTCAGCAAATGGTGCTGGGAAAACTTGACAGTGACATGCTGAAAAATGAACCTGGACCACTTTATTTTTTTTATGAAATTTATTGACAAATTGGTTTCCATACAACACCCGGTGCTCATCTCAAAAGGTGCCCTCCTCAATACCCATCACCCACCCTCTCCTCCCTCCCACCCCCCATCAACCCCCAGTTTGTCCTCAGTTTTCAACAGTCTCTTATGCTTTGGCTCTCTCCCACTCTAACCTCTTTTTTTTTCCTTCCCCTCCCCCATGGGTTCCTGTTTAAGTTTCTCAGGATCCACATAAGAGTGAAACCATATGGTATCTGTCTTTCTCTGTATGGCTTATTTCACTTAGCATCACACTCTCCAGTTCCATCCACGTTGCTACAAAAGGCCATATTTCATTCTTTCTCATTGCCATGTAATATTCCATTGTGTATATAAACCACAATTTCTTTATCCATTCATCAGTTGATGGACATTTAGGCTCTTTCCATAATTTGGCTATTGTTGAGAGTGCTGCTATGAACATTGGGGTACAAGTGGCCCTATGCATCAGTACTCCTGTATCCCTTGGATAAATTCCTAGCAGTGCTATTGCTGGGTCATAGGGTAGGTCTATTTTTAATTTTCTGAGGAATCTCCACACTGCCTTCCAGCGCGGCTGCACCAATTTGCATTCCCACCAACAGTGCAAGAGGGTTCCCGTTTCTCCACATCCTCTCCAGCATCTATAGTCTCCTGATTTGTTCATTTTGGCCACTCTGACTGGCATGAGGTGATACCTGAGTGTGGTTTTGATTTGTATTTCCCTGATAAGGAGCGACGCTGAACATCTTTTCATGTGCCTGTTGGCCATCCGGATGTCTTCTTTAGAGAAGTGTCTATTCATGTTTTCTGCCCATTTCTTCACTGGGTTATTTGTTTTTCGGGTGTGGAGTTTGGTGAGCTCTTTATAGATTTTAGATACTAGCCCTTTGTCCGATATGTCATTTGCGAATATCCTTTCCCATTCCGTTGGTTGCCTTTTAATTTTGTTGGTTGTTTCCTTTGCTGTGCAGAAGCTTTTTATCTTCATAAGGTCCCAGTAATTCACTTTTGCTTTTAATTCCCTTGCCTTTGGGGATGTGTCCAGTAAGAGATTGCTACGGCTGAGGTCAGAGAGGTCTTTTCCTGCTTTCTCTTCTAAAGTTTTGATGGTTTCCTGTCTCACATTTAGGTCCTTTATCCATTTTGAGTTTATTTTTGTGAATGGTGTGAGAAAGTGGTCTAGTTTCAACCTTCTGCATGTTGCTGTCCAGTTCTCCCAGCACCATTTGTTAGAGACTGTCTTTTTTCCATTGGATGTTCTTTCCTGCTTTGTCAAAGATCAGTTGGCCATACGTTTGTGGGTCTAGTTCTGGGGTTTCTATTCTATTCCATTGGTCTATGTGTCTGTTTTTGTGCCACTACCATGCTGTCTTGATGATGACAGCTTTGTAGTAGAGGCTAAAGTCTGGGGTTGTGATGCCTCCTGCTTTGGTCTTCTTCTTCAAAATTCCTTTGGCTATTCTGGGCCTTTTGTGGTTCCATATGAATTTTAGGATTGCTTGTTCTAGTTTCGAGAAGAATGCTGGTGCAATTTTGATTGGGATTGCATTGAATGTGTAGATAGCTTTGGGTAATATTGACATTTTGACAATATTTATTTTTCCTATCCATGAGCAGGGAATGTCTTTCCATTTCTTTAAATCTTCTTCAATTTCCTTCATAAGCTTTCTATAGTTTTCAGCATACAGATCCTTTACATCTTTGGTTAGATTTATTCCTAGGTATTTTATGCTTCTTGGTGCAATTGTGAATGGGATCAGTTTCTTTATTTGTCTTTCTGTTGCTTCATTGTTAGTGTATAAGAATGCAACTGATTTCTGTACATTGATTTTGTATCCTGCAACTTTGCTGAATTCATGGATCAGTTCTAGCAGACTTTTGGTGGAGTCTATCGGATTTTCCATGTATAATATCATGTCATCTGCCAAAAGCGAAAGCTTGACTTCATCTTTGCCAATTTTGATGCCTTTGATTTCCTTTTGTTGTCTGATTGCTGATGCTAGAATTTCCAGCACTATGTTAAACAGCAGCGGTGAGAGTGGGCATCCCTGTCGTGTTCCTGATCTCAGGGGAAAAGCTCTCAGTTTTTCCCCGTTGAGGATGATGTTAGCTGTGGGCTTTTCATAAATGGCTTTTATGATCTTTAAGTATGTTCCTTCTATCCCGTGGACCACTTTCTTAGACCATACACAATAATAAACTCAAAATGGACGAAAGACCTAAATGTAAGACAGGAAGCCATAGAATCCTCAAGGAGAAAACAGGCAGAAACATCTTGGACCTTGGCCGCAGCAACTTCTTATTCAAAATTTCTCTGGAGGCAAGTGGAACAAAAGCAAAAATGAACTATTGGGACCTCTTCAAAATAAAAAGCTTTTGCACATCAAAGGAAATAATCAGCAAAACTAAAAGACAATCAACATACTGGGAGAAGATATTTGCAAACGACATATCAGATAAATGATTAGTATCTAAAATTTATAAAGAACTTATCAAACTCCACACCCAAAAAACAAAGAATCCGGTGAAAAAAAAATGGGAAAAACACATGGATAGACACTTTTTCAAAGAAGACATCCAGATGTCAAACAGAGACATGAAAAAATCTCAACATCACTCATCAGCAGGGAAATACAAATTAAAACCACAATGAGATACCACCCTACTCCATTCAGGATGACTAAAGTTAACAACTCTGGCAATGACAGATGTTTGAGGATGTGGAGAAAGAGGATCTCTTTTGCACTGCTGGTAGGAATGCAAACTGGTGCAGCCACTCTGGAAAACGGTATGCAGGTTTCTCAAAAAGTTAAAAATAGAACTACCCTATGACCCAACAATTGCACTACTAGGTGTTTATCCAAGGGATACAGGTGTGCTGTTTTGAAGGGCCACATGCACCCCAATGTTTATAGCAGCACTATTGACAATTCCAAAGTATGGAAAGAGTCCAAATGTCTATCAACGGATGAATGGATAAAGATGTGGTATATATATATATATATATATATATATACACACACACAATAGAGTATTACTCAGGAATCAAAAAGAATGAAATCTTGCCATTTGCAGCTATGTGGATGGAACTAGAGGTTATTATGCTAAGCGACATTAGTCAGAGAAACACAAATATCATATGACTTCACTCATATGATGAATTTAAGATACAAAACAGATGAACATAAGGGAAGGAAAGCAAAAATAATATAAAAGCAGGGAGGGGGACAAAACATAACAGACTCTTAAATATGGAGAACACACAGAGGGTTACTGGTGTTGTGGGAGGGGGGTGGGCTAAATGGGTAAGGGGCATTAAGGAATCCACTCCTGAAATTATTGTTGCACTATATGGTAACTAACTTGGTTGTAAATTCAAAAAAATAAAAGAAAAAGAAAAAATAAAATTTAGATTATCTGATATAAGTATGGCTACTCAGGCTTTCTTTGGTGTCCTTTAGCATGATAGATGGTTCTCCATCTCCTCACTTTCCATCTGCAGGTGTCTTTAGGTCTAAAATGAATCTCTTATCAGCAGCATATAGATGGATTTTGTTATTTGATCCAATCTGATACCCTATAAATTTGAGCATTTACTCCATTTACATTCAGATTGATTATTGAAAGATATGAATTTAGTACCATTGTGTTGTCTGTAGAGTTGGTGTTCTGGTGAAGTTCTTTGGTCTTCTCTTGTCTTTTTTGCCTTTTTTGTTTTGTTTTGTTTTTTGTTTTGTTTTCTCCACTCAAAGAGTCCCCCTTTAAATTTCTTGCAGGGCTATTGCACTACTAGGTATTTATCCAAAGGATACAAAAAATGCTGATTCGAAGGGGCACATGCACTCCAATGTTTATAGTAGCACCATCGACAATAACCACTTTATGGAAAGAGCACAAATGTCCACTGATGGGAGAATGTGTGAAGAAAATGTAGTATATATACATATGTATGTATGTATGTATGTATGTATACTACATCCCATTACTAAGGATGAGATCACTAAGTAATATCCCATTGTGTGTGTGTGTATATACACAAAATATCAAAATCAAAAATATGAATCCTTGCCATTTGCAACAACGTGGATAGAATCAGAGTGTATTACACCAATCAAAACAAGTGAGTCAGAGAAGACAAATATCATATGATTACACTCGTATGTGGAATTTAAAAAACAAAACAGATGAACATAGGGGAAGGGAAATAAAAATAAGAAAAAACAGAGAGAGAGACAAACCATAAGAACGTTTAAAAACAGAACAAACTGAGGATTGCTAGAAGGGTGTTGGGTGGGGGGATGGGCTAAATGGGTGATGGGCATTAAGGAGGGCACTTGGGATGAGCACTAGGTGTTATATGTAAGTGATGAATCACTAAATTATATTACTGAAATAACTATTACACTATATGTTAACTAACTTGGATTTTTTTTTAATTTTTAATGTTTATATTTGAGGCAGAGAGAGCATGTGAGGGTAGGGAACAGAGAAAGAATGAGAGAGAGAGAGAGAGAGAGAGAGAGAGAGAGAGAATCTGAAGCAGGCTACTGGCTCTGAGCTGTCATCACAGAGCCGGAAACAGGGCTCATTCTCATTCAGATCATGACCTGAGCTGAAATCCGAAGCTTAACCGAATGAGCCACCAGGGCACCCCAAGTTGGATTTAAATTAAAAAAAAATCTTGCAGGGCTGACTTAGTGGTCACAAATTCCTTTATTTTTGTTTTTTTTGTTTTTGAAACTGTTTATCTCTCCTTCTATTCTGAATAACAGCCTTGCTGGCTAAAGAATTCTTGGCTGCATATTTTTCCCATTCATCACATTGAATATATCCTGCCACTCCTTTCTAGCCTGCCAAGCTTCTGTGGATAGGTCTGCTGCAAACTTCATCTGTATTCCCTTGTAGATCAAGGACATATTTTCCCTACCTGCTTTCATGATTCTTTCCTTGTCTGTATAGTTTGTGAATTTGACTATGATATGCCTTGGTAATATTCAGTTTGGGTTGAATTTAATGGGAGTTCTCTGTGTTTCTTGGATTTTGATGTCTGTGTCCTTGCCCAGATTAGGGAATTTTTTCAGCTGTAATTTGCTCACAGAAATATTTTTCCCCTTATTCTCTCTCTTCATCTTCTGGGACTCCTATGATATGAATGTTATTCCTCTTTTGCTGAGCTCTCTAAGTCTTGTATTGTAAAGTTTTGTATTTGTGTCCTTCTTTTCTCAGCTTCATTATTCTTTTGTGTGTAGCTCTCCAGTTTTCCCACCATCATTATTAAAGATACTGTCTTTTTACTATTGGATATTCTTGCATCCTTCACCATAGATTAATTGAGCATATAAGCATTGGTTTATTTCTAGACTCTCTATCCTATTCCATTCATGTATGTGTTTATTTTTGTGACAGTGTCATACTGTTTTGATTACTACATATTTGTAGTATATCTTGAAATCTGGAATTGTGATACCTCTGATTTAGTTATTCTTCCTCAAGATTGCTTTAGCTCTTCAGAATCTTTTGTGATCCCAAACAAATTTTAAGATTATATGTTCTGGTTCTGTGAAAAATCCTGTTCATATTTTGACAGGCATTGCATTGCATCTGTAGACTGCTTTGAGTATTATGGAAATTTTAACAATATTGATTTTTCCAATGCATGAGCATAGAATATATTTCCATATGTATGTGTCATCTTCAATTATTTTATAAATGTTTTATGTCATATGATTTCACTAATATGTGGAATTTAAGAAAGAAAACAAATCAAAAAGCAAGGAAAAAACTGGCAAACAAACAAACAACAACAACAAAAACAAACTTTTAAATACAGAGAACAAACCGGTGGTTGCCAGAGAGGAAGTGGGTGGGAGGATTGTTGAAATAGATAAAGGAGATTAAGAGTACATTTATCGGAAGGAGCACCAAGAAATTTACAGAATTGTTGATATTTTATTTTGTACACCTGAAACATAAACTATAAATTAATGTAAGTTATTATACTTCAATAAAATTTTATATATATCTGCCCATTGAGAGAACTTTATTTTATTTTAACACTGTCTTTTATTGATGTCCCTAAAAGGTACTATGGTTCTGCAGCTACCTATATCAGATGCTGCCTGTATATCATGCAGAACCATCTGTAAATTAAGCCCTTGGTCTCTTTTCCTTTCTCAACTGATAGTTGAGAATTCTTCATTATCAGATATTCATAGGCTGAGAGGCAAGGCAGTGCAGCAGGATAAAAGACTAAGGACACTTGAGTCATTATTTCATGTAATTTATTTGTGCCTGCATAGCAGATCTGGGCTCAATCACATATATACCACTCCCATTTGATGCTGAAGATTTGCTGTCCAGAACCAACCTTATAATTTGATCGATCAGATAACAGTCATGCTGGGTAGTACAGGTCGCATGGTAACTCGGTGACCCATTGTCAAGCACTCTGTCATAAATCCATAGCAAGCCCAGAGCTGCTTCCCCAAAGAAATTAATCTTTGCATGAAAGCAGGACCTAGCTCAAAACCATAAATTCTTGTGATGCCATTCATCTACAGGGACTATCAATGGCTCCATACAGCATCTTTCTTGCCAGTAAAACTTCAAGAATCATTGAGTCTGATGGAATACATGACCCAATTGACTGAGCAGTTGCACAGCATTCTGGAATTGTTGGAGAGCCTTCTCTGACTTAAAACTAGCAGCTTTTGGATCTCTAATAAAGGGGTGAGAGTAACACCCCCAAATAAAAAAAATATTTTGTCTCCAAGTTCCAAAGAGGCCCACCAGGCATCACACTTCTTTCTTCACTGTAATAGGGACCAGATGCAACAACTCTTTCTTCACCTTAAAAGAGATATCTGGACATGCCCATACCACTGGATCTCTAGAAATTACATTGAGGAAGAAACCCCTTACATTTTATCAGGATTAATCCCCACTCTCTACCACACATCTTTTACCAATAACTCTATTTCTGCTCACTAGGTCCAATTAGCATAATCCCATCAATGTAATGGTCTGGTGTAATATCTTGTGTAAGGGAAACACAATCAAGATCCTTGTGAACTAAATTGTGACACAGCTCTGGAGAGTTAATGTACCTCTGAGGTGAGAGTGAAAATGGCCTTGTTAGCTGAGAGAGACCAGCTCCAAGTGGGACTTTTAGAAAGAGAGAAAAAGGCATTTGCTAAATCAATAACTGCATATTGAGTACCAGGAGATGTGTACACTTGCACAAGCAATAAGACTACATCTGACACAGCTACTGCAGTTACAGTCACCCCTGGGTTAAGTTTGTGATAATTCACTGCTATTCTCTAAGATACATCTGTCTTCTGCACACCTAAATAGAAGAGTTAGATGGGAAGAGAGTGGGAAAAACACCTCTCTACCATGCAAGTCCTTATAATAGTGGCATGAATACCTATAATGTTTCTGGGAATCAGTATGGTTTTGGATTACTAGTTGCATAGGCATTTTTATTGCCCTCTTATATAACCTTTCTGACCATAATAGACTTGATTCCACAGATCAGAAAAAAATGAAAGGATTCTCCTATCTCTAATTATCTGTATTCCAATTTTGAATTCTAAAACAGGAAAAATAACAACTAGATGGGCCAGGGGACCACTAGACCCACCATGATACCCTTCTGAGCTAAAAAAAACAGGGATAATGTGACCCCCCTCCCCCTAAAGCTCCTACTTTGAATGGAAGGCCATAGTGGCATTTTCAGTTTCCTGAAAACAATGTCAGTTCAAAGCCAGTATCCACTGGTGCCTGAAAATTTTCTTTCTGCCAATGCATGGCTATCCTGGAAGAAGGCAGTAGGTCCCTTTGGGGAAGCCTACAGAAAGAGTAACAGTATAGATTTTGTTACTGTGCTGGGGTCCTTCCTCAAGGGGACCAGTTCTCTCCTTCAATCAAGGAGTTATGGGCTTATAAACTGAGTCAATTTGGGGAATTCTTTGGTGGACTGTGACTCCCATTATTATAATTTAAGTTAGACTATTGCTCACTTGTTCTGCATATCAAAACTTACTTTAATAGGCTTTCTATCCCTTCCACTTGTAACAATATCATGTTCGGGGCACCTGGGTGGCTCAGTCCGTTAAGTGTCTGACTCTTGATTTCATCTCAGGTCATGACCTTATAGTTTGTGAGTTCCAGCCCTGCATTGGGCTCTGTGCTGACAGTGCTGATCCTACTTGGGATTCCCCCCCAACCTCTCTCTCTCTGCCCCTTCCCTGCTCATGCTCTCTCTGTCCCTCTCAAAATAAATAAACATATATATATATATATATATGTTTATATATGTTTATATATATATACATATATATGTTTATATATGTTTATATATATACATATATATATGTTTATATATGTATATGTATACATATATGTTTATATATGTGTGTGTATATATATATATATATATATATATATATATATAATGATTTATTAGCAAAGGAAAGACCTTTGTGAAATTCAGACTATTCTGGTTGCTTCTTTGACACTGAAGTCCATTACAATAATTATGTATACTTTGCCTTCAGCAGTTAGGTATAACCACTTTATCTCTGCCACCCAAGGATCCAATTATTCCTATAACATTTAGATTTTCCAATTGAGTGGCTGTAGATTCTGGCCTAAATAGAAGAGAATCATGGAACTCTTCAATAATGCTTGGGCCCCACTCACAAATTTATCTTTCAAAGCACCGATGAAAGATATGTAGATATGTCATCTAGACCCTATCTTTGTGGGCCAGTGGGTCTTTAATCACAAACCTAATGTAACATTCCAATGTTACTAAACTTTTGAATATACTCCCCTTGATTAAACCAAGGGAGATGGCATTTTCATTTAATTTAAGGTGGGATATCTTTTGATTCATGTTTCAGCCAACAATCCAAGAAAATTATATATGTCCTTTTATCTACATGAGCTACAACATTAAATGCATTATTTCCTCCTATGGTCCCATACCAATAAATTTGACCTAATTTGACTTGTACCTTGTACCATTGTCCCACATCCTTACTATTCTTTCCCATATATATTCCCCAGATTTCTGTCTGTATAAATTAGGAAAATCAAGCACTTCTTTTGGAGCAGTTCTTTTGACAAAACATTTATAGGTCTTCTTTTTTACCTCACCATTTGGGACCTTGGGACTTGAGTCTACTCATAGGGGGCAACTGCCACAGAGGAGGCCATTACCTTTTTCACATGCAATGGTGACTGCAGTGGAAAGGCTGAATCCACTATGGATTAGAAGCCTGATAGGGAGCCTGGGTTGCTCAGTCAGCTGAGCAACCAACTTCAGCTCAGATGATGAGTTCATGGTTCATGAGTTCAAGCCCCTCACTGGGTTTGCTGCTGCCAGGGCAGAGCCTACTTTAGATCCTCTCTCCCCCTCTCTCTCTTACCCTCCCCTGCATATGCTCTTCTCTTAAAAATGAGTACATTTTTTGTAAAGAGGTCTGTTATCATTTGGGTGGGTAGGCCACTACATTTGAGGTACTACACTATACCAATTTTGCTGAGGGTGGCGAGAAGATATGCATGAGCAAATAAGACTCATCACATTTTAGGCAAGTGATATGCCCAGCTTCATCTCAGCTGAAGTCAGATGCTTAACTGACTGAGCCACCCAGGCATCCCATAGTCTGTCTTAAGAAAGAATTCTCTTAGGTCAGTTTAACCAAAATCCTCTTTACCTTTGGTATTTCCTCTTAGTAATTTTCCATCCTCTGGTCCTCACCAAGCTCCTGGGCTATAAATTCCCACTTGGCTTTTCTGTATTTAGAATTTAACCTAGTTCCATACTTCGTATATTTTCCTCTATTGCAATAGTCCTGAATAAAACTGTTTGTATGTTTCTTTGTTTAACGAATGTAACTATTGTTAATCTCACGTTTATATTTGAAGTTATGGTGCTATGACTTGAATAGGATAAAATTCATCATTGGAGCCCAGGACCCCTCACCCAGAACCCTAAGTGTGCACCTGTGAAACCTTTGTCATCACTCCTGACTGACTGATCAGAGATCCATTGGTAAGTCTGACTCCCAGATCATTGGTCCAGACCAACGTCCTTTGCAGCTGGTAGGGACAAGTTTGGATTATTACAATTTTGATTTAACTCTGGAATCTAGTTTAGAGTCCCAGAAAATGAGATGGTGGGTTAGGGTTCCAGGTTTCTCTGTAAGAAGCTCAGTTAGCATTCCATCCAAGCACAAACTGGGTTAGAGTGTCAACCTTTACTGTTCATAAGTATAAAGGTTCTATTAGTTATAAACATGGAAGATTCTCAGTGACTAAAATCCTCCTTCTTGAACCCCTGCTGAAAATATGTTCTGCTATGTCTGCAGTCTTTCATGTTGGCATGAATTTATTAAGGATGATTTGGAATTTCACAGGGTGCCTGGGTGGCTCAGTCAGTAAGGCATCTGACTTTGGTTCAGGTGGTGATCTCACAGCTTGTGAGTTCCAGCCCTGCGTTGGGCTCTGTGCTGACAGCTCAGAGCCTGGAGACTCCTTCCGATTCTGTGTCCTTCTTTCTCTCTGCCCTTCCCCCGCTCATGCTTGCACTCTCTCTCTTAGTAATAATAATAACAATATGATTTGGAACTTCAATATCTTCTTTTGGAAATGTAAGGTGCTCAAAAACTGGCTCCTTAAACCTCTACATACCCTTCAAAGTTGCTCTTGTTTCCTCCTTTTACTGCTTTACATCTTTCCTCCAACCCTCTGAATCATTTATGCTTACTTTCCAATCACTACCTCTTTCATCCCTCTGTCTACCCTGCCAGACTTTTCCCTTCACATTTTGGTCCTTTAGCTCCCTACTGTACCTTTAACTTTAGCCCCCCTATCTTCCACTGAGGGTTCTAAAGAGAATTAGGGAATCCCACAAATAACTGCCTGAGGCTGAACAAAGAACAAAAGGATATTAGGAAATAGAATTAGACTTTCTGTCCACTCAGTTGAGTTTTGGAGACTCCTTGACAGCTGCTAGATGTCCACTCAGTCACTATCCTAAAATTTACTCTGCAACCTTTATCAGGATATATATCAGGGCAAAAGAAAATCTCAAAACTCTACTCTACAAATACTGGTAAACAGATAACTTTAATGTGTCCTATTGCCAGAAACACATTTCAGATAAAAATATAAAGTGGAAATAAACCAGTGACATTGTATTACTATGTTTTATTGATTCAAGCCTAAAATTTTAGAATAAAAGCTCTGAAATTCCTGTTTGATTCTGCATACGTGTTATATATGTATGTCTATAAGTATGCATGCGTGTGTATTATGTATATGTGACATTTTTCTGCCTCTGAATATTACCAAGTTAAATTATAAAATCTCTTAAAGAGATCTGTTCAAATTGGCTTACAGATAAATGAGCACATATACAAATTATTTCCCCAAATCCCAAAGATATGGACTAATCTATTCTTTTTTAAGTTCACATGATTTAAGATAATCTTTGGTAAACAAAACTAGTTTTTTAAATGGTTGGTAAAATAAAAACAGGCATGTCTTCAGAGTTGTCAGAATTAAATATACTTAAGATATACAATATCTTTCTACCTAGTTTAGTAGTCAAACAAGCTTATGTTATATATACCACAGGTTGAGATTATAAAACTATAAATTCAAACTTTAAAATCCATTAAAAGTTATAATGGAAATAAATTTTGATATATATCAAATGTGCTAGTAAATGGAAAGAAAATTTTTTTTAAAAAAGGAAAATTTGTATGTTTAACTTTAGGTTCACTGCTTCTGAGATTTTTTTTTTTATATTTCCTAATTTGTCAATAAGAAAAATAGGATGATAGCTAGACTTTTTGTTTAGTTTGTGAATTTTTATGATCAAACATAATTGATAAACACAAGTGATTTAAATACATGTAAGTGCTCTAAAATGTATTTTTAAAACTTTTCAATAATTATGTTTATAATATATATTATATATTATATAATACTTTCTTATTGGCATTTCTTTTTTTAATGACAGTTTCATTGATATATAATTGACATGTAACATTCTATTATTTTAAGGTGTACCACAAAATTATTTGATACATGTATATATTTCAACATGACTACCACAAAAAGTTTAGTTAGCATTCATCTCCACATAGTTACAAAGCTTTTTTTTCTTGAAATAAGAACTAAACTTCACTATAGTCAATTATATATATGTAAATAAATATTATATTATTAATTATTAATTACTTACATTATATATAAATAATTATATATATGTATAAAATAGATAGGTAGATGATAGATAGATAGATAAATAATAGATAACTATAGTTACCATGTTCTACGTTACATTATGAGAACTTATTATCTTAAACCTGCCAGTTTCTACCTTTTTATCACCTTCACCCATTTACCCAGAAACCTTCCTCCCACCTCTGGCAACTGCAAATCTGTTCCCTGTTTCTATAAGGTAAATTTTTTAGATATCCCATATAAGTGAAGTCATACAGTATTTGTGTTTTTCTGTGCAATTTATTTCACTTAAAATAATGTCACCAAGTTTCAACCACGTTGTCAGAAATGGGACAATTTCCTTATTAATTATAGGTGAATAATATTCCACTGCATATTAGATAAATAAATGAAACGTGGAAAGATAGATGATAGATAGATAGATAGATAGATAATAAAAATTTCTTTATGCATTCATCTGTAAATAGACACAGGTGGTTTCCGTGTGTTCACTATTGCAAATAGTGTTTCACTAAACATGGGGACCAATGGGATCAATTTTCCTTCCTTCAGATATATATTCAGAAGTGGAGATGTTAGATCATATTGTAATTATATTTGTAAGTTTTAAGGAACCACTATACTGTTTTCCATGTCTGCACCTATTTACATCCCCACCAATAGTGCACAACGATTCCCTTTACCACTTAGTCTCCAAAATATTATCTCTGTCTTTTCTATAACAGCCATTGGAACAAGTGTGAGATGATATTGCATTCTTATTTTGATTGATATTTCCCTGATTATTAATGAATTTGGCATATTTTCGTGTCTTTGTTGGTCATTCATATTTCTTCTTTGGAAATGTCTATTGAGTTCCTATCACAGTTTTATAATCAGGTCGTTTGCTGACTTTTTGCTATTGGGTTTTATACATTCTTTGTGTATTTGATTAATAAACTTTAATAAGATATTATTTGCAATATTTTCTCCCTTTATTTAGATTCCCTTTTTATTTTGTTGATAGTTTTCACTGTTCTTCATAACTTTTTAGTTCGATGTAGTACATTTGATTGTTTTTGCTTTTATTGCCTTTGCTTTTAGTGTCAAGTTAAAAAATTATTGTGAAGAATGATGTCATGGACTTTTTCTACATGTTTTCTTCTAGGAGAGTTTTTAAAGTTTTAATTTTAATTCCAATTACTTAACATGCACTGTTATATTAGTTTCAGGTGTACAATATACTGATTAAACAATTCCATATCACCCAGTGTTCATCATGACAAATGCACCCCTTAATCCCCATCACCCATTTCACCCATCCCCCAACTTACCTCCCTTCTGGTAACCATCAGTTTGTTCTCTAAACTTAAGAGTTTGTTTCTTGCTTTGTCTCTCTTTCTTTCTCTTTTCCCTTTGCTCATTTGTTTTATTTCTTAAATTCTACATAGGAGTGAAAACATATAGTATTTGTCTTTCTCTGATTAACTTATTTCATTTAGCATTATACTCTCTAGCTCCATCCATGTCCTTACAAATAACAATATTTTATTCTTTTTTATAGGTGAATAGCATTCCAGTACACACACACACACACACACACACACACATATGGTCAATGGATGTGTCAATGGACACATGGACTGCTTCCATAATTTGGCTATTGTAAATAATGATGCAATAAATATAAAGGTGCACACATCCCTTTGAATTATTATTTCTCTATTTTTTGGTAAATACCAAGTAGTGAAATTCCTGAGTCATAGGATAGTCCTATTTTAATTTTTTTGAGGAACCTCAATACTGTTTTCCACAGTGGTTGTACCAGTTTACATTCCCACCAACAGTACAAGAGGGTTCCTTTTTCTCCACATTCTGGCCAGTACCTGTTCTTACTTGTGTTGTTGCTTTTAGCAATTCTGATGGGCATGAGGTGATAGTGCATTATAGTGTTAATTTGCATTTCATGGATAAGTGAGGCTGAGCATCTTTTTATGTGTCTGTTGGCCATCTGGATGTATTCTTTTTTTTAAATTTTTGTAATGTTTATTTATTGTTTTGAGACAGAGACAGAGAGACAGAGACAGAGTGCGAGTGGGGGAAGGGCAGAGAGAGATGGAGACACAGAATCCAAAACAGTCTCCAGGCTCTGAGCTGTCAGCACAGAGCCCGATGTGGGGCTTGAACCCACAAACAGCAAGATCATGATCTGAGCCAAAGTTGGATGCTAAACTGACAGAGCCACCCAGGTGCCCCTGGATGTCTTCTTTAGAGAAATATGGTTTATGTCTTCTGCCCATTTTCTAACTGGATTATTTGTCCTTTAAGTGTTGGTTTTATAAGTTCTTTATATATAAAGATACTTTATACTAACCCTTTATTGGGTATATCATTTGCAAATATTTTCTCCCATTACATAGGTTACCTTTTAGTTTTGTTGATTGTTTCCTTCACTTTGTAGAAGCTTTTTATTTTGCAAAAGTCCCAATAGTTTATTTATCCTTTTGTTTCTCTTACTTCAGGGAACCAATCTGGAAAAAAGTTGCTATGGCTGATGTTACAGAGGTTACTACCTGTGTTCTTTTCTAGGATTTTCATGATTTCAGGTCTCACATTTAGGTCTATAATCCATTTTGGATTTATTTCTTGTGTGTGGTGTAAGAAACTTGATCAATGTCATTTTTTTCATGTTACTGTCCAGTTTTCTCAACATCATTTGTTGAAGAGACTGTCTTGTTCATTGGATATCCCTTCCTGCTTTTTTGAACATTATTTGATCATATAATTATGGGTTTATTTCTGTATTCTCTGTTCTGTTCCCTTGATCTATATATCTGGTTTTTGGCTAGTATCATACAGTTTTGAACAACAGTTTTTTAATATAACTTGAAGTCTGGAATTATGATGTTTTTAGCTATGCTTTTCTTTTTCAAGATTGCTTTTGTTATTCAAAGTCTTTTGTGGTTCCATACAAATATTGAGATTATTTGTTCTAGTTCTGTAAAAAATGCTGGTATTTTGATAGGGATTGCATTAAATGTGTATATTGCTTTAAGTAGTATAGACACTTATACAATATTTCTTCTTATAATCCATGAGCTTGGAATATCTTTCCATTTTTTTGTGTCATCTTCAATTCCTTTCCTCAGTGTTTTATAGTTTTTTTAGGGTATGGGTGGTTCACCACTTTGGTTAGGTTTATTCCTAGGTATCTTATTATATTTAGTGCAGTTGTAAATGGGATTGTTTTCATAATTTCTCTTTCTGCTGATTCTATATGGGTGTAGAGAAATGCAAAACAGATTATTGTACATTGGTATTGTATCCTACAACTTCACTGAATTCATTGTTCCGTTCTAGCGAATTTTGGTGGAGTCTTTGGGGTTTTATACATATATATATATGTATATATATATACATATATATATATACATATATATATATAATGTCATGTCATCTGCAAATAGTGAAACTTTTACTTCTTTATTGATTTGGATTTTTTTTTTTTTACGTCTTTTTGTTGTTATATTGATGTGGCTAGAACTTCTAGTACTATGTTGAATAAAAGTGGTAAAATTAGGGGCGCCTGGGTGACTCAGTCAGTTACATGTTTGGCTCAGGTCATGATCTCACAGTTCATGAGTTCCAGCCCCACATCAGGCTCTCTGCTATCGGCATGGGGCTTGCTCACTTTGAATCCTCTGCCCCCTCTATCTCTGCCTCTCCCCTGCTTGTTCTCTCTCCCTCAAAATAAATAAACTTTTTTTAAAAAGGGGTAAAGTGTATATCCTTGTCAATTCCTGACAACAGGGGACAAGCTGTCAGTTTTTCCCCATTAAGCATGATGTTAGCTGTGGGTTTTTCATATACGGCCTTTAATAAGTTGAGGTATGATCCCTCTAAACGTACTTTGTTGAGGATTTGTATCATGAATGGATTTTATACTTTGTGAAATGCTTTTGGGGAGGGGTCAACATGGTGGAGAAGTAGGAGGACCCGAGGTTCCCAAATTCTTCAAACACAGCAGTTTTGAGTCCAGAAGACTTGGAATTCCAGGAATCCGGGCTATAGAGTAACAAAAACATCTCCAGGGGCCATAGGTGGGCCATAGGTGTGTGATAGCAAACTAGGAGAGATAAAACAGGTGGCATAGGCATGGAAGGGAGCAATCCCCCATCTGTGGAGAGACAAAAGAAAGAGAAAAAAGGCTGTGGAAGTGTAGGATTGTATTTGGACAAGAGGAAAACCACAGACCTAGGAAGAGAAAAAATGGAGAAAGAACGAATTTCTAACCACAGGGCTTTCTCTGGACTGGGGCCAGCTACCCTGTTCATGCACCTGGGGAGGTGGGGAACCAGCTCCGAGCTCAGTAGGGAACTCAGAGGCACAGTCTGAGGGAGCAGTCCCCTCCCTTGAGTGCTGTGTGAAGAAGACAAATAGCTGTTCCAAGGACAAAAGACCCTGCAGGCACCCACCAGCCAGATGTCTTTTGTCAGCTGGCTGGGTAGACTGGCACTACCTGGGAACCAGGGTGCACAGAGTGAGATCCTTTAAGACATCAGGGTTTGAATCCCAGCCGAGCACCTGAGAGGCAAAGGAGACTGTAGAGCAAAATAAACTTGTGCACTTACACCCACATTACACTGTGAGGATGACCTAAACAGAGTGATTTGGGACACCCAGTGCCAAGGAGGGTGTAGAGACTAAGGTGTTGTCATTTTTCTCCCCATCACCAACAAAGTGGCGCTTCAGGGAACAGAGAAGGGGCCCACAATGGAAGCAGGACCCGCTTACACCAAACCACACCTCTCCATGCCTGGTAACTGCATATCTAACAGAATAAGATTGACACTGACCAAACCAGACAGCCCCTCCTCCAGACCAGCAGAGCCACAGGTTCCAGGGCACCATCAGATATCTGTACAGCAGTTTTGAATTTTCTGATTTGATTCTTGGTCAATTTTTATTTTACATACATTTTCTCTCCTTTTCTTCCTTTTCTTCCTCTTATTTCTTCCCTTCTCTAGTCTGGTTATTCTGGTTGTTGGCTTGTTAAAGCGGACATTTTTAATCTGTTTTTTCAGACCTCTTCTGCATCCCCTTCTAATTTACTTTCCTCTCTCTCTCTCTCTCTGGATTAAGCCATATAGTTTCTCTGATTCTCTGCCTGGTAATTTTTTTTTTCTTTTCTCGTTCCCCACCCCTGTCATTTCTCTCTTTGTATGGGATAGGCTTCTTCCACCACCACCATCCCCCCTTTTTCAAAAAATTTTCCAGGGTTACTTCAAAGCATACCTGCTGGAAGGTCCAAACTACCACTGCAAGTAGGGAGATAAAGCGACCAGAGTCACAACAACAGAGAGCACACAAAACAGTCCAAAAACACTTCCAGAATCTCCAGGCCCTCGAAAGTGTATGAACACTTTTTAATATGGTAGTGCTTGCAGGTGTAGGACACAGAACAAGCTATTAAACCACGTAAGGGAAATAAAACTAGCCAAAATTATGAAACAGAATAATTCTCAAAAGAAATCCCAGGAAAAAATGACAGCTAGAGAATTGCTCAAAGCAGATATAAATAATATATCTGATCAAAACTGTAGAATAACAGTGATAAGATTAAGAGCTAAGCTTAAGGGGCGTCTGGGTGGCTCAGTCTGTTGAGTATCTGGCTTTGGCTTGGGTAATGATCTCACAGTTTGTGGGTTCAAGCCCTGCATCAGGCTCTGTGTTGACAGCTTAGAGCCTTGAGCCTGCTTCGAATTTTGTGTCTCCCTCTCTCTCTGCTCCTCCCCTGCTCATGCTCTGTCTCTCTTTATCCTTAAAAAATAAATAAAAACATGAAAAACATTAAAAACAATAGCTGGGCTTGAAAAAAGCATAGGAGACAGCAGAGAATCTATTGCTTTAGAGATGAAGGAAATAGTCACAATTAATTAAGAAATGCTGCAAATAAGGTGCAAAATCAGCTAGATGCAGTAACAGCAAGGGTGGAGGAAGAAGAGGGGAGAATAAGTAAAATAGAAGGTAAAATTATGGAAAATGAAGTCAAGAAAGTATTTTCTTATTAAAATACTAGACCATGAAGAAAGAATTAGAGAACTAAGTGATTCAATGAAACGCAATAATATCCATATCATAGGAGTTCCTAAAGAAGAGAGAGAGAAAGGGGCAGAGGTTTACTTGAACAAATTAAAGCTGAGAACTTCCCTAATCTGGAGAAGGAAGCAGACACCCAAATCCAGGAGGCATAGAGAATTCCCTTCAGATTTAACAAGAATAGGTCTTCTCCATGGCATATCATAGTGAAACTGGCAAAATACAAAGATGAACAATTCTGAAGGAAGCCAGGACAAACAAACCTTAACCTACGAGGGTGAAATGCTGTTTCTTCATCTACTGAATAATCCTATGGTTCTTATCCTTTCTCTTATTGATGTCGTGTCACACTGATTTGTGAATATTGAAACACACTTGCAAACCAGGAATAAATCCCACTTGATAGTGGTGAATAATTTTCTAAAATGTATAATTGGATTTTGTTTGCCAGTATTTTGTTGAGGATTTTTGCATCTATGGTAATCAGAGATATCGGCCTGTAGTTCTCTCCTCTGGCAGTGCCTGTTTTTTGTTTGTTTGCTTGCTTTCTTGCTTGCTTGTGTGTTTCTTTGTTTTTTTGTTTGTTTTTTCAGAAAGAGATAGAGATCAGGGGAGGGGCAGAGAGAGAGAAAGAGAGAGAGAGAAAGAATCTCAAGCAGGTTCCACATTGTTAGCATACAGCCCAATGCAGGCCTCAAACTCACAAACTATGAGATCATGACCTGAGCTAAAATCAAGAATCGGGATGCTTAACCAACCATCCAGGCACCCCTCTTCTAGTGAAGGAAACAATCAACAAAACTAAGAGGCAACCTATGGAATGGAAGAAGACATTTGTAAATGACATATAGGATAGCGGGGTAGAATCCAAAATCTATGATGAACTTACCAAACTCTACACCCAAAAAAAACAATCCAGTGAAAAATGGGTAAAAGACATGAATAGAAGACTTCCAGATGGCTAACAGACACATGAAAAGACACATGAAAAGGTGCTCAACATCACTCATCATCAGGGAAATACAAATCAAAACCACAATGAGATACCCCCTCACACCTGTCAGAATGGCTAACATTAACAACTCAGGAAACAACAGATGTTGGCAAGGATTTGGAGAAGGGGGAACCTATTTGCATTGCTGGCGGGATTGCAAACTGGTGCAGCCACTCTGGAAAACAGTATCGTGGTTCCTCAAACAATTAAAAAATAGAACTACCGTACAACCCAGCAATTGCACTACTAGGTACTTATCCAAAGGATACAGAAATGCTGATTCAAAGGGCACATGTCCCCAATATTTATAGCAGCACTATTGACAATAGCCAAATATGGAAATAGCCCAAATATCCATTGACTGATGAATGGATAAAAAAGCACAGGAGAAAAAGAGAGGCAAACCAAGAGACAGATTCATAACTATAGAGAACAAACTGATGGTTACCAAAGGGAGGTGGTTGGGGGATGGGTTACATAGGTGATGGAGATTAAGGAGTGAATTTATCATGATGAGCACTGGGTATTGTAAGGCAGGGTTGTACACCTGAAACTAATATTACACTGTATGTTAACTAACAGGAATTTTTTTAATGGATTGTTTAATCTTTATTATGCCAACATGAAATCTTTAGAGAGACAGACCAGGGCTGGGGTTGTGGATCAAACATGCCAACAGGGATCGAGACACCTTCTAGATTCCATTTTCTCCATATTTAATGTGTAGCACTTCATCTTCATGTTGTATTTCATGGGTAGTAAATTGGATCTGGTTTTTATGCTATCAAGGAGAAGTGCAATGTATGAAGAGAATAGAGCAAAAGACATTCAGTTTGCCATTTTCTATGCAAAAGCTTCTTAAGGAATGTCTGATTTTTTCACATTTACACAACTGGCATTGATTTAGAAAGGAACTGGGCATTTTCTGAGTGCATCATTCAAGGAGATAAGCTTTATTTGTTTCTCTTTTTACAATTATGCTTTTCTGTGAGAAACATAACATGTATCTGAGTTATCTTAACATGGAGTGGATTCATCACTCACCTGCAACAAGCAATCCTAGGAAAAACAGGAAAGGATTGAAATGGTGTGTCAGCAATACTACTGAGGACTCATTCTCTTCTTAGATTCCATTCCTCTTGTCTCAATGTCTACCTGTTCCTCCTTGGTCTTCTTGAGTCACATTATAAGATGGTAGTGGTAAGTAGAGACTTCTGTCCTTTTTCAGTCTGGAATAAAATGACAGTGTGAAGGACCAATGGCAAAACCTTTCTTCTTATGGAGCTTTGCCTTCTTCTGGAAGGAAAATCCTCCTAAGAGACTTCCACCTACTTTCAATATCTCATTGGAACAACTGTCTTACTGTTGTCTTCTTGTCTTCCTGCCCACCAGGGATGTGGTTTTACCATATTACCAGCATCTTCCCTTATTAACACTATACTTGAACTAAGGCTTCTCACAAGTCAACTAACTTACTGTGTTAGTCATATTTCCTGCTTCTGCAGGGAGAGGGTGACAATGCCTTAACTCCAGTGCTTCTTTAGTTGTAATTATAGTATGGCCATTGTTGAAACTATGGAGGTAAATATACCCAATTAGCTCATTGTAAAGTCTTCTTGCATGCACACTTACTAGACCTAGGAATATGGAATACTTATATAATCCATCTCACTACTTATGCTTCATTTTCTTATCTATTATATGAAAATAATAAAAATGATTACCTCATTCAATCTTTTGGGAATCAAATATATTAACAAATATAAAGAATAAACATTTCCTTGAGTATTAGTAAGATCACTGAAAATATATTGCCTTTACAAATATGCTCTCTGAAAAAAAAAGACAAATATGCTCTCTTTGTATTATTGTTTACATCATCTTTTTGTCCTATAGCAATTTATTCTTTGGGCACAACACTGAAGTATTTCACATTACTCTTGGCACTACCTAAATATCCCATGCTTTGGAACGGCCATAAGCCAAGACCAGGAATAGCAAAAGACAGGCTCTGTATTTGAAGAACTCCCATATCGTCATCACGGAGATGTCAGTGGGAAAGGAAAATTACCAGGATTTTCAAAACCAAATATGGAAGATGTTGGTAATAAAGGCTTTTTTTCTCACATAAGACCTCAATAATTAATAATAATATAACAATAATAATAATATAATAAATTCAGATATAAAATATTCACTTATAGTTCTACTTACATGGGGAAGCTTCTAAGTACATGATAAGGACACAAAGAATGCATCAGCTCTTTCCAGGTGTATTCTTTGCATAGCAGAATCATAACCTAAGTTGGAACAGGGAAAACCTGATACAGCATTAAATCACCAGCTGGTCTGATGAGACGACTAGTGTGTGTTTTCAGTACAACAGATGGTGCCTGAAGTGTATTGCCAATGGTGGAAACACTTTAGACTGACCCACAATTAGTCACACTATTATGCAATCTCATCCCCTTGAATGTGGGTGGAACCTGCCAATGTGGTAAAGGATATCACTACTGTGATGATATGTTATATGACAAAGGTGAAGAGACACTGAAGGCATAATTAAGGTCACTTATGTTTGGAGACATGATAAAAAAAAAAAAACATGACCACCAAATGACCCGTGAAGTGGAACTGAGACACAGAGGCTCCCCCCCCCACACTTCCCTTCTCCTAGCCTTGGAATGTGAATTTCGCCCCCCCCCTTTCCTGATCCCAGAGGCTGCTCCAAGTACATAGCCTTGAGATGATGATGTGACAAAATACCTGCATAATATATGTGATTGAGCCCATTTAAGGCCTCTTTATAAATTTTAAGGCTTGGTGAGTTAATGTGGGAATCAATTCATCTTCCTGTCCCCTAAGACAAGCTTCCTATGTAAGTTTCTTTATGATTATTAAAATTGCCACCTACCAACCTGGAGTGGTCTATGTGTTTCTTAAGTATTCCCTGTCTTCTACATATGGGGTCCAGTTTCAGATTACACCAGAAAATTTCCTGAGAGGGTTGTTAACCTACAATTGGTGAGCCACCAGGAAAACAAAGACACTAGACTCAAGAAAGAGGCATCCATGGGGAAATCTTGAGTTGGCCATCAACCTCTGTGTGGGGAGAGGTGGCCCAAATTTCAGATACTTGTAGACTGCTGAATGAGTACAAGGACCCCTGGACAATGCCACATAGTCTAATGTGCTTGTTGGAAAAACTGCAAATTGCACACTGCAGCAAGGAAGGAAAACACATAGTAGCTGCAGTGGGATGGCTTCTAACTATGGTTAGTTCAGCTGGCCACCAATGCCAGGCTGTAGGCTGAAGCTCATGTCTAGAAATTTTAAAATGAGGTAAGATTAGAAAAGGGTATGAGAGTGTCCACTAGGTTGATGGCTTTAGGGCTGGTGGACAAGATGGGAGAACAGGATAAAAATTTAAAGACCCTAGTGTGCTGTCTTGTAAAGCTAGGAGGGCACAAGATGCCATGGAGTAAGATCAGGGAAGTTGTGACAAATCTTAATTAGGATGCTAAGAGGTGGAATCTCTGAAAATGATAAACATTTTAAAAAAGTATTGTGGGGGTGGTTGTCTGGCTCAGTCAGTAGATAATGTGATTCTTGATCTCAGGGTTGTAAATTCATGCCCCATGTATAAAGTAATATACAAGTAATAAAGCTAGTGGTTTACTTGGACCTCTGCCTCATCTTTCTTCTTTTATACTTTAGTCTGTGCATTCACTTCTTCCTCTACTTGGTTCTCATGGCACAGAGATTTCCAAAAAGATGGTACTAAGATGCCAAAGATGCCAAAGATGATACATATATTATATATATTATATAATATAACTATGTAATATATAATATATAATATTATAAATTATTGTAACAATATATAATATATTATTATATAATATATTATTATAAATATATATTATAGTATATATTATATTATTTATATATTATATTATTATATATTATATAATATATATATTTATATATATTTATATATTTAGTGCCAACTTCTTGGAAACCTCTGTGCCATGAGAACCAAGTGGAGGAAGAAGTGAATGCACAGACTAAAGTACAAAAGAAGAAAGATGAGGCAGAGAGCCAAGTAAACCACTAGCTTGTGTACTCATGGAGCCACAAGGGCAGAAATAAGGAAAGCCACAGGCCAGGAATTCTGATATCAACTGTTGGACTACATGCCTACTTTCTAGAGTATGATTCAATGGATCTAAAACATCCATTGTCATCTGAACATGATGACAACCTTTGAGAGACTTGCCTTGCTCATACCAAAACAGGTCCTTTGCTCTGGACCTGTGACTTCTGGGACTAATTCCGTTTTCATTTGTGGCTGAATATAATATGTGTACAGTAAATCCCCTCTTCTCTCTTACCTGAAGAAAAAACAAAAAACATAAAACAAAACAATTTATGTAACATTTGTATATTTTTAAAAACAAAAATATGTATAAATATAATATATAGCATCAATTAATGAGAAAACAAAATACTACATATCTTTGACTCTTAATACAAAGAAAAATTTTAAATAGCAATTATATCCACAACTCTTTGGAGAGAAAAGTTGCATCCTTTCTCTGTCTTTAAGTTATAAATCTTTTTTGCTGCAAAACAAATTGCTTTCATTGTCAACAGCAAAAAGACACTTATAGATATGTAAAATTTCAGGGACATAGTTGTTATTATTCCCTATTTTGTTTTGTTGTTTTGTTTTTTTAAATTTATTTACTTAAATTCGTGAGTTAACATACAGTGTAGTATTGGTTTCAGGAGTAGAACCCAGTGATTCCTCACTCACATGAAACATCCAGTGCTCATCCCAACAAGTGCCCTCCTTACTGCCCCTCAACCATTTATTTAGTCCATACCCCCACCCAACACCTCTCCAGCAACCCTCAGTTTTTACTCTGTATTGAAGAGTCTCCTATGGTTTGCCTCCCTCTCTTTCTCTTATTTTTGATTCCCTTCCCTTATGTTCATCCGTTTTGGTTCTTAAATTCCACATATGACTGAAATCATATGACATTTGTTTTTGACTAACTTATTTCACTTTGCATAATACACTCTAATTCCACCCACATTTTTGCAAAAGATAACATCCCATGCTTTTTAATCACTGAGTAGTATTCCATTGTATATGTACATACCACATCTTTTTTATACATTCATCAGTCAGTGGACATTTGGGCACTTTCCATAATTTGGTTATTGTTGATAACTCTGTTATAAACATTGGGATGCATGTACCCCTTCAAATCAGCACTTTTGTACCCTTGAATAAATACTTAGTAGTTCAAGGTACTGGGTTGTAGGGTAGTTCTATTTTTAATTTTTTGAGGAAACTCCATAGTGTTTTCCATAGTGGCTGCACCAGTATGTATTCCCACCAACAGTGCAAAAGGGTTCCTCTTTCTCCAACTACTCACCATCATCTGTGGCTTCCTGAGTTGTTAATTTTAGCCATTCTGACAGGTGTGAGGTGGTATCTCATTGTGGTTTTGATTTGTATTTCCCTGATGATGAGTGATGTTGAACATCTTTTCATGTGTCTATTAGCCATCTGGATGATTCTTTGGAAATGTGTCTATTCAGGTCTTCTGTCCAGCAACTGCTTTTTTATTGGGGCAAGACTGACACTGAGACAATGCAGCTGGTCTCTCCTCCAGACCAGCACAGTCACCAATCCCCAGGGACCAACACACAAATCTTTTTTTTTTTCTTTTTTACCTCATTTTTCTTTCTTTCTTTTAGAATCAGGTTCATAGTTGTTTTTTTTTAGTTTATTTTTTTATTTATTGTGAAAGAGAGAGAGAAAGAGAAAGTGGGGAAGGGGCAGAGAGACAGGGAGACAGAACCCCAAGCAGGCTCTGTGCTGTCAATGCAGAGCCCAATGCAGGGTTTGAACTCATTAACCATGAGATCATGACCTGAGCCAAAGTCAATAGTTGGATGCTTATCTGACTGAGTCCCCCAAGAAACCCACCTCCCCCAGGCTCATAGATTCTTATTTGCTTTTTCTCATTTCATTTTATCTTTTTGTTGGTGGGGGAGTTATCTAGGCTATTTTATTCTTTTCTTTTTTCTTCTCTTTTTTTTTTCTTGTGCTCTTTCTTTCTTTCTTTCTTTCTTTTTTTCTTATTTTGCCTTTCTTTTTCCTTGAAATCAGCCTTATAGTTTTTTGATTCTCTCTTTGTTTGTCTGTTTGCTTGTTTGTTTGTTGTTCCTGTTCCTTTTATTTTTATGGGATCAGACTCCCCCACCCCTTTTTCCCCCAGGGTTACATCAACAAACAAATAAAAGCACACCTAGTTAAAGGTCCAACCATTCCAACACTGCAAGCAAGGAGGAGCTCTGCAGAGGACTAACCTGAGGGAAAGAGCAGCCAAAACACAGCAGCAGAGTGTACACAGCATACACCAGAACCACTTCCTTGAGTGCCCTGGACAGTGTATGACCCCTTTTTAATGTAGACATACTTTTAGGTGCAGGAAACATATTGAGATTTTAAAACATACAAAACACATAAATGTAGCCAAAATGACAAGATGGAGGAATTCTCCCCAAAAGAAAGGTCCAGAAGAAATCGCAGCCAAGGACTTTCTTAAAACAGCTATAAACAATATATCTGAACTACTAGCTGGGCTTGAAAAAAGCATAGGGCCACCAGAGAAACTCTCACTGCTGAGATCAAAGACCTAAGAACTAGCGAGGATGAATTTAAAAATGCTATAACTGAGATGCAAAATAAACTAGATGCAGTGACAGAGAGGATTGAAGAAGCAGAGGAACGATTAGGCGAAACAAGATAAAAGAATGGAAAATAATTAAGCTGAAAAAAAAAGGGAAAGAAAATTACTAGATCACAAGGGGAGACTTAGAGAACTAACTGATTCCATGAAACAAAACAATATATCATAAAAGTCTTAGAAGAGCAAGAAAAAAGGGCAGAAGAAATAACAGGAATTCAAATCGGTAAGGAAAAAGTAAAAATTGACTATTTTCAGATGACATGATACTCGATACATATAAAACCCAAAAGACGCCACCAAAAAACTGCTCGAACTGACCAATGAATTCAGTAAAATCAAGGGATACAAAAATCAACGTACAGAAATCAGTTGCAATTCTATACACAAATATTGAAACAGAAGAAATATAAATTATGAAAACAATCCCATTTATAATTGTGCCAAAATAATCAAATGCATACGAATAAAGAGGTGAAAGACCTGCACTCTGAAAACTATAAAACCCTGATGAAAGAAATTAAAGATGACACAAAGAAATGGAGAGACATTTCATAGTCATGGATTGGAAGAACAAATAATGTTAAAATTTCTATACTACTCAAAAAAATCTACACATTTAATGCAATCCTTATCAAAATACCAACAGTAGTTTTCACATAACTAGAATAAATAATCCTAAAATTTGTATGGAATCACAAAAGACCCTGAGAACCAAAGCAATTTTGAAAAAGAAAAGTAGGGGCAACTGGGTGGCTTAGTCGGTTAAGCATCTGATTTCAGTTGGTCACGATTTCACAGTTTGTGAGTTCAAGCCTCACATCAGGCTCTGTTCTGATGGATCAGAGCCTGGAGCCTGCTTTGGAATCCCTTTCCCTCTCTCTGCCCTTCCCCTGTTTGGACTCTGTGTGTTTCTCTCTCAAAAATAAATAAACATTAAAAAATTAAAATAGAAAAATAAAAGTAAAGCTAAAGGCATCACAATTCTGGACTTCAAGTTATATACAAATCTTTAGTAACCAAACAGTATGGTACTGGTACAAAAATAGACATAAAGAGTAACGAATTGAATAGAAAACCCAGAAATGAATCCACAGCTATCTGGTCCATTAATTTTTGGCAAAGTAGGAAAAAATATCCAATGGGAAAAAGAGAGTCTCTTCAACAAATGGTGTTGGCGAACTGGGCAGCAAGATGAAAAAACATGAAACTGGACCACTTTCTTACACCATATACAAAAAATAAACACAAAATGATTAAAGACCTAAATGTGAGATCTGAAACCATGAAAATTCTAGAAGAGAGCACAGGTAGTAACTTCTCTGACAGGATCCATACTTATCACAACTTTTTTTCTAGAAAAGTCCCCTGATGCAAGGGAAATAAAAGCAAAAATAAACTATTGAGACTATCCCAAAATAAAAGCTTCTTCAAAGTGAATGAAACAATCAACAAAACAAAAAAGCAATCTACAAAATGGGAGAAGATATTTGCAAACACCATATCTGATAAAGTGTTAGTATCCAAAATATATAAAGAACTTCTAAAACTCAACACCCAAAGAACAAATAATCCAAATTAAAAATGGACAGAAGACATGAACAGGCACTTTTCTAAAGAAGACATCCAGAAGGACAATAGACACATAAAAAGATGTTAAATACTCATTATCAGGGAAATATAAATCAAACCTCAATGAGAAATCACCTCACACCTGTCAGAAGCTAAAATCAACAACACAGGAGACAAGAAGTGATAGGATGTGGAGAAAAAGGAACCCTCTTGAACTTTGTTGGGAATGTAAACTGATACAGCTATTATGGAAAACAGCACAGAGATTTATAAAAAAATTAAAAATAGAGCTACATTCTGATCCAACAATCACACTCCTGGGTATTTACCCAAAGAATATAAAGACTCTAAGATACTAATTCAAAGGGATACATGCAACCCTGTGTTATAGCAGCATTACCTACAGTAGCCAAGATATGGAAGAGCCCAGGTGTCCATCCATAGAAATATATATATATATATATATATAGAGAGAGAGAGAGAGAGAGAGAGAAAGAGAGATATAATAATCAAGTATTATTCCAACATAAAAATATATTTTAATGAGTAAAATCAAATTTGTTGGTAATCTAGATTATTTTTGAATAAGATAAAGTAATAAAGCATTAAGTACTGAACATTATTTATTTATTTTTGTTTTACTATAGAAAAATTGGGGCGCCTGGGTGGCTCAGTTATTTGAGCGTCTGACTCTTGATTTCAGCTCAGGTCATAATCCCAGGGCCATGGGATCGAGCCCTGAGTTCGACTCTGTGCTGAGCATGGAGTCTGCCCAAGATTCACTCTCTCTCTCTCTCCCTCCCTCTGTCCCTCTTTCTCACTCTCTCTTTAAAATAAAAATTAAAAACAATTTTAAAAGAAAAACTAAAGGTAAATTTGAGTCTCTTACTAAACATGTTATGCTTTATTGTAAGATTGTACTATAAGGTATGTTTATAAAAATTATAAAATATATTCATAAATTTGCTAATGTAAAGAATTCTGGGGGCACTTGTGTGGCTTAGTCAGTTAAGCATCTGAACTCAGGTTGTGATCTCATAGTTGGTGGGTTCAAGCCCCACATTGTGCTCCATGCTGACAGTGTGGAGCCTGCTTGGGATTCTCTTTCTACCTCTCTCTCTGCCCCTCTCCTGCTCATGCACCCCTCCCCCCACTCTCTCTCAAGAATAAATAAATAAATTTTTAAAAATTAAAGAAAAAAAGGATTCTGGTATAACAAACAGTTCACGATTGCTTACTACTTAGTTTAAATTAGAAATTAATGTTTCTAAGCACTAAGAATTCTAATAAATGTATAAGACTACTGGAAATAATAGGAAGAACAGCTATGTATGTGAGGAAATTAAGATCTGTGCTTCGGGGTAGGGGGAAGGATAAGGAACAAAAATACATATTTGTTGAAGGAAAAGGAAATAATTTTGCACTAAAGTAAAACTGGTTATTTATAGAGGGAAAGTTTAAGTCAAGAACTGATTGTAAAAAAGAAAGTTGTAAAAGTTTTATTAAGGTAGAGTCTTTGGAAAGAAATTTTATGTGTGATTCGTACTGGCTAAGATTAGGATAAATTTAAATAATTAATTAATTGCCGTATCAAAAATACATTGGTGCAAAGTTTTCATTTTCTCTTTGTTAAAAGTAAAAAGCTTTCTTAAATTATTGGGCTGCTTTTCATAAGAAATTGTAAACAAAAGATATCTGTCTAAAAAAATAATGATTCTGTTTGCAGAATAGTTTATCATGCTTATAAGGTCTTTGATTATTTAAGGAGTCCGAGTCTTAATATTAAAAAAGCTAAACTTGGGGCACATGAATGGCTCAGCTGTTTAAACATTGGACTCTTGGTTCCTGCTCAGGTCATGATCTCCTGGTTGGTGAGTTTGAGCCCTGTATCAGGCTACACGCTGATGTACAGAGCTACTTGGGATTCTCTATCCCTCCTTCTTTCTCTGCCCCTCTCCCCAGCTTGCATTCTCTCCCTCTCCCTCTCCCTCTCCCTAAATAAATAAAAAAATAAATAAAACTTAAAAATAAACAAAAGAGCTAAATTTTACTCACAACTATTTAACCTTCCATATTTGCCTTTGATATCTTTTATTGACACTTTTGTTAAATGAATAAATATTGTTTCATAATGATTGTGATCCTATTTATTCAAATGTTCAAAACTCTTGATATTAGATTTTTTTACATACTTCCCAAAAACAAATTCTAAAGTAAAGTTTTTTTGACTACACATAACTGAAATTTTCTAGCAGGCCCCTGGAATATTAAAAAAAAAAAAAAACATTTATCTGTGTGATAAACTAAACTAATAAGTTTATTTGTCATATTAAGCTACATGAAAACATGGGTGCCTGGGTAGCTCAGTCAGTTGAGCATCTGACTTTGGCTCAGGTCATGATCTCAGGTTTGTGAGTTCCTGCACCACATTAGGATCTATGCCAACAGCTCAGAACCTGGGGTCTGCTTCAAGTTCTGCACCTCCCTCTCTCTGTGTCTCCCTTCTCATACTCTGTCTCTCTCCCTCTCTCAGAAACAAATAAGCATTAAGAATGTTTTTAAAACTTACATAAAAACGTTGTCAAAGATGTGGTATTAAACCTTCTTAGATTATATTTATGTAGATATGTTATTAAAATAAGTATTCTAAAATTATGTGAAATTCCTAGAAATCTGAATTATTTAATTCATTATGTAATTACCTTGAAATGTTGCATGTCACAAAAATAACAAAATTTATTTGTCATTTGCATTGTAATGAACTCTAATCAGATCTTTAACCATGGCCATTTTTAAGTCTTTTATCATTTATAGATGCTTTTATCATTTACAGTGTTTTTACTCAGATGCCTCTATAAAATTTTCTTGTAAATGTGCTTCATCTTCAATGGGACTCATGGAAAAAACTCTGATAATCTTAAGATCAGTTTTAAGGAACTAAGGTTGATTTTATGGGGCAAATAAAGCCACCTTGGAAATATCAGCTTGATACTTTGTTTTCAGAGTTTCAAGCAGTTTTACCATGTGGGTAAAGAAGGTTGGTTCATGGAGGATGCAGGAATCTCAGGGTATTTTGGGGGGTCCTGAGAAGAGAATTCACTCAAATCTATAGGTATTTCAGGCAAGGTCTGATGGCAAATATTGGGCTTGGCTCTGGCCTCAAGAAGTTATTAAAAATTCAATCTAGAGATTCCTCATGAAAAGAAACAGCAATGTTTTAAACAGTCTATATAGTCGATCTCTATTCTTTTTTTTTAAATATGAAATTTATTGTCAAATTAGTTTCCATACAACACCCAGTGCTCATCCCAACAGGTGCCCTTCTCAATACTCATCACCCACCCTCCCCTCCCTCCCACCCCCCATCAACCTCAGTTTGTTCTCAGTTTTTAAGAGTCTCTTATGTTTTGGATCCCTCGCTCTCTAACCTTTTTTTTCTTCCCCTCCCCCATGGACTTTTGTTAAGTTTCTCAGGATCCACATAAGAGTGAAAACATATGGTATCTGTCTTTCTCTGTATGACTTATTTCACTTAGCATCACACTCTCCAGTTCCATCTACATTGCTACAAAAGGCCATATTTCATTCTTTCTCATTGCCATGTAGTATTCCATTGTGTATATAAACCACAATTTCTTTATCTATTCATCAGTTGATGGACATTTAGGCTCTTTCCATAATTTGTCTATTGTTGAAAGTACTGCTATAAACATTGGGGTACAAGTGCCCTATGCATAAGCACTCCTGTATCCCTTGGGTAAATCTCTATTCTTTCTATGCCTATGTAAATAATCAGTCCACTTTTTTTTTGTTTGTTTTTAACCAGACTTATTTTGCAAATTAGTGTTAAGTTGGCTATCTTTGGTAAAAAGAGAGGGTGATTATATAGAGAAATATGTTTCAGTAACATCTTTATAGATATTATAGTTTTTATGTTTATTTTTGAAAGAAAGAGAGAGACATAGACCTTGAGCAGGGGAGGGGCAGAGAGTGAGGGAGACACAGGCCCCTCAAAAAACCACCAGAGACTATGAGCTATAAACAAGGAAGATCTGTCAGATTGCTATTAACTACCATCACTCTCTGAAAATGCTTCAAGTCTGACATCTAGAAGTCTTTGTAACTAACAGCACTCAGAACTAAGAAACTGGCTATTATTTGACCCAATCATTAGCCATTGATTTTCTTTTGTTTCAGTAGAAAGGCCCCTTATGTAATCTCTAATTACTTGAACCATAGGCCTAACTTTGAAAGTATACCTACATCACTTCCTCCTGAAATGTGGAGGTTCCTCAGAAAATT
The DNA here is from genome assembly GCF_022837055.1 of Prionailurus viverrinus. NCBI lineage: Eukaryota > Metazoa > Chordata > Mammalia > Carnivora > Felidae > Prionailurus > Prionailurus viverrinus. The sequence goes on from NC_062566.1 coordinate 19,144,178, forward strand.
AAAAATAGACCTACCCTATGACCCAGCAATAGCACTGCTAGGAATTTATCCAAGGGATACAGGAGTACTGATGCATAGGGGCACTTGTACCCCAATGTTCACAGCAGCATTCTCAACAATAGCCAAATTATGGAAAGAGCCTAAATGTCCATCAACTGATGAATGGATAAAGAAATTGTGGTTTATATACACAATGGAATACTACGTGGCAATGAGAAAAAATGAAATATGGCCTTTTGTAGCAACATGGATGGAACTGGAGAGTGTGATGCTAAGTGAAATAAGCCATACAGAGAAAGACAGATACCATATGGTTTCACTCTTATGTGGATCCTGAGAAACTTAACAGGAACCCATGGGGGAGGGGGAGGAAAAAAGGAAAAAAAAAAAAGAGGTTAGAGTGGGAGAGAGCCGAAGCATAAGAGACTGTTAAAAACTGAGAACAAACTGAGGGTTGATGGGGGGTGGGAGGGAGGGGAGGGTGGGTGATGGGTATTGAGGAGGGCACCTTTGGGATGAGCACTGGGTGTTGTATGGAAACCAATTTGACAATAAATTTCATATATTAAAAAAAAAAAGATAATATACGTTAAAAAAAAAAAAAAAAAGAAAGTATACCTACATCACTTCCTCCTGAAATGAGTTTCACTAAACTGAACTATTGTCAGGACTACAAGCAGATCAATGAGATGAAACAATCTATCAGTTCAACTTTTAATATGTGAAATTTCCAATGAAGTTTCTTTTTTTTTTTTCAACGTTTATTTATTTTTGGGACAGAGAGAGACAGAGCATGAACGGGGGAGGGGCAGAGAGAGAGAGACACACAGAATCTGAAACAGGCTGCAGGCTCTGAGCGGTCAGCCCAGAGCCTGACGCGGGGCTCGAACTCCCGGACCGCGAGATCGTGACCTGGCTGAAGTCGGACGCTTAACCAACTGCGCCACCCAGGCGCCCCTCCAATGAAGTTTCGAATGGAGAAACTGAAGGGTTCAGGACAGGACTACTACCCCCAGAATATGCCACTTAGACATGTGGATTATTTTGAGCTAAAGGTACTTGAGAGCCTGTAAGAAACTTCCATCTCTTCTTTAATCACACAGAAAAATCTAACTTGAGGGTCTTTCCCAGAATAGGGTTATTAACAGAGATAAATTTTATCTGATTGACCCGTCTGTATAGTAGAGCAAATATCTCATTACCAAACATCTACTCTCCTTATCACCCTGTGAAGTGCATTCTTTCCTCTGAAATCCCAGACCTCTATCCCTTTATTGTTAGTTGAGAATGACATGTATACATCATTTTGTCTGTGTTTGGAATTTCCATGTCTGTGTGGATTGCCCATATGTACATACACCTATTAAATTCAATTTTCTCCAGTTAATCTGTCTCATATCAACTTGATTCTGAGTCCAGATAGAAGGACCTTTGAGAGGACAGGAATTCTTGCTTCCCAACAAGGGCATATGTGAGACTGGGGATCAAAGCAGTGAGCTATTTTTGATAAGGCAAAAATACTAGTGAATCAGATTAAAGTTCTGGACATATCCCAAGTATGCCTAGCATTTGAGTTAAATATGTCTTTGACTCCAAAAATTATGGGTGCCACTATAGCAGAAACAAAAGAAGGGAAGAATGCCCTTAGCGTTTTAGCCCTAGTTCTGGAATGAGGCCAAAATCTGATATACTTCCATACAGCAACAGATCCTAGCATTGTACACAGCACTCCACCAGGTAGGGCCTCTCACATAGCAGTCAATGCAGAAACCAATGAGCTGATATTAGAAGCAGTCTGGCTGGTAATTACTCATGAGCCCTTGCAGTTAACCCTTTGCATTGACAGCCAGGCTGTTCCAAAGGGATTAATCCTAAGGCTCAGACAATAGAAAGCCAAGAAATGGATGATTACGAATAAGCCCATGTGGGGTCAAATATGTAGAGAGACATTTGGGCCCATCTGTAAGAACCTACCTAAGGAAGCCCTCACTGTTTTCCATGTTCCAGCTCATGAGTCACTGACACCATGTAGCAATCAGGAAGCTGATACCTTAGGCTTGGATATAAATTTTAGCTATTGACACTTCAGTAGATACAGCAGATGGGTGCAGAGAAGGAATGACCATCTAAGTGCCCTGGTGAGATGGCATATTTCCGAGGATGTCAGATATCCCTTAAGTTTCAGTAATTTGGCTAGTGCAGTTATTCTAAACAACACCCAAAGCAACTGCCAAAAGAATCTGGGGCCATTCTGGCACAAAAACAGACACTTAATTAAATGGAACAGAATAGAGATCCCAGAAATGGATCCACAAACATCTGGCCAACTAATCTTTGACAAAGCAGGAAAGAATATCCAATGGAATAAAAACAGTCTCTTCAGCAAGTGGTGCTGGGAAAACTGGACAGTGACATGCAGAAGAATGAACCTGGACCACTTTCTTACACCATACACAAAAATAAACTCAAAATGGATGAAAGACCTAATATAAGACAGGAAGCCATCAAAATCCTTGAGGAGAAAGCAGGCAAAGATATCTTTGACCTCGACTGCAGCAACTTCTTACTCAACACCTCTCCAGAGGCAAGGGAAACAAAAGCAAAAATGAACTATGGGGACCTCAACAAAATAAAAATCTTCTGCACAGTGAAGGAAACAATCAGCAAAACTAAAAGGCAACCAACAGAATGGGAGAAGATATTTGCAAACAACATATCAGATAAAGGGTTAGTATCCAAAATCTATAAAGAACTTATCAAACTCCACACCCAAAAAAACAAAGAATCCAGTGAAAAAGTGGGCAAAAGACATGAATAGACACTTCTCCAAAGAAGACATCCAGATGGCCAAATGACACATGAAAAAAATGCTCAACATCACTCATCATCAGGGAGATACAAATTAAAAACCACAAGGAGATACCACCTCACACCTGTCAGAATGGCTAACATAAACAACTCAGGCAACAACAGATGCTGGTGAGGATGCGGAAAAAGAGGATCCCTTTTGCATTGTTGGTGGCAATGCAAGCTGGTAAAGCCACTCTGGAAAACAGTATGGAGGTTCCTCAAAAACTTAAAAATCAAATTACCCTATGACCCAGCAATTGCACTACTAGGTATTTATCCATGGGATACAGGTGTGGTGATTCGAAGGGACACATGCACCCCAATGTTAATAGCAGCACTATCAACAATAGCCAAAGTATGGAAAGAGCCAAATGTCCATCAATGGATGAATGGATAAAGAAAATGTGGTGTGTATATATATATATATATATGTATATATATGTATATATATGTATATATATATACAATGGAGTATTACCCAGCAATCAAAAAGAATGAAATCTTGCCATTTGCAACTATGTGGATGGAGCTAGAGGGTATTATGCTAAGCGAAATTATTCAAAGAAAGACAAATATCATATGACTTCACTCATATGAGGACTTTAATACACAGAACAGATGAACAAAAGGGAAGGGAAGCAAAAATAATATAAAAACAGGGAGGGGGACGAAACATAAGAGTCTCTTAAAATATGGAGAACAGACAGAGGGTTACTAGAGGGGTTGTGGGAGGGGGATGGGCTACATGGGTAAGGGGCACTAAGGAATCTACACCTGAAATCACTGTTATGCTATATGCTAACTAACTTGGAAGTAAATTAAAATAAATTAAATTAAATTAAATTAAATTAAATTAAAATATAAAAGTTAGACATAGAAAAAAATAATAAATAAATAAATATAAATAAATAAGTAAATAAATAAATAAATAAAAGAATCTGGGGCATTTGCCAGAGCTCCTGACCAGTAAGGAATTAGTAAATTGATTATATTGGCTTCCTGTCCCTGAGTGAGGGTTCTAAATATGCTCTAATCTGTGTGGACACTACATCTGGCCTAACCCAAGCTTTACCTGACTGTTATGTAAACCAGGCTGCCACAATTAGGGGATTGGAGAAATTAAGTACTATGTTTGGATACCCTCATGGCATAGATAGTAATCAGAGTCATATTTCAAAGGTTAGTATATGTAATACTGGGCAAAAAAAAGCATGACATTAAATAGAGGATTCATCTTCCCTATAACCTACAAGTGACAAGGTTAATAAAAAGAAAAAAATGGGGCACCTGGGTGGCTCAGTCGGTTAAGCATTCAACGTCAGCTCAGGTCATGATCTCATGGCTTATGAGTTCAAGCCCTGTGTTCAAGCCTCTGTGAGTTCAAGCCTCTGTGCTGACACTCTATGAGTTCAAGCCTCTGTGCTGACAACTCACAGCCTGGAGCCTGCTTCAGATTCTGTGTCACCCTGTCTTTGCCCCTCCCCCACTAATGCTCTGTCTCTCACAAATAAACATTTTTTTTAAATGTGTATAAATAAATAAATAAATAAATAAAATGTTAAAACAGCAAATTAAATCGTTAACAGGTAAAACCACTTTGGCCAGATGGAGGAAAGTATTGTCCCAGCTTTTAATACATTTAAATAATCAGCCATTAGGGTCTGTTGACCCATATGCAGACTGAGGACCCCTGCCAAGGCAACCAACCATGAAAAGGTGCAGAAGCCATGGGAAATAGCCATTGCCCTGACTCTCACCATGAATCCATGTGCTATGTTGCTGAAAACTCCAAGCCCCATAACACCAGGGAAAGGCATTATTTACTGGAATTTGCAATGGGACATCTTGCCAAGTTGGTAGGTTACTTTACACCCTTGTATGAGGGGGATCTACTCAATCTGCACTGAGATCCCATTGTCCTGCTGCAATCTGGACTTGTTGAAATGCACTATGCATGATATGGAATATCCACTTTGAGAAAGAGGAGAAATTGGGGGTCCTGGTATGGCCTATCCTATCCTCATCTCATCTTCTCATGCCTAATAATGCTTCCTCCCCTGGCCAACGTGCATGATATGTACAACCAAGTAAACTTCCTAAAGCTGCCAACCTCCCTTTCCTCGAGGCCAAGTAGACATTGCTTTTCCTTGATATAATCATTTGGTCACTGCTTTGTTCCCTCCATGGGCCTAGAGGATGCTATAGCACACAAAGAAGCCCTTACTAAATTCACTCAGCAAGCCCTGAATGGTAACCAACAAAGCCCATCCCTACTAAACACTGAAGTTACTCTATTGAGAAAAACTGTCCTCCAAAATAGGATGGCTTTAGACATTATTAGTGCCTCACAAGAAGTCACCTGTACTGTTATCGAAACAGAATACTGTGTGTTCATAACTGATGAGTCTCCTAATGTATTATCTTTATTAAATCGCATGAGGACACAAGTAAATGCCCTGAGTGATCTGACCCCCAGCCTAGGAGATTTAATAAATTAATGTTTGGATCCTTGGCTCTTAGTAGAAAAAGTTCTAATTTAAAAAAGTATTCCCTTAATCAGTATTTTCTTTTACATATGACTACTATTGCCATGACATGTGCCTCCAATGCAGCCAGATAGCCACTTCCACACTAATAAAACACCTTGCTGACCACTCATAGCCCATTGCAGAAAAGAGGGGCACATAATATTATAAGAACCAGTCACAATTGGTGGAATGTTGGGGAATGTGATCAAAAAAGACATGACCACTGATTGACCATGAACTGGACCCAGGAACTTGGAGGCTCCTTCCCATTCCTCTCCCCCTGTCCTCAGAATGTGGGTTCTGCTTGCCTTTTCTGCTCCAGAGGCTGCTCCAAGGACATGAGCCTTGAGTTGGTGATATGATGTTGAAAACACCTTCACCTTAAAAGTGACTAAGCCCATAGGGCACCTGGGTGGCTCAGTCAGTTTAGCGTCCGACTTCAGCTCAGGTCATGATCTCACAGCTCGTGAGTTCAAGCCCACATCAGGCTCTGTGCTGACAGCTCAGACCCTGGAGCATGCTTCTGCTTCTGTGTCTCCCTCTCTCTCTGCCCCTAACCCACTCGCATTCTGTCTCTGTCTCTCTCAAAAATAAATAAACATTAAAAATTTTTTTTTTAAGTGACTAAGCCCAGTTAGGGCTCTTTGTAATCTTTTAAGATTTGGTGAGTGGGTGTGATTATTATATTATTGTTTATTATTATTATTAACTAAAATTACCAGCTATCAACCTGACGTGGCCTGCATTGTACTTCAGTCTCTCCCTGCCCTCTGCCTATTTCAGTTTCAGATTATACCAGGAAAGCTCCTGAGAGGGTTGTGGACTGATGTGGGAAACAAAGGCAAAAGGAAAAAAATTAAATTTCCTTACTACTTATATCCCATTGACAAATCCTTGAAACAGTCATTCATTTTATCTACACCAGAGAAGGTAGGCAGAATGATGAAGTTTGGTTGAACTTGAATCAGAAGATGATGTAAAAATTGCCCTTAAAAAAGATAGTGAAAGCATGGGACACTGGTACATTGAGGTGTTTAAGTCCCACAGAACTGAAGTGGATTGGGGGTTGAAGCACAGTGGTCCAAACAGTGCCAACACAGCCAGCAATGGCTTTGTGCAGCTTTGAGGACTCCCATTTGGATGCACCATGGAATAAATTGTTCAGTTCTTCTCAGGGTTGAAAATTGTGCCAAATGGAATCACATTGCTTGTGGACTCCGAAGGCAAGACTACAGGGGAAGCCTTTGTGTAGTTTGCCTCACAAGAGTTAGCTGAAAAGGCCCTAGGGAAGCACAAGGACAGAATAGGGCACAGGTATATTGAAGTGTTCAAGAGCCATCAGGAAGAAGTTAGGTCATACTCGGATCCCCCTCTTTAGTTCATGTCTGTACAGCAGCGGGGGCCCTATGACCTCCCCAGCACAACCAGGAGGTATATTGGCACTGTCAAGAAAGCAGGCCTGGAGAGGTTGAGGTCTGGTGCTTACAGTGCAGGCTATGAGGAGTACAGAGACCTCAGTGATGGCTGCAGTTTCACCAATGATCTGCTTGGGAGAGACCTCAGTTATTGTCTCTTGGGCATGTATGGCCACAGAACCAGAGATGGCGAGTTCACTGTCCAGAGTACCACGGACACTGTGTCCACATGAGAGAGCTGCCATACAAAGCCACAGAGAACAACACTTACAACTTATTCTCTCCAACTTAACCCTGTGAGAGTCCATATTGAGATGAACCCTGATAGAAGAGTGATGGGCAAAGCCAATGTTGAGTTTGCCACTCATGAAGAAGCTGTGGCAGCTATGTCCAAAGACTGGGCCAACATGAAACACAGATAATAGAACTTTTCCTGAATTCCATAACTGGGGCCAGCAATGGGGCGTATAGCAGCCAGATGATGAAATGCATAGGGGTGTCAGCCCAGTCCACTCCCAGAGGCCTCAAGAGCCAGTCTGTGAGTGGTTGTTACAGGGCTAGCTATGGAGGCTAGAACAGCACAGATGGATATGACTAGTTTTGTAGGAGCATTTGGGTTATTGCAATCAAATTTTCACAGGCAGCAACAAGCAGTGAAAACCAATTATTACTCTAGAGGAAGCTATAGGACCCATGTTACACCAGGAGTTTGTGAAATCTGTATTTAAAAGTTACCTCTTCAGTATTTTCTCATGCAAACTTTCTTCTATCATGTGATATTGAGAAATTAAAACTATCAGCTTTTCTGAATTAACATTTTGGTAGTGCATAACAGAATGATATTATCCAAGTTAAAGTAGTTCATTAAATGGATCTTTTATACCACATCACTGTGAACACATGGGGAGATGTACTTTTTTGGAAAACCCAAGGTGCTAGATACCTAATTCAAAGAGAAATAATTCTCATGTTTGTTAATTCTAGTTTATTTTCATTTAAAATCTTTCAGGTTGAGTTTAAGCTTTTTTAAAAAAATAAGTTAGTTTTGAAACTTAAGACACATTACGAATATTGTAGGAATTGGTGTCTTGACTTAAAACTTTCTTTGTATTGTGATTTTCTCTTGGGTGTATTTTGCTAAGTGAAACTTGTTAAATTTTTTGTTGTTGCTACCTAAATTTTTCTTAAAATAAAAATTTTTCTACAAAAAAAAAAAAAAGAAAAGACCGAAAAACTTGATGCCTTCTCCTTTTTCCCATCCTTATACAAAGTTGTCTGTCTTGGGAACAGGACAGAGACCTCAGTGACTAACACAGCTACTGATCCTAACACTCCCGTGGGAGGTTTCCTCCTCATTGTTCTAATATTATTCCCTTCACATCTCTGACCTAGGTGCTTCTAGCTGTGAGACCTCCACTGAGAACTGACTGAATTTTAACCCAACTAGGGACTTCTTAGGGAAGTTGGCTATAAAAAAACATGTGTTACAATGTCACTTAGAGCATGATGGATTTCCAGCTTTTCTGTTTTCTGTCAATGTCCCCTTCTAACCACTTAAACTACAAATTTTCCCCTTATAAAACTATTCTAGTATTTTCCATGGATAAAAATGACAAGTTCTTCAAGGCAAGGTAAGACATGGAATTCACGGCAGGTGAAAACCCAGGTGAAACAAAATTCAGCATTTAAACTAATTTAAATTGGTTTAATCAAAATAGACATGTATTTAGAGTTATCAGCATTAAATATGAAAATTTTATTCTACCAAGGTTTACTAGAGGTCAAATAAGCTCATGTTATATCTTGCAATTTGTCAGCAAAAACATGACATAAAGTGATGGTTAATTTTGTCTCAAAATTTCCATGGGTAATTGTTAAGTTAGCTTTCAAAATCTTTGGTAACCTGAAGCTTTAAAGTTTTGCTTGGAAGATAAATTGGATTGCATTTATCTGGGTCTTTTCCAAATAGGATAAAATACTAAAGCATTTATTACTAAGCATAAAGTTTATCTGCTTTTGACTTCTTATTGTGAGAAACTAAGGATATTTGGGTCTGTTGGAAACATGCTTTGTGCTTAAATGTATCCATAAATTTGTCACCTAAAGAATTCTGGTGTAACAGTTCACAATTGGCTACTACTTAGTTTTCACTGGGAACTAATGTTTCTAAGAGTTAAAATTCTACTAAGTGTAATTAAGACTAATGGAAATGAGGGAAGGAACTCTGTATGTGTAAGAAAGATATAAGGAATGGACATACATTTTTGTTGAAGGTAAAAGAAGGTAATTTTGTCCTAAATGAGACTGGTAGTTTGGACAGTAATGGCTTGGGACAAAATATGAAGCAAAGGAATGTTGAAGAAGGTTTGTGAAGGGAAATCTATGGAAAGGAATTTTATGTGTGGTCAGGATGGACTAAGATTAAAATGAATGGATTTTAAAAGTACACTGGTATATAAGATTGAAATTCTGCTTTCTCTTTGTTAAAAAAAGACAAGATTTCTTGGATTGTTTGTATGCTTTTGATAAGAAAATGTAAACAAAGTTATTTTCTCTTTTCTTTGTCTAGAAAAACCAGTTTCTATGTTTTGCCTTTATCAGGTCTTTGGTCATCTGTAATCCTATTTAAGCATGTGTTTTAAAACTTTCTAAGGTTTTAACAAAATTCCTCAAGATTCAAATCATAAAGAGACCTCTTTGACAAATTAGGCTTGATGATTTGGTATGTTACCTTCTGGTATAAGGTTGTAGAAGGTTTGGTATAAGGTCATCACTTGTTACTATTGAAGTGTTATGTGTCACAGAAATAACTGAATTTCCAACTCTCATATTATATCTTTAACAATGTTCATTTCTGAGTTTTTGTCATTTATAATTGTTCTTATTCTATTGTGAAATGTGTTTTGTCTTCAAGGAGATTAATAAAAAGGACTTTTTTGACAAATACTGGTATTTGATATCTTTAAGATTAAAACTGAAATGGGTAAGAATTTCTAGAACCAAAAAGGTGCATTCAAACTGAGCAAGAGGGACACCTGGCTGGCTCAGTTGGTTTAGTGTCCAACTCTTAATTTCAGTTCAGGTCATGATCTCATGCTTCATGAGTTCAAGCCCCATGTAGGGCTTTGCACTGACAGCCCTGAGCCTGCTTGGGATTCTCTGTCTTGCTCACTCTCTGTCCCTCCCCCTAGTGCTCTCTCACTCAAAAATGAATAAATAAACATTTGCAAAAAACTGAACAAGAATTAGTAACATGGGACTAAATGAACTGAGAAAAATGATTATAGTTTTTGTGACTCTTGTTTGAAATATTGCTGGTTCTCTAATGTTTGCTCTTCAAGATAAAGAAAACTTCCTATGACTTACAGAAATGTGATAAAGTATTCATTTGTGAACACACTGAAGTGTTTAACTTTTCTCTCTTACCTGAAACCTGTGAAATTCAAAAAGTCTCAGTGAGTATTATTTCTTCCACGGCAATCATAACTATTTTTCACAAGTTCAAGAAGAATCTTTTCTTCTTGCAACAGGACACCATTGGAACATTGGTTATTTTACCAAGGATTTAATTCAAATGTCATATTTGAGAGAGACGTGCATCAACTCAGATATGACCAAATACCTTTAATAAACTAAGATTGACTTTATAAAACATGGAGACAATACAGCCCCTTGGTACTGTTGGCCTGATACCTTGATGACAGAGTTCCATAGCTCTACCAAGTGAGTAAAGAATGTCACTTCCTGATAGGTGCAGAAACTTCAGGATACTTTCAGGAACTCAGGAAAAGGAATTTGCCCAAATCTACAGGTATTGTAGTCATGTCTGATGGCAAGTACTTGGCTTGGCTTCAGGACTGGAAAGGCTACTAAATTATCAATTTAGATTCCTTTTGAAGAGTTCCAGCAAACCTGATTTTGAAAGATATATATGATCAATCACTGTTCTTGCTGAGCTTATGTAAATAATTAGGTCAAGTTTGTTAAAATTGGACCTGTTTTGCAAATTAGTTAGTCTTGATTTGGCTATAAGGGCAATTAGGCTTGATTTGGAAATAAGGGTAATTATATAGAGAAAAATTGTTTCAATAGCACATCTTTGTGGATGTTAAATTCTAGTTATGATTGTCTTTGAATGTTGTTTGCCTAAGCTAGATAACTTGAGGTAAACTTCGGACATTGACACATTATCTCAAGTATAGACAATATTTTTTCTTGTTGTGTGGGGACAATAACAGGACCCTATGGGCACATGATTATTTGAACAACTGGAAAATAGGATGAATTCTCCAACAATTGTACAACTCAACTATCACCTTGACCAATTCTGTGTGACTGGGATGACAAAATTGCAGAGTACTCCACTCCATGAAGTTAACTATGGACTTGTGAAGTTAATGAATAGCTCCACTTACCTTATGCTATCAGGTTGGATGCACTTGGGAATGCTTTTATCTCCTGAGACAAGCCTTTCCCCACTTGCCAGTGATTCTTTGTATTTAGATTAGGGTAAACCTAGACAAAGAGGCTTTCTTGATGGTTTTATTAGACATATCTGTCCCAGGAGCCACCTCTGTTGTTGTAAAATTGCAAATAGAGGCTTTGACCAAGCACACAACAACCATCTTTAACCAGTAACCCACATATTCAAAAGGTGGCCCTCCATAACCAAATAGCTCTTGATATCCTGACTGTAATGCAAGGAGGTCCAGAATTAGATGACTGGCTCCTAACAAGATCCAATGGCTATGCGGCTCTAACTTGTGTCCATAGTTTCCCCCAGGCTAGATAGGCTCCTATTCTCTGGGTTTTGCATGGATGCATGGACACATTATTAAAACCATTACCAGCCTAGCCAACCTTCCAAATTTAAAACAATAGTGGACATGTCCTATGTTTCATTGGCATGACCACCTAGCATCCATCTTTATTCCCTCTTTAGGAATGGAGGATATAGTTAGGTACATGGAAGTTCTTACTGAGCACACGGTGAAAGGCTTAAATGACACTTAAAATAACATTTCTCTATTAAATACTGAAGTAACACAAATATGTAAAGCAGTTTTACAAACTAGAATGGCATTACATATTTTAACTGTTGCACAAGGTGGAACTTGAGCTATCATAAAAACAGAATTCTGTGTATACATTCTAGATTATCATAAAAATATTTCTGGATTTCTAAATAACATGAATACTCAAATTGGTGCTTTAAATAGTCTCTTTCCTTTAATAATAGGTTAAACTCCTGGATTAGAAGAGGACTTTTGTCAACTGCCAAAAGACTCTTATCTGGGCTTCTTTTTCTTTTTGTTGTCCTAATTGTGTTTTGTTGTTTTCTCTCATGTCTCTACACCTGATGCAGAGACTCCTTCACTACCATAGCATCAAGCCTACAGATGACCCTTTCCATTCTGGAAGATCCATACATGCACTCTCTCTTGGATTCAACTACCTCTCAACCCCAAGTGATCAATGTTGACCCATAAGTAAGTAAGGACATCTCTATGCCCCTATTCAGCAGGAAGAAGTTAACAGAAGATAAGACCTTCCACCCTCAGAAACCTTAAATATTTAAGGGTCAAAATTGTTCAGGGGAGAATTATGTGGGGAACAAAGGGAAAAAATGAAATTCCCTTAATACTTGCAGCCCATTGACACATCCTTGAGACTGGCAGAGTAAATTTCCTCTAGGAACTAAACTGCCTCAAGCTGAAACTTTGGTGAGGGCAAAAGGCAATCTTAGCCCAACTCCCCAGGATCCTGTGAGTCTACTTTAAACATACAGAATTTCCTTTGGAAGCTTCCTTTATCTCTTCCCACAAAGATGTATGTTAGCCATCATAATCCAAGCCTATGGCCCACTGATATATATCTGAAGGGTCTCATTATAATAGGGAAAAATGGGATAAAATAGGCAGAGAGATAAGATAGGAAGAGAGGGAAAGGTTAGGACCCGAGGTCGCTGGGTGGGGAAAACACATATTTTAAAACAACGATGGGAGTATCTGACCAGGAGCAAACTCCCTCAGGCATAAGGTTTCTCTTAAGAATGTAACAGACACCACCTGCTCCCCCTCAGGTTCCCCTAAGGAATTTGACAATCAAAATACCTAACTAAAATAAATAAACCATAAAACTTACGTTATACAAGGGACAGTACGATCAAAGTCTGACTCCTCACACAATGGAATCAGGCCATTCAGAAATGGACAACCCAGTACCTAAAATTGCCAAGCCAATAAGGGTAGAGCCTGAGAAGGAACATGGGGAAGGTTGGGGTCAACCAAAATTCTATAAAACAAAGTCCCTTGCCTATAGTCCCCAGCATTAACTTTTGAATGCCCCCACTCTGCAATGAGAGCTTTCATACTATTCTTACTTTCTAATCTTATACTCTAAGAAACTTTTGACTGCTGCTCATTTTATTTTGTGTCCACTTCTTCATTCTTCAAAGTGGTGAGACACATAATCCAGGGTATTGAGGCAAAAAAAAAAAAAATCCTGCAACATCATGGCTGATTTTTTACTAAACAGTAATAAATTACCTTTCCTAACAATATCTAGCCCCACCATGATCCTGGGAACCTTGTTTCCAAAATTCCTTGGAGGCTTGCACTGTCTCTATCCTCCTCCCAACTCAAGAGTACATAATAGTCACCCATCACAACCCCATTACTGCTCTTTCTGCCCACAGGTCTTATCCCTGTGCTTTAATAAAACCTCCTTTTTGCACTGATTAAGACATGTCAAGAATTCTTTCTTGGCCATAGGCTCTGGACTCCAACATATCCACACCATGAACCAACACTTCATCATTGATTTTGAATTAATTAAATGGCGATTATCTTTTGTGAGCTTTGTCTAATCAGATGAGCCCTTTAAAGGGGATACTAGGCCTTCTCTGATACTACTGCATGTTTGGAGGTGGATTCTAAGGTTGTTATATCAAAGAGGCTAAAATATAACACCTGATTGGGTTGAATTCATGATATCATTACAACTACCAGGGAATCAAGATTTATTGTGTTGTCTTATGAAGCTCGTGAACGGTTAAACAGTTTGTACTTGTGAGAGCTTAATGGCCAAAGAAATTGTATATGATTTACCCTAAAGTGGGGATATACCAGTAATAAAAATGTTTTAGCACACAGGGATCTATGATCGAGCTAACTGATCAGAGTGTCCCTAGAACTAGTTGGAAAGCCTACTGGAGTATTGTTTGAACTATATGAGTTCAACCACAAAGTTCAACCACAAAGGATTCCTAGCTTCCAGACTTAAGTCAATTCACAGACTCAGAGTGGCACTAAATATATCATGAAAAGAACACTTGAACGTGCCACAAATATTGATTTTGGTGTCACAAATAAATATTAGTAAGTAAATTGGCAAATATTGAATCCACACGTAATGAGGATCAACTTGTACATTAAAATAACAAAAGATGTGAACATTGGTTTCCAACACTTCCATTGTGACTCCAATATATTATATATTCTTTACAGAATCAGTTTTAACTTGTTCAGCTATTCTTTCTAAGGAGTGGCAAGATATGACTGTTGATGACGTCATTGGTACTTTGAGTGGCTTCTTTACAATCATTGTGGGAGTATTCTTATTGCATGCCTTTAAACACATCAGCTTTACTCTAGCAAGTCTCCCTGTGTCTTTTTGACAAGATGAAAAAGCAATGAATGGCAATCTCTCTAACATGTATGAAGTTCCTAGTAATAATGAAGAAAGCTTAACCTGTGGAATTTAACAACACAGTGCTGAAAATATCTCCCAAAGAAATGGAAATCTCACAGCTTTTTAAGAAAAATGTAATTAAAAAGTTAATCTATTAAAAAAATGTATATAGTGACAGGGCTCAGGATACCACCCCAAAATATGGCACCTTGGCATATTATTTTAAGCTGAAGGAATTTGAGAAAAAGTAGTTGCTAAAAGGACTCCCTAACCTTCTTTCCTGAAGCAAGTGCTAAGACACTCATGTAAGAGGCGCCCTCCCTATACTTGGAGGAAAGGAGCATACTTATCTCCTAAGACAAATACCAAGATAAATCTGAATAAACAGACCTTGCCAAATTTCCTCCAGTTTACTATACTTAGGCCCATACCCTTTTGTCCTATTACATTTTTCTATGGTGTTCCACTGTTACTAAACCTTGTATAAAAACATACAGGTTTAATGTTCCTGTAGGTCCTTTCATTTCATAATGAAGGCTCCTGTATTACATAAAACTTAAATAAATTTGTACACTTTTCTCTTGTTAATCTGGCTTTTGTTACAGAGTCGCAGTGGACAATCTAGAATGGCAAAAAGAAAATCTTTTTTTTTTTCCTTTCCTATTGTAGAAACCTGTGATTTCAGTACTGAAGGATTTCAGAGGTATAGATGAGCATGTAGTTTAGATTTAATTGGTCAGAGAAGGCTCCCTGGAGGAAGTAAATGATGACTAGAGACAAAAAAGTAAGTAGTAGAAACTCAAGGAAAATAGAACAGGGAATACAAAAATAGGATTTCTGTTCCAGGTAGGAAATAGGATATGAACAGATGACAATCTATTTGAGGCACCACAGGTAGATAATATTTCATCTACCTGAATCAAATGGAATATACATGTAGAGGCTAAATTTTAAAGGAATGACACTTTGATTACTTGATCGTATGCTGTTCTTTTCTTATACATTGATTACCTACATCTGACATCTTCTCAATAGGAATACTGTTGGTGTGCCTATAAATTTAAAATTTTGGTTTCTTGTTATTTAAAGGCTTGCTAATGCAAACCCTTGGTTTTAGAGAGAGAGTCTATGCAGGCAAAAGGATAGAGCATTTAGCAGAGAGGAAAAAAAAATCCTGAAGTCCAAGGGAGAGCTCACAAGGAATTATCCCACCATTTTTTTCATCTACTTAGGCTTTCCTGTGTGAGACTCCAAACCAGTCCGTGAATATTCCATGCACAAATTACTTGTATGCCTTTATTGCTCATGTTTCAGGAATAGAAACTTAATTTCATTTCTAGGATTTAGGATTGCAGCGCCATCTGGCATCAAGAAAATGAGAAGTCAAAGTCAGTCTCATTCAAAAGCTCACAGTATGTTACCAGCAGCTGCTGGGGATAATGCTGAGTTGTTATGGAAGGGATAAAGTCTCACAAGGCTGAACAGAGAAAGAGTCATAAGGAGGAAAACAGGGGCCCAAGAAACAAAAATAACTTCATTCATTTGAGTAGGAACCTTTTTAAAATCTTTATTTCAAAATTGAAACATAATGCTATGTTTTGCTTCCAGGGAAACAACACAACTCAGAATTATTTACAGTAAAAACCACAGGGAAACCTGGCTCCATATCTACTTTTTAATGCCACTTTCTATAGTTAACTGTTGTTCAGGTTGGTCTAACCCTATTAGACTGATGGATTTCATTTACAAACATGGACTACAAGAGTGTGCTTCCATGGACACACATACATAGCTGTATTTTATTATAAAATCTGTTCAGTTGTGTTTGTTCTGTGTCAAATTCATCCTTCCATAAATGTGTGTGTGTGTGTCATTTTCCTAATCATTTGCAATGTTCTTAAGATGGTTCATTAGATGAATGTAATTTCACAGACTAAATCCTGGCTAGGTTGTTTTTAAAAAGTATTCCAATATGACTGAGAAAAAATTATCATTTTATTTTCACCTTGTTGGAGTTTCTCTAGCTGCATCATATTATTTCTTGTTTTGCCAATTTTTCATTTTAAGGAGTCCAGTTACTAATTTTGAATTTTTCTATTCTTCAAACAAGAAGAAAAGAAGTAGATTCTTTATCCACTTTTTTCTATAGCTCTTTGAAATCATCGTTATATAGTCAAAATGATCTTGATATCCTATCATGTTTGAAAATGTACTGTTAGGTTAGAATATATTGTCTGTGTATTGGAATTATAACATTAGATTTAAGTTAGCTATTTTATTCTCTAAGAAATAAGTCAGATTTTTTTATCCTCCACCCAACCAAATAGACTACTATACTGAAAATTAGCTGGGATTTAAATTAAAATCAGTTAATATCAAGTCAATTTACCGAGAATTTGAAATTTTTTTATAATATAGGAAATTTATTGTCAAACTGGTTTCCATACAACACACAGTGCTCATCCCACAAGGTGCCCTCCTCAATACCCATCACCCACTCTCCCCTCCCTCCCAACCCTCCCCCCCATCAACCCTCAGTTTGTTCTCAGTTTTTAACAGTCTCTTATGCTTCGGCTCTCTCCCACTCTAACCTCTTTTTTTTTTTTTTTTCTTTTTTCCTCCCCCTCCCCCATGGGTTCCTGTTAAGTTTCTCAGGATCCACATAAAAGTGAAACCATATGGTATCTGTCTTTCTCTGTATGGCTTATTTCACTTAGCATCACACTCTCCAGTTCCATCCACGTTGCTACAAAAGGCCATATTTCATTCTTTCTCATTGCCACGTAGTACTCCATTGTGTATATAAACCACAATTTCTTTATCCATTCATCAGTTGATGGACATTTAGGCTCTTTCCATAATTTGGCTATTGTTGAGAGTGCTGCTATAAACATTGGGGTACAAGTGCCCCTATGCATCAGTACTCCTGTATCCCTTGGGTAAATTCCTAGCAGTGCTATTGCTGGTTCATAGGGTAGGTCTATTTTTAATTTTCTGAGGAACCTCCACACTGCTTTCCAGAGCGGCTGCACCAATTTGCATTCCCACCAACAGGGCAAGAGGGTTCCATTTCTCCACATCCTCTCCAGCATCTATAGTCTCCTGATTTGTTCATTTTGGCCACTCTGACTGGCGTGAGGTGAGATCTGAGTGTGGTTTTGATTTGTATTTCCCTGATGAGGAGCGACGTTGAACATCTTTTCATGTGCCTGTTGGCCATCCGGATGTCTTCTTTAGAGAAGTGTCTATTCATGTTTTCTGCCCATTTCTTCACTGGGTTATTTGTTTTTCGGGTGTGGAGTTTGGTGAGCTCTTTATAGATTTTGGATACTAGCCCTTTGTCTGATATGTCATTTGCAAATATCTTTTCCCATTCCGTTGGTTGCCTTTTAGTTTTGTTGGTTGTTTCCTTTGCTGTGCAGAAGCTTTTTATCTTCATAAGGTCCCAGTAATTCACTTTTGCTTTTAATTCCCTTGCCTTTGGGGATGTGTCGAGTAAAAGATTGCTACGGCTGAGGTCAGAGAAGTCTTTTCCTGCTTTCTCCTCTATGGTTTTGATGGTTTCCTGTCTCACATTCAGGTCCTTATCCATTTTGAGTTTATTTTTGTGAATGGTGTGAGAAAGTGGTCTAGTTTCAACCTTCTGCATGTTGCTGTCCACTTCTCCCAGCACCATTTGTTAAAGAGACTGTCTTTTTTCCATTGGATGTTCTTTCCTGCTTTGTCAAAGATGAGTTGGCCATACGTTTGTGGGTCTAGTTCTGGGGTTTCTATTCTATTCCATTGGTCTATATTTCTGGTTTTGTGCCAATACCATGCTGTCTTGATGATGACAGCTTTGTAGTAGAGGCTAAAGTCTGGGATTGTGATGCCTCCTGCTTTGGTCTTCTTCTTCAAAATTACTTTGGCTATCCAGGGCCTTTTGTGGTTACATATGAATTTTAGGATTGCTTGCTCTAGCTTCGAGAAGAATGCTGGTGCAATTTTGATTGGGATTGCATTGAATGTGTAGATAGCTTTGGGTAGTATTGACATTTTGACAATATTTATTCTTCCAATCCATGAGCAAGGAATGTCTTTCCATTTCTTTATATCTTCTTCAACTACCTTCATAATCTTTCTATAGTTTTCAGCATACAGATCTTTTACATCTTTGGTTAGATTTATTCCTAGGTATTTTATGCTTCTTGGTGCAATTGTGAATGGGATCAGTTTCTTTATTTGTCTTTCTGTTGCTTCATTGTTAGTGTATAAGAATGCAACTGATTTCTGTACATTGATTTTGTATCCTGCAACTTTGCTGAATTCATGTATCAGTTCTAGCAGACTTTTGGTGGAGTCTATAGGATTTTCCATGTATAATATCATGTCATCTGCAAAAAGTGAAAGCTTGACTTCATCTTTGCCAATTTTGATGCCTTTGATTTCCTTTTGTTGTCTGATTGCTGATGCTAGCACTTCCAACACTATGTTAAACAACAGCGGTGAGAGTGGGCATCCCTGTTGTGTTCCTGATCTCAGGGAAAAAGCTCTCAGTTTTTCCCCGTTGAGGATGATGTTAGCTGTGGGCTTTACATAAATGGCTTTTATGATCTTTAAGTATGTTCCTTCTATCCCGACTTTCTCAAGGGTTTTTATTAAGAAAGGGTGCTGGATTTTGTCAAAGGCCTTTTCTGCATCGATTGACAGGATCATATGGTTCTTCTCTTTTTTTTTTTTTTTTTTGTTAATGTGATGTATCACGTTGATTGATTTGTGAATGTTGAACCAGCCCTGCATCCCAGGAATGAATCCCACTTGATCATGGTGAATAATTCTTTTTATATGCCGTTGAATTCGATTTGCTAGTATCTTATTGAGAATTTTTGCATCCATATTCATCAGGGATATTGGCCTGTAGTTCTCTTTTTTTACTGGGTCTCTGTCTGGTTTAGGAATCAAAGTAACACTGGCTTCATAGAATGAGTCTGGAAGTTTTCCTTCCCCTTCTATTTCTTGGAATAGCTTGAGAAGGATAGGTATTATCTCTGCTTTAAACGTCTGGTAGAACTCCCCTGGGAAGCCATCTAGTCCTGGACTCTTATTTCTTGGGAGATTTTTGATAACCGATTCAATTTCTTCGCTGGTTATGGGTCTGTTCAAGCTTTCTATTTCCTCCTGATTGAGTTTTGGAAGAGTGTAGGTGTTTAGGAATTTGTCCGTTTCTTCCAGGTTGTCCAATTTGTTGGCATATAATTTTTCATAGTATTCCCTGATAATTGTATCTCTGAGGGATTGGTTGTAATAATTCCATTTTCATTCATGATTTTATCTATTTGGGTCATCTCCCTTTTCTTTTTGAGAATCTGGCTAGAGGTTTGTCAATTTTGTTTATTTTTTCAGAAAATCAACTCTTGGTTTCGTTGATCTGCTCTACAGTTTTTTTAGATTCTATATTGTTTATTTCTGCTCTGATCTTTATTATTTCTCTTCTTCTGCTGGGTTTAGGCTGCCTTTGCTGTTCTGCTTCTAGTTCCTTTAGGTGTGCTGTTAGATTTTGTATTTGGGATTTTTCTTGTTTCTTGAGATAGGCCTGGATTGCAATGTATTTTCCTCTCAGGACTGCCTTCACTGCGTCCCAAAGCATTTGGATTGTTGTATTTTCATTTTCGTTTGTTTCCATATATTTTTTAATTTCTTCTCTAATTGCCTGGTTGACCCACTCATTCGTTACTAGGGTGTTCTTTAACCTCCATGCTTTTGGAGGTTTTCCAGACTTTTTCCTGTGGTTGATTTCAAGCTTCATAGCATTGTGGTCTGAAAGTATGCATGGTATAATTTCAATTCTTGTAAACTTATGAAGGGCTGTTTTGTGACCCAGTATATGATCTATCTTGGAGAATGTTCCATGTGCACTCGAGAAGAAAGTATATTCTGTTGCTTTGGGATGCAGAGTTCTAAATATATCTGTCAAGTCCATCTGATCCAATGTCTCATTCAGGGCCCTTGTTTCTTTATTGACCGTGTGTCTAGATGATCTATCCATTTTTGTAAGTGGAGTGTTAAAGTCCCCTGCAATTACCACATTCTTATCAATAAGGTTGCTTATGTTTATGAGTAATTGTTTTATATATTTGGGGGCTCCGGTATTCGGCGCATAGACATTTATAATTGTTAGCTCTTCCTGATGGATAGACCCTGTAATTATTATATAATGCCCTTCTTCATCTCTTGTTACAGCCTTTAATTTAAAGTCTACTTTGTCTGATATAAGTATGGCTACTCCAGCTTTCTTTTGGCTTCCAGTCGCATGATAAATAATTCTCCATCCCCTCACTCTCAATCTAAAGGTGTCCTCAGGTCTAAAATGAGTCTCTTGTAGACCGCAAATAGATGGGTCTTGTTTTTTTATCCATTCTGATACCCTCTGTCTTTTGGTTGGCGCATTTAATCCATTTACATTCAGTGTTATTATAGAAAGATAGGGGTTTAGAGTCATTGTGATGTCTGTATGTTTTATGCTTGTAGTGATGTCTCTGGGACTTTGTCTCACAGGGTCCCCCTTAGGATCTCTTGTAGGGCTGGTTTAGTGGTGACAAATTCCTTCAGTTTTTGTTTGTTTCGGAAGACCTTTATCTCTCCTTCTATTCTAAATGACAGACTTGCTGGATAAAGGATTCTTGGCTGCATATTCTTTCTGTTTAGCACACTGAAGATCTCGTGCCAATTCTTTCTGGCCTGCCAAGTTTCAAAAGAGAGATCAGTCACGAGTCTTATAGGTCTCCCTTTATATGTGAGGGCACGTTTATCCCTTGCTGCTTTCAGAATTTTCTCTTTATCTTTGTATTTTGCCAGTTTCACTATGATATGTCGTGCAGAAGATCGATTCAAGTTACGTCTGAAGGGAGTTTTCTGTGCCTCTTGGATTTCAATGCCTTTTTCCTTCCCCAGTTCAGGGAAGTTCTCAGCTATAATTTCTTCAAGTACCCCTTCAGCACCTTTCCCTCTCTCTTCCTCCTCTGGGATACCAATTATGTGTATATTATTTCTTTTTAGTGTATCACTTAGTTCTCTAATTTTCCCCTCATACTCCTGGATTTTTTTATCTCTCTTTTTCTCAGCTTCCTCTTTTTCCATAACTTTATCTTCTAGTTCACCTATTCTCTCCTCTGCCTCTTCAAGCCGAGCTGTGGTGGTTTCCATTTTGTTTTGCATTTCATTTAAAGCGCTTTTCAGCTCCTCGTGACTGTTCCTTAGTCCCTTGATCTCTGTAGCAAGAGATTCTCTGCTGTCCTCTATACTGTTTTCAAGCCCAGGGATTAATTTTATGACTATTATTCTAAATTCACTTTCTGTTATATTATTTAAATCCTTTTTGATCAGTTCATTAGCTGTTGTTATTTCCTGGAGATTCTTCTGAGGGGACTTCTTCTGCTTGGTCATTTTGGATAGTCCCTGGAGTGGTGAGGACCTGCAGAGCACTTCCCCTGTGCTATGGTGTATAACTGGAGCTGGTGGGCGGGGCCACAGTCCAACCTGATGTCTGCCCCCAGTCCACCGCTGGGGCCGCAATCAGACTGGTGTGTGCCTTCTCTTCCCCTCTCCTAGGGGCGGGATTCACTGTGGGGTGGTGTGGCCGTCTGGGCTACTTGCACCCTGCCAGGCTTGTGATGCTGGGGATCTGGCGTATTAGCTGGGGTGGGTACGCAAGGTGCACGGGGGCAGGAGGGGCAGGCTTAGCTCGCTTCTCCTTAGGTGATCCACTTCAGTAGGGGCCCCTCTTCCGTGGGCCTCTTGTCTGCACTTGGCTCCAGAGACTCCGTTCTGCTAATCCTCTGGCGGTTTTCTGGGTTATTTAGGCAGGTGTCGGTGGAATCTAAGTGATCAGCAGGACGCACAGTGAGCCCAGCGTCCTCCTACGCTGCCATCTTCCCTCTCTCCTCGCCAAAATAATTTCTAAAAGAAAATGCATTGAAACGAGGATTATTTTCAGTTCCCCATATAGGGCGATCTGGAGATGAGAGCTTGATCCAGCGAGACCAGATAGAATGTTCTAACAAAACCTCCAGAGTAATTAACAGGCGTTATCTACCCAAGGAATAGAACAAATAGGAAGTTCAGGTTCTAAGGAGCTGCCTTGTTTGTGCCAGTGGCCCCACGCTAGCTCTTTATTAATTGCACCACCTGGGATGCTGATAGCAAACTGAGCTTTGGAACATTTCAGGCCTGGCATGGAATGCAGTTTTTACACAAGTGTCTTGTGGTTCGGAAATCCGATTTCACAGCTTATCTTCCGTTAGATGAAAGTGTTTACGGTGTGTCTGGAGCTGGAGTAAGTTTCTGCGGGTGCCCAAGAGCAGGGGCCTCCTCTCTCCTCTCATTAATTTGCTGATGCCTAACTGCACTGACACAGCGGTGAGATACCGGGGAGAGAGCGAGAATTTGAAATTTTAAAACAGGACAAAAGTGTCTTCAAGTCTGTGGTTTCCTGATAGAATGTTGCTACATATTGCGTTTTGATTTCTAATGCTTTTTCTGGGGCACCCCTGGGTGGTTCAGTCGATTAAGTATCGGACTTCAGCTCAGGTCATCTCACAGCTCCTGAGTTTGATCCCTATGTTCAGCTCTGTGCTGACACCTCAGAACCTGGAGCTGTCCTAAGATTCTGTCCTCTCTTTCTGCCTCTCACCTGGTCACCTGCTTCTCTTTCCTTCAAAATAAATAAACATTAAAATAAATTTTATAATGCTTCTCTGGAAGATTAAATTTTATGGTATGCCAATTTTGAATTTTCTGTATTAATCAGAAAATCTTACTTGTGGACCATCTACAGGGAAGCCGATAGTGGGAAACCAGAAACAATGCAGCCATTGTCCCAAATCCCAGAGTCCAGAAGTTTGTTGTTCCAGGTTCCACCAGTGTGCCAGGACTGTGACCTCCAGCAGAAAATGTGCCACCTTTCCACGCTGTAGAGTTTCTCGCAGGGCACCAGGGATGGTCCAGAAT
Organism: Prionailurus viverrinus; assembly: GCF_022837055.1. Classification (NCBI taxonomy): domain Eukaryota; kingdom Metazoa; phylum Chordata; class Mammalia; order Carnivora; family Felidae; genus Prionailurus; species Prionailurus viverrinus. The sequence continues at coordinate 19,167,648 of NC_062566.1, forward strand.
GGAAGGGAGGGCAGTGGCCCACAAGGGAGGATCTCATGAGCAGCTGTATTGCATAAGGGAGAGGCGTCCCACGTGACTTCCTTCCGCCTCCTCACTTCTGTCTTCCTGGCATCTGTTGTATTCTTACCTTAGGGGAATTTCCATCAGTAGTTTACTCCATGGAGAAAAAGACCATCTATAAGGGGGGGGGGGGGGAGAAGTGGTTATTCTTGTGTTTTGATTTGGGAATTTATGCATATGGAGGTTATTAGCCTCCAAAAATTAATTCTATGGCTACAGAAAAATAAAGTGGTGTTTTTAGGTCCATAGAATTTTTGTTTTATGATAATCGTCTGTAAAACGTGACTTAGAAACATTTATGTTTTTACTTCTCTTTTATCTATTTCCATTGGTCTGAATTTTCAAATACTTTTAAAATTATATTGAAGCTATTATGCTTCATTCATTTATTTAAATGGGAATACCATATTTACTAAAGTGAAATTTTAGGTTTTGTCTTGCATTCTTTGGTATTTTCCTTTAAAAAAATCGAATTAACTCAAGAACATTTGCTTGACTAGGACAAAATTTCATCTATCTTTCAAGATTTCTGTTAAAAATAACAAAATTTTGACTTTTAAAAATGTTCTTTGACAATTTTTGTGTGTTCTGCAAATTTTTGAAATAAGTAATTCTGAATTCTCTTAAAAGTAGCTACTGAACTTTATTTTCACCCTTACTGAATGCATCACTTCTCCCTTTCCTTCCTCTCACCAGCTTGCACTGGAACTCACTTTTCTGCCTTAACATTATTGTCCAATGGACCCATTTCCACAGTACTGGTCTTCACTTTACCATTTCAATATATATTAGAAAAATATAGCAGAAACTTTTATCTATTGCATTCCACAATTTTAGCAAATTAATATTCCAAATCACTCCAAAACTATGATTTCTTATTTTCTTTACTCTTAATTATTTGGAAGTTGACTTTTAACTTTTTTAATTCTATTATTTATTTATTAATTTTTATTTATTTTTTTAATGTAATGATAGAAAATTTAGGACTACAGAAAAGCTAAGGGGAGGAAGAGAATAATTACAACAGGATAAAACTCCTAGTATCATATTTAGGAATGATCCTCAATTATTCCCAGGGTTTTTTTAAATTATATATATATACATATATATATATATATGTATGTATATATAAGATTATATATATACACATATATATAAGATTATATATATATACACATATATAAGATTATATATATATATATACATATAAAGTAAGATTGTATATATATGTATGTATATAGCCATGTTGACTTTATTTTTTTAAGAAGGAATGTGCTAGGGCACCTTGGTGGCTCAGTTGGTTGAGTGTCTGACTTTGGTTCAGGTTGTGATCTCGCAGTTTGTGGGTTTGAGCCCAGCATTGGGCTCTGTGCTGACAGTTCAGAGCCTGGAGTTTGCTTCTGTGTCTCCCTCTCTCTCTCTGCCTTTCCCTCATTCATTTCCTGTCTCTCTCAAAAATAAAAATAACTATTAAATAAAAAAAAGAAGGAATGTGTGCTAATGTAAGAAATTGAAACAATAATCAATTCAAAAATTGGTAAATAAAAGTCCACCTCAGTGTTCTGAGTTGTGCAGTTACACCTTGCAACATCGCATTTTGGTTTCTTTCTATTCAGATATCCACTGAAGAAATACAACTCGTGCTTCTATATGTGCTTCATTGTATGTGTGCATATGTATTATATAGGTCATATAATGTTAATATTGTAAATTTAGTCAGTAGCAGCATGTATTTGTTCAGTATGTAATATATGCCAAGATCGAAATTTTAATTAAGAGCACATTTTTTAAGGTAAAAAATCTCTGAAAAATAGGAATGTATAAAAATGAAGGATAATTTCATTTGAAAAAATATGGTGTCCTTTTTTTGTCAATGATTTAATTTCTCTGAATCAAACACTTTTTAAAGGAACATATGTTGTATGGTGGTGTTATGTTCTCTTAATTACTTAAAACTTGTACTTTCAGAGCATCTTGAGGGAATGAACTTAAGTAGTAATTTTGAAGTTTTTTTTTTCAGACCAATGTAGCCTATTTTGAATATTAAAATCATTTAAAAGTTATGATTATTGTACAAATCATTATAAAATATTACTAAAAGTTTCTCTAGGGGTTCCACTACTAAGCTCTTGTGATGCACATTGTTTTCAGCAAACCATTCCAGGACAATCTGCCTGAGGAAAAAAGCCTGCACAGCCAGCTGGTCTCCGTCCCCCATCCCTGAGCACTGCAGGAAGGTGACTTAGCTGTTGGAGGCCCATGGGGGTCAATCCTGCCTGCTTCTCTGCTCTTCCACTGCCTGTTTTCCTTTCTGCAACCCTGGGAAACCTACCTGTTTCATATTTGCGTGTTTTCGTGCTTTCGTCATTATGTTTAGGATTTAGATTTTTAAAACATGAGCTTGCAGGGGTGCCTGGGTGGCTCAGTTGGTTAGGCGACTGACTTCAGCTCAGGCCGTGATCTCACAGTGAGTTTGAGACCCAAGTCGGGCTATGTACTGACAGCTCAGAGCCTGGAGCCTACTTCAGATTCTTTGTCTCCCCTCTCTCTACCCCTCCCCTGCTCACGCTCTGTCTCTCAATAATAAATAAATGTTAAAAAAAATTTTAAACATGAATTTGCAGCGACACTCCAAAGAGGTCCCCTATATAATACACACTTTAAATGATCTAATTTTACCCATTTATCTTTTATCTTTTTCATTTAGTTTTAGCTTTACAAATGTGGCCTAAAGGGAGCTTTGAATTTTACACAAAACAATATGAAAATATTTTTGCATTAATTCTATGGCTACAGAAGTCATCTGAGAGCAAATTTGTTTAGATGCCTTCCTTTCAAAACGATTTTTTTGGTTTGGTTCTTAATATATTTCTCAAAATGTTTGGGATATTTTTCAGTAAGTGATGATAGAATTAATTTTGTTTTTAGGTTAATAAGACTCTGATTATAATAAATACTCAGTTTTCATTTGATTTCATCACTCTATCACTTTTCTATGAAGTCTGTCTCCTCACATAGGGCAGAAATAGGGGCTTCTTGGAGCAAATTTGCCAAAGTGCCACTTGCTTTATCTTAAAAGATTATGTGGGTATTACACAACATAACAGTATATATTTGTTTGTTTCAGTTTTGTGTGTGTGTATATGCAAAAAATCAAGTTTTGTGAGTTTTTTTAAGTAATGTCTACACCCAATGTGGGGCTCAAACTCACAACCCCAATATCAAGAGTCACATGCCCTACCAACTGAGCCAGCCAGGCACCCTGGATATCAAGTTTTTGATAAAATGTTCCCTTTCTCCCATATGTATCTCCCCTTTCCAAGGGATACAAATCATATTTATGCATTATCTTCAGATTCATATACTTGTATTTTGAACAATATGATACAGCTTTTCTCTTTGTAATTCTCAACTTCAGTCTATATGAAGCTGTCTTAGAATTTGCTGCCCCTTTATCCAGTCACTGAAGGTAATATCTCTTATGTGAGTAGAAATCTTACATCTTTAGCTTCTCACTCTTTACCCTCCACTTGCATGCATACCCTGTCTAGTTCACCACCTCCTGTATCAGTTAGAGATCCTTAGAAAATTTTTCTTAATATCAGAAACATTTTTCATATCAATAAAGTAATTATCTCAATTATAATTTTACCTCATAATTTAGCTCTTTCCTCATTTTTGGATATTTTGTTTTTTTCCGGTGGTTCTGCTTGACTCTGCTATATCCCTCTGGCAAAGGCAATGGTTCTCCTACTTGAGTGTTCATGAGCATAATCTGAGGGCTTGTTAAGACACAGGGTGAAACCCCCCGCCCAGGTTTCTAATTTACTAGGTCTGCTTTGGGGCATGAGAATTTGTTTCTTACAAGTGCCAGGATTGATCTGAGGACCACACTCTGAGAGAAATGATAGTGTAAGCAGTGCAACTGAAGGTTCACTAACTGGGATAGAGAAAATCACAGAAATTTACCAAATATGAGAGTGCAGAACTGAAGCTCAGTCTAATATGTAAATGAGTGCTTTAAACTCAAACTTTATCAAGGCAAATGTGGGAGGGGGGTTAGTCATAAACTCACCTCTGGAGGGAAAGGACTTGTTCAAGATCCCACATAAGTTTAGTTAAAATTAGGATTCTATCGGGGCGCCTGTGTGGCTTGGTTGGTTAAGCGTCCGACTTCGGCTCAGGTCATGATCTCACGGTGATTTCGAGCCCCGCGTGGGGCTCTGTGCTGACCGCTCAGAGCCTGCAGCCTGTTTCAGATTCTGTGTGTGTCTCTCTCTCTGCCCCTCCCCTGTTCATGCTCTGTCTCTCTCTGTCTCAAAAATAAATAAACGTTAAAAAAATTTTTAAAAATTAGGATTCTATCAACATACATGTCCCTGACAAGTACAACCTTAAGCAGGATGCTAAACCTTTGTTACTCTAAGTGAACAAACACCAATTGGCATCAGCTGGAGTCTTGTTAGAAATGCAAATCTGAGTTCTCATCCCAGACCTACTGAATCAGAATCCAAATGGTAATATTGTCTCCAGCGATTCCTATGCTCCTTATAGTTTGAAAAGCATTGGACTAGGCTCTCCTCCAAAGCTCAAGTCCCTGAAGCAGAGCTCAGCTCAGAGAGCATTTAGATAGCTAATGCTTTGTGGTTATGTTGTAAATCAGCTGCTGTTTAAGATTTGTTTGGGTGTATTACCCAGGTGTGGCACCCTTCCAAGTAGGGATTTAACAAGCATGCCCTAAAGGTATACTATCTTCCCTTCCTATCTCAGAACAGCTTCTAACTGACAGCAGACACATCCCACAAGTTGGCTGGTGGGGACATTCACAAATTCTTGGATTGGCATAGATGCAAAGACAGTTACAGTATTACAACTGTCAACTATTAGTCTCTTCTGACAGGATTGCCTTAGTGCAGGACTGGATGTGATCCAAAGTCAACAGAACTGGAACTACAAGTTCAGCTTGTGAAGGTTCCTGATGCAACCATGTTTAAGAAGATTGACATTAGCAGGTGATCAGAGTTTTTCCCTGAGGCTTATATGGGGAATTAAAAAGAAGCAGGTGAATGTTTTTATATGCTTTAAAAACACTGATCCTAGAGGAGTTGTAGCCCCTTCCAGAAAGTATTGCTCCAAAGCAAGCTGGGAATCACTTCTATTTGCACTCAAGAAGAGTCTTTTTTCTATTAGTCTGAGGAGAACCCAGCTAAGTTTCCAGGTAAGGGAGTGAGAGAGTAACTTGATGTAGAATCTTAAGGCATGGTATTTATTGCAACAGGCAACAAGCAGGGTCAATTTCTCCAAGTCATGCTGTGGTTAAAGAGCTCCAGCCAGAAATACGAGTTGAATGCCAAGGTAAGTGAACAGCCTAGGACTTGGTAAACGACGTTTATGTTCTGCCCTGGTCCTGTCAGCATGTCAGAAGGAGGATTCAAGACTTAATTCGTGCTTTGCATTTCTAAGTGGCCAGTGCGGAAAAGGGGACAGCCATTCAGGCCAACTCACAACAGTTCTCTTTCGTCCATTAAAACAATTTTGCTTTTGAACAGAACCTAGGATTGTCAGGCATTGCATTTAACAGATGATGTGAATATAACCGCTATCAGCCAGCATCTATAGAATACTTTTCTTTATTGGCCAGTGTTCTTCTTGCTTTCCATAGAATATTCCATTTTAAAGGTAAAAATATCATAGAGGCTTATTCAGGCTCATAACCAAGTGAAGGAAGATCCCTGGCTTTCTCATAACTATTGGGTATCCCTTCTTTTTTTTTTAATATATGAAATTTATTGTCAAATTAGTTTCCATACAACACCCAGTGCTCATCCCAAAAGGTGCCCTCCTCAATACCCATCACCCACCCCCCATCAGCCCTCAGTTTGTTCTCAATTTTTAAGAGTCTCTTATGCTTTGGCTCTCTCCCACTTTAACCTCTTTTTTTTTTTTCTTCCCCTCCCCCATGGGTTCCTGTTAAGTTTCTCAGGATCCACATAAGAGTGAACACATACGGTATCTGTCTTTCTCTGTATGGCTTATTTCACTTAGCATAACACTCTCCAGTTCCATACACGTAGCTACAAAGGGCCATATTTCATTCTTTCTCATTGCTGCGTAGTACTCCATTGTGTATATAAACCACAGTTTCTTTATTCATCAGTTGATGGACACTTAGGCTCTTTCCATAATTTGGCTATTGTTGAGAGTGCTGCTATAAACATTGGGGTACAAGTGGCCCTATGCATCAGTACTCCTGTATCCCTTGGGTAAATTCCTAGCAGTGCTACTGCTGGGTCATAGGGTAGGTCTATTTTTAATTTTTTGAGGAACCTCCACACTGTTTTCCAGAGCACTGCACCAGTTTGAATTCCCACCAACAGTGCAAGAAGGTTCCTGTTTCTCCACATCCTCGCCAGCATCTATAGTCTCCTGATTTGTTCATTTTGGCCACTCTGACTGGCGTGAGGTGATATCTGAGTGTGGTTTTGATTTGTATTTCCCTGATGAGGGCCGACGTTGAGCATCTATGGGTATCCCTTCTTTTTTGTTTTTGTTTTTGCAGGGTGGGGAGGAACAATTTACAGCATTTATTGAAGATCTGCATATAGTATGAAACAGTAAAAAAAATGATATGAATGCAAAGCAAGATTTTTCAGCAAAACTTCTCTGATATTTCTTATGAGGACTAGGAAATTTCCAAGACTATTTAGAACACATTTGTTAAAACATTAACAATTGTGGTACACGTAGGGAAATTTCTCCTCATAAAAAGATTTATCACCTTCTTCCTCCTTCCCTTCCCAATCTTGATGTCATCTTCCAATGGAGATGAATCCTCCAAGCTGCTCTTTATAGTTTTATCCCTTGTGATTACATACATAAGCTATACAGTTTATAGCGTTTACTTGCTCTTAACTGCCTGTTTTATTGGTTTGTTTTTAGCTTAATATAAGTATACTACATTTTATTGTGCCTCACAGACACTGCATTTTTTAAAAGTTTTATTTATTTATTTTTAAATGTTTGTTTGTTTGTTTTCAGAGAGAGTGTGTAAGCTGGGGAGGGGCAAAGAGAGGGGGAGAGAAAATTTGACAGTGCAGAGCCTGACGTGGGGCTCAAATTCATGAACCATGAGATCATGACCTGAGCCAAAATCAAGAGTTGGACGCTTAACCAACTGAGCCACCCAGGTGCCCCTTTTTTATTTATTTGTTTGTTTTTAGTAATCTACATCCCTGGAGCTTGAACTCACAACGCCAAGATCAAGAGTCACATGCTCTTCTGACTAAGCCAGCCAGGAGCCCCAAATATTGCATTTTTTTACAGTATGAATGTTTACAACAATCCTGAATTAACCAAGTGTACCTGTGCCATTTTCTGACAGCACTTGCTTATTTCATGTCTCTGTGTCACATCCACAATATTTTAAACTTTTAAATTTATTTATTATAAAGATTTATAACAGTGATCATGATTCACCAAAAGCTAAGTTGATGGGTAGCATTTTTTAGCAATAAAGTATGTTTAAAATAAGGTATGTTCTTTTTTTTTTTTAAGACATAATACTATTACACACATAATAAACTACAGTAGCGCAGTAGAGTGTAAACATAACTTGTATATGCACTGGAAAACCAAAAAATTCATTTGACTCACTTTGTTGCAATAGTCACTTTATTTCAGTATTCTGGAACTGAACCCACAGTATCTCCAGAATATGGCTGTGTTATGTTTTCAATATTTATCTATGCTGTATGTAGTTCCAGTTGTTCATTTTCATCTCCAGATAATTCTATTAATCTCTATGTCTATCACTACTGTATATCTAATACTAACACTTATGCATATTTGTGTACATTAAATATATGTACATATGTATGAGTGATACCATTTTATATGGTATACAAAAAAATCCACAATAGATAGGGCCCTTCTATACCTGATGATTGCCTGAGTCATGTGTAGTGATCAATTATCACCAACACTACTGCCATGATCTTTTAAGTGTGTATATCCTTAGATCCTTACACTTAAAAGTAGGAGTAAACCAGATTTTTATATTCAGCAATGTGAAAAGTGATAAATGGATATTGTGAATAGATATGTGCATGTCTAGCTAGAGGTTTGGCTGGGGAATGAGGGACTAAGAACTCTTGTTTATCTGTAGTTATTTTATTACTACTTAAATTCAAATTTCAGTGTGGTTTAGTCACCACTGGACCTAAGAGTCTGACTTCAGCTTAGGTCATGATCTCATGGTTCATGGGTTCAAGACCCGCATTGGACTCTGTGCTGACAGCTTGGAGCCTGGAGCCTGATTTGGATTCTGTTTCTCCCTCTCCCTCTCTCTCTGCCTGTCCCCTGCTTGTGCTCGCTCACTTGCTAGCTTGCTCACTCTCTCTCTCTCAAAAATAAATAACCAAGAAAAAAATTTTAATTCCATTAAATAGTTCTAATTCTTTATTGGACTGTGAACATGATAAGGGAAAAATCCACATGATTATTCCTTTTACTGACTAACATGGAATTGTGTATGAAGGCTTGCACTGAAGTTATTCAGGAGTGAGGTAGGAAAAGTTAAAATTTCAGTCATTTATTTATTTATTTAGGCCTATGCTACCATGGTGTATGTGTTAGTCATTAAGTTTATAAAGGGCTGCTGGGAGAAAGGATATTTTCAGTGTTTTATGTCAATCACAGATAAGTCAGGAGGTACATAGATGCTTTTGTAATTCTTTGATTCTCAAAATTAGGATTGCAAGCCTTCCTTATGCGCCCCCACCTCCCACTCTACTGCTTTAGCACTCTCTTTCCTCTTTTATCATTTCTGCCAGTGTCCTACTCCATAAAGTTTTCAATATTATCCTTTTGGAGTCTTCTTTTGTGTATTAATTTTCCCAAATAATTTAAAAGGTGGAGAAAGGAAGGGGCTGGAAACTACAATCCAGGTGAAAATGATGGTAGCTCAAAACATGACAAACCAAATATGGCAAAATATTTAAAATCAGTGAGTTGCCATTTCTATATACTATGTAAATTTGCTTCAAAATAAAGTTAACAGTAGCCATTTCTTTAATATATATGTATGTATTTACTTATATATGCATAAAATTCTTCCAGAAGTATACATAGACAGTGATAACACAGGTGATTCTGTATGTCTTAGAGTGGCAGCATGGCAAAGGAAGACGGATCCAACTAGAGTGTCTATATAACTTATCCAAAATAACATACTTCTGAGAGGAAGAAGAAACTATTCATCATCATGCCAGGACAGTGGTTGTAAACTGAGTCTTCACCAGGAAAATACAGCTATATGGTCATCAGGGATGGAAGGCAGACTTGCCATTACATGTCATTTTGTACATTATGATTTTTCAACATGTGAATATATTAACCATTCAAATTCATAAATTAAAAATAGGCATAGGGGAAAGGTGTTTAGAAATCAAGGTCTTGGTGCTATTAAAATTGATTTTAGGTCCTTTCAGGTAAAAAAAAGTATAGATATTGGGGCACCTGAGTGGCTCAGTTGACTCTTGATTTCAGCTCATGATTCATGAGATAGACAGAGCCCTGTATCAGGCCCTGCACTGACAGTGTGAAGCCTGCTTGGGATTTTCTCTCTCCCTCTCTCTCTCTGCCTCTTCCTCACTTGTGCTCTCTCTCTCTCCAAATAAATAAACTTAAAAAAATATGTAGTTCTATATAACTATGATAGTCCCCAATTTATAATGGTTCAAGTTATGATTTTTCAGCTTTACAATCGTGCAAATGCAATACTCATTTCGTAGAAATCATGCTTCAAATTTTTTTAAAGTATAAACTCCATGTTTGTTTGTTTGTTTTTTCCAGAGAACAATTTCTCTTCAGTACTTAAGGACTTACTTCCTTACATGGACTTCAGTGGAGGTTGTGGGGAAGCACCAGCTGGTCTAAATGTAGGGTTTGGGAATGTTTCGGAGGTTCATTTGGTTGAGCTTCTAACCCTTGATTTTAGCTCAGGTCATGATCTCATGGTTTGTGGGATGGAACTCCATGCCAGCTCTGGGCTGAGCATGGATCCTGCTTAAGATTCTTTCCTCTCTCTTTCTCTGCCCCTCTCCCATGCATACACACATTCTCTCTCCCTCTCTAAAAGAAAAATAGAAAAGAAAATTTTAATCTGGGTAGGGGTATTTGGTCTTTTTGTGCTTCACCAGAGCAATTCCTGACCATTTTGCTGTGAATGGCACAACTCCCACAGTAATGTAGCTTCACATACAGCTTGGGAAGCACATAGGCAACTAAGATACTCACTTTGGAAATGTCTCTGGCAGTGGTGGCCTCTACTATGTTCTGAATAAAAGGAACTTTTTTTGTTTTAATGTTTTTTTTTTCTTTTTGAGAGAGTGTGTGTGTGAGCAGGGGAGGGGAAGAGAGGAAGATACAGGATTTGAAGTGGGCTATGCGCTGACAGCCTGATCTGGGGCTGGAAGTCATGAACCATGAGATCATGACCTGAGCCGACAGAGCCACCCACATAAAAGGAACTTCTTAATGGCCCTGTCCTTGGGCATGCAGTGGGTATAGCTGGTGCCACAAATAGGCTACATGTGACCCTTTTTGCAACATGGCCATTATTTCTTCTTTTCTTGGTCATCTTGGAAACAAGGACCCAAGAGAGCAATACTGAAAATTTAATTTTTTTTTTTATGTTTTCTCAGGCTAGTGATCTAAGGCATGATACTCTTTCTTGATGCTGGACAATAGCAGGGTGCCACAGCTACCAGTCAGCCATGCAGTCTGTGCCCATGCAACCATTATATTTTTCACTTTCAGTACAGTATTCAATAAATCGCATGGCATATTCAACACTTTATTGTAAGATAGCCTTTGTGTTTGATTTTGCCCAACTGTAGGCTAATGTAAGATTTCTGAACACATTTAAGGTAGGCTAGGCTAAGCTATGATGTTTGGTAGGTTAGGTGTATTTAACATTTTTGACTTTTAATATTTTCAACTCAGGCTTATCAGAACATAACCCCATCATAAATTGTGAAGGATCTGTGTATAGATATATAGATCCATAAAAACTGTGTGTGCATGTATTTTTCACATGTAATTATAATGATACTTGCAATCCCAATCTAGGCACACAGGGTTTGATTTGCCTTCCTCCATTCCCTATCTGTATCACCTTCCTCCACATTGAGAACCCTCTTTCCCAGAGTCTCCCTTGTTTTGTCTTCTCCTCTCCTCCTCTATTTTCCCCTCCCATTGTTCATTCTTCTGTTCTTCCTTCCTTCCCATTGGTTGACAGAGGAACACAATGTAGGCATCATAGGTTTAATATCAAGCTTTCAAAAATGTCACAGAAAATTCAAGCAGTGTTCTGGAAAGAGAAAGGGCTCTTGATCTAGGAGGATGAGGAATATTTGTAGGTACACAGGGCCTGAATTGACAGTGGCTTATGGAAGCTGTAGGGACCCTGTCAAGTGGGTGTCCCCTCATGAGTGTGGCAACTTATCTGTTTGAGCCTTGGGTGACAGAAGAAGCCCAGGGCCATGGCCAACCCCAGACAACCTTCCGTGGGGCTGCCACACAATTTCCTATAAAAGGCATATGTGAATTTTTTTTCCAAGATGGGTCCAACATTTCTTTTCCTATGGAATAGTGAGCATGAGGTCAAAGTCCATGTGATACTTTTTATGTTAGTAATCAGTCTCTGCCACAGGAGAAAAATACATGTTTTCAAGTAAAATTGAATAAAGGAGGTAATAAGTTATATTGTTACATTGTTTTCTTTAAGGGGGCAAAGGATATTTTATGCATAAATATTTTTCTTTCATTCTGCTTATGTCCTCACTTTAGATTCTCAGAAGATACTCCAGAAATCTCTGAATCTGTGTCCTGTTCCATCTGCACATTATTAGTAATGAGGTTTTTTTTATTTAATTTATAATTAGTTAACACAGTGTAATATTAGTTTCAGGTGTACAATATAGTGATTCAACACTTCCATACATCATCCAATGCTCATTTCAAGTGTACTCCTTAATCCCCATCATCTATTTCACCAATCCCTCCATCCACCCACCTCCCCTCTGGTAACCATCAGTTTGTTGTCTACAGTTAAGAGTCTATTTCTTGCTTTGTCTCTCTTTCTTATTTTTCCCTTTGCTTTCTTGCTTTGTTTCTTAAATTCCACTATGAATGAAATCATGTGGTATTTGTCTTTCTCTGACTTGTTTCACCTAGCATTATACTCTCTAGGTCCATCTATATCATTGCAAATGGAAATATTTCATTATTTTTTTCTTAATGTTTATTTTTGACAGAGGGAGAACATGAGCAGTGGAGGGACAGAGAGAGAGAGAGAGGGATAGAGGGTGCTGACAACAGAGAGCCTGATGCAGGCTCAAGCTCAGGAACTGTGAGATGGTGACCTGAGCCAAAGTCAGATGCTTAACTCATTGAGCCACCCAGGTGCGCTGACTTCATTCTTTTTCACTGTTGAGGAATATTCCATTCTATACATATACCACTTCTTCTTTATTCATTCAACAGTTGGTAGACAGTTGGGCTTTTCCCATAATTTGGCTATTGTAGAAAATGTTGCTATAAACATTGGGGTGCATATATCCCTTTGAATTAGTATTTTTGTAATCTTTGCATAAATACCTAGTGGTATAATTACTGAATTGTAGGGTAGTTCTGTTTTTAACTTTCTGGGGAAACTCCATACTGTTTTCCAGAGCAGATGTACCAGTTTGCATTCCCAGGAGCAAACAGTGCAAGAGGGTTTCCCTTTCTTCACATCCTTACCAATACCTGTTGTTTCCTGTGTTTGTGATTTTAGCCATTCTGACCAGTGTGAGGTGATCTCTAATTGCAGTTTTGATTTGCATTTCCCTCATGATGAGTGATGTTGAGCACCTTTTTATCTATTCATCATTTATATATACATAAATTATAATATAATTCCTAAGTATAAAAGGATTAAGCACTAAATGGAAGTCAAATGCATTAAAAAAAAACTATTGAAATTTAAATGGAAAATATTACATTAGCAATATCATAAATTATTTTCCAAAGAATATTGTAGGAAGTAAGGTACATTAAATATTATATAATGACTAAGTCTAGAATATTTTTACTTGCATTCTTGTCCATATAGTTTAAAACTCTAGAGCACTGACTGAATGAGAAGATCATTTTAAAATAAATAATAGAGGAGCATGTGAATAGCTTAGTCAGTTAAGCCTCCAACTCTTGATTTTGGCTCAGGTAATGATCTCAGGGTTTGTAGTTTTGAGCCCCACATTGGGCTCTGTGCTAATAGTGCAGAGCCTTCTTGGGATTCTCTCTGTTTCCCTCACTCTCTGATCCTCCCCCCAGTTGTGTATGTAAGCGCGCGCGCTCTCTCTCAAAATAAACAAAGGTAAATTCTTTAAAATAAACAATAGATTGTGGCATATGCCTTCTTTTTTATTCAGAAAAAAAATTTAAGATTATTTATTTTGAGAGAAATAGAGCAAGATAATGAGCAGGGGAGGGGCAGAATAGAAGGAGACAGAGAGAGAGAGAGAGAGAGAGAGAGAGAGAGAGAGAGAGTGAGTCTCAAGCAGGCTCCATGCCATCAGTGCAAGCCCAATATGTGGCTCTGTCTCACAAACTGTGAAATCACAAGCTGAGCTGAAACCAAGACTCAGATGCTTAACTGACTAAGCCACCCTGGGGCCTCACAGTTTTGTTTTGTTTTTAATTTTATTTTTATGTAATGTCTATACTCAAGGTGGGGCTTGAATTTACAACCAAGAGATCAAAGATTCATATGCTCTACTGAACTTAGCCAGCCAGGGCCCCCGGGGTATATGCAATTTTCAGGATAAAAGGAAGATGGCCTTTGTGCTTTTATATGCAAATAATGTTCTTATGGAGATAGTCCTCAGAGTTTCCATTAGCCTTGAGTGACAAGATTCTTTAAGTATTGTGTGAAAAAGAGACAATCCTTTTACTGATAGGAGTTTTCCAATTCTATCTGGGTTGGATCTTCTAGATATCTCCAGGAGTAACAGCAATTCATTATAAGGTGGCCAAAGGGTGTCACTAATTTTGAACTGGATCCTGTGGAACATCAAATAGTTTATTTATATGAATCTGTAACGTTTTATGTAGTGCTATCAGCTATGCAGTTGACTCTTTTTTTTAATTAATTTTTTTAGAAAGAGTGTGAGAGGGACAGAGAGAGAGGGAGAGAGAGAAGCTTAAGCAGGCTCCTTGCTCAGTGTGGAGCAATATGTGGGATTTGATCTCAGGACCCTGAAATCCTGACTGTTATGCCCAGAATTCGTGATCCCCAAATACCGCCAGGGAGCCGAGTCTGATGTAAAAGCAAAAGAGCCTTTATTCGAGCTAGCTCGAGCTCAATCCCCTACCTGCACCGATGCAGCGGTGAGATACCAGGGAGAGAGAGTGACTTTCAAAAGGACAAAGGTTTTATTGGGGCCTAGGGGCAGTTGGTGAGGTAATGGCTATGGCCTCAGCCGATTGGCTGGGGAAGGGTCCGAGTCCTGTTAGGCAGGTGAGGGGGGGGGGGGTTACTCAAGGGCAGGAGGTGTAGTCAAGGTGAAGGACACAGAACAAGATGGAGTCAGCCGGCATAGGCCTGCCCTTTCATTCCCCCCTTGTCATGTAGCTTCCGGACCCAATCATGGGACCAGCTGCATTTATGGTGACAAGGGGAACAGAGTTTGGAGGTTTATGCAAAGTTCTGGGAAGCAAGTGTCCCTGGGGTGGCTCTGGGAGGTCTGATTAAGTATTGTCCCTGAGCTGGTGTCTATGATCTGCCAGGTGATGTTTTGGGGGGTGTAGGGACTTCCGGCAGCATGAGCAATGACAAGCAGAGTTAACAGAGTTACCAATATTAGGTGGGTCGAATGTGCTGTAGCTTGAGCTTGAGTGGGTTGTGTTGGTCCCGACTGATGGCCCATCGCGTGACGAAGTCCTTCCGGATCGAGGAGGGGTCTGCTGGCCGAGCGTGGGTGTGATGGACCCAGGTTGCGATGCCGTCTACCTTGAGAGCAGTGGGGGTTGTCAACACCACGATGTAGGGTCCCTTGCAGCGCAGCTCAAGAGTCTCTCAGTGGTGCCTCTTGACATAGACCCAGTCTCCCGGCCTGTACTGATGAGGTGTCGGGATTGGGCCAGCCTCATAGATGGCACGGAGGCACGGCCAAATGTCCTCGTGCGCCCTCTGGAGCATGCTCAAGGAAAGAAAAAGTTCTTGATCTTTAAACTCAGCAATAAGTTCAGCTCAAAGGCTGGGAATAACAGGGGGTGGCCTGCTAAACATGATCTTGTAGGGAGTAAAACCCAGAGTGTAAGGAGTGTTTCTAACCCGGTAAAGGGCGTACGGTAGGAGAGTCACCCAGTCCCCACCAGTCTCCATGGTTAATTTGGTAAGGGTCTCTTTTAGGGTTCTATTCATTCTTTCTACCTGTACTGAGCTCTGGGGCCTATAAGCACAATGTAATTTCCAGTTTGCCCCCACCGCCTTGGCTACTGCCTGTGTTACCTGCGAGATAAAAGCTGGTCCATTGTCTGATCCTACCATGGCAGGAAAACCATACCTGGGTAAGATGTCTTCTAGTGGCTTCTTAGCCACCGTCTGAGCCGTTTCATGCTTGGTTGGGTATGCCTCCACCCAGCCAGAGAAGGTGTCTGTAAATACTAAAAGATATTTAAAACGATAATTTCCTGGTTTGACTTCAGTGAAGTTGACTTCCCATTGGGCTCCCAGCCTGGTGCCTCTGAACCTGGTTCCTTTTTTATTTGCTGTGGCTCTCGCGTTGGTGAGTTGGCAGGTCTTGCAGGCAGATACAACTTGCTCTATTTTGGTGTCCTGTTGGTGAATCTTGATTCTGGCATGTCGGATTAAGTCTTTTAATTTTCAGGCCCCATGTGAGACCAATGCATGTGCTCTAATATTGAGACTGTGAGCTGGTCTGGCAGCACGAGCTCCTTGTTAGGTGTATACCACCATCCTTTTATCTCCTGGGCCATGGGGAGTTTCTTGATCCACTGTAACTCCTCCTGGGAGTATTTGGGCTGGTCTGGTAAAACTGGGTCTCCCAGGTCCGGTAGTTGTACGGTCATGATGGGGACTGGAGTAAGGGCTACTGCCTTGGCTGCCTGGTCAGCCTTTCGATTATCTCTAGCTACTGGGTTATCAGCTTTTTGGTGCCCTTGGCAGTGGATAATGGCTAGTATGGCAGGAAGCCATAAGGCCGTAAGCAGGTTAAGTACCTCCTGCTTATTTTTTATAGTCCGTCCTTCTGCCGTCAGTAACCCCCTCTCCTGATAAATTGCCCCATAAATATGAGCTGTGGCAAATGCATAATGGCTGTCTGTGTAGATGTTAAGCCGTTTTCCAGCTCCCAGCATCAGTGCCTTGGTGAGGGCTATGAGCTCTGCTCGCTGGGCTGACATTCTGGAGGGTAGAGCCTCCGCCCATACGGTGTCTGTTTCAGTGACCACCGCTGCACCCACATACCTGTGTCCGTCTCGCACAAAGCTGCTGCCATCAGTGAACCAAGTGCCTCGGCATCGGGGAGGGGCCGGTCGGTCAGGTCCATCCGGAATCCATGTACTTGTTCCAGGATTCCCACACAGTCATGTAGTGGAGCACCTAGGTCAGGGTCGGGCAGCAGGGTTGCAGGATTGAGGGCTGCACTGGGGTGGAACCGCACTCGTGGAGGGTTGAGTAGGAGGCTCTTGTAATGAGTCATATGTGTATTGCTCATCCATCTATCCGGAGGCTGTTTCAGGACCCCTTCAATGGCATGTGGGGTCATGATCCAGATCTTCTGTCCTAGTGTCAGTTTGTCTGCATCCTTGACTAGGAGTGCTGTCGCTGCAATAATTCTTAGGCATGGTGGCCAGCTGGCAGCCACTGGCTCTAGTTTCTTAGACAGGTAAGCCACTGGGCGGTTCCAGGGGCCTAAGGCTTGAGTTAGAACCCCTTTTGCTATTCCCTTATGTTCGTCTACAAAGAGGTGGAAGGGCTTTGTAATGTCTGGTAGGCCCAGGGCTGGGGCACTTAGGAGGGCCTTTTTTAACTGATTAAAGGCAGTTTCTTCTTTTTCAGCCCATTTAAATGTGTTCCCCTCTTTGGTAGCTTCATAGAGGGGCCTGGCGATCTCAGCAAAACCTGGAACCCAGAGGCGGCAGTAGCCGGCTGATCCTAGGAATTCCCTCACTTCTCTTCGGGAGGTGGGAGTAGGGATCTTTAGGACAGTTTCTCTTCTGGCATCTGATAACCACCACTGTCCGCCCTCCCTGCATATCTGAGCCTTCTTCGCGGATGCCCGGTACCCTAAGGCCCCCAGGTAGCCAGCAGGTCCTGGGTCCCTCACTCACAGTCTTTGGCCATGTCGGCAGCAATCAGGATGTCATCTACGTACTGTAGAAGGGTGAGGCCAGGGTGCTCCCTTCTCTACTCACCCAGGTCCTCGTGTAGTGCCTCATCGAAGATGGTGGGTGAATTTTTGAATCCCTGAGGTAGCCGTGCCCACTGTAGCCCTCCTCCGGATCATGCCACTCAAAGACGAACGAGGGTTGGCTCTGGGGTGCCAGCAGCAGACTGAAGAAGGCGTCCTTTAAATCTAGTACAGTATACCAGATCCTGGAGGGCGCCAAGGAGCTCAAGAGAGTATATGGGATGGGAACAGTTGGGTGTATGTCCGGGACCCTCTTATTTACTTCCTGGAGGTCTTGTACCTGTTGGTAGTCATTTGTGTGAGGCTTTTTGACCAGCAGTAAGGGGGTGTTCCAGGCAGACTGGCAAGGAACTAGTACCCCTAGTCTTCGTAGTCTCCAGATGTGTGGCTGAATCCCCTTCTGGGCCTCCTGAGACATGGGGTATTGTTTGATCCTTACCGGACTCTCTCCTGGCTTGAGCTCTACCAGGACTGGGGTCCTGTGAGCGGCTAGTCCCATCCCCCCCATCTCTGCCCAAACTGAGGGGAATTCTTGTAGCCATCTGTCTATATTATTCTCTCTCGGGAGCGCCTCCTGGTGGAGGAGGTATTCATCCTCCAGTTTCGTGGTCAGGACCTGGATGGGGTGGCCCTTGCCATCGGTGACCTGAGGCCCCCCTTGTCTGAAAGTTATCTGAGCTCCAATCTTGGTCAGTAAGTCCCGTCCTAACAGCGGGTAGGGGCATTCTGGTATTACCATAAAGGAGTGGGATACCTGGCCCGTTCCCAAATCTACTGTTCTTCGGGTAGTCCATGAATACTGGCTCATACCAGTTGCCCCTTGTACCCAGGACTTCTTGCTAGCTAGTTTTCCTTGTGGGGTGCAGAGGACCGAATGTTGTGCTCCGGTGTCGACAAGGAAGTCAATAGGGGTCCCCTCCACTTTAAGAGTTACCCTGGGTTCGGGGAGAGGGTCCGAACCCCGACTCCCCTAATCACTTAGTTCATCTAGCTCTAGGACTTTTACTTGATCAGTCTTGCTTCCCTTCCCGCCGGCACTTTTCAGACAATCTCGAGCCCAATGCCCTATCTCCTTGCAGTATGCGCAGTGATCCTTCTGCAGCCTCTGCTTCCCCCACTTGGTGGTTCCTTTACCTTTTCTTGCACCAGCTGCCAGCTGCCAGAGACAGCAGTCTCATTCCTCGGGGAAGTCAGCAGTGGTAGCTAGTAGTATTCTGTCCAGGTCTCGAGTCTGCTTACTGCTGGCAGCCGCCATGGCGTGAGCCTGCTTGTCCTCAGGAGGCTCCAGGTTATTATATACCTTTTCAGCTACCACCAGTAACTCCTGCAGACTTTTTTCTCCTAGTCTATCTATTTTCTGTAATTTTCTCCTAATGTCTATGGCCGATTGGTTTACAAAGGCCATGATAACAGCTGCCTTGCTTTCCGGAGCCTCTGGATCCATGGGGGTATAGGTACGGAATGCCTCCATGATCCATTCTAAAAAGGCAGCCGGAGATTCATCTTTTCCCTGTTGTACATTTCCTACCTTGGCCAAATTGGTTGGCTCTCTAGCAGCCATTCGGAGACCCCCCCATTAGAGTCTGGCGGTGGACCCGGAGCCTCTCCTTACCTTCTGCCATGTTGAAATCCCACTGGGGCTGAGTTAAGGGGAAGGAGGCATCTATCTGAGCCTGGTAGGTGGTGGGATTCCCGTCTGTGCCCGGAACTAGTTTTCGGGCCCCATTGAGGATTCTTTCTCTTTCTTCAGTCGTGAACAGGACCTGCAAAAGCTGCTGGCAATCATCCCACGTGGGCTGATGGGTAAAAAGAACAGAGTCTAATAAATCAATAAGCCCTGCCGGTTTCTCAGAAAACTTAGGATTCTGAGCTTTCCAATTGTAGAGGTCACTAGTGGCGAAAGGCCAATAGTGATGGGGCTGATTCCCCTCCGCGTTTGGGGTCAGTGGCTCGCAGGGTCAGAATAGTGGAGTCGGCGGAGGCGGATTGCTCCCTCTGAGCCCTTTGTCTGGTAAAGGGTGGGCTTCTCACTGGAGCGTTTCCACCTCCCGCTCTCGGAACAGCGTCTGCCTCCCCCCGAGGGGGAGGATGGTGTTCTTCCGGCATCCTAGAGGGGTTATACGGGGGAGGAAAAATTAATTCTTCTTCAGTACCCCCCCTGTAGGACAGGGTAGAGGGGTGCTGAAGGCTGGGTAAGACTTTTCTTCTTCTTTGTCCCCTGCAAAGCAAGAATGGGTTTTGGCTCTAGAGGGAGCGGGGCTAGGAAGGGCTTAAGCCAAGAGGGTGGGTCTTCTACAAGGTCCTGCCAAGTGATAATGTAAGGGAGCTGGTCAAGATGGCCCGTCTTAGGCCAAGAGATGATACTCCTTACTCGGTGGATGGTAGGGAGGTCGAAGGTCCCCTCTGGTGGCCATCCGACATTGAAAGTTGGCCACTTGCTAGAACAAAAAAACTGCAACCGACCCTTTTGGACTTCCACACTGAGGTTGTTAGCTCTTCCCCTCACATCCTTAAAGTGATCAATCATAATACTTAGAGGAGTAGTCTGAGTCTGTCCCATAAGGTCCATCCAGTAAGTCCACAGAACAAAACAGAGAAACACAAAAACAAACAGAGGGCCCCTAGAAAGTCTTCCAACTCCATGGAAGCAAAACTGAGAGCTAGCTTAGACATTTGAGGGGATTCCATGTCCCTCCAGAAGGGAGGATCGGAACATCTTCCGAAACTCCCAGCCTGTGGTCCTCCAGTGCGTCCACTTAGACCGCGTCAGGCACTACCAGAATTCCAGAAATGAGCTCACACAGAAAAGACAGAACAAACAGACACTAACCGTGGCCAGTCAGGCTCTCCGGGTCGGGGGTCCCTCGGGGGTCTTGGGGATCCCGGGCCGAGCCCCCAAATGTTATGCCCAGAATTCGTGATCCCCAAGTACCGCCAGGGAGCCGAGTCCGATGTAAAAGCAAAAGAGTCTTTATTCAAGCTAGCTCGAACTAAATCCCCTACCTGCACTGACGCAGCGGTGAGATACCAGGGAGAGAGAGTGACTTTCAAAAGGACAAAGGTTTTATTGGGGCCTAGGGGCAGTTGGTGAGGTAATGGCTATGGCCTCAGCCGATTGGCTGGGGAAGGGTCCGAGTCCTGTTAGGCAGGTGAGGGGGGGGTTACTCAAGGGCAGGAGGTGTGGTGAAGGTGAAGGACACAGAACAAGATGGAGTCAGCCGGCGTAGGCCCGCCCTTTCAATGACCTAAGTCAAAATCAAAAGTCAGATTCCTGAACAACTGAGCCACCCAGGCGCCTCCAGTTGATTCTTTTGTTTGTTTGTTTTTTAGTAATCTCTACACCCAACGTGAGGCTTGCATGACACCAAGATCAAGAGTCACAAGCTCTTCCGAGTGAGCCAACCAGTTGCCCCTATGCAGCTGATTCTTGAATTTTTTTTTCTTTTTGCTGTATCTATCAGGTAGAGGGAAATGGTCTCATAGATACTCATGAGATACTCTCATATACTTTTTTTTTTTTTTGAGGAATTTTTTTTTTTAAGTAGGCTCTATGCCCAACCTGGGGCTTGAACTCATCACCCTGAGGTTAAGAGTCACATGCTCTACTAACTGAGACAGCAGGGCACCCTCTTTCAACCATTTTTGTTTTCAGCTTATCAAACTCTCAATTCAGAAAATGTCACTATGTGATGCTTAAATTCATTGTGTATTACATGAAGAGATTCAGTATCTGTTGTTGTTTATCCAACCCTTTATTCTCTTTCCAAGTCTCCCTTTAACCTTTCATTCTTTGACTAAATGGTAGAGTATCATTTCAAGATCAGGTATCAATTTTTGGAACACTTCCTTATGTTACCAGATCATCTTCATTCAGTGGAATTATTTCAGGAGTTTCTGCCATTAACTGAGTTCAGTGGCCAAACATTTCATCTGAATAACTAATGTTTATTGAGCATTTGAATTGGTGACTATCTCCATTCCAACAAGTGATAATGTATTCTAACATTCTGTCATATCATTACATGTTCCTTCATATTCTTTTTTAAGTAATCTCTATACCCAATGTGGGACTCAAACTCACAACCCTGAGATCAAGAGTGGCATGATGTTCTACAAACCAAGCCAGCCAGGTGCCTCTCTTCACATTCTTTAATAAGCTCTACTTACCCATCTTAAAAAAAAAAAAGTTTATTTATTTTGAGAGAGAGGGAGAGAAAGCACAAGTAGGGGAGAGGCAGAGAGAGGGAGAGAGAGAATCTCAAGCAGACTCCACATTGTCAGCACAGAGCCCAACATGGGGCTTGATTTCATGAACGATGAGATCATGACCTGAGCAGAGATCAAGAGTCGGATACTCAACTGACTAAACCACCCAGGTGCCCCATATTCTTCTTAAGCATCTTAACATCTTCCACATCTGTTATACAATCTGGATCTAGATCTTGCCAATTCACTGGCATATGCTTGTGATCTTCTTAGCCTTATGATGAAAATAATAATGATAATAAAAAAAAAGTGTGGGAACTTCAGTCAAATTATCTGTGCATCAGTTTTCTTAGTCTTTTCAGAGAATGTTATAGAAAATAAAGAAGTTCATATATTTAAAAAAAAAAGTTTTGAGTACTTGAAGCCCACAAGTTAACTAGTTCTTTTGTCTTTCTCTCCTAACCAGTGGGGTTCTGGAACTGGCATTGGTGTGGGAGCTAGAGAAGAGTGGTACTCAAGGCTAGCTGAATATTGAGTATTAAGTTTTCTGAACACGATTCCAATGTGTGGGGAGTTTTTCCCCATACCATCAAGCAATTCTTGGAGACCATCTGGGTGACCTATAATTGAACTCCATTCTGACACCATCTATCCACAGATAAAATCAGATTCCACAGGTTAAGGATTCAGACCCACAAAACTACCCCTTCATTCATATGCCAATTTCCAAATTCAGGTTGTTACCTGTGCTTCTTACCAACTGGCTGTAATTCAGATTCATATGGCCTCCTCCTTAGGTGGGATTAATTTGCTAGATTGACTCCTAAGACTCAAGTAACCAGTTTATTCACAGATTACAAGTTTATTACAAAAGATATAATGAATAGCTAGATGGAAAGACACACATGGCAAACAAAGGAACTTGTTTCTCCATGGAGTTTGGGTCCAGAACGTTGCACATGGAACCATTGTTTCAGCAACCTGGAAGCTCTCCTAACCCTAACTTTGTGGGGTTTTATGGAGGTTTTATTACATACGAATGGTTGATTGGATCAGTTTACAATGGCTAATAATTTAATCTTCAGCCCATCTCCCCCTCCCACAATATCAGGGACATAGGACTGAAAATTCCAACCCTCTAATCACATGTTCTGGCAACCAAACCAGACCCCTTCTTTCCAGACCTTCTAATGTTACCTCATTAACATAACCAAAGGTAATTTTAGCACTCTCATCACAGAAAATTCCAAGAATTTTAGGAGCTCTGTGCCAGAAAGGGGGTGAAGATATATATTATAAATCACAGTACAAAGGTAGCAAGTTCCCCAGAGGTAAGGTCTCACCTTTAGGGTTGCAGCTCAATATTCTGTGACCCATGAGCCAGCCCTGGTAGCAAGTTTCAACCATTGTGGTACTCTCCCCAGCCTATCTCTTACCACCACAGAGCCACTGCTACTTCTATTTTTTTTTAGTTTTGCCTGGTGACAATCCTCTCATAAGCTTACTATACTGTACTTATCCCTGTCTTTACTAGCAATGACGTCGCATATACCAAATGATTTCAAGTTTGTTTCAGTTTTTTTTTTTTTTGAGTATAATGTGTTTCCCAGCAGTGAGAGTCATTGATTCTAAAACGATGATTGCAAATTCACTTTTTGCCAGCTCATTTGTGGAATTGTTGGTAAGAAATCTATGGCTCTTATGGGGAGCTGATTTGGAAAAGAGAGAAGGCAAGCAGTCAGACAATCTACTGTTTATGAAAGGATGATGAGCTAAGTACAGTGTGTTTGTGAATGTACTGTTTCAGACCCTAGCAGAAGACACCCAGGTAGGGATTCTTAAGGAAGACATGATTGGGTTAGGGCTCCAGGGTATGGAAAGGGGGTGGATTTTATGGAGGTTCACAGGCCAGGAGACTAAGCTTGGAGATACTTCCAAAAAGGGAAAATATCTGTTTCACAGACATAGGGAGTGAGAAGAGAGAGACAAGGTATGGGGTTTGATGGGTTATTAGGCCCCATGGAATGGAGGATACATGGCATGCATTGAAGGATTGTTACTGGGTTAGTCTTCTGGTAATATATGGAGAAGTCTACAGGATAACTGGAAAAACAGAAAGAATTGGATCATAAAGACACATTTGGTACTGGTTCAAACTGTATTCATTTATACTAGCAGTCAGTAAGTACAACCTGTGGCCAAATCCAGACTTCTACCTGTATGTGTGTGGCTTGTGGGCTAAAATTGATTATGTTTTCAAGTAGCTGGGAAAAATCAAGAGGATACTATTTCTTCAAATTTCAGTGTCCATAAGTAGAATTTTATTGGAATACAATTATGTCCATTTGGTTATGCATTGTCTTTGGCAGCTTTTTGCACTGTAGCAGCAAAGTAGTTGCAACAGAGACCTATGGCTCTTAAAGCCTAAAATATTTGCTACCTGGCTCTTTACAGAAGAAGGTTGCTAACCCCTGATTTATATAATTAAACTATTGTTGAATGTCCATGTAGGTGTAGTCATTCAATTACTTGTGTGTATGTTGTGGGAGATCACAAGTTAGGAACATAAGACCCCTTTATCTTAGAGGTTACATTCTGGTGGACATTAGATTAATGTTTAATTGGTGTGTTTATTTGAAATGCAGATAGAAGTACTAGCATATGGAATGTGCTTTGTGTTAAGGTGTCTCTACCTCTGAAAACCTCCTGAAAGGCTTCCTGAAGTTTGTACTGTCCAAACTAAAATAAGGAGGGAGAGAAAAGCCC
The DNA here is from genome assembly GCF_022837055.1 of Prionailurus viverrinus. Lineage (NCBI taxonomy): Eukaryota > Metazoa > Chordata > Mammalia > Carnivora > Felidae > Prionailurus > Prionailurus viverrinus. The sequence continues at coordinate 19,192,160 of NC_062566.1, forward strand.
TAGGCTAGATGCAAGAGTCTGACCTGAGATTCAGATGTGACAGGATCATGGAGGAATGGGGACTGTTTCTTGTCTTGAATGTGAAGTAGGGAGTGTTTTGAGGACAGTATTGGGAAGAGAGAGAAGTCATGAAACATCTCAAGGAGAGTGACCTATACCAAGTTATTTGGATTGGAGGTTGCTTTGCTCCCATACTTGAACATGTGGCTTGTTTGGTGCAAATGTAATCAAGGGAAACTTCAAACAGGAGAGCTTTCAGACCAATGGAATCTGAGAAGTTGCCCCCAAATAAGGTGAAGTATGAGAAGGTTCCTCCTGTTTTTAGGAAAAGTGAACTGTAGATGTTCATTCTTTGTGTTGGTTATATTATTTCTCCATTTTGCAGCCTTTCTGCTTCTTCTGACTGAAAATGTCCGTGACTATCTTGTGAATTGTGTAATAATGAGTCAGTATCCTCCTAAAACATATAATTATTTATATTCTGTTATTTTTTGCTTAAAACTTGTCTCTAAGAATCAGGGATAGCTTAACAAGCCCTTTGTCATCAAGGCCAATCTTGATGACATATTAACTTTCAGGGAGCCCAGATTCCTGATATCTGGTAAAACCTGTGAGAGGGTTGGAAACCAGAATCTCAGTGGAAACAGTCAGATTTGAGTGTAGCATAAGTTTGGATCAATGGATTAGTGGCAATTAAGGCCAGGGGAGTAGGGACCAAAACAACTTTAGTTAGTATTAATAATCAATAGAATTAATTGTTTTTTTTTTCAGAATTGTTGATAGAAAAAATAAATGTTTTACCAGTCACTTATAAAGTAAAATCCAAAACAATGTCCCTGGAAATGTATAACAGAGTGACATTTTTTAGTACTTTAAAATTTGCATCTGGACTTGATTTTCATGAATCTCCTAACTTTCTAATTTGTATAATGCTTTGTACTATCTGTGTGTGTGTGGTCAAATGCATATAAAATAAAATTTACCATCTGAATCACTTTTAAGTATATAGCTCAGTAGCATTAAATGTGTTACATTGCGGGGCGCCTGGGTGGCACAGTCGGTTAAGCGTCCGACTTCAGCCAGGTCACGATCTCGCGGTCCGTGAGTTCGAGCCCCGCATCAGTCTCTGGGCTGATGGCTCAGAGCCTGGAGCCCGTTTCCGATTCTGTGTCTCCCTCTCTCTCTGCCCCTCCCCCATTCATGCTCTGTCTCTCTCTGTCCCAAAAATAAATAAAAAACGTTGAAAAAAAAATTTTAAATGTGTTACATTGCTCTGCAATCATCAACCATACATCTCCAGAACTCTTCATCTTGCAAAACTAAAACTCTGTACCCATTAAACAATAATTCTCCTTCCTGTCTATCCTGAGCCCCTGGAAATGAGTATTTTATTTTTTTGTCTTTATAAATTTGACTACTCTAGATACTTCATATAAGTGGAATCATACAACATTGTCCTTTGCTATCTGGCATATTTCACTGACATAATGTCTTCACGGTTCATCCATATTGAAGCATATGACAGAATTTTCTTCCTTTCTAAAACTAATATTCCATTGCATTTATATGCTACATATGGGTAATAGTGTTTCCTAAAAAATATATATATATGTATACATATATATGTAATGTATATATATGTAAGTAATGTGTATATATATGTATTGTGTATATATGTAATGTGTATATATGTGTTGTGTATGTATGTGTATATATATATATGTGTATATATATATATGTGTATGTGTGTATGTGTGTATGTATGTGTGTATATATATATATATATATATATATATATATATACACATGCAGTTGTCTCCCCGAAGGGCTGAGTGGAAGGCACAAGGGAGGGTGCCGTTCAGGATTAGTATTTGGGATCCAAGGCCAGACAACTGTATGGGCCACTGGTCGGGTAGGCCTCAGGAATCCTCTCTGGCAGCTACAGCTGGGCCTTGAAAATAACATGGTGATGTTCCAGGTTCTATGCCGAGTGATCCTGCACCGCTTCTGGACCCCAGGCACATGGTGTTGTCAGACTTTGGTATTGGGTCCCCATGGGGAGAGAGCCTTAGCTAGGGTTAGGGTGTGTGTGTATATATATATATATATATATATATATATATATATATTAGGAAACACTATTACCCATAGCAGATGTACCATTATACATTTCTTTTTTTTAAATATGAAATTTATTGTCAAATTGGTTTCCATATAACACCCAGTGCTCATCCCAACAGGTGCCCTTCTCAATACCCATCACACACCCTCCTTCCCACCCCCCATCAACCCTCAGTTTGTTCTCAGTTTTTAAGAGTCTCTTATGCTTTGGCTCCCTCCCTCTCTAACCTCTTTTTTTTTTTTTCTTTTCTTCCCCTCCCTCATGGTCTTCTGTTAAGTTTCTCAGGATCCACATAAGAGTGAAAACATATGGTATCTGTCTTTCTCTGTATGACTTATTTCACTTAGCATAACACTCTCCAGTTCCATCCACGTTGCTACAAAAGGCCATATTTCATTCTTATTGCCACATAGTATTCCATTGTATATATAAAGCACAATTTCTTTACCCATTCATCAGTTGATGGACATTTAGGCGCTTTCCATAATTTGGCCATTGTTGAAAGTGCTGCTATAAACATTGGGGTTCAAGTACCCCTATGCATCAGCACTCATGTATCCCTTGGGTAAATTTCTAGAAGTGCTATTGCTGGATCACAGGATAGATCTATTTTTAATTTTTTGGGGAACCTCCACACTGTTTTCCAGAGTGGCTGCACTAGTTTGCATTCACACTGACAGTGTAAGAGGTTCCTGTTTCTCCACATTCTCACCAGCATCTATAGTCTCCTGATTTGCTCATTTTAGCCACTCTGACTGGTGTGAGGTGGTATCTGAGTGTGATTTTGATTTGTATTTCCCTGGTGAGGAGCGACATTAAGCATCTTTTCATGTGCCTGTTGGCCATCTGGATGTCTTCTTTAGAGAAGTGTCTGTTCATGTTTTCTGCCCATTTCTTCACGGGATTATTTGTTTTTCGGTTGTGCAGTTTGGTGAGCTCTTTATAGATTTTGGATACTAGCCCTTTGTCCAAAATGTCATTTGCAAATATCTTTTCCCATTCCGTTGGTTGCCTCTTAGTTTTGTTCATGGTTTCCTTTGCTGTGCAGAAGCTTTTTATCTTCATGAGGTCCCAATAGTTCATTTTCGCTTTTAATTCCCTTGCCTTTGGGGATGTGTCAAGTAAGAAATTGCTGTGGCTAAAGTCAGAGGTTTTTTCTGCTTTCTCCTCTAGGGTTTTGATAGTTTCCTGTCTCACATTCAGGTCCTTTATCCATTTTGAGTTTATTTTTGTGAATGGTATAAGAAAGTGGTCTAGTTTCATCCTTCTGCATGTTGTTGTCCAGTTCTCCCAGCACCATTTGTTAAAGAGACTGTCTTTTTTCCATTAGATATTCTTTCCTGCTTTGTCAAAGATTAGTTGGCCATACTTTTGTGGGTCTAATTCTGGGATTTCTATTCTATTCCATTGGTCTATGTGTGTTTGTGGGCCACTACCATGCGGTCTTGATGATTACAGCTTTGTAGTAGAAGCTAAAGTCTGGGATTGTGATGCCTCCCGCTTTGGTCTCCTTCAATATTACTTTGGTTATTCGGGGCCATTTGTGGTTCCATATGAATTTTATGATTGCTTGTTCTAGCTTCAAGAAGAATGCTTGTGCAATTTTGATTGGTATTGCGTTGAATGTGTAGATTGCTTTGGGTAGTATTGACATTTTAACAATATTTATTATTTAATCCATGAGCACGGAATGTTTATCCGTTTCTTTATATTTTCTTCAATTTCCTTCAGAAGCTTTCTATAGTTTTCAGCATACAGATCTCTTACAAGTTTGGTTAGGTTTATTCCTCGGTATTTTATGCTTCTTGGTGCAACTGTGAATGGGATCAGTTTCTTTGTCTTTCTGTTGCTTCATTATTAGTGTATAAGAGTGCAACCGATTTTTGTACATTAATTTTGTATCCTAGGACTTTGCTGAATTCATGTATCAGTTCTAGCAGACTTTTGGTGGAGTCTATCTGGTTTTCCATGTATAATATCATATCATCTGCAAAAAGTGAAAGCTTGACTTCATCTTTGCCAATTTTGATGCCTTTGATTTCCTTTTGTTGTCTAATTACTGATGCTAGCACTTCCAACGCTATGTTAAACAACAGCGCTGACAGTGGACATCCCTGTCATGTCCCTGATCTCAAGGGGAAAGCTCTGTTTTTCCCCATTGAGGATGCTATTAGCTGTGGGCTTTTTAAAAATGGCTTTTATGATGTTGAAGTATGTTCCTTCTATCCCGACTTTCTCGAGGGTTTTTATTAAGAAAGGATGCTGAATTTTGTCAAATGCTTTTTCTGCATCAATTGACAGAATCATATGGTTCTTTTCTTTTATTAATGTGGTGTATCACATTGATTGATTTGCGAATGCTGAACCAGGCCTGCAGCCCAGGAATGAATCCCACTTGATCATGGTGTATAATTCTTTTTATATGCTGTTGAATTTGATTTGCTAGTATCTTATTGAGAATTTATGAATCCATATTCATCAGGGATATTGACCTGTAGTTCTCTTTTTTTGCTGGGTCTCTGTCTGGTTTAGGAATCAAAGTATGCTGGCTTCATAGGATGAGTCTGGAAGTTTTCCATCTCTTTCTATTTTTTGGAACAGCTTGAGAAGGATAGGTATTATCTCTGCTTTAAACGTCTGGTAGAACTCCCCTGGGAAGCCATCTGGTCCTGGAATGTTATTTGTTGGGAGATTTTTGATGAGTGATTCAACTTCTTCACTGGTTATGGGTCTGTTCAAGTTTTCTACTTCTTCCTGTTTGAATTTTGGAATTGTGTGGGTGCTTAAGAATTTGTCCATTTCTTCCAGGCTGTCCAGTTTGTTGGCATATAAGTTTTCATATTATTCCCTGATAATTGCTTGTATTTCTGAGGGATTGGTTGTAATAATTCCATTTTCATTCATGATTGTATCTATTTGGGTCATCTCCCTTTTCTTTTTGAGAAGCCTGGATAGAGGTTTATCAATTTTGTTTATTTTTTCAAAAAACCAACTCTTGGTTTCATTGATCTGCTCTACAGTTTGTTTGTTTGTTTTTTTTTTTTTTTACATTCTACATTGTTTATTTCTGTTCTGATCTTTTATTCTTTATTTCTCTTCTTTATTTATTTCTCTTTTTTTTTATTTTTTTTATTATTTCTCTTCTTCTGTTGGGTTTGGTTCTGCTTCTATTTCCTTTAAGTGTGCTGTCAGATTTTGGGATTTTTCTTGTTTCTTGCGATAGGCCTGGATTGCAATGTATTTTCCTCTCAGGACTGCCTTCACTGTATCCCAAAGCATTTGGATTGTTGTATTTTCATTTTCATTTGTTTCCATGTATTTTTTTAATTTCTTCTCTAATTGCCTGGTTGACCCATTCATTCTTTAGTAAGGTGTTCTCTCCAACATCCATGCTTTTGGAGGTTTTCCAGACTTTTTCCTGTGGTTGATTTCAAGTTTCATTGCATTGTGGTCTGAAATTATGCATGGTATGATCTCAATTCTTGTATACTTATGAAGACCTATTTTTTGACCCAGTTTGTGATCTATCTTGGAGAATGTTCCATGTGCATTCGAGAAGAAAGTATATTCTGTTGCTTTGGGATACAGAGTTCTAAATATATCGGCCAAGTCCATCTGATCCAATGTATCATTCAGGACCCTTGTTTCTTTATTGATCATGTGTCTAGATGATCTATTCATTACTGTAAGTGGAGTACTAAAGTCCCCTGCAATTACCACATTCTTATCAATAAGGTTGCTTATGTTTGTGATTAATTGTTTTATATATTTGGGGGCTCGCGTATTCGGCGCATAGACATTTATAATTGTTAGTTCTTCCTGATGGATAGACCCTGTAATTATTATACAACCCACTTTTTCATCTCCTGTTACACTCTTAAAATCTAGTTTCTATGATATAAGAATGGCTACTCCAGCTTTCTTTTGAGTTCCACTAGCATGATAGATAATTCTCTATCCCCTCACTTTCAATCTGAAGGTGCCCTCAGGTCTAAAATGAGTCTCTTTTAGACAGTAAATAGATGGGTTTTGGGTTTGTTTGTTTTTTTTTCCATTCTGATACCCTATGTCTTTTGGTTGGAGCATTTAGTCCTTTACATTCAGTGTTATTATAGAAAGATATGGGTTTAGAGTCATTGTGATGTCTGTAGGTTTTCTTGCTTGCAGTAATGTCTTTGGTACTTTGTGTTCCTTGCAACATTTCGATCACAGAATCCCCCTCAGGATCTCTTGTAGGGCTGGTTTAGTGGTGATGAATTCCTTCAGTTTTTGTTTGCTTGGGAAGACCTTTATTGCCCCTTCTATTCTAAATGACAGACTTGCTGTATAAAGGATTCTTGGCTGCATCTTTTTTCTGTTCATCACATTGAAGATTTCCTGCCATTCCTTTCTGGCCTGCCAAGTTTCAGTAGATAGATATGTCACTAGTCTTATCAGTCTCCCTTCATATGTTAGAGCATGTTTATCCTTAGCTGCTTTCAGAAATTTCTCTTTATCCTTGTATTTTGCCAGTTTCACTATGATGTGTCATGCAGAAGATTGATTTGAATTATGTCTGAAGGGAGTTCTTTGTGCCTCTTGGATTTCAATGCTTTTTTCCTTCCTGGGATCAGGGAAGTTGTCAGCTATGATTTGTTCAAGTATACCTTCAGCCCCTTTCTCTCTCTTCCTCCTCTGGAATCCCTATTATATGGATATTGTTGCGTTTCATTGCATCACTTAGTTCTCTAATTCTCCCCTCATACTCCTGGATTTTTCTCTTTTTCTCGGCTTCCTCTTTTTCCATGATTTTATCTTCTAATTCATCTATTCTCTCCTCTGCCTCTTCATTCCGAGCTGTGGCCACCTCCATTTTATTTTGTACTTCATTTATAGCATTTTTTAGCTCCTCATGACTGTTTTTTTAGTCCCTTGATCTCTGTTGCAATAGATTCTCTGCTGTCCTCTATACTTTTTTCAAGCCCAGTGATTAATTTTATGACTATTATTCTAAATTCATGTTCCATTATATTGCTTAAGTCGTTTTTGATCAATTCATTAGCTGTCGCTACTTCCTGAAGTTTCTTTTAGGGAGATTTCTTCCGTTTCGTCATTTTGTGTAGTCCCTGGGGTGGCTCCCAACTGCAGGGCACTTCCCTTGTGCTGTCTGGAGTAACTTGTGTTGGTGGGTGGGGCTGTAGTCAGACCCAATGTCTGCCCCCAGCCCACTGCTGGGGCCATAGTCAGACTGGTGTGTACCTTATCTTCCTCTCTCCCAGGGGCAGGACTCACTGTGGAGTGGTGTGGCCCCTGTCTGGGCTTCTTGCACACTGCCAGGCTTGTGGTGCTGCTTTGATGGGATCTGGCATATTAACCAGGGTGGATCAGCAAGGTGCACAGGGGCAGGAGGTGCAGGCTTAGCTCCCTTTGCCATCTGGGTCCCCAGATGGCACCGGGAGGGAGGCAGGCAGACCCGTAAGAGAGATGGATCCACAGAAGCACAGATTTAGGTGTTTGTGTGGTGCAAGCAAGTTTGGTGAACTGGTTCCCTTTGGGGTTTTGGCTGGGGGATGGGAGAGGGAGATGGCGCTGGCAAGCACCTTTGATCCTCTCCTAGCTGAGCTCTGTCTTCCAGGGCTTAACACCTCTCTTTCCTGGTGTCTTCTTGCCCTCCCGCTCTCCAAGCAGAGCTGTTGACTTATAACATTCCAGATGTTAAGTCCTGCTGGCTGTCAGAGCTCACTCTGTCCGGCCCCTCCGCTTTTGCAAGCTAGACTCAGGGGATCCACCTTGCCAGGCAGTCTGCCCCTCCACTGCCCCGGCTCCCTCCCACCAGTCTGTGTAGCATGCACTGCCTCTCTGCCCTTCCTACCCCTCTTCCGTGGGCCTTTTGTCTACACTTGGCTCTGGAGAGTCCATTATGCTAGTCTTCTAGCATTTTTCTGGGTTATTTAGTCAGGTGTGGGTGGAATCTAAGTGATCAGCAGGATGCTGTGAGCCCAGTGTCCTCCTACCCCACCATCTTCTCTCCCACACTCGAAAAACCCATTTTACATTTCTAACAGCAAAGCACAAGAGTTCTAATTTCTCTTTATCCTTAACAATACTTATTCTGTTTCTGTTGTTGCTGTTGAATATCATAGCCGTTTTAATGGGTGTAAAGTGGTATCTCATTTTATACTGGTTTTTACTGATTGGTATATCTTCTTTGAAGATATGTCTATTCCAGTCCTTTACCCATGTCTCAATCAGGTTATTTTTGTTGTTGTTGGGTTGTAGGAATTCTTATATATTATGCAAATTAACCCCATATCAGTATATAATTTGCAAATGTTTTATCCCATTCTGTGGAATTTTTCACACTGTTGATACACAAAAGGTTTTAATTTTGGTGTATTCCCATTTAATCCAGTTTTCTGTTGATTTCTGTGCTCTTGGTGTCCTATCAAAGGAATCATTGCCAAAGCTAATGTCATGAAGCATTTACCCATGAGATTTATAATGTTAGCTTGTGGATATTCAATTTTCCCAGCACTGTGTATTGAACAGAATATCCTCTCTCCCATTGAATGATTTTTGCACTCTTGTTAAAATCATTTGACCTACATGCAAAGGTTTATTTCTAGGTTTGCTATTCAATTAGTCTATGGGTTTTGCATTTTCTAAAAAAATATATTTTTTTAGGGTTTACATTTCAAAATTAGCATTCCTAATAAAGCTTGTAAGAATAAATACAGTGAGGAAGATTTTAAATCACACTATTCTGACTGGGAATCCCTGACAACTTTTGTGATATAGGCCAAGTGACTAGGATACAGATCTGTAAACCTTTTCTCTAAAGGGCCAGTTTATTAAGGACAGAGAGATTTATTTTAAGAAACTGACTTGTGGGCAAGTCCAAAGTCTACAGGTTAGGCTGGTAGACTGGAGATACAAAAGAGTTAAGTACGTTAGTTCAAAACCAGGCTGATGACAGAATTCTCTATTCCTTAGGAGACTGAGTCTGTTCTCTATCAAGACCCTCAACTGATTGGATGAGACCCACCCACATTAAGGAGGTTAATCCACTTTACCGAAGGTCTATTTAGATGTTGACCTCCTCTAAAAAACACCTTCATAGTTGTATCCAGGCTGGTGTTTTACCAAATGTATGAGCACTGTGGCCCAGCCAAGTTAACACATAAAATTACCATCATAAGTCCACCCCTTGTCAATTTGGCACTTATAGGTTTCCTTAAACCACACTTAATTTCCTTAAACCACACTTAATCTCCAAATAAAGATATTAACAATATCCTACTTGTGTGTAACATGATGTAGCTACTTTGGGTAAAAGTAAAATCTCATCAGGGCACCTGGGTGGCTCAGTGGTTAAGCTTCCGACTTAGGCTCAGGTCATGATCTCACAGTTTGAGTTCAAGCCCCCACACCTTCAGGCTCTGCTGACAGCTCAGAGCCTGGAGCCTGCTTCAAATTCTGTGTCTGTCTCTCACTGACCCTCCCCCACTCATGCTATCTCTCTCTCTCTCAAAAATGAATAAACATTAAAAAAAACAAAACAACAACAACAAAAAAACTCCTTAAGCCTTCCCCCAGGAAAGGATATAAAGACTTTGGGCAATGTTCACTTTTTCCTTGATCTCATGCAACTGAAGTACTATGATGAAAAGTTAATGATACCTAAATAAAACAAATACCCATACACCCACAGAAACATATCACAAAGAGAAAATACTTATCACTATTACAGTCCTCCTAACTATCACATGGTGACTATCATGTGGTTATAGCTGGTATTTATAACTACTTTCTTCCACTACACATTCTATATCCCCTTTGCCTTCAGCAGGCACTTCTGGTTCTTTAACTTGTGGGGTGGCCAAACCTTCATTTCTAAAGAGTCTGGACTATTAGTAATCTTTACTGGTTGTCGTAGTTTTTTATTGGCTTTCATTATAGGGTATAGTAATACTAAGAGATGTCCTAAGGGATATCCTATAGTCCAGAATGCTCTTCCTTACCTCTCTTGTGGTTAGTAGTCCAATTGCCCATTGGTAATTAGGGTCAGTTACCCACAGTTGCTTCCATATTTGTTTTGGAGACATGAGAAGCCCAGACTGGCTGGGTGCCAGTCTTCCAGTTCAGTAGAATCACTCTTGTGTCTTCCTTTTAAATATCCTTCCCTTTGGAACTAAAATCTTCAGATCAACAAATCATAGGTCATAAAGACAGGAAGTAAAACTTTGCTAGTAAGTCACTAAGATTAATAATGAATGGTGCCACTCCCATTTCTACCCTTTAATTCCTGGGCCCATGAATTATGACTATCAGAGAAACTGTACCATATATTGAATGCTCATTCAGAGCATATACATCCTCCTGGAAAACCTAGCCCCATTCCTCTAAGATAGTGCCACTACTTGGCACTGTACCTGAGTCTTTCAGTCTTACAGAGCCTATTTTTACCATTCTATCAAGCCAGCAGCTTTAGGATGGTGGGATGCATGGTAAAAGGGGTGGAATCCATGGGAATGGCTCCATTTTTGTACTTCATTTTCTGTTGTTGGGAAGGAAAAAGTTTTCCTTGACCCCCTAGAGTCTCTGTCTGGATCTGAAAATTAAATTTTTTTTTCTTATTTTATTTTATTTTTAAATGTTTTATTTTTGAGAGAGAGAGAGAGAGAGAGAGAGAGAGAGAGAGAGAGAGAGTGGGGGAAGTGTGAGAGGGAGACAGAGGATCAGAAGCTGGCTCTGCACTGACAACAGCGACCCATTGTGGGGTTCAAACTCAGAAACCATGAGATCATGACCTGGGCAGAAGTTGGATGTTTAAATGACTGAGCCTCCCAGGCACCCCTGAAAATTAAAATTCTAAAGGCAGATGAACGAGAGAAAATCATATAAAGTTATTTAATATAAATTTTATGCAACATGGGAGCCTTAATAAAGAAATGAAGACCTAAAGAACAAAACAAAGATGATTATTTTTTGCCATATTTGATGAATGATGGGCAGTTGTGGAAGAATATGATAGGTCAGAGAGTATGTGGTTAGTATAGTAAACCGGGAGAAATTTGGCAAGGTCTGTTTGTTCAGATTCTTGGCATCCATTTGTCTTTGAAAATAAGGATGCACCTTCCCTCCAGGTATAAGGGGGGTACCTCTCCCATGAGGATTTTACGTCCTATTTCAGAAGAGGGGTGGGGGGAGAGCAAAGTAATTTTTTTTCTTCTGCTATTTTCTCAAACTCCATCAGTTTAAATATTCAATATGCCAACATGACATATTTTGAGGTATTGTGGCCTGAATCCCATCAATTTTAACTATATCAAATGTGAAGTTGTAGCCAAAGGTAAATATATAAACAAATGAGCATGGCTGTTGTGATATGATAGAAAAAAAAATATATATATATACTTCAGTGAAGGAATACATATACTCCTAGTTCCTGGCACAGAGTTCCCTTGTTATTTTTTAATAAGAATACTAGGAACAAGTCTTGTTTTAATAGTTGGTCTTTGACCCCATCCCTGACTCTTTTTTTTTTTTTAATTTTTTTTAACGTTTATTTATTTTTGAGACGGAGAGAGACAGAGCATGAATGGGGGAGGGTCAGAGAGAGGGACACACAGACTCCGAAACAGGCTCCAGGCTCTGAGCTGTCAGCACAGAGCCCGACGCGGGGCTCGAACTCACAGACAGCGAGATCGTGACCTGAGCTGAAGTCGGCCGCTTAACCGACTGAGCCACCCAGGCGCCCCTAGCCCATCCCTGACTCTTAAAAGGGCTCTTAAAACCCTTGTAAATTCCTAAGCGATAAGAACCTTAGGAGCATCTTTTGTTCTAATGAGGCAACTCTGAGTGGGTTCCTAGATGTCTCCTGAATGAGAGCTGACTACCAGAAAGATGAAGCCATGATTAGAATTTCATATTTTTTCACTTCTCTAAAGAGGTGGAATTAATTTTGGAATTAATAATTGCTTATGCCTCCCTAACAACGTTTCCATAAAAATCCCCAAAGTATGGTACTCACAGAGCTTCCACATTGGTGAACACATCCATGTACTTAGAGAATAATAAATCCCAACTCCATGGGGCAAATGCTCTTGCTCTTAGGACCCTCTCAGACTTTGGCCTATATATCTCCTCATCTGGTGTTCATCTGCATCCTTTTATCATATCCTTTAATAAACTGGTAAGTGTAAGTACAGTTGATCCTGAACAATATGGGGATTAGGGGTGCCGACTCCTGCACAGTTGAAAATCTATGTGTAATATTTTTTAATGTTCATTTATTTTTGAGAGAGAGGGGAGAGAGAGAGAGAGAGAGAGAGAGAGAGGAAGCTGGGGAGGGGCAGGAAGAGGGAAACAGAGGATCTGAAGCAGGCTCTGCACTGACAGCAGAGAGACCAGTGAGGGGCTCGAACCCATGAGCTGTGAGATCATGACCTGAGCAGAAGTTGGATGCTCAACCAACTAAGCCACCCAGGTTTCCCTATGTATAACTTTTAATTCTCCCCAAACTTAACTGCTAATAGCCTACTGTTGACCAGAAGCCTTACAGATAAAAATAGTTGATTCACACATATTTTTTATGTTACATGTATTATATACTATATTCTTATATTAACACTTAGTTTTTTCTCAATTTTTTGAGTATTTCTAATCTACATGGCTCACCTTCAAGTTTTTTCGAATTGTCACAAATCTCCAAAATTTTTTCCAATATATTTATTTAAAAAAATGCACATATAAGTGGACCAATACAGTTCAAATTTGTGTTGTTCAAGGGTCAACTGTAAACATTTCCCTGAATTCTACTCTAGCACATTAATTAAACCAAAAGGCACAGAAGATCACAGGAACTTTTGATTTGTAGCCATACCAAACAGAAGTTATGGGTAACCTGTGGCCCTGTTCCTTGCAATTGGTATCTGAAGTAGGTGACAGCAGTCTTCTGGGACTGAGCCCTTAACTATAGGATATGACACTACCTCCAGGTAGGATAGTATCAGAATTGAGTTAAATTATGTAACATCCAGCTGGTGTCATGGAGAATTACTTGATGTGGAGAAAACACCCCACAAATTTGGTTACAGAAGTATCAGAAGTGAAGTGTTCTGTGTGAACATAGTGGTAGTGTGAGAGTAAAGGAGAAACACATAGGAGGGGAAAACTGGATTTTTTCCCATTCAGGAAGAAAAGACTGGGTCTTTCTATTCAGTTATGTTCTAATTATACTTTATTTATATACTTTATTTATGAAACTTGAACTTTATATAATTTTCACGTGTCACAAAATTGCCTTTCTGATTCCCTCCCAACCATGTAAAAAAATGTACAGGCAGTAGGTGACATTTGGTGTAGTTTGCTGACCATCTAGGGTGTTCTTACCCAAAGCCTGGATACAGTGAGAATGTATGCAAAAGCTATGGTTGGAAGAATGTCTTTTTTGTTACTTGTGACCTGTTTGAGTATTTTCAAGAGAGTTAGGCACTTCCTTCCCCTGCTCAGCCTCTTCTAAAGCTGATCTTGGGATTTTACAAGAATGCTGTTCCCCAGATTGGGGGAGGGAGCACAGCAAAAATATCTCCTGGTCAGTTTTCCTGTGAATAGATTGTACCTGTAGTGAAAGGCTGCCACCCAGCGCCTTGAGCAATGAGCCTATAGGGGCTGTCTTGGGTTTTTGTGCAGCAAGTATGCGTTCTGTTTCGTTTTTTCACCCAGCTTTCTGCTCAGGCTTTAAGTTTGCATATATAGATTTATAAAAAATTTTAAGAGCAGAGGCACGGTGACCAGAATGCTGGGCTTGAATCTGGGTTCAAACACTTGTGAACTTTGGGTTCAAACACTTTGAACACAAGTGAACAAAGTCACTTGTGTGACTTTGGGTGTGTTTCTAGACCTCTTGGGGCCTCAGTTTCCTAAAGTGTAAGAGGGATGGAAATAGGAAACAACTCATATGGTTGTTATTTGGGTTAATGATAAAGTACCTGGAAAATTACCTGATACATAGGAAGCAGAATATGTGTTTATTAAATTAATTAATTAATTAATTAATAAAAAATAGCTGCTCACATAGAATGCAGACTTCAAACCATGTAGTCTTCATAGTTCTATTGTCTTGAATTTCTGCTTCTGAATTTTAAATTTTATCATAAAAAGGACTTTAGTCTCTCTGCAATATCATTTCAAATATTGTCCACATTCCACAAATGTCTAAGGTATTAAATCATTTTACCTCTATCTCAAATTGTTTACATCTTTTTTTTAATGTTTATTTATTTTTGAGAGAGACAGAGAGAGAGAGAGAGAGAGAGAGAGAGAGAGAGAGAGAGAAAAAGTGTGAGTGGGGGAGGGGCAGAGAGAAAGGGAGACAGAATCTGAAACCAGCTCCAGACTTGGAGCTCCTAGCTGTCAGCAGAGAGCCCAATTCAGGGCTTAAACTCATTAACTGTGAGACTGTGACCTGAGTTGAAGTCGGATGCTTAATCGACTGAGCCACCCAGGCACCCCTAATTGTTTACATCTTATTTTATATGTTTCCTTTGTATTTGTTTTAGTTCTGATGCTTTGGGATAAAAATTTCACTAACGTTTTAGTGGGTATGACTTTTAATACTAGCAAAAATGCTTTTTATTTAAGTCAAATGTCATATTTTAAAGACTTCTTCCACAAAAGTCCTCCTGAAGGCACAAAAGATAGACTGGAGATTGTCGAGTGGTCACACAAACAGAACTTCACAGTATCTTGTTTTATATTTAAAAATTGGCCTGATTTTATAGCTTGTTCTGTACTATATTTGTATTATATTTGTTTTATCTTAAAGTTGTTTTTTTGTTTTTTTTTTTTTGTTTTTTTTGTTTTTTTACCCCCTACAAGGGACTTTTATCCAAGTAGCAGCACATCTTATTTTGAAGCCTGGGTAGGATTTTTATAGTTTCCTTAAATTCAGGAAATGCAAAACAATTTATGTTAGTCAAAACAATCACAATCTACATTTCACTTTTCTATAATCTTGCAACATAGCAAACTCAAAATAGAAATCTGCTTTCAAAACAAACTTAAAACAATTTTTTAAATTTATTTATTTATTTATTTATTTATTTTTAAGTAATCTCTATACCCAGTGTGGGGCTCAAACCCACAACCCTGAGGTCAAAGAGTTGCATGCTTTGCTGACTGAGCCAGCCAGGTGCCCCCAAAACAAATGTTTTTCTCTGTTCCTCCTTCTCCTCAGACTTTTCCCCTAAGATTGAGTTATTTAGAAAACATCAAGTCTGTATATTTGAAGTTATCAGTGTTTATTTGGATTATTTAAAAAAGCAAACAATTCAGACTAATGCTGTTGGGATTTGTGTAGATGTTGCCCAAGCATCAGATTATCCAAGAACAAGAATGTGTGGGTATAAATTATCAAGACCTCATGGTTAGAATCTAACCATTTTCTTTTCACTGGCTGCCTGTTGATCTCTTCCAGTATTTACCTAATTGCCCCATTCTTACTGATGGTGGGTTTGGGTTTTGTAGTGGCTGTGATGTGGGTTCCACTGCTGGGGAGGAAGCCTGGTGTTCTTTGTCCTGCCAGAGGAATAGTGGTAGGAGTCTGTGTGCTGTGTAGGTTTGAGTGTGACAAAAGCAGAAGGTGGGAGGACCACCTAGGTGGAGAGATCTTCAGCAGGTGCAGAGTAGAGAGATCACAAAGAGCAAGTACTTCATAATGACCAAAGACTCTTGCACTTTTTTCTTAGAAATCAATAAGGAAAAGAGAATTTCAGTGAGTTCTTGATATAGCGGGTATATATTTGGTGTGTATTGCAAATGTCTTCTCCTTTCTCTTTTAACATTATTATATTCTTTTGACAGACAAGTGTCCTTGAACAACGTTTTCTGTATCATTTGATTGTCTTTTATTTGGTACAGTTTACAAATTCAAATGAAAGGCAATTAAAAAAATAGAATTGTAGAGATTCTTTAGTGGTATGTCTCCATTTTACCCTTGCCCACCAACCTTCTCCTTTGAAGGTGACCATGTTAGGACCTTTTTGCATATAATTTTCTGATCAAATTTTTTTCTCTTAATTTTTTTATTTCAGAACAGCTTTATATTTACATAATTATTTCAAAGATAGTCCAGAGAATTATTCAACATCTCACATATATATTCCTCTATTGTCAAAATCTTGCATTAGTATGGTTCATTTGTTATAATTAATGAACCAATATCAAAGTCCAGACTTTATTCATATGTCCTCAGTTTCTACATAATGTCTTTTTTCTGTTCCCATATCTCATCCAGGACAACATATTACATTTAGTACTCCTGTCTCAAGGCTCTTCTTGGTGTGGCAAGACTCAGAAAGCTTCTCAGACTTTCTTTGTTTTTGATGTCCTTGACAGTTTTCAGATTACTAGTCATGTATTTTGTAAAATTTCCCTTAATTGGAATTTAAAAATATATATAATGCCCACACCATTATAACCACCTTTCTTAAATCACACAAGTCAGTGATTTTTAGATATTCACAATGTTTTACAACCATCTCTACTATTTAATTCCAGAACATTTCATCATCCTATAATGAAACCCAATAACCATTAGCAGTCACTCCCTATTCATCCTTCCCCCCCATTCTCTGACAATCACTGCTCAGGTTTCTGTCTCTATGGATTTGGGTATTTTGTACATTTCATATAAATGGACTCATACAAAATGTGGCCTTTTGTGTTTGGATTTTTTTTCCATATAGCATAACATTTTTCAGAGTTCATCTATTTTACAGCATGAATCAACCCTTCATTCCTTTTTATACTAAATGATATTGTAGTATAGATTTTCCATACCATATAATATTTTATTTATCCATTTATCAGTTGATAAAGAGTTATTTCCTCTCTCCAACTATTATATAATAAGGCTGCAATGAAAATTCATGTACAAATTTTTGCATAGATGTGCGTTTTCATTTATTTTGGGTTATGCACTTAAAAGTAGAATTGTGGATCATAGGATAGCTTTATGGTTAAATTCTTTGGTACTCCTGACCTTTTTTCTAAAGTGGCTGCACTAATTTACATTTCTATCAGCAAAGTATGAAGGTTCCAATTTGTCCACATCCTCCTTAACACTTGTTATTGTCTTTTTGATTATAGCCCTCCTAGTGAGTGTGAAAAGCCACCTCATTGAGCTATTCTTTTGCATTTCCCTATTGACTAAGAATGTAGAATATCTTTTCATGTGCTGATTGGCCATTTGTTTATCACTTTTTGGTGAATTATTTATTCAAATCTTTTTCCCATTAATTTTTTTATCCTTTTATTGTTGAGTTTTAAGACTTCCTTTATATGATATTTGCAAATATTTTCTACCATTCTGCTGGTTGTCTTTTTACTTCCTTTATAGTGTCCTTTGAAGCAAAAACTTTTATGTAATTGTGATGAAGTCCACTTTATTATATTATTATTATTATTATTGTTATTATTAGGTTGCTTGTACATTAGGTACATCATATCTAAGTAAACATGGTTTACTTAAGGTCACACAGATTTGCACCTATGTTTTCATCTAAAAGTTTTATATTTTAAATGCTTACATTTATGTCTTTAATCCCTTTTGATTTAATTTTTATATATGATATAGGAGTTATGATCAGTTTTGCAAATTCTTCAGCTTTCGTTTTATAAAGAATAGTTGTTTTGTTAGTTTTATTCCAGATTTGATGTCCCTTAAGCTCATACCTTGGGTTTATGACTTGGAGATAGGTCTAGATTTGGAAAAGATAGAATTGTTTAAAGACATATGTGGGTCTAGCAACATAGTCCTTATAGCAAAGCTTATTGGTAATGTCTTCTTTTCTGTACATTCACTTCCCAATTGCAGGGTATGCTTAGTCAGGGTTGTAAACTGATATAAATTATACTCTATAAGTATATGAGTGATCCAATATGGAAGTTTGGATTGTGTGTAAAGCTCAGGGAGTTCATCATACCATTTCTAGTATCTAAAGCCAGCTTCTTAACGCAGTATAGAAACCAGAAAATTATGAGGAGGGTAGTTAGAGTTGTCAAAAAGAGTAGGCTGGAAAGGGTTTGGAAGGGGGGGATTAATAAACTAGATAATCAAGTACATTACAGTTGAGAATTAAGTATAATTTTATTTTATCTTAATATTTAGTTTTTAATTCTAAAAGTAATTAATGATCACTATAAAAAGTATAAGCATGGTAAAAACAAAAAAAATTGTCATGGCCAAGAGAAGCCTAAGGGGACATGACTACTGAACATATATGTGGTATCTTACAACAAGAAAATGACATTAGGAAAAATCTGAGGAAATATGAATAAGGTATGGATTTTAATTAACAACAATCACTTATATACCCAATTCTCATTCCCCAGTGGAAGTTACTTTGTAATATTTGGGGCAATTCTAAGAGCTAACACTTCTATAGAGTTTTTGGTCTGAATCAAACTCTGTTCTAAAGATGTATATTAACTCACTTAGCTGTCAAATCATTGTATAAGTACAATTCCTCCATATTTTACAGACTAAAGAAACAAGGCACAGGAAGTTAGATAAATTGCCTAAAGTAACATTGCTATCAAGCATCAAAACTAGAATTTGAATCCAATGAGTCTGAGTCCAAGGCATGGTTTCCATTACTAACTATAGTGGTATGTGTGTTATTTCATATATTTTTTCAGTGTGCATGTAAACATATATTTACATAAAATATCCACCTAGCATTAATTTTACATAATATTTTGCTATTTGCTCCCATGATCAGAGTTGACTTTCTATGTGTAGGGGGGTAACTAAAAATAGCCAATATGCCAGTTGCCATATTTTTGGGGTAGTATGTTATGAACTCCTTCATATGTTACTTCACTTGAATGTGTAAAAATGAACCATTAGTGCAATTTTGTAGATCAAAAACCTACAAACCTATATTGATAATTTCACATGATGCAGCACAAAACTTCATTCTTTATATCAGCCAGATTATATTTATATATAATATCAGTCTATTATTCTTTATATAAATAGATAACAATTTACTAAGTCTGTCTTTCATGAGGCAGATTACATAGTTTCCAAGATTTTATTACGATAGATGTCTCCACTGAGATGTATCTTCACACTTGTTTGTATAGTGTATGTATATGATTGGGAACAGAGCACTAGTTTAGGAGAATGGGGAGGGGATTTTAGCCATGTAGACGCCATTAGCCCACCTTCAGCCTCAGTTTTTTGATGCGGGGAATTGAGAAAATAGAAAAGCTATGTAAAATACTATGCAAATACAGCTTCAGGATTCTTTCCTTAGCTTTCTCATCTTAGCATTGTCTTTTCCATGTTATACATATGTAGCAATTTTGGAGTTACCAATGAGTGCCTTAAATCTGTAGACAGATTGTTACTAGGAAAAAAGAAAATCATTGTATGTACTTGTTCATTAATGTTGTATGAGAGTGATATTTTCCCCACTCCAGTTATCACTGATTATTGGTAAAAATCTCAATGTATCCAAGTAAAGGCTTTGTTTTATTCAGGGATCGAAGCTCATTTTTTGTTTTATGAGAAGTGAGTAGCCAACTTTTTCAATTTAATTACCTATCCATTCTTTATTAGAGAGTTTACTTACATTATGATTGTTTTGACATAATTTTCATAATTTGAAAAAATACTTGTAGAAAGCAGAAAAAGAGGGGGGAACCCCACCAAATTTGAATAATGAATGTAATATCTTTTTCTTTTCTTTTAGACAGATTGAATTATCTAGCGTATTTGCACTGACTGTGGTTTTGCATTGATTTAACTTTTTCAAATTAGCATTTCTGACATGTCCTATTGGAAGACTTGAAGGTGATTGTCAATCAGGATTGTTTGGCCCATGGTGCCTACAAAGATTTGTTGGGGAACCGAGAATTATTTCCTTAACATTTTACATGTTTTAAAAAAGAGAGACCTTGCCATTAAACTCAGGGTGGTGGTGGAGTTCTCCTCAAAAGGCGCTAGCGCCTTGGCTATTTGGAATGCAGTAGAAATCAGGCCCCAGTGATTCCGCTTGGTGGGGGCGCTGGCACCCCTGCACTGCGGCAGGACCTCAGCACTGCGGCAAACAGTTGCGGTTGCGCAGCCAAAGTCGGAGGGGTGGCTAGCTGCGCATGCGCAGGTGGAACTGGTGTGATTAGCCCTGCCGCAGTGACTGGAACACAGAGTGGAGTGGTCGCCGGAGATGCCTGAAGGTCTGTTCTGAGGAGCGGCTAGCAGCGCGATGGAGCGGGCCAGGTCAGCTGTGTGGATGTCTTCCCTTAGAGACAGCCTAGGAAATACTCATTTTGGTTTGTTCAATGTTCCAAGTTTGCCGAACTTGGAGTATTGTTGTATATACTCGGAATCCGGGTCCTAAAGTTCTTTGTTCTGGGGAACTGACTGAGGGTTTGAGGCTTGGTTGTACCTCCTCGGAAAGTGTTCTCTCCATGTCGTGTTGTGTCTTGGCTGGTACATATCACTCTAGTGTGTCCCATCAGATCCTTTCTAGAGTGGCCTTTTGTCCTTGAGATCTGAGGCCATGACTGTGGTTTGGGAGGGTACATTGTGATGGCCGTGGTGTGAAAGGCAGGGGAAGATATGATGGGATAGGATCAGTGGGGAGTCCACAGTACCAAGGAGGGGACGATAAGGTAGGACATACGGTAAAAGTGACAGTGGTATGGGGGGGCGGCGTACCAGGGTAGCTACAATGGCGGTGGTAAGGAGGGGTATTTGGGGTGAGGTGTCCACAGTGGTGGTTTTAGTAATGGTGGCCGCCATGGTGGTGGTGGGAGGGAGCTTAAGGTGGGCTGTTCATGGTGTCGGTGGTAGCGAAGGGGTCGCCATGGTGGCCATGCTGTTGGTTTGGCGGTGAGCGAGGTGGCCACTGTTTTAGTGATAATGGAGGGGATGGCAGGGTGACCAGCAAGGTGATTTTGGTGGCCATGGTGGGCGGGGGCAGCAAGTGACCGTCATGGTGGTGGTAGGGAGGGACTGTGGTGGGGAGGGACGGCGGGGGTGGCTGCCATGAGGGTGATACAAAGAGGGTGGCACATTGAAAAGGGTGACCCACCAGGGTTTATTATGTGTGGGGGCGGCGGAGCAGCCATGCTATTGTTGATGGGAGGGGGGCGATTGGATGGTAGTGGGGGTGGTGATGGTGGTGTATGGGAGCTTTGGCCGAGTGGCCGCCACGGTTGTGGTAGAGTGAGCTTGGTAAGAGGGGGCATTGGGGTGGAGGCAGCGGACAGGGAATTTGGTGAAGGCCTGATGCAGTCGTGAGTGGTCCACAGCCCCCAGTTTGAGGAAAAGGGAGAACGTTCAGTTTTCTCTGACCTGAGGCAGTCTTAGGTGTTTGCTGCTGCCCACCACTCACCTGAAGGGATGGCTGAAGAAATGTTTGTCTGTCATAGTCCCTCGTTTTTGTGGTTTTGGTGTTAAGATTAGGGATATGGCGTGCAGAGCTTGCTTTATGAATTTTGTGAGAGTCATGTAGGTTCTGGGCTGTAATACTGCAGAGGTGTCTCTTGTTTGCATTGATTTTCTGCATTCGGAGTAAGGTTTTCGAAAGTCGCTTGGGGGCTCTTAGGGGTCCAGTGCCGCGTCACAAGCATTGTGCGACTCGCCAAAGATGGCTGCCGCTGCAGATGTGCAAATCTGCGCAGGCGCGACAGGGTAGGGGGCAGCCACCCCCTCCCCAGTGCCGCAGTGGGGGGAGGGGTAGTTTATGTAGCCTCTGCCGCGCGGCAATTTCAGCGGCATCCTCAAAGCGTGGTGCTAAGGGGAGGAGGCGGGCAAGAGTGGATAGCCACCCCCTCCAAAGTGCTGCAGTAGGGAAGGGTGCAGGATTTGGGATGCGCAGGCGCAAGAGAAAACCGCGTCTCTGCCCTGCAGTGGGGCGGGCACCAGAGGAGGGGGTTTGCGCAGCCTCCGCCTGGTGGGGATGGCTGCCACCCGCCTTCACCTGTCCGCTGTAATGGCTGCTCCTTCCCTGTTGTGCTGCAGTGGGTAGAGGGAAGGAGGACACAGAATTGTTGAGCCTGTACCTTGAGGCACCCCCCCCCCCCTTTTCCCCATAAGGTCATTTCCAAGGGGAGAGGACAATGAGGCAAAGGATTTGTGTATTCTATGCCTGCGTGGACTGGTAGCCAAGCTGTGCCCCTGCCTTTCTATGGTGCTGTAGAAAAGAGAGATGGGGGCCTGGAGGGCAAGAAAGGCAAAGCCATCCTATGATCCACAGTGCTACTGGTGCAGGAGATTTTAAATCTGTGTTCTGACTTTTTAGAAAGGCCCACCTTTTCATTTTCATAGATTCCCTAGGTTGTGTTGTGAACAATCTAATTGTTAATATTCAGAGGGGATTCAGTAACCCCTTAAACAACTCTCCTTCCTATAACATTTGATTTCCATTTTCCAGATTTGGGCACTCTACACCTGCATCACCTTTAAGAATGTGTTTTATTTCTTAATCTTTGGATATTACTTTCGTGATGTCGCTTTTATGGACAATTTCCTTAAACCGGGCATCAGGGCTTCTCCAGGGTTCTTAGGAGCTGAGAATTGTAAATTTCGTGTGCTCAAGAACAGAG
The DNA here is from genome assembly GCF_022837055.1 of Prionailurus viverrinus. Classification (NCBI taxonomy): domain Eukaryota; kingdom Metazoa; phylum Chordata; class Mammalia; order Carnivora; family Felidae; genus Prionailurus; species Prionailurus viverrinus. Next base: position 19,214,886 of record NC_062566.1, read on the forward strand.
GAGAGCATCAGAAGAGTAGAATGCTACGGGGTATGATATTGAATTAGGGAATTGTTGCCCCCGTTTTATTTTTAAAGTGATACTTTTGATCGATCAGTTTTGAAGTTGGAGCTACCAGGAAAACTTGGTGAGAAAGTACAATTAACAAAGTAACTATTCTAGTATTCCGTATTCCACCTTTTGTGGGAGGCATTTTCAAGGATATTGTTTTTCTTCACAGGATTTTGATGGGCTTGCCTTTCTTTTTTTTCTTTTCTTTTCTTTTTTTCTTTCTTTTCTTTTTTTCTTTTTTTCTTTCTTTCTTTCTTTCTTTCTTTCTTTCTTTCTTTCTTTCTTTCTTCCCCCCCCCCTTTCTCTCTTTCTTTCTTTCTTTTCTTTCTTTCTTTTTTTTCCCCTCATCTATCGCAAACAATATGTCTGGTTGTGCTGAGTTGGAATGTAATTAAGGAAAACGTAAACCCAGAAGCCTTGGAAAGCTTGTTGTGGAATCTTTCTGAGTAGTTTTAAAAATAGCAGAAGTCTGGAATTTTGTTGCTCATTTTTCCTACTTGTATACACATACTGCATCAAATAACTATATTTTGATTTAACTTCTGATCATTTTGGCTATTTGCAAAATGAGTGTGTATTATACTGGTCAGCCATTTTGTAGTTTTTCACTCAGGCTTAGGATCTCAATATGGCGGATCCCTTTGGAAAGACTTCTGAGGTTTCAAGGTCTCTGCTGAACCTGTTGAATGTTTGGCTTAGTATGTGGGCTTTTTGAAAATCATTTTGAAAATGATCAGTCAGTGTGAACCCTTTCTGTGGTTTAAAGTGAGGAAACAGTCCAGGGATTGTTGTATTGCTATCTAGGGCAAAGTACTGTCTGGTTTGGGTTTATTTAGAGATTATTTTGTATTAACTTGGTTTGCCTACTGCATCTGTCCAGTGCTTCTTTGCTGAAATACTTTCTGTATATGTGGTGATGCTACATCTTTATTTCTTCCCTTTACTCTAAATGTGCTCAGATTTGTTTTTTGAAAAATTCCACATTTAAGATGTCAAGGCCTCAAAATTAATCTCTTAATTTTTTTAATTGGAGTTTAGTTGACACAGAATGCTCTATTAGTTCCAGATGTACAACATAGTGGTTCAACAACTCTATGTGTTGTGCTGTGTTCACAAATGTAGTTACCATCTTTCACCATATAGTGCTGTTAATGATATGGTATTTGACTTCCTCTGACTTGTTTCACTTAGCATTAACACCCTCTAGTTCCATTCATCTTGTCAAAAATGGAAAATTTTTACTTTTTATGGCTGAGTAATAGTGTATGTGAATATATATGTTGCATCTTTATCCATTCGTCTATGGGCAGATACTTGTATGATTGCTTTCATATCTTGGCTATTAAAAATAGTGCTGCAGGCAATGCAGGAATACCTGTGTCTGTGTCTTTTTGAATTAGTGCTTTTGTTTTCTTTGGGTAAATACTCACAAGTGGAATTACTGAATCATAGGCTATTTCTATTTTTTATTTTATGATGAACTTATATACTGTGTCCCACCGTGATTGCACCAGTTTACATTCTCCCCAAGAATGCAATCAGTAGGTTGTCTGTTTGTTTTGTTGATGTTGTCCTTTGCTGTGAAAAATATTTTTATTTGGGTGCAAGCCCTATAGTTTAATCTTGCTTTTGTTTCCCTTGCCAGAGGAGACCCATTTAGAAAAATGTTGCTGAAGCCAGTGTCCAAGAAATTACTGCTTATGTTTTCTCTAAGGAATTTTATGGTTTCAGGTCTGACATTTAGATCTTCAATCTGTTTTGAGTTTCTTACTTTTTGACACTGCACTCTTTTTTTTTTTTTTCAACGTTTATTTATTTTTGGGACAGAGAGAGACAGAGCATGAACGGGGGAGGGGCAGAGAGAGAGGGAGACACAGAATCGGAAACAGGCTCCAGGCGCCGAGCCATCAGCCCAGAGCCCGACGCGGGGCTCGAACTCACGGACCGCGAGATCGTGACCTGGCTGAAGTCGGACGCCTAACCGACTGCACCACCCAGGCGCCCCTTGACACTGCAGTCTTGTGCTCAGATATATTTAGGAAGAATCCTTGAAGTAATCAGGGCATGAGTATTGTCTCAACCTGACAAGGACAATGAAGTTTTTGATCTTCAGTTTACATTTGGATTTTATTGCGGGTCCCCTTTATCCCCGCCTCTTTTGTGGCCCAGAGCCAGGAAGCTTGAGTAAGAGTTGTTGATGGTTAAGGTTGTCTCCTTCACTAACAAATGTTGGGTAAGGAAGTGATTTCTTTTGCCTCCTAGTTCCTGAATGCTGATGCCTTAGAATTTACTTTTTAATGATACCATGGGTTTTGTTTGAGAGGAACTGACTTTGTTTATGAGATCTGTAGACTGAGATGACCTCATATTTTCTTTTATTTTTCATTCTTGAGATCTTAGTAGTTGAATTTCAATTAAGTTTTTTTTTCTTTTTTTTGGTAGGATATAAGGCATATTAAATATTTGACAATGTTTAGGCTACTGGGAAAAACATTGTGTGATCTGATCACTTTTAAGTAAGTTGTATGCCTAACGTGGGACTTGAACTCACAACACCAAAATCAAGAGTCCCATACCTGCATGCTCAACCAACTGAGCCAGCTAAGCACCCCATCTTTTTTCCTTTAAATGCTTATTTTCTGAAAGCTGGTTTCTAGGTTGGAAATGCAGTAGGAAGATTATAAATGCAAACACATGTATGCATATTTAGAACAAACTTCTAATGTTATCAAAACACATCTGCTCATAGATGATTTTACATGTAGCTTTAAAAATGGGTTCAGAAAATTGAATAATTCGTATGCTGGTTCTTAAGTGAACTCAGATCCTTTCATACTGAACAACTTGTATGAAGGGGTAAAGGAGCTGAACATTTTCATTTTAAAGATTTTTTGGTAATGATGTATTCTTAATTATACTATTAGGTTAATCATAATTGTCCATGAACATAGACCTTTTTATTACATAATTTTAATATAATATTGTATTAAGTATATTTGTGAAGCCATGTTTCATCAGTAAATATTTAATTCCTTTTTGGGACTGAATGACATTCCATCGTATTGAATATACCATACCACACCATATTTTGTTTATCCATTTTTTGGTGGTTGTGCTTTGGGTTGTTTCCACTTTTTGGCTCTTATGATTAATGCTGCTAGGAACAATCACACTCAAGTTAATGTTTTTTTTTATTTCATTCCCTCTAGGAGTGGAGTTACTGTGTCAAATGTTAACTATATTGTTCACAATTTTAGGAAGTGCCAGAGGCTGCACCATTTCATGGTCCGGCTAGCAATTTCTCCACCTCCTCCTTCACTCCTGAGGTGTGAAGTGGTGTGTTTATAGTTTGATTTGCATTTCCCTAATGACTATAGTGATACTAAGTATATTTTCTCATGCTAATGTAAATTTGTGTGTCTTTGGAAAGCCGTCTGTTCTAATCTTTCACCCATTTTGAAGTGGAGTTTTGTTATTATCAAATTATATACTCTTATCATTTAAAACTCTGATGTACAGATGTGATGTTTAAATGATTTCTCTTGCTTGGTTAGAACATTAAAGTTTTTGAAGCAATAAAGCACCTTGGGCTTACTAGAAAGCTATTTGATTGGATTACTTTGGTTCTAACATGAATTTTAAAATAGCAAAACAGTTCAGAGAATTAGCTTTGGGGCTATTTCCTTTGAATTCTGGCTTTCAAATAAGTATGTTGCATAACTTTTATAAAATGTTTTTCCTTCTATCATTTCTGATTTAACATTTTTAAATTGCAGTTTTAGGAGTGGTTCCTGTAGTTTCTAACATGGAATACCAGGTGCAAGATTTCATGCTTAGATCCATTGAGCAGCCATTTTGTGAGTTGTTCTGCAAATCATAAGATGGTGGTAGCTTATGGTATTAGTTTTACTTTTTTTTTGCTTAAGCATCCCTTTTATCTCTTATTGTGCAAATCCTAGGAAAACAGCATTTGCATAGGAAGTTGCTTAAGTAGAGATTCTATATTTTCAGCTTTATGCTTTATTCTATTCTATAGGATCTATCCTAAAAAGATATTTTCAGACTAGTTTTGAAATCAACATTGCTGTTTTCTCAGGGTTATGCAGGTATGGGTAGTGAGTAGGTCAGTGTATATAAATGTATTTCAGTGAATGTAAAGTTTTAATCTCTACATGTAAAAATTAGTGGAAATACTTTATTTTTGCTTAACTGATATCATCTTCACCCCACCACACCGTGCTGTTCTCTGACATTAAAGGGCTTCTAAAGGGGAAAGTGACTTTAGGATAGATCCTGACTGTTGGAAGGTATTCTAATATTAAAATATTGTCTTGTTTATTTTCCCCCATTTTTATTGAGACACAATTGATGTATGTTACTACTGTAATTTTTTTTTTTTTTTGAGAGACAGAGAATGGTGGAAGGGGCAGAAAGAGGAGCAGACGGGATCCCAAGTGCTTGGGACTCTACTCTGACAGCAGAGAGCTTGATGTAGGGCTCAAACTCAGGAACCATGAGATCATGACATGGGAGGAAGTCAGATGGTTAACCAACTGAGACACCCAGGCACACTACTACTGTACCTTGTTTTAATTAGATTATAAGCACTTTAAAATCTCCATCATATTAAATACAGCTCTAAATAAGCCTTTAACTAAGTGGTTATTTTTTTTTTAATTTTTTTTTTTCAACGTTTATTTATTTTTGGGACAGAGAGAGACAGAGCATGAACGGGGGAGGGGCAGAGAGAGAGGGAGACACAGAATCGGAAACAGGCTCCAGGCTCTGAGCCATCAGCCCAGAGCCCGACGCGGGGCTCGAATTCACGGACCGCGAGATTGTGACCTGGCTGAAGTCGGACGCTTAACCGACTGCGCCACCCAGGCGCCCCCTAAGTGGTTATTTTAAAGTTATTGAAGTCTATCAAATAAATTCCGCTTTCTGTTTCAGGGACCGCTTACACCTGAGACGGACCACGGAGCAGCACGTACCAGAGGTGGAAGTACAAGTCAAACGTAGAAGGACAGCCTCACTGAGCAACCAAGAGTGAGTACATTCTGGGTTGAGAACCAGTTTAGGTCATAATTATTTTTCAAATCAGAACAAAGTATAATGCAATGAGGGTGTATTGAAATGAATTTATTAATGAAAGAACCATAGGACTGTAATATAGAAAACATAGCAAAATGGTTAAATTATTCTTAAAAATTATTCTTAAACATGTGGTACTAATTTCTGTTCAAAAATTTAGTAAAGTGCATTTCTTTTTATCCCATATGTGTATGTGGATTATATCTTCATTAAATTCTACATCTTTCAACTTTGATATTTAAATTATGCCTGTTTTATTTATGTTGTTACTAAACTACTTTTTCTATGTTTGCAAAATGTTCTATGCATTTGATGGAATGCTAATTTATATTTATACTTGGCAATATTCAGATTTTTATTTTTGCTTAGTGCATTTATCCAATTAAAAATTTGAAATGCATGGGCCACCTGGGTGGCTAAGTTTGTTAAGTGTCTGACTTCCGCCCAGGTCATGATCCCATGGTTTGTGAGTTTGAGCCTCACATCGGGCTCTGCACTGACCGTTCAGAGCCTGGAATCTGCTCCAGATTCTGTCTCCCTCTCTTTCTGCCTTTCCACTCTGTCTCTGTCTCAAAAGTAAATAAACAATTTAAAAAAAATTAAAAATTTTTGAAATGTACACATTTTTTCCTTCTCCTTAGTTAGGATATCTACATGTAGATACACTTTTAAATTTAGATTTCCAGAAGGGGGATTTTAATATAAAATATATCAACATTTTTAATGATCTGAAACATACTGCATATTTATTGGAACTTGTATTTTGTTTCTAATCTTGACAGTATCAGTGGGTGGCATTTTTGGCCCTTTCCCAAAGCTGTTTAATTTTGTTATTTTCCACAATTACAAGTAATAAAAATACATGAGTATAGTCTCTTTAAAACACATAACATTCAGGTAAAAAGTATTCACTTCAACTTACCATCAGTTGTTTCCCATTCCCTCCCTGGAGATAACCCACAGGTATGTAGATGTTTATACTTTCAGATCTTTTTCTGTTTATTCATGTGTATGCACACATGGTAGGGAGAGGAGGAAGGCATACTTGTGATTTGTTTGGCTACATATGTAAGATTTATTGTTCTGCAATCATATATCTTGGGGGGGGGGGGTCTTTGTATGTCACTGCATATAAATCAACCTTATTGTACAAATTTTAGAGGAGGGGTGGTATGATAACATAATTACATTCATAATTAGCTTACTGATATTTAGGCTGTTTGCATTTCTTTTAAAAAAATTTTAATGTTTGTATATTTTTGAGAGAGAGAGAGAGACATAGCACACGTGGGGGAGGGGCAGAGAGAGGGAGACAGAATCCAAAGCAGGCTCCAGGCTCTGAGCTGTCAACACAGAGCTTGAAGTGGGGCTCCAGCCCATGGACTTTGAGATCATGACCTGGGCACTCAAGGACTGAACCATCCAGGCGCCCCTAGGCTGTTTTGCATTTCTTAGCTATTATAAACAAAGATAAGGGCAGTCAATTTGAAAGTTAATATTCATTATTATTTACATTTTATTTCTCCCTCAAATATAAGGCTTTTTTTTTAAAGCTGTTATAAAATGGCAGTAGCATTTTGTCTCCTATTTTTGTTATTTGCACATTTTACTTGTAGGAATATTGCAATGTATTTTCACTTGTACATTTTAAATTACTGGTGAGGCTAATGATTTCCTCATTTTCCCTATTTTATTTATTCTACCTGACCTCATTCTTTTATTACATTTTTATTTGGGGAATTACTTTGAAAAGAAGTATTTTATGAATGAATATTTTATATAATTTTTCCTTTATAATAGACTTTTTGCCATGTTAATTTTCTCTTATAAAGTAATGTCTTTTGTAACTGCAAAACTCTTAAAAGTGACATTTTCTTTTTTTTTAACTTTTAAAAGTTTATTTGAGAGAGATTGAGATAGTGCAAGTGGGGGAGGGGCAGAGAGAGAAAGAGAATCCCAAGCAGGCTCCATGCTGCCTGTTCAGAGCCCGATGAGGGGCTCAAACTCCTGAAACCATGACATCGTGACCTGAGCTGAAACCAAGAGTTGGACGCTTAACCAATTTAGCCACCCAGACACCCCAAAAAGTGACATTTTCCCCAGAGTCTCTAGAAGTATTTGAGGTTGTTTAGAGATTGGGGTGGTGGAGGTATTGGGGGGGGTTTCTTGAGGGAGATCTTTTGTTAGTGTTAATGGTTCTATCATATTTGTCATATTTTGTTAGAGCCATTATCTTATACAGGATCAGTGTGCACCAGCATAACAGGTAATCTCTTCCTCATCTTCTTTAAGCATTCCTTAGGTGTCATTTTCTTGTCTGCCTCTTTGGAAACATGTTACTTTCAAAGAAGAAGTAACTTCATTTCCTGACTTCTTCTGTATATATTATATATAAATACTAGAGGGTGCTAAAATGAAGGAGGGGAATTTTGAGTTAGGGAAATAGTGTAATTTCCCCAGTAACCTCTCTCTGTTTTGAGAGTGTGTGATTATGGGAATGGGTAAGCAGTATGGATATTCTCTAAGCCCTGGTACATATGCTCAGGATTCTCTCAGGATTGGGATATTTGATAGTTATAGTATGTTTATTTTAATCATAATCCATAAATATCCCACCTTTTGCCAAACTAAAAGCCAGTATTCCTGAGAAATTGTGTGTACACCAGTTCTAATGGCTAATGAAGGATTGCTATTCATGTTGCATCCAAGATACAAAATGAAATTGAATAAAAACTAAAACTTTGCAGACAGAACATACATCCCACAGACCAACCATAACTATTAATAGAAGCTAAGTGATTTGTACTCCTGAAATTGATGGTTAGTCTTTCTTCTAATAGATCTATCAAGTAATCAGTTTTGGATTTGGGGGCTGGTGAATGTCTTTCCTGTTTATTGATATACTGTAAATTTGAGAGAATTTGGAGATTGGGGCTGGAGAGTCTTCTGGAGAGACCATTTTCTGTACCCTTTCAGATGTTTTTCTAATTTTTTTAAATGTTTTATTTATTCTTGAGAGAAAGAGAGACAGAGCATGAATGAGGGAGGGGCACAGCGAGAGAAGGAGACACAGAATCCGAAGCAGACTCCAGGCTCTGAGCTGTCAGCACAGAGCCTGACGTGGAGCTTGAACTCATGAACCATGAGATCATGACCTGAGCCGAAGCTGGATGCTCAACTGACTGAGCCACCCAGGCGCCCTTCAGATGTTTTTCTAAATTTACATTCTGCATTTCACAAAGTAAATGTTATGTGTACTGCATCTTATTTTCTCAGTTTTACCTTAATCTTCAGTTGGCTTTCAGGTTAAACCCAAAAGAGACACTCCAATAGGAGTTTAAAGAATCAAAAAAAATTTTTTTTTGGTTGAAACATGTTTTAAAACCTTATTAGGTCAGGGGCTTAGTTGCCATTTGGTAATGAAAGGATTGGAAATGAGAACACCCAAATAAAGATTTAATTATTCATTGATTAGAATGGGACAATTTAAAAGCATAGGCAATTGTCAATAAATTTCATAAAAAAAAAAAAAAAAAAAAAAAGCATAGGCAATGTAATTCAGATTCTCTGGAGTTAATGTAGACTTGACACATGAAGGGTACAGTTCTCCATAAGATGACCCTCAATTGAGATACCAGCTGCAAGCCTCAAAGTTTCTAGGCCACCTGAACTTTTCAACAGCTAGATATAATTCAAAGTTTCCATTATTTTCTCAGGTTCTGTAATTTGTTAGAATGATTCACAGAACTCAAGAAAGCACTATACTTACTATTAAGTTTACAATATGGGACACAAATCAGGATAAGCCAAATGGAGAGACTTCTAGGGCAAGATGTGTAATGTCCATGTCCTTAGAATGTAATAGACACTCAGCACATCAGTGTATAGGTCATTAACCAGGAAGTTCACCAGAACTTTGTGTGCCTTCTATAGTTTTTATTAGAGTTCTAGTACTTGAAATGATTGAATTGGCCATTATGATTGAAGTCCATCTCACTCTATGCCATCCCTTCCCAGGAGATCAAGCTCAAAAGCCCCACACTCTAATCACATGGTTGGTCTTTGTGCCTTGGCCAGCCCTTATCCTGAATCATCTTGTTAACATTAATTCAGGTGTGATCCAAGGGGCCCACCACGAATAATGAAGACACACTCCTATCACTTGGTAAACTCAGGTGTTTAGAGGTTACTTCTCAGAAACCACGGACAAAGGTTAACACAATTCTTTATTATACAACAGAATGTTTAAACTGTTATTTAAAAACTGGGGCACCTGGGTGGTCCAGTCAGTTGAGGCGTCCGACGTTGGCTTAGGTCATGATCTTGTAGTTCAGGAGTTCCAGCACTGCATCAGGCTCTGTGCTGACAGCTCAGAGCCTGGAACCTGCTTCAGATTCTGTGTCTCCCTCTGTCTCTGCCCCTCTCCCACACACTCTCTGTCTCAAAAATAGAAAACATTAAATTTTTTTAAATGTTATTTAAAAACTATGGAAAATAGTGGAATACCTTTTGTGAAACCTGTTTCCAAATCTAACTGCTATGGAATAGTTATATATATACATACGTACATATACACACACGTGTATATATATACATACACACACACACATCACACACACATAGTTAACAAGGGAAGACTTGCTGGTGATTACTTTTTATGCTTGTTTTGTTAGCCAGTAACACTTTGTACATTTCTTCATCATTCTTAGAATCAGATTCACAGCCTGATTACTGATCCATAGGGATAAGATAAGGGCTTTTCTATGGAATTCCCTTCTGACTAATAGGTAGTCAGTTTACAGTTTGAGACTCTAAAAAGCCTGGGCCCTGGTAGTTCCTTGTTTCAGGTGGTTACTCAGGAGTAAGAGAATGGATGACAATCTTAACATCTGAAAATGGCTTAGCGAATGCCTCACTCCTCTTACTAGGGGTTAAGGATTGTTTCCAGATAGGATTGGAAAGTGAGTAATGGATATGGTACTGATGGTGTCTCCACCTTTTTAAAAAAATGTTTGTTTATTTAATTTTGAGAGACAGAGTGAGTGGGGAAGGAGCAGAGAGAAAGGGAGACAAAAAATCCCAAGTAGGTTCTGTGCTGTCAGCACAGAGCCTGATGCAAGGCTCAAACTCCTGAACAAGGTGATCATTCATTACCTGAGCCAAGAGTATAACGGTCAACTGACTAAGCTACTCAGGCACTCAAATACAGGGCTTTTTAAGCCAAGAGAACTTTTTTTTTAATTCCTTCAGTAGTATCCTACTTATCCAAAGTGGTAAGTATCCTGTTCCTTGCACATTGCTGTGTACCCAGAGACTCCTGTTTCTTCTTAATAGTCTCTTCATAAGGTAATGGCATGCTCTGACCCTAATTGAGGATCTTTTTAAATGTAAGGTCGCCACATTTTCTTTGGTATTGTTATCCATATAAGGCAAATCTCTTTTATATTTATGTGTATTGTGCTCTTGTCATAGGTGTCAGCTCTACCCAAGGCGATCTCAGCAGCAGCAAGTACCTGTGTTGGATTTCCAGGCGGAATTGAGACAGGCATTCTTAGCAGAGACACCAAGAGGTGGTTAAAGCAGTATTGGAACATCCAGGTTAGCTGATTTCCAAGTGAAAAACCAGGTTAGAGCTGATACAGTCATGGTCAGTAATAAATAATGTGCTTGGAGGTCACTTTAGTTATTTGGGATATATTAAAATTTTTTCCTTAAAAATTTCATATTACAAGCAGAAAGTTAAAAAATGTAAAAGCAATAGGATCTTGACATTCTTACCTTGATATTTTACTTTCCCAGTTATACATGCTTGTTAAGTAGTTTTACTCATATCTAAATTCTATTCATTTTTCAAATTAATCTTATATGAACATACTTCATTATAAATGGCTGCTAAATATCTTGTGAATCAGTGTTTTGTAATTACCTTTTGTGAGAAACTTCATCTTTTTTCCTGGTAGTTTCAATAAAGCTTCAGTGGACTGCTGAGCATAACCTATCAGATGGGATTATTTCCTCAGATATGCAGATGTGAAAATAAATTGAATCAGGAATATAACCTTAGGGTACATTTTTCTAAACTGTATTACAAAGTATTAGTCTCTTTTGCCCTGAAAATAATAAGAGTGCCTGATGACGCTATACTTTTACCTGCATTGGTTGTTTTAACTACATATCATTTGTGCCTACTGAATTATAAATATACATCACATTCTTAAATAAGCTAAATAATTTCCCATGCATATTTGCTAACTATTCCTTTTTTTTGTTTTCTCTTTTTTCACTTTTGTTTTCAACAGTGTAGTTGAATCAGCTGATAATGTATCAGTGTATTTGATTCAGCTGACAATGTAATAAAATATTATCCATGATTTTTTCACTGTGATGTAGATTTATTTACAGTCTGTCTTTCTATGTTTTATGTGACCTTAAAATTTTAAGATTTGAATGACTCCAAGGGTTTAATACACTTTTTATAAACTAGGAGAGAAAGGGACCTTTTGGATGAATTTTCTTCTAGATTTTCTTTATTTCTATTTTTATGTATTACCCCACAATTCAAATTAATTAGACTTGTTTATAGCTACTATTTTGACTTTTAAAGCAAAAGAGAAAAAATGTAAGTTTTCTGAGAAAAATTCTTCCCTGCTGAATCCTTTACTCAGCATTCTCCAGTAATAATAACCTGGAATTGATTGTAAGGCAGTGGAATTGATTCAGGCAGTAGAATCTGATCATTGTCCCCAGCTGTTCTCAGAGTAGGGACATCTTTAAATGACTCTGAACAATTGATTTTTTTTTTTTAACCAGGAATGTTTTGGCTTCTCAGTGCATTTCATATACTCTTGTAAGTTCCTAACTATAATTTTATCTATCTATCTATCTATCTATCTATCTATCTATCTATCTACTTACTTACTTACTTACCTACCTTACTTACATGAGGCTTGAACTTACCTCAAGATCAAGAGTCACATGCTCTATTGACTAAGCCAGCCAGGTACCCCTGTTATTTAAATCCTACATTATAATCTATCTGCAAGTACAATTTTCTGATGTTATGTTTTATTCTAGTCCCAAGTGCTAGTTAAACAGCACTCATTTACTAGGATTATTCTACAGCAGGGATTGTTAAAGTATCTGACCCACTCACTGTCTGTTTTTATAAAAAAAAAAAATATTGGCACACAACCAAGTAATCGTATTTATGTATGGTCAGTGGCTGTATTTGGAATTACAGCAACAGACTAGAATAGTTGTAACAGATTAAATGGTAGGCAAAGCCTAAAATTAATCCTCTTCCTTAAAGTTGACTGGCATCTTAGAGAACCACATTCAAAGATGAAAATACCAGGTTGGGACAATGGATGAGTGGTGATACTATAGAATGTTGTAAAGAAAAAGGGGTTATAGGAAAGAGTGTATATAAATGAAGTAAACATTACAAGGTAGAGAATCAGATGAATTTCTGGGATGAGGGTCAAATCTAACAATTAGTCTAAGGAATAAATGTAGATGGGTAGGTTTTTAAAGATATTTTAACAATTGATATGCTTCCTTTTTTCCTATAAAAATCTAAAGCATCCAAGTGATAGCCAAGAAAAATGTGAAAGTAAACCAAGGATTTTTAAACCTACCATAAGGTTGAATTTTCTTTCATTTTGCCCATTTTCTTTTTTTAGTTGGAATCATGCTTTTAACAAACTTATTTTGTATTTATTCCACTTAAATGTATATCATTAATGTTTCCTCATTTTATTATTGCTCATAATTATGATTTGTTATGAATAAATGACCGTTCATTCATTATTTACTTTTCCCTTGTACTTGTTTTTTTTTTCCTAGTTTTACTATGCTGTTATAAACATTAGTGCTATATTTTCAAGATATATTTGGTATGTTAAATTTATTAGGATAAGAGTCTAGGATAAGGACTGCAGGGTATAAATATTAGTATGACTCTTAAATGTTTTGTTCCATTGCTGACAGCATCATAAACATTGTTGATTGCCATTTAGAACAATTACTACTAGTGCTAGTTTCTCAGTACCATCTGGTGCCTTTTTTTTCTTTGATAAATAAACAGTTCCAAAAAAGGAAAATTGTGTGTGCACGTGTGTGTTGTGTGTGTGGGATTTAAACTGGCCTTGCTTTCTGGATGAATATTGTCCCATTTGTTTGTGTTACCTCCTTTTACTTGTTAAGCTTTTTTGTATATTTTTCTGCGAAGGGTGTGCTATTTTACCAGATTTGAATGAGCACTAATGCATTACCATTATTATATGATTTCTGATTTGCTTTATGTGACTTGGCTACGATTGACCATCCTTCTTTTTTAATGTTTATTTATTTTTGAGAGACCGAGCACAGGTGGGGGAGGAACAGAGAGAGAGGGAGACACAGAATCCGAAGCAGGCTCCATGCTCTGAGCTGTCAGCACAGAGCCCGATGTGGGGCTCGAACCCACGAACTGTGAGATCATGACCTGAGCTGAAGTCTGACACTTAGCAGACTGAGCCACCCAGGTGCCCCAACCATCTTATCTTTTCACTTTTTTTTTTTTTTTTTAAGTTTTGTCATTAGAAAAGTTCCCAAAAGTTTAAGAACTTCTGTGGAAAATCTTACAATGTTTGAGTCAGGGACTTGGGCCATTTATTTGCTTATGTGCCTTTTGATGTAAGGAGATTTATCATAACTGCCAATTCATCAGTGCATTATGATTTTGCTACTCTTTTCCTTTTCATGAGGCATTTTGCTGTCATTTGTTGTGAAGATATATTTGATCAATCTCCAAAGTAATATATCATTTTCCTGTTACAAGGGTTCATGATTATAGTGTACTAAATTTAGGGATAAGAGATAACTTTCTAATTTCAGGTCCTATTCATTAGGGGAAGTCTTTCTTAACCACTCTAGTCAACCCCTTTTCTGAGTTGTAATATGTATGTATATCCCTTATTTCATACAAAATATTTTGTATCATATTACATGTCCCATATCCCCAGTTCTCTAGGTCTCCAGTTCTTTTTTTTTTTTTTTTTAAGATTTTTTGGGAAATCAGTATTTATTTTTTGTTTTAGTGTTTATTTTTGAGAGTGAGCATGTACAGATGAGTTGGGGAGGGGCAGAGAGAGGAGGAGACAGAGGATCTAAAGCAGGCTCTGTGCTGACAGCAGAGAACCCGATTCAGGGCTCAAACTCACAAACTGTAAGACATGACCTGAGCCAAAGTAAGATGCCTGACCGAGTGGACCACCCATGTACCCCTCCAATTCCTTAGTCTGTAACTCATATGTCGAGGTGCATTTTTATACTTGATAACTGGTTAACAACGTTTAGTAATTGTGGAAGGGGTTTAGAAACTCAGGGTAGATGAAGGACAGAAGCAGGACTGACTGGCTTTCCCTTTTTATTCTTCTGCTATACAATTGTTCAAATTTATTGGTTTCTTACAGCTAAACTATGAATTAGGTCTGATAGTTGTGTGTTCACTGAAATGTCAGGTGGGACAGAACATTTCAAACTGAGACTGATGGGAAAATCCGTATTCTCAAATCTTTTTGGCATCTGAAGGTAAACAGTTTTGTTTTGAATTTTAAATTTTTACTGGAGAGGTGTCACCTTAAATGCACACTTGATGCTGGTTTCCATTGCATTAATCCTTGTAAGATACCTTTCTGTGATTACATTTTTTTCCCTTAAATGAAATCTTGAAATCTAGCCCTACCATCTTTTAATTTTCTAATAATCACTGTCTTATGGCTAAGTATTTGGTAGCATATCTCCATTGTTGATGGTAAAAAGGGTATGCTCCAGTAATAGTGTCTTATTGAGTGGTTAGCTTTTTTGTTTTGTTTTGTTTTGTTTTGTTGCACTAACGGTGATATAAAAAGCAGTGTTACAAACTTTCCACGTTATTGAAAGATCCTGACATTTTGCATTTTAACCAGCTTTACTAATGTATAATGTATATACCATAAAAAATCACCGAAATTTTTGTAAATTTACTGACTTCAGCCATTGCCAGGAACTCTGAGAACTTTCCATTTTCAGAGTAAGGTCCCTTATGCTCATTTATATACATTCCCTGTTTCTACCCCCAACTTCAGGTTACCACTTATTTACTTTCTGTTGCTGTGAATTTTTTTGTTTCTATTTTTTTTCTGTTTCTGTAGATGATTTACTTTCTGTTACTATGGATTGCTGAAGATTTTAAATCTTAGTAGATATAAAAAATGAAAGTAGCTAATGACTAGAGGTAAAAAATATGTAAGTATTCTTGAATTTAGACTGCTTTATAGATAATCCTGTCAGAATTCAGAACATCTATATTATAGACCTTAAACTACTCCTGTGAGTTTGGGTTACAAACTACATTGATTTGGGGAGAGGAGGGCATGCCAGTCTGCTGATTTGAACAGATCTTTTGAGATCATGACATGTCAGTTTTATGCAAAACATTAAGTCATATACAATGTTGGATGCTGTAAAAGGGGGTATCCTTGATGTCATTGTATCTTCGAAGACCTACATTGGGTAGATGGGGAAAAGAGACAAGTTTATAGATATTATAGTCAGTTATGGTAAATGTTGGAGAAGTATGGACAGTGTTAAGGACAGTATAGGCAGAAAGTCTTTAAGAAAAAAATGCACAAAAAGTGCATGATAGTTTGCATTTGGAGAACAAAGGTTAGGAGATATTCTAATACCAGGAATTTATTTTTTAGAAAATCTGATCCTCCAAAATTCTCATAATGTACTTAACTGCCATCAAATTTTTGTAAATATAGGGAAACCTGTTTTCTACATCTTACCTATTCTTACTGAACTCTTTCTTTCATACCATTCTGTTCTCTTTTGATCGAGTGTCATATAGTTCCACATGGAAAACTGTCCTCAAAACATTTCTTTTACCTTATTGTTTTGATGTTATGGTTTACAACCACTATTTTGATGATTTTATTTTTCACATCCTAAAATACAGGATTCATAATTTACTGAATCAGTATACTTAGCTGTTTGCAAAATGTCTCCATTGAAGACAGAGGACAACAAGTTTACTGAAAATGTTTGTATTATTAAAAATAAAATTATGTCAGATTTTGTTTATGATACTAGGCTGCTTTTTTGCATAAAACCAAATTCCCATTCAAGAGTAATATAATTTGTGTGTTTGCTTTCTAAATAAGTATAATTAGTAGTTTGAGATTTTTTTTTCTAGTTTTGATTTGGTTGCCATACTCAGTAAGAGGAGTTTCCTTAGTATGTTGGGAAAAATGATAACACTGTTATAATCATGTTCTTTTGATTGCTAAGAAAATTACCTATATATCCGTATAAGCAAGTAATCAGTTGTTTTATGCTCCACTTTAACATAGGACGTCATAAGCAGGTACATGATAATGCAGTTGGTTCTTGGTAAAAAAATTATTTAGAATTACTTTGAGAGGTTTTGGCAGGGTCAAGGAGGGGGATTTTGAGGTTGAAAACCTTTAGGTGGCTTAGGTAAGAACAAAATTTTAACTAATTCAGGAGAATAATTCAGATGGCTATGAAGCTTAGGGATATATAAAAATGTTGAAGTTGAGATGATGGGTTAACTTAGGATCAGAGAATGAAGCACCACCTAAAGTAAGGATGAAAAAAGAAAACACTACATTTTTTGGAATGGAAAATGAAAGTGATTTTTTAGACATTTAAAAATGTCTGCATAATATAAAAATTTAATAAACACTGTCAATTTTAAGTGTGTAAAATGTGGAAGTTGAAGGAATAGTGAAATTTGGTGTTCATGTGGTGGGTATGGAACATGGGAGGTGTTTTTAAATATGTCTGTTATGGTGATTTTCATGCAAAATTGTCTGCCTGTTTTTAAACATGGTAGATTGCAGTGCAGCTAGATCATGCTTTCCTCTGCAGGCTCCATCTACTGTTTGAAGCTTCTGCCCCAAGCTTGCATTGTTTGTAGGAGAACCTGCGTCATACCTTTATCTGTAGCCTTCCCTTAGGTATTAAGAATCCTGAAACCTTTCTTCGGACATTGGATTTGGTGGAACAGCAACCATGGTAAGATGTATATTAAGGCAGAAGGGTGAAAAGCTACTGGAAGGGCCTAACATAATAGTTTACCAGAGTGTGGGGTGTCTTTGTGTTCTTGATGTTAGAGACAAGAAATCAATCTTTAGAGATGGCATCTCATTGTGTGGAATATCAACTGAAGAAGAGCTATATCCCTTTTCCTATTTTAGTGATAAAATGATTTGGAAAATATCTTTTTTTTTTTTTTTAGTTTATATATTTGTTTTGAGAGAGAGAGAGAGAGAGCAAGAGGGCCATGCAGAGAGGGAGAGAGAAGCCCAAACAGGCTCTGTACCATCAGTGGAGAGCCCTACACAGGACTTGAACCCACAAACTGAGATCATCACCTGAGCTGAAGTTGGCCCTAAGCCACCCAGGCACTCTAGTTTGGAAAACATCTTAAGAGGGATCTTATATGTGAGAAAATACAGAAGAGAGTTTTGGTCATGATTTACATGATTTATAATAATAACGAACCATCCTGAAGATGGAGGACCCTTACTTAGGTTATAGTAGACATGAAACGGAGGGGGGCACCTGGGTAGCTCAGTTGATTAAGCAACTGACTGCAGCTCAGTTCATGATCTCGCAGTTTGTGAGTTCAAGCCCCGTGTCGGGCTTTGTTCTGACAGCTCAGAACCTGGAGCCTGCTTTGGATTCTGTGTCTCCCCTCTCTCTACCCCTCCCCTGCTCATGCTCTGTGTCTCTCCATCTCTCAATAATAAATAAACATTTTTTGTTAAACAAAAAAAAGAAAATTGAGGGATTTAGGACATTGGGCTTAGGTAAATACACACACAATTAGTCTGTCACGAGATACAGCATCCTAATCAGGTTTGTGGTTCTATTAAAGTTTAGATAATTGAGAGCATGTATTCTGTTAAAGTTTAGATAGTTGAGAACATGTATTCTCAACAGGAAGGATATCCCAAGGCAGCAAGAGTTGATTTTGAGAAGTGGAAAGAATATTTGATTTTACAATGGCTTGTGGTGTTCCAAAGGACCACAGGATATAAATACAGATACAATATTATCAACATTTTAAAATTTCAGTGGAGTGGGTGATTTAGGATAAAATTTGTAAAATTTCAGAGAGAGAAAGAGGGCATGTGTGCCCACAAGTGAGGGAGAGGCAGAGAGAATCTTTTTTTTTTTAAGGTGTAAGAATTAGTGGCCTATTTTTTATTTATTGTTTATTTATTGATAGAAGAGGGGGAGGGACAGAGAAAGAGAAAGAGAGAATCCCAAGCAAGCTCTGCTTAATCAGTGCAGAGCCCAATGTGGGTCTAGGTGTCGAACTCACATACCGTGAGATCATAAGCTGAGCAGAAATCTGGAGTCGGACACTTAACCAACTGAGCCACCCAGGTGCTCAGAGAGAGAGAGAGAGAGAGAATTTTTTCTTTAAAGTTTTTATTTATTTTGAGAGAGAGAGTGAGAGCAAGTGGGGGATGGGAAGAGAGAGGGAGAGGGCGAGAATACCAAGCAGGCTCCTCACTGACAATGCTAGGCTTGAACTCACAAACCATGAGATCATGACACGAGCTGAAGTCAGATACTTAACTGACTGAGTCACCCAGCTGCCCCATGATAAAAATATTTTTAAAAAGTGCCTTAGTAGGGTAAATGAAACCAAAACAAGTTTGAGAAACATTGATCCAAGTTCTGAGTAGGAGGAGATACAGGGTTTGATATAACTAGGACAAAGGCCTTTGGGGAACTAAATAGTGGTTTGTATTTGCATTGGGTTGATGGGAGTTGGAAAGTTTTTTTGATGGAGGTAGCAATTTCCCAATGTTTGGATAGATGTCTAGGGGAAAAGAAATAGTCCACAGGGTCAAGTGTTCTGAAGGAGGGTGGAATTTGGGATTAGAATTGGGAAAGGAGAGGAATCAGAATACTAAAAGGAAACTAGATTTGTGAATCTGATGGGGAAGAAATAGCATGATGGGAAACTGCATAGTCATTCTGAGAAGTAGAGGGTTCCACAGAGTAGAGTTGACCTGGGTCTAAATTTGGTCCAGTATCTTGACTGTGAAGGTATTTTTGGAGACAACATGGGAGGGAAGATGTATGTGTTAAGGAAACAAAGTTTGGATTGATATAGGAGTGGGGAAGAAATGGTGGGGAGGGTTATAAAGTAATTGCAGACAGCTTTTCTTACTCATTTCAGACTGTGGGAAAGAGCAGCAAGATGCTGCAACACATTGACTATAGAATGCGATGTATCCTGCAAGATGGCCGAATCTTCATTGGCACCTTTAAGGCTTTTGACAAGCATATGAACTTGATCCTCTGTGATTGTGATGAATTCAGAAAGATCAAGTAAGACCACTTTGGGTTTGGATAATGGGATATTGAGGGAGAGGATAATCGGAGTAAGGGATTATAGAGGGTAACTGAAGAAGGTAGGTTTAGTCTGTTTTCTAACCTCTTGGCCTAGAAGATCAGTCTCCCAGTCTTTTTTTTTTTTAATGTTTATTTTTGGGAGAGAAAGACAGAGGATGAGCAGGGAAGGGACAGAGAGAGAGACACAAAATCTGAAGCAGGGTCTAGGCTCTGAGCTGTCAACACAGAGCCCGACGCAGGGCTTGAACTCATGAACCACAAAATCATGAAGTGAGCCAAAGTTGGACGCTTAACTGACTGAGCACCCAGGTGCCCCTACAGTCTCCCAGTCTTGAAGTCATTGTATTTACACTACTGTTTTAAGTTCGCAAACACAGTTATGAGCTGAACGTGGAATAGAACTGTACTGTATGAGCAGAGTATCAAGTTATACTTATTTAAAAAGTTAATAAATCTTATTAATAGGTTAAGTTCTGTAGCATTCCTTTGGACTGAAGGGATCTTATGAATAACAATTTACTCTTCATGGTTGAGGAGTTAGGATATGATTAGAATACTCTAGGCCAGATTTAACATTTGTTCAGCCAGCCTCTTTGCATGCACCTTGTTTTGTCAAAATCGTCATGTTCAGTGTTGACCTGGTGTCAATTCTTAACCCTCTTCTATTATATTTTTGATTTGCCCATTTAATTTCTTCAGGAATATCCTGTGTGCTTGTACCTTACCACATTAGGCTTCCCTCTTTGTACCTGTGACTAGGGAGCTTCCTTTCACAGAGCACTGTTGACCCTCTGCAATAAGATCACAAGAATTGGTGGATCTTAGTGGCATCCTACTTCCATTCAGTTGACTTTTCATTCAGAGTATTTGAGTTGGTATTTGTAATATCTCTGAACACTCAAGATGGCTTTGTTTTTTATCATGGGGCAGAACTTACAAGGTATCACTCTTGACTCTTGGCTCCATTTAATTTATTGCCACAGTCTATGATATACTATTAAGAATTTTAATTTGCCCACTTCACTTAGGTTTTATTAAAAATGAAGAAAAAGGTAGGTGATGCTCACCTTCACCTGCCTGCTGTAGTCTGTTCCTCTCAGGCAAATTTGAATAGAATTCATAACATATGCTTTATCTTTCCCTTTTCATGTATTCTCAGTCTCCTTCCTGTGCAACAAGTAGGGTTATATCAGAAATTCTAAGATGGTGAATGTTTCAGTGTTATTTTTTTGTTTGTTTAAATAACCTAACTTTTTACTGAAAATAAAATAAACCCTTATGACATTGATAAATACTGAAGGCATTTGATGAGAACTTTAGCCATATTAATTTCTCTGTTTAACATCTTTCACTAAGCTATGGGGATAATTTCACATGGATAATGCTTTAAATTGTGCATTTTTCTCTGATAGTACTCACAGTTTTTGAATGATATTGTGTCAGTAGCTTTTAAGTATGTAGATTTTTGCTTCTGACCATTGTGACTTTGTACAGTTTTGTTTTTTTTTTTAATTTTTAAGATTTCCCATGGTTATATAAGTGATATAAAGGCCAGGAATACAACAGTGTCTCTAATTCAAAGCCTGTTTTTTCTTTATCATTTGGTATGACCTCATTGTTCCTGTTCCCATTTTAGTTGTCTGTCACCCAGATTTACTTAGTTGAAAATGATTTAAAAAACATACTTCCCATTTTAACATGAAAACACATTTTAGAAAGTTTTAGCCATATCATTTTCATCTGAGTTTCATGAAGAAGAAATTAGTTTTGCTGTAGTATAACATTGAGGGAACATTCTGGAAAATTTTAATAGGAAAAGGGCTTTAACATTTACCCTTATATGTCAGTGAGTCTAGTGTTTTGTTTTTGCCTTTGTTTTGTCATAGCTTAGTAATAGCATGAATATATTGCCATCAATTATTGTCATGTGTATGTGTTATTAAGGTGAAATGTAAATATTTTAGTGAGTGATCCCTAACTTACCTTACTAAAATTTGTTTCTGCTCTATAGGCCAAAGAATGCGAAGCAGCCAGAACGTGAAGAGAAGCGGGTTTTGGGTCTGGTGTTGCTACGTGGGGAGAACTTGGTCTCCATGACAGTGGAAGGACCACCCCCGAAAGATGTAAGGAGTACATAGGGCAGGACAGAACATTAGTGTGGAAGGACATAACATTATTTGAGATGATGCTAAATCAAGGTACAATGAGGCACAATAAATAGTATACATTTGTTAAATAAAATGTGCCGAGCACTTAATGTCAGTTCTTACTTGTCTGTATTTCAAGATTAAGGACTTTCTAAAGAGTTATTCTGTGGGTTGGGTACTACCTAGATAAGGTTAGAAGTGTCTTATTTGTATTCACAGTTTGACAGATGTACATTTAATCTGCTGAATGCCTCCATGGTACACTTGTCTATTGCTGTGAATATAGAACTAATATAAGCTGGGTGGTAGGAAAAATGGTGGAAAGCAGTGATCTTTTAGGAATAAGATTATTGATAACTTTGGTAAATCATTTGATTTCAAACTAATTTTTCTTGTTTCAGACTGGCATTGCTCGGGTACCTCTTGCTGGAGCTGCAGGGGGTCCTGGGGTTGGCAGGGCAGCTGGCAGAGGAGTGCCAGCTGGTGTTCCAATTCCCCAGGCTCCTGCTGGATTAGCAGGCCCTGTCCGAGGGGTTGGGGGGCCATCCCAACAGGTGAGGAACTAGGAGGTTTTATATTATTGAGAGAAAGTGCCCAGAGGCAGAGTAGATTTAAAAGCCTCAGTGCACATCTTGTACTATGTAAGCAGCATACGCTATAGAGAGTGATGAAAGACAGATACACATTAGGAGGGGGAAAAGATTAAAGAAAGCCACATTGGTAAGAGTTACTTACCAGTATTGGTAAGTAAAGAGAAATAAGGCTGGGTAAACCAGAGTTGATAAAATGTAAAAGGACTTACTAGATTAAAATAGGGCATGTTAGGTTTAAAGGAGGATGTGTTAGTGCCAAGCTTTTTTTAATGAAAATAATGGAAGAAGTAAAAAAAGTGCTATTATTTCATATTTAATAAGCTGTGGTATTCACCATTTATTTTGTATGTGAATAATGAGAGGATGCGCCTTACCTTTACTATATCTGACCATGCCTCCTCAGGTAATGACTCCACAGGGAAGAGGCACTGTAGCAGCTGCTGCAGTTGCTGCTACTGCCAGCATTGCTGGAGCCCCAACTCAGTACCCACCAGGACGGGGGACCCCACCCACTCCTGTGGGCCGAGCAACACCACCTCCAGGTAAGGAATCCTAAGGAAGTAAGAGAATTTGATTCTCAGATATATATAGGTGTTTTGTGAAAACATTGTATCATCTTGAGGAAGTGATAACTAAAAATACCATAAGAAGATACTGAACAAAGAACCAACCCTTTAAGTACCTCACTAGTTGCTTGGAGTATATTTCCTACTTTTAAACAATACTTTTTAATGAAAATCTGTGGACTCTTGTGTTGAGGATGGCTTATGTGGTAATGGTCCAAGAGAAATTCTTCAACTCTCTGCTTAATATTTAGGCCCATTTCTTTAAATACTGTTTTGTGTTTTATTCTGTGTTATTTGCTGAGTTTATTTATGAGGACTTTATTTCTGCCATTTTTCTTTTCTAGGCATTATGGCTCCTCCACCTGGTATGAGACCACCCATGGGCCCACCAATTGGGCTTCCCCCTGCTCGAGGGACGCCAATAGGCATGCCCCCTCCAGGAATGAGACCCCCACCACCAGGAATTAGAGGTGAGTGGTTATACTTCTGCACAGTGGTGCCAGCCGGGCCCTTGAATATTTATATGATGTTTTTCTAATGGTCCCATGGAACTTTGCTTTTTTTTTTTTTCCAGGTCCACCTCCCCCCGGAATGCGTCCACCAAGACCCTAGGATACTATTGATCTTTCTTAAGTCACTTCTTTCCCTGCAATGTCTCTTGTGAAACTGTAGAGTGTTTGTGAGCTTTTGTTCCCTCTTTGCTGCATTAATATTAGCTAATAAAATGCACAGAGCAATTAAACTGCAAGGTACTGCTGTATGTTGTACATTTTTTTTTGCCTGTTGACTTTGTTGAGGTCAGAATGAAGACTGGGATTTTTCTGGTCTTGAAGTTATTATGGATAAGGTGAATTCTGTTAAGCAATGCATTTAAATAATTTTCTCTTTAATTCTTAAGATAAAATGGTTGTGATACCTGATTAAGCTTCCCAGCTTTCACTTTGTGCATTGACTGATATCTGTCAGTAACCTTGACACAAGAAAACTCTTGACCGGGGTTTAAGTGACTGGGCTAAGACTTACACATGGCCTCCTCCACTTTAATGTGCCATACATACCTGAAGGGAAGAAGGGATGGAATGAAAGGCCTTGTAAGGCCACCTATGGAAGGAAACTGGTACTATATCAGACTTTGTTCATTAAATCAAAGGATTTGGATTGGAGATACTACTTTTCTTGGAAGTTTACCTCAGTTGATCAGCTTTTGTAGTGTTTTTGTGCTTTGCGTGATCAGAGTAGGTGATGTGATTCTGGAATAATCATCACAACCTACCAGTAAGTATTTACTTACACATTGTTAAAACTAGAGGAGATTTCATATTTGAGATAGGTTGTTACTTAAAATAAAGGCGACTTATACCCTAAAATGTCATTGACACTATTGAGCACAAATTATATCCAACTGTATCACTTAGTGATATACTGTTAAGTGTTTAAAAGAGTGGAAAGTCTCTTCCAGTTAGATAATTAAGGGATGCTCACATATGTAGGTAAAGATTGAGTTGGTTATGCAACAGTGAAGTAACTTTTAAAAGGAAGAGGAAGGAAGTTTTACTGCTAACTTTTCAACTAGAAAATGAATCAGTCCTTATTGATTGTAGGAGTTAGCTTATAAAATACTAGTTAAAGATTGATATTAACTCCTTAATATCTTAATATCTTAATATCTTAAGACTGGTAGATTGGGGGTGCCTGGGTGGCTCAGTCAGTTAAGCGTTTGACTTCGGCTTAGGTCATGATCTCACGGTTCTTGAGTTTAAGCCCCACATCAGGCTCTGGGTGACAGCTCAGAGCCTGGAGCCTGCTTCAAATTCTGTGTCTCCCTCTCTCTCTGGCCCTTCCCCTCTTGAGCTCTGTCTCTCTCTCTGTCTCTCAAAAATAAATAAACATTAAAAAAATTAAAAAAAAAAAAGACTGGTAGATTGATTGTGCCTTCTCATTTGATTTTACCAACAGAGGTTGTGTGCATGTCACCATTTCCATCTTTGATTTTTTTTTTATTTTTTTAAAGATTTTATTTTTATGTAATGTCTGTGCCCAATATGGGGCTCCAAATCATGACCCTGAGATCAAGAGCAGTCCTATCTATGCTTTACTTAGTAAGCCAGCCAGGTGCCCCCCTGTTTCCATCTTTTACATCATGTCCTTTAAACCAGTAGCCTCCCAAGGAAAAGGGACCCTCAAAATTACTGCAGTTAATGTCATCAAATTTATATTGTCTCTACCAGGGTAGTGTTTAGTATTAATGGACACTATCAGGTAGGGAACATAAAGTAGCCAGGCCTTCCTTGGTTTAGGAGATGTACAATACAGATGTGATACTTAAGAGATTGTGAATGTTACAAAGAAACATCTTGGTTACAGAACCCCAGGCAAAGTACTTTATCTGGGTCTCTGGAGGCAAGCCATTCTGTTAAGATAAAATTTATTGTGATATAGTTGATAGATAACGTTTGTTCTAAGAGTTTTGCGGGTGGTATGCAAAGAGCCTTGTTTTCTTTGCAGTTGACTCTCTGGACCAAATTTTGAATAATTTGTGGTACTTTCTCTGTTTTGGAGGAAAACTTTGCTATTTGGGTAGATCTGCTGACATGGATGGCTCTTAGATTTTGACATGAGTGATTGTGCACCATATACAAAGAAAACCTGTTCTCTCATATCTCCTTAAGTAATGATGACGGCGTCTTTTGCAAGTTAGAGGTGAGTGAAAAGAACTCTAGATTCTGCAAGATGTTTTCTTCTAATGGATATTTTGATTTGGTTATAATGTACTCTGCCTAGAACTTCTTGAATTATTTGATAACCTTGATCGTGGAACATAAATTGAAAAAACACTTAGCATAGATATATAATTGCATGTTAAGTGTAAAATGTGGATCTTTGGCTATGGATTGCTAGATCTAAGCTTCTACCAAGAGTTCCAATGGAACACATAATACCATAAAAGTTTTCAAACTTCCATGGCAGTAAATACTTGTCCCTTAGGATTTTTCGATTGTGCTTTCAAATTAGTTGTACGTTATATCTAAAACACATTTGGGCAGTGACTTCTTGATTTCCTGGTCACATTTATTAACAGTAACTTCATAAATATGTATGCATTGCATATCAATATAAGTTTTCGTTGTGGTTTAAATTACAGTTTCAAATAGAATTCTGGGATTTAATAGTTCTGCTTTCTTAAATCTTTAAGTTATTTGTAGTATTCTGTGTTTATGCTATGATAGGTAAACTAGACTTAGTATAACTGTATAAAAAGTAATGTTGCTTCCTCCGTCCTTTGTAAACTCACTGCTCTTTAATCATGTCAAATTTTAGAAGTTCTGTACATTTTTGTCAGCTTCATTAATATATAATTGACCAAGAATGTCATGTAATTTTAAGATATACTACATGATGGTTTGCTGTACATTTACATTGTGAAAAGATTACTACAATAAGATAAGTTATACATCCATCACTTTACATAGCTACCATTTCTTTTTTGGTTTTTTTTTTTTTTTTTTATGAAATTTATTGACAAATTGGTTTCCATACAACACCCAGTGCTCATCCCAAAAGGTGCCCTCCTCAATACCCATCACCCACCCTCTCCTCCCTCCCACCCCACATCAACCCTCAGTTTGTTCTCAGTTTTTAACAGTCTCTTATGCTTTGGCTCTCTCCCATTCTAACCTCTTTTTTTTTTTTTTTTTCCTTCCCCTCCCCCATGGGTTCCTGTTCAGTTTCTCAGGATCCACATAAGAGTGAAACCATATGGTATCTGTCTTTCTCTGTATGGCTTATTTCACTTAGCATCACACTCTCCAGTTCCATCCACGTTGCTACAAAAGGCCATATTTCATTTTTTCTCATTGCCACGTAATATTCCATTGTGTATATAAACCACAATTTCTTTATCCATTCATCAGTTGATGGACATACCATTTCTTTTTTGTGTTTGTGTGGTGAGATCATTTAAGATCTACTCTTGGAAAATTTCAAATATTTTAATACGTTGTTAACAATGTCCCAATGTTGTATATTAGATCCCTAGAATTTACTCATCTTATAATTAAAAGTCTATACGTTTCATCAATATCTTCCCATTCTCTATACCCATAGGCCCCTGGCAACCACCATTATATTCTGTTTCTAAGAGTTTAACTTTCTCAGGTTTCACATATAGATGATATCAGAAGTCTTGTAATTTTTGTAAACCTGTTTTATTTTTTGTAGGTCTTAACTTATAGTAGAATAATATAAGTAATTTATGGAATTATGTGATAACAGTAATGCTTGTGTAGAATTTTCATAATCTGATCTCAAAGATTAGGAAAAACACTAATGTTCTTTTTTCAAATAAAACTTAATGATTTTATCTATTAGATCATATAAAGTTTTAAAATACATGTTACCCAGTTGATAACACATTGCCAGATTGTTACTCCTCTTTGCATTTCAGTCCCATTGGGACTGGCTATTCATTTAATAAATCTCAATATTTGAATTATATTAAATAAGTAAAGGAAGTCATGTTATCATGGGTTTTTTGTATTGCAGTTTTTTCAGTCTTATGAAGTGCCCTTTTGTCCACATAGTTGAGGACTCTGAAAGGAGGAGAGAATTTAACCACTCAATTTTCTGACATGTCACTGTGGATCCTACCCAGTAGTTTCTCAAGGAGGCTTAAAACTGTATTAGCTGCATTTAGGACAAACGTAAACCACTACAGGTAAACTAACCTTTTAAAGAAAAGTAATAGTGCATTACAGAGGCCTTGGCTAGGTTCATGATGACACAGGACCTTGTCTGAACATAATGATTT
This sequence comes from Prionailurus viverrinus, assembly GCF_022837055.1. Classification (NCBI taxonomy): domain Eukaryota; kingdom Metazoa; phylum Chordata; class Mammalia; order Carnivora; family Felidae; genus Prionailurus; species Prionailurus viverrinus. The sequence goes on from NC_062566.1 coordinate 19,242,568, forward strand.
TAAAATTTGAGCTTAAATGACACTCTGAAATCTAGTCAATGTGCCTCAGTAGACTTTACAGAGAACATTATTTTTAATAGAAAATTTTGGCTTACTGTGCAAACTTTGAATACTTAGAAATGGCAGGTGTAGCAGTATACTTTGCCAGTTCCTTAGACATCCTTTTTTTTTTTAAATGTTTATACATATTCTGAGCTCATTATTTTTTCCCTTTTTTTAAAACATATATGCTGTTGAAAGCAAAAAAGGAAGCTCATCCTTAGATCCCAGAAGGTACATGCATATGCTGAGTGGAAGCAAGGACATGTAAAAGGGAGACTACGACTTCTTGGATCACACATTGGATGACAGAGATGTTTAAGTGATGATGTCCAGGAAAATGGGGAACTAATATTTATGGAAAATATATTATGAAATACAGTGAGTATGGTAAGTGTCTTCAAATGGACACCATTGGTGTTTGAGGACAATTTTTTAGTTTTTCTTTAGTTGTCTGCAATGATCAATGGGTATAGAGCCTATCACACAGTAGATGTTTAAGAAATGTCAGAATTACTATTTTTTTTTTAATTTTAGGATGCAAGTTTTTAGATTCATTATAGTTCCTTCCATATAGTGTAATGTCTGTGATTATAATCTATGCCTATCTAATATGTATCTCCATATCTTACCAGTGAAGTAGTTAGTTTTTCCTAAATAGAAGCCAGTCAAAACTATTTGCTGTGTCTTGGGTCTTGTTTTAGTGAAGCTAGGTACCTTGTCACAAAGTTTACCTTTCAGTCATTTTTGGTTAAAAAAAAAAAGGAAATTAAAAAAATTCTGTTTGATTTTACAGGGGTAAGAAGATCTCTTTCTTAGTGAGATGATGAAGGCCCAATAAGAGAGCAATATTTGAAATCCATTTCCAAGGATATGTTTGTTCTATATGTGAATGTTGATTTACAGCTTCAGGTGTTAATGCAGCAAGTCCATCTCCGCCAAAAGTGAGTAGGCTGTATAGGCTGTATAGGACAGCTACAGTATACTTCATTCAACTTCTCAAATGATAGATGAAGAGACCTCAAGGGACTTTTTCCTTATACTAAAAGGCATGTGGCATTTTGGCCCTGGTATCCTCTGGTGACAGGAATGTAGACTGAAAGAAACAGTTCCACTAGTTTGTTCTGCATTCCATTTCACCTCAGTTTGTCTCTGGAATCCATGTTGCTAACATCATGTATTTGTTGTTGTTGTTGTTGTTGTTGTTGTTGTTTATAATTTATTGTCAAGTTAGCTAACATACAGTGTATACAGTGTAGTCTTGGCTTCAGGAGTAGATTCTTGTGATTCATCACTTGCATACAACACCCAGTGCTCATTCTAACAAGTGCCCTCCTCAATGCCCATTACCCATTTTCCCCAGCCTCCCAAGCCCCCATCCTCATCAACCCTCAGTTTGTCCTCTGTGTTTAAGAGTCTCTTACGGTTTGCTTTTTGCCTATAATTTAGAAAGCTCTAATGTGGAATAGAAATGGTTAGTAGAAGACTTGACTGGGTTAATTTTCTTTGGTGAGCAAGATTAATCTTAAAAAGTAGATGAGGCAGCCAAGACTCAAGAAAAAGCCTCTTAGATCAACCAGATGTTTGATTTTGAATTATTTTTGGTAGATTTACATCTGGTGACGATAATACAATGAGCTAGAGGGATTAGATATTTGTACATCTGAATTCATTGGGCTATCTGTTCCCATGTTACATAAAATTTATTTGTACTATTTACAGAATTTTTCCCCCTTTTTAAATTTTTATTTTAATTCCAGTTAACATATAGGATAATATTAGATTCTGGTATACAATGTTGTGATATAGCATTTCCATACATCACTAAGGTCTCACAAATGCAGTCCTGAATTCTCCTCACCTGTTTAACCTATACTCCTACCTGCCTCCCCTGTGCTGTGATAGCAGAAATAAAGTTAAAAAGTACAGTTCTTGACATTAGTAATTTTAATGTCTATTAGGAAACCTATATCAGGAAAAGCAGTGTCTGCTCTATTCTTTCCATGATATAATTTTGATTATATTACCATACCAATTTGGTTTGTTGTATCCAAGATCTTAGAGCTCCTTCAGAATCATCAGTGCCATGTAGACTTTTTACTGGAGTCTGTGTTTCATCAGTTTGATCTGTCCTAATTTTATTTGACCATTTACATTGATTCTCACTTGACTCGAATATTTTGAGTTAATATTTTGAGACTCAATGTGGTCTAGGTCCTTAAAATATTTGAATATTTCATTTTTCAGTTTGGATGATATGCTTGTAGAAGTGGATCATAAGCTATTTAGTTCTAAGACAGCAAAGATCTTGATATAATTCTGGCACATTCTTGGGGTTTTATTGTAAAGTTTTCCCCGTATTTTCACCTTAATTCTGTGTCAGTTGAATTATATTGCTATTATTTAACTTACATTGTTACATAAAGATGATCATCATTCTCCTAAGCTAAAAGATAATTGCATTATTAGAGATGTACTGTCTGAAGGTATTAATCCTTTTACAGAGTTGTAGTAGTTGTTGTGAAAGACCTTGACTGGATTTATGATGAGTTATGTTTACTGAGTATGATGAAGTGAAACTCAGTGTGAGTACTCTGAAGTCCAGCCTAAGTGTCAACCCAAATACTTAGGACATAAATATTCTGAAAATAAGTTCTTGCACTGTAAATTTTGCAAGATATTTTGAGCAATATTGTGCATATTAGGGAGAATGGAACTGTAGGTTTTTCCAGTGAATTAAAGAGAGGTGGATTCTAAATTCCACTACTGCAGTTTCCTTTTGTAGAGTTATCTTCTGTGTTTGTAGCATTTGTATATCTCACCTTCGTCTTTTTCATTATGAGTTTCAAGTGATGAATTTAAGAGAGTAAAAACTTGGTAGCTACTATGCTTTTTTCTTTATATTACATACTACTATAATCATTTAGTTCCAACCTCATACCTGTTTCCTGAGAGCATGTCCCTAAGCTATGAGGCAGCTCCAAGTACAATATGAATAAGAAATTGCTAGTTGTTGAGATACTGATTTGGTCTAAAATAAGACTTGTGTTTTCAGCAGAATGCTAAAGATACATTGAGATGAATTACTTTATTTTTGTGTGTGTGCACACTTTATTTTCTTAATTTATTTTTTAATTTACATCCAAGTTAGCATATAGTGCAACAATGATTTCAGGAGTAGATTACTTAATGCCCCTTACCCATTTAACCTATCCCTCCTCTCAGAATCCCTCCAGCAACCCTCTGTTTGTTCTTTAAGAGTATCTTATGTTTTGTCCCCTTCCCTGTGTTTATATAATTTTTGCTTCCCTTCCCATCTGTTTTGTATCTTAAATTCATCATATGAGTGTGAAGTCATGTGACATTTGTCTTTCTCTAATTTTGCTTAGCGTGATACCCTCTAGTTCCATCCATGTAGTTGCAAATGGCAAGATTTCATTCTTTTTGATTGCCGAGTAATACTCCATTGTGTGTATATGTGTACACACACACACACACACACACACACACCCTTTATCCATTCATCTGTTGATGGACATTTGGGCTCTTTCCATACTTGGCTGTTGTTAGTAGCACTGCTATAAACATTGGGGTGTATGTGACCCTTCGAAACAGCACACCTGTATCCCTTGGATAAACATCTATAGTGCATTTGCTGGGTTGTAGGGTAGTTCTATTTTTAATTTTTTGAGGCACCTTCATACTGTTTTCCAGAGTGGCTGCACCAATTTGCATTCCCACCAGCAGTGCAAAAGAGATCCTCCTTTTCCCCATCCTCGCCAACATCTGTTGTTGCCTGAGCTGTTGAAGTTAGCCATTTTGACAGGTGTAAGGTGGTATCTCATCGTGGTTTTGATTTGTATTTCCCTGATGATGAGTGATGTGGAGCATTTTTTCATGTGTCGGTTGGCCATCTGGATGTCTTCTTTGGAGAAGTGTCTATTCATGTCTTTTGCCCATTTCTTCACTGGATTATTTGTTTTTTGGGTGTTGAGTTTCATAAGTTCTTTATAGATTTTGGATACTAATCCTCTATCTAATACGTCATTTGCAAATATCTTCTCCTATTCCATCGGTTGCTTTCAGTTTTGCTAATTGTTTCCAGATGGATTACTTTAGTTGTCTTAATAAATTAATGACCTTTCTGTATCTTGGCAAGACATAGATGGGGATTTAGAAGTTTTGACTCTTTGTGATTTAAGGGGATGAAATTGACATTTTGCAGTTGTTGATACTGAGCCCTAGAGATGATATGCTAATAAGTACCATGCATTTTTTTTACCTGAATTTTTGAATCAGGTCTTTAATCTTACATTTTTCTTTAATATTTATCTTGTATAAGTGATGGCCTTTTGGTTACCATGATTGTTATCATGATTGGTATTCCATGATTAGGTCCTTGTGATTTGCTGATAGTAGTTATTATAAGGGAGTTGAGTAGTAATTAAACAGGTAATTTAGGAAAAACCTTTATAAAGATGTACCATTGATAGTTGAATATATCAAGATATTATCCTTAGTCACTTAATTTGTTAAGGTGTGTGTGTGTGTGTATGTATGTATGTATGTGCGTGTGTGTGTGTGTGGTCTGTGTGTATAGATAATGTGGGTGTTGATACTGTGAGAAGTGATAGTTTATAGTGAAAAGCTGTTGGGGTTCATAAAAATTACAATTTTCTTTAAGAAGAATGGTGAACAAGTCTTTTCTAAGGTCTTTCCTTTATCAAGTCCCTGTTTCCCTGCCATAAATTTTAGTATGTTTATAAACCTCATACTTGTTTGACTTAATGTTCCTGATCCTGTCCAGTAGGGATATGCTGGATGGATTGAGAGAAATGAGTTACCCTTTCTAGTAACTGAATTTGATTAAAAGCATACATTTGAATGAGGAAGGAAGGGAATACTCATTGGAGTCTGTTGAAGAGTAGTGTTGACTAAAGGTCATTTGATTTTGGATGTTTGGTACAACCTATGGTAGTCAGTTATTACTGGGAGAAAGCAAGCAGTGGTAGTTGCTGGCTCAGCCCTTTTCAAATAGTCCCATTCTCGTGGTGCTGTTTCTTTATAGGTGATTGAAAGAAAATCCCCTATAATTGGAATCCCTAGAAGATGATCAGGATTTATTTTTGTTTTGGAGGGGGTAAGTTGGCTTTATGGTCAGACTCCTTGTTTCTTGACTCTGATGATAGTGTTCATTCCTACAAAGGGATTCTGAGGTTAAGTCTAGCTGATTTATGTATGGTTGGAGCACTTTGGTGAGAGTAATAGAAGGAATGAATTAGCAATAGATGGTGAGAGCATTGGTGGAAGAAAGGAAGATAAGAAGGAAAAATACATGGTTTCAGTGATTGTAACATGTCCGTAGTGTTGTATAAGTGTGAAGGATACCTGTAAATTGAAAACAGTGTTTGGATTCTTTCAGTTGCTGGCAAGAGGAAAGCTGCCCTCTTTGAATATTGGACCAGTGGGGGTTGGTTAGGAATCAGAATTACTAACATTTACCTGCTACTTTGTCATTAACAGCAGTGTATGAGTTTCAGCCAGCTTTGCCATGTTAGATTCTCTGTGTCTTTTCTTGAGATGAATAGGCAGTATTGTATCTTATGTTGAAATTACTGTGATTAGCAAGATGTGCTGATCAAATATGGTCATTATGCAGTTACTGGAATAGGTAGAGTTGTATATTTCTAGATGGTCTAGATTAAATCAGACTTTCTCCAACTTCAGTACACATGAGAATCACCTGGAGGGCCTGTACAGTTTGTGTAAGAGTTTCTGGTTCAGCGTACGTCAAGGTCTGAGAAGTTGACATATGCTGATAAGAAACAACTGAGTTTTTTTCAGACAACAAATTGCCAGTATACATTTAAATTATGTACTTAATTTGAGGAAGTAAATTTCTTTTTGATAATGAATCAAGTACAAAAATATTCACCAAGTTCACATTGGATAAAAATGACCAATAAACAAAAATTTACAGAGAGCCATTAATGTTTAAAAAAACATTTTAAAAGTAGATGTGATCTCTGAATAGTGTGTTGATTTTCTGGACCTCATAACTTCTGCCTAATACTTTTACTTTTGTGGGAAGATTTATCTGGTTTATGTTCTGTTGGTCACAGAACTGCATAACTTGAATTATTTGCATTATAGGCATATGTTTGTGTTTGTGTGTTTAGACTTTATATTTAAGTAGTCTCTACACAGCAAAGAACTCAACCTTACAACCCTGAAATCAAGAGTTGCACACTCTACCAACTGAGCCAGCTAGGTGCCCTAGTTTGGTTTTATTTTAAGCATCCACTTCTGTATCATTTTAAGTAGGCCAGAAACTGCCACTACCCGTGAACTTCTGGGTGTTGAGTTTGGGGTTGAGTCTGTTTTCTGGGGAAATTTCAGTAAATATATTATAGCTTATCTGTGAATACTTTGGCAGCTGTATTTGGTTATTGATACCTGCTTTTTATAATGGTGCTTATTTATGGGAATAGTGTTAATAACGGACTGTCTGTGTTTACTTATAAACATCGAAAAGTAGCCAGGGATTTCTCCAAGCTTGAAAATGCTGAAGAATATAGATATAGGTCAAATCAGAGTCATTCCCCCATGATATAGCAAATAAAGAACTGAGAATTGGAACAAGAGGACTTTTTTTACTGTGGCTTGGAGTGAAGAAGAAATTACTACATAAGATATTTTAAAATTGTGACATGATTTCTGAAAATAAGTTATTGCAGTGAAATTGGTTTTCTTATTTTTGAATAAGAATATTTGGGGAGTTTTTCTTAATTACATCTTGTATAAGGTATAACCTTCTCTAGTGAGATTGGACAATGGTTTTTTGTATTTGAAATAGATGGAGTGTTTTTTTCAACTGAGTGAATGATGGCCCTATGTGATGGCAAAGTAATAGAAATATTTCATCCCTCAAAGATTGCTGAAGTCACGGGGAAGAAACAATGCATAAAAACCCTGGTTTAACTAATAATATTTTTCTTTGTCTAAGATTATATATAGCATGATTCATAAACATGGTTATAAGAAGGCATAGTGGACTTAATTTTCTCATATTCTTCCCTTATAGGGAGAGCAAAGCATATTAATGCTTCACTAGAAAGTCTTGGTGTCCTTACTGTTATTTCTCCCAAGACCTGGCATAATAATTGGCATATGGTAGAAGTTTGGATAGTTAGTAATTTTTGTTATATTGGTATATTGTTATCATAGTTATTTGTTGAATTAATGCATAAATGAACAAAAGACACGAAATTTTCCTTTTATTGTATAGGCAAAGTGTGGCTTCAGTTTAAAGCTCAAATTTCTCATGTTTTATAATGGTTTGAGTCACAAAACACTGGCATTTTTTGTACTACTTTGCTGAGGGTACAAAATTATTTATTTTTTTATTAATTTTTTTTAATGTTTATTTATTTTTGAGAGAGACAGAGGCAGAACGTGAGTGGGTTAGGGGCAGAGAGAGAGGGAGACACAGAATCTGAAGCAGGCTCCAGGCTCTGAGCTGTCAGCACAGAGCCCAACGGGGGACTCAAACTCATGAGCTGTGAGATCATGACCTGAGCCAAAGTCGGGCACTCAACCGACTGAGCCACCCAGGTGCCCCCACAAAATTATCTTAAACTCAACTTGATTTTCTGTTAGAGAGTGCCAAATTTTTGGGGGGGGGTATGGAGGAAAGAAAAAATGTATTCCTTAAGGTTGTCTACTTTTTTATTGGGTACTTACACCTGTTTCAGTATAGCTCACAGGAGAATAAATCTTCTATGTTTAAATTTTTCAAAAAGGACATTTTCAGTTGAACTTACATTTGTGCAAATTTCTTAGAAATCAAGAGAACATTGTTGAGGAGTATATGACCGTTTACTTGTCAGTATATAACAGAGTACTTGGCCAGATAAAAATGTGAAAATGTATCATTATTTTGGTTGGCAAAATATATTGGCTATTTATTCTCTTGGTTTTAGTAATGTACACAAACATCTTCTACAACCCTGTAAAAGAAAAGACTTGGAACACTTGTATTCAAAATGACAAAACACGTACAGATAATTCAAAGAAGAAAATACTGGCAAGTAAGCATGTGAAATGTCTCCGAATCATTCACAAACACCCTTTAAAAATCATTGTATGATCATTTGAATCAATTTTACATAGATGTAAAAAGGTGATGCCAACTAGGTGAGAAAGTGGGTGTAATTCGTGGACATAAATGGAACCCAAGAAACATGGACAAGGATTTCATCCAGAAACTTAGAAAATTTATTGGACAATAGACAACTGTTCAAGCTCCATTAGATAGCAGTTCTGAAGCTACCTTTCTAGATGACTTTTGTTGTTGTAATTGTTGTATTTTAACTGTATTAAAGCTTCTAACTGATCCCCTTACTTCTAGCTTCAGATTCTCTGTTTCATCTGTCTGCCAGAGCAGTATTTGGGAAAGATATGACAAACCAAGTCACATTTCTTCAAAAATCTGCATTTGGCATGTTTTTAAGAGTATTAGAAATAAGCAATAATCAGAGAAGAGGACAAAGATTATATAAACTGATAATAGAGGATCTTTTGCCACTGTCAAAACTGGAAATTTGCCACTTTTAGTCACTGAACATTTGGATTCCTAAATTTTGTGCCCTAAGACTCCCCTGATATGAATCTTACGAAATTTGTGCAGCAAGAAACAATGAGATTATAATCCAAGATGATTTAGGATACTGTGCAAACGTTTTTGCCACTGACGTGAACAGGAGAGTATATCCTGAGAGCCTCTGCATTGATCAGATTGTAGTTTTCAAATTTTTCTGGAGTATCCTGAGCAATTATACTTATGGACTGCTATGAACCCTAAACATCATGCTGATTCAAGGGGTCTTTGACCAGGACCTTCCTGTAGAGACACTCCCTAGATCTTGTATTCTATATTTATTTCATGGTCCAACATGATTAGCACAGCATCTCTAATTCCAAATTACTCCCCAGAATGCAAATGTATGAAGTTATCTACTGAATTAAAATAATTTCAAGTGAATGGCACTTGTAGTATTGGTTTAGAATGGACAATCTCAAGTAAATATAAGACAGCATTCTAGGAATATATGGAATGAAAGGGAAGGACAACACATCCCAACTTGAGCTAGAAGCTTCACCAACTACAAAATCACAGAGAAAATAGAGATATATACTGTTCTGAAATTCATCTTGCTTTTCAAAAATTTTATTTCATTGGCAATCTTTGGATTTGGTAAAAATCTCAG